>NW_027457167.1:0-1480270 GCF_040206685.1 Ascaphus truei | reverse complement strand
CTCTCCCCCCCCACACTTTCTCTCTCCCCCCCACACTTTCTCTCTCCCCCCCACACTTTCTCTCTCCCCCACACTCTCTCTCTCCCCCACACTCTCTCTCTCCCCCACACTCTCTCCCCCACACTCTCTCCCCCACACTCTCTCTCTCTCCCCCACACACTCTCTCTCTCCCCCACACTCTCTCTCTCTCCCCCCACACTCTCTCTCTCTCCCCCCACACTCTCTCTCTCTCTCCCCCACACTCTCTCTCTCTCCCCCACACTCTCTCTCTCTCCCCCACACTCTCTCTCTCTCCCCCACACTCTCTCTCTCTCCCCCACACTCTCTCTCTCTCCCCCACACTCTCTCTCTCTCCCCCACACTCTCTCTTTCCCCCACACTCTCTCTCTCCCCCACACTCTCTCTCTCCCCCACACTCTCTCTCTCCCCCACTCTCTCTCTCTCTCCCACACTCTCTCTCTCTCGCCCCCACACTCTCTCTCGCCCCCACGCTCTCTCTCTCACCCACACTCTCTCTCTCTCTCACCCACACTCTCTCTCTCTCACCCACACTCTCTCTCTCACCCACACTCTCTCTCTCTCCCCCACACTCTCTCCCCCCCACACTCTCTTCCCCCCACACTCTCTCCCCCCCACACTCTCTCCCCCCCACACTCTCTCCCCACCCACACTCTCTCTCTCTCACCCACACTCTCTCCCCCACCCCCACACTCTCTCTCTTTCCCCCACACTCTCTCTCTCCCCCACACTCTCTCTCTCCCCCACACTCTCTCTCTCTCCCCCACACTCTCTCTCTCTCCCCCACACTCTCTCTCTCTCCCCCACACTCTCTCTCTCTCCCCCACACACTCTCTCTCGCTCTCTCGCTCTCTCTCCCACGCGCGCTCTCTCTCCCACGCGCTCTCTCCCCCACACACTCTCTCTCCCCCACACACTCTCTCTCTCTCCCCCACACACACTCTCTCTCTCTCCCCCACACACTCTCTCTCCCCCACACACTCTCTCTCTCTCCCCCACACACTCTCTCTCTCCCCCCCACACTTTCTCTCTCCCCCCCACACTTTCTCTCTCCCCCCCACACTTTCTCTCTCCCCCACACTCTCTCCCCCACACTCGCTCTCTCTCCCCCACACTCTCTCTCGCTCTCTCGCTCTCTCTCCCACGCGCGCTCTCTCTCCCACGCGCGCTCTCTCTCCCACGCGCGCTCTCTCTCCCACGCGCGCTCTCTCTCCCACGCGCTCTCTCTCTACCACGCTCTCTCCCCCACGCTCTCTCTCTCTCCCCCACACACTCTCTCTCTCTCCCCCACACTCTCTCTCTCTCCCGCACACTCTCTCTCTCCCCCCCACACTTTCTCTCTCCCCCCCACACTTTCTCTCTCCCCCCCACACTTTCTCTCTCCCCCCCACACTTTCTCTCTCCCCCCCACACTTTCTCTCTCCCCCACACTCTCTCTCTCCCCCACACTCTCTCTCTCCCCCACACTCTCTCTCTCCCCCACACTCTCTCCCCCACACTCTCTCTCTCCCCCACACTCTCTCTCTCTCCCCCCACACTCTCTCTCTCTCCCCCCACACTCTCTCTCTCTCTCCCCCCACACTCTCTCTCTCTCTCCCCCACACTCTCTCTCTCTCTCCCCCACACTCTCTCTCCCCCACACTCTCTCTCTCTCCCCCACACTCTCTCTCTCTCCCCCACACTCTCTCTCTCTCCCCCACACTCTCTCTCTCTCCCCCACACTCTCTCTCTCTCCCCCACACTCTCTCTTTCCCCCACACTCTCTCTCTCCCCCACACTCTCTCTCTCCCCCACACTCTCTCTCTCCCCCACTCTCTCTCTCCCACACTCTCTCTCTCTCGCCCCCACGCTCTCTCTCGCCCCCACGCTCTCTCTCTCACCCACACTCTCTCTCTCTCTCACCCACACTCTCTCTCTCACCCACACTCTCTCTCTCTCCCCCACACTCTCTCCCCCCCACACTCTCTCCCCCCCACACTCTCTCCCCCCCACACTCTCTCCCCCCCACACTCTCTCCCCACCCACACTCTCTCTCTCTCACCCACACTCTCTCCCCACCCACACTCTCTCTCACCCACACTCTCTCTCTTTCCCCCACACTCTCTCCCCCTCACACTCTCTCCCCCTCACACTCTCTCCCTCTCCCCCCACACTCCCTCCCTCTCCCCCCCACATTCCCTCCCTCTCCCCCCACACTCTCTCTCTCCCCCCCACACTCTCTCTCTCCCCCCCCACACTCTCTCTCTCCCCCTCACACTCTCTCCCTCTCCCCCCCACACTCTCTCCCCCCCACACTCTCTCCCCCCCACACTCTCTCCCCCCCACACTCTCTCCCCCCCACACTCTCTCCCCCCCACACTCTCTCCCCCCCACACTCTCCCCCCCCACACTCTCTCCCCCCCCACACTCTCTCCCCCCCACACTCTCTCCCCCCCCACACTCTCTCTCCCACACTCTCTCTCTCCCCCACACACTCACTCTCCCCCACACTCTCTCTCTCTCCCCCACACACTCTCTCTCTCTCCCCCACACACTCTCTCTCTCTCCCCCACACACTCTCTCTCGCTCTCTCTCTCCCACGCGCGCTCTCTCCCCCACACACTCTCTCTCTCCCCCACACACTCTCTCTCTCTCCCCCACACACTCTCTCTCTCCCCCACACTCTCTCTCTCCCCCGCACACTCTCTCCCCCCCACACTTTCTCTCTCCCCCCCACACTTTCTCTCTCCCCCACACTCTCTCCCCCACACTCGCTCTCTCTCCCCCACACTCGCTCTCTCTCCCCCACACTCTCCCACGCGCGCTCTCTCTCCCACGCGCGCTCTCTCTCCCACGCGCGCTCTCTCTCCCACGCGCGCTCTCTCTCCCACGCGCGCTCTCTCTCCCACGCGCTCTCTCTCTCCCACGCTCTCTCCCCCACGCTCTCTCTCTCCCCCACACACTCTCTCTCTCTCCCCCACACTTTCTCTCTCTCTCCCCCACACTCTCTCTCTCTCTCCCCCACACACTCTCTCTCCCCCCCCACACTTTCTCTCTCCCCCCCACACTTTCTCTCTCCCCCCCACACTTTCTCTCTCCCCCCCACACTTTCTCTCTCCCCCACACTCTCTCTCTCCCCCACACTCTCTCTCTCCCCCACACTCTCTCCCCCACACTCTCTCTCTCCCCCACACTCTCTCTCTCTCCCCCACACTCTCTCTCTCCCCCACACTCTCTCTCTCTCCCCCCACACTCTCTCTCTCTCCCCCCACACTCTCTCTCTCTCTCCCCCACACTCTCTCTCTCTCCCCCACACTCTCTCTCTCTCCCCCACACTCTCTCTCTCTCCCCCACACTCTCTCTCTCTCCCCCACACTCTCTCTCTCTCCCCCACACTCTCTCTCTCTCCCCCACACTCTCTCTTTCCCCCACACTCTCTCTCTCCCCCACACTCTCTCTCTCCCCCACACTCTCTCTCTCCCCCACTCTCTCTCTCTCTCCCACACTCTCTCTCTCTCGCCCCCACACTCTCTCTCGCCCCCACGCTCTCTCTCTCACCCACACTCTCTCTCTCTCTCACCCACACTCTCTCTCTCTCACCCACACTCTCTCTCTCACCCACACTCTCTCTCTCCCCCCCACACTCTCTCCCCCCCACACTCTCTTCCCCCCACACTCTCTCCCCCCCACACTCTCTCCCCCCCACACTCTCTCCCCACCCACACTCTCTCTCTCTCACCCACACTCTCTCCCCACCCACACTCTCTCTCTTTCCCCCACACTCTCTCTCTCCCCCACACTCTCTCTCTCCCCCACACTCTCTCTCTCTCCCCCACACTCTCTCTCTCTCCCCCACACTCTCTCTCTCTCCCCCACACTCTCTCTCTCTCCCCCACACACTCTCTCTCGCTCTCTCGCTCTCTCTCCCACGCGCGCTCTCTCTCCCACGCGCTCTCTCCCCCACACACTCTCTCTCCCCCACACACTCTCTCTCTCTCCCCCACACACACTCTCTCTCTCTCCCCCACACACTCTCTCTCTCTCCCCCACACACTCTCTCTCTCTCCCCCACACACTCTCTCTCTCCCCCCCACACTTTCTCTCTCCCCCCCACACTTTCTCTCTCCCCCCCACACTTTCTCTCTCCCCCACACTCTCTCCCCCACACTCGCTCTCTCTCCCCCACACTCTCTCTCGCTCTCTCGCTCTCTCTCCCACGCGCGCTCTCTCTCCCACGCGCGCTCTCTCTCCCACGCGCGCTCTCTCTCCCACGCGCTCTCTCTCTACCACGCTCTCTCCCCCACGCTCTCTCTCTCTCCCCCACACACTCTCTCTCTCTCCCCCACACTCTCTCTCTCTCCCGCACACTCTCTCTCTCCCCCCCACACTTTCTCTCTCCCCCCCACACTTTCTCTCTCCCCCCCACACTTTCTCTCTCCCCCACACTCTCTCTCTCCCCCACACTCTCTCCCTCCCCCACACTCTCTCTCTCTCTCCCCCACACTCTCTCTCTCTCCCCCACACTCTCTCTCCCCCACACTCTCTCTCTCTCCCCCCACACTCTCTCTCTCTCCCCCCACACTCTCTCTCTCTCCCCCCACACTCTCTCTCTCTCTCCCCCACACTCTCTCTCCCCCACACTCTCTCTCTCTCCCCCACTCTCTCTCTCTCTCCCCCACACTCTCTCTTTCCCCCACACTCTCTCTCTTTCCCCCATACTCTCTCTCTCCCCCACACTCTCTCTCTCCCCCACACTCTCTCTCTCCCCCACACTCTCTCTCGCCCCCACACTCTCTCTCTCTCGCCCCCACACTCTCTCTCGCCCCCACGCTCTCTCTCTCTCTCACCCACACTCTCTCTCTCACCCACACACTCTCTCTCTCACCTACACTCTCTCTCTCTCACCCACACTCTCTCGCTCACCCACACTCTCTCTCACCCACACTCTCTCTCTCACCCACACTCTCTCTCTCCCACACTCTCTCTCTCTCTCCCACACTCTCTCTCTCTCTTCCCCACACTCTCTCTTCCCCACACTCTCTCTCTCCCCCACTCTCTCTCTCCCCCTCTCTCTCTCTCGCCCCCACACTCTCTCTCTCCCCCACACTCTCTCTCTCCCCCACACTCTCTTTCTCCCCTACACTCTCTTTCTCCCCCACACTCTCTCTCCCCCACACTCTCTCTCTCCCACACTCTCTCTCTCTCTCCCACACTCTCTCTCTCCCCCACACTCTCTCTCTCCCCCACACTCTCTCTCTCCCCCACACTCTCTCTCTCCCCCACACTCTCTCTCTCCCCCACACTCTCTCTCTCCCCCACACTCTCTCTCTCCCACACTTTCTCTCTCCCCCACACTTTCTCTCTTTATCCCCCACACTCTCTCTCTCTCTCTGTCCCCCACACTGCAGCAAAGGTTATTCCCACCTTTCTCCTAGGGCAGGGATATCCAAACAATGTAATTCCAGCGCACAGCAAAAAGAGAGTCGGGTTAATAAAAAATAAAATAATTTATTTAAACCGCATTAAAAAAATAGAGGGTGCAACCTTTCAAGGATGAGGTGTGTATGTATATATATGTGTGTGTGTATGTATATACAGTATATGTGTGTGGACTGGGGGCGGGACTAGGTGGCGAGTAGATTTTTTGGTTGGGCGAGTAGATTTTTGGGTGATTTGTCGAACACTGTATATATATATATATATATATATATAGCTTATTGCTGCAGCAAAGGTTATTCCCACCTTTCTCCTAGGGCAGGGATATCCAAACAATGTAATTCCAGCGCACAGCAAAAAGAGAGTCGGGTTAATAAAAAATAAAATAATTTATTTAAACCGCATTAAAAAAATAGAGGGTGCAACCTTTCAAGGATGAGTTGTGTATGTATATATATGTGTGTGTGTATATATATATACAGTATATGTGTGTGTGTATATATATACTTTTATTTTTAATTATTTTATTTTTTATTAACCCGACTCTCTTTTTGCTGTGCGCTGGAATTACATTGTTTGGATATCCCTGCCCTAGGAGAAAGGTGGGAATAACCTTTGCTGCAGCAATAAGCTTGAGAAGTATATTATTTATATTTTTTCTTACATTTTCTTTTGAAGATTTTTTGCACCATAATGTATGGCACTTTTTGTTAAACTGTTTTAATTGCTGTGTAGCACAAATCAGGAAAAATGATGTAAATACGGCAGAAACGTCGGTTCCTATTTTAATCAACCAAGTTAAGTCTACTGTAAGCTGTATATTTACCCATTTACCCAGGATTACAGGGGTTAAACCCCATTAGGCCACCCTCTACTCTCACCTGAGAAGCAAGGGGTTAACTGGGCTGGAGTCCAGTAATGTGGTTTTGCCTTGCTTCAGCCATCCAACTGTTTATTCCCCTGTAAAAATTTATTGTTTCTGTTCCAGTGACTGCACCACACAAACACTGGAATCCATCCGGGAGGGCAAGGGTTAATAGTTGAATAGTGATTCTAGCCCTTTGTTTAAGTTACCCTCAAAGATGCCTGCCTACTAAGGAATGCGACCAAATGTTTAGGAAGCTGGAGTGGTTGGTGAGTGTTAAAACTCACACTTACAAACCATAGTATCCTGCCAGACACTCAATTTGGTAGACTGGCCAAACGCCCCTGATTTAGGAGTGGGGCTACAGAATGAGTGACCTTATTAAATATAAGAATATTATGAGATGTCCTCGGCTGAACATGCTATAAGTTACATATGTGTAAGCGGGGGGCCGAGCCGCAAATAATGATTACAGACACCTGCTGTTTAGCAGGTCCTATGAGACAGATATTAATATCTCTCTTAATTTTAGTATTACACTGTAATATTTAGTCTTATTGGGAGCGTCATGCGTGTCGGAATGTATTAATATGGCTCGCGTGCCAGTAAGTTTCACTGAACTGAAGTTATGACGTTATTTAGATAGGAAAAGCAGTTTTTAAACGTCCTTGGGTGGGAGGAGTTTTACTCTGAGGAAAACTGTCAACCTCACCACTGATTTATGAGAGGGGCTGGGTTTAGGTTGTGTTCAATGGGAAATAATTGTATAAGAACCAGGCTCAGCCTATGGCTATTGTCTTTCGTGTCTTGATGATTATGAAGATTGCTGTATGAACTGCCAGTCCAGATGTGACTGTTTCATCATTCCATCTTAAGTGAGTGTCCATATTTTGTCTGTCATTTGTATATCTCGTGTGTTCACCTTTTTCAAGGAATAAATTATATTTTATCATATCTAAGTCTCGTCCAGTTCAACCCAGTTATATTTTGGTGTGTATTATTAATAGCCTGTCTCAAAGCTACCGTCACAAGTGGTCAGATACTCGTCGGATGCCAATGGCTAGCTGGCCCCTTGAGCCACTAAAGGGTTAATATATCACAAAGTACAACAAAAGTTATTTGATAAGAACAATATATGAAGAACATTGATACAGGGAGTAATGCGATTTCTATTACTGGCGTGAGGAGAAAATATTTATTTCCATTTATGAGACATAATTGTAACATGATTAATTGGGGTGTTTTTTTTGCCTTCCTCTGGGTGAATGTAACGATAACAATGTAGCTTTAATTATGTTCAGTATGTTGCACGAGTAGAATTTTATAAAGGTTCAACTCAATGAACATATATCTCTCATCCAAATCTTCTCTGATGCATTGCAATGTTACATTAATACATTTTCTCACCATAGATGTAACTTCAGCACATGACTCGTCTGTGAGCAAGAAGCAACGTAAGAAATGTCCCAAACATCAAATTACATGAGGGGTTAATGGAAATATGTTTTAAGGACTTCAACATTGCATAAGTCTGTATGAGAATTGGAACAAGATTACCAGAAACTCGGCAGAGCATTCCTATACATCAACAGCCTTTTACTAAACTTACAGACACCGCAAGACAAGGAGAGGGTTTAAAGAACAGAGACATGAACCCCTACTGTGGGACATACGGTAATGTTATACCGCAGATAATCCATACAGGGAAGAAATCCTATAACTGCTCTGAATGTGGGAAAAGCTTCAATAAGAAATATCATCTTGTTACACACCAAATAATCCACACAGGGGTGAAGCCTTATAACTGCTCTGAATGTGGGAAAAGCTTCAGTCAGAAATCAAATCTTGTTACACACCAAATAATCCACACAGGGGTGAAGCCTTATAACTGCTCTGAATGTGGGAAAAGCTTCAGTCATTAATCAGGTCTTGTTACACACCAAAGAATCCACACAGGGGTGAAGCCTTATAACTGCTCTGAATGTGGGACTAGTTTCCATGATCAATCAAGTTTTTGTAGACACCAAAGAATCCACACAGGGGAGAGACCCTATAACTGCTCTGAATGTGGGAAAAGCTTCATTAAGAAATCGCATCTTGTTACACACCAAAGAATCCACACAGGCGTGAGACTTTCTAACTGCTCTGAATGTGGGAAAAGCTTCAGTAACAAATGGCTCTTGTTACACACCAAAGAATCCACACAGATGTGAGACCTTTTAACTGCTCTGAATGTGGGAAAAGCTTCAAGCAGAAATCAATTCTTGTTACACACCAAAGAATCCACACAGGGGTGAGACCTTATAAATGCTCTGAATGTGGGAAAAGCTTCTGTCAAAAATCAAGTCTTGTTACACACCAAAGAATCCACACAGGGGAGAAGCCTTATGATTGCTCTGAATGTGGGAAAAGCTTCAGTCGGAAATCGCATCTTGTTACACACCAAAGAATCCACACAAGGGAGAGGCCCTATAACTGCTCTGAATGTGGGAAAAGCTTCAGTCGGAAATCGCATCTTGTTAGACACCAAACAATCCACACAGGGATGACACCCTATAAACTGCCCTGAATGTGGAAAAAGCTTCAGTAAGAAATCACATCTTATCTCGGGAGATCTCAGACTTCTCTGCTGTCGATGCCGGCTCCATTCTTGATCAAAATCTCACTCCTACTCTGTACTCTGAACAGTCACGACTTTGGACTCCTTCCCCCCCTCGTACATAGATACACATTCTCTACTGTTTAAAATGCATTCAATTTGTATTAATTATGGGGTATATTTTAGTGCAATTCACTAAGGCTTCTTCAGGAGTTAATGTGGGTATATCTGTCCCTACCTTCTTTATAGGCACTTCCCTGTTTCTATTGGTTCCCATAAGCGCAATCCAATTGATTGAGAAACATCTTGATGTAATATTTCTCTTCTACATTGAGTTTGTATACTATGTAACATACTTTGTGTATCTGCACTATTCTATATAGATTATAAAATATAACTTGTGTGATTATAGATAACCAGATCTGTGTCTTTAACATTCAGAGATTGGTTATATCTCTATTTAACACTTCTCTTTGCATTAAGTTTATGCTATGGATTCTGTGTTATATTGTATTATTTGGGGTTTCAGTATATTCCCACTGCTATATGTATTACTCTGTGTATTAGATTTTAAGTAAAGAATTGTGCAAATTAAGATAACCCCGATCTGTGTCTTTAATTATTAGACACATTAGACAGTGAATCTCTTTCCCCTCTATATACACTATTTGAGGGACTATATGTGTCTGATTATTTAAGATGTCTTTTTTCAACAAATGTAGTTCATCAATATTTGTTGATTTAAATTCTTTCCTTTACATTCAAATTATGAGTGATATGTGTGATTTAAGATATTCCTATCTAGGTCTTTATTTATTAGACATAAATGGACTATATATCTTTCTTTATTAAATTCAGTGTGATTTAAGATATTCCTATGTCTTTATTTATCAGACATAGATGGACTATATATCTTTCTGAGGTTCGTTACTGTATTAAATTCAGTGTGTGATTTAAGATAATCATTCTTTGTCTCTAATTAGATATGTCTTTCTATACATATACTGTATAAGTGATACTTATTCCTAATGGGGATAGTAACATTCTCTATTGAATACAGTATATTCATCCTTTCTTTAAGGGTGTAATTTCCAATAAGCTGCCACTCTTACAGTAGTTTGTGAATTAAACCAACTTTATTCTAAGTAGTGATACCATGTTAAATATGCATCAAATTGTCTGCCCTTTATTAACATAGCTGCAAAGTAACAGTATATACCCAGCGGAGTTTGTATTGATTTATATGTATGGGACAAGGAATCAGATGGTGGTTATGTTATGATATAACAGTAAATCCTTCTCCTGAATGTATACTGATTATTGTTAGGAGTACCAATTACATTTCAGTGCACAGTATTACAACTGTCACACACACGATGCACAGCTATCTCTCACTCCCTGACACACACACGATGCACAGCTATCTCTCACTGTCACACACACACGATGCACAGCTATTTCTCACTATCACACACACACGATGCAAAGCTATCTCTCCATGTCACACACACACGATGCACAACTATCTCTCACTGTCACACACACACACGATGAACAGTAATCTCTCACTATCACACACACGATGCACAGCTATCTCTCCATGTCACACACACACGATGCACAACTATCTCTCTCTGTCACACACACACAATGCACAGCTATCTCTCACTCCCTGACACACACACACGATGCACAGCTATCTCTCACTGTCACACACACATGATGCACAGCTATCTCTCACTGTCACACACACACACGATGCACAGCTATCTCTCACTGTCACATGCACACGATGCACAGCTATCTCTCCCTGTCACACACACACGATGCACAGCTATCACTCAATGTCACACACACGATGCACAGCTATCTCTCCCTGTCACACACACACGATACACAGCTATCTCTCCCTGTCATACACACATGATGCACAGCTATCTCTCCCTGTCACACACACACACGATGCACAGCTATCTCTCACTGTCACACACACACACGATGCACAGCTATCTTTCACTGTCACACACACGATGCACAGCTATCTCTCACTGTCACACACACACATGATGCACAGCTATCTCTCCCTGTCACACACACACACGATGCACAGCTATCTTTCACTGTCACACACACACGATGCACAGCTATTTCTCACTGTCACACACACACATGATGCACAGCTATCTCTCCCTGTCACACACACACGATGCACAGCTATCTCTCACTGTCACACACACACACACGATGCACAGCTATCTCTCACTGTCACACACACACACACACACACGATGCACAGCTATCTCTCACTGTCACACACGATGCACAGATATCTCTCCCTGTCTCACACATACAATGCACAGCTATCTCTCACTGTCTCACACACACACACACACACACGATGCACAGCTCTCTCTCACTGTCACACACACAAACGATGCACATCTATCTCACACTGTCACACACACACGATGCACAGCTATCTCACACTGTCACACACACACGATGCACAGCTCTCACTCCGCCACACACGATGCACAGCAATCTCTCCCTGTCACACACACGATGCACAGCTATCTCTCACTGTCATACACACACGATGCACAGCTATCTCTCACTGTCACACACACGATGCACAATTATCTCTCACTCCGTCACACATGAGGCACAGCTATCTCTCACTCCCTGTCACACACAAGGCACAGCTATCTCTCACTCCCTGTCACACATGAGGCACAGTTATCTCTCCCTCTCTGTAACACACGAGGCACAGTGATCTGTGCTGATTATTGAGTGACAGCTGCTCCGCCTGCAACAAAACTCGCTAATTAAAGAGAAGCATCTGGCTCAGCGGAGAGATCCTCGGCCCCTCACTCATTGCCCCGGGGGGCGGCCCGGGGTACGTCAGGCACTGCCACCTGCCAATATGTAACACCAGCATCTAATATAGAGCAGGGCCGAGTATCATTCCTGCAGGAATTCCTCTCCTGGAGACTTAACCCCTTTTGTGATATACTGTAGAGGCCATAGTCCCATTGCGTACGTTAATGCGGGGTATGCCTGTAGTTACTCAGGCCTGTTAGCTTAGTCCCATTGCGTACGTTAATGCGGGGTATGCCTGTAGTTACTCAAGCCTGTTAGCTTAGTCCCATTGCGTACGTTAATGCGGGGTATGCCTTTAGTTACTCAGGCCTGTTAGCTTAGTCCCATTGCGTACGTTAATGCGGGGAATGCCTTTAGTTACTCAGGCCTATTAGATTGTCACATTGCGTACGTTAATGCGGGGTATGCCTGTGTTACTCAGGCCTGTTAGCTTTGTCCCATTGCGTACGTTAATGCGGGGTATGCCTGTGTTACTCAGGCCTGTTAGCTTTGTCCCATTGCGTACATTAATGCGGGGTATAACTTTAGTTACTCAGGCCTGTTAGCTTAGTCCCATTGTGTACGTTAATGCGGGGTATGCCTGTAGTTACTCAGGCCTGTTAGCTTAGTCCCATTGCGTACGTTAATGCGGGGTATGCCTGTAGTTACTCAGGCCTGTTAGCTTAGTCCCATTGCGTACGTTAATGCGGGGTATGCCTGTGTTACTCAGGCCTGTTAGCCTAGTCCCATTGCGTACGTTACTGCGGGGTATGCCTGTGTTACTCAGGCCTGTTAGCTTAGTCCCATTGCGTACGTTATTGCGGGTGTGCCTGTAGTTACTCAGGCCTGAGAGAGAAAGAAGTAACCCCTGCCTCACCCCATAGTAACCCCTGCCTCACCCCATAGTAACCCCTGCCTCACCCCATAGTAACCCCTGCTTCACCCCATAGTAACCCCTGCCTCACCCCATAGTAACCCCTGCTGCACCCCATAGTAACCCCTGCCTCACCCCATAGTAACCCCTGCCTCACCCCATATTAACGCCTGCCGCACCCCATATTAACCCCTGCTTCACCCCATAGTAACCCCTGCTTCACCCCATAGTAACCCCTGCTTCACCCCATAGTAACCCCTGCCTCACCCCATAGTAACCCCTGCCTCACTGGCCTCTACAGTATATCACAAAAGGGGTTAAGTCTCCAGGAGAGGAATCCCTGCAGGAATGATACTTGGCCCTGCTCTATATTAGATGCTGGTGTTACATATTGGCAGGTGGCAGTGCCTGATGTACCCCGGCTCGCCCCCCGGGGCAATGAGTGAGGGGCCGAGGATCTCTCTGCTGAGCCAGATGCTTCTGTTTAATTAGCGAGTTTTGTTGCAGGCGGAGCAGCTGTCACTCAATAATCAGCACAGATCACTGTGCCTCGTGTGACAGGGAGGGAGAGATAACTGTGCCTCATGTGTGACAGGGAGTGAGAGATAGCTGTGCATCGTGTGTGTGTGACAGGGAGAGATAGCTGTGCATTGTGTGTGTTTCAGGGAGTGAGAGATAGCTGTGCATCGTGTGTGTGACAGGGAGAAATAGCTGTTCATCGTGTGTGTGTGACAGTGAGACATAGCTGTGCATCGTGTGTGTTTCAAGGAGTGAGAGATAGCTGTGCATTGTGTGCGTGTGTCGGAGTGAGAGATAGCTGTGCATCGTGTGTGTGTGACAGGGAGTGAGATAGCTGTGCCTCGTGTGTGTGTGTGTGTGACAGTGAGAGTTAGCTGTGCATCGTGTGTGTGACAGTGAGAGATAGCTGTGCATCGTGTGTATGTGACAGGGAGAGATAGCTGTGCCTTGTGTGTGTGTGTGTGTGTGTGTGTGTGACAGTGTGAGATAGCTGTGCATCGTGTGTGTGTGACAGGGAGAGATAGCTGTGCATCGTATGTGTGACAGTGAGAGATGCACACACGATGCACAACTATCTCTCCCTGTCACACACACACACATGATGCACAGCTATCTCTCACTGTCACACACACGATGCACAGCTATCTCTCACTCCCTGAAACACACACACGATGCACAGCTATCTCTCACTCCCTGACACACACACGATGCACAACTATCTCTCACTCCTTGACACACACACACACACACACACACACGATGAACAGCTATCTCTCCCTGTCACACACACACGATGCACAGCTATCTCTCACTCCCTGACACACACACGATGCACAGCTATCTCTCCCTGTCTCACACACACGATGCACAGCTATCTCTCCCTGTCACACACACACGATGCACAGCTATCTCTCCCTGTCACACACACACGATGCACATCTATCTCTCCCTGTCACACACACACGATGCACAGCTAACTCTCACTGTCACACACATACGATGCACAGCTATCTATCACTCCCTGAAACACTCACACGATGCACAACTATCTCTCACTCCCTGACACACACAAGATTCACAACTATCTCTCACTCCTTGACACACACACACACGATGAACAGCTATCTCTCCCTGTCACACACACACGATGCACAGCTATCTCTCACTGTCACACACACAATGCACAGCTATCTCTCCCTGTCACACACACATGATGCACAGCTATCTCTCCCTGTCTCACACACATGATGCACAGCTATCTCTCACTCCCTGACACAAACACGATGCACAGCTATCTCTCCCTGTCACACACACACAATGCACAGCTATCTCTCCCTGTCACACACACACGATGCACAGCTATCTATCACTGTCACACACACACACACACACGATGCACAGCTATCTCTCACTGTCACACACACATGATGCACAGCTATCTCTCCCTGTCACACACACACACGATGCACAGCTATCTCTCACTGTCACATACACTCGATGCACAGCTATCTCTCCCTGTCACACACACACGATGCACAGCTATCACTCAATGTCACACACACACGATGCACAGCTATCTCTCCCTGTCACACACACACGATACACAGCTATCTCTCCCTGTCATACACACATGATGCGCAGCTATCTCTCCCTGTCACACACACACGATGCACAGCTATCTCTCACTGTCACACACACACACACACACACACACACACGATGCACAGCTATCTCTCACTGTCACACACGATGCACAGATATCTCTCCCTGTCTCACACATACAATGCACAGCTATCTCTCACTGTCTCACACACACACACGATGCACAGCTCTCTCTCACTGTCACACACACAAACGATGCACAGCTATCTCACACTGTCACACACACACGATGCACAGCTATCTCACACTGTCACACACACACACGATGCACAGCTCTCACTCCGCCACACACGATGCACAGCTATCTCTCCCTGTCACATACACACGATGCACAGCTATCTCTCCCTGTCATACACACACGATGCACAGCTATCTCTCCCTGTCACACACACGCTGCACAGCTATCTCTCACTGTCACACACACGATGCACAATTATCTCTCACTCCCTCACACATGAGGCACAGCTATCTCTCACTCCCTGTCACACACAAGGCACAGCTATCTCTCACTCCCTGTCACACATGAGGCACAGTTATCTCTCCCTCCCTGTCACACACGAGGCACAGTGATCTGTGCTGATTATTGAGTGACAGCTGCTCCGCCTGCAACAAAACTCGCTAATTAATGAGAAGCATCTGGCTCAGCGGAGAGATCCTCGGCCCCTCACTCATTGCCCCGGGGGGCGGCCCGGGGTACGTCAGGCACTGCCACCTGCCAATATGTAACACCAGCATCTAATATAGAGCAGGGCCGAGTATCATTCCTGCAGGAATTCCTCTCCTGGAGACTTAACCCCTTTTCTGATATACTGTAGAGGCCATAGTCCCATTGTGAACGTTAATGCGGGGTATGCCTGTGTTACTCAAGCCTGTTAGCTTAGTCCCATTGCGTACGTTAATGCGGGGTATGCCTGTGTTACTCAGGCCTGTTAGCTTTGTCCCATTGCGTACGTTAATGCGGGGTATGCCTTTAGTTACTCAGGCCTGTTAGCTTTGTCCCATTGCGTACATTAATGCGGGGTATACCTTTAGTTACTCAGGCCTGTTAGCTTAGTCCCATTGTGTACGTTAATGCGGGGTATGCCTGTAGTTACTCAGGCCTGTTAGCTTAGTCCCATTGCGTACGTTAATGCGGGGTATGCCTGTGTTACTCAGGCCTGTTAGCCTAGTCCCATTGCGTACGTTACTGCGGGGTATGCCTGTGTTACTCAGGCCTGTTAGCTTAGTCCCATTGCGTACGTTAATGCGGGTGTGCCTGTAGTTACTCAGGCCTGAGAGAGAAAGAAGTAACCCCTGCCTCACCCCATAGTAACCCCTGCCTCACCCCATAGTAACCCCAGCCTCACCCCATAGTAACCCCTGCCGCACCCCATAGTAACCCCTGCCTCACCCCATAGTAACCCCTGCCTCACCCCATAGTAACCCCTGCCTCACCCAATATTAACCCCGCCTCACCCCATACTAAACCCTGCCTCACCCCATATTAACCCCTGCCTCACCCCATAGTATCCCCTGCCTCACCCCATAGTATCCCCTGCCTCACCCCATAGTATCCCCTGCCTCACCCCATAGTAACCCCTGCCTCACCCCATAGTAACCCCTGCCTCACCCCATATTAATCCCTGCCTCACCCCATAGTAAACCCTGCCTCACCCCATAGTAAACCCTGCCTCCCCCCATAGTAACCCCTGCTTCACCCCATATTAACCCCTGTTTCACCCCATATTAACCCCTGCCTCACCACATATTAACCCCTGCCTCACCCCATAGTAAACCCTGCCTCACCCCATAGTAAACCCTGCCTCACCCCATAGTAAACCATGCCTCACCCTATATCAACCCCTGCCTCACCCCATAGTAACCCCTGCCTCACCCCATATTAACCCCTGTTTCACCCCATATTAACCCCTGCCTCACCACATATTAACCCCTGCCTCACCCCATAGTAAACCCTGCCTCACCCCATAGTAAACCCTGCCTCACCCTATATCAACCCCTGCCGCACCCCATAGTAACCCCTGCCTCACCCCATAGTAACCCCTGCCTCACCCCATAGTAACCCCTGCCTCACCCTCATAGCACTGACAGTGACGCGGCGCATTGTGTGCGTGTGTCAGGGAGTGAGAGATAGCTGTGCATCGTGTGTGTGACAGTGAGAGATAGCTGTCCATTGTGTGTGTGTGTCAGGGTGTGAGAGATAGCTATGCCTCGTGTGTTTGTGACAGTGAGAGATAGCTGTGCATCGTGTGTATGTGACAGGGAGAGATAGCTGTGTCTAGTGTGTGTGTGTGTGTGTGTGACAGTGTGAGATAGCTGTGCATCGTGTGTGTGTGACAGGGAGAGATAGCTGTGCATCGTATGTGTGACAGTGAGAGATGCACACACGATGCACAACTATCTCTCCCTGTCACACACACACACATGATGCACAGCTATCTCTCACTCCCTGAAACACACACACGATGCACAGCTATCTCTCACTCCCTGACACACACACGATGCACAACTATCTCTCACTCCTTGACACACACACGATGAACAGCTATCTCTCCCTGTCACACACACACGATGCACAGATATCTCTCACTGTCACACACACACAATGCACAGCTATCTCTCCCTGTCACACACACATGATGCACAGCTATCTCTCACTCCCTGACACACACACGATGCACAGCTATCTCTCCCTGTCACACACACACGACGCACAGCTATCTCTCACTGTCAACACATACGATGCACAGATATCTCTCCCTGTCTCACACATACAATGCACAGCTATCTCTCACTGTCTCACACACACACACGATGCACAGCTCTCTCTCACTGTCACACACACAAACGATGCACAGCTATCTCACACTGTCACACACACACGATGCACAGCTATCTCACACTGTCACACACACACACGATGCACAGCTCTCACTCCGCCACACACGATGCACAGCTATCTCCCTGTCACATACACACGATGCACAGCTATCTCTCCCTGTCATACACACACGATGCACAGCTATCTCTCCCTGTCTCACACACACGCTGCACAGCTATCTCTCACTGTCACACACACGATGCACAATTATCTCTCACTCCCTCACACATGAGGCACAGCTATCTCTCACTCCCTGTCACACACAAGGCACAGCTATCTCTCACTCCCTGTCACACATGAGGCACAGTTATCTCTCCCTCCCTGTCACACACGAGGCACAGTGATCTGTGCTGATTATTGAGTGACAGCTGCTCCGCCTGCAACAAAACTCGCTAATTAATGAGAAGCATCTGGCTCAGCGGAGAGATCCTCGGCCCCTCACTCATTGCCCCGGGGGGCGGCCCGGGGTACGTCAGGCACTGCCACCTGCCAATATGTAACACCAGCATCTAATATAGAGCAGGGCCGAGTATCATTCCTGCAGGAATTCCTCTCCTGGAGACTTAACCCCTTTTCTGATATACTGTAGAGGCCATAGTCCCATTGTGAACGTTAATGCGGGGTATGCCTGTGTTACTCAAGCCTGTTAGCTTAGTCCCATTGCGTACGTTAATGCGGGGTATGCCTGTGTTACTCAGGCCTGTTAGCTTTGTCCCATTGCGTACGTTAATGCGGGGTATGCCTTTAGTTACTCAGGCCTGTTAGCTTTGTCCCATTGTGTACGTTAATGCGGGGTATGCCTGTAGTTACTCAGGCCTGTTAGCTTAGTCCCATTGCGTACGTTAATGCGGGGTATGCCTGTGTTACTCAGGCCTGTTAGCCTAGTCCCATTGCGTACGTTACTGCGGGGTATGCCTGTGTTACTCAGGCCTGTTAGCTTAGTCCCATTGCGTACGTTAATGCGGGTGTGCCTGTAGTTACTCAGGCCTGAGAGAGAAAGAAGTAACCCCTGCCTCACCCCATAGTAACCCCTGCCTCACCCCATAGTAACCCCAGCCTCACCCCATAGTAACCCCTGCCGCACCCCATAGTAACCCCTGCCTCACCCCATAGTAACCCCTGCCTCACCCCATAGTAACCCCTGCCTCACCCCATAGTAACCCCTGCCTCACACCATAGTAACCCCTGCCGCACCCCATAGTAACCCCTGCCTCACGCCATAGTAACCCCTGCCTCACCCCATAGTTGCCCCTGCCTTACTCCATATTAACCCCTGCCGCACACCATATTCACCCCTGCCTCACCCCATAGTAACCCCTTCCTCACCCCATATTAACCCCTGCCTCACCCCATATTAACTCCTGCTTCACCCCATAGTAACCCCTGCCTCACCCCATAGTAAACCCTGCCTCACTCCATATTAACTCCTGCTTCACCCCATAGTAATCCCTGCCTCATCCCATAGTAAACCCTGCCTCACCCCATAGTAACCCCTGCCTCACCCCACAGTAACCCCTGCCTCACCCCATATTAACCCCTGCCTCACCCCATAGTAACCCCTGCCTCACCCCATAGTAACCCCTGCCTCACCCCATAGTTACTCCAGCCTCACACCATAGTAACCCCTGCCGCACCCCATAGTAACCCCTGCCTCACCCCATAGTAACCCTTGCCTCACCCCATAGTAACCCTTGCCTCACCCCATAGTAACCCCTTCCTCACCCCATAGTAACCCTTGCCTCACCCCATATTAACCCCTGCCTCAACCCATAGTAACCCCTGCCTCACCCCATAGTAACCCCTGCCTCACCCAATATTAACCCCGCCTCACCCCATACTAAACCCTGCCTCACCCCATATTAACCCCTGCCTCACCCCATAGTATCCCCTGCCTCACCCCATAGTATCCCCTGCCTCACCCCATAGTATCCCCTGCCTCACCCCATAGTAACCCCTGCCTCACCCCATAGTAACCCCTGCCTCACCCTCATAGCACTGACAGTGACGCGGCGCATTGTGTGCGTGTGTCAGGGAGTGAGAGATAGCTGTGCATCGTGTGTGTGACAGTGAGAGATAGCTGTCCATTGTGTGTGTGTGTCAGGGTGTGAGAGATAGCTATGCCTCGTGTGTTTGTGACAGTGAGAGTTAGCTGTGCATCGTGTGTGTGTGTGTGACAGTGAGAGATAGCTGTGCATCGTGTGTATGTGACAGGGAGAGATAGCTGTGTCTAGTGTGTGGGTGTGTGTGTGTGACAGTGTGAGATAGCTGTGCATCGTGTGTGTGTGACAGGGAGAGATAGCTGTGCATCGTATGTGTGACAGTGAGAGATGCACACACGATGCACAACTATCTCTCCCTGTCACACACACACACATGATGCACAGCTATCTCTCACTCCCTGAAACACACACACGATGCACAGCTATCTCTCACTCCCTG
Source organism: Ascaphus truei (assembly GCF_040206685.1). Lineage (NCBI taxonomy): Eukaryota > Metazoa > Chordata > Amphibia > Anura > Ascaphidae > Ascaphus > Ascaphus truei. The sequence goes on along the minus strand of NW_027457167.1, from coordinate 1,460,142 downwards.
ACACACACACGATGCACAACTATCTCTCACTCCTTGACACACACACGATGAACAGCTATCTCTCCCTGTCACACACACACGATGCACAGATATCTCTCACTGTCACACACACACAATGCACAGCTATCTCTCCCTGTCACACACACATGATGCACAGCTATCTCTCACTCCCTGACACACACACGATGCACAGCTATCTCTCCCTGTCACACACACACGACGCACAGCTATCTCTCACTGTCACACACACACAATGCACAGCTATCTCTCACTGTCTCACACACACGATGCACAACTATCTCTCACTCCCTGACACACACACGATGCACAGCTATCTCTCCCTTTCACACACACAATGCACAGCTATCGCTCACTGTCACACACACGATGCACAGCTATCTCTCACTCCCTGACACACACACACACGATGCACAGCTATCTCTCTCTGTCACACACACGATGCACAGCTATCTCTCCCTGTCTCACACACACGATGCACAGCTATCTCTCCCTGTCACACACACACGATGCACAGCTATCTCTCGATGTCACACACACGATGCACATCTATCTCTCCCTATCACACACACACGATGCACAGCTAACTCTCACTGTCACACACACACAATGCACAGCTATCTATCACTCCCTGAAACACTCACACGATGCACAGCTATCTCTCACTCCCTGACACACACAAGATTCACAACTATCTCTCACTCCCTGACACACACACGATGCACAGCTATCTCTCCCTTTCACACACACACAATGCACAGCTATCTCTCCCTGTCACACACACATGATGCACAGCTATCTCTCACTCCCTGACACACACACGATGCACAGCTATCTCTCCCTGTCACACACACACAATGCACAGCTATCTCTCCCTGTCACACACACACGATGCACAGCTATCTATCACTGTCACACACACACACACACGATGCACAGCTATCTCTCACTGTCACACACACATGATGCACAGCTATCTCTCCCTGTCACACACACACGATGCACAGCTATCTCTCACTGTCACATACACACGATGCACAGCTATCACTCAATGTCACACACACACGATGCACAGCTATCTCTCCCTGTCACACACAAGATACACAGCTATCTCTCCCTGTCATACACACATAATGCACAGCTATCTCTCCCTGTCACACACACACGATGCACAGCTATCTCTCACTGTCACACACACACACACACACACACGATACACAGTTATCTCTCACTGTCACACACACACATGATGCACAGCTATCTTTCACTGTCACACACACACGATGCACAGCTATCTCTCACTGTCACACACACACATGATGCACAGCTATCTCTCCCTGTCACACACACACGATGCACAGCTATCTTTCACTGTCACACACACACGATGCACAGCTATTTCTCACTGTCACACACACACGATGCACAGCTATCTCTCACTGTCACACACACACAATGCACAGCTATCTTTCACTGTCACACACACACGATGCACAGCTATTTCTCACTGTCACACACACATGATGCACAGCTATCTCTCCCTGTCACACACACACGATGCACAGCTATCTCTCACTGTCACACACACACACACGATGCACAGCTATCTCTCACTGTCACACACACACACACACACACGATGCACAGCTATCTCTCACTGTGAACACATACGATGCACAGCTATCTCTCACTGTCACACACGATGCACAGATATCTCTCACTGTCACACACACACACACACGATGCACAGCTATCTCTCACTGTCACACACACACACACACACACACGATGCACAGCTATCTCTCACTGAACACACACACACATACAATGCACAGCTATCTCTCACTGTCTCACACACACACACGATGCACAGCTCTCTCTCACTGTCACACACACAAACGATGCACAGCACTCTCTCACTGTCACACACACAAACGATGCACAGCTATCTCACTGTCACACACACACAATGCACAGCTATCTCACACTGTCACACACACACGATGCACAGCTCTCACTCCGCCACACACGATGCACAGCTATCTTTCCCTGTCACACACACACGATGCACAGCTATCTCTCCCTGTCATACACACACGATGCACAGCTATCTCTCCCTGTCATACACACAAGATGCACAGCTATCTTTCACTGTCACACACACACGATGCACAGCTATCTCTCACTGTCACACACACACATGATGCACAGCTATCTCTCCCTGTCACACACACACGATGCACAGCTATCTTTCACTGTCACACACACACGATGCACAGCTATTTCTCACTCACACACACACATGATGCACAGCTATCTCTCCCTGTCACACACACACACGATGCACAGCTATCTCTCACTGTCACACACACACACGATGCACAGCTATCTTTCACTGTCACACACACACGATGCACAGCTATCTCTCTCTGTCACACACACACATGATGCACAGCTATCTCTCTCTGTCACACACACACGATGCACAGCTATCTCTCACTGTCACACACACACACACGATGCACAGCTATCTCTCACTGTCACACACACACACACACGATGCACAGCTATCTCACTGTCAACACATACGATGCACAGCTATCTCTCACTGTCACACACGATGCACAGATATCTCTCCCTGTCTCACACATACAATGCACAGCTATCTCTCACTGTCTCACACACACACACGATGCACAGCTATCTTTCACTGTCACACACACACGCTGCACAGCTATTTCTCACTGTCACACACACACATGTTGCACAGCTATCTCTCCCTGTCCCACACACACGATGCACAGCTATCTCACTGTCACACACACACACACACGATGCACAGCTATCTCTCACTGTCACACACACACACACACACGATGCACAGCTATCTCTCACTGTCAACACATACGATGCACAGCTATCTCTCACTGTCACACACGATGCACAGATATCTCTCCCTGTCTCACACATACAATGCACAGCTATCTCTCACTGTCTCTCACACACACACAATGCACAGCTCTCTCTCACTGTCACACACACAAACGATGCACAGCTCTCTCTCACTGTCACACACACAAACGATGCACAGCTATCTCACTGTCACACACACACGATGCACGGCTATCTCACACTGTCACACACACACGATGCACAGCTCTCACTCCGCCACACACGATGCACAGCTATCTCTCCCTGTCACACACACACGATGCACAGCTATCTCTCCCTGTCATACACACACGATGCACAGCTATCTCTTCCTGTAAAAAACACACACGATGCACAGCTATCTTTCACTGTCACACACACACACAGCTATCTCTCACTGTCACACACACACATGATGCACAGCTATCTCTCCCTGTCACACACACACGATGCACAGCTATCTTTCACTGTCACACACACACGATGCACAGCTATTTCTCACTGTCACACACACACATGATGCACAGCTATCTCTCCCTGTCACACACACACGATGCACAGCTATCTCTCCCTGTCACACACACACGATGCACAGATATCTCTCACTGTCACACACACACAATGCACAGCTATCTCTCCCTGTCACACACACATGATGCACAGCTATCTCTCACTCCCTGACACACACACGATGCACAGCTATCTCTCCCTGTCACACACACACGACGCACAGCTATCTCTCACTGTCACACACACACAATGCACAGCTATCTCTCACTGTCTCACACACACGATGCACAACTATCTCTCACTCCCTGACACACACACGATGCACAGCTATCTCTCCCTTTCACACACACAATGCACAGCTATCGCTCACTGTCACACACACGATGCACAGCTATCTCTCACTCCCTGACACACACACACACGATGCACAGCTATCTCTCTCTGTCACACACACGATGCACAGCTATCTCTCCCTGTCTCACACACACGATGCACAGCTATCTCTCCCTGTCACACACACACGATGCACAGCTATCTCTCGATGTCACACACACGATGCACATCTATCTCTCCCTATCACACACACACGATGCACAGCTAACTCTCACTGTCACACACACACAATGCACAGCTATCTATCACTCCCTGAAACACTCACACGATGCACAGCTATCTCTCACTCCCTGACACACACAAGATTCACAACTATCTCTCACTCCCTGACACACACACGATGCACAGCTATCTCTCCCTTTCACACACACACAATGCACAGCTATCTCTCCCTGTCACACACACATGATGCACAGCTATCTCTCACTCCCTGACACACACACGATGCACAGCTATCTCTCCCTGTCACACACACACAATGCACAGCTATCTCTCCCTGTCACACACACACGATGCACAGCTATCTATCACTGTCACACACACACACACACGATGCACAGCTATCTCTCACTGTCACACACACATGATGCACAGCTATCTCTCCCTGTCACACACACACGATGCACAGCTATCTCTCACTGTCACATACACACGATGCACAGCTATCACTCAATGTCACACACACACGATGCACAGCTATCTCTCCCTGTCACACACAAGATACACAGCTATCTCTCCCTGTCATACACACATAATGCACAGCTATCTCTCCCTGTCACACACACACGATGCACAGCTATCTCTCACTGTCACACACACACACACACACACACGATACACAGTTATCTCTCACTGTCACACACACACATGATGCACAGCTATCTTTCACTGTCACACACACACGATGCACAGCTATCTCTCACTGTCACACACACACATGATGCACAGCTATCTCTCCCTGTCACACACACACGATGCACAGCTATCTTTCACTGTCACACACACACGATGCACAGCTATTTCTCACTGTCACACACACACGATGCACAGCTATCTCTCACTGTCACACACACACAATGCACAGCTATCTTTCACTGTCACACACACACGATGCACAGCTATTTCTCACTGTCACACACACATGATGCACAGCTATCTCTCCCTGTCACACACACACGATGCACAGCTATCTCTCACTGTCACACACACACACACGATGCACAGCTATCTCTCACTGTCACACACACACACACACACACGATGCACAGCTATCTCTCACTGTGAACACATACGATGCACAGCTATCTCTCACTGTCACACACGATGCACAGATATCTCTCACTGTCACACACACACACACACGATGCACAGCTATCTCTCACTGTCACACACACACACACACACACACGATGCACAGCTATCTCTCACTGAACACACACACACATACAATGCACAGCTATCTCTCACTGTCTCACACACACACACGATGCACAGCTCTCTCTCACTGTCACACACACAAACGATGCACAGCACTCTCTCACTGTCACACACACAAACGATGCACAGCTATCTCACTGTCACACACACACAATGCACAGCTATCTCACACTGTCACACACACACGATGCACAGCTCTCACTCCGCCACACACGATGCACAGCTATCTTTCCCTGTCACACACACACGATGCACAGCTATCTCTCCCTGTCATACACACACGATGCACAGCTATCTCTCCCTGTCATACACACAAGATGCACAGCTATCTTTCACTGTCACACACACACGATGCACAGCTATCTCTCACTGTCACACACACACATGATGCACAGCTATCTCTCCCTGTCACACACACACGATGCACAGCTATCTTTCACTGTCACACACACACGATGCACAGCTATTTCTCACTCACACACACACATGATGCACAGCTATCTCTCCCTGTCACACACACACACGATGCACAGCTATCTCTCACTGTCACACACACACACGATGCACAGCTATCTTTCACTGTCACACACACACGATGCACAGCTATCTCTCTCTGTCACACACACACATGATGCACAGCTATCTCTCTCTGTCACACACACACGATGCACAGCTATCTCTCACTGTCACACACACACACACGATGCACAGCTATCTCTCACTGTCACACACACACACACACGATGCACAGCTATCTCACTGTCAACACATACGATGCACAGCTATCTCTCACTGTCACACACGATGCACAGATATCTCTCCCTGTCTCACACATACAATGCACAGCTATCTCTCACTGTCTCACACACACACACGATGCACAGCTATCTTTCACTGTCACACACACACGCTGCACAGCTATTTCTCACTGTCACACACACACATGTTGCACAGCTATCTCTCCCTGTCCCACACACACGATGCACAGCTATCTCACTGTCACACACACACACACACGATGCACAGCTATCTCTCACTGTCACACACACACACACACACGATGCACAGCTATCTCTCACTGTCAACACATACGATGCACAGCTATCTCTCACTGTCACACACGATGCACAGATATCTCTCCCTGTCTCACACATACAATGCACAGCTATCTCTCACTGTCTCTCACACACACACAATGCACAGCTCTCTCTCACTGTCACACACACAAACGATGCACAGCTCTCTCTCACTGTCACACACACAAACGATGCACAGCTATCTCACTGTCACACACACACGATGCACGGCTATCTCACACTGTCACACACACACGATGCACAGCTCTCACTCCGCCACACACGATGCACAGCTATCTCTCCCTGTCACACACACACGATGCACAGCTATCTCTCCCTGTCATACACACACGATGCACAGCTATCTCTTCCTGTAAAAAACACACACGATGCACAGCTATCTTTCACTGTCACACACACACACAGCTATCTCTCACTGTCACACACACACATGATGCACAGCTATCTCTCCCTGTCACACACACACGATGCACAGCTATCTTTCACTGTCACACACACACGATGCACAGCTATTTCTCACTGTCACACACACACATGATGCACAGCTATCTCTCCCTGTCACACACACACGATGCACAGCTATCTCTCACTGTCACACACACACACACGATGCACAGCTATCTCTCACTGTCACACACACACACACACGATGCACAGCTATCTCTCACTGTCAACACATACGATGCACAGCTATCTCTCACTGTCACACACGATGCACAGATATCTCTCCCTGTCTCACACATACAATGCACAGCTATCTCTCACTGTCTCACACACACACACGATGCACAGCTCTCTCTCACTGTCACACACACAAACGATGCACAGCACTCTCTCACTGTCACACACACAAACGATGCACAGCTATCTCACTGTCACACACACACGATGCACAGCTATCTCACACTGTCACACACACACGATGCACAGCTCTCACTCCGCCACACACGATGCACAGCTATCTCTCCCTGTCACACACACACGATGCACAGCTATCTCTCCCTGTCATACACACACGATGCACAGCTATCTCTCCCTGTCATACACACACGATGCACAGCTATCTTTCACTGTCACACACACACGATACACAGCTATCTCTCACTGTCACACACACACACACATGATGCACAGCTATCTCTCCCTGTCACACACACACGATGCACAGCTATCTTTCACTGTCACACACACACGATGCACAGCTATTTCTCACTGTCACACACACACATGATGCACAGCTATCTCTCCCTGTCACACACACACGATGCACAGCTATCTCTCACTGTCACACACACACGATGCACAGCTATCTCTCACTGTCAACACATACGATGCACAGCTATCTCTCACTGTCACACACGATGCACAGATATCTCTCCCTGTCTCACACATACAATGCACAGCTATCTCTCACTGTCTCACACACACACATGATGCACAGCTATCTTTCACTGTCACACACACACGCTGCACCGCTATTTCTCACTGTCACACACACACATGTTGCACAGCTATCTCTCCCTGTCCCACACACACGATGCACAGCTATCTCACTGTCACACACACACACACGATGCACAGCTATCTCTCACTGTCACACACACACACACGATGCACAGCTCTCTCTCACTGTCACACACACACACGATGCACAGCTCTCTCTCACTGTCACACACACACGATGCACAGCTATCTCACACTGTCACACACACACGATGCACAGCTCTCACTCCGCCACACACGATGCACAGCTATCTCTCACTGTCACACACACACACACGATGCACAGCTCTCTCTCACTGTCACACACACACACGATGCACAGCTCTCTCTCACTGTCACACACACACGATGCACAGCTATCTCACACTGTCACACACACACGATGCACAGCTCTCACTCCGCCACACACGATGCACAGCTATCTCTCCCTGTCACACACACACGATGCACAGCTATCTCTCCCTGTCATACACACACGATGCACAGCTATCTCTTCCTGTAAAAAACACACACGATGCACAGCTATCTTTCACTGTCACACACACACACGATGCACAGCTATCTCTCACTGTCACACACACACATGATGCACAGCTATCTCTCCCTGTCACACACACACGATGCACAGCTATCTTTCACTGTCACACACACACGATGCACAGCTATTTCTCACTGTCACACACACACATGATGCACAGCTATCTCTCCCTGTCACACACACACGATGCACAGCTATCTCTCACTGTCACACACACACACACACGATACACAGCTATCTCTCCCTGTCACACACACACGATGCACAGCTATCTCTCACTGTCACACACACACACGATGCAAAGCTATCTCACTGTCAACACATACGATGCACAGCTATCTCTCACTGTCACACACGATGCACAGCTATCTCTCACTGTCTCACACACACACACACGATGCACAGCTATCTTTCACTGTCACACACACTCGATGCACAGCTATTTCTCACTGTCACACACACACATGATGCACAGCTATCTCTCCCTGTCACACACACACGATGCACAGCTATCTCTCACTGTCACACACACACGATGCACAGCTTTCTCTCACTGTCACACACACACACACACACGATGCACAGCTATCTCTCACTGTCAACACATACGATTCACAGCTATCTCTCACTGTCACACACGATGCACAGATATCTCTCCCTGTCTCACACATACAATGCACAGCTATCTCTCACTGTCTCACACACACACACACGATGCACAGCTCTCTCTCACTGTCACACACACAAACGATGCACAGCTCTCTCTCACTGTCACACACACAAACGATGCACAGCTATCTCACTGTCACACACACACGATGCACAGCTATCTCACACTGTCACACACACACGATGCACAGCTCTCACTCCGCCACACACGATGCACAGCTATCTCTCCCTGTCATACACACACGATGCACAGCTATCTTTCACTGTCACACACACACGATGCACAGCTATCTCTCCCTGTCACACACACACATGATGCACAGCTATCTCTCCCTGTCACACACACACACGATGCACAGCTATCTTTCACTGTCACACACACACGATGCACAGCTATCTTTCACTGTCACACACACACGATGCACAGCTATTTCTCACTGTCACACACACACATGATGCACAGCTATCTCTCCCTGTCACACACACACACGATGCACAGCTATCTCTCACTGTCACACACACACACACACGATGCACAGCTATCTCTCACTGTCAACACATACGATGCACAGCTATCTCTCACTGTCACACACACGATGCACAGCTATCTCTCACTCCCTGTCACACACAAGGCACAGCTATCTCTCACTCCCTGTCACACATGAGGCACAGTTATCTCTCCCTCCCTGTCACACACGAGGCACAGTGATCTGTGCTGATTATTGAGTGACAGCTGCTCAGCCTGCAACAAAACTCGCTAATTAAAGAGAAGCATCTGGCTCAGCGGAGAGATCCTCGGCCCCTCACTCATTGCCCCGGGGGGCGGCCTGGGGTACGTCAGGCACTGCAATCTGCCAATATTGTATTGTATTGTATGTCTTTATTTATATAGCGCCATTAGTGTACATAGCGCTTCACAGCAGTAATACATGTGGTAATCCAATAAATAACAGATAATATAAATAACAGATCATGGGAATAAGTGCTTTAGACATTAAGGAAGAGGAGTCCCTGCTCCGAGGAGCTTACAGTCTAATTGGTAGGTAAGGAGAACGTACAGAGACAGTAGGAGGGAGTTCTGGTAAGTGCATCTGCAGGGGGCCAAGCTTTATGTGCCATGTGTTCAGAATAGCCACAGTCCTATTCATATGCTTCTTTAAGCAAGTGTGTCTTAAGGTGGGTCTTAAAGGTGGATAGAGAGGGTGCTAGTCGGGTACTGAGGGGAAGGGCATTCCAGAGGTGAGGGGCAGTCAATGAAAAAGGTTTAAGGCGGGAGAGGGCTTTAGATACAAAGGGGGTAGAAAGAAGACATCCTTGAGAAGAACGCAAGAGTCTGGATGGTGCATAGCGAGAAATTAGGGCTGAGATGTAAGGAGGGGCAGAAGAGTGTAAAGCTTTAAAAGTGAGGAGAAGAATGGAGTGTGAGATGCGGGATTTGATCGGAAGCCAGGAGAGGGATTTCATGAGGGGAGATGCTGAGACAGATCTAGGAAAGAGTAGAGTGATTCTGGCAGCAGCGTTAAGGATAGATTGTAGGGGAGACAGGTGAGAGGCAGGAAGGCCGGACAGCAGGAGGTTACAGTAATCAAGACGGGAGAGAATGAGGGCCTGAGTCAGAGTTTTAGCAGTCGAGCAACAAAGGAAAGGGCGTATCTTCGTTATATTGCGGAGGAAAAAGCGACAGGTTTTAGAAATGTTTTGAATGTGAGGGGCAAATGTGAGAGAGGAGTCGAGTGTGACCCCAAGGCAGCGTGCTTGGGCTACTGGGTGAATGATCGTAGTTCCAACAGTAATGTGGAAGGAGGTAGTAGGGCCAGGTTTGGGAGGAAGTATGAGGAGCTCTGTTTTAGCCATGTTGAGTTTAAGGCGGCGGAGGGCCATCCAGGATGATATAGCAGAGAGACATTCAGAAACTTTGGTTTGTACAGTAGGTGTAAGGTCGGGTGTTGAGAAATATATTTGTGTGTCGTCAGCATAGAGGTGATAATTAAACCCAAAAGATGTTATTAGGTCACCTAGAGAGAGTGTATACAGAGAAAAGAGAAGAGGTCCCAGGACAGAGCCCTGGGGTACCCCCACAGAGAGATCAATAGAGGAGGAGGAGGTATTAGCAGAAGAGACACTGAAAGTACGATGGGAGAGGTAGGATGAGATCCAGGATAGAGCTTTTTGTCCGAATACCAAGAGTATGGAGAATGTGAAGGAGAAGAGGGTGGTCCACGGTGTCAAATGCTGCAGAGAGGTCGAGTAATATGAGCAGAGTGTAATGACCTCTGTCTTTGGCAGCATGGAGGTCGTCAGTTATTTTAGTGAGGGCTGTTTCCGTGGAGTGAGCAGTACGGAAGCCAGATTGTAGAGGGTCTAGGAGAGAATAGGTGTTGAGAAAATGGAGCAAGCGAGCGAATACAAGACGTTCAAGGAGTTTAGAGGCAAAAGGCAGGAGGGAGACAGGCCGATAGTTAGAAAGACAGGTAGGGTCAAGCTTGCTGTTTTTGAGTAATGGTATGACTGTTGCATGTTTGAAGGAGGATGGAAAGGTTCCAGAGCAGAGGGAGGAGTTAAAAATGTGCGTGAGCGTAGGGATTATAGTAGGAGCAAGAGGTTTTAGGAGATGGGAGGGAATGGGGTCAAGAGGGCAAGTGGTAGAGGGAGAAGAGGCGATCAACAGCGACACATCCTCCTCTGAGACAGTGGAAAAAGAGTCAAGGAAGGCAGGAGGAGAGTTAGGAAGAGGTGTAGGATGGGAGGAAGAAACAGAGGGGATGTTCTGACGTATGGATTCCACCTTTTCCTTAAAATAGTCAGCAAAGTCCTGAGCGGAGATGGAGGAAGGAGAGGCAGCGGAGGGTGGTTTGAGTAGAGTATCAAAGACAGAGAACAGTCGGCGTGGGTTAGACTTGTGCATGTTGATTAGTGAAGAAAAGTAGGCTTGTTTAGCTTGCGAGAGGGCAGAGTTGAAACAGGATAGCATAAATTTGTAGTGAAGGAAGTCTGCGAGAGTATGAGATTTCCTCCAGAGGCGTTCAGAGGAATGAGTGGAGGAACGCAGCATGCGCGTGTGGGAATTTAACCAGGGTCTAGGGTTAAAAGGGCGAGTGCGGCAGAGAGAAAGCGGGGCATGTAGATCAAGAGAGGAGGACAAGGCAGAGTTGTAGTTCCTGACCAGTTTGTCAGGGTCTGTAGCAGATCTGAGAGAGGAGAGGGAGGAGTGTAACGTGGACTCAAAGTCAGGTAAGTGAATAGAGCGCAGGTTTCTGCAGAACCGGGGTGTAGATGGAGGTGGAGAAGGGGAGAAGCGAGATAGAGAGAATGAGATGAGGTGATGGTCAGAGAGAGGAAAAGGGGAAATGGAGAAATCAGAGAGAGAGAAGTTTTTAGTGAAAACCAGGTCTAAGTAGTGGCCATCCTTGTGGGTGCTGGCTGCAGTCCACTGTTGAAGGCCAAAAGAAGAGGTTAGAGAAAGAAAGCGGGAAGCCCAAGGGAGAGAGGGGTCATCAATGTGGCAATTGAAGTCCCCAAGGAGAAGAACAGGGGAGTCTGAGGAGAGGAAGAAAGAGAGCCAGGATTCAAAGTGAGAGAGAAAGGCAGAAGGGGGATGAGTAGAGGTAGGTGGGCGATACATGACCGCCACATGAACAGGGAGAGGAGAGAAGATCTGGACAGTGTGAACCTCAAAGGAGGGAAAGGCAAGAGAGGGGGGAATAGGAATAGTTCGGTAACGGCAGAGAGAGGAGAGCAGGAGCCCCACACCTCCACCCCTGCCATCAAGGCGCGGAGTGTGGGAGAAGGAAAGGCCACCATAAGAGAGGGCAGCTTCCAGAGCAGAGTCAGACTGAGTGAGCCAGGTCTCAGTTATAGCAAAGAGAAGCAGGGATTGAGAGAGAAAGAAGTCATGCACAGAGAGGAACTTGTTAGAGAGGGAGCGAGCATTCCAAAGGGCACAGGAGAAAGGGAGAGAGGAGGGAGAGTGGCAGGGGATGGGTATGAGGTTGGAGGGGTTAACACCAGAAGGAGTAGAAGTTGTATGTGGGAGGCGAGGACGAGAGCAAGTAGAAATAAGGCAGGGACCAGGATTGGGAGAGATATCCCCAGAAGCAAGGAGGAGAAGCATGGATAGAAAGAGGATGTGTGAGGATGATTTGTAGGGGTGTGTTTTAGTGCAGGAGGTATAGCTGTGTGGTGACAGAGGACGCAGGTAAGAAAGGAGTTCATGTGAACTGAGAAGTGGGGAAGAAAGGAGAGATGGAGATATATGAATAGAGTTAGAGACATAAGGAGACTGGTGGAAGGAAGTGCATAATTTGAAAATAAGTGCGGTTGCAGCAAATATAAAAAATAAAGGCGGCATCACAGCAATAGTTAAGTGTTGAGATGTGCAGTCTTAGATAGATGATATCCTCTTTTCCAACGTACAGTAGATCAAAAGCAGGAATCAGAAGCAGTAGGTGATGTCCACTTTTCCACTTCTTTTTAAACTTCATAAATACTTGAAACATATATACTTAAAAGCATATCTGCTTAGAAGCATGGCTGCTAGCAGCAATGGCTGTTAGGAGTTTACTTATATACTTTTAGAAAGTCACCTGGTTGGCACAACAAACTTAATTAACACATGTGAGGGTAGTTAAAGCAAATGGTTTTTCTAAGGTGGGTGTTGCCTTGCCTTGCCTTGCACAAGTGTGAAAGCTGAATTAAATTAAGACAGTAGGGGGATGATTTACAGACAGACAATTGGAATATGTTTTTACCTAAATAGAACTAAATACACAGCATGGGAGGATATCAGGATAGACAGACAATTGGAATATGTTTTTACCTAAATAGAAATAAATACACAGCATGGGAGGATATCAGGATAGACAGACAATTGGAATATGTTTTTACCTAAATAGAAATAAATACACAGCATGGGAGGATATCAGGATAGACAGACAATTGGAATATGTTTTTACCTAAATAGAACTAAATACACAGCATGGGAGGATATCAGGATAGACAGACAATTGGAATATGTTTTTACCTAAATAGAACTAAATACACAGCATGGGAGGATATCAGAATAGACAGACAATTGGAATATGTTTTTACCTGAGGAAAGAGAAGAGATGAGTGAGTGATTCAATAGTCTTCCTTCCTTTTTAAACTTCATAAATACTTGAAACATATATACTTAAAAGCATATCTGCTTAGAAGCATGGCTGCTAGCAACAATGGCTGTTAGGAGTTTACAATATGTAACACCAGCATCTCATATAGAGCAGGGCCGAGTATCATTCCTGCAGGAATTCCTCTCCTGGAGACTTAACCCCTTTTGTGATATACTGTAGAGGCCATAGTCCCATTGTGAACGTTAATGCGGGGTATGCCTGTGTAACTCAGGCCTGTTAGCTTAGTCCCATTGCGTACGTTAATGCAGGGTATGCCTGTAGTTACTCAGGCCTGTTAGCTTAGTCCCATTGCGTACGTTAATGCGGGGAATGCCTTTAGTTACTCAGGCCTATTAGATTGTCCCATTGCGTACGTTAATGCGGGGTATGCCTGTGTTACTCAAGCCTGTTAGCTTAGTCCCATTGCGTACGTTACTGCGGGGTATGCCTGTGTTACTCAGGCCTGTTAGCTTAGTCCCATTGAGTACGTTAATGCGGGTGTGCCTGTAGTTACTCAGGCCTGAGAGAGAAAGAAGTAACCCCTGCCTCACCACATAGTAACCCCTGCCTCACCCCATAGTAACCCCTGCCTCACCCCATAGTAACCCCAGCCTCACCCCATAGTAACCCCTGCCGCACCCCATAGTAACCCCTGCCTCACCCCATAGTAACCCCTGCCTCACCCCATAGTAACCCCTGCCTCACCCCATAGTAACCCCAACCTCACCCCATAGTAACCCCTGCAGCACCCCATAGTAACCCTTGCCTCACCCCATAGTAACCCCTGCCGCACCCCCTAGTAACCCCTGCCTCACCCCATAGTAACCCTTCCCTCACCCCATATTAACCCCTGCCGCACCCCATAGTAACCCCTGCCTCACCCCATAGTAACCCCTGCCTCACCCCATATTAACTCCTACTTCACCCCATAGTAACCCCTGCCTCACCCCATAGTAAACCCTGCCTCACCCCATAGTAAACCCTGCCTCACCCCATAGTAAACCCTGCCTCACCCCATATAACCCCTGCCTCATCCCATAGTAACCCCTGCCTCACACCATATTAACCCCTGCCTCACCCCATAGTAAACCCTGCCTCAACCCATAGTAACCCCTGCCTCACCCAATATTAACCCCGCCTCACCCCATACTAAACCCTGCCTCACCCCATATTAACCCCTGCCTCACCCCATAGTAACCCCTGCCTCACCCCATAGTAACCCCTGCCTCACCCCATATTAACCCCTGCCTCACCCCATATTAACCCCTGCCTCACCCCATATTAACCCCTGCCTCACCCCATAGTAAACCCTGTCTCACCCCATAGTAAACCCTGCCTCACCCCATAGTAACCCCTGCCTCACCCCATATGAACCCCTGTTTCACCCCATATTAACCCCTGCCTCACCACATATTAACCCCTGCCTCACCCCATAGTAAACCCTGCCTCACCCCATAGTAAACCCTGCCTCACCCCATAGTAAACCATGCCTCACCCCATAGTAACCCCTGCCTCACCCCATAGTAACCCCTGCCTCACCCCATAGTAACCCCTGCCTCACCCCCATAGTAAACCCTGCCTCACCCCATAGTAAACCCTGCCTCACCCCATAGTAACCCCTGCCTCACCCCATAGTAAACCCTGCCTCACCCCATAGTAACCCCTGCATCACCCCATAGTAACTCCAGCCTCACACCATAGTAACCCCTGCCGCACCCCATAGTAACCCCTGCCTCACCCCATAGTAACCCTTGCCTCACCCCATAGTAACCCGTGACGCACCCCCTAGTAACCCCTGCCTCACCCCATAGTAACCCTTGCCTCACCCCATATTAACCCCTGCCGCACCCCATAGTAACCCCTGCCTCACCCCATAGTAACCCCTGCCTCACCCTCATAGCACTGACAGTGACGCGGCGCATTGTGTGCGTGTGTCAGGGAGTGAGAGATAGCTGTGCATCGTGTGTGTGACTGAGAGATAGCTGTCCATTGTGTGTGTGTGTCAGGGAGTGAGAGATAGCTGTGCCTCGTGTGTTTGTGACAGTGAGAGTTAGCTGTGCATCGTGTGTGTGACAGTGAGAGATAGCTGTGCATCGTGTGTATGTGACAGGGAGAGATAGCTGTGCCTAGTGTGTGTGTGACAGTGTGAGATAGCTGTGCATCGTGTGTGTGTGACAGGGAGAGATAGCTGTGCATCGTATGTGTGACAGTGAGAGATGCACACACGATGCACAACTATCTCTCCCTGTCACACACACACACATGATGCACAGCTATCTCTCACTGTCACACACACACGATGCAAAGCTATCTCTCACTCCCTGAAACACACACACGATGCACAGCTATCTCTCACTCCCTGACACACACACGATGCACAACTATCTCTCACTCCTTGACACACACACACACACACACGATGAACAGCTATCTCTCCCTGTCACACACACACGATGCACAGATATCTCTCACTGTCACACACACACAATGCACAGCTATCTCTCCCTGTCACACACACATGATGCACAGCTATCTCTCACTCCCTGACACACACACGATGCACAGCTATCTCTCCCTGTCACACACACACGATGCACAGCTGTCTCTCACTGTCACACACACACAATGCACAGCTATCTCTCACTGTCTCACACACACGATGCACAACTATCTCTCACTCCCTGACACACACACGATGCACAGCTATCTCTCCCTTTCACACACACAATGCACAGCTATCTCTCCCTGTCACACACACGATGCACAGCTATCTCTCACCCCCTGACACACACACGATGCACAGCTATCTCTCTCTGTCACACACACACGATGCACAGCTATCTCTCCCTGTATCACACACACGATGCACAGCTATCTCTCCCTGTCACACACACACGATGCACAGCTATCTCTCCCTGTCACACACACGATGCACATCTATCTCTCCCTGTCACACACACACGATGCACAGCTAACTCTCACTGTCACACTCACCCGATGCACAGCTATCTCTCACTGTCACACACACACATGATGCACAGCTATCTCTCCCTGTCACACACACACGATGCACAGCTATCTTTCACTGTCACACACACACGATGCACAGCTATTTCTCACTGTCACACACACACATGATGCACAGCTATCTCTCCCTGTCACACACACACGATGCACAGCTATCTCTCACTGTCACACACACACACACAATGCACAGCTATCTCTCACTGTCACACACACACACACACACACACACACACACACACACACACACACACACACACACACACACACACATACACACACACACGATGCACAGCTATCTCTCACTGTCAACACATACGATGCACAGCTATCTCTCACTGTCACACACGATGCACAGATATCTCTCCCTGTCTCACACATACAATGCACAGCTATCTCTCACTGTCTCACACACACACACGATGCACAGCTCTCTCTCACTGTCACACACACAAACGATGCACAGCTCTCTCTCACTGTCACACACACAAACGATGCACAGCTATCTCACACTGTCACACACACACGATGCACAGCTCTCACTCCGCCACACACGATGCACAGCTATCTCTCCCTGTCACACACACACGATGCACAGCTATCTCTCCCTGTCATACACACACGATGCACAGCTATCTCTTCCTGTAAAAAACACACACGATGCACAGCTATCTTTCACTGTGACACACACACACGATGCACAGCTATCTCTCACTGTCACACACACACATGATGCACAGCTATCTCTCCCTGTCACACACACACGATGCACAGCTATCTTTCACTGTCACACACACACGATGCACAGCTATTTCTCACTGTCACACACACACATGATGCACAGCTATCTCTCCCTGTCACACACACACGATGCACAGCTATCTCTCACTGTCACACACACACACGATGCACAGCTATCTTTCACTGTCACACACACACGATGCACAGCTATTTCTCACTGTCACACACACACATGATGCACAGCTATCTCTCCCTGTCACACACACACACACACACGATGCACAGCTATCTCTCACTGTCACACACACACACACACACACACGATGCACAGCTATCTCTCACTGTCACACACACACACACACACGATGCACAGCTATCTCTCACTGTCAACACATACAATGCACAGCTATCTCTCACTGTCTCACACACACGATGCACAGCTATCTTTCACTGTCACACACACTCGATGCACAGCTATTTCTCACTGTCACACACACACATGATGCACAGCTATCTCTCCCTGTCACACACACACGATGCACAGCTATCTCTCACTGTCACACTCACACACACACACACACACACACACACACACACACACACACACACACACACACACACACACACACACACACACACACACACACGATGCACAGCTTTCTCTCACTGTCACACACACACATGATGCACAGCTATCTCTCCCTGTCACACACACACGATGCACAGCTATCTCTCACTGTCACACTCACACACACACACACACACACACACACACACACACACACACACACACACACACACACATACGATGCACAGCTATCTCTCACTGTCACACACGATGCACAGATATCTCTCCCTGTCTCACACATACAATGCACAGCTATCTCTCACTGTCTCACACACACACACGATGCACAGCTCTCTCTCACTGTCACACACACAAATGATGCACAGCTCTCTCTCACTGTCACACACACAAACGATGCACAGCTATCTCACTGTCACACACACACGATGCACAGCTATCTCACACTGTCACACACACACGATGCACAGCTCTCACTCCGCCACACACGATGCACAGCTATCTCTCCCTGTCACACACACACGATGCACAGCTATCTCTCCCTGTCATACACACACGATGCACAGCTATCTTTCACTGTCACACACACACACGATGCACAGCTATCTCTCCCTGTCACACACACACATGATGCACAGCTATCTCTCCCTGTCACACACACACGATGCACAGCTATCTCTCACTGTCACACACACGATGCACAGCTATCTTTCACTGTCACACACACACGATGCACAGCTATTTCTCACTGTCACACACACACATGATGCACAGCTATCTCTCCCTGTCACACACACACGATGCACAGCTATCTCTCACTGACACACACACACACACACACACGATGCACAGCTATCTCTCACTGTCACACACACACACACACACACACACACACACGATGCACAGCTATCTCTCACTATCAACACATACGATGCACAGCTATCTCTCACTGTCACACACACGATGCACAGCTATCTCTCACTCCCTGTCACACACGAGGCACAGTGATCTGTGCTGATTATTGAGTGACAGCTGCTCAGCCTGCAACAAAACTCGCTAATTAAAGAGAAGCATCTTGCTCAGCGGAGAGATCCTCGGCCCCTCACTCATTGCCCCGGGGGGCGGCCTGGGGTACGTCAGGCACTGCAACCTGCCAATATGTAACACCAGCATCTAATATAGAGCAGGGCCGAGTATCATTCCTGCAGGAATTCCTCTCCTGGAGACTTAACCCCTTTTGTGATATACTGTAGAGGCCATAGTCCCATTGGGAACGTTAATGCGGGGTATGCCTGTGTAACTCAGGCCTGTTAGCTTAGTCCCATTGCGTACGTTAATGCAGGGTATGCCTGTAGTTACTCAGGCCTGTTAGCTTAGTCCCATTGCGTACGTTAATGCGGGGAATGCCTTTAGTTACTCAGGCCTATTAGATTGTCCCATTGCGTACGTTAATGCGGGGTATGCCTGTGTTACTCAAGCCTGTTAGCTTAGTCCCATTGCATACGTTACTGCGGGGTATGCCTGTGTTACTCAGGCCTGTTAGCTTAGTCCCATTGCGTACGTTAATGCGGGTGTGCCTGTAGTTACTCAGGCCTGAGAGAGAAAGAAGAAACCCCTGCCTCACCACATAGTAACCCCTGCCTCACCCCATAGTAACCCCTGCCTCACCCCATAGTAACCCCAGCCTCACCCCATAGTAACCCCTGCCGCACCCCATAGTAACCCCTGCCTCACCCCATAGTAACCCCTGCCTCACCCCATAGTAACCCCTGCCTCACCCCATAGTAACCCCTGCCTCACCCCATAGTAACCCCTGCCTCACCCCATAGTAACCCCTGCCTCACCCCATAGTAACCCCTGCCTCACCACATAGTAACCCCTGCCTCACTCCATAGTAACCCCTGCCGCACCCCATAGTAACCCCTGCCTCACCCCATAGTAACCCCTGTCTCACCCCATAGTAACCCCTGCATCACCCCATAGTAACCCCTGCCGCACCCCATAGTAACCCCTGCCTCACCCCATAGTAACCCCTGCCTCACTCCATATTAACCCCTGCCGCACACCATATTCACCCCTGCCTCACCCCATAGTAACCCCTGCCTCACCCCTTATTAACCCCTGCCTCACCCCATATTAACTCCTGCTTCACCCCATAGTAACCCCTGCCTCACCCCATAGTAAACCCTGCCTCACCCCATATTAACTCCTGCTTCACCCCATAGTAACCCCTGCCTCACCCCAAAGTAAACCCTGCCTCACCCCATAGTAACCCCTGCCTCACCCCACAGTAACCCCTTCCTCACCCCATATTAACCCCTGCCTCACTCCATAGTAACCCCTGCCTCACCCCAAAGTAACCCCTGCCTCACCCCATAGTAACTCCAGCCTCACACCATAGTACCCCTGCCGCACCCCATAGTAACCCCTGCCTCACCCCATAGTAACCCTTGCCTCACCCCATAGTAACCCCTGCCGCACCCCCTAGTAACCCCTGCCTCACCCCATAGTAACCCCTGCCTCACCCCATATTAACTCCTACTTCATCCCATAGTAACCCCTGCCTCACCCCATAGTAAACCCTGCCTCACCCCATAGTAAACCCTGCCTCACCCCATATAACCCCTGCCTCATCCCATAGTAACCCCTGCCTCACACCATATTAACCCCTGCCTCACCCCATAGTAAACCCTGCCTCAACCCATAGTAAACCCCTGCCTCACCCAATATTAACCCCGCCTCACCCCATACTAAACCCTGCCTCACCCCATATTAACCCCTGCCTCACCCCATAGTAACCCCTGCCTCACCCCATAGTAAACCCTGCCTCACCCCATAGTAAACCCTGCCTCACCCCATATAACCCCTGCCTCATCCCATAGTAACCCCTGCCTCACACCATATTAACCCCTGCCTAACCCCATAGTAAACCCTGCCTCAACCAATATTAACCCTGCCTCACCCCATATTAACCCCTGCCTCACCCCATAGTAACCCCTGCCTCACCCCATAGTAACCCCTGCCTCATCCCATATTAACCCCTGCCTCACCCCATAGTAAACCCTGCCTCACCCCATAGTAAACCCTGCCTCACCCCATAGTAAACCCTGCCTCACCCCATAGTAACCCCTGCCTCACCCCATATGAACCCCTGTTTCACCCCATATTAACCCCTGCCTCACCACATATTAACCCCTGCCTCACCCCATAGTAAACCCTGCCTCACCCCATAGTAAACCCTGCCTCACCCCATAGTAAACCCTGCCTCACCCCATAGTAACCCCTGCCTCACCCCATAGTAACCCCTGCCTCACCCCATAGTAACCCCTGCCTCACCCCATAGTAACCCCTGCCTCACCCCATAGTAACCCCTGCCTCACCCCATAGTAACCCCTGCCTCACCCCATAGTAAACCCTGCCTCACCCCATAGTAACCCCTGCATCACCCCATAGTAACTCCAGCCTCACACCATAGTAACCCCTGCCGCACCCCATAGTAACCCCTGCCTCACCCCATAGTAACCCTTGCCTCACCCCATATTAACCCCTGCCGCACCCCATAGTAACCCCTGCCTCACCCCATAGTAACCCCTGCCTCACCCTCATAGCACTGACAGTGACGCGGCGCATTGTGTGCGTGTGTCAGGGAGTGAGAGATAGCTGTGCATCGTGTGTGTGACAGTGAGAGATAGCTGTCCATTGTGTGTTTGTGTCAGGGAGTGAGAGATAGCTGTGCCTCGTGTGTTTGTGACAGTGAGAGTTAGCTGTGCATCGTGTGTGTGTGTGTGACAGTGAGAGATAGCTGTGCATCGTGTGTATGTGACAGGGAGAGATAGCTGTGCCTAGTTTGTGTGTGACAGTGTGAGATAGCTGTGCATCGTGTGTGTGTGACAGGGAGAGATAGCTGTGCATCGTATGTGTGACAGTGAGAGATGCACACACGATGCACAACTATCTCTCCCTGTCACACCCACACACATGATGCACAGCTATCTCTCCCTGTCACACACACACGATGCACAGATATCTCTCACTGTCACACACACACAATGCACAGCTATCTCTCCCTGTCACACACACATGATGCACAGCTATCTCTCACTCCCTGACACACACACGATGCACAGCTATCTCTCCCTGTCACACACACACGATGCACAGCTGTCTCTCACTGTCACACACACACAATGCACAGCTATCTCTCACTGTCTCACACACACGATGCACAACTATCTCTCACTCCCTGACACACACACGATGCACAGCTATCTCTCCCTTTCACACACACAATGCACAGCTCTCTCTCCCTGTCACACACACGATGCACAGCTATCTCTCACTCCCTGACACACACACACGATGCACAGCTATCTCTCTCTGTCACACACACACGATGCACAGCTATCTCTCCCTGTCTCACACACACGATGCACAGCTATCTCTCCCTGTCACACACACACGATGCACAGCTATCTCTCCCTGTCACACACACGATGCACATCTATCTCTCCCTGTCACACACACACGATGCACAGCTAACTCTCACTGTCACACTCACACGATGCACAGCTATCTATCACTCCCTGAAACACTCACACGATGCACAGCTATCTATCACTCCCTGACACACACAGGATTCACAACTATCTCTCACTCCTTGACACACACACACACACGATGAACAGCTATCTCTCCCTGTCACACACACACGATGCACAGCTATCTCTCACTGTCACACACACAATGCACAGCTATCTCTCCCTGTCACACACACATGATGCACAGCTATCTCTCACTCCCTGACACACACACGATGCACAGCTATCTCTCCCTGTCACACACACACAATGCACAGCTATCTCTCCCTGTCACACACACACGATGCACAGCTATCTATCACTGTCACACACACACAATGCACAGCTATCTCTCACTGTCACACACACATGATGCACAGCTATCTCTCCCTGTCACACACACACACGATGCACAGCTATCTCTCACTGTCACATACACACGATGCACAGCTATCTCCCTGTCACACACACACGATGCACAGCTATCACTCAATGTCACACACACACGATGCACAGCTATCTCTCCCTGTCACACACACACGATACCCAGCTATCTCTCCCTGTCATACACACATGATGCACAGCTATCTCTCCCTGTCACACACACACGATGCACAGCTATCTCTCACTGTCAAACACACACACACGATACACAGCTATCTCTCACTGTCACACACACACACGATGCACAGCTATCTTTCACTGTCACACACACACACGATGCACAGCTATCTCTCACTGTCACACACACACATGATGCACAGCTATCTCTCCCTGTCACACACACACGATGCACAGCTATCTTTCACTGTCACACACACACGATGCACAGCTATTTCTCACTGTCACACACACACATGATGCACAGCTATCTCTCACTGTCACACACACACGATGCACAGCTATCTCTCACTGTCACACACACACACACGATGCACAGCTATCTCTCACTGTCACACACACACACACGATGCACAGCTCTCTCCCTTTCACACACACGATGCACATCTATCTCTCCCTGTCACACACACACGATGCACAGCTAACTCTCACTGTCACACTCACACGATGCACAGCTATCTCTCCCTGTAACACACACACGATGCACAGCTATCTCACTGTCACACACACAATGCACAGCTATCTCTCCCTGTCACACACACATGATGCACAGCTATCTCTCACTCCCTGACACACACACGATGCACAGCTATCTCTCCCTGTCACACACAATGCACAGCTATCTCTCCCTGTCACACACACACGATGCACAGCTATCTATCACTGTCACACACACACACACACGATGCACAGCTATCTCTCCCTGTCACACACACACGATGCACAGCTATCTCTCCCTGTCATACACACACGATGCACAGCTATCTCTTCCTGTAAAAAACACACACGATGCACAGCTATCTTTCACTGTCACACACACACACGATGCACAGCTATCTCTCACTGTCACACACACACATGATGCACAGCTATCTCTCCCTGTCACACACACACGATGCACAGCTATCTTTCACTGTCACACACACACACGATGCACAGCTATTTCTCACTGTCACACACACACATGATGCACAGCTATCTCTCCCTGTCACACACACACGATGCACAGCTATCTCTCACTGTCACACACACACACGATGCACAGCTATCTTTCACTGTCACTCACACACGATGCACAGCTATTTCTCACTGTCACACACACACATGATGCACAGCTATCTCTCCCTGTCACACACACACGATGCACAGCTATCTCTCACTGTCACACACACACACACGATGCACAGCTATCTCTCACTGTCACACACACACACACACGATGCCCAGCTATCTCTCACTGTCAACACATACGATGCACAGCTATCTCTCACTGTCACACACGATGCACAGATATATCTCCCTGTCTCACACATACAATGCACAGCTATCTCTCACTGTCTCACACACACACACACGATGCACAGCTATCTTTCACTGTCACACACACTCGATGCACAGCTATTTCTCACTGTCACACACACACATGATGCACAGCTATCTCTTCCTGTCACACACACACGATGCACAGCTATCTCTCACTGTCACACACACACACACGATGCACAGCTATCTCTCACTGTCACACACACACACACACACACGATGCACAGCTATCTCTCACTGTCAACACATACGATGCACAGCTATCTCACTGTCACACACGATGCACAGATATCTCTCCCTGTCTCACACATACAATGCACAGCTATCTCTCACTGTCTCACACACACACACGATGCACAGCTCTCTCTCACTGTCACACACACAAACGATGCACAGCTCTCTCTCACTGTCACACACACAAACGATGCACAGCTATCTCACTGTCACACACACACGATGCACAGCTATCTCACACTGTCACACACACACGATGCACTGCTCTCACTCCACCACACACGATGCACAGCTATCTCTCCCTGTCACACACACACGATGCACAGCTATCTCTCCCTGTCATACACACACGATGCACAGCTATCTTTCACTGTCACACACACACACGATGCACAGCTATCTCTCCCTGTCACACACACACATGATGCACAGCTATCTCTCCCTGTAACACACACACGATGCACAGCTATCTTTCACTGTCACACACACACGATGCACAGCTATTTCTCACTGTCACACACACACATGATGCACAGCTATCTCTCCCTGTCACACACACACACGATGCACAGCTATCTCTCACTGTCACACACACGATGCACAGCTATCTTTCACTGTCACACACACACGATGCACAGCTATTTCTCACTGTCACACACACACATGATGCACAGCTATCTCTCCCTGTCACACACACACGATGCACAGCTATCTCTCACTGTCACACACACGATGCACAGCTATCTCTCACTCCCTGTCACACACAAGGCACAGCTATCTCTCACTCCCTGTCACACATGAGGCACAGTTATCTCTCCCTCCCTGTCACACACGAGGCACAGTGACCTGTGCTGATTATTGAGTGACAGCTGCTCCGCCTGCAACAAAACTCGCTAATTAAAGAGAAGCATCTGGCTCAGCGGAGAGATCCTCGGCACCTCACTCATTGCCCCGGGGGGCGGCCTGGGGTACGTCAGGCACTGCAACCTGCCAATATGTAACACCAGCATCTAATATAGAGCAGGGCCGAGTATCATTCCTGCAGGAATTCCTCTCCTGGAGACTTAACCCCTTTTGTGATATACTGTAGAGGCCATAGTCCCATTGTGAACGTTAATGCGGGGTATGCCTGTGTAACTCAGGCCTGTTAGCTTAGTCCCATTGCGTACGTTAATGCAGGGTATGCCTGTAGTTACTCAGGCCTGTTAGCTTAGTCCCATTGCATACGTTAATGCGGGGAATGCCTTTAGTTACTCAGGCCTATTAGATTGTCCCATTGCGTACGTTAATGCGGGGTATGCCTGTAGTAACTCAGGCCTGTTAGATTAGTCCCATTGCGTACGTTACTGCGGGGTATGCCTGTGTTACTCAGGCCTGTTAGCTTAGTCCCATTGCGTACGTTAATGCGGGTGTGCCTGTAGTTACTCAGGCCTGAGAGAGAAAGAAGTAACCCCTGCCTCACCACATAATAACCCCTGCCTCACCCCATAGTAACCCCTGCCTCACCCCATAGTAACCCCAGCCTCACCCCATAGTAACCCCTGCCGCACCACATAGTAACCCTTGCCTCACCCCATAGTAACCCCTGCCTCACCCCATAGTAACCCCTGCCTCACCCCATAGTAACCACTGCCTCACCCCATAGTAACCCCTGCCTCACCCCATAGTAACCCCTGCCTCACCCCATAGTAACCCCTGCCTCACCCCATAGTAACCCCTGCCGCACCCCATAGTAACCCCTGCCTCACCCCATAGTAACCCCTGCCGCACCCCATAGTAACCCCTGCCGCACCCCATAGTAACCCCTGCCTCACCCCATAGTAACCCCTGCCTCACTCCATATTAACCCCTGCCGCACACCATAGTAACCCCTGCCTCACCCCATAGTAACCCCTGCCTCACCCCATATTAACCCCTGCCTCACCCCATATTAACTCCTGCTTCACCCCATAGTAACCCCTGCCTCACCCCATAGTAAACCCTGCCTCACCCCATAGTAAACCCTGCCTCACCCCATATTAACTCCTGCTTCACCCCATAGTAACCCCTGCCTCACCCCATAGTAAACCCTGCCTCACCCCATAGTAACCCCTGCCTCACCCCACAGTAACCCCTGCCTCACCCCATATTAACCCCTGCCTCACTCCATAGTAACCCCTGCCTCACCCCAAAGTAACCCCTGCCTCACCCCATAGTAACTCCAGCCTCACACCATAGTAACCCCTGCCGCACCCCATAGTAACCCCTGCCTCACCCCATAGTAACCCTTGCCTCACCCCATTGTAACCCCTGCCGCACCCCCTAGTAACCCCTGCCTCACCCCATAGTAACCCTTGCCTCACCCCATATTAACCCCTGCCGCACCCCATAGTAACCCCTGCCTCACCCCATAGTAACCCCTGCATCACCCCATATTAACTCCTACTTCACCCCATAGTAACCCCTGCCTCACCCCATAGTAAACCCTGCCTCACCCCATAGTAAACTCTGCCTCACCCCATATAACCCCTGCCTCATCCCATAGTAACCCCTGTCTCACACCATATTAACCCCTGCCTCACCCTATAGTAAACCCTGCCTCAACCCATAGTAACCCCTGCTTCACCCAATATTAACCCGCCTCACCCCATAGTAAACCCTGCCTCACCCCATAGTAACCCCTGCCTCACCCCATAGTAACCCCTGCCTCACCCAATAGTAAACCCTTCCTCACCCAATAGTAAACCCTGCCTCACCCCATAGTAACCCCTGCCTCACCCCATATAACCCCTGCCTCACCCCATAGTAAACCCTGCCTCAACCCATAGTAACCCCTGCCTCACCCAATATTAACCCCACCTCACCCCATACTAAACCCTGCCTCACCCCATATTAACCCCTGCCTCACCCCATAGTAACCCCTGCCTCACCCCATAGTAACCCCTGCCTCACCCCATATTAACCCCTGCCTCACCCCATAGTAAACCCTCCCTCACCCCATAGTAAACCCTGCCTCACCCCATAGTAAACCCTGCCTCACCCCATAGTAAACCCTGCCTCACCCCATAGTAACCCCTGCCTCACCCCATATGAACCCCTGTTTCACCCCATATGAACCCCTGCCTCACCACATATTAACCCCTGCCTCACCCCATAGTAAACCCTGCCTCACCCCATAGTAAACCCTGCCTCACCCCATAGTAACCCCTGCCTCACCCCATAGTAAACCCTGCCTCACCCCATAGTAACCCCTGCATCACCCCATAGTAACCCCTGCCGCACCCCCTAGTAACCCCTGCCTCACCCCTTAGTAAACCCTGCCTCACCCCATAGTAACCCCTGCATCACCCCATAGTAACTCCAGCCTCACACCATAGTAACCCCTGCCGCACCCCATAGTAACCCCTGCCTCACCCCATAGTAACCCTTGCCTCACCCCATAGTAACCCCTGCCTCACCCCATAGTAACCCCTGCCTCACCCTCATAGCACTGACAGTGACGCGGCGCATTGTGTGCGTGTGTCAGGGAGTGAGATATAGCTGTGCATCGTGTGTGTGACAGTGAGAGATAGCTGTCCATTGTGTGTGTGTGCCAGGGAGTGAGAGATAGCTGTGCCTCGTGTGTTTGTGACAGAGTTAGCTGTGCATCGTGTGTGTGTGTGTGACAGTGAGAGATAGCTGTGCATCTTGTGTATGTGACAGGGAGAGATAGCTGTGCCTAGTGTGTGTGTGTGTGTGTGTGTGTGTGTGTGACAGTGTGAGATAGCTGTGCATCGTGTGTGTGTGACAGGGAGAGATAGCTGTGCATCATATGTGTGACAGTGAGAGATGCACACACGATGCACAACTATCTCTCCCTGTCACACACACACACATGATGCACAGCTATCTCTCACTGTCACACACACACACGATGCACAGCTATCTCTCACTCCCTGAAACACACACACGATGCACAGCTATCTCTCACTCCCTGACACACACATGATGCACAACTATCTCTCACTCCTTGACACACACACACACACACACGATGAACAGCTATCTCTCCCTGTCACACACACACGGTGCACAGCTATCTCTCACTGTCACACACACAATGCACAGCTATCTCTCCCTGTCACACACACATGATGCACAGCTATCTCTCACTCCCTGACACACACACAATGCACAGCTATCTCTCCCTGTCACACACACACAATGCACAGCTATCTCTCCCTGTCACACACACACACAATGCACAGCTATCTATCACTGTCACACACACGATGCACAGCTATCTCTCACTGTCACACACACATGATGCACAGCTATCTCTCACTCCCTGACACACACACGATGCACAGCTATCTCTCCCTGTCACACACACACGATGCACAACTGTCTCTCACTGTCACACACACACAATGCACAGCTATCTCTCCCTGTCATACACACACGATGCACAGCTATCTTTCACTGTCACACACACACGATGCACAGCTATCTCTCCCTGTCACACACACACATGATGCACAGCTATCTCTCCCTGTCACACACACACACGATGCACAGCTATCTTTCACTGTCACACACACACACGATGCACAGCTATCTCTCACTGTCACACACACACATGATGCACAGCTATCTCTCCCTGTCACACACACACGATGCACAGCTATCTTTCACTGTCACACACACACGATGCACAGCTATTTCTCACTGTCACACACACACATGATGCACAGCTATCTCTCACTGTCACACACACACGATGCACAGCTATCTCTCACTGTCACACACACACACACGATGCACAGCTATCTCTCACTGTCACACACACACACACGATGCACAGCTCTCTCCCTTTCACACACACGATGCACATCTATCTCTCCCTGTCACACACACACGATGCACAGCTAACTCTCACTGTCACACTCACACGATGCACAGCTATCTCTCCCTGTAACACACACACGATGCACAGCTATCTCACTGTCACACACACAATGCACAGCTATCTCTCCCTGTCACACACACATGATGCACAGCTATCTCTCACTCCCTGACACACACACGATGCACAGCTATCTCTCCCTGTCACACACAATGCACAGCTATCTCTCCCTGTCACACACACACGATGCACAGCTATCTATCACTGTCACACACACACACACACGATGCACAGCTATCTCTCCCTGTCACACACACACGATGCACAGCTATCTCTCCCTGTCATACACACACGATGCACAGCTATCTCTTCCTGTAAAAAACACACACGATGCACAGCTATCTTTCACTGTCACACACACACACGATGCACAGCTATCTCTCACTGTCACACACACACATGATGCACAGCTATCTCTCCCTGTCACACACACACGATGCACAGCTATCTTTCACTGTCACACACACACACGATGCACAGCTATTTCTCACTGTCACACACACACATGATGCACAGCTATCTCTCCCTGTCACACACACACGATGCACAGCTATCTCTCACTGTCACACACACACACGATGCACAGCTATCTTTCACTGTCACTCACACACGATGCACAGCTATTTCTCACTGTCACACACACACATGATGCACAGCTATCTCTCCCTGTCACACACACACGATGCACAGCTATCTCTCACTGTCACACACACACACACGATGCACAGCTATCTCTCACTGTCACACACACACACACACGATGCCCAGCTATCTCTCACTGTCAACACATACGATGCACAGCTATCTCTCACTGTCACACACGATGCACAGATATATCTCCCTGTCTCACACATACAATGCACAGCTATCTCTCACTGTCTCACACACACACACACGATGCACAGCTATCTTTCACTGTCACACACACTCGATGCACAGCTATTTCTCACTGTCACACACACACATGATGCACAGCTATCTCTTCCTGTCACACACACACGATGCACAGCTATCTCTCACTGTCACACACACACACACGATGCACAGCTATCTCTCACTGTCACACACACACACACACACACGATGCACAGCTATCTCTCACTGTCAACACATACGATGCACAGCTATCTCACTGTCACACACGATGCACAGATATCTCTCCCTGTCTCACACATACAATGCACAGCTATCTCTCACTGTCTCACACACACACACGATGCACAGCTCTCTCTCACTGTCACACACACAAACGATGCACAGCTCTCTCTCACTGTCACACACACAAACGATGCACAGCTATCTCACTGTCACACACACACGATGCACAGCTATCTCACACTGTCACACACACACGATGCACTGCTCTCACTCCACCACACACGATGCACAGCTATCTCTCCCTGTCACACACACACGATGCACAGCTATCTCTCCCTGTCATACACACACGATGCACAGCTATCTTTCACTGTCACACACACACACGATGCACAGCTATCTCTCCCTGTCACACACACACATGATGCACAGCTATCTCTCCCTGTAACACACACACGATGCACAGCTATCTTTCACTGTCACACACACACGATGCACAGCTATTTCTCACTGTCACACACACACATGATGCACAGCTATCTCTCCCTGTCACACACACACACGATGCACAGCTATCTCTCACTGTCACACACACGATGCACAGCTATCTTTCACTGTCACACACACACGATGCACAGCTATTTCTCACTGTCACACACACACATGATGCACAGCTATCTCTCCCTGTCACACACACACGATGCACAGCTATCTCTCACTGTCACACACACGATGCACAGCTATCTCTCACTCCCTGTCACACACAAGGCACAGCTATCTCTCACTCCCTGTCACACATGAGGCACAGTTATCTCTCCCTCCCTGTCACACACGAGGCACAGTGACCTGTGCTGATTATTGAGTGACAGCTGCTCCGCCTGCAACAAAACTCGCTAATTAAAGAGAAGCATCTGGCTCAGCGGAGAGATCCTCGGCACCTCACTCATTGCCCCGGGGGGCGGCCTGGGGTACGTCAGGCACTGCAACCTGCCAATATGTAACACCAGCATCTAATATAGAGCAGGGCCGAGTATCATTCCTGCAGGAATTCCTCTCCTGGAGACTTAACCCCTTTTGTGATATACTGTAGAGGCCATAGTCCCATTGTGAACGTTAATGCGGGGTATGCCTGTGTAACTCAGGCCTGTTAGCTTAGTCCCATTGCGTACGTTAATGCAGGGTATGCCTGTAGTTACTCAGGCCTGTTAGCTTAGTCCCATTGCATACGTTAATGCGGGGAATGCCTTTAGTTACTCAGGCCTATTAGATTGTCCCATTGCGTACGTTAATGCGGGGTATGCCTGTAGTAACTCAGGCCTGTTAGATTAGTCCCATTGCGTACGTTACTGCGGGGTATGCCTGTGTTACTCAGGCCTGTTAGCTTAGTCCCATTGCGTACGTTAATGCGGGTGTGCCTGTAGTTACTCAGGCCTGAGAGAGAAAGAAGTAACCCCTGCCTCACCACATAATAACCCCTGCCTCACCCCATAGTAACCCCTGCCTCACCCCATAGTAACCCCAGCCTCACCCCATAGTAACCCCTGCCGCACCACATAGTAACCCTTGCCTCACCCCATAGTAACCCCTGCCTCACCCCATAGTAACCCCTGCCTCACCCCATAGTAACCACTGCCTCACCCCATAGTAACCCCTGCCTCACCCCATAGTAACCCCTGCCTCACCCCATAGTAACCCCTGCCTCACCCCATAGTAACCCCTGCCGCACCCCATAGTAACCCCTGCCTCACCCCATAGTAACCCCTGCCGCACCCCATAGTAACCCCTGCCGCACCCCATAGTAACCCCTGCCTCACCCCATAGTAACCCCTGCCTCACTCCATATTAACCCCTGCCGCACACCATAGTAACCCCTGCCTCACCCCATAGTAACCCCTGCCTCACCCCATATTAACCCCTGCCTCACCCCATATTAACTCCTGCTTCACCCCATAGTAACCCCTGCCTCACCCCATAGTAAACCCTGCCTCACCCCATAGTAAACCCTGCCTCACCCCATATTAACTCCTGCTTCACCCCATAGTAACCCCTGCCTCACCCCATAGTAAACCCTGCCTCACCCCATAGTAACCCCTGCCTCACCCCACAGTAACCCCTGCCTCACCCCATATTAACCCCTGCCTCACTCCATAGTAACCCCTGCCTCACCCCAAAGTAACCCCTGCCTCACCCCATAGTAACTCCAGCCTCACACCATAGTAACCCCTGCCGCACCCCATAGTAACCCCTGCCTCACCCCATAGTAACCCTTGCCTCACCCCATTGTAACCCCTGCCGCACCCCCTAGTAACCCCTGCCTCACCCCATAGTAACCCTTGCCTCACCCCATATTAACCCCTGCCGCACCCCATAGTAACCCCTGCCTCACCCCATAGTAACCCCTGCATCACCCCATATTAACTCCTACTTCACCCCATAGTAACCCCTGCCTCACCCCATAGTAAACCCTGCCTCACCCCATAGTAAACTCTGCCTCACCCCATATAACCCCTGCCTCATCCCATAGTAACCCCTGTCTCACACCATATTAACCCCTGCCTCACCCTATAGTAAACCCTGCCTCAACCCATAGTAACCCCTGCTTCACCCAATATTAACCCGCCTCACCCCATAGTAAACCCTGCCTCACCCCATAGTAACCCCTGCCTCACCCCATAGTAACCCCTGCCTCACCCAATAGTAAACCCTTCCTCACCCAATAGTAAACCCTGCCTCACCCCATAGTAACCCCTGCCTCACCCCATATAACCCCTGCCTCACCCCATAGTAAACCCTGCCTCAACCCATAGTAACCCCTGCCTCACCCAATATTAACCCCACCTCACCCCATACTAAACCCTGCCTCACCCCATATTAACCCCTGCCTCACCCCATAGTAACCCCTGCCTCACCCCATAGTAACCCCTGCCTCACCCCATATTAACCCCTGCCTCACCCCATAGTAAACCCTCCCTCACCCCATAGTAAACCCTGCCTCACCCCATAGTAAACCCTGCCTCACCCCATAGTAAACCCTGCCTCACCCCATAGTAACCCCTGCCTCACCCCATATGAACCCCTGTTTCACCCCATATGAACCCCTGCCTCACCACATATTAACCCCTGCCTCACCCCATAGTAAACCCTGCCTCACCCCATAGTAAACCCTGCCTCACCCCATAGTAACCCCTGCCTCACCCCATAGTAAACCCTGCCTCACCCCATAGTAACCCCTGCATCACCCCATAGTAACCCCTGCCGCACCCCCTAGTAACCCCTGCCTCACCCCTTAGTAAACCCTGCCTCACCCCATAGTAACCCCTGCATCACCCCATAGTAACTCCAGCCTCACACCATAGTAACCCCTGCCGCACCCCATAGTAACCCCTGCCTCACCCCATAGTAACCCTTGCCTCACCCCATAGTAACCCCTGCCTCACCCCATAGTAACCCCTGCCTCACCCTCATAGCACTGACAGTGACGCGGCGCATTGTGTGCGTGTGTCAGGGAGTGAGATATAGCTGTGCATCGTGTGTGTGACAGTGAGAGATAGCTGTCCATTGTGTGTGTGTGCCAGGGAGTGAGAGATAGCTGTGCCTCGTGTGTTTGTGACAGAGTTAGCTGTGCATCGTGTGTGTGTGTGTGACAGTGAGAGATAGCTGTGCATCTTGTGTATGTGACAGGGAGAGATAGCTGTGCCTAGTGTGTGTGTGTGTGTGTGTGTGTGTGTGTGACAGTGTGAGATAGCTGTGCATCGTGTGTGTGTGACAGGGAGAGATAGCTGTGCATCATATGTGTGACAGTGAGAGATGCACACACGATGCACAACTATCTCTCCCTGTCACACACACACACATGATGCACAGCTATCTCTCACTGTCACACACACACGATGCACAGCTATCTCTCACTCCCTGAAACACACACACGATGCACAGCTATCTCTCACTCCCTGACACACACATGATGCACAACTATCTCTCACTCCTTGACACACACACACACACACACGATGAACAGCTATCTCTCCCTGTCACACACACACGGTGCACAGCTATCTCTCACTGTCACACACACAATGCACAGCTATCTCTCCCTGTCACACACACATGATGCACAGCTATCTCTCACTCCCTGACACACACACAATGCACAGCTATCTCTCCCTGTCACACACACACAATGCACAGCTATCTCTCCCTGTCACACACACACACAATGCACAGCTATCTATCACTGTCACACACACGATGCACAGCTATCTCTCACTGTCACACACACATGATGCACAGCTATCTCTCACTCCCTGACACACACACGATGCACAGCTATCTCTCCCTGTCACACACACACGATGCACAACTGTCTCTCACTGTCACACACACACAATGCACAGCTATCTCTCACTGTCTCACACACACGATGCACAACTATCTCTCACTCCCTGACACACACACGATGCACAGCTATCTCTCCCTTTCACACACACAATGCACAGCTATCTCTCCCTGTCACACACACGATGCACAGCTATCTCTCACTCCCTGACACACACACACGATGCACAGCTATCTCTCTCTGTCACACACACACACGATGCACAGCTATCTCTCCCTGTCTCACACACATGATGCACAGCTATCTCTCCCTGTCACACACACACGATGCACAGCTTTCTCTCCCTGTCACACACACGATGCACATCTATCTCTCCCTGTCACACACACACACGATGCACAGCTAACTCTCACTGTCACACTCACACGATGCACAGCAATCTCTCACTGTCACACACACACGATGCACAGCTATCTATCACTCCCTGAAACACTCACACGATGCACAGCTATCTCTCACTCCCTGACACACACAAGATTCACAACTATCTCTCACTCCTTGACACACACACACACACACACGATGAACAGCTATCTCTCCCTGTCACACACACACGGTGCACAGCTATCTCTCACTGTCACACACACAATGCACAGCTATCTCTCCCTGTCACACACACATGATGCACAGCTATCTCTCACTCCCTGACACACACACAATGCACAGCTATCTCTCCCTGTCACACACACACAATGCACAGCTATCTCTCCCTGTCACACACACACACAATGCACAGCTATCTATCACTGTCACACACACGATGCACAGCTATCTCTCACTGTCACACACACATGATGCACAGCTATCTCTCCCTGTCACACACACACACACACACGATGCACAGCTATCTCTCACTGTCACATACACACGATGCACAGCTATCTCTCACTGTCAAACACACACACACGATACACAGCTATTTCTCACTGTCACACACACACACACACACGATGCACAGCTATCTTTCACTGTCACACACACACACGATGCACAGCTATCTCTCACTGTCACACACACACATGATGCACAGCTATCTCTCCCTGTCACACACACACGATGCACAGCTATCTTTCACTGTCACACACACACGATGCACAGCTATTTCTCACTGTCACACACACACATGATGCACAGCTATCTCTCCCTGTCACACACACACGATGCACAGATATCTCTCACTGTCACACACACACACGATGCACAGCTATCTCTCACTGTCACACACACACTCACGATGCACAGCTCTCTCCCTTTCACACACACGATGAACAGCTATCTCTCCCTGTCACACACACACGATGCACAGCTATCTCACTGTCACACACACAATGCACAGCTATCTCTCCCTGTCACACACACATGATGCACAGCTATCTCTCACTCCCTGACACACACACGATGCACAGCTATCTCTCCCTGTCACACACAATGCACAGCTATCTCTCCCTGTCACACACACACGATGCACAGCTATCTATCACTGTCACACACACACACACGATGCACAGCTATCTCTCACTGTCACACACACACACACGATGCACAGCTATCTTTCACTGTCACACACACACACGATGCACAGCTATCTCTCACTGTCACACACACACATGATGCACAGCTATCTCTCCCTGTCACACACACACGATGCACAGCTATCTTTCACTGTCACACACACACGATGCACAGCTATTTCTCACTGTCACACACACACACGATGCACAGCTATCTCTCACTGTCACACACACACACACACACGATGCACAGCTATCTCTCACTGTCAACACATACGATGCACTGCTATCTCTCACTGTCACACACGATGCACAGATATCTCTCCCTGTCTCACACATACAATGCACAGCTCTCTCTCACTGTCACACACACAAACGATGCACAGCTCTCTCTCACTAGCTGTGCATCGTGTGTGTGTGTGTGACAGGGAGAGATAGCTGTGCATTGTGTGTGTGTGAAAGGGAGAGATAGCTGTGCATCGTGTGTGTGTCAGGGAGTGAGAGATAATTGTGCATCGTGTGTGTGAGACAGTGAGAGGAAGCAGGGCATTCTGGCAGCCAAGTGGCTTGACCTTTATTAGTGAGCCTGGTTACCCCCTCTCGGAACCACAGACTTAGAAATCGCCAGCTCATGTACAGTGCATAAAATATATTTATATATATACCCTTATACACCATTTTAATAAAAAATATCACAAAATTCTTCTAAGTCCCTTGTGAAGAGTGAAAGACGCGCACGTTCATTTTCAGAGCTCCTAGACATTCCTATAAGAAGTTAGCCAAATAGTATCTTCGAAAAACACTTAGGTTAAGTTTGAGAGTTGCTTCTAATGTACCAAAGCTGGACTTAGACATAATTTCACTCTCACAACATTATGGCTGGTTGGAGACAGTCCGAACCACAAGTACCGGGTCCATGGTTCTGGGCGTATACTGGGGGGACGGGGACGACTCCCATTAACCCCTGACTATACCGGGGATACGCTTATCACAATGCCTTTCTGGTCTGTGCTGAAGCAGGGCATTCTGGTAGCCAAGTGGCTTGACCTTTATTAGTGAGCCTGGTTACCCCCTCTCGGAACCACAGACTTAGAAATCGCCAGCTCATATACAGTGCATAAAATATATTTATATATAAACCCTTATACACCATTTTAATAAAAAATATCACAAAATTCTTCTAAGTCCCTCGTGAAGAGTGAAAGACGCGCACGTAAATTTTCAGAGCTCCTAGACATTCCTACAGCAGCGGCAGCTCTTATTCGAGCAAATGCCGCTGGCTGTATGAGGCTGGGAAGCGGGTAGCCGCGGCGCGTGGCGGCGCACTGTGACGTCACAGTCACATGCGCGACCGGCTTCCCCGACACCCCTGGAGTTCAAATCTAGGTAAGCGGGGGTGCGGGGAAGCAGAGGGGCAGAGTAGAAGCCGGGTTCGGGGTGTCTTTGGGGGGGTAATTGCGCGCGATATGGAGGGGGGGTGCGTGGGGGAAATGCGGCGGCGCGCGTTTGTGACTGGCGGCAGCTGGGGTAGATCCCGGCATGCCGCCGGCATTTACTTCAATAAAGTATGTCGCTACTGTATAAGAAGTTAGCCAAATAGTAGCTTCGAAAAACACTTAGGTTAAGTTTGAGAGTTGCTTCTAATGTACCAAAGCTGGACTTAGACATAATTTCACTCTCACAACATTATGGCTGGTTGGACACAGTCCGAACCACAAGTACCGGGTCCATGGTTCTGGGCGTATACTGGGGGGACGGGCGCAGAGAGAGAGAGAAAGAGCGCAGAGAGAGAAAGAAAGAGCGCAGAGAGAGAGAGAAAGAGCGCAGAGAGAGAGAGAAAGAAAGAGCGCAGAGAGAGAAAGAGAGTGCAGAGAGAGAGAGAGAGAGCGCGCAGAGAGAGAGGAAGAAAGAGCGCAGAGAGAGAGAGAAAGAGCGCAGAGAGAGAGAAAGAGCGCAGAGAGAAAGAGAGCGCAGACAGAGAGAGAGTGAGAAAGAAAGTGCGCAGAGAGAAAGAGAGCGCAGAGAGAGAGAAAGAAAGAGCGCAGAGAGAGAAAGAAAGAGCGCAGAGAGAGAAAGAAAGAAAGAGCGCAGAGAGAGAAAGAAAGAAAGAGCGCAGAGAGAGAAAGAAAGAAAGAGCGCAGAGAGAGAAAGAAAGAAAGAGCGCAGAGAGAGAGAAAGAGCGCAGAGAGAGAGAAAGAGCGCAGAGAGAGAGAAAGAGCGCAGAGAGAGAGAGCGCAGAGAGAGAGAAAGAAAGAGCGCTTAGAGAGAGAGAAAGAAAGAGCGCAGAGAGAGAGAGAGCGCAGAGAGAAAGAAAGAGCGCAGAGAGGAAGAGTGCAGAGAGAGAGAAAGAAAGTGCGCAGAGAGAAAGAAAGAGCGCAAAGAAAGAAAGAGCACAGAGAGAAAGAAAGAGCGCAGAGAGAGAGAAAGAAAGAGCGCAGAGAGAGAGAAAGAAAGAGCGCAGAGAGAGAGAGAGCGCAGAGAGAAAGAAAGAGCGCAGAGAGGAAGAGTGCAGAGAGAGAGAAAGAAAGTGCGCAGAGAGAAAGAAAGAGCGCAAAGAAAGAAAGAGCGCAGAGAGAAACAAAGAGCGCAGAGAGAGAGAAAGAAAGAGCGCAGAGAGAGAGAAAGAATGAGCGCAGAGAGAGAAAGAAAGAGCGCAGAGAGAGAGAGAGCGCAGAGAAAGAAAGAGCGCAGAGAGAGAAAGAAAGAAAGAGCGCAGAGAGAGAGAAAGAAAGAGCGCAGAGAGAGAGAAAGAAAGAGCGCAGAGAGAGAGAGAGAGCGCAGAGAGAGAGGAAGAAAGAGCGCAGAGAGAGAGAGAAAGAGAGCGCAGACAGACAGAGAGAGAGCGCAGAGAGAGAGAAAGAAAGTGCGCAGAGAGAAAGAAAGAGCGCAGAGAGAGAGAAAGAAAGAGCACACAGAGAGAAAGAAAGAGCGCAGAGAGAGAAAGAAAGAAAGAGCGCAGAGAGAGAAAGAGAAAGAAAGAGCGCAGAGAGAGTGAAAGAGCGCAGAGAGAGAGAAAGTGCGCAGAGAGAGAGAAAGTGCGCAGAGAGAGAGAAAGAGCGCAGAGAGATAGAAAGAAAGAGCGCAGAGAGAGAGAAAGAAAGAGCGCAGAGAGAGAAAGAAAGAGCGCAGAGAAAGAGCGCAGAGAGAGAAATAAAGAGCGCAGAGAGAGAAATAAAGAGCGCAGAGAGAGAAATAAAGAGCGCAGAGAGAGAGAGCACAGAGAGAGAAAGAAAGAGTGCAGAGAAAGAAAGAGCGCAGAGAGAGAGAAAGAAAGAGCGCAGAGAGAGAAAGAAAGAGCGCAGAGAGAGAAAGAAAGAGCGCAGAGAGAGAAAGAAATAACGCAAAGAGAGAAAAAAAGAGCGCAAAGAGAGAAAAAAAGAGCACAGAGAGAAAGAAAGAAAGAAAGAGCGCAGAGAGAAAGAGAGCGCAGAGAGAAAGAAAGAAAGAGCGCAGAGAGAAAGAGAGCGCAGAGAGAGAGAGCGCAGAGAGAGAAAGAGCGCAGAGAGAGAGAGCGCAGAGAAAGAGAAAGAAAGTGCGCAGAGAGAGAAAGTGCGCAGAGAGAGAAAGAGCGCAGAGAGAGAGAAAGAGCGCAAAGAGAGAAAGAGAAAGA
Source organism: Ascaphus truei (assembly GCF_040206685.1). NCBI lineage: Eukaryota > Metazoa > Chordata > Amphibia > Anura > Ascaphidae > Ascaphus > Ascaphus truei. The sequence goes on along the minus strand of NW_027457167.1, from coordinate 1,419,254 downwards.
AAGAGCGCAGAGAGAGAGAGAGAAAGAGCGCAGAGAGAGAGAAAGAGCGCAGAGAGAGAAAGAGCGCAGAGAGAGAAAGAGCGCAGAGAGAGAGAGCGCAGAGAGAGAAAGAGCGCAGAGAGAGAGAAAGAGCGCAGAGAGAGAGAGCGCAGAGAGAAAGAAAGAGCGCAGAGAGAGAGAGCGCAGAGAGAAAAAAAGAGTGCAGAGAGAGAGAAAGAAAAAGCGCAGAGAGAGACAAAGAGCGCAGAGAGAGAGAAAGAAAGAGCGCAGAGAGAGAAAGAAAGAGCGCAGAGAGTGAGAGAGAAATAGTGCAGAGAGATAGAGGAAGAAAGAGCGCAGAGAGAGAGAGAGAAAGAGCGCAGAGAGAGAGAGAGAAAGAGCGCAGAGAGAGAGAGAGAAAGAGCGCAGACAATGAAAGAGAGCGCAGAGAGAGAAAGAAAGAGCGCAGAGAGAGAAAGAAAGAGCGCAGAGAGAGAAAGAGCGCAGAGAGAGAAAGAGCGCAGAGAGAGAAAGAGCGCAGAGAGAGAAAGAGCGCAGAGAGAGAAAGAGCGCAGAGAGAGAAAGAGCGCAGAGAGAGAGATCACAGAGAGAGAGAAAGAGCACAGAGAGAGAGAAAGAGCACAGAGAGAGAGAAAGAGCACAGAGAGAGAGAAAGAGCACAGAGAGAGAGAAAGAGCACAGAGAGAGAGAAAGAGCGCAGAGAGAGAGAGAGAGCGCAGAGAGAGAAAGAGAGAGCGCAGAGAGAGAGAGAAAGAGCGCAGAGAGAGAGAGAAAGAGCGCAGAGAGAGAGAGAAAGAGCGCAGAGAGAGAGAGAAAGAGCGCAGAGAGAGAGAGAAAGAGCGCAGAGAGAGAAAGAAAGAGCGCAGAGAGAGAGAGCGCAGAGAGAGAAAGAAAGAGCGCAGAGAAAGAAAGAGCGCAGAGAGAGAAAGAAAGAGCGCAAAGAGAGAAAAAAAGAGCGCAAAGAGAGAAAGAAAGAGCGCAGAGAGAAAGAAAGAGCACAGAGAGAGAAAGAGAAAGAAAGAGCGCAGAGAGAGAAATAGAAAGAAAGAGCGCAGAGAGAGTGAGAGAGAGCGCAGAGAGGGAGAGAGAAAGAGCGCAGAGAGAGAGAAAGAAAGAGCGCAGAGAGAGAAAGAAAGAGCGCAGAGAGAGAGAGAAAGAAAGAGCGCAGAGAGAGAGAGAAAGAAAGAGCGCAGAGAGAGAGAGCGCAGAGAGAGAAAGAAAGAGCGCAGAGAAAGAAAGAGCGCAGAGAGAGAGAAAGAAAGAGCGCAGAGAGAGAAAGAAAGAGCGCAAAGAGAGAAAGAAAGAGCGCAGAGAGAAAGAAAGAGCACAGAGAGAGAGAGCGCAGAGAGAGAAAGAGAAAGAAAGAGCGCAGAGAGAGAAAGAGAAAGAAAGAGCGCAGAGAGAGATAGAGAGAGCGCAGAGAGAGAGAGAGAGAGAAAGAGCGCAGAGAGAGAGAAAGAAAGAGCGCAGAGAGAGAAAGAAAGAGCGCAGAGAGAGAGAGAAAGAAAGAGCGCAGAGAGAGAGAGAAAGAAAGAGCGCAGAGAGAGAAAGAAAGAGAGCGCAGAGAGAGAGAGCACGCAGAGAGAGAGAGAGAGCGCGCAGAGAGAGAGGAAGAAAGAGTGCAGAGAGAGAGAGAGAAAGAGCGCAGAGAGAGAGAGAGAAAGAGCGCAGAGAGAAAGAGAGCGCAGACAGAGAGAGAGAGAGAAAGAAAGTGCGCAGAGAGAAAGAAAGAGCGCAGAGAGAAAGAAAGAGCGCAGAGAGAGAGAGAGAAAGAGCACAGAGAGAGAGAGAAAAAGCGCAGAGAGAAAGAGAGCGCAGACAGAGAGAGAGAGAGAAAGAAAGTGCGCAGAGAGAAAGAAAGAGCGCAGAGAGAAAGAAAGAGCGCAGAGAGAGAGAAAGAAAGAGCGCAGAGAGAGAAAGAAAGAGCGCAGAGAGAGAAAGAAAGAAAGAGCGCAGAGAGAGAAAGAAAGAAAGAGCACAGAGAGAGAGAAAGAGCGCAGAGAGAGAGAAAGAGCGCAGAGAGAGAGAAAGAGCGCAGAGAGAGAAAGAAAGAGCGCAGAGAGTGAGAGAGAAAGAGTGCAGAGAGATAGAGGAAGAAAGAGCGCAGAGAGAGCGAGAGAAAGAGCGCAGAGAGAGAGAGAGAAAGAGTGCAGAGAGAGAAAGAGCGCAGAGAGAAAGAGAGAGCGCAGAGAGAGAGCGCAGAGAGAGAGAGCGCAGAAGAAAGAGAGAGAGCGCAGAGAGAGAGAAAGAGCGCAGAGAGAGAAAGAAAGAGCGCAGAGAGAGAGAGAAAGAGCGCAGAGAGAGAGAGAAAGAAAGAGCGCAGAGAGAGAAAGAAAGAGAGTGCAGAGAGAGAGAGAGAGAGCGCGCAGAGAGAGAGGAAGAAAGAGCGCAGAGAGAGAGAGAAAGAGCGCAGAGAGAGAGAAAGAGCGCAGAGAGAAAGAGAGCGCAGACAGAGAGAGAGTGAGAAAGAAAGTGCGCAGAGAGAAAGAGAGCGCAGAGAGAGAGAAAGAAAGAGCGCAGAGAGAGAAAGAAAGAGCGCAGAGAGAGAAAGAAAGAAAGAGCGCAGAGAGAGAAAGAAAGAAAGAGCGCAGAGAGAGAAAGAAAGAAAGAGCGCAGAGAGAGAAAGAAAGAAAGAGCGCAGAGAGAGAGAAAGAGCGCAGAGAGAGAGAAAGAGCGCAGAGAGAGAGAAAGAGCGCAGAGAGAGAGAAAGAGCGCAGAGAGAGAGAGAGCGCAGAGAGAGAGAAAGAAAGAGCGCTTAGAGAGAGAGAAAGAAAGAGCGCAGAGAGAGAGAGAGCGCAGAGAGAAAGAAAGAGCGCAGAGAGGAAGAGTGCAGAGAGAGAGAAAGAAAGTGCGCAGAGAGAAAGAAAGAGCGCAAAGAAAGAAAGAGCACAGAGAGAAAGAAAGAGCGCAGAGAGAGAGAAAGAAAGAGCGCAGAGAGAGAGAAAGAAAGAGCGCAGAGAGAGAGAGAGCGCAGAGAGAAAGAAAGAGCGCAGAGAGGAAGAGTGCAGAGAGAGAGAAAGAAAGTGCGCAGAGAGAAAGAAAGAGCGCAAAGAAAGAAAGAGCGCAGAGAGAAACAAAGAGCGCAGAGAGAGAGAAAGAAAGAGCGCAGAGAGAGAGAAAGAATGAGCGCAGAGAGAGAAAGAAAGAGCGCAGAGAGAGAGAGAGCGCAGAGAAAGAAAGAGCGCAGAGAGAGAAAGAAAGAAAGAGCGCAGAGAGAGAGAGAAAGAAAGAGCGCAGAGAGAGAGAAAGAAAGAGCGCAGAGAGAGAGAGAGAGCGCAGAGAGAGAGGAAGAAAGAGCGCAGAGAGAGAGAGAAAGAGAGCGCAGACAGACAGAGAGAGAGCGCAGAGAGAGAGAAAGAAAGTGCGCAGAGAGAAAGAAAGAGCGCAGAGAGAGAGAAAGAAAGAGCACACAGAGAGAAAGAAAGAGCGCAGAGAGAGAAAGAAAGAAAGAGCGCAGAGAGAGAAAGAGAAAGAAAGAGCGCAGAGAGAGTGAAAGAGCGCAGAGAGAGAGAAAGTGCGCAGAGAGAGAGAAAGTGCGCAGAGAGAGAGAAAGAGCGCAGAGAGATAGAAAGAAAGAGCGCAGAGAGAGAGAAAGAAAGAGCGCAGAGAGAGAAAGAAAGAGCGCAGAGAAAGAGCGCAGAGAGAGAAATAAAGAGCGCAGAGAGAGAAATAAAGAGCGCAGAGAGAAATAAAGAGCGCAGAGAGAGAGAGCGCAGAGAGAGAAAGAAAGAGCGCAGAGAAAGAAAGAGCGCAGAGAGAGAGAAAGAAAGAGCGCAGAGAGAGAAAGAAAGAGCGCAGAGAGAAAGAGAAAGAAAGAGCGCAGAGAGAGAAAGAAAGAACGCAAAGAGAGAAAAAAAGAGCGCAAAGAGAGAAAAAAAGAGCACAGAGAGAAAGAAAGAAAGAAAGAGCGCAGAGAGAAAGAGAGCGCAGAGAGAAAGAAAGAAAGAGCGCAGAGAGAAAGAGAGCGCAGAGAGAGAGAGCGCAGAGAGAGAAAGAGCGCAGAGAGAGAGAGCGCAGAGAAAGAGAAAGAAAGTGCGCAGAGAGAGAAAGTGCGCAGAGAGAGAAAGAGCGCAGAGAGAGAGAAAGAGCGCAAAGAGAGAAAGAGAAAGAAAGAGCGCAGAGAGAGAGAGAGAAAGAGCGCAGAGAGAGAGAAAGAGCGCAGAGAGAGAAAGAGCGCAGAGAGAGAAAGAGCGCAGAGAGAGAAAGAGCGCAGAGAGAGAAAGAGCGCAGAGAGAGAGAGCGCAGAGAGAAAGAGCGCAGAGAGAGAGAAAGAGCGCAGAGAGAGAGAGCGCAGAGAGAAAGAAAGAGCGCAGAGAGAGAGAGCGCAGAGAGAAAAAAAGAGTGCAGAGAGAGAGAAAGAAAAAGCGCAGAGAGAGACAAAGAGCGCAGAGAGAGAGAAAGAAAGAGCGCAGAGAGAGAAAGAAAGAGCGCAGAGAGTGAGAGAGAAATAGTGCAGAGAGATAGAGGAAGAAAGAGCGCAGAGAGAGAGAGAGAAAGAGCGCAGAGAGAGAGAGAGAAAGAGCGCAGAGAGAGAGAGAGAAAGAGCGCAGACAATGAAAGAGAGCGCAGAGAGAGAAAGAAAGAGCGCAGAGAGAGAAAGAAAGAGCGCAGAGAGAGAAAGAGCGCAGAGAGAGAAAGAGCGCAGAGAGAGAAAGAGCGCAGAGAGAGAAAGAGCGCAGAGAGAGAAAGAGCGCAGAGAGAGAGATCACAGAGAGAGAGAAAGAGCACAGAGAGAGAGAAAGAGCACAGAGAGAGAGAAAGAGCACAGAGAGAGAGAAAGAGCGCAGAGAGAGAGAGAGAGCGCAGAGAGAGAGAGAGAGAGCGCAGAGAGAGAGAGAAAGAGCGCAGAGAGAGAGAGAAAGAGCGCAGAGAGAGAGAGAAAGAGCGCAGAGAGAGAGAGAAAGAGCGCAGAGAGAGAGAGAAAGAGCGCAGAGAGAGAAAGAAAGAGCGCAGAGAGAGAGAGCGCAGAGAGAGAAAGAAAGAGCGCAGAGAAAGAAAGAGCGCAGAGAGAGAGAAAGAAAGAGCGCAGAGAGAGAAAGAAAGAGCGCAAAGAGAGAAAAAAAGAGCGCAAAGAGAGAAAGAAAGAGCGCAGAGAGAAAGAAAGAGCACAGAGAGAGAAAGAGAAAGAAAGAGCGCAGAGAGAGAAATAGAAAGAAAGAGCGCATAGAGAGTGAGAGAGAGCGCAGAGAGAGAGAGAGAAAGAGCGCAGAGAGAGAGAAAGAAAGAGCGCAGAGAGAGAAAGAAAGAGCGCAGAGAGAGAGAGAAAGAAAGAGCGCAGAGAGAGAGAGAAAGAAAGAGCGCAGAGAGAGAGAGCGCAGAGAGAGAAAGAAAGAGCGCAGAGAAAGAAAGAGCGCAGAGAGAGAGAAAGAAAGAGCGCAGAGAGAGAAAGAAAGAGCGCAAAGAGAGAAAGAAAGAGCGCAGAGAGAAAGAAAGAGCACAGAGAGAGAGAGCGCAGAGAGAGAAAGAGAAAGAAAGAGCGCAGAGAGAGAAAGAGAAAGAAAGAGCGCAGAGAGAGATAGAGAGAGCGCAGAGAGAGAGAGAGAAAGAGCGCAGAGAGAGAGAAAGAAAGAGCGCAGAGAGAGAAAGAAAGAGCGCAGAGAGAGAGAGAAAGAAAGAGCGCAGAGAGAGAGAGAAAGAAAGAGCGCAGAGAGAGAAAGAAAGAGAGCGCAGAGAGAGAGAGCACGCAGAGAGAGAGAGAGAGCGCGCAGAGAGAGAGGAAGAAAGAGTGCAGAGAGAGAGAGAGAAAGAGCGCAGAGAGAAAGAGAGCGCAGACAGAGAGAGAGAGAGAAAGAAAGTGCGCAGAGAGAAAGAAAGAGCGCAGAGAGAAAGAAAGAGCGCAGAGAGAGAGAGAGAAAGAGCGCAGAGAGAGAGAGAAAGAGCGCAGAGAGAAAGAGAGCGCAGACAGAGAGAGAGAGAGAAAGAAAGTGCGCAGAGAGAAAGAAAGAGCGCAGAGAGAAAGAAAGAGCGCAGAGAGAGAGAAAGAAAGAGCGCAGAGAGAGAAAGAAAGAGCGCAGAGAGAGAAAGAAAGAAAGAGCGCAGAGAGAGAAAGAAAGAAAGAGCACAGAGAGAGAGAAAGAGCGCAGAGAGAGAGAAAGAGCGCAGAGAGAGAGAAAGAGCGCAGAGAGAGAAAGAAAGAGCGCAGAGAGTGAGAGAGAAAGAGTGCAGAGAGATAGAGGAAGAAAGAGCGCAGAGAGAGCGAGAGAAAGAGCGCAGAGAGAGAGAGAAAAAGAGTGCAGAGAGAGAAAGAGCGCAGAGAGAAAGAGAGAGCGCAGAGAGAGAGCGCAGAGAGAGAGAGCGCAGAAGAAAGAGAGAGAGCGCAGAGAGAGAGAAAGAGCGCAGAGAGAGAAAGAAAGAGCGCAGAGAGAGAGAGAAAGAGCGCAGAGAGAGAGAGAAAGAAAGAGCGCAGAGAGAGAAAGAAAGAGAGTGCAGAGAGAGAGAGAGAGAGCGCGCAGAGAGAGAGGAAGAAAGAGCGCAGAGAGAGAGAGAAAGAGCGCAGAGAGAGAGAAAGAGCGCAGAGAGAAAGAGAGCGCAGACAGAGAGAGAGTGAGAAAGAAAGTGCGCAGAGAGAAAGAGAGCGCAGAGAGAGAGAAAGAAAGAGCGCAGAGAGAGAAAGAAAGAGCGCAGAGAGAGAAAGAAAGAAAGAGCGCAGAGAGAGAAAGAAAGAAAGAGCGCAGAGAGAGAAAGAAAGAAAGAGCGCAGAGAGAGAAAGAAAGAAAGAGCGCAGAGAGAGAGAAAGAGCGCAGAGAGAGAGAAAGAGCGCAGAGAGAGAGAAAGAGCGCAGAGAGAGAGAGAGCGCAGAGAGAGAGAAAGAAAGAGCGCTTAGAGAGAGAGAAAGAAAGAGCGCAGAGAGAGAGAGAGCGCAGAGAGAAAGAAAGAGCGCAGAGAGGAAGAGTGCAGAGAGAGAGAAAGAAAGTGCGCAGAGAGAAAGAAAGAGCGCAAAGAAAGAAAGAGCACAGAGAGAAAGAAAGAGCGCAGAGAGAGAGAAAGAAAGAGCGCAGAGAGAGAGAAAGAAAGAGCGCAGAGAGAGAGAGAGCGCAGAGAGAAAGAAAGAGCGCAGAGAGGAAGAGTGCAGAGAGAGAGAAAGAAAGTGCGCAGAGAGAAAGAAAGAGCGCAAAGAAAGAAAGAGCGCAGAGAGAAACAAAGAGCGCAGAGAGAGAGAAAGAAAGAGCGCAGAGAGAGAGAAAGAATGAGCGCAGAGAGAGAAAGAAAGAGCGCAGAGAGAGAGAGAGCGCAGAGAAAGAAAGAGCGCAGAGAGAGAAAGAAAGAAAGAGCGCAGAGAGAGAGAGAAAGAAAGAGCGCAGAGAGAGAGAAAGAAAGAGCGCAGAGAGAGAGAGAGAGCGCAGAGAGAGAGGAAGAAAGAGCGCAGAGAGAGAGAGAAAGAGAGCGCAGACAGACAGAGAGAGAGCGCAGAGAGAGAGAAAGAAAGTGCGCAGAGAGAAAGAAAGAGCGCAGAGAGAGAGAAAGAAAGAGCACACAGAGAGAAAGAAAGAGCGCAGAGAGAGAAAGAAAGAAAGAGCGCAGAGAGAGAAAGAGAAAGAAAGAGCGCAGAGAGAGTGAAAGAGCGCAGAGAGAGAGAAAGTGCGCAGAGAGAGAGAAAGTGCGCAGAGAGAGAGAAAGAGCGCAGAGAGATAGAAAGAAAGAGCGCAGAGAGAGAGAAAGAAAGAGCGCAGAGAGAGAAAGAAAGAGCGCAGAGAAAGAGCGCAGAGAGAGAAATAAAGAGCGCAGAGAGAGAAATAAAGAGCGCAGAGAGAAATAAAGAGCGCAGAGAGAGAGAGCGCAGAGAGAGAAAGAAAGAGCGCAGAGAAAGAAAGAGCGCAGAGAGAGAGAAAGAAAGAGCGCAGAGAGAGAAAGAAAGAGCGCAGAGAGAGAAAGAAAGAGCGCAGAGAGAGAAAGAAAGAACGCAAAGAGAGAAAAAAAGAGCGCAAAGAGAGAAAAAAAGAGCACAGAGAGAAAGAAAGAAAGAAAGAGCGCAGAGAGAAAGAGAGCGCAGAGAGAAAGAAAGAAAGAGCGCAGAGAGAAAGAGAGCGCAGAGAGAGAGAGCGCAGAGAGAGAAAGAGCGCAGAGAGAGAGAGCGCAGAGAAAGAGAAAGAAAGTGCGCAGAGAGAGAAAGTGCGCAGAGAGAGAAAGAGCGCAGAGAGAGAGAAAGAGCGCAAAGAGAGAAAGAGAAAGAAAGAGCGCAGAGAGAGAGAGAGAAAGAGCGCAGAGAGAGAGAAAGAGCGCAGAGAGAGAAAGAGCGCAGAGAGAGAAAGAGCGCAGAGAGAGAAAGAGCGCAGAGAGAGAGAGCGCAGAGAGAGAAAGAGCGCAGAGAGAGAGAAAGAGCGCAGAGAGAGAGAGCGCAGAGAGAAAGAAAGAGCGCAGAGAGAGAGAGCGCAGAGAGAAAAAAGGAGTGCAGAGAGAGAGAAAGAAAAAGCGCAGAGAGAGACAAAGAGCGCAGAGAGAGAGAAAGAAAGAGCGCAGAGAGAGAAAGAAAGAGCGCAGAGAGTGATAGAGAAATAGTGCAGAGAGATAGAGGAAGAAAGAGCGCAGAGAGAGAGAGAGAAAGAGCGCAGAGAGAGAGAGAGAAAGAGCGGAGAGAGAGAGAAAGAGCGCAGACAATGAAAGAGAGCGCAGAGAGAGAAAGAAAGAGCGCAGAGAGAGAAAGAAAGAGCGCAGAGAGAGAAAGAGCGCAGAGAGAGAAAGAGCGCAGAGAGAGAAAGAGCGCAGAGAGAGAAAGAGCGCAGAGAGAGAAAGAGCGCAGAGAGAGAAAGAGCGCAGAGAGAGAGATCACAGAGAGAGAGAAAGAGCACAGAGAGAGAGAAAGAGCACAGAGAGAGAGAAAGAGCGCAGTGAGAGAGAAAGAGCGCAGAGAGAGAGAGAGAGCGCAGAGAGAGAGAGAGAGAGCGCAGAGAGAGAGAGAAAGAGCGCAGAGAGAGAGAGAAAGAGCGCAGAGAGAGAGAGAAAGAGCGCAGAGAGAGAGAGAAAGAGCGCAGAGAGAGAGAGAAAGAGCGCAGAGAGAGAAAGAAAGAGCGCAGAGAGAGAGAGCGCAGAGAGAGAAAGAAAGAGCGCAGAGAAAGAAAGAGCGCAGAGAGAGAGAAAGAAAGAGCGCAGAGAGAGAAAGAAAGAGCGCAAAGAGAGAAAAAAAGAGCGCAAAGAGAGAAAGAAAGAGCGCAGAGAGAAAGAAAGAGCACAGAGAGAGAAAGAGAAAGAAAGAGCGCAGAGAGAGAGAGAGAGAGCGCAGAGAGAGAGAGAGAAAGAGCGCAGAGAGAGAGAAAGAAAGAGCGCAGAGAGAGAAAGAAAGAGCGCAGAGAGAGAGAGAAAGAAAGAGCGCAGAGAGAGAGAGAAAGAAAGAGCGCAGAGAGAGAGAGCGCAGAGAGAGAAAGAAAGAGCGCAGAGAGAGAAAGAAAGAGCGCAAAGAGAGAAAGAAAGAGCGCAGAGAGAAAGAAAGAGCACAGAGAGAGAGAGCGCAGAGAGAGAAAGAGAAAGAAAGAGCGCAGAGAGAGAAAGAGAAAGAAAGAGCGCAGAGAGAGATAGAGAGAGCGCAGAGAGAGAGAGAGAGAGAAAGAGCGCAGAGAGAGAGAAAGAAAGAGCGCAGAGAGAGAAAGAAAGAGCGCAGAGAGAGAGAGAAAGAAAGAGCGCAGAGAGAGAGAGAAAGAAAGAGCGCAGAGAGAGAAAGAAAGAGAGCGCAGAGAGAGAGAGCACGCAGAGAGAGAGAGAGAGCGCGCAGAGAGAGAGGAAGAAAGAGTGCAGAGAGAGAGAGAGAAAGAGCGCAGAGAGAGAGAGAGAAAGAGCGCAGAGAGAAAGAGAGCGCAGACAGAGAGAGAGAGAGAAAGAAAGTGCGCAGAGAGAAAGAAAGAGCGCAGAGAGAAAGAAAGAGCGCAGAGAGAGAGAGAGAAAGAGCGCAGAGAGAGAGAGAAAGAGCGCAGAGAGAAAGAGAGCGCAGACAGAGAGAGAGAGAGAAAGAAAGTGCGCAGAGAGAAAGAAAGAGCGCAGAGAGAAAGAAAGAGCGCAGAGAGAGAGAAAGAAAGAGCGCAGAGAGAGAAAGAAAGAGCGCAGAGAGAGAAAGAAAGAAAGAGCGCAGAGAGAGAAAGAAAGAAAGAGCACAGAGAGAGAGAAAGAGCGCAGAGAGAGAGAAAGAGCGCAGAGAGAGAGAAAGAGCGCAGAGAGAGAGAAAGAGCGCAGAGAGAGAAAGAAAGAGCGCAGAGAGTGAGAGAGAAAGAGTGCAGAGAGATAGAGGAAGAAAGAGCGCAGAGAGAGAAAGAGAAAGAGCGCAGAGAGAGAGAGAGAAAGAGTGCAGAGAGAGAAAGAGCGCAGAGAGAGAGAGAGAGCGCAGAGAGAGAGCGCAGAGAGAGAGCGCAGAGAGAGAGAGCGCAGAGAGAGAGAGCGCAGAGAGAGAGAAAGAGCGCAGAGAGAGAGAAAGAGCGCAGAGAGAGAGAAAGAGCGCAGAGAGAGAGAAAGAGCGCAGAGAGAGAGAAAGAGCGCAGAGAGAGAGAAAGAGCGCAGAGAGAGAGAAAGAGCGCAGAGAGAGAGAAAGAGCGCAGAGAGAGAGAAAGAGCGCAGAGAGAGAGAAAGAGCGCAGAGAGAGAAAGAAAGAGCGCAGAGAGAGAGAAAGAAAGAGCGCAGAGAGAGAGAAAGAAAGAGCGCAGAGAGAGAGAGCGCAGAGAGAGAAATAGAGCGCAGAGAGAGAAATAAAGAGCGCAGAGAGAGAAAGAAAGAGCGCAGAGAGAGAAAGAAAGAGCGCAGAGAGAGAAAGAAAGAGCGCAGAGAAAGAAAGAGCGCAGAGAGAGAGAAAGAAAGAAAGAGCGCAGAGAGAGAAAGAAAGAGCGCAAAGAGAGAAAAAAAGAGCGCAAAGAGAGAAAGAAAGAGCGCAGAGAGAAAGAAAGAGCACAGAGAGAGAGAGCGCAGAGAGAGAAAGAGAAAGAAAGAGCGCAGAGAGAGAGAGAGAGAGCGCAGAGAGAGAGAGAGAAAGAGCGCAGAGAGAGAGAGAGAAAGAGCGCAGAGAGAGAGAAAGAAAGAGCGCAGAGAGAGAAAGAAAGAGTGCAGAGAGAGAGAGAAAGAAAGAGCGCAGAGAGAGAGAGAAAGAAAGAGCGCAGAGAGAGAGCGCAGAGAGAGAAATAAAGAGCGCAGAGAGAGAAAGAAAGAGCGCAGAGAAAGAAAGAGCGCAGAGAGAGAGAAAGAAAGAGCGCAGAGAAAGAAAGAGCGCAGAGAGAGAGAAAGAAAGAGCGCAGAGAGAGAAAGAAAGAGCGCAAAGAGAGAAAAAAAGAGCGCAAAGAGAGAGAGCGCAGAGAGAGAAAGAGAAAGAAAGAGCGCAGAGAGAGAAAAAGAAAGAAAGAGCGCAGAGAGAGAGAGAGAGAGAGAGCGCAGAGAGAGAGAGAAAGAGCGCAGAGAGAGAGAAAGAAAGAGCGCAGAGAGAGAAAGAAAGAGCGCAGAGAGAGAGAGAAAGAAAGAGCGCAGAGAGAGAGAGAAAGAGAGCGCAGAGAGAGAGAGAAAGAGCGCAGAGATTGAAAGAGCGCAGACAGAGAGAGAGAGAGAAAGAAAGTGCGCAGAGAGAAAGAAAGTGCGCAGAGAGAAAGAAAGAGCGCAGAGAGAAAGAAAGAGCGCAGAGAGAGAGAAAGAAAGAGCGCAGAGAGAGAAAGAAAGAGCGCAGAGAGAGAAAGAAAGAAAGAGCGCAGAGAGAGAGAGAAAGAAAGAGCACAGAGAGAGAGAAATAGCGCAGAGAGAGAGAAAGAGCGCAGAGAGAGAGAAAGAGCGCAGAGAGAGAGAAAGAGTGCAGAGAGAGAAAGAAAGAGCGCAGAGAGTAAGAGAGAAAGAGTGCAGAGAGATAGAGGAAGAAAGAGCGCAGAGAGAGAGAGAGCGCAGAGAGAGAGAGAGAAAGAGCGCAGAGAGAGAAAGAGCGCAGAGAGAAAGAGAGAGCGCAGAGAGAGAGAGAGAGCGCAGAGAGAGAGAGCGCAGAAGAGAGAGAGCGCAGAGAGAGAGAAAGAGCGTAGAGAAAAAAAGAGCGCAGAGAGAGGAAGAAAGAGCGCAGACAATGAAAGAGAGCGCAGAGAGAGAAAGAAAGAGCGCAGAGAGAGAGAGAGCGCAGAGAGAGAGAGAGAGAGCGCAGAGAGAGAGAGAAAGAGCGCAGAGAGAGAGAAAGATAGAGCGCAGAGAGAGAAAGAAAGAGCGCAGAGAGAGAGAGAAAGAAAGAGCGCAGAGAGAGAGAGAAAGAAAGAGCGCAGAGAGAGAGAGCGCAGAGAGAGAAATAAAGAGCGCAGAGAGAGAAAGAAAGAGCGCAGAGAAAGAAAGAGCGCAGAGAAAGAAAGAGCGCAGAGAGACAGAAAGAAAGAGCGCAGAGAGAGAAAGAAAGAGCGCAAAGAGAGAAAAAAAGAGCGCAAAGAGAGAAAGAAAGAGCGCAGAGAGAAAGAAAGAGCACAGAGAGAGAGAGCGCAGAGAGAAAGAGAAATAAAGAGCGCAGAGAGAAATAAAGAGCGCAGAGAGAGAAATAAAGAGCGCAGAGAGAGAAATAAAGAGCGCAGAGATAGAAATAAAGAGCGCAGAGAAAGAAAGAGCGCAGAGAGAGAAAGAAAGAGCGCAGAGAGAGAAAGAAAGAGCGCAAAGAGACAAAAAAGAGCGCAAAGAGAGAAAAAAAGAGCGCAGAGAGAAAGAAAGAAAGAAAGAGCGCAGAGAGAAAGAGAGCGCAGAGAGAAAGAAAGAAAGAGCGCAGAGAGAAAGAGAGCGCAGAGAGAAAGAGAGCGCAGAGAGAGAGCGCAGAGAGAGAAAGAGAAAGAGAAAGAAAGAGTGCAGAGAGAGAGAGAGAGAAAGAGCGCCGAGAGAGAAAGAGCGCAGAGAGATAGAAAGTGCGCAGAGAGAGAAAGTGCGCAGAGAGAGAAATAGCGCAGAGAGAAAGAAAGAGCGCAGAGAGAGAGAGAGCGCAAAGAGAGAAAGAGAAAGAAAGAGCGCAGAGAGAGAGAGAGAGAGCGCAGAGAGAGAGAGAAAGAGCGCAGAGAGAGAGAAAGAGCGCAGAGAGAGAAAGAGAAAGAAAGAGCGCAGAGAGAGAAAGAGCGCAGAGAGAGAAAGAGCGCAGAGAGAGAAAGAGCGCAGAGAGAGAGAGAGAAAGAGCGCAGAGAGAGAGAAAGAGCGCAGAGAGAAAGAGAGAGCGCAGAGAGAGAGAGAGCGCAGACAGAGAGAGAGCGCAGAGAGAGAGAGCGCAGAAGAAAGAGAGAGAGCGCAGAGAGAGAAAGAGCGCAGAGAGAGAGAAAGAGCGTAGAGAAAAAAAGAGCGCAGAGAGAGAGGAAGAAAGAGAGCAGACAATGAAAGAGAGCGCAGAGAGAGAAAGAAAGAGCGCAGAGAGAGAAAGAGCGCAGAGAGAGAAAGAGCGCAGAGAGAGAAAGAGCGCAGAGAGAGAGAAAGAAAGAGCGCAGAGAGAGAGAGAGAGCGCAGAGAGAGAAATAAAGAGCGCAGAGAGAGAAAGAAAGAGCGCAGAGAAAGAAAGAGCGAAAGAGCGCAGAGAGAGAGAAAGAGCGCAGAGAGAGAAAGAAAGAGCGCAGAGAGAGAGAAAGAAAGAGCGCAGAGAGAGAGAGCGCAGAGAGAGAAATAAAGAGCGCAGAGAGAGAAAGAAAGAGCGCAGAGAAAGAAAGAGCGCAGAGAGAGAGAAAGAAAGAGCGCAGAGAGAGAAAGAAAGAGCGCAAAGAGAGAAAAAAAGAGCGCAGAGAGAGAAAGAAAGAGCGCAAAGAGAGAAAGAAAGAGCGCAAAGAGAGAAAAAAAGAGCGCAAAGAGAGAAAAAAAGAGCGCAGAGAGAAAGAAAGAGCGCAGAGAGAAAGAAAGAGCACAGAGAGAGAGAGAGCGCAGAGAGAGAAAGAGAAAGAAAGAGCGCAGAGAGAGAAAGAGAAAGAAAGAGCGCAGAGAGAGAAAGAGAAAGAAAGAGCGCAGAGAGAGAGAGAGAGCGCAGAGAGAGAGAGAGAAAGAGCGCAGAGAGAGAGAGAAAGAAAGAGCGCAGAGAGAGAAAGAAAGAGCGCAGAGAGAGAGAGAGCGCAGAGAGAAAGAAAGAGCGCAGAGAGAGAGAAAGAACGCAGAGAGAGAAAGAAAGTGCGCAGAGAGAGAAAGAGCGCAGAGAGAAAGAGCGCAGAGAGAGAAAGAGAAAGAAAGAGCGCAGAGAGAGAGAGAGAAAGAGCGCAGAGAAAGAGAAAGAAAGAGCGCAGAGAGAGAGAGAGAGCGCAGAGAGAGAGCGCAGAGAGAGAAAGAGAAAGAAAGAGCGCAGAGAGAGAGAGAGCGCAGAGAGAAAGAGAGAAAGAGCGCAGAGAGAGAGAGAGAGAGAGAAAGAGCGCAGAGAGAGAAAGAAAGAGCGCAGAGAGAGAAAGAAAGAGCGCAGAGAGAGAAAGAAAGAGCGCAGAGGGAGAGAAAGAGCGTAGAGAAAAAAAGAGCGCAGAGAGAGAGGAAGAAAGAGAGCAGACAATGAAAGAGAGCGCAGAGAGAGAAAGAAAGAGCGCAGAGAGAGAAAGAGCGCAGAGAGAGAAAGAGCGCAGAGAGAGAAAGAGCGCAGAGAGAGAGAAAGAAAGAGCGCAGAGAGAGAGAGAGAGCGCAGAGAGAGAAATAAAGAGCGCAGAGAGAGAAAGAAAGAGCGCAGAGAAAGAAAGAGCGCAGAGAGAGAGAAAGAAAGAGCGCAGAGAGAGAAAGAAAGAGCGCAAAGAGAGAAAAAAAGAGCGCAGAGAGAGAAAGAAAGAGCGCAAAGAGAGAAAGAAAGAGCGCAAAGAGAGAAAAAAAGAGCGCAAAGAGAGAAAAAAAGAGCGCAGAGAGAAAGAAAGAGCGCAGAGAGAAAGAAAGAGCACAGAGAGAGAGAGAGCGCAGAGAGAGAAAGAGAAAGAAAGAGCGCAGAGAGAGAAAGAGAAAGAAAGAGCGCAGAGAGAGAAAGAGAAAGAAAGAGCGCAGAGAGAGAGAGAGCGCAGAGAGAGAGAGAGAAAGAGCGCAGAGAGAGAGAGAAAGAAAGAGCGCAGAGAGAGAAAGAAAGAGCGCAGAGAGAGAGAGAGCGCAGAGAGAAAGAAAGAGCGCAGAGAGAGAGAAAGAACGCAGAGAGAGAAAGAAAGTGCGCAGAGAGAGAAAGAGCGCAGAGAGAAAGAGCGCAGAGAGAGAAAGAGAAAGAAAGAGCGCAGAGAGAGAGAGAGAAAGAGCGCAGAGAAAGAGAAAGAAAGAGCGCAGAGAGAGAGAGAGAGCGCAGAGAGAGAGCGCAGAGAGAGAAAGAGAAAGAAAGAGCGCAGAGAGAGAGAGAGCGCAGAGAGAGAGAGAGAAAGAGCGCAGAGAGAGAGAGAGAGAGAAAGAGCGCAGAGAGAGAAAGAAAGAGCGCAGAGAGAGAAAGAAAGAGCGCAGAGAGAGAAAGAAAGAGCGCAGAGAGAGAGCACAGAGAGAAAGAAAGAGCGCAGAGAGAGAGAAAGAAAGTGCGCAGAGAGAAAGAGCGCAGAGAGAGAGAAAGAAAGTGCGCAGAGAGAAAGAAAGAGCGCAGAGAGAAAGAGCGCAGAGAGAGAAAGAGAAAGAAAGAGCGCATAGAGAGAAAGAGAAAGAAAGAGCACAGAGAGAGAAAGAGCGCAGAGAGAGAGAAAGAAAGAGCACAGAGAGAGAAAGAAAGAGCGCAGAGAGAGAGAGTGCAGAGAGAAAGAAAGAGCGCAGAGAGAGAGAAAGAGCGCAGAGAGAGAGAAAGAAAGTGCGCAGAGAGAAATAAAGAGCGCAGAGAGAGAGCGCAGAGATTGAAAGAGAAAGAAAGAGCGCAGAGAGAGAGAGAGAAAGAGCGCAGAGAGAAATAAAAAGCGCAGAGAGAAATAAAGAGCGCAGAGAGAGAAATAAAGAGCGCAGAGAGAGAAATAAAGAGCGCAGAGATAGAAATAAAGAGCGCAGAGAAAGAAAGAGCGCAGAGAGAGAAAGAAAGAGCGCAGAGAGAGAAAGAAAGAGCGCAAAGAGACAAAAAAGAGCGCAAAGAGAGAAAAAAAGAGCGCAGAGAGAAAGAAAGAAAGAAAGAAAGAGCGCAGAGAGAAAGAGAGCGCAGAGAGAAAGAAAGAAAGAGCGCAGAGAGAAAGAGAGCGCAGAGAGAAAGAGAGCGCAGAGAGAGAGCGCAGAGAGAGAAAGAGAAAGAGAAAGAAAGAGCGCAGAGAGAGAGAGAGAGAGAAAGAGCGCCAAGAGAGAAAGAGCGCAGAGAGAAAGAAAGTGCGCAGAGAGAGAAAGTGCGCAGAGAGAGAAAGTGCGCAGAGAGAGAAATAGCGCAGAGAGAAAGAAAGAGCGCAGAGAGAGAGAGAGCGCAAAGAGAGAAAGAGAAAGAAAGAGCGCAGAGAGAGAGAGAGAGAGCTCAGAGAGAGAGAGAAAGAGCGCAGAGAGAGAGAAAGAGCGCAGAGAGAGAAAGAGAAAGAAAGAGCGCAGAGAGAGAAAGAGCGCAGAGAGAGAAAGAGCGCAGAGAGAGAAAGAGCGCAGAGAGAGAGAGAAAGAGCGCAGAGAGAAAGAGAGAGCGCAGACAGAGAGAGAGCGCAGAGAGAGAGAGCGCAGAAGAAAGAGAGAGAGCGCAGAGAGAGAAAGAGCGCAGAGAGAGAGAAAGAGCGTAGAGAAAAAAAGAGCGCAGAGAGAGAGGAAGAAAGAGAGCAGACAATGAAAGAGAGCGCAGAGAGAGAAAGAAAGAGCGCAGAGAGAGAAAGAGCGCAGAGAGAGAGAAAGAGCGCAGAGAGAGAAAGAGCGCAGAGAGAGAAAGAGCGCAGAGAGAGAGAAAGAAAGAGCGCAGAGAGAGAGAGCGCAGAGAGAGAAATAAAGAGCGCAGAGAGAGAAAGAAAGAGCGCAGAGAAAGAAAGAGCGCAGAGAGAGAGAGAGAGAAAGAGCGCAGAGAGAGAGAGAGAGAAAGAGCGCAGAGAGAGAGAAAGAGCGCAGAGAGAGAAAGAAAGAGCGCAGAGAGAGAGAAAGAAAGAGCGCAGAGAGAGAGAGCGCAGAGAGAGAAATAAAGAGCGCAGAGAGAGAAAGAAAGAGCGCAGAGAAAGAAAGAGCGCAGAGAGAGAGAAAGAAAGAGCGCAGAGAGAGAAAGAAAGAGCGCAAAGAGAGAAAAAAAGAGCGCAGAGAGAGAAAGAAAGAGCGCAAAGAGAGAAAGAAAGAGCGCAAAGAGAGAAAAAAAGAGCGCAAAGAGAGAAAAAAAGAGCGCAGAGAGAAAGAAAGAGCGCAGAGAGAAAGAAAGAGCACAGAGAGAGAGAGAGCACAGAGAGAGAAAGAGAAAGAAAGAGCACAGAGAGAGAAAGAGAAAGAAAGAGCGCAGAGAGAGAAAGAGAAAGAAAGAGCGCAGAGAGAGAGAGAAAGAAAGAGCGCAGAGAGAGAAAGAAAGAGCGCAGAGAGAGAGAGCGCAGAGAGAGAGAAAGAACGCAGAGAGAGAAAGAAAGTGCGCAGAGAGAGAAAGAAAGTGCGCAGAGAGAGAAAGAGCGCAGAGAGAAAGAGCGCAGAGAGAGAAAGAGAAAGAAAGAGCGCAGAGAGAGAGAGAGAGCGCAGAGAGAGAGCGCAGAGAGAGAAAGAGAAAGAAAGAGCGCAGAGAGAGAGAGAGCGCAGAGAGATAGAGAGAAAGAGCGCAGAGAGAGAGAGAGAGAAAGAGCGCAGAGAGAGAAAGAAAAAGCGCAGAGAGAGAAAGAAAGAGCGCAGAGAGAGAGCACAGAGAGAAAGAAAGAGCGCAGAGAGAGAGAAAGAAAGTGCGCAGAGAGAAAGAAAGAGCGCAGAGAGAAAGAGCGCAGAGAGAGAAAGAGAAAGAAAGAGCGCATAGAGAGAAAGAGAAAGAAAGAGCACAGAGAGAGAGAGAGAGAGAGAGAAAGAGCGCAGAGAGAGAGAAAGAAAGAGCACAGAGAGAGAAAGAAAGAGCGCAGAGAGAGAGAGTGCAGAGAGAAAGAAAGAGCGCAGAGAGAGAGAAAGAGCGCAGAGAGAGAGAAAGAAAGTGCGCAGAGAGAAAGAAAGAGCGCAGAGAGAGAGCGCAGAGAGAGAAAGAGAAAGAAAGAGCGCAGAGAGAGAGAGAGAAAGAGCGCAGAGAGAGAGAGAGAGAAAGAGAGCAGAGAGAGAGCGCAGAGAGAGAGAGAGAAATAAAGAGCGCAGAGAGAGAAATAAAGAGCGCAGAGAGAGAAATAAAGAGCGCAGAGAGAGAAATAAAGAGCGCAGAGAGAGAAATAAAGAGCGCAGAGAGAGAAATAAAGAGCGCAGAGAGAGAAATAAAGAGCGCAGAGAGAGAAATAAAGAGCGCAGAGAGAGAAATAAAGAGCGCAGAGAAAGAAAGAGCGCAGAGAGAGAGAGAGAGAAAGAGCGCAGAGAGAGAGAAAGAGCGCAGAGAGAGAGAAAGAGCGCAGAGAGAGAGAAAGAGCGCAGAGAGAGAAAGAAAGAGCGCAGAGAGAGAGAAAGAAAGAGCGCAGAGAGAGAGAGCGCAGAGAGAGAAATAAAGAGCGCAGAGAGAGAAAGAGCACAGAGAGAGAGAAAGAAAGAGCGCAGAGAGAGAAAGAAAGAGCGCAAAGAGAGAAAAAAAGAGCGCAGAGAGAGAAAGAAAGAGCGCAAAGAGAGAAAGAAAGAGCGCAAAGAGAGAAAGAAAGAGCGCAAAGAGAGAAAAAAAGAGCGCAAAGAGAGAAAAAAAGAGCGCAGAGAGAAAGAAAGAGCGCAAAGAGAAAGAAAGAGAAAGAAAGAGCGCAGAGAGAGAAAGAGAAAGAAAGAGCGCAGAGAGAGAAAGAGAAAGAAAGAGCGCAGAGAGAGAAAGAGAAAGAAAGAGCACAGAGAGAGAAAGAGAAAGAAAGAGCGCAGAGAGAGAAAGAGAAAGAAAGAGCGCAGAGAGAGAGAGAAAGAAAGAGCGCAGAGAGAGAAAGAAAGAGCGCAGAGAGAGAGAGCGCAGAGAGAAAGAAAGAGCGCAGAGAGAGAGAAAGAACGCAGAGAGAGAAAGAAAGTGCGCAGAGAGAGAAAGAGCGCAGAGAGAAAGAGCGCAGAGAGAGAAAGAGAAAGAAAGAGCGCAGAGAGAGAGAGAGAGCGCAGAGAGAGAAAGAGAAAGAAAGAGCGCAGAGAGAGAGAGAGCGCAGAGAGATAGAGAGAAAGAGCGCAGAGAGAGAGAGAGAGAAAGAGCGCAGAGAGAGAAAGAAAAAGCGCAGAGAGAGAAAGAAAGAGCGCAGAGAGAGAGCACAGAGAGAAAGAAAGAGCGCAGAGAGAGAGAAAGAAAGTGCGCAGAGAGAAAGAAAGAGCGCAGAGAGAAAGAGCGCAGAGAGAGAAAGAGAAAGAAAGAGCGCATAGAGAGAAAGAGAAAGAAAGAGCACAGAGAGAGAGAGAGAGAGAGAGAAAGAGCGCAGAGAGAGAGAAAGAAAGAGCACAGAGAGAGAAAGAAAGAGCGCAGAGAGAGAGAGTGCAGAGAGAAAGAAAGAGCGCAGAGAGAGAGAAAGAGCGCAGAGAGAGAGAAAGAAAGTGCGCAGAGAGAAAGAAAGAGCGCAGAGAGAGAGCGCAGAGAGAGGCAGAGAGAGAGCGCAGAGAGAGAAAGAGAAAGAAAGAGCGCAGAGAGAGAGAGAGAAAGAGCGCAGAGAGAGAGAGAGAGAAAGAGAGCAGAGAGAGAGCGCAGAGAGAGAGAGAGAAATAAAGAGCGCAGAGAGAGAAATAAAGAGCGCAGAGAGAGAAATAAAGAGCGCAGAGAGAGAAATAAAGAGCGCAGAGAGAGAAATAAAGAGCGCAGAGAGAGAAATAAAGAGCGCAGAGAGAGAAATAAAGAGCGCAGAGAGAGAAATAAAGAGCGCAGAGAGAGAAATAAAGAGCGCAGAGAAAGAAAGAGCGCAGAGAGAGAGAGAGAGAAAGAGCGCAGAGAGAGAGAAAGAGCGCAGAGAGAGAGAAAGAGCGCAGAGAGAGAAAGAAAGAGCGCAGAGAGAGAGAAAGAAAGAGCGCAGAGAGAGAGAGCGCAGAGAGAGAAATAAAGAGCGCAGAGAGAGAAAGAGCACAGAGAGAGAGAAAGAAAGAGCGCAGAGAGAGAAAGAAAGAGCGCAAAGAGAGAAAAAAAGAGCGCAGAGAGAGAAAGAAAGAGCGCAAAGAGAGAAAGAAAGAGCGCAAAGAGAGAAAGAAAGAGCGCAAAGAGAGAAAAAAAGAGCGCAAAGAGAGAAAAAAAGAGCGCAGAGAGAAAGAAAGAGCGCAAAGAGAAAGAAAGAGAAAGAAAGAGCGCAGAGAGAGAAAGAGAAAGAAAGAGCGCAGAGAGAGAGAGAGCGCAGAGAGAGAGAGAGAAAGAGCGCAGAGAGAGAGAGAAAGAAAGAGCGCAGAGAGAGAAAGAAAGAGCGCAGAGAGAGAGAGCGCAGAGAGAGAGAAAGAACGCAGAGAGAGAAAGAAAGTGCGCTGAGAGAAAGAGCGCAGAGAGAGAAAGAGAAAGAAAGAGCGCAGAGAGAGAGAGAGAAAGAGCGCAGAGAAAGAGAAAGAAAGAGCGCAGAGAGAGAGAGAGCGCAGAGAGAGAGAGAGCGCAGAGAGAGAAAGAGAAAGAAAGAGCGCAGAGAGAGAAAGAAAGAGCGCAGAGAAAGAAAGAGCGCAGAGAGAGAGAAAGAAAGAGCGCAGAGAGAGAAAGAAAGAGCTCAAAGAGAGAAAAAAAGAGCGCAGAGAGAGAAAGAAAGAGCGCAAAGAGAGAAAAAAAGAGCGCAAAGAGAGAAAAAAAGAGCGCAGAGAGAAAGAAAGAGCGCAGAGAGAAAGAAAGAGCACAGAGAGAGAGAGAGCGCAGAGAGAGAAAGAGAAAGAAAGAGCGCAGAGAGAGAAAGAGAAAGAAAGAGCGCAGAGAGAGAAAGAGAAAGAAAGAGCGCAGAGAGAGAAAGAGAAAGAAAGAGCGCAGAGAGAGAAAGAGAAAGAAAGAGCGCAGAGAGAGAGAGAGAGCGCAGAGAGAGAGAGAGAAAGAGCGCAGAGAGAGAGAGAAAGAGCGCCAAGAGAGAAAGAGCGCAGAGAGAAAGAAAGTGCGCAGAGAGAGAAAGTGCGCAGAGAGAGAAATAGCGCAGAGAGAAAGAAAGAGCGCAGAGAGAGAGAGAGCGCAAAGAGAGAAAGAGAAAGAAAGAGCGCAGAGAGAGAGAGAGAGAGAGCTCAGAGAGAGAGAGAAAGAGCGCAGAGAGAGAGAAAGAGCGCAGAGAGAGAAAGAGAAAGAAAGAGCGCAGAGAGAGAAAGAGCGCAGAGAGAGAAAGAGCGCAGAGAGAGAAAGAGCGCAGAGAGAGAGAGAGAAAGAGCGCAGAGAGAGAGAAAGAGCGCAGAGAGAAAGAGAGAGCGCAGACAGAGAGAGAGCGCAGAGAGAGAGAGCGCAGAAGAAAGAGAGAGAGCGCAGAGAGAGAAAGAGCGCAGAGAGAGAAAGAGCGTAGAGAAAAAAAGAGCGCAGAGAGAGAGGAAGAAAGAGAGCAGACAATGAAAGAGAGCGCAGAGAGAGAAAGAAAGAGCGCAGAGAGAGAAAGAGCGCAGAGAGAGAAAGAGCGCAGAGAGAGAAAGAGCGCAGAGAGAGAAAGAGCGCAGAGAGAGAGAAAGAAAGAGCGCAGAGAGAGAGAGAGAGCGCAGAGAGAGAAATAAAGAGCGCAGAGAGAGAAAGAAAGAGCGCAGAGAAAGAAAGAGCGCAGAGAGAGAGAGAGAGAAAGAGCGCAGAGAGAGAGAAAGAGCGCAGAGAGAGAAAGAAAGAGCGCAGAGAGAGAGAAAGAAAGAGCGCAGAGAGAGAGAGCGCAGAGAGAGAAATAAAGAGCGCAGAGAGAGAAAGAAAGAGCGCAGAGAAAGAAAGAGCGCAGAGAGAGAGAAAGAAAGAGCGCAGAGAGAGAAAGAAAGAGCGCAAAGAGAGAAAAAAAGAGCACAGAGAGCGAAAGAAAGAGCGCAAAGAGAGAAAGAAAGAGCGCAAAGAGAGAAAAAAAGAGCGCAAAGAGAGAAAAAAAGAGCGCAGAGAGAAAGAAAGAGCGCAGAGAGAAAGAAAGAGCACAGAGAGAGAGAGAGAGCACAGAGAGAGAAAGAGAAAGAAAGAGCGCAGAGAGAGAAAGAGAAAGAAAGAGCGCAGAGAGAGAAAGAGAAAGAAAGAGCGCAGAGAGAGAGAGAGAGCGCAGAGAGAGAGAGAGAAAGAGCGCAGAGAGAGAGAGAAAGAAAGAGCGCAGAGAGAGAAAGAAAGAGCGCAGAGAGAGAGAGCGCAGAGAGAAAGAAAGAGCGCAGAGAGAGAGAAAGAACGCAGAGAGAGAAAGAAAGTGCGCAGAGAGAGAAAGAGCGCAGAGAGAAAGAGCGCAGAGAGAGAAAGAGAAAGAAAGAGCGCAGAGAGAGAGAAAGAAAGAGCGCAAAGAGAGAAAAAAAGAGCGCAAAGAGAGAAAAAAAGAGCGCAGAGAGAAAGAAAGAGCGCAGAGAGAAAGAAAGAGCACAGAGAGAGAGAGAGCACAGAGAGAGAAAGAGAAAGAAAGAGCGCAGAGAGAGAAAGAGAAAGAAAGAGCGCAGAGAGAGAAAGAGAAAGAAAGAGCGCAGAGAGAGAGAGAGAGAGAGAGCGCAGAGAGAGAGAGAGAAAGAGCGCAGAGAGAGAGAGAAAGAAAGAGCGCAGAGAGAGAAAGAAAGAGCGCAGAGAGAGAAAGAAAGAGCGCAGAGAGAGAGAGCGCAGAGAGAAAGAAAGAGCGCAGAGAGAGAGAAAGAACGCAGAGAGAGAAAGAAAGTGCGCAGAGAGAGAAAGAGCGCAGAGAGAAAGAGCGCAGAGAGAGAAAGAGAAAGAAAGAGCGCAGAGAGAGAGAGAGAAAGAGCGCAGAGAAAGAGAAAGAAAGAGCGCAGAGAGAGAGAGAGAGCGCAGAGAGAGAGCGCAGAGAGAGAAAGAGAAAGAAAGAGCGCAGAGAGAGAGAGAGCGCAGAGAGAGAGAGAGAAAGAGCGCAGAGAGAGAGAGAGAGAGAAAGAGCGCAGAGAGAGAAAGAAAGAGCGCAGAGAGAGAAAGAAAGAGCGCAGAGAGAGAAAGAAAGAGCGCAGAGAGAGAGCACAGAGAGAAAGAAAGAGCGCAGAGAGAGAGAAAGAAAGTGCGCAGAGAGAAAGAGCGCAGAGAGAGAGAAAGAAAGTGCGCAGAGAGAAAGAAAGAGCGCAGAGAGAAAGAGCGCAGAGAGAGAAAGAGAAAGAAAGAGCGCATAGAGAGAAAGAGAAAGAAAGAGCACAGAGAGAGAGAGAGAGAGAAAGAGCGCAGAGAGAGAGAAAGAAAGAGCACAGAGAGAGAAAGAAAGAGCGCAGAGAGAGGGAGTGCAGAGAGAGAGAAAGAGCGTAGAGAGAGAGAAAGAAAGTGCGCAGAGAGAAATAAAGAGCGCAGAGAGAGAGCGCAGAGAGAGAAAGAGAAAGAAAGAGCGCAGAGAGAGAGAGAGAAAGAGCGCAGAGAGAGAGAGAGAGAGAAAGAGCGCAGAGAGAGAGAGAGAAATAAAGAGCGCAGAGAGAGAAATAAAGAGCGCAGAGAGAGAAATAAAGAGCGCAGAGAGAGAAATAAAGAGCGCAGAGAGAGAAATAAAGAGCGCAGAGAGAGAAATAAAGAGCGCAGAGAGAGAAATAAAGAGCGCAGAGAGAGAAATAAAGAGCGCAGAGAGAGAAAGAAAGAGCGCAGAGAGAGAAAGAAAGAGCGCAGAGAAAAAAAGAGCGCAGAGAGAGAGAGAGAGAAAGAGCGCAGAGAGAGAGAAAGAGCGCAGAGAGAGAAAGAAAGAGCGCAGAGAGAGAAAGAAAGAGCGCAGAGAAAGAAAGAGCGCAGAGAGAGAGAAAGAAAGAGCGCAGAGAGAGAAAGAAAGAGCGCAAAGAGAGAAAAAAAGAGCGCAGAGAGAGAAAGAAAGAGCGCAGAGAGAGAAAGAAAGAGCGCAAAGAGAGAAAGAAAGAGCGCAAAGAGAGAAAAAAAGAGCGCAAAGAGAGAAAAAAAGAGCGCAGAGAGAAAGAAAGAGCGCAGAGAGAAAGAAAGAGAAAGAAAGAGCGCAGAGAGAGAAAGAGAAAGAATGAGCGCAGAGAGAGAAAGAGAAAGAAAGAGCGCAGAGAGAGAGAGAGAGCGCAGAGAGAGAGAGAGAAAGAGCGCAGAGAGAGAGAGAAAGAAAGAGCGCAGAGAGAGAAAGAAAGAGCGCAGAGAGAGAGAGCGCAGAGAGAAAGAGCGCAGAGAGAGAGAAAGAATGCAGAGAGAGAAAGAAAGTGCGCAGAGAGAAAGAGCGCAGAGAGAGAAAGAGAAAGAAAGAGCGCAGAGAGAGAGAGAGAAAGAGCGCAGAGAAAGAGAAAGAAAGAGCGCAGAGAGAGAGAGAGCGCAGAGAGAGAGAGAGCGCAGAGAGAGAAAGAGAAAGAAAGAGCGCAGAGAGAGAGAGAGCGCAGAGAGAGAGAGAGAAAGAGCGCAGAGAGAGAGAGAGAGAGAAAGAGCGCAGAGAGAGAAAGAAAGAGCGCAGAGAGAGAAAGAAAGAGCGCAGAGAGAGAAAGAAAGAGCGCAGAGAGAGAGCACAGAGAGAAAGAAAGAGCGCAGAGAGAGAGAAAGAAAGTGCACAGAGAGAAAGAGCGCAGAGAGAGAGAAAGAAAGTGCGCAGAGAGAAAGAAAGAGCGCAGAGAGAAAGAGCGCAGAGAGAGAAAGAGAAAGAAAGAGCGCATAGAGAGAAAGAGAAAGAAAGAGCACAGAGAGAGAGAGAGAGAGAAAGAGCGCAGAGAGAGAGAAAGAAAGAGCACAGAGAGAGAAAGAAAGAGTGCAGAGAGAGAGAGTGCAGAGAGAAAGAAAGAGCGCAGAGAGAGAGAAAGAGCGCAGAGAGAGAAAGAAAGTGCGCAGAGAGAAATAAAGAGCGCAGAGAGAGAGCGCAGAGAGAGAAAGAGAAAGAAAGAGCGCAGAGAGAGAGAGAGAAAGAGCGCAGAGAGAGAGAGAGAGAAAGAGCGCAGAGAGAGAGAGAAAGAGAAAGAAAGAGCGCAGAGAGAGAGAAAGAGAAAGAAAGAGCACAGAGAGAGAGAGAGAGAGAAAGAGCGCAGAGAGAGAGAAAGAAAGAGCACAGAGAGAGAAAGAAAGAGCGCAGAGAGAGAGAGTGCAGAGAGAAAGAAAGAGCGCAGAGAGAGAGAAAGAGCGCAGAGAGAGAAAGAAAGTGCGCAGAGAGAAATAAAGAGCGCAGAGAGAGAGCGCAGAGAGAGAAAGAGAAAGAAAGAGCGCAGAGAGAGAGAGAGAAAGAGCGCAGAGAAAGAGAAAGAAAGAGCGCAGAGAGAGAGAGAGAGCGCAGAGAGAGAGCGCAGAGAGAGAAAGAGAAAGAAAGAGCGCAGAGAGAGAGAGAGCGCAGAGAGAGAGAGAGAAAGAGCGCAGAGAGAGAAAGAAAGAGCGCAGAGAGAGAAAGAAAGAGCGCAGAGAGAGAAAGAAAGAGCGCAGAGAGAGAGCACAGAGAGAAAGAAAGAGCGCAGAGAGAGAGAAAGAAAGTGCGCAGAGAGAAAGAGCGCAGAGAGAGAGAAAGAAAGTGCGCAGAGAGAAAGAAAGAGCGCAGAGAGAAAGAGCGCAGAGAGAGAAAGAGAAAGAAAGAGCGCATAGAGAGAAAGAGAAAGAAAGAGCACAGAGAGAGAGAGAGAGAGAGAAAGAGCGCAGAGAGAGAGAAAGAAAGAGCACAGAGAGAGAAAGAAAGAGCGCAGAGAGAGGGAGTGCAGAGAGAAAGAAAGAGCGCAGAGAGAGAGAAAGAGCGTAGAGAGAGAGAAAGAAAGTGCGCAGAGAGAAATAAAGAGCGCAGAGAGAGAGCGCAGAGAGAGAAAGAGAAAGAAAGAGCGCAGAGAGAGAGAGAGAAAGAGCGCAGAGAGAGAGAGAGAGAGAGAAAGAGCGCAGAGAGAGAGAGAGAAATAAAGAGCGCAGAGAGAGAAATAAAGAGCGCAGAGAGAGAAATAAAGAGCGCAGAGAGAGAAATAAAGAGCGCAGAGAGAGAAATAAAGAGCGCAGAGAGAGAAATAAAGAGCGCAGAGAGAGAAATAAAGAGCGCAGAGAGAGAA
Organism: Ascaphus truei; assembly: GCF_040206685.1. NCBI lineage: Eukaryota > Metazoa > Chordata > Amphibia > Anura > Ascaphidae > Ascaphus > Ascaphus truei. The sequence goes on along the minus strand of NW_027457167.1, from coordinate 1,393,409 downwards.
ATAAAGAGCGCAGAGAGAGAAATAAAGAGCGCAGAGAGAGAAATAAAGAGCGCAGAGAGAGAAATAAAGAGCGCAGAGAGAGAAAGAAAGAGCGCAGAGAGAGAAAGAAAGAGCGCAGAGAAAGAAAGAGCGCAGAGAGAGAGAGAGAGAAAGAGCGCAGAGAGAGAGAAAGAGCGCAGAGAGAGAAAGAAAGAGCGCAGAGAGAGAGAAAGAAAGAGCGCAGAGAGAGAGAGCGCAGAGAGAGAAATAAAGAGCGCAGAGAGAGAAAGAAAGAGCGCAGAGAAAGAAAGAGCGCAGAGAGAGAGAAAGAAAGAGCGCAGAGAGAGAAAGAAAGAGCGCAAAGAGAGAAAAAAAGAGCGCAGAGAGAGAAAGAAAGAGCGCAAAGAGAGAAAGAAAGAGCGCAAAGAGAGAAAGAAAGAGCGCAAAGAGAGAAAAAAAGAGCGCAAAGAGAGAAAAAAAGAGCGCAGAGAGAAAGAAAGAGCGCAGAGAGAAAGAAAGAGAAAGAAAGAGCGCAGAGAGAGAAAGAGAAAGAAAGAGCGCAGAGAGAGAAAGAGAAAGAAAGAGCGCAGAGAGAGAGAGAGAGCGCAGAGAGAGAGAGAGAGCGCAGAGAGAGAGAGAGAAAGAGCGCAGAGAGAGAGAGAAAGAAAGAGCGCAGAGAGAGAAAGAAAGAGCGCAGAGAGAGAGAGCGCAGAGAGAAAGAGCGCAGAGAGAGAGAAAGAATGCAGAGAGAGAAAGAAAGTGCGCAGAGAGAAAGAGCGCAGAGAGAGAAAGAGAAAGAAAGAGCGCAGAGAGAGAGAGAGAAAGAGCGCAGAGAAAGAGAAAGAAAGAGCGCAGAGAGAGAGAGAGCGCAGAGAGAGAGAGAGAAAGAGCGCAGAGAGAGAGAGAGAGAGAAAGAGCGCAGAGAGAGAAAGAAAGAGCGCAGAGAGAGAAAGAAAGAGCGCAGAGAGAGAAAGAAAGAGCGCAGAGAGAGAGCACAGAGAGAAAGAAAGAGCGCAGAGAGAGAGAAAGAAAGTGCACAGAGAGAAAGAGCGCAGAGAGAGAGAAAGAAAGTGTGCAGAGAGAAAGAAAGAGCGCAGAGAGAAAGAGCACAGAGAGAGAAAGAGAAAGAAAGAGCGCATAGAGAGAAAGAGAAAGAAAGAGCACAGAGAGAGAGAGAGAGAGAAAGAGCGCAGAGAGAGAGAAAGAAAGAGCACAGAGAGAGAAAGAAAGAGCGCAGAGAGAGAGAGTGCAGAGAGAAAGAAAGAGCGCAGAGAGAGAGAAAGAGCGCAGAGAGAGAAAGAAAGTGCGCAGAGAGAAATAAAGAGCGCAGAGAGAGAGCGCAGAGAGAGAAAGAGAAAGAAAGAGCGCAGAGAGAGAGAGAGAAAGAGCGCAGAGAGAGAGAGAGAGAAAGAGCGCAGAGAGAGAGAGAAAGAGAAAGAAAGAGCGCAGAGAGAGAGAAAGAGCGCAGAGAGAGAGAAAGAAAAAGCGCAGAGAAAGAAAGAGCGCAGAGAGAGGAAGAAAGAGCGCAGAGAGAGAGAGAGGAAGAAAGAGCGCAGAGAGAGAGAAAGAGTGCAGAGAGAGAGAAAGAAAGAGCGCAGAGAGAGAGAGAGCGCAGAGAGAGCGCAGAGAGAGCGCAGAGAGAGCGCAGAGAGAGCGCGCAGAGAGAGAGTGCAGAGAGAGAGAGCGCAGAGAGAGAGAGAGTGCAGAGAGAGAGAGTGCAGAGAGAAAGAAAGAGCGCAGAGAGAGAGAAAGAGAGCAGAGAGAAAGAAAGTGCGCAGAGAGAAAGAAAGAGCGCAGAGAGAAAGAAAGAGCGCAGAGAGAGAGAAAGAAAGAGCGCAGAGAGAGAGAAAGAAAGAGCGCAGAGAGAGAGAAAGAAAGAGCGCAGAGAGAGAGAAAGAGAGAGCGCAGAGAGAGAGAAAGAAAGAGCGCAGAGAGAGAAAGAAAGAGCGCAGAGAGAGAGAGAAAGAGCGCAGCGAGAGAGAGAAAAAAAGAGCGCAGAGAGAGAAAAAAAGAGCGCAGAGAGAGAGAAAGAAAAAGCGCAGAGAGAGAGAGGAAGAAAGAGCGCAGAGAGAGAGAGGAAGAAAGAGCGCAGAGAGAGAGAGAAAGAGCGCAGAGAGAGAGAGAGCACAGAGAGAGAGAGAGAGCACAGAGAGAGAGAGAAAGAGCACAGAGAGAGAGAAAGAGCACAGAGAGAGAGAAAGAGCACAGAGAGAGAAAGAGCACAGAGAGAGAGAAAGAAAGAGCGCAGAGAGAGAGAAAGAAAGAGCGCAGAGAGAGAGCGCAGAGAGAGAGAGAGAAATAAAGAGCGCAGAGAGAGAAATAAAGAGCGCAGAGAGAGAAATAAAGAGCGCAGAGAGAGAAATAAAGAGCGCAGAGAGAGAAATAAAGAGCGCAGAGAGAGAAATAAAGAGCGCAGAGAGAGAAATAAAGAGCGCAGAGAGAGAAATAAAGAGCGCAGAGAGAGAAATAAAGAGCGCAGAGAAAGAAATAAAGAGCGCAGAGAGAGAGAAAGAAAGAGCGCAGAGAGAGAGAAAAAGAGCGCAAAGAGAGAAAAAAAGAGCGCAGAGAGAAAGAAAGAAAGAGCGCAGAGAGAAGGAAAGAGCGCAGAGAGAGAGAGAGCCGAGAGAGAAAGAGAAAGAAAGAGCGCAGAGAGAGAGAGAGAGAAAGAGCGCCGAGAGAGAGAGAGAAAGAGCGCAGAGAGAGAGAGAAAGAATGAGCGCAGAGAGAGAGAGAAAGAAAGAGCGCAGAGAGAGAGAGCGCAGAGAGAGAAATAAAGAGCGCAGAGAGAGAAAGAAAGAGCGCAGAGAAAGAAAGAGCGCAGAGAGACAGAAAGAAAGAGCGCAGAGAGAGAAAGAAAGAGCGCAAAGAGAGAAAAAAAGAGTGCAAAGAGAGAAAGAAAGAGCGCAGAGAGAAAGAAAGAGCACAGAGAGAGAGAGCGCAGAGAGAGAAAGAGAAAGAAAGAGCGCAGAGAGAAAGAAAGAGCGCAGAGAGAAATAAAGAGCGCAGAGAGAAAGAAAGAGCGCAGAGAGAAAGAAAGAGAGCAGAGAGAAAGAGCGCAGAGAGAGAAAGAGCACAGAGAGAGAGAAAGAGCGCAGAGAGAGAGAAAGAGCGCAGAGAGAGAGAAAGAGCGCAGAGAGAGAAAGAAAGAGCGCAGAGAGAGAGCGCAGAGAGAGAGAGAGCGCAGAGAGAGAAATAAAGAGCGCAGAGAGAGAAATAAAGAGTGCAGAGAGAGAAAGAAAGAGCGCAGAGAAAGAAAGAAAGAGCGCAAAGAGAGAAAAAAAGAGCGCAAAGAGAGAAAAAAGAGCGCAGAGAGAAAGAAAGAGCGCAAAGAGAAAGAAAGAGCACAGAGAGAGAGAGCGCAGAGAGAGAAAGAGAAAGAAAGAGCGCAGAGAGAGAGAAAGAAAGAGCGCAGAGAGAGAAAGAAAGAGCGCAGAGAGAGAAAAAAAGAGCGCAAAGAGAGAAAAAAAGAGCGCAAAGAGAAAGAAAGAGCGCAGAGAGAAAGAAAGAGCGCAGAGAGAAAGAAAGAGCGCAGAGAGAAAGAAAGAGCGCAGAGAGAAAGAAAGAGCGCAGAGAGAGAGAAAGAGCGCAGAGAGAGAGAAAGAAAGAGCGCAGAGAGAGAGAAAGAAAGAGCGCAGAGAGAGAAATAAAGAGCGCAGAGAGAGAAAGAAAGAGCGCAGAGAGAGAAAGAAAGAGCGCAGAGAAAGAAAGAGCGCAGAGAGAGAGAAAGAAAGAGCGCAGAGAGAGAAAGAAAGAGCGCAAAGAGAGAAAAAAAGAGTGCAAAGAGAGAAAAAAAGAGCGCAGAGAGAGAGAAAGAAAGAGCACAGAGAGAGAAAGAAAGAGCGCAGAGAGAGAAAGAAAGAGCGCAGAGAGAGAGAGCGCAGAGAGAAAGAAAGAGCGCAGAGAGAGAAAGAGCGCAGAGAGAGAAAGAGCGCAGAGAGAGAGAAAGAAAGTGCGCAGAGAGAAAGAAAGAGCGCAGAGAGAAAGAGCGCAGAGAGAGAAAGAGAAAGAAAGAGCGCAGAGAGAGAAAGAGAAAGAAAGAGCGCAGAGAGAGAAAGAGAAAGAAAGAGCGCAGAGAGAGAAAGAGAAAGAAAGAGCGCAGAGAGAGAAAGAGAAAGAAAGAGCGCAGAGAGAGAAAGAGAAAGAAAGAGCGCAGAGAGAGAGAGAGAGAAAGAGCGCAGAGAGAGAGAGAGAAAGAGCGCAGAGAGAGAGAGAAAGAGCGCAGAGAGAGAGAGAGAAAGAGCGCAGAAAGAGAGAAAGAAAGAGCGCAGAGAGAAAGAAAGAGCACAGAGAGAGAGAAAGAGCGCAGAGAGAGAAAGAGAAAGAAAGAGCGCAGAGAGAGAGAGAGAAAGAGCGCAGAGAGAGAGAGAGAGAGCGCAGAGAGAGAGAAAGAGAAAGAAAGAGCGCAGAGAGAGAGAAAGAGCGCAGAGAGAGAGAAAGTAAGAGTGCAGAGAGAAAGAAAGAGCGCAGAGAGAAAGAAAGAAAGAGCGCAGAGAGAGAGAAAGAAAGAGCGCAGAGAGAGAAAGAGCGCAGAGAGAGAAAGAGCGCAGAGAGAGAAAGAGCGCAGAGAGAGAAAGAGCACAGAGAGAGAGAAAGAGCGCAGAGAGAGAGAAAGAGCGCAGAGAGAGAGAAAGAGTGCAGAGAGAGAAAGAAAGAGCGCAGAGAGAGAGCGCAGAGAGAGAGAGAGCGCAGAGAGAGAAATAAAGAGCGCAGAGAGAGAAATAAAGAGTGCAGAGAGAGAAAGAAAGAGCGCAGAGAAAGAAAGAAAGAGCGCAAAGAGAGAAAAAAAGAGCGCAAAGAGAGAAAGAAAGAGCGCAGAGAGAAAGAAAGAGCACAGAGAGAGAGAGCGCAGAGAGAGAAAGAGAAAGAAAGAGCGCAAAGAGAAAGAAAGAGCACAGAGAGAGAGAGCGCAGAGAGAGAAAGAGAAAGAAAGAGCGCAGAGAGAGAGAAAGAAAGAGCGCAGAGAGAGAAAGAAAGAGCGCAGAGAGAGAAAAAAAGAGCGCAAAGAGAGAAAAAAAGAGCGCAAAGAGAAAGAAAGAGCGCAGAGAGAAAGAAAGAGCGCAGAGAGAAAGAAAGAGCGCAGAGAGAAAGAAAGAGAGTAGAGAGAAAGAAAGAGCGCAAAGAGAAAGAAAGAGCACAGAGAGAGAGAGCGCAGAGAGAGAAAGAGAAAGAAAGAGCGCAGAGAGAGAGAAAGAAAGAGCGCAGAGAGAGAAAGAAAGAGCGCAGAGAGAGAAAAAAAGAGCGCAAAGAGAGAAAAAAAGAGCGCAAAGAGAAAGAAAGAGCGCAGAGAGAAAGAAAGAGCGCAGAGAGAAAGAAAGAGCGCAGAGAGAAAGAAAGAGAGCAGAGAGAAAGAGCGCAGAGAGAGAAAGAGAAAGAAAGAGCGCAGAGAGAGAAAGAGAATTAAAGAGCGCAGAGAGAGAGAGAGAGAAAGAGCGCAGAGAGAGAGAGAGAAAGAGCGCAGAGAGAGAAAGAAAGAGCGCAGAGAGAGAAAGAAAGAGCGCAGAGAGAGAGCGCAGAGAGAAAGAAAGAGCACAGAGAGAGAGAAAGAGCGCAGAGAGAGAGAAAGAAAGTGCGCAGAGAGAAAGAAAGAAAGTGCGCAGAGAGAAAGAAAGAGCGCAGAGAGAGAGAAAGAAAGTGCGCAGAGAGAAAGAAAGAGCGCAGAGAGAGAGAGAGAGAGAGAAAGAACGCAGAGAGAGAGAAAGAAAGATCACAGAGAGAGAAAGAAAGAGCGCAGAGAGAGAGAGCGCAGAGAGAAAGAAAGAGCGCAGAGAGAGAGAAAGAGCGCAGAGAGAGAGAAAGAAAGTGCGCAGAGAGAAAGAAAGAGCACAGAGAGAGAGCGCAGAGAGAGAAAGAGAAAGAAAGAGCGCAGAGAGAGAGAGAAAGAGCGCAGAGAGAGAGCGCAGAGAGAGAGAGAGAAATAAAGAGCGCAGAGAGAGAAATAAAGAGCGCAGAGAGAGAAATAAAGAGCGCAGAGAGAGAAATAAAGAGCGCAGAGAGAGAAATAAAGAGCGCAGAGAGAGAAATAAAGAGCGCAGAGAGAGAAATAAAGAGCGCAGAGAGAGAAATAAAGAGCGCAGAGAGAGAAATAAAGAGCGCAGAGAGAGAAATAAAGAGCGCAGAGAAAGAAATAAAGAGCGCAGAGAGAGAGAAAGAAAGAGCGCAGAGAGAGAGAAAAAGAGCGCAGAGAGAGAAAAAAAGAGCGCAGAGAGAAAGAAAGAAAGAGCGCAGAGAGAAGGAAAGAGCGCAGAGAGAGAGAGCGCAGAGAGAGAAAGAGAAAGAAAGAGCGCAGAGAGAGAGAGAGAGAGTGCAGAGAGAGAGAGAAAGAGCGCAGAGAGAGAGAGAGAGAGCGCAGAGAGAGAAAGAGAAAGAAAGAGCGCAGAGAGAGAAAGAGCGCAGAGAGAGAAAGAGCGCAGAGAGAAAGAGCGCAGAGAGAGAAAGAGAAAGAAAGAGCGCAGAGAGAGAGAGAGAAAGAGCGCAGAGAAAGAGAAAGAAAGAGCGCAGAGAGAGAGAGAGAGCGCAGAGAGAGAGCGCAGAGAGAGAAAGAGAAAGAAAGAGCGCAGAGAGAGAGAGAGCGCAGAGAGAGAGAGAGAAAGAGCGCAGAGAGAGAGAGAGAGAGAAAGAGCGCAGAGAGAGAAAGAAAGAGCGCAGAGAGAGAGCACAGAGAGAAAGAAAGAGCGCAGAGAGAGAGAAAGAAAGTGCGCAGAGAGAAAGAGCGCAGAGAGAGAGAAAGAAAGTGCGCAGAGAGAAAGAAAGAGCGCAGAGAGAAAGAGCGCAGAGAGAGAAAGAGAAAGAAAGAGCGCATAGAGAGAAAGAGAAAGAAAGAGCACAGAGAGAGAGAGAGAGAGAGAGAGAGAAAGAGCGCAGAGAGAGAGAAAGAAAGAGCACAGAGAGAGAAAGAAAGAGCGCAGAGAGAGAGAGTGCAGAGAGAAAGAAAGAGCGCAGAGAGAGAGAAAGAGCGTAGAGAGAGAGAAAGAAAGTGCGCAGAGAGAAATAAAGAGCACAGAGAGAGAGCGCAGAGAGAGAAAGAGAAAGAAAGAGCGCAGAGAGAGAGAGAGAAAGAGCGCAGAGAGAGAGAGAGAGAGAAAGAGCGCAGAGAGAGAGCGCAGAGAGAGAGAGAGAAATAAAGAGCGCAGAGAGAGAAATAAAGAGCGCAGAGAGAGAAATAAAGAGCGCAGAGAGAGAAATAAAGAGCGCAGAGAGAGAAATAAAGAGCGCAGAGAGAGAAATAAAGAGCGCAGAGAGAGAAATAAAGAGCGCAGAGAGAGAAATAAAGAGCGCAGAGAGAGAAATAAAGAGCGCAGAGAGAGAAATAAAGAGCGCAGAGAGAGAAAGAAAGAGCGCAGAGAGAGAAAGAAAGAGCGCAGAGAGAGAAAGAAAGTGCGCAGAGAAAGAAAGAGCGCAGAGAGAGAGAGAGAGAAAGAGCGCAGAGAGAGAGAAAGAGCGCAGAGAGAGAAAGAAAGAGCGCAGAGAGAGAAAGAAAGAGCGCAGAGAGAGAAAGAAAGAGCGCAGAGAGAGAGCACAGAGAGAAAGAAAGAGCGCAGAGAGAGAGAAAGAAAGTGCACAGAGAGAAAGAGCGCAGAGAGAGAGAAAGAAAGTGCGCAGAGAGAAAGAAAGAGCGCAGAGAGAAAGAGCGCAGAGAGAGAAAGAGAAAGAAAGAGCGCATAGAGAGAAAGAGAAAGAAAGAGCACAGAGAGAGAGAGAGAGAGAAAGAGCGCAGAGAGAGAGAAAGAAAGAGCACAGAGAGAGAAAGAAAGAGTGCAGAGAGAGAGAGTGCAGAGAGAAAGAAAGAGCGCAGAGAGAGAGAAAGAGCGCAGAGAGAGAAAGAAAGTGCGCAGAGAGAAATAAAGAGTGCAGAGAGAGAGCGCAGAGAGAGAAAGAGAAAGAAAGAGCGCAGAGAGAGAGAGAGAAAGAGCGCAGAGAGAGAGAGAGAGAAAGAGTGCAGAGAGAGAGAGAAAGAGAAAGAAAGAGCGCAGAGAGAGAGAAAGAGAAAGAAAGAGCACAGAGAGAGAGAGAGAGAGAAAGAGCGCAGAGAGAGAGAAAGAAAGAGCACAGAGAGAGAAAGAAAGAGCGCAGAGAGAGAGAGTGCAGAGAGAAAGAAAGAGCGCAGAGAGAGAGAAAGAGCGCAGAGAGAGAAAGAAAGTGCGCAGAGAGAAATAAAGAGCGCAGAGAGAGAGCGCAGAGAGAGAAAGAGAAAGAAAGAGCGCAGAGAGAGAGAGAGAAAGAGCGCAGAGAAAGAGAAAGAAAGAGCGCAGAGAGAGAGAGAGAGCGCAGAGAGAGAGCGCAGAGAGAGAAAGAGAAAGAAAGAGCGCAGAGAGAGAGAGAGAGCGCAGAGAGAGAGAGAGAAAGAGCGCAGAGAGAGAAAGAAAGAGCGCAGAGAGAGAAAGAAAGAGCGCAGAGAGAGAAAGAAAGAGCGCAGAGAGAGAGCACAGAGAGAAAGAAAGAGCGCAGAGAGAGAGAAAGAAAGTGCGCAGAGAGAAAGAGCGCAGAGAGAGAGAAAGAAAGTGCGCAGAGAGAAAGAAAGAGCGCAGAGAGAAAGAGCGCAGAGAGAGAAAGAGAAAGAAAGAGCGCATAGAGAGAAAGAGAAAGAAAGAGCACAGAGAGAGAGAGAGAGAGAGAAAGAGCGCAGAGAGAGAGAAAGAAAGAGCACAGAGAGAGAAAGAAAGAGCGCAGAGAGAGGGAGTGCAGAGAGAAAGAAAGAGCGCAGAGAGAGAGAAAGAGCGTAGAGAGAGAGAAAGAAAGTGCGCAGAGAGAAATAAAGAGCGCAGAGAGAGAGCGCAGAGAGAGAAAGAGAAAGAAAGAGCGCAGAGAGAGAGAGAGAAAGAGCGCAGAGAGAGAGAGAGAGAGAGAAAGAGCGCAGAGAGAGAGAGAGAAATAAAGAGCGCAGAGAGAGAAATAAAGAGCGCAGAGAGAGAAATAAAGAGCGCAGAGAGAGAAATAAAGAGCGCAGAGAGAGAAATAAAGAGCGCAGAGAGAGAAATAAAGAGCGCAGAGAGAGAAATAAAGAGCGCAGAGAGAGAAATAAAGAGCGCAGAGAGAGAAATAAAGAGCGCAGAGAGAGAAATAAAGAGCGCAGAGAGAGAAATAAAGAGCGCAGAGAGAGAAAGAAAGAGCGCAGAGAGAGAAAGAAAGAGCGCAGAGAAAGAAAGAGCGCAGAGAGAGAGAGAGAGAAAGAGCGCAGAGAGAGAGAAAGAGCGCAGAGAGAGAAAGAAAGAGCGCAGAGAGAGAGAAAGAAAGAGCGCAGAGAGAGAGAGCGCAGAGAGAGAAATAAAGAGCGCAGAGAGAGAAAGAAAGAGCGCAGAGAAAGAAAGAGCGCAGAGAGAGAGAAAGAAAGAGCGCAGAGAGAGAAAGAAAGAGCGCAAAGAGAGAAAAAAAGAGCGCAGAGAGAGAAAGAAAGAGCGCAAAGAGAGAAAGAAAGAGCGCAAAGAGAGAAAGAAAGAGCGCAAAGAGAGAAAAAAAGAGCGCAAAGAGAGAAAAAAAGAGCGCAGAGAGAAAGAAAGAGCGCAGAGAGAAAGAAAGAGAAAGAAAGAGCGCAGAGAGAGAAAGAGAAAGAAAGAGCGCAGAGAGAGAAAGAGAAAGAAAGAGCGCAGAGAGAGAGAGAGAGCGCAGAGAGAGAGAGAGAGCGCAGAGAGAGAGAGAGAAAGAGCGCAGAGAGAGAGAGAAAGAAAGAGCGCAGAGAGAGAAAGAAAGAGCGCAGAGAGAGAGAGCGCAGAGAGAAAGAGCGCAGAGAGAGAGAAAGAATGCAGAGAGAGAAAGAAAGTGCGCAGAGAGAAAGAGCGCAGAGAGAGAAAGAGAAAGAAAGAGCGCAGAGAGAGAGAGAGAAAGAGCGCAGAGAAAGAGAAAGAAAGAGCGCAGAGAGAGAGAGAGCGCAGAGAGAGAGAGAGAAAGAGCGCAGAGAGAGAGAGAGAGAGAAAGAGCGCAGAGAGAGAAAGAAAGAGCGCAGAGAGAGAAAGAAAGAGCGCAGAGAGAGAAAGAAAGAGCGCAGAGAGAGAAAGAAAGAGCGCAGAGAGAGAGCACAGAGAGAAAGAAAGAGCGCAGAGAGAGAGAAAGAAAGTGCACAGAGAGAAAGAGCGCAGAGAGAGAGAAAGAAAGTGTGCAGAGAGAAAGAAAGAGCGCAGAGAGAAAGAGCACAGAGAGAGAAAGAGAAAGAAAGAGCGCATAGAGAGAAAGAGAAAGAAAGAGCACAGAGAGAGAGAGAGAGAGAAAGAGCGCAGAGAGAGAGAAAGAAAGAGCACAGAGAGAGAAAGAAAGAGCGCAGAGAGAGAGAGTGCAGAGAGAAAGAAAGAGCGCAGAGAGAGAGAAAGAGCGCAGAGAGAGAAAGAAAGTGCGCAGAGAGAAATAAAGAGCGCAGAGAGAGAGCGCAGAGAGAGAAAGAGAAAGAAAGAGCGCAGAGAGAGAGAGAGAAAGAGCGCAGAGAGAGAGAGAGAGAAAGAGCGCAGAGAGAGAGAGAAAGAGAAAGAAAGAGCGCAGAGAGAGAGAAAGAGCGCAGAGAGAGAGAAAGAAAGAGCGCAGAGAGAGAGAGAGAAAGAAAAAGCGCAGAGAAAGAAAGAGCGCAGAGAGAGGAAGAAAGAGCGCAGAGAGAGAGAGAGGAAGAAAGAGCGCAGAGAGAGAGAAAGAGTGCAGAGAGAGAGAAAGAAAGAGCGCAGAGAGAGAGAGAGCGCAGAGAGAGCGCAGAGAGAGCGCAGAGAGAGCGCAGAGAGAGCGCGCAGAGAGAGAGTGCAGAGAGAGAGAGCGCAGAGAGAGAGAGAGTGCAGAGAGAGAGAGAGTGCAGAGAGAAAGAAAGAGCGCAGAGAGAGAGAAAGAGAGCAGAGAGAAAGAAAGTGCGCAGAGAGAAAGAAAGAGCGCAGAGAGAAAGAAAGAGCGCAGAGAGAGAGAAAGAAAGAGCGCAGAGAGAGAGAAAGAAAGAGCGCAGAGAGAGAGAAAGAAAGAGCGCAGAGAGAGAGAAAGAAAGAGCGCAGAGAGAGAGAAAGAAAAAGCGCAGAGAGAGAGAGGAAGAAAGAGCGCAGAGAGAGAGAGGAAGAAAGAGCGCAGAGAGAGAGAGAAAGAGCGCAGAGAGAGAGAGAGCACAGAGAGAGAGAGAGAGCACAGAGAGAGAGAGAAAGAGCACAGAGAGAGAGAAAGAGCACAGAGAGAGAGAAAGAGCACAGAGAGAGAGAAAGAGCACAGAGAGAGAGAAAGAAAGAGCGCAGAGAGAGAGAAAGAAAGAGCGCAGAGAGAGAGCGCAGAGAGAGAGAGAGAAATAAAGAGCGCAGAGAGAGAAATAAAGAGCGCAGAGAGAGAAATAAAGAGCGCAGAGAGAGAAATAAAGAGCGCAGAGAGAGAAATAAAGAGCGCAGAGAGAGAAATAAAGAGCGCAGAGAGAGAAATAAAGAGCGCAGAGAGAGAAATAAAGAGCGCAGAGAGAGAAATAAAGAGCGCAGAGAAAGAAATAAAGAGCGCAGAGAGAGAGAAAGAAAGAGCGCAGAGAGAGAGAAAAAGAGCGCAAAGAGAGAAAAAAAGAGCGCAGAGAGAAAGAAAGAAAGAGCGCAGAGAGAAGGAAAGAGCGCAGAGAGAGAGAGAGCAGAGAGAGAAAGAGAAAGAAAGAGCGCAGAGAGAGAGAGAGAGAAAGAGCGCCGAGAGAGAGAGAGAAAGAGCGCAGAGAGAGAGAGAAAGAATGAGCGCAGAGAGAGAGAGAAAGAAAGAGCGCAGAGAGAGAGAGCGCAGAGAGAGAAATAAAGAGCGCAGAGAGAGAAAGAAAGAGCGCAGAGAAAGAAAGAGCGCAGAGAGACAGAAAGAAAGAGCGCAGAGAGAGAAAGAAAGAGCGCAAAGAGAGAAAAAAAGAGTGCAAAGAGAGAAAGAAAGAGCGCAGAGAGAAAGAAAGAGCACAGAGAGAGAGAGCGCAGAGAGAGAAAGAGAAAGAAAGAGCGCAGAGAGAAAGAAAGAGCGCAGAGAGAAATAAAGAGCGCAGAGAGAAAGAAAGAGCGCAGAGAGAAAGAAAGAGAGCAGAGAGAAAGAGCGCAGAGAGAGAAAGAGCACAGAGAGAGAGAAAGAGCGCAGAGAGAGAGAAAGAGCGCAGAGAGAGAGAAAGAGCGCAGAGAGAGAAAGAAAGAGCGCAGAGAGAGAGCGCAGAGAGAGAGAGAGCGCAGAGAGAGAAATAAAGAGCGCAGAGAGAGAAATAAAGAGTGCAGAGAGAGAAAGAAAGAGCGCAGAGAAAGAAAGAAAGAGCGCAGAGAGAGAGAAAGAGCGCAGAGAGAGAGAAAGAGCGCAGAGAGAGAGAGAGAGCGCAGAGAGAGAGAGCGCAGAGAGAAAGAAAGAGCGCAGAGAGAGAGAAAGAGCGCAGAGAGAGAAAGAAAGTGCGCAGAGAGAAATAAAGAGTGCAGAGAGAGAGCGCAGAGAGAGAAAGAGAAAGAAAGAGCGCAGAGAGAGAGAGAGAAAGAGCGCAGAGAGAGAGAGAGAGAAAGAGTGCAGAGAGAGAGAGAAAGAGAAAGAAAGAGCGCAGAGAGAGAGAAAGAGAAAGAAAGAGCACAGAGAGAGAGAGAGAGAGAAAGAGCGCAGAGAGAGAGAAAGAAAGAGCACAGAGAGAGAAAGAAAGAGCGCAGAGAGAGAGAGTGCAGAGAGAAAGAAAGAGCGCAGAGAGAGAGAAAGAGCGCAGAGAGAGAAAGAAAGTGCGCAGAGAGAAATAAAGAGCGCAGAGAGAGAGCGCAGAGAGAGAAAGAGAAAGAAAGAGCGCAGAGAGAGAGAGAGAAAGAGCGCAGAGAAAGAGAAAGAAAGAGCGCAGAGAGAGAGAGAGAGCGCAGAGAGAGAGCGCAGAGAGAGAAAGAGAAAGAAAGAGCGCAGAGAGAGAGAGAGAGCGCAGAGAGAGAGAGAGAAAGAGCGCAGAGAGAGAAAGAAAGAGCGCAGAGAGAGAAAGAAAGAGCGCAGAGAGAGAAAGAAAGAGCGCAGAGAGAGAGCACAGAGAGAAAGAAAGAGCGCAGAGAGAGAGAAAGAAAGTGCGCAGAGAGAAAGAGCGCAGAGAGAGAGAAAGAAAGTGCGCAGAGAGAAAGAAAGAGCGCAGAGAGAAAGAGCGCAGAGAGAGAAAGAGAAAGAAAGAGCGCATAGAGAGAAAGAGAAAGAAAGAGCACAGAGAGAGAGAGAGAGAGAGAAAGAGCGCAGAGAGAGAGAAAGAAAGAGCACAGAGAGAGAAAGAAAGAGCGCAGAGAGAGGGAGTGCAGAGAGAAAGAAAGAGCGCAGAGAGAGAGAAAGAGCGTAGAGAGAGAGAAAGAAAGTGCGCAGAGAGAAATAAAGAGCGCAGAGAGAGAGCGCAGAGAGAGAAAGAGAAAGAAAGAGCGCAGAGAGAGAGAGAGAAAGAGCGCAGAGAGAGAGAGAGAGAGAGAAAGAGCGCAGAGAGAGAGAGAGAAATAAAGAGCGCAGAGAGAGAAATAAAGAGCGCAGAGAGAGAAATAAAGAGCGCAGAGAGAGAAATAAAGAGCGCAGAGAGAGAAATAAAGAGCGCAGAGAGAGAAATAAAGAGCGCAGAGAGAGAAATAAAGAGCGCAGAGAGAGAAATAAAGAGCGCAGAGAGAGAAATAAAGAGCGCAGAGAGAGAAATAAAGAGCGCAGAGAGAGAAATAAAGAGCGCAGAGAGAGAAAGAAAGAGCGCAGAGAGAGAAAGAAAGAGCGCAGAGAAAGAAAGAGCGCAGAGAGAGAGAGAGAGAAAGAGCGCAGAGAGAGAGAAAGAGCGCAGAGAGAGAAAGAAAGAGCGCAGAGAGAGAGAAAGAAAGAGCGCAGAGAGAGAGAGCGCAGAGAGAGAAATAAAGAGCGCAGAGAGAGAAAGAAAGAGCGCAGAGAAAGAAAGAGCGCAGAGAGAGAGAAAGAAAGAGCGCAGAGAGAGAAAGAAAGAGCGCAAAGAGAGAAAAAAAGAGCGCAGAGAGAGAAAGAAAGAGCGCAAAGAGAGAAAGAAAGAGCGCAAAGAGAGAAAGAAAGAGCGCAAAGAGAGAAAAAAAGAGCGCAAAGAGAGAAAAAAAGAGCGCAGAGAGAAAGAAAGAGCGCAGAGAGAAAGAAAGAGAAAGAAAGAGCGCAGAGAGAGAAAGAGAAAGAAAGAGCGCAGAGAGAGAAAGAGAAAGAAAGAGCGCAGAGAGAGAGAGAGAGCGCAGAGAGAGAGAGAGAGCGCAGAGAGAGAGAGAGAAAGAGCGCAGAGAGAGAGAGAAAGAAAGAGCGCAGAGAGAGAAAGAAAGAGCGCAGAGAGAGAGAGCGCAGAGAGAAAGAGCGCAGAGAGAGAGAAAGAATGCAGAGAGAGAAAGAAAGTGCGCAGAGAGAAAGAGCGCAGAGAGAGAAAGAGAAAGAAAGAGCGCAGAGAGAGAGAGAGAAAGAGCGCAGAGAAAGAGAAAGAAAGAGCGCAGAGAGAGAGAGAGCGCAGAGAGAGAGAGAGAAAGAGCGCAGAGAGAGAGAGAGAGAGAAAGAGCGCAGAGAGAGAAAGAAAGAGCGCAGAGAGAGAAAGAAAGAGCGCAGAGAGAGAAAGAAAGAGCGCAGAGAGAGAAAGAAAGAGCGCAGAGAGAGAGCACAGAGAGAAAGAAAGAGCGCAGAGAGAGAGAAAGAAAGTGCACAGAGAGAAAGAGCGCAGAGAGAGAGAAAGAAAGTGTGCAGAGAGAAAGAAAGAGCGCAGAGAGAAAGAGCACAGAGAGAGAAAGAGAAAGAAAGAGCGCATAGAGAGAAAGAGAAAGAAAGAGCACAGAGAGAGAGAGAGAGAGAAAGAGCGCAGAGAGAGAGAAAGAAAGAGCACAGAGAGAGAAAGAAAGAGCGCAGAGAGAGAGAGTGCAGAGAGAAAGAAAGAGCGCAGAGAGAGAGAAAGAGCGCAGAGAGAGAAAGAAAGTGCGCAGAGAGAAATAAAGAGCGCAGAGAGAGAGCGCAGAGAGAGAAAGAGAAAGAAAGAGCGCAGAGAGAGAGAGAGAAAGAGCGCAGAGAGAGAGAGAGAGAAAGAGCGCAGAGAGAGAGAGAAAGAGAAAGAAAGAGCGCAGAGAGAGAGAAAGAGCGCAGAGAGAGAGAAAGAAAGAGCGCAGAGAGAGAGAGAGAAAGAAAAAGCGCAGAGAAAGAAAGAGCGCAGAGAGAGGAAGAAAGAGCGCAGAGAGAGAGAGAGGAAGAAAGAGCGCAGAGAGAGAGAAAGAGTGCAGAGAGAGAGAAAGAAAGAGCGCAGAGAGAGAGAGAGCGCAGAGAGAGCGCAGAGAGAGCGCAGAGAGAGCGCAGAGAGAGCGCGCAGAGAGAGAGTGCAGAGAGAGAGAGCGCAGAGAGAGAGAGAGTGCAGAGAGAGAGAGAGTGCAGAGAGAAAGAAAGAGCGCAGAGAGAGAGAAAGAGAGCAGAGAGAAAGAAAGTGCGCAGAGAGAAAGAAAGAGCGCAGAGAGAAAGAAAGAGCGCAGAGAGAGAGAAAGAAAGAGCGCAGAGAGAGAGAAAGAAAGAGCGCAGAGAGAGAGAAAGAAAGAGCGCAGAGAGAGAGAAAGAAAGAGCGCAGAGAGAGAGAAAGAAAAAGCGCAGAGAGAGAGAGGAAGAAAGAGCGCAGAGAGAGAGAGGAAGAAAGAGCGCAGAGAGAGAGAGAAAGAGCGCAGAGAGAGAGAGAGCACAGAGAGAGAGAGAGAGCACAGAGAGAGAGAGAAAGAGCACAGAGAGAGAGAAAGAGCACAGAGAGAGAGAAAGAGCACAGAGAGAGAGAAAGAGCACAGAGAGAGAGAAAGAAAGAGCGCAGAGAGAGAGAAAGAAAGAGCGCAGAGAGAGAGCGCAGAGAGAGAGAGAGAAATAAAGAGCGCAGAGAGAGAAATAAAGAGCGCAGAGAGAGAAATAAAGAGCGCAGAGAGAGAAATAAAGAGCGCAGAGAGAGAAATAAAGAGCGCAGAGAGAGAAATAAAGAGCGCAGAGAGAGAAATAAAGAGCGCAGAGAGAGAAATAAAGAGCGCAGAGAGAGAAATAAAGAGCGCAGAGAAAGAAATAAAGAGCGCAGAGAGAGAGAAAGAAAGAGCGCAGAGAGAGAGAAAAAGAGCGCAAAGAGAGAAAAAAAGAGCGCAGAGAGAAAGAAAGAAAGAGCGCAGAGAGAAGGAAAGAGCGCAGAGAGAGAGAGAGCAGAGAGAGAAAGAGAAAGAAAGAGCGCAGAGAGAGAGAGAGAGAAAGAGCGCCGAGAGAGAGAGAGAAAGAGCGCAGAGAGAGAGAGAAAGAATGAGCGCAGAGAGAGAGAGAAAGAAAGAGCGCAGAGAGAGAGAGCGCAGAGAGAGAAATAAAGAGCGCAGAGAGAGAAAGAAAGAGCGCAGAGAAAGAAAGAGCGCAGAGAGACAGAAAGAAAGAGCGCAGAGAGAGAAAGAAAGAGCGCAAAGAGAGAAAAAAAGAGTGCAAAGAGAGAAAGAAAGAGCGCAGAGAGAAAGAAAGAGCACAGAGAGAGAGAGCGCAGAGAGAGAAAGAGAAAGAAAGAGCGCAGAGAGAAAGAAAGAGCGCAGAGAGAAATAAAGAGCGCAGAGAGAAAGAAAGAGCGCAGAGAGAAAGAAAGAGAGCAGAGAGAAAGAGCGCAGAGAGAGAAAGAGCACAGAGAGAGAGAAAGAGCGCAGAGAGAGAGAAAGAGCGCAGAGAGAGAGAAAGAGCGCAGAGAGAGAAAGAAAGAGCGCAGAGAGAGAGCGCAGAGAGAGAGAGAGCGCAGAGAGAGAAATAAAGAGCGCAGAGAGAGAAATAAAGAGTGCAGAGAGAGAAAGAAAGAGCGCAGAGAAAGAAAGAAAGAGCGCAAAGAGAGAAAAAAAGAGCGCAAAGAGAGAAAAAAGAGCGCAGAGAGAAAGAAAGAGCGCAAAGAGAAAGAAAGAGCACAGAGAGAGAGAGCGCAGAGAGAGAAAGAGAAAGAAAGAGCGCAGAGAGAGAGAAAGAAAGAGCGCAGAGAGAGAAAGAAAGAGCGCAGAGAGAGAAAGAAAGAGCGCAGAGAGAGAAAAAAAGAGCGCAAAGAGAGAAAAAAAGAGCGCAAAGAGAAAGAAAGAGCGCAGAGAGAAAGAAAGAGCGCAGAGAGAAAGAAAGAGCGCAGAGAGAAAGAAAGAGCGCAGAGAGAAAGAAAGAGCGCAGAGAGAGAGAAAGAGCGCAGAGAGAGAGAAAGAAAGAGCGCAGAGAGAGAGAAAGAAAGAGCGCAGAGAGAGAAATAAAGAGCGCAGAGAGAGAAAGAAAGAGCGCAGAGAGAGAAAGAAAGAGCGCAGAGAAAGAAAGAGCGCAGAGAGAGAGAAAGAAAGAGCGCAGAGAGAGAAAGAAAGAGCGCAAAGAGAGAAAAAAAGAGTGCAAAGAGAGAAAAAAAGAGCGCAGAGAGAGAGAAAGAAAGAGCACAGAGAGAGAAAGAAAGAGCGCAGAGAGAGAAAGAAAGAGCGCAGAGAGAGAGAGCGCAGAGAGAAAGAAAGAGCGCAGAGAGAGAAAGAGCGCAGAGAGAGAAAGAGCGCAGAGAGAGAGAAAGAAAGTGCGCAGAGAGAAAGAAAGAGCGCAGAGAGAAAGAGCGCAGAGAGAGAAAGAGAAAGAAAGAGCGCAGAGAGAGAAAGAGAAAGAAAGAGCGCAGAGAGAGAAAGAGAAAGAAAGAGCGCAGAGAGAGAAAGAGAAAGAAAGAGCGCAGAGAGAGAAAGAGAAAGAAAGAGCGCAGAGAGAGAAAGAGAAAGAAAGAGCGCAGAGAGAGAGAGAGAGAAAGAGCGCAGAGAGAGAGAGAGAAAGAGCGCAGAGAGAGAGAGAAAGAGCGCAGAGAGAGAGAGAGAAAGAGCGCAGAAAGAGAGAAAGAAAGAGCGCAGAGAGAAAGAAAGAGCACAGAGAGAGAGAAAGAGCGCAGAGAGAGAAAGAGAAAGAAAGAGCGCAGAGAGAGAGAGAGAAAGAGCGCAGAGAGAGAGAGAGAGCGCAGAGAGAGAGAAAGAGAAAGAAAGAGCGCAGAGAGAGAGAAAGAGCGCAGAGAGAGAGAAAGTAAGAGTGCAGAGAGAAAGAAAGAGCGCAGAGAGAAAGAAAGAAAGAGCGCAGAGAGAGAGAAAGAAAGAGCGCAGAGAGAGAAAGAGCGCAGAGAGAGAAAGAGCGCAGAGAGAGAAAGAGCGCAGAGAGAGAAAGAGCACAGAGAGAGAGAAAGAGCGCAGAGAGAGAGAAAGAGCGCAGAGAGAGAGAAAGAGTGCAGAGAGAGAAAGAAAGAGCGCAGAGAGAGAGCGCAGAGAGAGAGAGAGCGCAGAGAGAGAAATAAAGAGCGCAGAGAGAGAAATAAAGAGTGCAGAGAGAGAAAGAAAGAGCGCAGAGAAAGAAAGAAAGAGCGCAAAGAGAGAAAAAAAGAGCGCAAAGAGAGAAAGAAAGAGCGCAGAGAGAAAGAAAGAGCACAGAGAGAGAGAGCGCAGAGAGAGAAAGAGAAAGAAAGAGCGCAAAGAGAAAGAAAGAGCACAGAGAGAGAGAGCGCAGAGAGAGAAAGAGAAAGAAAGAGCGCAGAGAGAGAGAAAGAAAGAGCGCAGAGAGAGAAAGAAAGAGCGCAGAGAGAGAAAAAAAGAGCGCAAAGAGAGAAAAAAAGAGCGCAAAGAGAAAGAAAGAGCGCAGAGAGAAAGAAAGAGCGCAGAGAGAAAGAAAGAGCGCAGAGAGAAAGAAAGAGAGTAGAGAGAAAGAAAGAGCGCAAAGAGAAAGAAAGAGCACAGAGAGAGAGAGCGCAGAGAGAGAAAGAGAAAGAAAGAGCGCAGAGAGAGAGAAAGAAAGAGCGCAGAGAGAGAAAGAAAGAGCACAGAGAGAGAAAAAAAGAGCGCAAAGAGAGAAAAAAAGAGCGCAAAGAGAAAGAAAGAGCGCAGAGAGAAAGAAAGAGCGCAGAGAGAAAGAAAGAGCGCAGAGAGAAAGAAAGAGAGCAGAGAGAAAGAGCGCAGAGAGAGAAAGAGAAAGAAAGAGCGCAGAGAGAGAAAGAGAATTAAAGAGCGCAGAGAGAGAGAGAGAGAAAGAGCGCAGAGAGAGAGAGAGAAAGAGCGCAGAGAGAGAAAGAAAGAGCGCAGAGAGAGAAAGAAAGAGCGCAGAGAGAGAGCGCAGAGAGAAAGAAAGAGCGCAGAGAGAGAGAAAGAGCGCAGAGAGAGAGAAAGAAAGTGCGCAGAGAGAAAGAAAGAAAGTGCGCAGAGAGAAAGAAAGAGCGCAGAGAGAGAGAAAGAAAGTGCGCAGAGAGAAAGAAAGAGCGCAGAGAGAGAGAGAGAGAGAGAAAGAACGCAGAGAGAGAGAAAGAAAGATCACAGAGAGAGAAAGAAAGAGCGCAGAGAGAGAGAGCGCAGAGAGAAAGAAAGAGCGCAGAGAGAGAGAAAGAGCGCAGAGAGAGAGAAAGAAAGTGCGCAGAGAGAAAGAAAGAGCACAGAGAGAGAGCGCAGAGAGAGAAAGAGAAAGAAAGAGCGCAGAGAGAGAGAGAAAGAGCGCAGAGAGAGAGCGCAGAGAGAGAGAGAGAAATAAAGAGCGCAGAGAGAGAAATAAAGAGCGCAGAGAGAGAAATAAAGAGCGCAGAGAGAGAAATAAAGAGCGCAGAGAGAGAAATAAAGAGCGCAGAGAGAGAAATAAAGAGCGCAGAGAGAGAAATAAAGAGCGCAGAGAGAGAAATAAAGAGCGCAGAGAGAGAAATAAAGAGCGCAGAGAGAGAAATAAAGAGCGCAGAGAAAGAAATAAAGAGCGCAGAGAGAGAGAAAGAAAGAGCGCAGAGAGAGAGAAAAAGAGCGCAGAGAGAGAAAAAAAGAGCGCAGAGAGAAAGAAAGAAAGAGCGCAGAGAGAAGGAAAGAGCGCAGAGAGAGAGAGCGCAGAGAGAGAAAGAGAAAGAAAGAGCGCAGAGAGAGAGAGAGAGAGTGCAGAGAGAGAGAGAAAGAGCGCAGAGAGAGAGAGAGAGAGCGCAGAGAGAGAAAGAGAAAGAAAGAGCGCAGAGAGAGAAAGAGCGCAGAGAGAGAAAGAGCGCAGAGAGAAAGAGCGCAGAGAGAGAAAGAGAAAGAAAGAGCGCAGAGAGAGAGAGAGAAAGAGCGCAGAGAAAGAGAAAGAAAGAGCGCAGAGAGAGAGAGAGAGCGCAGAGAGAGAGCGCAGAGAGAGAAAGAGAAAGAAAGAGCGCAGAGAGAGAGAGAGCGCAGAGAGAGAGAGAGAAAGAGCGCAGAGAGAGAGAGAGAGAGAAAGAGCGCAGAGAGAGAAAGAAAGAGCGCAGAGAGAGAGCACAGAGAGAAAGAAAGAGCGCAGAGAGAGAGAAAGAAAGTGCGCAGAGAGAAAGAGCGCAGAGAGAGAGAAAGAAAGTGCGCAGAGAGAAAGAAAGAGCGCAGAGAGAAAGAGCGCAGAGAGAGAAAGAGAAAGAAAGAGCGCATAGAGAGAAAGAGAAAGAAAGAGCACAGAGAGAGAGAGAGAGAGAGAGAGAGAGAAAGAGCGCAGAGAGAGAGAAAGAAAGAGCACAGAGAGAGAAAGAAAGAGCGCAGAGAGAGAGAGTGCAGAGAGAAAGAAAGAGCGCAGAGAGAGAGAAAGAGCGTAGAGAGAGAGAAAGAAAGTGCGCAGAGAGAAATAAAGAGCACAGAGAGAGAGCGCAGAGAGAGAAAGAGAAAGAAAGAGCGCAGAGAGAGAGAGAGAAAGAGCGCAGAGAGAGAGAGAGAGAGAAAGAGCGCAGAGAGAGAGCGCAGAGAGAGAGAGAGAAATAAAGAGCGCAGAGAGAGAAATAAAGAGCGCAGAGAGAGAAATAAAGAGCGCAGAGAGAGAAATAAAGAGCGCAGAGAGAGAAATAAAGAGCGCAGAGAGAGAAATAAAGAGCGCAGAGAGAGAAATAAAGAGCGCAGAGAGAGAAATAAAGAGCGCAGAGAGAGAAATAAAGAGCGCAGAGAGAGAAAGAAAGAGCGCAGAGAGAGAAAGAAAGTGCGCAGAGAAAGAAAGAGCGCAGAGAGAGAGAGAGAGAAAGAGCGCAGAGAGAGAGAAAGAGCGCAGAGAGAGAAAGAAAGAGCGCAGAGAGAGAGAAAGAAAGAGCGCAGAGAGAGAGAGCGCAGAGAGAGAAATAAAGAGCGCAGAGAGAGAAAGAAAGAGCGCAGAGAAAGAAAGAGCGCAGAGAGAGAGAAAGAAAGAGCGCAGAGAGAGAGAGAGAAAGAGCGCAGAGAGAGAGAGAGAAAGAGCGCAGAGAGAGAGAGAGAAAGAGCGCAGAAAGAGAGAAAGAAAGAGCGCAGAGAGAAAGAAAGAGCACAGAGAGAGAGAAAGAGCGCAGAGAGAGAAAGAGAAAGAAAGAGCGCAGAGAGAGAGAGAGAAAGAGCGCAGAGAGAGAGAGAGAAAGAGCGCAGAGAGAGAGAGAGAGAGCGCAGAGAGAGAGAAAGAGAAAGAAAGAGCGCAGAGAGAGAGAAAGAGCGCAGAGAGAGAGAAAGTAAGAGTGCAGAGAGAAAGAAAGAGCGCAGAGAGAAAGAAAGAAAGAGCGCAGAGAGAGAGAAAGAAAGAGCGCACAGAGAGATAGAGCGCAGAGAGAGAAAGAGCACAGAGAGAGAGAAAGAGCGCAGAGAGAGAGAAAGAGCGCAGAGAGAGAGAAAGAGCGCAGAGAGAGAAAGAAAGAGCGCAGAGAGAGAGCGCAGAGAGAGAGAGAGCGCAGAGAGAGAAATAAAGAGCGCAGAGAGAGAAATAAAGAGTGCAGAGAGAGAAAGAAAGAGCGCAGAGAAAGAAAGAAAGAGCGCAAAGAGAGAAAAAAAGAGCGCAAAGAGAGAAAAAAGAGCGCAGAGAGAAAGAAAGAGCGCAAAGAGAAAGAAAGAGCACAGAGAGAGAGAGCGCAGAGAGAGAAAGAGAAAGAAAGAGCGCAGAGAGAGAGAAAGAAAGAGCGCAGAGAGAGAAAGAAAGAGCGCAGAGAGAAAAAAAGAGCGCAAAGAGAAAGAAAGAGCGCAGAGAGAAAGAAAGAGCGCAGAGAGAAAGAAAGAGCGCAGAGAGAAAGAAAGAGCGCAGAGAGAAAGAAAGAGAGCAGAGAGAAAGAGCGCAGAGAGAGAAAGAGAAAGAAAGAGCGCAGAGAGAGAAAGAGAAAGAAAGAGCGCAGAGAGAGAGAGAGAGAAAGAGCGCAGAGAGAGAGAGAGAAAGAGCGCAGAGAGAGAAAGAAAGAGCGCAGAGAGAGAAAGAAAGAGCGCAGAGAGAGAGCGCAGAGAGAAAGAAAGAGCGCAGAGAGAGAGAAAGAGCGCAGAGAGAGAGAAAGAAAGTGCGCAGAGAGAAAGAAAGAAAGTGCGCAGAGAGAAAGAAAGAGCGCAGAGAGAGAGAAAGAAAGTGCGCAGAGAGAAAGAAAGAGCGCAGAGAGAGAGAGAGAGAGAGAAAGAACGCAGAGAGAGAGAAAGAAAGAGCACAGAGAGAGAAAGAAAGAGCGCAGAGAGAGAGAGCGCAGAGAGAAAGAAAGAGCGCAGAGAGAGAGAAAGAGCGCAGAGAGAGAGAAAGAAAGTGCGCAGAGAGAAAGAAAGAGCACAGAGAGAGAGCGCAGAGAGAGAAAGAGAAAGAAAGAGCGCAGAGAGAGAGAGAAAGAGCGCAGAGAGAGAGCGCAGAGAGAGAGAGAAAAATAAAGAGCGCAGAGAGAGAAATAAAGAGCGCAGAGAGAGAAATAAAGAGCGCAGAGAGAGAAATAAAGAGCGCAGAGAGAGAAATAAAGAGCGCAGAGAGAGAAATAAAGAGCGCAGAGAGAGAAATAAAGAGCGCAGAGAGAGAAATAAAGAGCGCAGAGAGAGAAATAAAGAGCGCAGAGAAAGAAATAAAGAGCGCAGAGAGAGAGAAAGAAAGAGCGCAGAGAGAGAGAAAAAGAGCGCAGAGAGAGAAAAAAAGAGCGCAGAGAGAAAGAAAGAAAGAGCGCAGAGAGAAGGAAAGAGCGCAGAGAGAGAGAGCGCAGAGAGAGAAAGAGAAAGAAAGAGCGCAGAGAGAGAGAGAGAGAAAGAGCGCCGAGAGAGAGAGAGAAAGAGCGCAGAGAGAGAGAGAAAGAATGAGCGCAGAGAGAGAGAGAAAGAAAGAGCGCAGAGAGAGAGCGCAGAGAGAGAAATAAAGAGCGCAGAGAGAGAAAGAAAGAGCGCAGAGAAAGAAAGAGCGCAGAGAGACAGAAAGAAAGAGCGCAGAGAGAGAAAGAAAGAGCGCAAAGAGAGAAAAAAAGAGCGCAAAGAGAGAAAGAAAGAGCGCAGAGAGAAAGAAAGAGCACAGAGAGAGAGAGCGCAGAGAGAGAAAGAGAAAGAAAGAGCGCAGAGAGAGAAATAAAGAGCGCAGAGAGAGAAATAAAGAGCGCAGAGAGAGAAATAAAGAGCGCAGAGAGAGAAATAAAGAGCGCAGAGATAGAAATAAAGAGCGCAGAGAAAGAAAGAGCGCAGAGAGAGAAAGAAAGAGCGCAGAGAGAGAAAGAAAGAGCGCAAAGAGACAAAAAAGAGCGCAAAGAGAGAAAAAAAGAGCGCAGAGAGAAAGAAAGAAAGAAAGAAAGAGCGCAGAGAGAAAGAGAGCGCAGAGAGAGAGAAAGAAAGAGCGCAGAGAGAGAAAGAAAGAGCGCAGAGAGAGAGAAAGAACGCAGAGAGAGAAAGAAAGTGCGCAGAGAGAAAGAGCGCAGAGAGAGAAAGAGAAAGAAAGAGCGCAGAGAGAGAGAGAGAAAGAGCGCAGAGAAAGAGAAAGAAAGAGCGCAGAGAGAGAGAGAGCGCAGAGAGAGAGAGAGCGCAGAGAGAGAAAGAGAAAGAAAGAGCGCAGAGAGAGAGAGAGCGCAGAGAGAGAGAGAGAAAGAGCGCAGAGAGAAAGAGCGCAGAGAGAGAAAGAAAGAGCGCAGATAGAGAAAGAAAGAGCGCAGAGAGAGAAAGAAAGAGCGCAGAGAGAGAGCACAGAGAGAAAGAAAGAGCGCAGAGAGAGAGAAAGAAAGTGCGCAGAGAGAAAGAGCGCAGAGAGAGAGAAAGAAAGTGCGCAGAGAGAAAGAAAGAGCGCAGAGAGAAAGAGCGCAGAGAGAGAAAGAGAAAGAAAGAGCGCATAGAGAGAAAGAGAAAGAAAGAGCACAGAGAGAGAGAGAGAGAAAGAGCGCAGAGAGAGAGAAAGAAAGAGCACAGAGAGAGAAAGAAAGAGCGCAGAGAGAAATAAAGAGCGCAGAGAGAGAGCGCAGAGAGAGAGAGAGAGAGAAAGAGCGCAGAGAAAGAGAAAGAAAGAGCTCAGAGAGAGAGAAAGAGCGCAGAGAGAGAGAAAGAAAGAGCGCAGAGAGAGAGAGAGAAAGAAAAAGCGCAGAGAAAGAAAGAGCGCAGAGAGAGGAAGAAAGAGCGCAGAGAGAGAGAGGAAGAAAGAGCGCAGAGAGAGAGAAAGAAAGAGCGCAGAGAGAGAAAGAAAGAGCGCAGAGAGAGAGCGCAGAGAGAAAGAAAGAGCGCAGAGAGAGAGAAAGAGCGCAGAGAGAGAGAAAGAAAGTGCGCAGAGAGAAAGAAAGAGCGCAGAGAGAAAGAGCGCAGAGAGAGAAAGAGAAAGAAAGAGCGCAGAGAGAGAAAGAGAAAGAAAGAGCGCAGAGAGAGAAAGAGAAAGAAAGAGCGCAGAGAGTGAGAGAGAAAGAGCGCAGAGAGAGAGAGAGAAAGAGCGCAGAAAGAGAGAAAGAAAGAGCGCAGAAAGAGAGAAAGAAAGAGCGCAGAAAGAGAGAAAGAAAGAGCGCAGAGAGAGAGAGCGCAGAGAGAAAGAAAGAGCGCAGAGAGAGAGAAAGAGCGCAGAGAGAGAGAAAGAAAGTGCGCAGAGAGAAAGAGCGCAGAGAGAGAAAGAGAAAGAAAGAGCGCAGAGAGAGAGAGAGAAAGAGCGCAGAGAGAGAGAGAGAAAGAGTGCAGAGAGAGAGAAAGAGAAAGAAAGAGCGCAGAGAGAGAGAAAGAGCGCAGAGAGAGAGAAAGTAAGAGTGCAGAGAGAAAGAAAGAGCGCAGAGAGAAAGAAAGAGCGCAGAGAGAGAAAGAGCGCAGAGAGAGAAAGAGCACAGAGAGAGAGAAAGAGCACAGAGAGAGAGAAAGAGCGCAGAGAGAGAGAAAGAGCGCAGAGAGAGAAAGAAAGAGCGCAGAGAGAGAAAGAAAGAGCGCAGAGAGAGAGAAAGAAAGAGCGCAGAGAGAGAGCGCAGAGAGAGAGAGAGCGCAGAGAGAGAAATAAAGAGCGCAGAGAGAGAAAGAAAGAGCGCAGAGAAAGAAAGAGCGCAGAGAGAGAGAAAGAAAGAGCACAGAGAGAGAAAGAAAGAGCGCAAAGAGAGAAAAAAAGAGCGCAAAGAGAGAAAAAAAGAGCGCAGAGAGAAAGAAAGAGCACAGAGAGAGAGAGCGCAGAGAGAGAAAGAGAAAGAAAGAGCGCAGAGAGAGAAAGAGAAAGAAAGAGCGCAGAGAGAGAGAGAGAGCGCAGAGAGAGAGAGAGAAAGAGCGCAGAGAGAGAGAAAGAAAGAGCGCAGAGAGAAAGAAAGAGCGCAGAGAGAGAGCGCAGAGAGAAAGAAAGAGCGCAGAGAGAGAGAAAGAGTGCAGAGAGAGAGAAAGAAAGTGCGCAGAGAGAAAGAAAGAGCGCCGAGAGATAGAGCGCAGAGAGAGAAAGAGAAAGAAAGAGCGCAGAGAGAGAGAGAGAGCGCAGAGAAAGAGAAAGAAAGAGCGCAGAGAGAGAGAAAGAGCGCAGAGAGAGAGAAAGAGCACAGAGAGAGAGAAAGAGCGCAGAGAGAGAGAAAGAGCGCAGAGAGAGAGAAAGAGCGCAGAGAGAGAAAGAGCGCAGAGAGAGAGAGCGCAGAGAGAGAGAGAGAGCGCAGAGAGAGAAAGAGCACAGAGAGAGAGAAAGAGCGCAGCGAGAGAGAAAGAGCGCAGCGAGAGAGAAAGAGCGCAGAGAGAGAGAAAGAGCGCAGAGAGAGAGAAAGAGCGCAGAGAGAGAGAAAGAGCGCAGAGAGAGAGAAAGAAAGAGCGCAGAGAGAGAGAAAGAAAGAGCGCAGAGAGAGAAAGAAAGAGCGCAAAGAGAGAAAAAAAGAGCGCAAAGAGAGAAAAAAAGAGCGCAGAGAGAGAGAAAGAAAGAGCACAGAGAGAGAAAGAAAGAGCGCAGAGAGAGAAAGAAAGAGCGCAGAGAGAGAGAGCGCAGAGAGAAAGAAAGAGCGCAGAGAGAGAAAGAGCGCAGAGAGAGAAAGAGCGCAGAGAGAGAGAAAGAAAGTGCGCAGAGAGAAAGAAAGAGCGCAGAGAGAAAGAGCGCAGAGAGAGAAAGAGAAAGAAAGAGCGCAGAGAGAGAGCGCAGAGAGAAAGAAAGAGCGCAGAGAGAGAGAAAGAGCGCAGAGAGAGAGAAAGAAAGTGCGCAGAGAGAAAGAAAGAGCGCAGAGAGAAAGAGCGCAGAGAGAGAAAGAGAAAGAAAGAGCGCAGAGAGAGAAAGAGAAAGAAAGAGCGCAGAGAGAGAAAGAGAAAGAAAGAGCGCAGAGAGTGAGAGAGAAAGAGCGCAGAGAGAGAGAGAAAGAGCGCAGAAAGAGAGAAAGATAGAGCGCAGAAAGAGAGAAAGAAAGAGCGCAGAGAGAAAGAAAGAGCGCAGAGAGAGAGAAAGAGCGCAGAGAGAGAGAAAGAAAGTGCGCAGAGAGAGAGCGCAGAGAGAGAAAGAGAAAGAAAGAGCGCAGAGAGAGAGAGAGAAAGAGCGCAGAGAGAGAGAGAGAAAGAGTGCAGAGAGAGAGAAAGAGAAAGAAAGAGCGCAGAGAGAGAGAAAGAGCGCAGAGAGAGAGAAAGTAAGAGTGCAGAGAGAAAGAAAGAGCGCAGAGAGAAAGAAAGAGCGCAGTGAGAGAAAGAGCACAGAGAGAGAGAAAGAGCGCAGAGAGAGAGAAAGAGCGCAGAGAGAGAAAGAAAGAGCGCAGAGAGAGAAAGAAAGAGCGCAGAGAGAGAGAAAGAAAGAGCGCAGAGAGAGAGCGCAGAGAGAGAGAGAGCGCAGAGAGAGAAATAAAGAGCGCAGAGAGAGAAATAAAGAGCGCAGAGAGAGAAAGAAAGAGCGCAGAGAAAGAAAGAGCGCAGAGAGAGAGAAAGAAAGAGCACAGAGAGAGAAAGAAAGAGCGCAAAGAGAGAAAAAAAGAGCGCAAAGAGAGAAAAAAAGAGCGCAGAGAGAAAGAAAGAGCACAGAGAGAGAGAGCGCAGAGAGAGAAAGAGAAAGAAAGAGTGCAGAGAGAGAAAGAGAAAGAAAGAGCGCAGAGAGAGAGAGAGAGAGAGCGCAGAGAGAGAGAGAGAAAGAGCGCAGAGAGAGAGAAAGAAAGAGCACAGAGAGAGAAAGAAAGAGCGCAGAGAGAGAGCGCAGAGAGAATGAAAGAGCGCAGAGAGAGAGAAAGAGTGCAGAGAGAGAGAAAGAAAGTACGCAGAGAGAAAGAAAGAGCGCAGAGAGAAAGAGCGCAGAGAGAGAAAGAGAAAGAAAGAGCGCAGAGAGAGAGAGAGAGCGCAGAGAAAGAGAAAGAAAGAGCGCAGAGAGAGAGAAAGAGCGCAGAGAGAGAGAAAGAGCGCAGAGAGAGAGAAAGAGCGCAGAGAGAGAGAAAGAGCGCAGAGAGAGAAAGAGCGCAGAGAGAGAAAGAGCGCAGAGAGAGAGAGAGAGAGCGCAGAGAGAGAAAGAGCACAGAGAGAGAGAAAGAGCGCAGAGAGAGAGAAAGAGCGCAGCGAGAGAGAAAGAGCGCAGCGAGAGAGAAAGAGCGCAGAGAGAGAGAAAGAGCGCAGAGAGAGAGAAAGAGCGCAGAGAGAGAGAAAGAGCGCAGAGAGAGAGAAAGAAAGAGCGCAGAGAGAGAGAAAGAAAGAGCGCAGAGAGAGAGAAAGAAAGAGCGCAGAGAGAGAAAGAAAGAGCGCAGAGAGAGAAAGAAAGAGCGCAGAGAAAGAAAGAGCGCAGAGAGAGAGAAAGAAAGAGCGCAGAGAGAGAAAGAAAGAGCGCAAAGAGAGAAAAAAAGAGTGCAAAGAGAGAAAAAAAGAGCGCAGAGAGAGAGAAAGAAAGAGCACAGAGAGAGAAAGAAAGAGCGCAGAGAGAGAAAGAAAGAGCGCAGAGAGAGAGAGCGCAGAGAGAAAGAAAGAGCGCAGAGAGAGAAAGAGCGCAGAGAGAGAAAGAGCGCAGAGAGAGAGAAAGAAAGTGCGCAGAGAGAAAGAAAGAGCGCAGAGAGAAAGAGCGCAGAGAGAGAAAGAGAAAGAAAGAGCGCAGAGAGAGAAAGAGAAAGAAAGAGCGCAGAGAGAGAAAGAGAAAGAAAGAGCGCAGAGAGAGAAAGAGAAAGAAAGAGCGCAGAGAGAGAAAGAGAAAGAAAGAGCGCAGAGAGAGAGAGAGAGAAAGAGCGCAGAGAGAGAGAGAGAAAGAGCGCAGAGAGAGAGAGAAAGAGCGCAGAGAGAGAGAGAGAAAGAGCGCAGAAAGAGAGAAAGAAAGAGCGCAGAGAGAAAGAAAGAGCACAGAGAGAGAGAAAGAGCGCAGAGAGAGAAAGAGAAAGAAAGAGCGCAGAGAGAGAGAGAGAAAGAGCGCAGAGAGAGAGAGAGAGAGCGCAGAGAGAGAGAAAGAGAAAGAAAGAGCGCAGAGAGAGAGAAAGAGCGCAGAGAGAGAGAAAGTAAGAGTGCAGAGAGAAAGAAAGAGCGCAGAGAGAAAGAAAGAAAGAGCGCAGAGAGAGAGAAAGAAAGAGCGCAGAGAGAGAAAGAGCGCAGAGAGAGAAAGAGCGCAGAGAGAGAAAGAGCGCAGAGAGAGAAAGAGCACAGAGAGAGAGAAAGAGCGCAGAGAGAGAGAAAGAGCGCAGAGAGAGAGAAAGAGCGCAGAGAGAGAAAGAAAGAGCGCAGAGAGAGAAAGAATTAGCGCAGAGAGAGAGCGCAGAGAGAGAGAGAGCGCAGAGAGAGAAATAAAGAGCGCAGAGAGAGAAATAAAGAGTGCAGAGAGTGAAAGAAAGAGCGCAGAGAAAGAAAGAAAGAGCGCAAAGAGAGAAAAAAAGAGCGCAAAGAGAGAAAAAAGAGCGCAAAGAGAAAGAAAGAGCACAGAGAGAGAGAGCGCAGAGAGAGAAAGAGAAAGAAAGAGCGCAGAGAGAGAGAAAGAAAGAGCGCAGAGAGAGAAAGAAAGAGCGCAGAGAGAGAAAAAAAGAGCGCAAAGAGAGAAAAAAAGAGCGCAAAGAGAAAGAAAGAGCGCAGAGAGAAAGAAAGAGCGCAGAGAGAAAGAAAGAGCGCAGAGAGAAAGAAAGAGAGCAGAGAGAAAGAGCGCAGAGAGAGAAAGAGAAAGAAAGAGCGCAGAGAGAGAAAGAGAAAGAAAGAGCGCAGAGAGAGAGAGAGAGAAAGAGCGCAGAGAGAGAGAGAGAAAGAGCGCAGAGAGAGAAAGAAAGAGCGCAGAGAGAGAAAGAAAGAGCGCAGAGAGAGAGCGCAGAGAGAAAGAAAGAGCGCAGAGAGAGAGAAAGACCGCAGAGAGAGAGAAAGAAAGTGCGCAGAGAGAAAGAAAGAAAGTGCGCAGAGAGAAAGAAAGAGCGCAGAGAGAGAGAAAGAAAGTGCGCAGAGAGAAAGAAAGAGCGCAGAGAGAGAGAGAGAGAGAGAAAGAACGCAGAGAGAGAGAAAGAAAGAGCACAGAGAGAGAAAGAAAGAGCGCAGAGAGAGAGAGCGCAGAGAGAAAGAAAGAGCGCAGAGAGAGAGAAAGAGCGCAGAGAGAGAGAAAGAAAGTGCGCAGAGAGAAAGAAAGAGCACAGAGAGAGAGCGCAGAGAGAGAAAGAGAAAGAAAGAGCGCAGAGAGAGAGAGAAAGAGCGCAGAGAGAGAGCGCAGAGAGAGAGAGAGAAATAAAGAGCGCAGAGAGAGAAATAAAGAGCGCAGAGAGAGAAATAAAGAGCGCAGAGAGAGAAATAAAGAGCGCAGAGAGAGAAATAAAGAGCGCAGAGAGAGAAATAAAGAGCGCAGAGAGAGAAATAAAGAGCGCAGAGAGAGAAATAAAGAGCGCAGAGAGAGAAATAAAGAGCGCAGAGAGAGAAATAAAGAGCGCAGAGAAAGAAATAAAGAGCGCAGAGAGAGAGAAAGAAAGAGCGCAGAGAGAGAGAAAAAGAGCGCAGAGAGAGAAAAAAAGAGCGCAGAGAGAAAGAAAGAAAGAGCGCAGAGAGAAGGAAAGAGCGCAGAGAGAGAGAGCGCAGAGAGAGAAAGAGAAAGAAAGAGCGCAGAGAGAGAGAGAGAGAAAGAGCGCCGAGAGAGAGAGAGAAAGAGCGCAGAGAGAGAGAGAAAGAATGAGCGCAGAGAGAGAGAGAAAGAAAGAGCGCAGAGAGAGAGCGCAGAGAGAGAAATAAAGAGCGCAGAGAGAGAAAGAAAGAGCGCAGAGAAAGAAAGAGCGCAGAGAGACAGAAAGAAAGAGCGCAGAGAGAGAAAGAAAGAGCGCAAAGAGAGAAAAAAAGAGCGCAAAGAGAGAAAGAAAGAGCGCAGAGAGAAAGAAAGAGCACAGAGAGAGAGAGCGCAGAGAGAGAAAGAGAAAGAAAGAGCGCAGAGAGAAATAAAGAGCGCAGAGAGAGAAATAAAGAGCGCAGAGAGAGAAATAAAGAGCGCAGAGAGAGAAATAAAGAGCGCAGAGATAGAAATAAAGAGCGCAGAGAAAGAAAGAGCGCAGAGAGAGAAAGAAAGAGTGCAGAGAGAGAAAGAAAGAGCGCAAAGAGACAAAAAAGAGCGCAAAGAGAGAAAAAAAGAGCGCAGAGAGAAAGAAAGAAAGAAAGAAAGAGCGCAGAGAGAAAGAGAGCGCAGAGAGAGAGAAAGAAAGAGCGCAGAGAGAGAAAGAAAGAGCGCAGAGAGAGAGAAAGAACGCAGAGAGAGAAAGAAAGTGCGCAGAGAGAAAGAGCGCAGAGAGAGAAAGAGCGCAGAGAGAGAAAGAGCGCAGAGAGAGAAAGAGCGCAGAGAGAGAAAGAGCACAGAGAGAGAGAAAGAGCGCAGAGAGAGAGAAAGAGCGCAGCGAGAGAGAAAGAGCGCAGCGAGAGAGAAAGAGCGCAGAGAGAGAGAAAGAGCGCAGAGAGAGAGAAAGAGCGCAGAGAGAGAGAAAGAGCGCAGAGAGAGAGAAAGAAAGAGCGCAGAGAGAGAGAAAGAAAGAGCGCAGAGAGAGAAAGAAAGAGCGCAAAGAGAGAAAAAAAGAGTGCAAAGAGAGAAAAAAAGAGCGCAGAGAGAGAGAAAGAAAGAGCACAGAGAGAGAAAGAAAGAGCGCAGAGAGAGAAAGAAAGAGCGCAGAGAGAGAGAGCGCAGAGAGAAAGAAAGAGCGCAGAGAGAGAAAGAGCGCAGAGAGAGAAAGAGCGCAGAGAGAGAGAAAGAAAGTGCGCAGAGAGAAAGAAAGAGCGCAGAGAGAAAGAGCGCAGAGAGAGAAAGAGAAAGAAAGAGCGCAGAGAGAGAGCGCAGAGAGAAAGAAAGAGCGCAGAGAGAGAGAAAGAGCGCAGAGAGAGAGAAAGAAAGTGCGCAGAGAGAAAGAAAGAGCGCAGAGAGAAAGAGCGCAGAGAGAGAAAGAGAAAGAAAGAGCGCAGAGAGAGAAAGAGAAAGAAAGAGCGCAGAGAGAGAAAGAGAAAGAAAGAGCGCAGAGAGTGAGAGAGAAAGAGCGCAGAGAGAGAGAGAAAGAGCGCAGAAAGAGAGAAAGATAGAGCGCAGAAAGAGAGAAAGAAAGAGCGCAGAGAGAGAGAGCGCAGAGAGAAAGAAAGAGCGCAGAGAGAGAGAGAGAAAGAGCGCAGAGAGAGAGAGAGAAAGAGTGCAGAGAGAGAGAAAGAGAAAGAAAGAGCGCAGAGAGAGAGAAAGAGCGCAGAGAGAGAGAAAGTAAGAGTGCAGAGAGAAAGAAAGAGCGCAGAGAGAAAGAAAGAGCGCAGTGAGAGAAAGAGCACAGAGAGAGAGAAAGAGCGCAGAGAGAGAGAAAGAGCGCAGAGAGAGAGAAAGAGCGCAGAGAGAGAAAGAAAGAGCGCAGAGAGAGAAAGAAAGAGCGCAGAGAGAGAGAAAGAAAGAGCGCAGAGAGAGAGCGCAGAGAGAGAGAGAGCGCAGAGAGAGAAATAAAGAGCGCAGAGAGAGAAATAAAGAGCGCAGAGAGAGAAAGAAAGAGCGCAGAGAAAGAAAGAGCGCAGAGAGAGAGAAAGAAAGAGCACAGAGAGAGAAAGAAAGAGCGCAAAGAGAGAAAAAAAGAGCGCAAAGAGAGAAAAAAAGAGCGCAGAGAGAAAGAAAGAGCACAGAGAGAGAGAGCGCAGAGAGAGAAAGAGAAAGAAAGAGTGCAGAGAGAGAAAGAGAAAGAAAGAGCGCAGAGAGAGAGAGAGAGAGAGCGCAGAGAGAGAGAGAGAAAGAGCGCAGAGAGAGAGAAAGAAAGAGCACAGAGAGAGAAAGAAAGAGCGCAGAGAGAGAGCGCAGAGAGAATGAAAGAGCGCAGAGAGAGAGAAAGAGTGCAGAGAGAGAGAAAGAAAGTGCGCAGAGAGAAAGAAAGAGCGCAGAGAGAAAGAGCGCAGAGAGAGAAAGAGAAAGAAAGAGCGCAGAGAGAGAGAGAGAGCGCAGAGAAAGAGAAAGAAAGAGCGCAGAGAGAGAGAAAGAGCGCAGAGAGAGAGAAAGAGCGCAGAGAGAGAGAAAGAGCGCAGAGAGAGAGAAAGAGCGCAGAGAGAGAGAGAGAGAGCGCAGAGAGAGAAAGAGCACAGAGAGAGAGAAAGAGCGCAGAGAGAGAGAAAGAGCGCAGCGAGAGAGAAAGAGCGCAGCGAGAGAGAAAGAGCGCAGAGAGAGAGAAAGAGCGCAGAGAGAGAGAAAGAGCGCAGAGAGAGAGAAAGAGCGCAGAGAGAGAGAAAGAAAGAGCGCAGAGAGAGAGAAAGAAAGAGCGCAGAGAGAGAGAAAGAAAGAGCGCAGAGAGAGAAAGAAAGAGCGCAGAGAGAGAAAGAAAGAGCGCAGAGAAAGAAAGAGCGCAGAGAGAGAGAAAGAAAGAGCGCAGAGAGAGAAAGAAAGAGCGCAAAGAGAGAAAAAAAGAGTGCAAAGAGAGAAAAAAAGAGCGCAGAGAGAGAGAAAGAAAGAGCACAGAGAGAGAAAGAAAGAGCGCAGAGAGAGAAAGAAAGAGCGCAGAGAGAGAGAGCGCAGAGAGAAAGAAAGAGCGCAGAGAGAGAAAGACCGCAGAGAGAGAGAAAGAAAGTGCGCAGAGAGAAAGAAAGAAAGTGCGCAGAGAGAAAGAAAGAGCGCAGAGAGAGAGAAAGAAAGTGCGCAGAGAGAAAGAAAGAGCGCAGAGAGAGAGAGAGAGAGAGAAAGAACGCAGAGAGAGAGAAAGAAAGAGCACAGAGAGAGAAAGAAAGAGCGCAGAGAGAGAGAGCGCAGAGAGAAAGAAAGAGCGCAGAGAGAGAGAAAGAGCGCAGAGAGAGAGAAAGAAAGTGCGCAGAGAGAAAGAAAGAGCACAGAGAGAGAGCGCAGAGAGAGAAAGAGAAAGAAAGAGCGCAGAGAGAGAGAGAAAGAGCGCAGAGAGAGAGCGCAGAGAGAGAGAGAGAAATAAAGAGCGCAGAGAGAGAAATAAAGAGCGCAGAGAGAGAAATAAAGAGCGCAGAGAGAGAAATAAAGAGCGCAGAGAGAGAAATAAAGAGCGCAGAGAGAGAGAAAGAAAGAGCACAGAGAGAGAAAGAAAGAGCGCAGAGAGAGAAAGAAAGAGCGCAGAGAGAGAGAGCGCAGAGAGAGAAAGAGCGCAGAGAGAGAAAGAGCGCAGAGAGAGAGAAAGAAAGTGCGCAGAGAGAAAGAAAGAGCGCAGAGAGAAAGAGCGCAGAGAGAGAAAGAGAAAGAAAGAGCGCAGAGAGAGAAAGAGAAAGAAAGAGCGCAGAGAGAGAAAGAGAAAGAAAGAGCGCAGAGAGAGAAAGAGAAAGAAAGAGCGCAGAGAGAGAAAGAGAAAGAAAGAGCGCAGAGAGAGAGAGAGAGAAAGAGCGCAGAGAGAGAGAGAGAAAGAGCGCAGACAGAGAGAGAAAGAGCGCAGAGAGAGAGAGAGAGAAAGAGCGCAGAAAGAGAGAAAGAAAGAGCGCAGAGAGAAAGAAAGAGCACAGAGAGAGAGAAAGAGCGCAGAGAGAGAAAGAGAAAGAAAGAGCGCAGAGAGAGAGAGAGAAAGAGCGCAGAGAGAGAGAGAGAGAGCGCAGAGAGAGAGAAAGAGAAAGAAAGAGCGCAGAGAGAGAGAAAGAGCGCAGAGAGAGAGAAAGTAAGAGTGCAGAGAGAAAGAAAGAGCGCAGAGAGAAAGAAAGAAAGAGCGCAGAGAGAGAGAAAGAAAGAGTGCAGAGAGAGAAAGAGCGCAGAGAGAGAAAGAGCGCAGAGAGAGAAAGAGCGCAGAGAGAGAAAGAGCACAGAGAGAGAGAAAGAGCGCAGAGAGAGAGAAAGAGCGCAGAGAGAGAGAAAGAGCGCAGAGAGAGAAAGAAAGAGCGCAGAGAGAGAGCGCAGAGAGAGAGAGAGCGCAGAGAGAGAAATAAAGAGCGCAGAGAGAGAAATAAAGAGTGCAGAGAGAGAAAGAAAGAGCGCAGAGAAAGAAAGAAAGAGCGCAAAGAGAGAAAAAAAGAGCGCAAAGAGAGAAAAAAGAGCGCAAAGAGAAAGAAAGAGCACAGAGAGAGAGAGCGCAGAGAGAGAAAGAGAAAGAAAGAGCGCAGAGAGAGAGAAAGAAAGAGCGCAGAGAGAGAAAGAAAGAGCGCAGAGAGAGAAAAAAAGAGCGCAAAGAGAGAAAAAAAGAGCGCAAAGAGAAAGAAAGAGCGCAGAGAGAAAGAAAGAGCGCAGAGAGAAAGAAAGAGCGCAGAGAGAAAGAAAGAGAGCAGAGAGAAAGAGCGCAGAGAGAGAAAGAGAAAGAAAGAGCGCAGAGAGAGAAAGAGAAAGAAAGAGCGCAGAGAGAGAGAGAGAGAAAGAGCGCAGAGAGAGAGAGAGAAAGAGCGCAGAGAGAGAAAGAAAGAGCGCAGAGAGAGAAAGAAAGAGCGCAGAGAGAGAGCGCAGAGAGAAAGAAAGAGCGCAGAGAGAGAGAAAGACCGCAGAGAGAGAGAAAGAAAGTGCGCAGAGAGAAAGAAAGAAAGTGCGCAGAGAGAAAGAAAGAGCGCAGAGAGAGAGAAAGAAAGTGCGCAGAGAGAAAGAAAGAGCGCAGAGAGAGAGAGAGAGAGAGAAAGAACGCAGAGAGAGAGAAAGAAAGAGCACAGAGAGAGAAAGAAAGAGCGCAGAGAGAGAGAGCGCAGAGAGAAAGAAAGAGCGCAGAGAGAGAGAAAGAGCGCAGAGAGAGAGAAAGAAAGTGCGCAGAGAGAAAGAAAGAGCACAGAGAGAGAGCGCAGAGAGAGAAAGAGAAAGAAAGAGCGCAGAGAGAGAGAGAAAGAGCGCAGAGAGAGAGCGCAGAGAGAGAGAGAGAAATAAAGAGCGCAGAGAGAGAAATAAAGAGCGCAGAGAGAGAAATAAAGAGCGCAGAGAGAGAAATAAAGAGCGCAGAGAGAGAAATAAAGAGCGCAGAGAGAGAAATAAAGAGCGCAGAGAGAGAAATAAAGAGCGCAGAGAGAGAAATAAAGAGCGCAGAGAAAGAAATAAAGAGCGCAGAGAGAGAGAAAGAAAGAGCGCAGAGAGAGAGAAAAAGAGCGCAGAGAGAGAAAAAAAGAGCGCAGAGAGAAAGAAAGAAAGAGCGCAGAGAGAAGGAAAGAGCGCAGAGAGAGAGAGCGCAGAGAGAGAAAGAGAAAGAAAGAGCGCAGAGAGAGAGAGAGAGAAAGAGCGCCGAGAGAGAGAGAGAAAGAGCGCAGAGAGAGAGAGAAAGAATGAGCGCAGAGAGAGAGAGAAAGAAAGAGCGCAGAGAGAGAGCGCAGAGAGAGAAATAAAGAGCGCAGAGAGAGAAAGAAAGAGCGCAGAGAAAGAAAGAGCGCAGAGAGACAGAAAGAAAGAGCGCAGAGAGAGAAAGAAAGAGCGCAAAGAGAGAAAAAAAGAGCGCAAAGAGAGAAAGAAAGAGCGCAGAGAGAAAGAAAGAGCACAGAGAGAGAGAGCGCAGAGAGAGAAAGAGAAAGAAAGAGCGCAGAGAGAAATAAAGAGCGCAGAGAGAGAAATAAAGAGCGCAGAGAGAGAAATAAAGAGCGCAGAGAGAGAAATAAAGAGCGCAGAGATAGAAATAAAGAGCGCAGAGAAAGAAAGAGCGCAGAGAGAGAAAGAAAGAGTGCAGAGAGAGAAAGAAAGAGCGCAAAGAGACAAAAAAGAGCGCAAAGAGAGAAAAAAAGAGCGCAGAGAGAAAGAAAGAAAGAAAGAGCGCAGAGAGAAAGAGAGCGCAGAGAGAGAGAAAGAAAGAGCGCAGAGAGAGAAAGAAAGAGCGCAGAGAGAGAGAAAGAACGCAGAGAGAGAAAGAAAGTGCGCAGAGAGAAAGAGCGCAGAGAGAGAAAGAGCGCAGAGAGAGAAAGAGCGCAGAGAGAGAAAGAGCGCAGAG
This sequence comes from Ascaphus truei, assembly GCF_040206685.1. NCBI lineage: Eukaryota > Metazoa > Chordata > Amphibia > Anura > Ascaphidae > Ascaphus > Ascaphus truei. Next base: position 1,357,276 of record NW_027457167.1, on the reverse strand, counting down.
AGAGAAAGAGCACAGAGAGAGAGAAAGAGCGCAGAGAGAGAGAAAGAGCGCAGAGAGAGAGAAAGAGCGCAGAGAGAGAAAGAAAGAGCGCAGAGAGAGAGCGCAGAGAGAGAGAGAGCGCAGAGAGAGAAATAAAGAGCGCAGAGAGAGAAATAAAGAGTGCAGAGAGAGAAAGAAAGAGCGCAGAGAAAGAAAGAAAGAGCGCAAAGAGAGAAAAAAAGAGCGCAAAGAGAGAAAAAAGAGCGCAAAGAGAAAGAAAGAGCACAGAGAGAGAGAGCGCAGAGAGAGAAAGAGAAAGAAAGAGCGCAGAGAGAGAGAAAGAAAGAGCGCAGAGAGAGAAAGAAAGAGCGCAGAGAGAGAAAAAAAGAGCGCAAAGAGAGAAAAAAAGAGCGCAAAGAGAAAGAAAGAGCGCAGAGAGAAAGAAAGAGCGCAGAGAGAAAGAAAGAGCGCAGAGAGAAAGAAAGAGAGCAGAGAGAAAGAGCGCAGAGAGAGAAAGAGAAAGAAAGAGCGCAGAGAGAGAAAGAGAAAGAAAGAGCGCAGAGAGAGAGAGAGAGAAAGAGCGCAGAGAGAGAGAGAGAAAGAGCGCAGAGAGAGAAAGAAAGAGCGCAGAGAGAGAAAGAAAGAGCGCAGAGAGAGAGCGCAGAGAGAAAGAAAGAGCGCAGAGAGAGAGAAAGACCGCAGAGAGAGAGAAAGAAAGTGCGCAGAGAGAAAGAAAGAAAGTGCGCAGAGAGAAAGAAAGAGCGCAGAGAGAGAGAAAGAAAGTGCGCAGAGAGAAAGAAAGAGCGCAGAGAGAGAGAGAGAAAGAACGCAGAGAGAGAGAAAGAAAGAGCACAGAGAGAGAAAGAAAGAGCGCAGAGAGAGAGAGCGCAGAGAGAAAGAAAGAGCGCAGAGAGAGAGAAAGAGCGCAGAGAGAGAGAAAGAAAGTGCGCAGAGAGAAAGAAAGAGCACAGAGAGAGAGCGCAGAGAGAGAAAGAGAAAGAAAGAGCGCAGAGAGAGAGAGAAAGAGCGCAGAGAGAGAGCGCAGAGAGAGAGAGAGAAATAAAGAGCGCAGAGAGAGAAATAAAGAGCGCAGAGAGAGAAATAAAGAGCGCAGAGAGAGAAATAAAGAGCGCAGAGAGAGAAATAAAGAGCGCAGAGAGAGAAATAAAGAGCGCAGAGAGAGAAATAAAGAGCGCAGAGAGAGAAATAAAGAGCGCAGAGAGAGAAATAAAGAGCGCAGAGAAAGAAATAAAGAGCGCAGAGAGAGAGAAAGAAAGAGCGCAGAGAGAGAGAAAAAGAGCGCAGAGAGAGAAAAAAAGAGCGCAGAGAGAAAGAAAGAAAGAGCGCAGAGAGAAGGAAAGAGCGCAGAGAGAGAGAGCGCAGAGAGAGAAAGAGAAAGAAAGAGCGCAGAGAGAGAGAGAGAGAAAGAGCGCTGAGAGAGAGAGAGAAAGAGCGCAGAGAGAGAGAGAAAGAATGAGCGCAGAGAGAGAGAGAAAGAAAGAGCGCAGAGAGAGAGCGCAGAGAGAGAAATAAAGAGCGCAGAGAGAGAAAGAAAGAGCGCAGAGAAAGAAAGAGCGCAGAGAGACAGAAAGAAAGAGCGCAGAGAGAGAAAGAAAGAGCGCAAAGAGAGAAAAAAAGAGCGCAAAGAGAGAAAGAAAGAGCGCAGAGAGAAAGAAAGAGCACAGAGAGAGAGAGCGCAGAGAGAGAAAGAGAAAGAAAGAGCGCAGAGAGAAATAAAGAGCGCAGAGAGAGAAATAAAGAGCGCAGAGAGAGAAATAAAGAGCGCAGAGAGAGAAATAAAGAGCGCAGAGATAGAAATAAAGAGCGCAGAGAAAGAAAGAGCGCAGAGAGAGAAAGAAAGAGTGCAGAGAGAGAAAGAAAAAGCGCAAAGAGACAAAAAAGAGCGCAAAGAGAGAAAAAAAGAGCGCAGAGAGAAAGAAAGAAAGAAAGAAAGAGCGCAGAGAGAAAGAGAGCGCAGAGAGAGAGAAAGAAAGAGCGCAGAGAGAGAAAGAAAGAGCGCAGAGAGAGAGAAAGAACGCAGAGAGAGAAAGAAAGTGCGCAGAGAGAAAGAGCGCAGAGAGAGAAAGAGAAAGAAAGAGCGCAGAGAGAGAGAGAGAGAAAGAGCACAGAGAAAGAGAAAGAAAGAGCGCAGAGAGAGAGAGAGCGCAGAGAGAGAGAGAGCGCAGAGAGAGAAAGAGAAAGAAAGAGCGCAGAGAGAGAGAGAGCGCAGAGAGAGAGAGAGAAAGAGCGCAGAGAGAAAGAGCGCAGAGAGAGAAAGAAAGAGCGCAGAGAGAGAAAGAAAGAGCGCAGAGAGAGAGCACAGAGAGAAAGAAAGAGCGCAGAGAGAGAGAAAGAAAGTGCGCAGAGAGAAAGAGCGCAGAGAGAGAGAAAGAAAGTGCGCAGAGAGAAAGAAAGAGCGCAGAGAGAAAGAGCGCAGAGAGAGAAAGAGAAAGAAAGAGCGCATAGAGAGAAAAGAAAGAAAGAGCACACAGAGAGAGAGAGAGAGAAAGAGCGCAGAGAGAGAGAAAGAAAGAGCACAGAGAGAGAAAGAAAGAGCGCAGAGAGAAATAAAGAGCGCAGAGAGAGAGCGCAGAGAGAGAGAGAGAGAGAAAGAGCGCAGAGAGAGAGAAAGAGAAAGAAAGAGCGCAGAGAGAGAGAAAGAGCGCAGAGAGAGAGAAAGAAAGAGCGCAGAGAGAGAGAGAGAAAGAAAAAGCGCAGAGAAAGAAAGAGCGCAGAGAGAGGAAGAAAGAGCGCAGAGAGAGAGAGGAAGAAAGAGCGCAGAGAGAGAGAAAGAAAGAGCGCAGAGAGAGAAAGAAAGAGCGCAGAGAGAGAGCGCAGAGAGAAAGAAAGAGCGCAGAGAGAGAGAAAGAGCGCAGAGAGAGAGAAAGAAAGTGCGCAGAGAGAAAGAAAGAGCGCAGAGAGAAAGAGCGCAGAGAGAGAAAGAGAAAGAAAGAGCGCAGAGAGAGAAAGAGAAAGAAAGAGCGCAGAGAGAGAAAGAGAAAGAAAGAGCGCAGAGAGTGAGAGAGAAAGAGCGCAGAGAGAGAGAGAGAAAGAGCGCAGAAAGAGAGAAAGAAAGAGCGCAGAAAGAGAGAAAGAAAGAGCGCAGAGAGAGAGAGCGCAGAGAGAAAGAAAGAGCGCAGAGAGAGAGAAAGAGCGCAGAGAGAGAGAAAGAAAGTGCGCAGAGAGAAAGAGCGCAGAGAGAGAAAGAGAAAGAAAGAGCGCAGAGAGAGAGAGAGAAAGAGCGCAGAGAGAGAGAGAGAAAGAGTGCAGAGAGAGAGAAAGAGAAAGAAAGAGCGCAGAGAGAGAGAAAGAGCGCAGAGAGAGAGAAAGTAAGAGTGCAGAGAGAAAGAAAGAGCGCAGAGAGAAAGAAAGAGCGCAGAGAGAGAGCGCAGAGAGAGAGAGAGCGCAGAGAGAGAAATAAAGAGCGCAGAGAGAGAAATAAAGAGTGCAGAGAGAGAAAGAAAGAGCGCAGAGAAAGAAAGAAAGAGCGCAAAGAGAGAAAAAAAGAGCGCAAAGAGAGAAAAAAGAGCGCAAAGAGAAAGAAAGAGCACAGAGAGAGAGAGCGCAGAGAGAGAAAGAGAAAGAAAGAGCGCAGAGAGAGAGAAAGAAAGAGCGCAGAGAGAGAAAGAAAGAGCGCAGAGAGAGAAAAAAAGAGCGCAAAGAGAGAAAAAAAGAGCGCAAAGAGAAAGAAAGAGCGCAGAGAGAAAGAAAGAGCGCAGAGAGAAAGAAAGAGCGCAGAGAGAAAGAAAGAGAGCAGAGAGAAAGAGCGCAGAGAGAGAAAGAGAAAGAAAGAGCGCAGAGAGAGAAAGAGAAAGAAAGAGCGCAGAGAGAGAGAGAGAGAAAGAGCGCAGAGAGAGAGAGAGAAAGAGCGCAGAGAGAGAAAGAAAGAGCGCAGAGAGAGAAAGAAAGAGCGCAGAGAGAGAGCGCAGAGAGAAAGAAAGAGCGCAGAGAGAGAGAAAGACCGCAGAGAGAGAGAAAGAAAGTGCGCAGAGAGAAAGAAAGAAAGTGCGCAGAGAGAAAGAAAGAGCGCAGAGAGAGAGAAAGAAAGTGCGCAGAGAGAAAGAAAGAGCGCAGAGAGAGAGAGAGAGAGAGAAAGAACGCAGAGAGAGAGAAAGAAAGAGCACAGAGAGAGAAAGAAAGAGCGCAGAGAGAGAGAGCGCAGAGAGAAAGAAAGAGCGCAGAGAGAGAGAAAGAGCGCAGAGAGAGAGAAAGAAAGTGCGCAGAGAGAAAGAAAGAGCACAGAGAGAGAGCGCAGAGAGAGAAAGAGAAAGAAAGAGCGCAGAGAGAGAGAGAAAGAGCGCAGAGAGAGAGCGCAGAGAGAGAGAGAGAAATAAAGAGCGCAGAGAGAGAAATAAAGAGCGCAGAGAGAGAAATAAAGAGCGCAGAGAGAGAAATAAAGAGCGCAGAGAGAGAAATAAAGAGCGCAGAGAGAGAAATAAAGAGCGCAGAGAGAGAAATAAAGAGCGCAGAGAGAGAAATAAAGAGCGCAGAGAAAGAAATAAAGAGCGCAGAGAGAGAGAAAGAAAGAGCGCAGAGAGAGAGAAAAAGAGCGCAGAGAGAGAAAAAAAGAGCGCAGAGAGAAAGAAAGAAAGAGCGCAGAGAGAAGGAAAGAGCGCAGAGAGAGAGAGCGCAGAGAGAGAAAGAGAAAGAAAGAGCGCAGAGAGAGAGAGAGAGAAAGAGCGCCGAGAGAGAGAGAGAAAGAGCGCAGAGAGAGAGAGAAAGAATGAGCGCAGAGAGAGAGAGAAAGAAAGAGCGCAGAGAGAGAGCGCAGAGAGAGAAATAAAGAGCGCAGAGAGAGAAAGAAAGAGCGCAGAGAAAGAAAGAGCGCAGAGAGACAGAAAGAAAGAGCGCAGAGAGAGAAAGAAAGAGCGCAAAGAGAGAAAAAAAGAGCGCAAAGAGAGAAAGAAAGAGCGCAGAGAGAAAGAAAGAGCACAGAGAGAGAGAGCGCAGAGAGAGAAAGAGAAAGAAAGAGCGCAGAGAGAAATAAAGAGCGCAGAGAGAGAAATAAAGAGCGCAGAGAGAGAAATAAAGAGCGCAGAGAGAGAAATAAAGAGCGCAGAGATAGAAATAAAGAGCGCAGAGAAAGAAAGAGCGCAGAGAGAGAAAGAAAGAGTGCAGAGAGAGAAAGAAAGAGCGCAAAGAGACAAAAAAGAGCGCAAAGAGAGAAAAAAAGAGCGCAGAGAGAAAGAAAGAAAGAAAGAGCGCAGAGAGAAAGAGAGCGCAGAGAGAGAGAAAGAAAGAGCGCAGAGAGAGAAAGAAAGAGCGCAGAGAGAGAGAAAGAACGCAGAGAGAGAAAGAAAGTGCGCAGAGAGAAAGAGCGCAGAGAGAGAAAGAGCGCAGAGAGAGAAAGAGCGCAGAGAGAGAAAGAGCGCAGAGAGAGAAAGAGCGCAGAGAGAGAAAGAGCACAGAGAGAGAGAAAGAGCGCAGAGAGAGAGAAAGAGCGCAGAGAGAGAGAAAGAGCGCAGAGAGAGAAAGAAAGAGCGCAGAGAGAGAGCGCAGAGAGAGAGAGAGCGCAGAGAGAGAAATAAAGAGCGCAGAGAGAGAAATAAAGAGTGCAGAGAGAGAAAGAAAGAGCGCAGAGAAAGAAAGAAAGAGCGCAAAGAGAGAAAAAAAGAGCGCAAAGAGAGAAAAAAGAGCGCAAAGAGAAAGAAAGAGCACAGAGAGAGAGAGCGCAGAGAGAGAAAGAGAAAGAAAGAGCGCAGAGAGAGAGAAAGAAAGAGCGCAGAGAGAGAAAGAAAGAGCGCAGAGAGAGAAAAAAAGAGCGCAAAGAGAGAAAAAAAGAGCGCAAAGAGAAAGAAAGAGCGCAGAGAGAAAGAAAGAGCGCAGAGAGAAAGAAAGAGCGCAGAGAGAAAGAAAGAGAGCAGAGAGAAAGAGCGCAGAGAGAGAAAGAGAAAGAAAGAGCGCAGAGAGAGAAAGAGAAAGAAAGAGCGCAGAGAGAGAGAGAGAGAAAGAGCGCAGAGAGAGAGAGAGAAAGAGCGCAGAGAGAGAAAGAAAGAGCGCAGAGAGAGAAAGAAAGAGCGCAGAGAGAGAGCGCAGAGAGAAAGAAAGAGCGCAGAGAGAGAGAAAGACCGCAGAGAGAGAGAAAGAAAGTGCGCAGAGAGAAAGAAAGAAAGTGCGCAGAGAGAAAGAAAGAGCGCAGAGAGAGAGAAAGAAAGTGCGCAGAGAGAAAGAAAGAGCGCAGAGAGAGAGAGAGAAAGAACGCAGAGAGAGAGAAAGAAAGAGCACAGAGAGAGAAAGAAAGAGCGCAGAGAGAGAGAGCGCAGAGAGAAAGAAAGAGCGCAGAGAGAGAGAAAGAGCGCAGAGAGAGAGAAAGAAAGTGCGCAGAGAGAAAGAAAGAGCACAGAGAGAGAGCGCAGAGAGAGAAAGAGAAAGAAAGAGCGCAGAGAGAGAGAGAAAGAGCGCAGAGAGAGAGCGCAGAGAGAGAGAGAGAAATAAAGAGCGCAGAGAGAGAAATAAAGAGCGCAGAGAGAGAAATAAAGAGCGCAGAGAGAGAAATAAAGAGCGCAGAGAGAGAAATAAAGAGCGCAGAGAGAGAAATAAAGAGCGCAGAGAGAGAAATAAAGAGCGCAGAGAGAGAAATAAAGAGCGCAGAGAAAGAAATAAAGAGCGCAGAGAGAGAGAAAGAAAGAGCGCAGAGAGAGAGAAAAAGAGCGCAGAGAGAGAAAAAAAGAGCGCAGAGAGAAAGAAAGAAAGAGCGCAGAGAGAAGGAAAGAGCGCAGAGAGAGAGAGCGCAGAGAGAGAAAGAGAAAGAAAGAGCGCAGAGAGAGAGAGAGAGAAAGAGCGCTGAGAGAGAGAGAGAAAGAGCGCAGAGAGAGAGAGAAAGAATGAGCGCAGAGAGAGAGAGAAAGAAAGAGCGCAGAGAGAGAGCGCAGAGAGAGAAATAAAGAGCGCAGAGAGAGAAAGAAAGAGCGCAGAGAAAGAAAGAGCGCAGAGAGACAGAAAGAAAGAGCGCAGAGAGAGAAAGAAAGAGCGCAAAGAGAGAAAAAAAGAGCGCAAAGAGAGAAAGAAAGAGCGCAGAGAGAAAGAAAGAGCACAGAGAGAGAGAGCGCAGAGAGAGAAAGAGAAAGAAAGAGCGCAGAGAGAAATAAAGAGCGCAGAGAGAGAAATAAAGAGCGCAGAGAGAGAAATAAAGAGCGCAGAGAGAGAAATAAAGAGCGCAGAGATAGAAATAAAGAGCGCAGAGAAAGAAAGAGCGCAGAGAGAGAAAGAAAGAGTGCAGAGAGAGAAAGAAAAAGCGCAAAGAGACAAAAAAGAGCGCAAAGAGAGAAAAAAAGAGCGCAGAGAGAAAGAAAGAAAAAAAGAAAGAGCGCAGAGAGAAAGAGAGCGCAGAGAGAGAGAAAGAAAGAGCGCAGAGAGAGAAAGAAAGAGCGCAGAGAGAGAGAAAGAACGCAGAGAGAGAAAGAAAGTGCGCAGAGAGAAAGAGCGCAGAGAGAGAAAGAGAAAGAAAGAGCGCAGAGAGAGAGAGAGAGAAAGAGCACAGAGAAAGAGAAAGAAAGAGCGCAGAGAGAGAGAGAGCGCAGAGAGAGAGAGAGCGCAGAGAGAGAAAGAGAAAGAAAGAGCGCAGAGAGAGAGAGAGCGCAGAGAGAGAGAGAGAAAGAGCGCAGAGAGAAAGAGCGCAGAGAGAGAAAGAAAGAGCGCAGAGAGAGAAAGAAAGAGCGCAGAGAGAGAGCACAGAGAGAAAGAAAGAGCGCAGAGAGAGAGAAAGAAAGTGCGCAGAGAGAAAGAGCGCAGAGAGAGAGAAAGAAAGTGCGCAGAGAGAAAGAAAGAGCGCAGAGAGAAAGAGCGCAGAGAGAGAAAGAGAAAGAAAGAGCGCATAGAGAGAAAAGAAAGAAAGAGCACACAGAGAGAGAGAGAGAGAAAGAGCGCAGAGAGAGAGAAAGAAAGAGCACAGAGAGAGAAAGAAAGAGCGCAGAGAGAAATAAAGAGCGCAGAGAGAGAGCGCAGAGAGAGAGAGAGAGAGAAAGAGCGCAGAGAGAGAGAAAGAGAAAGAAAGAGCGCAGAGAGAGAGAAAGAGCGCAGAGAGAGAGAAAGAAAGAGCGCAGAGAGAGAGAGAGAAAGAAAAAGCGCAGAGAAAGAAAGAGCGCAGAGAGAGGAAGAAAGAGCGCAGAGAGAGAGAGGAAGAAAGAGCGCAGAGAGAGAGAAAGAAAGAGCGCAGAGAGAGAAAGAAAGAGCGCAGAGAGAGAGCGCAGAGAGAAAGAAAGAGCGCAGAGAGAGAGAAAGAGCGCAGAGAGAGAGAAAGAAAGTGCGCAGAGAGAAAGAAAGAGCGCAGAGAGAAAGAGCGCAGAGAGAGAAAGAGAAAGAAAGAGCGCAGAGAGAGAAAGAGAAAGAAAGAGCGCAGAGAGAGAAAGAGAAAGAAAGAGCGCAGAGAGTGAGAGAGAAAGAGCGCAGAGAGAGAGAGAGAAAGAGCGCAGAAAGAGAGAAAGAAAGAGCGCAGAAAGAGAGAAAGAAAGAGCGCAGAGAGAGAGAGCGCAGAGAGAAAGAAAGAGCGCAGAGAGAGAGAAAGAGCGCAGAGAGAGAGAAAGAAAGTGCGCAGAGAGAAAGAGCGCAGAGAGAGAAAGAGAAAGAAAGAGCGCAGAGAGAGAGAGAGAAAGAGCGCAGAGAGAGAGAGAGAAAGAGTGCAGAGAGAGAGAAAGAGAAAGAAAGAGCGCAGAGAGAGAGAAAGAGCGCAGAGAGAGAGAAAGTAAGAGTGCAGAGAGAAAGAAAGAGCGCAGAGAGAAAGAAAGAGCGCAGAGAGAGAAAGAGCGCAGAGAGAGAAAGAGCGCAGAGAGAGAAAGAGCACAGAGAGAGAGAAAGAGCGCAGAGAGAGAGAAAGAGCGCAGAGAGAGAAAGAAAGAGCGCAGAGAGAGAAAGAAAGAGCGCAGAGAGAGAGAAAGAAAGAGCGCAGAGAGAGAGCGCAGAGAGAGAGAGAGCGCAGAGAGAGAAATAAAGAGCGCAGAGAGAGAAAGAAAGAGCGCAGAGAAAGAAAGAGCGCAGAGAGAGAGAAAGAAAGAGCACAGAGAGAGAAAGAAAGAGCGCAAAGAGAGAAAAAAAGAGCGCAAAGAGAGAAAAAAAGAGCGCAGAGAGAAAGAAAGAGCACAGAGAGAGAGAGCGCAGAGAGAGAAAGAGAAAGAAAGAGCGCAGAGAGAGAAAGAGAAAGAAAGAGCGCAGAGAGAGAGAGAGAGCGCAGAGAGAGAGAGAGAAAGAGCGCAGAGAGAGAGAAAGAAAGAGCGCAGAGAGAAAGAAAGAGCGCAGAGAGAGAGCGCAGAGAGAAAGAAAGAGCGCAGAGAGAAAGAAAGAGCACAGAGAGAGAGAAAGAGTGCAGAGAGAGAGAAAGAAAGTGCGCAGAGAGAAAGAAAGAGCGCCGAGAGAAAGAGCGCAGAGAGAGAAAGAGAAAGAAAGAGCGCAGAGAGAGAGAGAGAGCGCAGAGAAAGAGAAAGAAAGAGCGCAGAGAGAGAGAAAGAGCGCAGAGAGAGAGAAAGAGCGCAGAGAGAGAGAAAGAGCGCAGAGAGAGAGAAAGAGCGCAGAGAGAGAGAGCGCAGAGAGAGAGAGAGAGCGCAGAGAGAGAAAGAGCACAGAGAGAGAGAAAGAGCGCAGAGAGAGAGAAAGAAAGAGCGCAGAGAGAGAGAAAGAAAGAGCGCAGAGAGAGAAAGAAAGAGCGCAAAGAGAGAAAAAAAGAGTGCAAAGAGAGAAAAAAAGAGCGCAGAGAGAGAGAAAGAAAGAGCACAGAGAGAGAAAGAAAGAGCGCAGAGAGAGAAAGAAAGAGCGCAGAGAGAGAGAGCGCAGAGAGAAAGAAAGAGCGCAGAGAGAGAAAGAGCGCAGAGAGAGAAAGAGCGCAGAGAGAGAGAAAGAAAGTGCGCAGAGAGAAAGAAAGAGCGCAGAGAGAAAGAGCGCAGAGAGAGAAAGAGAAAGAAAGAGCGCAGAGAGAGAAAGAGAAAGAAAGAGCGCAGAGAAAGAAAGAGAAAGAAAGAGCGCAGAGAGAGAAAGAGAAAGAAAGAGCGCAGAGAGAGAGAGAGAGAAAGAGCGCAGAGAGAGAGAGAGAAAGAGCGCAGAGAGAGAGAGAGAAAGAGCGCAGAGAGAGAGAGAGAAAGAGCGCAGAAAGAGAGAAAGAAAGAGCGCAGAGAGAAAGAAAGAGCACAGAGAGAGAGAAAGAGCGCAGAGAGAGAAAGAGAAAGAAAGAGCGCAGAGAGAGAGAGAGAAAGAGCGCAGAGAGAGAGAGAGAGCGCAGAGAGAGAGAAAGAGAAAGAAAGAGCGCAGAGAGAGAGAAAGAGCGCAGAGAGAGAGAAAGTAAGAGTGCAGAGAGAAAGAAAGAGCGCAGAGAGAAAGAAAGAAAGAGCGCAGAGAGAGAGAAAGAAAGAGCGCAGAGAGAGAAAGAGCGCAGAGAGAGAAAGAGCGCAGAGAGAGAAAGAGCGCAGAGAGAGAAAGAGCACAGAGAGAGAGAAAGAGCACAGAGAAAGCGAAAGAGCGCAGAGAGAGAGAAAGAGCGCAGAGAGAGAAAGAAAGAGCGCAGAGAGAGAGCGCAGAGAGAGAGAGAGCGCAGAGAGAGAGCGCAGAGAGAGAAATAAAGAGCGCAGAGAGAGAAAGAAAGAGCGCAGAGAAAGAAAGAGCGCAGAGAGAGAGAAAGAAAGAGCGCAGAGAGAGAAAGAAAGAGCGCAAAGAGAGAAAAAAAGAGCGCAAAGAGAGAAAAAAGAGCGCAGAGAGAAAGAAAGAGCGCAGAGAGAAAGAAAGAGCACAGAGAGAGAGAGCGCAGAGAGAGAAAGAGAAAGAAAGAGCGCAGAGAGAGAGAAAGAAAGAGCGCAGAGAGAGAAAGAAAGAGCGCAGAGAGAGAAAAAAAGAGCGCAAAGAGAGAAAAAAAGAGCGCAAAGAGAAAGAAAGAGCGCAGAGAGAAAGAAAGAGCGCAGAGAGAAAGAAAGAGCGCAGAGAGAAAGAAAGAGAGCAGAGAGAAAGAGCGCAGAGAGAGAAAGAGAAAGAAAGAGCGCAGAGAGAGAAAGAGAAAGAAAGAGCGCAGAGAGAGAGAGAGAGAAAGAGCGCAGAGAGAGAGAGAGAAAGAGCGCAGAGAGAGAAAGAAAGAGCGCAGAGAGAGAAAGAAAGAGCGCAGAGAGAGAGCGCAGAGAGAAAGAAAGAGCGCAGAGAGAGAGAGAGCGCAGAGAGAGAGAAAGAAAGTGCGCAGAGAGAAAGAAAGAAAGTGCGCAGAGAGAAAGAAAGAGCGCAGAGAGAGAGAAAGAAAGTGCGCAGAGAGAAAGAAAGAGCGCAGAGAGAAAGAGCGCAGAGAGAGAAAGAGAAAGAAAGAGCGCATAGAGAGAAAGAGAAAGAAAGAGCGCAGAGAGAGAGAGAGAGAGAAAGAGCGCAGAGAGAGAGAAAGAAAGAGCACAGAGAGAGAAAGAAAGAGCGCAGAGAGAGAGAGCGCAGAGAGAAAGAAAGAGCGCAGAGAGAGAGAAAGAGCGCAGAGAGAGAGAAAGAAAGTGCGCAGAGAGAAAGAAAGAGCACAGAGAGAGAGCGCAGAGAGAGAAAGAGAAAGAAAGAGCGCAGAGAGAGAGAGAAAGAGCGCAGAGAGAGAGAAAGAGCGCAGAGAGAGAGAAAGAGCGCAGAGAGAGAGAAAGAAAGAGCGCAGAGAGAGAGAAAGAAAGAGCGCAGAGAGAGAGAAAGTAAGAGTGCAGAGAGAAAGAAAGAGCGCAGAGAGAGAGAAAGAAAAAGCGCAGAGAAAGAAAGAGTGCAGAGAGAGGAAGAAAGAGCGCAGAGAGAGAGAGAAAGAAAGAACGCAGAGAGAGAGAAAGAGCGCAGAGAGAGAGAAAGAAAGAGCGCAGAGAGAGAGAGCGCAGAGAGAGAGAGAGCGCAGAGAGAGAGAGAGCGCAGAGAGAGAGAGAGCGCAGAGAGAGAGAGAGCGCAGAGAGAGAGAGAGCGCAGAGAGAGAGAGAGCGCAGAGAGAGAGCGCAGAGAGAGAGCGCAGAGAGAGAGAAAGAGCGCAGAGAGAAAGAAAGAGCGCAGAGAGAGAGAAAGAGAGCAGAGAGAAAGAAAGTGCACAGAGAGAAAGAAAGAGCGCAGAGAGAAAGAAAGAGCGCAGAGAGAGAGAAAGAAAGAGCGCAGAGAGAGAGAAAGAAAGAGCGCAGAGAGAGAGAAAGAAAGAGCGCAGAGAGAGAAAGAAAGAGCACACAGAGAGAGAGAAAGAGCGCAGCGAGAGAGAGAGAGAGCGCAGCGAGAGAGAGAGAGCGCAGAGAGAGAGAAAGAAAGAGCGCAGAGAGAGAGAGAAAGAAAGAGCGCAGAGAGAGAAAGAAAGAGTGCAAAGAGAGAGAAAGAGCGCAGAGAGAGAGAAAGAGCGCAGAGAGAGAGAAAGAGCGCAGAGAGAGAGAAAGAGCGCAGAGAGAGAGAAAGAACGCAGAGAGAGAAAGAACGCAGAGAGAGAAAGAGCGCAGAGAGAGAAAGAGCGCAGAGAGAGAAAGAGCGCAGAGAGAGAAAGAGCGCAGAGAGAGAAAGAGCGCAGAGAGAGAAAGAGCGCAGAGAGAGAAAGAGCGCAGAGAGAGAAAGAGCGCAGAGAGAGAAAGAGCGCAGAGAGAGAAAGAGCGCAGAGAGAGAAAGAGCGCAGAGAGAGAAAGAGCGCAGAGAGAAAGAAAGAGCGCAGAGAGAAAGAAAGAGCGCAGAGAGAAAGAAAGAGCGCAGAGAGAGAGAGAGAGCGCAGAGAGAGAGAAAAAAAGAGCGCAGAGAGAGAGAAAAAAAGAGCGCAGAGAGAGAGAAAAAAAGAGCGCAGAGAGAAAGAAAGAGCGCAGAGAGAGAGAGAAAGAAAGAGCGCAGAGAGAGAGCGCAGAGAGAAAGAGAGAGCGCAGAGAGAGAGAAAGAGCGTAGAGAATAAAAGAGCGCAGAGAGAGAGAGAGGAAGAAAGAGCGCAGACAGAGAAAGAAAGAGCGCAGACAGAGAAAGAAAGAGCGCAGACAGAGAAAGAAAGAGCGCAGAGAGAGAGAAAGAGCACAGAGAGAGAGAAAGAGCGCAGAGAGAAAGAGCGCAGAGAGAGAGAAAGAGCGCAGAGAGAGAGAGAGCGCAGAGAGAGAAAGAAAGAGCGCAGAGAGAGAAAGAAAGAGCGCAGAGAGAGAAAGAAAGAGCGCAGAGAGAGAAAGAAAGAGCGCAGAGAGAGAAAGAAAGAGCGCAGAGAGAGAGAAAGAAAGAGCGCAGAGAGAGAGAGAGAGCGCAGAGAGAGAGCGCAGAGAGAGAAAGAAAGAGCGCAGAGAGAGAAAGAAAGAGCGCAGAGAAAGAAAGAGCGCAGAGAGAGAGAAAGAAAGAGCGCAGAGAGAGAAAGAAAGAGCGCAAAGAGAGAAAAAAAAGTGCAAAGAGAGAAAAAAAGAGCGCAGAGAGAAAGAAAGAGTGCAGCGAGAAAGAAAGAGCGCAGAGAGAGAGAGCGCAGAGAGAGAAAGAGAAAGAAAGAGCGCAGAAAGAGAGAGAGAAAGAGCGCAGAGAGAGAGAAAGAAAGAGCGCAGAGAGAGAAAGAAAGAGCGCAGAGAGAGAGCGCAGAGAGAAAGAAAGAGCGCAGAGAGAGAGAAAGAGCGCAGAGAGAGAGAAAGAAAGTGCGCAGAGAGAAAGAAAGAGCGCAGAGAGAAAGAGCGCAGAGAGAGAAAGAGAAAGAAAGAGCGCAGAGAGAGAAAGAGAAAGAAAGAGCGCAGAGAGAGAAAGAGAAAGAAAGAGCGCAGAGAGAGAGAGAGAAAGAGCGCAGAGAGAGAGAAAGAAAGAGCGCAGAGAGAAAGAAAGAGCGCAGAGAGAGAGAGAGAGCGCAGAGAGAGAGAAAAAAAGAGCGCAGAGAGAGAGAAAAAAAGAGCGCAGAGAGAGAGAAAAAAAGAGCGCAGAGAGAAAGAAAGAGCGCAGAGAGAGAGAGAAAGAAAGAGCGCAGAGAGAGAGCGCAGAGAGAAAGAGAGAGCGCAGAGAGAGAGAAAGAAAGAGCGCAGAGAGAGAGAAAGAGCGTAGAGAATAAAAGAGCGCAGAGAGAGAGAGAGGAAGAAAGAGCGCAGACAGAGAGAAAGAAAGAGCGCAGAGAGAGAAAGAAAGAGCGCAGAGAGAGAGAGAGCGCAGAGAGAGAAAGAAAGAGCGCAGAGAGAGAAAGAAAGAGCGCAGAGAGAGAAAGAAAGAGCGCAGAGAGAGAAAGAAAGAGCGCAGAGAGAGAAAGAAAGAGCGCAGAGAGAGAGAAAGAAAGAGCGCAGAGAGAGAGAGAGAGCGCAGAGAGAGAGCGCAGAGAGAGAAAGAAAGAGCGCAGAGAGAGAAAGAAAGAGCGCAGAGAAAGAAAGAGCGCAGAGAGAGAGAAAGAAAGAGCGCAGAGAGAGAAAGAAAGAGCGCAAAGAGAGAAAAAAAAGTGCAAAGAGAGAAAAAAAGAGCGCAGAGAGAAAGAAAGAGTGCAGCGAGAAAGAAAGAGCGCAGAGAGAGAGAGCGCAGAGAGAGAAAGAGAAAGAAAGAGCGCAGAAAGAGAGAGAGAAAGAGCGCAGAGAGAGAGAAAGAAAGAGCGCAGAGAGAGAAAGAAAGAGCGCAGAGAGAGAGCGCAGAGAGAAAGAAAGAGCGCAGAGAGAGAGAAAGAGCGCAGAGAGAGAGAAAGAAAGTGCGCAGAGAGAAAGAAAGAGCGCAGAGAGAAAGAGCGCAGAGAGAGAAAGAGAAAGAAAGAGCGCAGAGAGAGAAAGAGAAAGAAAGAGCGCAGAGAGAGAAAGAGAAAGAAAGAGCGCAGAGAGAGAGAGAGAAAGAGCGCAGAGAGAGAAAGAGCGCAGAGAGAGAGAGAGAAAGAGCGCAGAAAGAGAGAAAGAAAGAGCGCAGAGAGAGAGAGCGCAGAGAGAAAGAAAGAGCGCAGAGAGAGAGAAAGAAAGTGCGCAGAGAGAAAGAGCGCAGAGAGAGAGAGAAAGAAAGAGCGCAGAGAGAGAGAGAGAAAGAGCGCAGAGAGAGAGAGAGAAAGAGTGCAGAGAGAGAGAAAGAGAAAGAAAGAGCGCAGAGAGAGAGAAAGAGCGCAGAGAGAGAGAAAGTAAGAGTGCAGAGAGAAAGAAAGAGCGCAGAGAGAGAAAGAGCGCAGAGAGAGAAAGAGCGCAGAGAGAGAGAAAGAGCGCAGAGAGAGAAAGAAAGAGCGCAGAGAGAGAAAGAAAGAGCGCAGAGAGAGAGAAAGAAAGAGCACATAGAGAGAGCGCAGAGAAAGAGAGAAAGCGCAGAGAGAGAGAGAGAGCGCAGAGAGAGAAAGAAAGAGCGCAGAGAGAGAAAGAAAGAGCGCAGAGAAAGAAAGAGCGCAGAGAGAGAGAAAGAAAGAGCGCAGAGAGAGAAAGAAAGAGCGCAAAGAGAGAAAAAAAGAGCGCAAAGAGAGAAAAAAAGAGCGCAGAGAGAAAGAAAGAGCGCAGAGAGAAAGAAAGAGCACAGAGAGAGAGAGCGCAGAGAGAGAAAGAGAAAGAAAGAGCGCAGAGAGAGAAAGAGAAAGAAAGAGCGCAGAGAGAGAGAGAGCGCAGAGAGAGAAAGAAAGAGCGCAGAGAGAGAGAAAGAAAGAGCGCAGAGAGAGAGAGAGAGCGCAGAGAGAGAGCGCAGAGAGAGAAAGAAAGAGCGCAGAGAGAGAAAGAAAGAGCGCAGAGAAAGAAAGAGCGCAGAGAGAGAGAAAGAAAGAGCGCAGAGAGAGAAAGAAAGAGCGCAAAGAGAGAAAAAAAAGTGCAAAGAGAGAAAAAAAGAGCGCAGAGAGAAAGAAAGAGTGCAGCGAGAAAGAAAGAGCGCAGAGAGAGAGAGCGCAGAGAGAGAAAGAGAAAGAAAGAGCGCAGAAAGAGAGAGAGAAAGAGCGCAGAGAGAGAGAAAGAAAGAGCGCAGAGAGAGAAAGAAAGAGCGCAGAGAGAGAGCGCAGAGAGAAAGAAAGAGCGCAGAGAGAGAGAAAGAGCGCAGAGAGAGAGAAAGAAAGTGCGCAGAGAGAAAGAAAGAGCGCAGAGAGAAAGAGCGCAGAGAGAGAAAGAGAAAGAAAGAGCGCAGAGAGAGAAAGAGAAAGAAAGAGCGCAGAGAGAGAAAGAGAAAGAAAGAGCGCAGAGAGAGAGAGAGAAAGAGCTCAGAGAGAGAGAAAGAAAGAGCGCAGAGAGAAAGAAAGAGCGCAGAGAGAGAGAGAGAGCGCAGAGAGAGAGAAAAAAAGAGCGCAGAGAGAGAGAAAAAAAGAGCGCAGAGAGAGAGAAAAAAAGAGCGCAGAGAGAAAGAAAGAGCGCAGAGAGAGAGAGAAAGAAAGAGCGCAGAGAGAGAGCGCAGAGAGAAAGAGAGAGCGCAGAGAGAGAGAAAGAAAGAGCGCAGAGAGAGAGAAAGAGCGTAGAGAATAAAAGAGCGCAGAGAGAGAGAGAGGAAGAAAGAGCGCAGACAGAGAAAGAAAGAGCGCAGACAGAGAAAGAAAGAGCGCAGACAGAGAAAGAAAGAGCGCAGAGAGAGAGAAAGAGCACAGAGAGAGAGAAAGAGCGCAGAGAGAAAGAGCGCAGAGAGAGAGAAAGAGCGCAGAGAGAGAGAGCGCAGAGAGAGAAAGAAAGAGCGCAGAGAGAGAGAAAGAGCGCAGAGAGAGAGAAAGAAAGTGCGCAGAGAGAAAGAAAGAGCGCAGAGAGAAAGAGCGCAGAGAGAGAAAGAGAAAGAAAGAGCGCAGAGAGAGAAAGAGAAAGAAAGAGCGCAGAGAGAGAAAGAGAAAGAAAGAGCGCAGAGAGAGAGAGAGAAAGAGCGCAGAGAGAGAAAGAGCGCAGAGAGAGAGAGAGAAAGAGCGCAGAAAGAGAGAAAGAAAGAGCGCAGAGAGAGAGAGCGCAGAGAGAAAGAAAGAGCGCAGAGAGAGAGAAAGAAAGTGCGCAGAGAGAAAGAGCGCAGAGAGAGAGAGAAAGAAAGAGCGCAGAGAGAGAGAGAGAAAGAGCGCAGAGAGAGAGAGAGAAAGAGTGCAGAGAGAGAGAAAGAGAAAGAAAGAGCGCAGAGAGAGAGAAAGAGCGCAGAGAGAGAGAAAGTAAGAGTGCAGAGAGAAAGAAAGAGCGCAGAGAGAGAAAGAGCGCAGAGAGAGAAAGAGCGCAGAGAGAGAGAAAGAGCGCAGAGAGAGAAAGAAAGAGCGCAGAGAGAGAAAGAAAGAGCGCAGAGAGAGAGAAAGAAAGAGCACATAGAGAGAGCGCAGAGAAAGAGAGAAAGCGCAGAGAGAGAAAGAAAGAGCGCAGAGAGAGAAAGAAAGAGCGCAGAGAAAGAAAGAGCGCAGAGAGAGAGAAAGAAAGAGCGCAGAGAGAGAAAGAAAGAGCGCAAAGAGAGAAAAAAAGAGCGCAAAGAGAGAAAAAAAGAGCGCAGAGAGAAAGAAAGAGCGCAGAGAGAAAGAAAGAGCACAGAGAGAGAGAGCGCAGAGAGAGAAAGAGAAAGAAAGAGCGCAGAGAGAGAAAGAGAAAGAAAGAGCGCAGAGAGAGAGAGAGCGCAGAGAGAGAAAGAAAGAGCGCAGAGAGAGAGAAAGAAAGAGCGCAGAGAGAGAGAGAGAGCGCAGAGAGAGAGCGCAGAGAGAGAAAGAAAGAGCGCAGAGAGAGAAAGAAAGAGCGCAGAGAAAGAAAGAGCGCAGAGAGAGAGAAAGAAAGAGCGCAGAGAGAGAAAGAAAGAGCGCAAAGAGAGAAAAAAAAGTGCAAAGAGAGAAAAAAAGAGCGCAGAGAGAAAGAAAGAGTGCAGCGAGAAAGAAAGAGCGCAGAGAGAGAGAGCGCAGAGAGAGAAAGAGAAAGAAAGAGCGCAGAAAGAGAGAGAGAAAGAGCGCAGAGAGAGAGAAAGAAAGAGCGCAGAGAGAGAAAGAAAGAGCGCAGAGAGAGAGCGCAGAGAGAAAGAAAGAGCGCAGAGAGAGAGAAAGAGCGCAGAGAGAGAGAAAGAAAGTGCGCAGAGAGAAAGAAAGAGCGCAGAGAGAAAGAGCGCAGAGAGAGAAAGAGAAAGAAAGAGCGCAGAGAGAGAAAGAGAAAGAAAGAGCGCAGAGAGAGAAAGAGAAAGAAAGAGCGCAGAGAGAGAGAGAGAAAGAGCGCAGAGAGAGAGAAAGAAAGAGCGCAGAGAGAAAGAAAGAGCGCAGAGAGAGAGAGAGAGCGCAGAGAGAGAGAAAAAAAGAGCGCAGAGAGAGAGAAAAAAAGAGCGCAGAGAGAGAGAAAAAAAGAGCGCAGAGAGAAAGAAAGAGCGCAGAGAGAGAGAGAAAGAAAGAGCGCAGAGAGAGAGCGCAGAGAGAAAGAGAGAGCGCAGAGAGAGAGAAAGAAAGAGCGCAGAGAGAGAGAAAGAGCGTAGAGAATAAAAGAGCGCAGAGAGAGAGAGAGGAAGAAAGAGCGCAGACAGAGAAAGAAAGAGCGCAGACAGAGAAAGAAAGAGCGCAGACAGAGAAAGAAAGAGCGCAGAGAGAGAGAAAGAGCACAGAGAGAGAGAAAGAGCGCAGAGAGAAAGAGCGCAGAGAGAGAGAAAGAGCGCAGAGAGAGAGAGCGCAGAGAGAGAAAGAAAGAGCGCAGAGAGAGAAAGAAAGAGCGCAGAGAGAGAAAGAAAGAGCGCAGAGAGAGAAAGAAAGAGCGCAGAGAGAGAAAGAAAGAGCGCAGAGAGAGAGAAAGAAAGAGCGCAGAGAGAGAGAGAGAGCGCAGAGAGAGAGAAAGAAAGAGCGCAGAGAGAGAAAGAAAGAGCGCAGAGAGAGAAAGAAAGAGCGCAGAGAGAGAAAGAAAAAGCGCAGAGAGAGAGCGCAGAGAGAAAGAAAGAGCGCAGAGAGAGAGAAAGAGCGCAGAGAGAGAGAGAGAGAGAGAAAGTGCGCAGAGAGAGAGAAAGAAAGAGCGCAGAGAGAGAAAAAAAAGTGCAAAGAGAGAAAAAAAGAGCGCAGAGAGAAAGAAAGAGTGCAGCGAGAAAGAAAGAGCGCAGAGAGAGAGAGCGCAGAGAGAGAAAGAGAAAGAAAGAGCGCAGAAAGAGAGAGAGAAAGAGCGCAGAGAGAGAGAAAGAAAGAGCGCAGAGAGAGAAAGAAAGAGCGCAGAGAGAGAGCGCAGAGAGAAAGAAAGAGCGCAGAGAGAGAGAAAGAGCGCAGAGAGAGAGAAAGAAAGTGCGCAGAGAGAAAGAAAGAGCGCAGAGAGAAAGAGCGCAGAGAGAGAAAGAGAAAGAAAGAGCGCAGAGAGAGAAAGAGAAAGAAAGAGCGCAGAGAGAGAAAGAGAAAGAAAGAGCGCAGAGAGAGAGAGAGAAAGAGCGCAGAGAGAGAGAGAGAAAGAGCGCAGAGAGAGAGAGAGAAAGAGCGCAGAAAGAGAGAAAGAAAGAGCGCAGAGAAAGAGAAAGAGCGCAGAGAGAGAAAGAAAGAGCGCAGAGAGAGAGAAAGAAAGAGCGCAGAGAGAGAGCGCAGAGAGAGAGAGAAAGAGCGCAGAGAGAGAAATAAAGAGCGCAGAGAGAGAAATAAAGAGCGCAGAGAGAGAAATAAAGAGCGCAGAGAGAGAAATAAAGAGCGCAGAGAGAGAAATAAAGAGCGCAGAGAAAGAAAGAGCACAGAGAAAGAGAAAGAAAGAGCGCAGAGAGAGAAAGAAAGAGCGCAAAGAGAGAAAAAAAGAGCGCAAAGAGAGAAAAAAAAGAGCGCAGAGAGAAAGAAAGAAAGAAAGAGCGCAGAGAGAAAGAAAGAGCGCAGAGAGAGAAAGAGAAAGAAAGTGCGCAGAGAGAGAGAGAGAGAAAGAGCGCCGAGAGAGAGAAAGAGCGCAGAGAGAGAGAGGAAGAAAGAGCGCAGAGAGAGAGAAAGAGCGCAGAGAGAGAGAAAGAGCGCAGAGAGAGAGAGGAAGAAAGAGCGCAGAGAGAGAGAAAGAAAGAGCGCAGAGAGAAAGAAAGAGCACATAGAGAGAGAAAGAGCGCAGAGAGAGAGAAAAAGCACAGAGAGAGAAATAAAGAGCGCAGAGAGAGAAAGAAAGAGCGCAGAGAAAGAAAGAGCGCAAAGAGAGAAAGAAAGAGCGCAAAGAGAGAAAGAAAGAGTGCAGAGAGAAAGAAAGAGTGCAGAGAGAAAGAAAGAGCGCAGAGAGATAGAGCGCAGAGAGAGAAAGAGAAAGAAAGAGCGCAGAGAGAGAAAGAGAAAGAAAGAGCGCAGAGAGAGAGAGAGAGAAAGAGCGCAGAGAGAGAGAGAAAGAGCGCAGAGAGAGAGAAAGAGAAAGAAAGAGCGCAGAGAGAGAAAGAAAGAGCGCAGAGAGAGAAAGAAAGAGCGCAGAGAGAGAGAAAGAGCGCAGAGAGAGAGAAAGAGCACAGAGAGAGAGAAAGAGCACAGAGAGAGAGAAAGAAAGAGCGCAGAGAGAGAAAGAGCGCAGAGAGAGAAAGAGCGCAGAGAGAGAGAAAGAGCGCAGAGAGAGAGAAAGAGCGCAGAGAGAGAGAAAAAAAGAGCGCAGAGAGAGAGAAAGAAAAAACGCAGAGAGAGAAAGAAAGAGCGCAGAGAGAGAAAGAGCGCAGAGAGAGAGAAAGAGCGCAGAGAGAGAGAAAGAGCGCAGAGAGAGAGAAAAAAAGAGCGCAGAGAGAGAGAAAGAAAAAGCGCAGAGAGAGAGAAAGAAAGAGCGCAGAGAGAGAAAGAAAGAGCGCAGAGAGAGAAAGAAAGAGCGCAGAGAGAGAAAGAAAGAGCGCAGAGAGAGAAAGAAAGAGCGCAGAGAGTGAGAGAGAAAGAGCGCAGAGAGAAAGAAAGAGCGCAGAGAGAGAGAGAAAGAAAGAGCGCAGAGAGAGAGAGAAAGAAAGAGCGCAGAGAAAGAAAGAAATAGTGCAGAGAGAGAGAAAGAGCGCAGAGAGAGAGAAAGAGCGCAGAGAGAGAGAAAGAGCGCAGAGAGAGAGAGAGGAAGAAAGAGCGCAGAGAGAGAGAAAGAAAGAGCGCAGAGAGAAAGAAAGAGCACATAGAGAGAGAAAGAGCGCAGAGAGAGAGAAAAAGCGCAGAGAGAGAAATAAAGAGCGCAGAGAAAGAAAGAGCGCAGAGAGAGAGAAAGAAAGAGCGCAGAGAGAGAAAGAAAGAGAGCAGAGAGAGAAATAAAGAGCGCAAAGAGAGATAAAAAGAGCGCAAAGAGAGAAAAAAAGAGCGCAGAGAGAAAGAAAGAAAGAGCGCAGAGAGAAAGAAAGAGCGCAGAGAGAGAGCGCAGAGAGAGAAAGAGAAAGAAAGAGCGCAGAGAGAGAGAGAGAAAGAGCGCAGAGAGAGAGAAAGAGAAAGAAAGAGCACAGAGAGAGAAAGAAAGAGCGCAGAGAGAGAAAGAAAGAGCACAGAGAGAGAGAAAGAGCGCAGAGAGAGAGAGAGAGCGCAGAGAGAGAGAAAGAGCACAGAGAGAGAGAAAGAAAGAGCGCAGAGAGAGAAAGAAAGAGCGCAGAGAGAGAAAGAAAGAGCGCAGAGAGAAAGAAAGAGCGCAGAGAGAGAGCGCAGAGAGAGAGAGAAAGAGCGCAGAGAGAGAAATAAAGAGCGCAGAGAGAGAAATAAAGAGCGCAGAGAGAGAAATAAAGAGCGCAGAGAGAGAGAGCGCAGAGAGAGAAAGAAAAAGAAAGAGCGCAGAGAGAGAGCGAGAGAAAGAGCGCCGAGAGAGAGAAAGAGCGCAGAGAGAGAGAAAGAGAAAGAAAGAGCGCAGAGAGAGAGAGAGAGAGAGCGCAGAGAGAGAGAGGAAGAAAGAGCGCAGAGAGAGAGAAAGAAAGAGCGCAGAGAGAAAGAAAGAGCGCAGAGAGAGAGAAAAAGCACAGAGAGAGAAATAAAGAGCGCAGAGAGAGAAAGAATGAGCGCAGAGAAAGAAAGAGCGCAAAGAGAGAAAGAAAGAGCGCAAAGAGAGAAAGAAAGAGTGCAGAGAGAAAGAAAGAGTGCAGAGAGAAAGAAAGAGCGCAGAGAGAGAGAGCGCAGAGAGAGAAAGAGAAAGAAAGAGCGCAGAGAGAGAAAGAGAAAGAAAGAACGCAGAGAGAGAGAAAGAGAAAGAAAGAGCGCAGAGAGAGAAAGAAAGAGCGCAGAGAGAGAAAGAAAGAGCGCAGAGAGAGAGAAAGAGCGCAGAGAGAGAGAAAGAGCGCAGAGAGAGAGAAAGAGCACAGAGAGAGAGAAAGAGCACAGAGAGAGAGAAAGAAAGAGCGCAGAGAGAGAAAGAGCGCAGAGAGAGAAAGAGCGCAGAGAGAGAAAGAGCGCAGAGAGAGAGAAAGAGCGCAGAGAGAGAGAAAAAAAGAGCGCAGAGAGAGAGAAAGAAAAAACGCAGAGAGAGAAAGAAAGAGCGCAGAGAGAGAAAGAGCGCAGAGAGAGAGAAAGAGCGCAGAGAGAGAGAAAGAGCGCAGAGAGAGAGAAAAAAAGAGCGCAGAGAGAGAGAAAGAAAAAGCGCAGAGAGAGAGAAAGAAAGAGCGCAGAGAGAGAAAGAAAGAGCGCAGAGAGAGAAAGAAAGAGCGCAGAGAGAGAAAGAAAGAGCGCAGAGAGAGAAAGAAAGAGCGCAGAGAGTGAGAGAAAGAAAGAGCGCAGAGAGAGAAAGAAATAGCGCAGAGAGAGAGAAAGAGCGCAGAGAGAGAGAAAGAGCGCAGAGAGAGAGAGGAAGAAAGAGCGCAGAGAGAGAGAAAGAAAGAGCGCAGAGAGAAAGAAAGAGCACATAGAGAGAGAAAGAGCGCAGAGAGAGAGAAAAAGCGCAGAGAGAGAAATAAAGAGCGCAGAGAAAGAAAGAGCGCAGAGAGAGAGAAAGAAAGAGCGCAGAGAGAGAAAGAAAGAGAGCAGAGAGAGAAAGAAAGAGCGCAAAGAGAGATAAAAAGAGCGCAAAGAGAGAAAAAAAGAGCGCAGAGAGAAAGAAAGAAAGAGCGCAGAGAGAAAGAAAGAACGCAGAGAGAGAGAGCGCAGAGAGAGAAAGAGAAAGAAAGAGCGCAGAGAGAGAGAGAAAGAGCGCAGAGAGAGAGAAAGAGAAAGAAAGAGCACAGAGAGAGAAAGAAAGAGCGCAGAGAGAGAAAGAAAGAGCACAGAGAGAGAGAAAGAGCGCAGAGAAAGAGAGAGAGAGCGCAGAGAGAGAGAAAGAGCACAGAGAGAGAGAAAGAAAGAGCGCAGAGAGAGAAAGAGCGCAGAGAGAAAAAGAAAGAGCGCAGAGAGAAAGAAAGAGCACAGAGAGAGAGCGCAGAGAGAGAGAGAAAGAGCGCAGAGAGAGAAATAAAGAGCGCAGAGAGAGAAATAAAGAGCGCAGAGAGAGAGAGCGCAGAGAGAGAAAGAGAAAGAAAGAGCGCAGAGAGAGAGAGAGAGAGAAAGAGCGCCGAGAGAGAGAAAGAGCGCAGAGAGAGAGAAAGAGAAAGAAAGAGCGCAGAGAGAGAGAGAGAAAGAGCGCAGAGAGAGAGAAAGAGCGCAGAGAGAGAAATAAAGAGCGCAGAGAAAGAAATAGCGCAGAGAGAGAAAGAAAGAGCGCAGAGAGAGAAAGAAAGAGCGCAGAGAGAGAAAGAAAGAGCGCAGAGAGAGAAAGAAAGAGCGCAGAGAGTGAGAGAGAAAGAGCGCAGAGAGAAAGAAAGAGCGCAGAGAGAGAGAGAAAGAAAGAGCGCAGAGAGAGAGAGAAAGAAAGAGCGCAGAGAAAGAAAGAAATAGCGCAGAGAGAGAGAAAGAGCGCAGAGAGAGAGAAAGAGCGCAGAGAGAGAGAGGAAGAAAGAGCGCAGAGAGAGAGAAAGAAAGAGCGCAGAGAGAAAGAAAGAGCACATAGAGAGAGAAAGAGCGCAGAGAGAGAGAAAAAGCGCAGAGAGAGAAATAAAGAGCGCAGAGAAAGAAAGAGCGCAGAGAGAGAGAAAGAAAGAGCGCAGAGAGAGAAAGAAAGAGAGCAGAGAGAGAAATAAAGAGCGCAAAGAGAGATAAAAAGAGCGCAAAGAGAGAAAAAAAGAGCGCAGAGAGAAAGAAAGAAAGAGCGCAGAGAGAAAGAAAGAGCGCAGAGAGAGAGCGCAGAGAGAGAAAGAGAAAGAAAGAGCGCAGAGAGAGAGAGAAAGAGCGCAGAGAGAGAGAAAGAGAAAGAAAGAGCACAGAGAGAGAAAGAAAGAGCGCAGAGAGAGAAAGAAAGAGCACAGAGAGAGAGAAAGAGCGCAGAGAGAGAGAGAGAGAGCGCAGAGAGAGAGAAAGAGCACAGAGAGAGAGTAAGAAAGAGCGCAGAGAGAGAAAGAAAGAGCGCAGAGAGAGAAAGAAAGAGCGCAGAGAGAAAGAAAGAGCGCAGAGAGAGAGCGCAGAGAGAGAGAGAAAGAGCGCAGAGAGAGAAATAAAGAGCGCAAAGAGAGAAATAAAGAGCGCAGAGAGAGAAATAAAGAGCGCAGAGAGAGAGAGCGCAGAGAGAGAAAGAGAAAGAAAGAGCGCAGAGAGAGAGAGAGCGAGAGAAAGAGCGCCGAGAGAGAGAAAGAGCGCAGAGAGAGAGAAAGAGAAAGAAAGAGCGCAGAGAGAGAGAGAGAAAGAGCGCAGAGAGAGAGAGGAAGAAAGAGCGCAGAGAGAGAGAAAGAAAGAGCGCAGAGAGAAAGAAAGAGCGCAGAGAGAGAGAAAAAGCACAGAGAGAGAAATAAAGAGCGCAGAGAGAGAAAGAAAGAGCGCAGAGAAAGAAAGAGCGCAAAGAGAGAAAGAAAGAGCGCAAAGAGAGAAAGAAAGAGTGCAGAGAGAAAGAAAGAGTGCAGAGAGAAAGAAAGAGCGCAGAGAGAGAGAGCGCAGAGAGAGAAAGAGAAAGAAAGAGCGCAGAGAGAGAAAGAGAAAGAAAGAGCGCAGAGAGAGAGAGAGAAAGAGCGCAGAGAGAGAGAGAAAGAGCGCAGAGAGAGAGAAAGAGAAAGAAAGAGCGCAGAGAGAGAAAGAAAGAGCGCAGAGAGAGAAAGAAAGAGCGCAGAGAGAGAGAAAGAGCGCAGAGAGAGAGAAAGAGCGCAGAGAGAGAAAGAAAGAGCGCAGAGAGAGAAAGAAAGAGCGCAGAGAGAGAAAGAAAGAGCGCAGAGAGAGAAAGAAAGAGCGCAGAGAGTGAGAGAGAAAGAGCGCAGAGAGAAAGAAAGAGCGCAGAGAGAGAGAGAAAGAAAGAGCGCAGAGAGAGAGAGAAAGAAAGAGCGCAGAGAAAGAAAGAAATAGCGCAGAGAGAGAGAAAGAGCGCAGAGAGAGAGAAAGAGCGCAGAGAGAGAGAGGAAGAAAGAGCGCAGAGAGAGAGAAAGAAAGAGCGCAGAGAGAAAGAAAGAGCACATAGAGAGAGAAAGAGCGCAGAGAGAGAGAAAAAGCGCAGAGAGAGAAATAAAGAGCGCAGAGAAAGAAAGAGCGCAGAGAGAGAGAAAGAAAGAGCGCAGAGAGAGAAAGAAAGAGAGCAGAGAGAGAAATAAAGAGCGCAAAGAGAGATAAAAAGAGCGCAAAGAGAGAAAAAAAGAGCGCAGAGAGAAAGAAAGAAAGAGCGCAGAGAGAAAGAAAGAGCGCAGAGAGAGAGCGCAGAGAGAGAAAGAGAAAGAAAGAGCGCAGAGAGAGAGAGAAAGAGCGCAGAGAGAGAGAAAGAGAAAGAAAGAGCACAGAGAGAGAAAGAAAGAGCGCAGAGAGAGAAAGAAAGAGCACAGAGAGAGAGAAAGAGCGCAGAGAGAGAGAGAGAGCGCAGAGAGAGAGAAAGAGCACAGAGAGAGAGTAAGAAAGAGCGCAGAGAGAGAAAGAAAGAGCGCAGAGAGAGAAAGAAAGAGCGCAGAGAGAAAGAAAGAGCGCAGAGAGAGAGCGCAGAGAGAGAGAGAAAGAGCGCAGAGAGAGAAATAAAGAGCGCAAAGAGAGAAATAAAGAGCGCAGAGAGAGAAATAAAGAGCGCAGAGAGAGAGAGCGCAGAGAGAGAAAGAGAAAGAAAGAGCGCAGAGAGAGAGAGAGCGAGAGAAAGAGCGCCGAGAGAGAGAAAGAGCGCAGAGAGAGAGAAAGAGAAAGAAAGAGCGCAGAGAGAGAGAGAGAAAGAGCGCAGAGAGAGAGAGGAAGAAAGAGCGCAGAGAGAGAGAAAGAAAGAGCGCAGAGAGAAAGAAAGAGCGCAGAGAGAGAGAAAAAGCACAGAGAGAGAAATAAAGAGCGCAGAGAGAGAAAGAAAGAGCGCAGAGAAAGAAAGAGCGCAAAGAGAGAAAGAAAGAGCGCAAAGAGAGAAAGAAAGAGTGCAGAGAGAAAGAAAGAGTGCAGAGAGAAAGAAAGAGCGCAGAGAGAGAGAGCGCAGAGAGAGAAAGAGAAAGAAAGAGCGCAGAGAGAGAAAGAGAAAGAAAGAGCGCAGAGAGAGAGAGAGAAAGAGCGCAGAGAGAGAGAGAAAGAGCGCAGAGAGAGAGAAAGAGAAAGAAAGAGCGCAGAGAGAGAAAGAAAGAGCGCAGAGAGAGAAAGAAAGAGCGCAGAGAGAGAGAAAGAGCGCAGAGAGAGAGAAAGAGCGCAGAGAGAGAGAAAGAGCACAGAGAGAGAGAAAGAGCACAGAGAGAGAGAAAGAAAGAGCGCAGAGAGAGAAAGAGCGCAGAGAGAGAAAGAGCGCAGAGAGAGAAAGAGCGCAGAGAGAGAGAAAGAGCGCAGAGAGAGAGAAAAAAAGAGCGCAGAGAGAGAGAAAGAAAAAACGCAGAGAGAGAAAGAAAGAGCGCAGAGAGAGAAAGAGCGCAGAGAGAGAGAAAGAGCGCAGAGAGAGAGAAAGAGCGCAGAGAGAGAGAAAAAAAGAGCGCAGAGAGAGAGAAAGAAAAAGCGCAGAGAGAGAGAAAGAAAGAGCGCAGAGAGAGAAAGAAAGAGCGCAGAGAGAGAAAGAAAGAGCGCAGAGAGAGAAAGAAAGAGCGCAGAGAGAGAAAGAAAGAGCGCAGAGAGTGAGAGAAAGAAAGAGCGCAGAGAGAGAAAGAAATAGCGCAGAGAGAGAGAAAGAGCGCAGAGAGAGAGAAAGAGCGCAGAGAGAGAGAGGAAGAAAGAGCGCAGAGAGAGAGAAAGAAAGAGCGCAGAGAGAAAGAAAGAGCACATAGAGAGAGAAAGAGCGCAGAGAGAGAGAAAAAGCGCAGAGAGAGAAATAAAGAGCGCAGAGAAAGAAAGAGCGCAGAGAGAGAGAAAGAAAGAGCGCAGAGAGAGAAAGAAAGAGAGCAGAGAGAGAAAGAAAAAGAGCACAAAGAGAGATAAAAAGAGCGCAAAGAGAGAAAAAAAGAGCGCAGAGAGAAAGAAAGAAAGAGCGCAGAGAGAAAGAAAGAGCGCAGAGAGAGAGAGCGCAGAGAGAGAAAGAGAAAGAAAGAGCGCAGAGAGAGAGAGAAAGAGCGCAGAGAGAGAGAAAGAGAAAGAAAGAGCACAGAGAGAGAAAGAAAGAGCGCAGAGAGAGAAAGAAAGAGCACAGAGAGAGAGAAAGAGCGCAGAGAGAGAGAGAGAGAGCGCAGAGAGAGAGAAAGAGCACAGAGAGAGAGAAAGAAAGAGCGCAGAGAGAGAAAGAAAGAGAGCAGAGAGAGAAAGAAAGAGCGCAAAGAGAGATAAAAAGAGCGCAAAGAGAGAAAAAAAGAGCGCAGAGAGAAAGAAAGAAAGAGCGCAGAGAGAAAGAAAGAACGCAGAGAGAGAGAGCGCAGAGAGAGAAAGAGAAAGAAAGAGCGCAGAGAGAGAGAGAAAGAGCGCAGAGAGAGAGAAAGAGAAAGAAAGAGCACAGAGAGAGAAAGAAAGAGCGCAGAGAGAGAAAGAAAGAGCACAGAGAGAGAGAAAGAGCGCAGAGAAAGAGAGAGAGAGCGCAGAGAGAGAGAAAGAGCACAGAGAGAGAGAAAGAAAGAGCGCAGAGAGAGAAAGAGCGCAGAGAGAAAAAGAAAGAGCGCAGAGAGAAAGAAAGAGCACAGAGAGAGAGCGCAGAGAGAGAGAGAAAGAGCGCAGAGAGAGAAATAAAGAGCGCAGAGAGAGAAATAAAGAGCGCAGAGAGAGAAATAAAGAGCGCAGAGAGAGAGAGCGCAGAGAGAGAAAGAGAAAGAAAGAGCGCAGAGAGAGAGAGAGAAAGAGCGCAGAGAGAGAGAAAGAGCGCAGAGAGAGAAATAAAGAGCGCAGAGAAAGAAATAGCGCAGAGAGAGAAAGAAAGAGCGCAGAGAGAGAAAGAAAGAGCGCAGAGAGAGAAAGAAAGAGCGCAGAGAGAGAAAGAAAGAGCGCAGAGAGTGAGAGAGAAAGAGCGCAGAGAGAAAGAAAGAGCGCAGAGAGAGAGAGAAAGAAAGAGCGCAGAGAGAGAGAGAAAGAAAGAGCGCAGAGAAAGAAAGAAATAGCGCAGAGAGAGAGAAAGAGCGCAGAGAGAGAGAAAGAGCGCAGAGAGAGAGAGGAAGAAAGAGCGCAGAGAGAGAGAAAGAAAGAGCGCAGAGAGAAAGAAAGAGCACATAGAGAGAGAAAGAGCGCAGAGAGAGAGAAAAAGCGCAGAGAGAGAAATAAAGAGCGCAGAGAAAGAAAGAGCGCAGAGAGAGAGAAAGAAAGAGCGCAGAGAGAGAAAGAAAGAGAGCAGAGAGAGAAATAAAGAGCGCAAAGAGAGATAAAAAGAGCGCAAAGAGAGAAAAAAAGAGCGCAGAGAGAAAGAAAGAAAGAGCGCAGAGAGAAAGAAAGAGCGCAGAGAGAGAGCGCAGAGAGAGAAAGAGAAAGAAAGAGCGCAGAGAGAGAGAGAAAGAGCGCAGAGAGAGAGAAAGAGAAAGAAAGAGCACAGAGAGAGAAAGAAAGAGCGCAGAGAGAGAAAGAAAGAGCACAGAGAGAGAGAAAGAGCGCATAGAGAGAGAGAGAGCGCAGAGAGAGAGAAAGAGCACAGAGAGAGAGTAAGAAAGAGCGCAGAGAGAGAAAGAAAGAGCGCAGAGAGAGAAAGAAAGAGCGCAGAGAGAAAGAAAGAGCGCAGAGAGAGAGCGCAGAGAGAGAGAGAAAGAGCGCAGAGAGAGAAATAAAGAGCGCAAAGAGAGAAATAAAGAGCGCAGAGAGAGAAATAAAGAGCGCAGAGAGAGAGAGCGCAGAGAGAGAAAGAGAAAGAAAGAGCGCAGAGAGAGAGAGAGCGAGAGAAAGAGCGCCGAGAGAGAGAAAGAGCGCAGAGAGAGAGAAAGAGAAAGAAAGAGCGCAGAGAGAGAGAGAGAAAGAGCGCAGAGAGAGAGAGGAAGAAAGAGCGCAGAGAGAGAGAAAGAAAGAGCGCAGAGAGAAAGAAAGAGCGCAGAGAGAGAAAGAAAGAGCGCAAAGAGAGAAAGAAAGAGTGCAGAGAGAAAGAAAGAGTGCAGAGAGAAAGAAAGAGCGCAGAGAGAGAGAGCGCAGAGAGAGAAAGAGAAAGAAAGAGCGCAGAGAGAGAAAGAGAAAGAAAGAGCGCAGAGAGAGAGAGAGAAAGAGCGCAGAGAGAGAGAGAAAGAGCTCAGAGAGAGAGAAAGAGAAAGAAAGAGCGCAGAGAGAGAAAGAAAGAGCGCAGAGAGAGAAAGAAAGAGCGCAGAGAGAGAGAAAGAGCGCAGAGAGAGAGAAAGAGCGCAGAGAGAGAGAAAGAGCACAGAGAGAGAGAAAGAGCACAGAGAGAGAGAAAGAAAGAGCGCAGAGAGAGAAAGAGCGCAGAGAGAGAAAGAGCGCAGAGAGAGAAAGAGCGCAGAGAGAGAGAAAGAGCGCAGAGAGAGAGAAAAAAAGAGCGCAGAGAGAGAGAAAGAAAAAACGCAGAGAGAGAAAGAAAGAGCGCAGAGAGAGAAAGAGCGCAGAGAGAGAGAAAGAGCGCAGAGAGAGAGAAAGAGCGCAGAGAGAGAGAAAAAAAGAGCGCAGAGAGAGAGAAAGAAAAAGCGCAGAGAGAGAGAAAGAAAGAGCGCAGAGAGAGAAAGAAAGAGCGCAGAGAGAGAAAGAAAGAGCGCAGAGAGAGAAAGAAAGAGCGCAGAGAGAGAAAGAAAGAGCGCAGAGAGTGAGAGAAAGAAAGAGCGCAGAGAGAGAAAGAAATAGCGCAGAGAGAGAGAAAGAGCGCAGAGAGAGAGAAAGAGCGCAGAGAGAGAGAGGAAGAAAGAGCGCAGAGAGAGAGAAAGAAAGAGCGCAGAGAGAAAGAAAGAGCACATAGAGAGAGAAAGAGCGCAGAGAGAGAGAAAAAGCGCAGAGAGAGAAATAAAGAGCGCAGAGAAAGAAAGAGCGCAGAGAGAGAGAAAGAAAGAGCGCAGAGAGAGAAAGAAAGAGAGCAGAGAGAGAAAGAAAAAGAGCACAAAGAGAGATAAAAAGAGCGCAAAGAGAGAAAAAAAGAGCGCAGAGAGAAAGAAAGAAAGAGCGCAGAGAGAAAGAAAGAGCGCAGAGAGAGAGAGCGCAGAGAGAGAAAGAGAAAGAAAGAGCGCAGAGAGAGAGAGAAAGAGCGCAGAGAGAGAGAAAGAGAAAGAAAGAGCACAGAGAGAGAAAGAAAGAGCGCAGAGAGAGAAAGAAAGAGCACAGAGAGAGAGAAAGAGCGCAGAGAGAGAGAGAGAGAGCGCAGAGAGAGAGAAAGAGCACAGAGAGAGAGAAAGAAAGAGCGCAGAGAGAGAAAGAAAGAGAGCAGAGAGAGAAAGAAAGAGCGCAAAGAGAGATAAAAAGAGCGCAAAGAGAGAAAAAAAGAGCGCAGAGAGAAAGAAAGAAAGAGCGCAGAGAGAAAGAAAGAACGCAGAGAGAGAGAGCGCAGAGAGAGAAAGAGAAAGAAAGAGCGCAGAGAGAGAGAGAAAGAGCGCAGAGAGAGAGAAAGAGAAAGAAAGAGCACAGAGAGAGAAAGAAAGAGCGCAGAGAGAGAAAGAAAGAGCACAGAGAGAGAGAAAGAGCGCAGAGAAAGAGAGAGAGAGCGCAGAGAGAGAGAAAGAGCACAGAGAGAGAGAAAGAAAGAGCGCAGAGAGAGAAAGAGCGCAGAGAGAAAAAGAAAGAGCGCAGAGAGAAAGAAAGAGCACAGAGAGAGAGCGCAGAGAGAGAGAGAAAGAGCGCAGAGAGAGAAATAAAGAGCGCAGAGAGAGAAATAAAGAGCGCAGAGAGAGAAATAAAGAGCGCAGAGAGAGAAAGCGCAGAGAGAGAAAGAGAAAGAAAGAGCGCAGAGAGAGAGAGAGAGAGAAAGAGCGCCGAGAGAGAGAAAGAGCGCAGAGAGAGAGAAAGAGAAAGAAAGAGCGCAGAGAGAGAGAGAGAAAGAGCGCAGAGAGAGAGAAAGAGCGCAGAGAGAGAAATAAAGAGCGCAGAGAAAGAAATAGCGCAGAGAGAGAGAAAGAAAGAGCGCAGAGAGAGAAAGAAAGAGAGCAGAGAGAGAAAGAAAGAGCGCAAAGAGAGAAAAAAAGAGCGCAAAGAGAGAAAAAAAGAGCGCAGAGAGAAAGAAAGAAAGAGCGCAGAGAGAAAGAAAGAGCGCAGAGAGAGAGAGAGCGCAGAGAGAGAAAGAGAAAGAAAGAGCGCAGAGAGAGAGAAAGAGCGCAGAGAGAGAGAAAGAGAAAGAAAGAGCACAGAGAGAGAAAGAAAGAGAGCAGAGAGAGAAAGAAAGAGCGCAGAGAGAGAGAAAGAGCGCAGAGAGAGAGAAAGAGCGCAGAGAGAGAGAAAGAGCGCAGAGAGAGAGAAAGAGCACACAGAGAGAGAGAGAGAGCGCAGAGAGAGAGAAAGAGCACAGAGAGAGAGAAAGAAAGAGCGCAGAGAGAGAAAGAGCGCAGAGAGAGAAAGAAAAAGCGCAGAGAGAAAGAAAGAGCGCAGAGAGAGAGCGCAGAGAGAGAGAGAAAGAGCGCAGAGAGAGAAATAAAGAGCGCAGAGAGAGAAATAAAGAGCGCAGAGAGAGAAAGAAAGAGCGCAAAGAGAGAGAAAGAGCGCAGAGAGAGAGAAAGAGAAAGAAAGAGCGCAGAGAGAGAGAGAGAAAGAGCGCAGAGAGAGAGAAAGAGCGCAGAGAGAGAAATAAAGAGCGCAGAGAAAGAAATAGCGCAGAGAGAGAGAAAGAAAGAGCGCAGAGAGAGAAAGAAAGAGAGCAGAGAGAGAAAGAAAGAGCGCAAAGAGAGAAAAAAAGAGCGCAAAGAGAGAAAAAAAGAGCGCAGAGAGAAAGAAAGAAAGAGCGCAAAGAGAAAGAAAGAGCGCAGAGAGAGAGAGCGCAGAGAGAGAAAGAGAAAGAAAGAGCGCAGAGAGAGAGAAAGAGCGCAGAGAGAGAGAAAGAGAAAGAAAGAGCACAGAGAGAGAAAGAAAGAGCGCAGAGAGAGAAAGAAAGAGCGCAGAGAGAGAGAAAGAGCGCAGAGAGAGAGAAAGAGCGCAGAGAGAGAGAAAGAGCACAGAGAGAGAGAAAGAGCACAGAGAGAGAGAAAGAAAGAGCGCAGAGAGAGAAAGAGCGCAGAGAGAGAAAGAAAGAGCGCAGAGAGAGAGAAAGAAAGAGCGCAGAGAGAGAGCGCAGAGAGAGAGAGAGAGCGCAGAGAGAGAGAGAAAGAGCGCAGAGAGAGAAATAAAGAGCGCAGAGAGAGAAATAAAGAGCGCAGAGAGAGAAATAAAGAGCGCAGAGAGAGAGAGAGCGCAGAGAGAGAAAGAGAAAGAAAGAGCGCAGAGAGAGAGAGAGAGAGAGAAAGAGCGCCGAGAGAGAGAAAGAGCGCAGAGAGAGAGAAAGAGAAAGAAAGAGCGCAGAGAGAGAAATAAAGAGCGCAGAGAGAGAAATAAAGAGCGCAGAGAGAGAAATAAAGAGCGCAGAGAGAGAAATAAAGAGCGCAGAGAGAGAAATAAAGAGCGCAGAGAGAGAAAGAAAGAGCGCAGAGAGAGAAATAAAGAGCGCAGAGAGAGAAATAAAGAGCGCAGAGAGAGAAATAAAGAGCGCAGAGAAAGAAAGAGCACAGAGAGAGAGAAAGAAAGAGCGCAGAGAGAGAAAGAAAGAGCGCAAAGAGAGAAAAAAAGAGCGCAGAGAGAGAGAAAAAAAGAGCGCAGAGAGAAAGAAAGAAAGAGCGCAGAGAGAAAGAAAGAGCGCAGAGAGAGAGCGCAGAGAGAGAAAGAGAAAGAAAGAGCGCAGAGAGAGAGAGAGAGAAAGAGCGCCGAGAGAGAGAAAGAGCGCAGAGAGAGAGAAAGAGAAAGAAAGAGCGCAGAGAAAGAAAGAGAAAGAAAGAGCGCAGAGAGAGAAAGAGCGCAGAGAGAGAAAGAGCGCAGAGAGAGAGAGAGCGCAGAGAGAGAAAGAGCGCAGAGAAAGAAAGAGAAAGAAAGAGCGCAGAGAGAGAGAGCGCAGAGAGAGAAAGAGAAAGAAAGAGCGCAGAGAGAGAGAGAGAGAGAGAAAGAGCGCCGAGAGAGAGAAAGAGCGCAGAGAGAGAGAAAGAGAAAGAAAGAGCGCAGAGAGAGAAATAAAGAGCGCAGAGAGAGAAATAAAGAGCACAGAGAGAGAAATAAAGAGCGCAGAGAGAGAAATAAAGAGCGCAGAGAGAGAAATAAAGAGCGCAGAGAGAGAAATAAAGAGCGCAGAGAGAGAAATAAAGAGCGCAGAGAGAGAAATAAAGAGCGCAGAGAGAGAAATAAAGAGCGCAGAGAAAGAAAGAGCACAGAGAGAGAGAAAGAAAGAGCGCAGAGAGAGAAAGAAAGAGCGCAAAGAGAGAAAAAAAGAGCGCAGAGAGAGAGAAAAAAAGAGCGCAGAGAGAAAGAAAGAAAGAGCGCAGAGAGAAAGAAAGAGCGCAGAGAGAGAAAGAGAAAGAAAGAGCGCAGAGAGAGAGAGAGAGAAAGAGCGCCGAGAGAGAGAAAGAGCGCAGAGAGAGAGAAAGAGAAAGAAAGAGCGCAGAGAGAGAGAAAGAGCGCAGAGAAAGAAAGAGAAAGAAAGAGCGCAGAGAGAGAAAGAGCGCAGAGAGAGAAAGAGCGCAGAGAGAGAGAGAGCGCAGAGAGAGAAAGAGCGCAGAGAAAGAAAGAGAAAGAAAGAGCGCAGAGAGAGAAAGAGAGAGCTTAGAGAGAGAAAGAAAGAGCGCAAAGAGAGAAAAAAAGAGCGCAGAAAGAAAGAAAGAGCGCAGAGAGAAAGAAAGAAAGAGCGCAGAGAGAGAGAAAGAGCGCAGAGAGAGAAAGAGAAAGAAAGAGCGCAGAGAGAGAGAGAGAAAGAGCGCAGAGAGAGAGAGAAAGAGCGCAGAGAGAGAGAAAGAGCGCAGAGAAAGAAAGAGAAAGAAAGAGCGCAGAGAGAGAAAGAGCGCAGAGAGAGAAAGAGCGCAGAGAGAGAAAGAGCACAGAGAGAGAGCGCAGAGAGAGAAAGAGAGCAGAGAGAAAGAAAGAGCGCAGAGAGAGAGAGAGAAAGAGCGCAGAGAGAGAGAAAGAACGCAGAGAGAGAGAAAGAGCGCAGAGAGAGAGAAAGAGCGCAGAGAGAGAGAAAGAGCGCAGAGAGAGAGAAAGAGCGCAGAGAGAGAGAAAGAGCGCAGAGAGAGAGAAAGAGCGCAGAGAGAGAGAGAAAGAAAGAGCGCAGAGAGAGAGAGAAAGAAAGAGCGCAGAGAAAGAAAGAAATAGCGCAGAGAGAGAGAAAGAGCGCAGAGAGAGAGAAAGAGCGCAGAGAGAGAGAGGAAGAAAGAGCGCAGAGAGAGAGAAAGAAAGAGCGCAGAGAGAAAGAAAGAGCACATAGAGAGAGAAAGAGCGCAGAGAGAGAGAAAAAGCGCAGAGAGAGAAATAAAGAGCGCAGAGAAAGAAAGAGCGCAGAGAGAGAGAAAGAAAGAGCGCAGAGAGAGAAAGAAAGAGAGCAGAGAGAGAAATAAAGAGCGCAAAGAGAGATAAAAAGAGCGCAAAGAGAGAAAAAAAGAGCGCAGAGAGAAAGAAAGAAAGAGCGCAGAGAGAAAGAAAGAGCGCAGAGAGAGAGCGCAGAGAGAGAAAGAGAAAGAAAGAGCGCAGAGAGAGAGAGAAAGAGCGCAGAGAGAGAGAAAGAGAAAGAAAGAGCACAGAGAGAGAAAGAGCACAGAGAGAGAAAGAAAGAGCACAGAGAGAGAGAAAGAGCGCAGAGAGAGAGAGAGAGCGCAGAGAGAGAGAAAGAGCACAGAGAGAGAGAAAGAAAGAGCGCAGAAAGAGAAAGAAAGAGCGCAGAGAGAGAAAGAAAGAGCGCAGAGAGAAAGAAAGAGCGCAGAGAGAGAGCGCAGAGAGAGAGAGAAAGAGCGCAGAGAGAGAGAGAAAGAGCGCAGAGAGAGAAATAAAGAGCGCAGAGAGAGAAATAAAGAGCGCAGAGAGAGAGAGCGCAGAGAGAGAAAGAGAAAGAAAGAGCGCAGAGAGAGAGAGAGAGCGAGAGAAAGAGCGCCGAGAGAGAGAAAGAGCGCAGAGAGAGAGAAAGAGAAAGAGCGCAGAGAGAGAGAGGAAGAAAGAGCGCAGAGAGAGAGAAAGAAAGAGCGCAGAGAGAAAGAAAGAGCGCAGAGAGAGAGAAAAAGCACAGAGAGAGAAATAAAGAGCGCAGAGAGAGAAAGAAAGAGCGCAGAGAAAGAAAGAGCGCAAAGAGAGAAAGAAAGAGCGCAAAGAGAGAAAGAAAGAGTGCAGAGAGAAAGAAAGAGTGCAGAGAGAAAGAAAGAGCGCAGAGAGAGAGAGCGCAGAGAGAGAAAGAGAAAGAAAGAGCGCAGAGAGAGAAAGAGAAAGACAGAGCGCAGAGAGAGAGAGAGAAAGAGCGCAGAGAGAGAGAGAAAGAGCGCAGAGAGAGAGAAAGAGAAAGAAAGAGCGCAGAGAGAGAAAGAAAGAGCGCAGAGAGAGAAAGAAAGAGCGCAGAGAGAGAGAAAGAGCGCAGAGAGAGAGAAAGAGCGCAGAGAGAGAGAAAGAGCACAGAGAGAGAGAAAGAGCACAGAGAGAGAGAAAGAAAGAGCGCAGAGAGAGAAAGAGCGCAGAGAGAGAAAGAGCGCAGAGAGAGAAAGAGCGCAGAGAGAGAGAAAGAGCGCAGAGAGAGAGAAAAAAAGAGCGCAGAGAGAGAGAAAGAAAAAACGCAGAGAGAGAAAGAAAGAGCGCAGAGAGAGAAAGAGCGCAGAGAGAGAGAAAGAGCGCAGAGAGAGAGAAAGAGCGCAGAGAGAGAGAAAAAAAGAGCGCAGAGAGAGAGAAAGAAAAAGCGCAGAGAGAGAGAAAGAAAGAGCGCAGAGAGAGAAAGAAAGAGCGCAGAGAGAGAAAGAAAGAGCGCAGAGAGAGAAAGAAAGAGCGCAGAGAGAGAAAGAAAGAGCGCAGAGAGTGAGAGAAAGAAAGAGCGCAGAGAGAGAAAGAAATAGCGCAGAGAGAGAGAAAGAGCGCAGAGAGAGAGAAAGAGCGCAGAGAGAGAGAGGAAGAAAGAGCGCAGAGAGAGAGAAAGAAAGAGCGCAGAGAGAAAGAAAGAGCACATAGAGAGAGAAAGAGCGCAGAGAGAGAGAAAAAGCGCAGAGAGAGAAATAAAGAGCGCAGAGAAAGAAAGAGCGCAGAGAGAGAGAAAGAAAGAGCGCAGAGAGAGAAAGAAAGAGAGCAGAGAGAGAAAGTAAGAGCGCAAAGAGAGATAAAAAGAGCGCAAAGAGAGAAAAAAAGAGCGCAGAGAGAAAGAAAGAAAGAGCGCAGAGAGAAAGAAAGAGCGCAGAGAGAGAGAGCGCAGAGAGAGAAAGAGAAAGAAAGAGCGCAGAGAGAGAGAGAAAGAGCGCAGAGAGAGAGAAAGAGAAAGAAAGAGCACAGAGAGAGAAAGAAAGAGCGCAGAGAGAGAAAGAAAGAGCACAGAGAGAGAGAAAGAGCGCAGAGAGAGAGAGTGAGAGCGCAGAGAGAGAGAAAGAGCACAGAGAGAGAGAAAGAAAGAGCGCAGAGAGAGAAAGAGCGCA
Organism: Ascaphus truei; assembly: GCF_040206685.1. NCBI lineage: Eukaryota > Metazoa > Chordata > Amphibia > Anura > Ascaphidae > Ascaphus > Ascaphus truei. The sequence continues at coordinate 1,320,880 of NW_027457167.1, read as the reverse complement.
GAGAGAAAAAGAAAGAGCGCAGAGAGAAAGAAAGAGCACAGAGAGAGAGCGCAGAGAGAGAGAGAAAGAGCGCAGAGAGAGAAATAAAGAGCGCAGAGAGAGAAATAAAGAGCGCAGAGAGAGAAATAAAGAGCGCAGAGAGAGAGAGCGCAGAGAGAGAAAGAGAAAGAAAGAGCGCAGAGAGAGAGAGAGAGAAAGAGCGCCGAGAGAGAGAAAGAGCGCAGAGAGAGAGAAAGAGAAAGAAAGAGCGCAGAGAGAGAGAGAGAAAGAGCGCAGAGAGAGAGAAAGAGCGCAGAGAGAGAAATAAAGAGCGCAGAGAAAGAAATAGCGCAGAGAGAGAGAAAGAAAGAGCGCAGAGAGAGAAAGAAAGAGAGCAGAGAGAGAAAGAAAGAGCGCAAAGAGAGAAAAAAAGAGCGCAAAGAGAGAAAAAAAGAGCGCAGAGAGAAAGAAAGAAAGAGCGCAGAGAGAAAGAAAGAGCGCAGAGAGAAAGAAAGAGCGCAGAGAGAGAGAGAGCGCAAAGAGAGAAAGAGAAAGAAAGAGCGCAGAGAGAGAGAAAGAGCGCAGAGAGAGAGAAAGAGAAAGAAAGAGCACAGAGAGAGAAAGAAAGAGCGCAGAGAGAGAAAGAAAGAGCGCAGAGAGAGAAAGAAAGAGCGCAGAGAGAGAGAAAGAGCGCAGAGAGAGAGAAAGAGCGCAGAGAGAGAGAAAGAGCGCAGAGAGAGAGAAAGAGCACAGAGAGAGAGAAAGAAAGAGCGCAGAGAGAGAAAGAGCGCAGAGAGAGAAAGAAAGAGCGCAGAGAGAAAGAAAGAGCGCAGAGAGAGAGCGCAGAGAGAGAGAGAAAGAGCGCAGAGAGAGAAATAAAGAGCGCAGAGAGAGAAATAAAGAGCGCAGAGAGAGAAAGAAAGAGCGCAAAGAGAGAGAAAGAGCGCAGAGAGAGAGAAAGAGAAAGAAAGAGCGCAGAGAGAGAGAGAGAAAGAGCGCAGAGAGAGAGAAAGAGCGCAGAGAGAGAAATAAAGAGCGCAGAGAAAGAAATAGCGCAGAGAGAGAGAAAGAAAGAGCGCAGAGAGAGAAAGAAAGAGAGCAGAGAGAGAAAGAAAGAGCGCAAAGAGAGAAAAAAAGAGCGCAAAGAGAGAAAAAAAGAGCGCAGAGAGAAAGAAAGAAAGAGCGCAGAGAGAAAGAAAGAGCGCAGAGAGAGAGAGCGCAGAGAGAGAAAGAGAAAGAAAGAGCGCAGAGAGAGAGAAAGAGCGCAGAGAGAGAGAAAGAGAAAGAAAGAGCACAGAGAGAGAAAGAAAGAGCGCAGAGAGAGAAAGAAAGAGCGCAGAGAGAGAGAAAGAGCGCAGAGAGAGAGAAAGAGCGCAGAGAGAGAGAAAGAGCGCAGAGAGAGAGAAAGAGCACAGAGAGAGAGAAAGAGCACAGAGAGAGAGAAAGAAAGAGCGCAGAGAGAGAAAGAGCGCAGAGAGAGAAAGAAAGAGCGCAGAGAGAGAGAAAGAAAGAGCGCAGAGAGAGAGCGCAGAGAGAGAGAGAGAGCGCAGAGAGAGAGAGAAAGAGCGCAGAGAGAGAAATAAAGAGCGCAGAGAGAGAAATAAAGAGCGCAGAGAGAGAAATAAAGAGCACAGAGAGAGAGAGCGCAGAGAGAGAAAGAGAAAGAAAGAGCGCAGAGAGAGAGAGAGAGAGAAAAAGCGCCGAGAGAGAGAAAGAGCGCAGAGAGAGAGAAAGAGAAAGAAAGAGCGCAGAGAGAGAAATAAAGAGCACAGAGAGAGAAATAAAGAGCGCAGAGAGAGAAATAAAGAGCGCAGAGAGAGAAATAAAGAGCGCAGAGAGAGAAATAAAGAGCGCAGAGAGAGAAATAAAGAGCACAGAGAGAGAAATAAAGAGCGCAGAGAGAGAAATAAAGAGCGCAGAGAGAGAAATAAAGAGCGCAGAGAGAGAAATAAAGAGCGCAGAGAAAGAAAGAGCGCAGAGAGAGAGAAAGAAAGAGCGCAGAGAGAGAAAGAAAGAGCGCAAAGAGAGAAAAAAAGAGCGCAGAGAGAGAGAAAAAAAGAGCGCAGAGAGAAAGAAAGAAAGAGCGTAGAGAGAAAGAAAGAGCGCAGAGAGAGAGAAAGAGAAAGAGCGCAGAGAGAGAGAGGAAGAAAGAGCGCAGAGAGAGAGAAAGAAAGAGCGCAGAGAGAAAGAAAGAGCGCAGAGAGAGTGAAAAAGCACAGAGAGAGAAATAAAGAGCGCAGAGAGAGAAAGAAAGAGCGCAGAGAAAGAAAGAGCGCAAAGAGAGAAAGAAAGAGCGCAAAGAGAGAAAGAAAGAGTGCAGAGAGAAAGAAAGAGTGCAGAGAGAAAGAAAGAGCGCAGAGAGAGAGAGCGCAGAGAGAGAAAGAGAAAGAAAGAGCGCAGAGAGAGAAAGAGAAAGACAGAGCGCAGAGAGAGAGAGAGAAAGAGCGCAGAGAGAGAGAGAAAGAGCGCAGAGAGAGAGAAAGAGAAAGAAAGAGCGCAGAGAGAGAAAGAAAGAGCGCAGAGAGAGAAAGAAAGAGCGCAGAGAGAGAGAAAGAGCGCAGAGAGAGAGAAAGAGCGCAGAGAGAGAGAAAGAGCACAGAGAGAGAGAAAGAGCACAGAGAGAGAGAAAGAAAGAGCGCAGAGAGAGAAAGAGCGCAGAGAGAGAAAGAGCGCAGAGAGAGAAAGAGCGCAGAGAGAGAGAAAGAGCGCAGAGAGAGAGAAAAAAAGAGCGCAGAGAGAGAGAAAGAAAAAACGCAGAGAGAGAAAGAAAGAGCGCAGAGAGAGAAAGAGCGCAGAGAGAGAGAAAGAGCGCAGAGAGAGAGAAAGAGCGCAGAGAGAGAGAAAAAAAGAGCGCAGAGAGAGAGAAAGAAAAAGCGCAGAGAGAGAGAAAGAAAGAGCGCAGAGAGAGAAAGAAAGAGCGCAGAGAGAGAAAGAAAGAGCGCAGAGAGAGAAAGAAAGAGCGCAGAGAGAGAAAGAAAGAGCGCAGAGAGTGAGAGAAAGAAAGAGCGCAGAGAGAGAAAGAAATAGCGCAGAGAGAGAGAAAGAGCGCAGAGAGAGAGAAAGAGCGCAGAGAGAGAGAGGAAGAAAGAGCGCAGAGAGAGAGAAAGAAAGAGCGCAGAGAGAAAGAAAGAGCACATAGAGAGAGAAAGAGCGCAGAGAGAGAGAAAAAGCGCAGAGAGAGAAATAAAGAGCGCAGAGAAAGAAAGAGCGCAGAGAGAGAGAAAGAAAGAGCGCAGAGAGAGAAAGAAAGAGAGCAGAGAGAGAAAGTAAGAGCGCAAAGAGAGATAAAAAGAGCGCAAAGAGAGAAAAAAAGAGCGCAGAGAGAAAGAAAGAAAGAGCGCAGAGAGAAAGAAAGAGCGCAGAGAGAGAGAGCGCAGAGAGAGAAAGAGAAAGAAAGAGCGCAGAGAGAGAGAGAAAGAGCGCAGAGAGAGAGAAAGAGAAAGAAAGAGCACAGAGAGAGAAAGAAAGAGCGCAGAGAGAGAAAGAAAGAGCACAGAGAGAGAGAAAGAGCGCAGAGAGAGAGAGTGAGAGCGCAGAGAGAGAGAAAGAGCACAGAGAGAGAGAAAGAAAGAGCGCAGAGAGAGAAAGAGCGCAGAGAGAAAAAGAAAGAGCGCAGAGAGAAAGAAAGAGCACAGAGAGAGAGCGCAGAGAGAGAGAGAAAGAGCGCAGAGAGAGAAATAAAGAGCGCAGAGAGAGAAATAAAGAGCGCAGAGAGAGAAATAAAGAGCGCAGAGAGAGAGAGCGCAGAGAGAGAAAGAGAAAGAAAGAGCGCAGAGAGAGAGAGAGAGAAAGAGCGCCGAGAGAGAGAAAGAGCGCAGAGAGAGAGAAAGAGAAAGAAAGAGCGCAGAGAGAGAGAGAGAAAGAGCGCAGAGAGAGAGAAAGAGCGCAGAGAGAGAAATAAAGAGCGCAGAGAAAGAAATAGCGCAGAGAGAGAGAAAGAAAGAGCGCAGAGAGAGAAAGAAAGAGAGCAGAGAGAGAAAGAAAGAGCGCAAAGAGAGAAAAAAAGAGCGCAAAGAGAGAAAAAAAGAGCGCAGAGAGAAAGAAAGAAAGAGCGCAGAGAGAAAGAAAGAGCGCAGAGAGAAAGAAAGAGCGCAGAGAGAGAGAGAGCGCAAAGAGAGAAAGAGAAAGAAAGAGCGCAGAGAGAGAGAAAGAGCGCAGAGAGAGAGAAAGAGAAAGAAAGAGCACAGAGAGAGAAAGAAAGAGCGCAGAGAGAGAAAGAAAGAGCGCAGAGAGAGAAAGAAAGAGCGCAGAGAGAGAGAAAGAGCGCAGAGAGAGAGAAAGAGCGCAGAGAGAGAGAAAGAGCGCAGAGAGAGAGAAAGAGCACAGAGAGAGAGAAAGAAAGAGCGCAGAGAGAGAAAGAGCGCAGAGAGAGAAAGAAAGAGCGCAGAGAGAAAGAAAGAGCGCAGAGAGAGAGCGCAGAGAGAGAGAGAAAGAGCGCAGAGAGAGAAATAAAGAGCGCAGAGAGAGAAATAAAGAGCGCAGAGAGAGAAAGAAAGAGCGCAAAGAGAGAGAAAGAGCGCAGAGAGAGAGAAAGAGAAAGAAAGAGCGCAGAGAGAGAGAGAGAAAGAGCGCAGAGAGAGAGAAAGAGCGCAGAGAGAGAAATAAAGAGCGCAGAGAAAGAAATAGCGCAGAGAGAGAGAAAGAAAGAGCGCAGAGAGAGAAAGAAAGAGAGCAGAGAGAGAAAGAAAGAGCGCAAAGAGAGAAAAAAAGAGCGCAAAGAGAGAAAAAAAGAGCGCAGAGAGAAAGAAAGAAAGAGCGCAGAGAGAAAGAAAGAGCGCAGAGAGAGAGAGCGCAGAGAGAGAAAGAGAAAGAAAGAGCGCAGAGAGAGAGAAAGAGCGCAGAGAGAGAGAAAGAGAAAGAAAGAGCACAGAGAGAGAAAGAAAGAGCGCAGAGAGAGAAAGAAAGAGCGCAGAGAGAGAGAAAGAGCGCAGAGAGAGAGAAAGAGCGCAGAGAGAGAGAAAGAGCGCAGAGAGAGAGAAAGAGCACAGAGAGAGAGAAAGAGCACAGAGAGAGAGAAAGAAAGAGCGCAGAGAGAGAAAGAGCGCAGAGAGAGAAAGAAAGAGCGCAGAGAGAGAGAAAGAAAGAGCGCAGAGAGAGAGCGCAGAGAGAGAGAGAGAGCGCAGAGAGAGAGAGAAAGAGCGCAGAGAGAGAAATAAAGAGCGCAGAGAGAGAAATAAAGAGCGCAGAGAGAGAAATAAAGAGCACAGAGAGAGAGAGCGCAGAGAGAGAAAGAGAAAGAAAGAGCGCAGAGAGAGAGAGAGAGAGAAAAAGCGCCGAGAGAGAGAAAGAGCGCAGAGAGAGAGAAAGAGAAAGAAAGAGCGCAGAGAGAGAAATAAAGAGCACAGAGAGAGAAATAAAGAGCGCAGAGAGAGAAATAAAGAGCGCAGAGAGAGAAATAAAGAGCGCAGAGAGAGAAATAAAGAGCGCAGAGAGAGAAATAAAGAGCACAGAGAGAGAAATAAAGAGCGCAGAGAGAGAAATAAAGAGCGCAGAGAGAGAAAAAAAGAGCGCAGAGAGAGAGAAAAAAAGAGCGCAGAGAGAAAGAAAGAAAGAGCGTAGAGAGAAAGAAAGAGCGCAGAGAGAGAGCGCAGAGAGAGAAAGAGAAAGAAAGAGCGCAGAGAGAGAGAGAGAGAAAGAGCGCCGAGAGAGAGAAAGAGCGCAGAGAGAGAGAAAGAGAAAGAAAGAGCGCAGAGAGAGAGAAAGAGCGCAGAGAAAGAAAGAGAAAGAAAGAGCGCAGAGAGAGAAAGAGCGCAGAGAGAGAAAGAGCGCAGAGAGAGAGAGAGCGCAGAGAGAGAAAGAGCGCAGAGAAAGAAAGAGAAAGAAAGAGCGCAGAGAGAGAAAGAGAGAGCGCAGAGAGAGAAAGAAAGAGCGCAAAGAGAGAAAAAAAGAGCGCAGAAAGAAAGAAAGAGCGCAGAGAGAAAGAAAGAAAGAGCGCAGAGAGAGAGAAAGAGCGCAGAGAGAGAAAGAGAAAGAAAGAGCGCAGAGAGAGAGAGAAAGAGCGCAGAGAGAGAGAGAGAAAGAGCGCAGAGAGAGAGAAAGAGCGCAGAGAAAGAAAGAGAAAGAAAGAGCGCAGAGAGAGAAAGAGCGCAGAGAGAGAAAGAGCGCAGAGAGAGAAAGAGCACAGAGAGAGAGCGCAGAGAGAGAAAGAGAGCAGAGAGAAAGAAAGAGCGCAGAGAGAGAGAGAGAAAGAGCGCAGAGAGAGAGAAAGAGCGCAGAGAGAGAGAAAGAGCGCAGAGAGAGAGAAAGAGCGCAGAGAGAGAGAAAGAGCGCAGAGAGAGAGAAAGAGCGCAGAGAGAGAGAAAGAGCGCAGAGAGAGAGAAAGAGCGCAGAGAGAGAAAGAAAGAGCGCAGAGAGAGAAAGAAAGAGCGCAGAGAGAGAAAGATAGAGCGCAGAGAGTGAGAGAGAAAGAGCACAGAGAGAAAGAAAGAGCGCAGAGAGAGAGAGAAAGAAAGAGCGCAGAGAGAGAAAGAAATAGCGCAGAGAGAGAGAAAGAGTGCAGAGAGAGAGAGAGGAAGAAAGAGCGCAGAGAGAGAGAAAGAAAGAGCGCAGAGAGAAAGAAAGAGCACATAGAGAGAGAAAGAGCGCAGAGAGAGAGAAAGAAAGAGCGCAGAGAGAGAGAGAAAGAGCGCAGAGAGAGAGAGAAAGAGCGCAGAGAGAGAAATAAAGAGCGCAGAGAGAGAAATAAAGAGCTCAGAGAGAGAAAGAGCGCAGAGAGAGAAAGAAAGAGCGCAGCGAGAGAAAGAAAGAGCGCAGAGAGAGAAAGAAAGAGAGCAGAGAGAGAAAGAAAGAGAGCAGAGAGAGAAGAAAGAGCGCAGAGAGAAAGAAAGAAAGAGCGCAGAGAGAAAGAAAGAGCGCAGAGAGAGAGAGAGAGCGCAGAGAGAGAAAGAGAAAGAAAGAGCGCAGAGAGAGAGAGAGAAAGAGCGCAGAGAGAGAGATAAAGAGCGCAGAGAGAGAGAATGAGAAAGAAAGAGCGCAGAGAGAGAGAAAGAGCACAGAGAGAGAGAAAGAGCGCAGAGAGAGAGAAAGAAAGAGCGCAGAGAGAGAAAGAGCGCAGAGAGAGAAAGAAAGTGCGCAGAGAGAGAGAAAGAAAGAGCGCAGAGAGAGAAAAAAAGAGCGCAGAGAGAGAAATAAAGAGCGCAGAGAGAGAAATAAAGAGCGCAGAGAAAGAAAGAGCGCAGAGAGAGAGAGAAAGAAAGAGCGCAGAGAGAGAAAGGAAGAGCGCAGAGAGAGAAAGAAAGAGCGCAAAGAGAGAAAAAAAGAGCGCAAAGAGAGAAAAAAAGAGCGCAGAGAGAAAGAAAGAAAGAGCGCAGAGAGAAAGAAAGAGCGCAGAGAGAGAGAGAGAGAGCGCAGAGAGAGAAAGAGAAAGAAAGAGCACAGAGAGAGAGAGAGAGAGAGAGAGAAAGAGCGCCGAGAGAGAGAGAGCGCAGAGAGAGAGAGAAAGAGAAAGAAAGAGCGCAGAGAGAGAAAGTGCGCAGAGAGAGAAAGTGCGCAGAGAGAGAAAGAGCGCAGAGAGAAAGAAAGAGCGCAGAGAGAGAGAGAGAAAGAGCGCAAAGAGAGAAAAAAAGAGCGCAGAAAGAAAGAAACAGCGCAGAGAGAAAGAAAGAAAGAGCGCAGAGAGAAAGAAAGAAAGAGCGCAGAGAGAGAGAAAGAGCGCAGAGAGAGAGAGAAAGAAAAAGCGCAGAGAAAGAAAGAGCGCAGAGAGAGGAAGAAAGAGCGCAGAGAGAGAGAGAAAGAAAGAGCGCAGAGAGAGAGAGAAAGAAAGAGCACAGAGAGAGAAAGAGCGCAGAGAGAGAGAAAGAAAGAGAGCAGAGAGAGAAAAAAAGAGCGCAGAGAGAAAGAAAGAAAGAGCGCAGAGAGAGAGAGCGCAGAGAGAGAAAGAGAAAGAAAGAGCGCAGAGAGAGAAAGAGAAAGAAAGAGCGCAGAGAGAGAGAGAGAAAGAGCGCAGAGAGAGAGAGAAAGAGCGCAGAGAGAGAGAAAGAGAAAGAAAGAGCGCAGAGAGAGAAAGAAAGAGCGCAGAGAGAGAAAGAAAGAGCGCAGAGAGAGAGAAAGAGCGCAGAGAGAGAGAAAGAGCGCAGAGAGAGAGAAAGAGCGCAGAGAGAGAGAAAGAGCACAGAGAGATAGAAAGAGCACAGAGAGAGAGAAAGAAAGAGCGCAGAGAGAGAAAGAGCGCAGAGAGAGAAAGAAAGAGCGCAGAGAGAGAGAAAGAAAGAGCGCAGAGAGAGAGAGAGAAAGAGCGCAGAGAGAGAGCGCATAGAGAGAGAGAAAGAGCGCAGAGAGAGAAATAAAGAGCGCAGAGAGAGAAATAAAGAGCGCAGAGAGAGAAATATAGAGCGCAGAGAGAGAAATAAAGAGCGCAGAGAGAGAAATAAAGAGCGCAGAGAAAGAAAGAGCGCAGAGAGAGAGAAAGAAAGAGCGCAGAGAGAGAAAGAAAGAGCGCAAAGAGAGAAAAAAAGAGCGCAAAGAGAGAAAAAAAGAGCGCAGAGAGAAAGAAAGAAAGAGCGCAGAGAGAAAGAAAGAGCGCAGAGAGAGAGAGCGCAGAGAGAGAAAGAGAAAGAAAGAGCGCAGAGAGAGAGAGGGAGAAAGAGCGCCGAGAGAGAGAAAGAGCGCAGAGAGAGAGAAAGAGAAAGAAAGAGCGCAGAGAGAGAGAGAGAAAGAGCGCAGAGAGAGAGAAAGAGCGCAGAGAAAGAAAGAGAAAGAAAGAGCGCAGAGAGAGAAAGAGCGCAGGGAGAGAAAGAGCGCAGGGAGAGAGAGAGCGCAGAGAGAGAAAGAGCGCAGGGAGAGAGAGAGCGCAGAGAGAGAAAGAGCGCAGAGAAAGAAAGAGAAAGAAAGAGCGCAGAGAGAGAAAGAGAGAGCGCAGAGAGAGAAAGAAAGAGCGCAAAGAGCGAAAAAAAGAGCGCAGAAAGAAAGAAAGAGCGCAGAGAGAAAGAAAGAAAGAGCGCAGAGAGAGAGAAAGAGCGCAGAAAGAAAGAAAGAGAAAGTAAGAGCGCAGAGAGAGAGAGAGAAAGAGCGCAGAGAGAGAGAGAGAAAGAGCGCAGAGAGAGAGAAAGAGCGCAGAGAAAGAAAGAGAAAGAAAGAGTGCAGAGAGAGAAAGAGCGCAGAGAGAGAAAGAGCGCAGAGAGAGAAAGAGCGCAGAGAGAGAAAGAGCGCAGAGAGAGAAAGAGCGCAGAGAGAGAAAGAGCGCAGAGAGAGAGAAAGAGCGCAGAGAGAGAGAAAGAGCGCAAAGAGAGAGAAAGAGCGCAAAGAGAGAGAAAGAGCGCAGAGAGAGAGAAAGAGCGCAGAGAGAGAGAAAGAGCGCAGAGAGAGAGAAAGAGCGCAGAGAGAGAGAAAGAGCGCAGAGAGAGAGAAAGAAAGAGCGCAGAGAGAGAAAGAAAGAGCGCAGAGAGAGAAAGAAAGAGCGCAGAGAGAGAAAGAAAGAGCGCAGAGAGAGAAAGAAAGAGCGCAGAGAGAGAAAGAAAGAGCGCAGAGAGTGAGAGAAAGAGCACAGAGAGAAAGAAAGAGCGCAGAGAGAGAGAGAAAGAAAGAGCGCAGAGAGAGAGAGAAAGAAAGAGCGCAGAGAGAGAAAGAGCGCAGAGAGAGAGAGAGGAAGAAAGAGCGCAGAGAGAGAGAAAGAAAGAGCGCAGAGAGAAAGAAAGAGCGCAGAGAGAGAGAAAGAAAGAGCACAGAGAGAGAAAGAAAGAGAGCAGAGAGAGAAAGAAAGAGCGCAAAGAGAGAAAAAAAGAGCGCAGAGAGAAAGAAAGAAAGAGCGCAGAGAGAAAGATAGAGCGCAGAGAGAGAGAGCGCAGAGAGAGAAAGAGAAAGAAAGAGCGCAGAGAGAGAAAGAGAAAGAAAGAGCGCAGAGAGAGAGAGAGAAAGAGCGCAGAGAGAGAGAGAAAGAGCGCAGAGAGAGAGAAAGAGAAAGAAAGAGCGCAGAGAGAGAAAGAAAGAGCGCAGAGAGAGAGAAAGAGCGCAGAGAGAGAGAAAGAGCACAGAGAGAGAGAAAGAAAGAGCGCAGAGAGAGAAAGAGCGCAGAGAGAGAAAGAAAGAGCGCAGAGAGAGAGAGAGAAAGAGCGCAGAGAGAGAAAGAAAGAGCGCAGAGAGAGAAAGAAAGAGCGCAAAGAGAGAAAAAAAGAGCGCAAAGAGAGAAAAAAAGAGCGCAGAGAGAAAGAAAGAAAGAGCGCAGAGAGAAAGAAAGAGCGCAGAGAGAGAGAGCGCAGAGAGAGAAAGAGAAAGAAAGAGCGCAGAGAGAGAGAGAGAAAGAGCGCCGAGAGAGAGAAAGAGCGCAGAGAAAGAGAAAGAGAAAGAAAGAGCGCAGAGAGAGAGAGAGAAAGAGCGCAGAGAGAGAGAAAGAGCGCAGAGAAAGAAAGAGAAAGAAAGAGCGCAGAGAGAGAAAGAGCGCAGAGAGAGAAAGAGCGCAGGGAGAGAGAGAGCGCAGAGAGAGAAAGAGCGCAGAGAAAGAAAGAGAAAGAAAGAGCGCAGAGAAAGAAAGAGAGAGCGCAGAGAGAGAAAGAGCGCAGAGATAGAAAGAAAGAAAGAGCGCAGAGAGAGAAAGAAAGAGCGCAGAGAGAGAGAAAGAGCGCAGAGAGAGAAAGAGAAAGTAAGAGCGCAGAGAGAGAGAGAGAAAGAGCGCAGAGAGAGAGAGAAAGAGCGCAGAGAGAGAGAAAGAGCGCAGAGAGAGAGAAAGAGCGCAGAGAAAGAAAGAGAAAGAATGAGTGCAGAGAGAGAAAGAGCGCAGAGAGAGAAAGAGCGCAGAGAGAGAGCGCAGAGAGAGAGCGCAGAGAGAGAAAGAGCGCAGAGAGAGAGAAAGAGCGCAGAGAGAGAGAAAGAGAGCAAAGAGAGAGAAAGAGCGCAGAGAGAGAGAAAGAGCGCAGAGAGAGAGAAAGAGCGCAGAGAGAGAGAAAGAGCGCAGAGAGAGAGAAAGAAAGAGCGCAGAGAGAGAGAAAGAAAGAGCGCAGAGAGAGAAAGAAAGAGCGCAGAGAGAGAAAGAAAGAGCGCAGAGAGAGAAAGAAAGAGCGCAGAGAGAGAAAGAAAGAGCGCAGAGAGAGAAAGAAAGAGCGCAGAGAGAGAAAGAAAGAGCGCAGAGAGTGAGAGAGAAAGAGCACAGAGAGTGAGAGAGAAAGAGCACAGAGAGAAAGAAAGAGCGCAGAGAGATAGAGAAAGAAAGAGCGCAGAGAGAGAGAGAAAGAAAGAGCGCAGAGAGAGAAAGAGCGCAGAGAGAGAGAGGAAGAAAGAGCGCAGAGAGAGAGAAAGAAAGAGCGCAGAGAGAAAGAAAGAGCACATAGAGAGAGAAAGAGCGCAGAGAGAGAGAAAGAAAGAGCGCAGAGAGAGAGAAAGAGCGCAGAGAGAGAGAGAAAGAGCGCAGAGAGAGAAATAAAGAGCGCAGAGAGAGAAAGAAAGAGCGCAGAGAAAGAAAGAGCGCAGAGAGAGAGAAAGAAAGAGCGCAGAGAGAGAAAGAAAGAGAGCAGAGAGAGAAAGAAAGAGAGCAGACAGAGAAAGAAAGAGCGCAAAGAGAGAAAAAAAGAGCGCAGAGAGAAAGAAAGAAAGAGCGCAGAGAGAAAGAAAGAGCGCAGAGAGAGAGAGAGCGCAGAGAGAAAGAGAAAGAAAGAGCGCAGAGAGAAAGAGAAAGAAAGAGCGCAGAGAGAGAGAGAGAAAGAGCGCAGAGAGAGAGAAAGAGAAAGAAAGAGCACAGAGAGAGAGAGAGAGCGCAGAGAAAGAGAAAGAAAGAGCGCAGAGAGAGAAAGTGCGCAGAGAGAGAAAGTGCGCAGAGAGAGAAAGAGTGCAGAGAGAAAGAAAGAGCGCAGAGAGTGAGAGAAAGAGCACAGAGAGAAAGAAAGAGCGCAGAGAGAGAGAGAAAGAAAGAGCGCAGAGAGAGAGAGAAAGAAAGAGCGCAGAGAGAGAAAGAGCGCAGAGAGAGAGAGAGGAAGAAAGAGCACAGAGAGAGAGAAAGAAAGAGCGCAGAGAGAGAGAAAGAGAAAGAAAGAGCGCAGAGAGAGAGAGAGAAAGAGCGCAGAGAGAGAGAAAGAGCGCAGAGAAAGAAAGAGAAAGAAAGAGCGCAGAGAGAGAAAGAGCGCAGGGAGAGAAAGAGCGCAGGGAGAGAGAGAGCGCAGAGAGAGAAAGAGCGCAGAGAAAGAAAGAGAAAGAAAGAGCGCAGAGAGAGAAAGAGAGAGCGCAGAGAGAGAAAGAAAGAGCGCAAAGAGAGAAAAAAAGAGCGCAGAAAGAAAGAAAGAGCGCAGAGAGAAAGAAAGAAAGAAAGAGCGCAGAGAGAGAGAAAGAGCGCAGAGAGAGAAAGAGAAAGTAAGAGCGCAGAGAGAGAGAGAGAGAAAGAGCGCAGAGAGAGAGAGAGAAAGAGCGCAGAGAAAGAAAGAGAAAGAAAGAGTGCAGAGAGAGAAAGAGCGCAGAGAGAGAAAGAGCGCAGAGAGAGAAAGAGCGCAGAGAGAGAAAGAGCGCAGAGAGAGAGAAAAAGCGCAGAGAGAGAGAAAGAGCGCAAAGAGAGAGAAAGAGCGCAGAGAGAGAGAAAGAGCGCAGAGAGAGAGAAAGAGCGCAGAGAGAGAGAAAGAAAGAGCGCAGAGAGAGAAAGAAAGAGCGCAGAGAGAGAAAGAAAGAGCGCAGAGAGAGAAAGAAAGAGCGCAGAGAGAGAAAGAAAGAGCGCAGAGAGTGAGAGAAAGAGCACAGAGAGAAAGAAAGAGCGCAGAGAGAGAGAGAAAGAAAGAGCGCAGAGAGAGAGAGAAAGAAAGAGTGCAGAGAGAGAAAGAGCGCAGAGAGAGAGAGAGGAAGAAAGAGCGCAGAGAGAGAGAAAGAAAGAGCGCAGAGAGAGAGAAAGAGCGCAGAGAGAGAGAAAGAAAGAGCACAGAGAGAGAAAGAAAGAGAGCAGAGAGAGAAAGAAAGAGCGCAAAGAGAGAAAAAAAGAGCGCAGAGAGAAAGAAAGAAAGAGCGCAGAGAGAAAGATAGAGCGCAGAGAGAGAGAGCGCAGAGAGAGAAAGAGAAAGAAAGAGCGCAGAGAGAGAAAGAGAAAGAAAGAGCGCAGAGAGAGAGAAAGAGCGCAGAGAGAGAGAGAAAGAGCGCAGAGAGAGAGAAAAAGAAAGAAAGAGCGCAGAGAGAGAAAGAAAGAGCGCAGAGAGAGAAAGAAAGAGCGCAGAGAGAGAGAAAGAGCGCAGAGAGAGAGAAAGAGCGCAGAGAGAAAGAAAGAGCACAGAGAGAGAGAAAGAAAGAGCGCAGAGAGAGAAAGAAAGAGTGCAGAGAGAGAGAAAGAAAGAGCACAGAGAGAGAGCGCATAGAGAGAGAGAAAGAGCGCAGAGAGAGAAATAAAGAGCGCAGAGAGAGAAATAAAGAGGGCAGAGAGAGAAATAAAGAGCGCAGAGAAAGAAAGAGCGCAGAGAGAAAGAAAGAGCGCAGAGAGAGAAAGAAAGAGCGCAAAGAGAGAAAAAAGAGCGCAAAGAGAGAAAAAAGAGCGCAGAGAGAAAGAAAGAAAGAGCGCAGAGAGAAAGAAAGAGCGCAGAGAGAGAGAGCGCAGAGAGAGAAAGAGAAAGAAAGAGCGCAGAGAGAGAGAGAGAGAAAGAGCGCCGAGAGAGAGAAAGAGCGCAGAGAGAGAGAAAGAGAAAGAAAGAGCGCAGAGAGAGAGAGAGAAAGAGCGCAGAGAGAGAGAAAGAGCGCAGAGAAAGAAAGAGAAAGAAAGAGCGCAGAGAGAGAAAGAGCGCAGAGAGAGAAAGAGCGCAGGGAGAGAGAGAGCGCAGAGAGAGAAAGAGCGCAGAGAAAGAAAGAGAAAGAAAGAGCGCAGAGAGAGAAAGAGAGAGCGCAGAGAGAGAAAGAGCGCAGAGATAGAAAGAAAGAAAGAGCGCAGAGAGAGAAAGAAAGAGCGCAGAGAGAGAGAAAGAGCGCAGAGAGAGAAAGAGAAAGTAAGAGCGCAGAGAGAGAGAGAGCGCAGAGAAAGAAAGAGAAAGAAAGAGCGCAGAGAGAGAAAGAGAGAGCGCAGAGAGAGAAAGAAAGAGCGCAAAGAGAGAAAAAAAGAGCGCAGAAAGAAAGAAAGAGCGCAGAGAGAAAGAAAGAAAGAGCGCAGAGAGAGAGAAAGAGCGCAGAGAGAGAAAGAGAAAGTAAGAGCGCAGAGAGAGAAAGAGAGAGCGCAGAGAGAGAAAGAAAGAGCGCAAAGAGAGAAAAAAAGAGCGCAGAAAGAAAGAAAGAGCGCAGAGAGAAAGAAAGAAAGAGCGCAGAAAGAAAGAAAGAGCGCAGAGAGAGAGAGAGCGCAGAGAGAGAAAGAGCGCAGAGAAAGAAAGAGAAAGAAAGAGCGCAGAGAGAGAAAGAGAGAGCGCAGAGAGAGAAAGAAAGAGCGCAAAGAGAGAAAAAAAGAGCGCAGAAAGAAAGAAAGAGCGCAGAGAGAAAGAAAGAAAGAGCGCAGAGAGAGAGAAAGAGCGCAGAGAGAGAAAGAGAAAGTAAGAGCGCAGAGAGAGAGAGAGAAAGAGCGCAGAGAGAGAGAGAGAAAGAGCGCAGAGAAAGAAAGAGAAAGAAAGAGTGCAGAGAGAGAAAGAGCGCAGAGAGAGAAAGAGCGCAGAGAGAGAAAGAGCGCAGAGAGAGAAAGGGCGCAGAGAGAGAAAGAGCGCAGAGAGAGAGAAAAAGCGCAGAGAGAGAGAAAGAGCGCAAAGAGAGAGAAAGAGCGCAGAGAGAGAGAAAGAGCGCAGAGAGAGAGAAAGAGCGCAGAGAGAGAGAAAGAAAGAGCGCAGAGAGAGAAAGAAAGAGCGCAGAGAGAAAAGAAAGAGCGCAGAGAGAGAAAGAAAGAGCGCAGAGAGAGAAAGAAAGAGCGCAGAGAGTGAGAGAAAGAGCACAGAGAGAAAGAAAGAGCGCAGAGAGAGAGAGAAAGAAAGAGCGCAGAGAGAGAGAGAAAGAAAGAGTGCAGAGAGAGAAAGAGCGCAGAGAGAGAGAGAGAGGAAGAAAGAGCGCAGAGAGAGAGAAAGAAAGAGCGCAGAGAGAGAGAAAGAGCGCAGAGAGAGAGAAAGAAAGAGCACAGAGAGAGAAAGAAAGAGAGCAGAGAGAGAAAGAAAGAGCGCAAAGAGAGAAAAAAAGAGCGCAGAGAGAAAGAAAGAAAGAGCGCAGAGAGAAAGAAAGAGCGCAGAGAGAGAGAGCGCAGAGAGAGAAAGAGAAAGAAAGAGCGCAGAGAGAGAGAGAGAGAAAGAGCGCCGAGAGAGAGAAAGAGCGCAGAGAGAGAGAAAGAGAAAGAAAGAGCGCAGAGAGAGAGAGAGAAAGAGCGCAGAGAAAGAAAGAGAAAGAAAGAGCGCAGAGAGAGAAAGAGCGCAGAGAGAGAAAGAGCGCAGGGAGAGAGAGAGCGCAGAGAGAGAAAGAGCGCAGAGAAAGAAAGAGAAAGAAAGAGCGCAGAGAGAGAAAGAGAGAGCGCAGAGAGAGAAAGAGCGCAGAGATAGAAAGAAAGAAAGAGCACAGAGAGAGAAAGAAAGAGCGCAGAGAGAGAGAAAGAGCGCAGAGAGAGAAAGAGAAAGTAAGAGCGCAGAGAGAGAGAGAGAAAAAGCGCAGAGAGAGAGAGAAAGAGCGCAGAGAGAGAGAAAGAGCGCAGAGAGAGAGAAAGAGCGCAGAGAAAGAAAGAGAAAGAAAGAGTGCAGAGAGAGAAAGAGCGCAGAGAGAGAAAGAGTGCAGAGAGAGAGCGCAGAGAGAGAGCGCAGAGAGAGAAAGAGCGCAGAGAGAGAGAAAGAGCGCAGAGAGAGAGAAAGAGAGCAAAGAGATGGAAAGAGCGCAGAGAGAGAGAAAGAGCGCAGAGAGAGAAAGAAAGAGCGCAGAGAGTGAGAGAGAAAGAGCACAGAGAGAAAGAAAGAGCGCAGAGAGATAGAGAAAGAAAGAGCGCAGAGAGAGAGAGAAAGAAAGAGCGCAGAGAGAGAAAGAGCGCAGAGAGAGAGAGAGAAAGAGCGCAGAGAGAGAGAAAGAGAAAGAAAGAGCACAGAGAGAGAGAGAAAGAGCGCCGAGAGAGAGAGAGCGCAGAGAGAGAGAAAGAAAGAGCGCAGAGAGAGAAAGTGCGCAGAGAGAGAAAGTGCGCAGAGAGAGAAAGAGTGCAGAGAGAAAGAAAGAGCGCAGAGAGAGAGAGAGAGAAAGAGCGCAAAGAGAGAAAAAAAGAGCGCAGAAAGAAAGAAACAGCGCAGAGAGAAAGAAAGAAAGAGCGCAGAGAGAGAGAAAGAGCGCAGAGAGAGAGAGAGAAAGAAAAAGCGCAGAGAAAGAAAGAGCGCAGAGAGAAGAAGAAAGAGCGCAGAGAGAGAGAGAAAGAGCGCAAAGAGAGAGAAAGAGCGCAGAGAAAGAAAGAGAAAGAAAGAGCGCAGAGAGAGAAAGAGCGCAGAGAGAGAAAGAGCGCAGAGAGAGAAAGATCGCAGAGAGAGAAAGAGCGCAGAGAGAGAAAGAGCGCAGAGAGAGAGAGAGCGCAGAGAGAGAGCGCAGAGAGAAAGAAAGAGCGCAGAGAGAGAGAAAGAGCGCAGAGAGAGAGAAAGAGCGCAGAGAGAGAGAAAGAGCGCAGAGAGAGAGAAAGAGCGCAGAGAGAGAGAAAGAGCGCAGAGAGAGAGAAAGAGCGCAGAGAGAGAAAGAAAGAGCGCAGAGAGAGAAAGAAAGAGCGCAGAGAGAGAAAGAAAGAGCGCAGAGAGAGAAAGAAAGAGCGCAGAGAGAGAAAGAAAGAGCGCAGAGAGAGAAAGAAAGAGCGCAGAGAGTGAGAGAGAAAGAGCACAGAGAGAAAGAAAGAGCGCAGAGAGAGAGAGAAAGAAAGAGCGCAGAGAGAGAGAGAAAGAAAGAGCGCAGAGAGAGAGAGAAAGAAAGAGCGCAGAGAGAGAAAGAGCGCAGAGAGAGAGAGGGAGAAAGAGCGCAGAGAGAGAGAAAGAAAGAGCGCAGAGAGAAAGAAAGAGCACATAGAGAGAGAAAGAGCGCAGAGAGAGAGAAAGAAAGAGCGCAGAGAGAGAGAAAGAGCGCAGAGAGAGAGAGAAAGAGCGCAGAGAGAGAAATAAAGAGCACAGAGAGAGAAAGAAAGAGCGCAGAGAAAGAAAGAGCGCAGAGAGAGAGAAAGAAAGAGCGCAGAGAGAGAAAGAAAGAGAGCAGAGAGAGAAAGAAAGAGAGCAGAGAGAGAAAGAAAGAGCGCAAAGAGAGAAAAAAAGAGCGCAGAGAGAAAGAAAGAAAGAGCGCAGAGAGAAAGAAAGAGCGCAGAGAGAGAGAGAGAGCGCAGAGAGAAAGAGAAAGAAAGAGCGCAGAGAGAGAGAGAGAGCGCCGAGAGAGAGAGAGAGAGCGCAGAGAGAGAGAAAGAGAAAGAAAGAGCGCAGAGAGAGAAAGTGCGCAGAGAGAGAAAGAGCGCAGAGAGAAAGAAAGAGCGCAGAGAAAGAAAGAGAGCAGAGAGAGGAAGAAAGAGCGCAGAGAGAGAGAGAAAGAAAGAGCGCAGAGAGAGAGAAAGAGCGCAGAGAGAGAGAGAAAGAACGCAGAGAGAGAGAAAGAGCGCAGAGAGAAAGAAAGTGCGCAGAGAGAGAGAAAGAGCGCAGAGAGAGAGAGAGAAAGGAAAAGCGCAGAGAAAGAAAGAGCGCAGAGAGAGGAAGAAAGAGCGCAGAGAGAGAGAGAAAGAAAGAGCGCAGAGAGAGAGAAAGAGCGCAGAGAGAGAGAGAAAGAACGCAGAGAGAGAGAAAGAGCGCAGAGAGAGAGAAAGAGCGCAGAGAGAGAGAAAGAGCGCAGAGAGAGAGAAAGAGCGCAGAGAGAGAGAGAGCGCAGAGAGGAAGAAAGAGCGCAGAGAGAGAGAAAGAAACAGTGCAGAGAGAGAGAAAGAGCGCAGAGAGAGAGAAAGAAAGAGCACAGAGAGCGAAAGAAAGAGAGCAGAGAGAGAAAGAAAGAGCGCAAAGAGAGAAAAAAAGAGCGCAGAGAGAAAGAAAGAAAGAGCGCAGAGGGAAAGATAGAGCGCAGAGAGAGAGAGCGCAGAGAGAGAAAGAGAAAGAAAGAGCGCAGAGAGAGAGAGAAATAAAGAGCGCAGAGAGAGAAATAAAGAGCGCAGAGAGAGAAATAAAGAGCGCAGAGAAATAAAGAGCGCAGAGAAAGAAAGAGCGCAGAGAGAGAGAAAGAAAGAGCGCAGAGAGAGAAAAAAGAGCGCAAAGAGAGAAAAAAAGAGCGCAAAGAGAGAAAAAAAGAGCGCAAAGAGAAAGAAAGAAAGAGCGCAGAGAGAAAGAAAGAGCGCAGATAGAGAGCGCAGAGAGAGAAAGAGAAAGAAAGAGCGCAGAGAGAGAGAGAGAGAAAGAGCGCCGAGAGAGAGAAAGAGCACAGAGAGAGAGAAAGAGAAAGAAAGAGCGCAGAGAGAGAGAGAGAAAGAGCGCAGAGAGAGAGAAAGAGCGCAGAGAAAGAAAGAGAAAGAAAGAGCGCAGAGAGAGAAAGAGCGCAGAGAGAGAAAGAGCGCAGAGAGAGAGAGAGAGCGCAGAGAGAGAAAGAGCGCAGAGAAAGAAAGAGAAAGAAAGAGCGCAGAGAGAGAAAGAGAGAGCGCAGAGAGAGAAAGAAAGAGCGCAGAAAGAAAGAAAGAGCGCAGAGAGAGAGAAAGAAAGAGCGCAGAGAGAGAGAAAGAAAGAGCGCAGAGAGAGAGAAAGAAAGAGCGCAGAGAGAGAGAAAGAGCGCAGAGAGAGAGAAAGAGCGCAGAGAGAGAGAAAGAGCGCAGAGAGAGAGAAAGAGCGCAGAGAGAGAGAAAGAGCGCAGAGAGAGAAAGAGAAAGTAAGAGCGCAGAGAGAGAGAGAGAAAAAGCGCAGAGAGAGAGAGAAAGAGCGCAGAGAGAGAGAAAGAGCGCAGAGAGAGAGAAAGAGCGCAGAGAAAGAAAGAGCGCAGAGAGAGAGAAAGAGCGCAGAGAGAGAGAAAGAGCGCAGAGAGAGAGAAAGAGCGCAGAGAGAGAGAAAGAGCGCAGAGAGAGAGAAAGAGCGCAGAGAGAGAGAAAGAGCGCAGAGAGAGAAAGAAAGAGCGCAGAGAGAGAAAGAAAGAGCGCAGAGAGAGAAAGAAAGAGCGCAGAGAGAGAAAGAAAGAGCGCAGAGAGAGAAAGAAAGAGCGCAGAGAGAGAAAGAAAGAGCGCAGAGAGTGAGAGAGAAAGAGCACAGAGAGAAAGAAAGAGCGCAGAGAGAGAGAGAAAGAAAGAGCGCAGAGAGAGAGAGAAAGAAAGAGCGCAGAGAGAGAGAGAAAGAAAGAGCGCAGAGAGAGAAAGAGCGCAGAGAGAGAGAGGAAGAAAGAGCGCAGAGAGAGAGAAAGAAAGAGCGCAGAGAGAAAGAAAGAGCACATAGAGAGAGAAAGAGCGCAGAGAGAGAGAAAGAAAGAGCGCAGAGAGAGAGAAAGAGCGCAGAGAGAGAGAGAAAGAGCGCAGAGAGAGAAATAAAGAGCACAGAGAGAGAAAGAAAGAGCGCAGAGAAAGAAAGAGCGCAGAGAGAGAGAAAGAAAGAGCGCAGAGAGAGAAAGAAAGAGAGCAGAGAGAGAAAGAAAGAGAGCAGAGAGAGAAAGAAAGAGCGCAAAGAGAGAAAAAAAGAGCGCAGAGAGAAAGAAAGAAAGAGCGCAGAGAGAAAGAAAGAGCGCAGAGAGAGAGAGAGAGCGCAGAGAGAAAGAGAAAGAAAGAGCGCAGAGAGAGAGAGAGAGAGAGCGCCGAGAGAGAGAGAGAGAGCGCAGAGAGAGAGAAAGAGAAAGAAAGAGCGCAGAGAGAGAAAGTGCGCAGAGAGAGAAAGAGCGCAGAGAGAAAGAAAGAGCGCAGAGAAAGAAAGAGAGCAGAGAGAGGAAGAAAGAGCGCAGAGAGAGAGAGAAAGAAAGAGCGCAGAGAGAGAGAAAGAGCGCAGAGAGAGAGAGAAAGAACGCAGAGAGAGAGAAAGAGCGCAGAGAGAAAGAAAGTGCGCAGAGAGAGAGAAAGAGCGCAGAGAGAGAGAGAGAAAGGAAAAGCGCAGAGAAAGAAAGAGCGCAGAGAGAGGAAGAAAGAGCGCAGAGAGAGAGAGAAAGAAAGAGCGCAGAGAGAGAGAAAGAGCGCAGAGAGAGAGAGAAAGAACGCAGAGAGAGAGAAAGAGCGCAGAGAGAGAGAAAGAGCGCAGAGAGAGAGAAAGAGCGCAGAGAGAGAGAAAGAGCGCAGAGAGAGAGAGCGCAGAGAGGAAGAAAGAGCGCAGAGAGAGAGAAAGAAACAGTGCAGAGAGAGAGAAAGAGCGCAGAGAGAGAGAAAGAAAGAGCACAGAGAGCGAAAGAAAGAGAGCAGAGAGAGAAAGAAAGAGCGCAAAGAGAGAAAAAAAGAGCGCAGAGAGAAAGAAAGAAAGAGCGCAGAGGGAAAGATAGAGCGCAGAGAGAGAGAGCGCAGAGAGAGAAAGAGAAAGAAAGAGCGCAGAGAGAGAGAGAAATAAAGAGCGCAGAGAGAGAAATAAAGAGCGCAGAGAGAGAAATAAAGAGCGCAGAGAAATAAAGAGCGCAGACAAAGAAAGAGCGCAGAGAGAGAGAAAGAAAGAGCGCAGAGAGAGAAAAAAGAGCGCAAAGAGAGAAAAAAAGAGCGCAAAGAGAGAAAAAAAGAGCGCAAAGAGAAAGAAAGAAAGAGCGCAGAGAGAAAGAAAGAGCGCAGATAGAGAGCGCAGAGAGAGAAAGAGAAAGAAAGAGCGCAGAGAGAGAGAGAGAGAAAGAGCGCCGAGAGAGAGAAAGAGCGCAGAGAGAGAGAAAGAGAAAGAAAGAGCGCAGAGAGAGAGAGAGAAAGAGCGCAGAGAGAGAGAAAGAGCGCAGAGAAAGAAAGAGAAAGAAAGAGCGCAGAGAGAGAAAGAGCGCAGAGAGAGAAAGAGCGCAGAGAGAGAGAGAGCGCAGAGAGAGAAAGAGCGCAGAGAAAGAAAGAGAAAGAAAGAGCGCAGAGAGAGAAAGAGAGAGCGCAGAGAGAGAAAGAAAGAGCGCAGAAAGAAAGAAAGAGCGCAGAGAGAGAGAAAGAAAGAGCGCAGAGAGAGAGAAAGAAAGAGCGCAGAGAGAGAGAAAGAAAGAGCGCAGAGAGAGAGAAAGAGCGCAGAGAGAGAGAAAGAGCGCAGAGAGAGAGAAAGAGCGCAGAGAGAGAGAAAGAGCGCAGAGAGAGAGAAAGAGCGCAGAGAGAGAAAGAGAAAGTAAGAGCGCAGAGAGAGAGAGAGAAAAAGCGCAGAGAGAGAGAGAAAGAGCGCAGAGAGAGAGAAAGAGCGCAGAGAGAGAGAAAGAGCGCAGAGAAAGAAAGAGAAAGAAAGAGCGCAGAGAGAGAAAGAGCGCAGAGAGAGAAAGAGCGCAGAGAGAGAGCGCAGAGAGAGAGCGCAGAGAGAGAAAGAGCGCAGAGAGAGAGAAAGAGCGCAGAGAGAGAGAAAGAGAGCAAAGAGAGAGAAAGAGCGCAGAGAGAGAGAAAGAGCGCAGAGAGAGAGAAAGAGTGCAGAGAGAGAGAAAGAGCGCAGAGAGAGAGAAAGAGCGCAGAGAGAGAGAAAGAAAGAGCGCAGAGAGAGAAAGAAAGAGCGCAGAGAGAGAAAGAAAGAGCGCAGAGAGAGAAAGAAAGAGCGCAGAGAGAGAAAGAAAGAGCGCAGAGAGAGAAAGAAAGAGCGCAGAGAGTGAGAGAGAAAGAGCACAGAGAGAAAGAAAGAGCGCAGAGAGATAGAGAAAGAAAGAGCGCAGAGAGAGAGAGAAAGAAAGAGCGCAGAGAGAGAAAGAGCGCAGAGAGAGAGAGAGAAAGAGCGCAGAGAGAGAGAAAGAGAAAGAAAGAGCACAGAGAGAGAGAGAGAGAAAGAGCGCCGAGAGAGAGAGAGAGAGCGCAGAGAGAGAGAAAGAAAGAGCGCAGAGAGAGAAAGTGCGCAGAGAGAGAAAGTGCGCAGAGAGAGAAAGAGTGCAGAGAGAAAGAAAGAGCGCAGAGAGAGAGAGAGAGAAAGAGCGCAAAGAGAGAAAAAAAGAGCGCAGAAAGAAAGAAACAGCGCAGAGAGAAAGAAAGAAAGAGCGCAGAGAGAGAGAAAGAGCGCAGAGAGAGAGAGAGAAAGAAAAAGCACAGAGAAAGAAAGAGCGCAGAGAGAAGAAGAAAGAGCGCAGAGAGAGAGAGAAAGAGCGCAGAGAGAGAGAAAGAGCGCAGAGAAAGAAAGAGAAAGAAAGAGCGCAGAGAGAGAAAGAGCGCAGAGAGAGAAAGAGCGCAGAGAGAGAAAGAGCGCAGAGAGAGAAAGAGCGCAGAGAGAGAGAGAGCGCAGAGAGAGAGCGCAGAGAGAAAGAAAGAGCGCAGAGAGAGAGAAAGAGCGCAGAGAGAGAGAAAGAGCGCAGAGAGAGAGAAAGAGCGCAGAGAGAGAGAAAGAGCGCAGAGAGAGAGAAAGAGCGCAGAGAGAGAGAAAGAGCGCAGAGAGAGAAAGAAAGAGCGCAGAGAGAGAAAGAAAGAGCGCAGAGAGAGAAAGAAAGAGCGCAGAGAGAGAAAGAAAGAGCGCAGAGAGAGAAAGAAAGAGCGCAGAGAGAGAAAGAAAGAGCGCAGAGAGTGAGAGAGAAAGAGCACAGAGAGAAAGAAAGAGCGCAGAGAGAGAGAGAGAAAGAAAGAGCGCAGAGAGAGAGAGAAAGAAAGAGCGCAGAGAGAGAGAGAAAGAAAGAGCGCAGAGAGAGAAAGAGCGCAGAGAGAGAGAGGAAGAAAGAGCGCAGAGAGAGAGAAAGAAAGAGCGCAGAGAGAAAGAAAGAGCACATAGAGAGAGAAAGAGCGCAGAGAGAGAGAAAGAAAGAGCGCAGAGAGAGAGAAAGAGCGCAGAGAGAGAGAGAAAGAGCGCAGAGAGAGAAATAAAGAGCACAGAGAGAGAAAGAAAGAGCGCAGAGAAAGAAAGAGCGCAGAGAGAAAGAAAGAGCGCAGAGAGAGAAAGAAAGAGAGCAGAGAGAGAAAGAAAGAGAGCAGAGAGAGAAAGAAAGAGCGCAAAGAGAGAAAAAAAGAGCGCAGAGAGAAAGAAAGAAAGAGCGCAGAGAGAAAGAAAGAGCGCAGAGAGAGCGCAGAGAGAAAGAGAAAGAAAGAGCACAGAGAGAGAGAGAGAAAGAGCGCCGAGAGAGAGAGAGAGAGCGCAGAGAGAGAGAGAAAGAGAAAGAAAGAGCGCAGAGAGAGAAAGTGCGCAGAGAGAGAAAGAGCGCAGAGAGAAAGAAAGAGCGCAGAGAAAGAAAGAGCGCAGAGAGAGGAAGAAAGAGCGCAGAGAGAGAGAGAAAGAAAGAGCGCAGAGAGAGAGAAAGAGCGCAGAGAGAGAGAGAAAGAACGCAGAGAGAGAGAAAAAGCGCAGAGAGAAAGAAAGTGCGCAGAGAGAGAGAAAGAGCGCAGAGAGAGAGAGAGAAAGAAAAAGCGCAGAGAAAGAAAGAGCGCAGAGAGAGGAAGAAAGAGCGCAGAGAGAGAGAGAAAGAAAGAGCGCAGAGAGAGAGAAAGAGCGCAGAGAGAGAGAGAAAGAACGCAGAGAGAGAGAAAGAGCGCAGAGAGAGAGAAAGAGCGCAGAGAGAGAGAAAGAGCGCAGAGAGAGAGAAAGAGCGCAGAGAGAGAGAGAGCGCAGAGAAAGAGAAAGAGCGCAGAGAGAGAGAAAGAGCGCAGAGAGAGAAATAAAGAGCGCAGAGAGAGAAATAAAGAGCGCAGAGAGAGAAATAAAGAGCGCAGAGAGAGAAATAAAGAGCGCAGAGAAATAAAGAGCGCAGAGAAAGAAAGAGCGCAGAGAGAGAGAAAGAAAGAGTGCAGAGAGAGAAAAAAGAGCGCAAAGAGAGAAAAAAAGAGCGCAAAGAGAGAAAAAAAGAGCGCAAAGAGAAAGAAAGAAAGAGCGCAGAGAGAAAGAAAGAGCGCAGATAGAGAGCGCAGAGAGAGAAAGAGAAAGAAAGAGCGCAGAGAGAGAGAGAGAGAAAGAGCGCAGAGAGAGAGAAAGAGCGCAGAGAGAGAGAAAGAGAAAGAAAGAGCGCAGAGAGAGAGAGAGAAAGAGCGCAGAGAGAGAGAAAGAGCGCAGAGAAAGAAAGAGAAAGAAAGAGCGCAGAGAGAGAAAGAGCGCAGAGAGAGAAAGAGCGCAGAGAGAGAAAGAGCGCAGAGAGAGAGAGAGCGCAGAGAGAGAGCGCAGAGAGAGAGAAAGAGCGCAGAGAGAGAGAAAGAGCGCAGAGAGAGAGAAAGAGCGCAGAGAGAGAGACAGAGCGCAGAGAGAGAAAGAAAGAGCGCAGAGAGAGAAAGAAAGAGCGCAGAGAGAGAAAGAAAGAGCGCAGAGAGAGAAAGAAAGAGCGCAGAGAGAGAAAGAAAGAGCGCAGAGAGAGAAAGAAAGAGCGCAGAGAGTGAGAGAGAAAGAGCACAGAGAGAAAGAAAGAGCGCAGAGAGAGAGAGAAAGAAAGAGCGCAGAGAGAGAGAGAAAGAAAGAGCGCAGAGAGAGAAAGAGCGCAGAGAGAGAGAGGAAGAAAGAGCGCAGAGAGAGAGAAAGAAAGAGCGCAGAGAGAAAGAAAGAGCACATAGAGAGAGAAAGAGCGCAGAGAGAGAGAAAGAAAGAGCGCAGAGAGAGAGAAAGAGCGCAGAGAGAGAGAGAAAGAGCGCAGAGAGAGAAATAAAGAGCACAGAGAGAGAAAGAAAGAGCGCAGAGAAAGAAAGAGCGCAGAGAGAGAGAAAGAAAGAGCGCAGAGAGAGAAAGAAAGAGAGCAGAGAGAGAAAGAAAGAGAGCAGAGAGAGAAAGAAAGAGCGCAAAGAGAGAAAAAAAGAGCGCAGAGAGAAAGAAAGAGCGCTGAAAGAAAGAAAGAGCGCAGAGAGAGAGAGAGCGCAGAGAGAAAGAGAAAGAAAGAGCGCAGAGAGAGAGAGAGAAAGAGCGCCGAGAGAGAGAGAGAGAGCGCAGAGAGAGAGAAAGAGAAAGAAAGAGCGCAGAGAGAGAAAGTGCGCAGAGAGAGAAAGAGCGCAGAGAGAAAGAAAGAGCGCAGAGAAAGAAAGAGCGCAGAGAGAGGAAGAAAGAGCGCAGAGAGAGAGAGAAAGAAAGAGCGCAGAGAGAGAGAAAGAGCGCAGAGAGAGAGAGAAAGAACGCAGAGAGAGAGAAAGAGCGCAGAGAGAGAGAAAGAGCGCAGAGAGAGAGAAAGAGCGCAGAGAGAGAGAAAGAGCGCAGAGAGAGAGAGCGCAGAGAAAGAGAAAGAGCGCAGAGAGAGAGAAAGAGTGCAGAGAGAGAAATAAAGAGCGCAGAGAGAGAAATAAAGAGCACAGAGAGAGAAATAAAGAGCGCAGAGAGAGAAATAAAGAGCGCAGAGAAATAAAGAGCGCAGAGAAAGAAAGAGCGCAGAGAGAGAGAAAGAAAGAGTGCAGAGAGAGAAAAAAGAGCGCAAAGAGAGAAAAAAAGAGCGCAAAGAGAGAAAAAAAGAGCGCAAAGAGAAAGAAAGAAAGAGCGCAGAGAGAAAGAAAGAGCGCAGATAGAGAGCGCAGAGAGAGAAAGAGAAAGAAAGAGCGCAGAGAGAGAGAGAGAGAAAGAGCGCAGAGAGAGAGAAAGAGCGCAGAGAGAGAGAAAGAGAAAGAAAGAGCGCAGAGAGAGAGAGAGAAAGAGCGCAGAGAGAGAGAAAGAGCGCAGAGAAAGAAAGAGAAAGAAAGAGCGCAGAGAGAGAAAGAGCGCAGAGAGAGAGAGCGCAGAGAGAGAAAGAGCGCAGAGAAAGAAAGAGAAAGAAAGAGCGCAGAGAGAGAAAGAGAGAGCGCAGAGAGAGAAAGAAAGAGCGCAGAAAGAAAGAAAGCGCGCAGAGAGAGAGAAAGAAAGAGCGCAGAGAGAGAGAAAGAAAGAGCGCAGAGAGAGAGAGAAAGAACGCAGAGAGAGAGAAAGAGCGCAGAGAGAGAGAAAGAGCGCAGAGAGAGAGAAAGAGCGCAGAGAGAGAGAAAGAGCGCAGAGAAAGAGAAAGAGTGCAGAGAGAGAGAAAGAGCGCAGAGAGAGAGAAAGAGCGCAGAGAGAGAAATAAAGAGCGCAGAGAGAGAAATAAAGAGCGCAGAGAGAGAAATAAAGAGCGCAGAGAGAGAAAGAAAGAGCGCAGAGAGAGAAAGAAAGAGCGCAAAGAGAGAAAAAAAGAGCGCAAAGAGAGAAAAAAAGAGCGCAGAGAGAAAGAAAGAAAGAGCGCAGAGAGAAAGAAAGAGCGCAGATAGAGAGCGCAGAGAGAGAAAGAGAAAAAAAGAGCGCAGAGAGAGAGAGAGAGAGAAAGAGCGCCGAGAGAGAGAAAGAGCGCAGAGAGAGAGAAAGAGAAAGAAAGAGCGCAGAGAGAGAGAGAGAAAGAGCGCAGAGAGAGAGAAAGAGCGCAGAGAAAGAAAGAGAAAGAAAGAGCGCAGAGAGAGAAAGAGCGCAGAGAGAGAGAGAGCGCAGAGAGAGAAAGAGCGCAGAGAAAGAAAGAGAAAGAAAGAGCGCAGAGAGAGAAAGAAAGAGCGCAGAAAGAAAGAAAGAGCGCAGAGAGAAAGAAAGAAAGAGCGCAGAGAGAGAGAAAGAGCGCAGAGAGAGAAAGAGAAAGAAAGAGCGCAGAGAGAGAGAGAGAAAGAGCGCAGAGAGAGAGAGAAAGAGTGCAGAGAGAGAGAGAAAGAGCGCAGAGAGAGAGAAAGAGCGCAGATAAAGAAAGAGAAAGAAAGAGCGCAGAGAGAGAAAGAGCGCAGAGAGAGAAAGAGCGCAGAGAGAGAGCGCAGAGAGAGAAAGAGCGCAGAGAGAAAGAAAGAGCGCAGAGAGAGAAAGAAAGAGCGCAGAGAGAGAAAGAAAGAGCGCAGAGAGAGAAAGAAAGAGCGCAGAGAGAGAAAGAAAGAGCGCAGAGAGTGAGAGAGAAAGAGCGCAGAGAGAGAAAGAGCGCAGAGAGAGAGAGAGAAAGAGCACAGAGAGAGAGAAAGAGAAAGAAAGAGCACAGAGAGAGAGAGAGAGAAAGAGCGCCGAGAGAGAGAGAGAGAGCGCAGAGAGAGAGAAAGAAAGAGCGCAGAGAGAGAAAGTGCGCAGAGAGAGAAAGTGCGCAGAGAGAGAAAGAGTGCAGAGAGAAAGAAAGAGCGCAGAGAGAGAGAGAGAGAAAGAGCGCAAAGAGAGAAAAAAAGAGCGCAGAAAGAAAGAAACAGCGCAGAGAGAAAGAAAGAAAGAGCGCAGAGAGAGAGAAAGAGCGCAGAGAGAGAGAGAGAAAGAAAAAGCGCAGAGAAAGAAAGAGCGCAGAGAGAAGAAGAAAGAGCGCAGAGAGAGAGAGAAAGAGCGCAGAGAGAGAAAGAGCGCAGAGAAAGAAAGAGAAAGAAAGAGCGCAGTGAGAGAAAGAGCGCAGAGAGAGAAAGAGCGCAGAGAGAGAAAGAGCGCAGAGAGAGAAAGAGCGCAGAGAGAGAGAGAGCGCAGAGAGAGAGCGCAGAGAGAAAGAAAGAGCGCAGAGAGAGAGAAAGAGCGCAGAGAGAGAGAAAGAGTGCAGAGAGAGAGAAAGAGCGCAGAGAGAGAGAAAGAGCGCAGAGAGAGAGAAAGAGCGCAGAGAGAGAGAAAGAGCGCAGAGAGAGAAAGAAAGAGCGCAGAGAGAGAAAGAAAGAGCGCAGAGAGAGAAAGAAAGAGCGCAGAGAGAGAAAGAAAGAGCGCAGAGAGAGAAAGAAAGAGCGCAGAGAGAGAAAGAAAGAGCGCAGAGAGAGAAAGAAAGAGCGCAGAGAGAGAAAGAAAGAGCGCAGAGAGTGAGAGAGAAAGAGCACAGAGAGAAAGAAAGAGCGCAGAGAGTGAGAGAGAAAGAGCACAGAGAGAAAGAAAGAGCGCAGAGAGAGAGAGAAAGAGCGCAGAGAGAGAGAGAGAAAAAGCGCAGAGAGAAAGAAAGAGCGCAGATAGAGAGCGCAGAGAGAGAAAGAGAAAGAAAGAGCGCAGAGAGAGAGAGAGAGAAAGAGCGCAGAGAGAGAGAAAGAGCGCAGAGAGAGAGAAAGAGAAAGAAAGAGCGCAGAGAGAGAGAGAGAAAGAGCGCAGAGAGAGAGAAAGAGCGCAGAGAAAGAAAGAGAAAGAAAGAGCGCAGAGAGAGAAAGAGCGCAGAGAGAGAGAGCGCAGAGAGAGAAAGAGCGCAGAGAAAGAAAGAGAAAGAAAGAGCGCAGAGAGAGAAAGAGAGAGCGCAGAGAGAGAAAGAAAGAGCGCAGAAAGAAAGAAAGCGCGCAGAGAGAGAGAAAGAAAGAGCGCAGAGAGAGAGAAAGAAAGAGCGCAGAGAGAGAGAGAAAGAACGCAGAGAGAGAAATAAAGAGCACAGAGAGAGAAAGAAAGAGCGCAGAGAAAGAAAGAGCGCAGAGAGAGAGAAAGAAAGAGCGCAGAGAGAGAAAGAAAGAGAGCAGAGAGAGAAAGAAAGAGAGCAGAGAGAGAAAGAAAGAGCGCAAAGAGAGAAAAAAAGAGCGCAGAGAGAAAGAAAGAGCGCTGAAAGAAAGAAAGAGCGCAGAGAGAGAGAGAGCGCAGAGAGAAAGAGAAAGAAAGAGCGCAGAGAGAGAGAGAGAAAGAGCGCCGAGAGAGAGAGAGAGAGCGCAGAGAGAGAGAAAGAGAAAGAAAGAGCGCAGAGAGAGAAAGTGCGCAGAGAGAGAAAGAGCGCAGAGAGAAAGAAAGAGCGCAGAGAAAGAAAGAGCGCAGAGAGAGGAAGAAAGAGCGCAGAGAGAGAGAGAAAGAAAGAGCGCAGAGAGAGAGAAAGAGCGCAGAGAGAGAGAGAAAGAACGCAGAGAGAGAGAAAGAGCGCAGAGAGAGAGAAAGAGCGCAGAGAGAGAGAAAGAGCGCAGAGAGAGAGAAAGAGCGCAGAGAGAGAGAGCGCAGAGAAAGAGAAAGAGCGCAGAGAGAGAGAAAGAGTGCAGAGAGAGAAATAAAGAGCGCAGAGAGAGAAAGAAAGAGCGCAGAGAGAGAAAGAAAGAGCGCAGAGAGAGGAAGAAAGAGCGCAGAGAGAGAGAGAAAGAAAGAGCGCAGAGAGAGAGAAAGAGCGCAGAGAGAGAGAGAAAGAACGCAGAGAGAGAAAGAGCGCAGAGAAAGAAAGAGAAAGAAAGAGCGCAGTGAGAGAAAGAGCGCAGAGAGAGAAAGAGCGCAGAGAGAGAAAGAGCGCAGAGAGAGAAAGAGCGCAGAGAGAGAGAGAGCGCAGAGAGAGAGCGCAGAGAGAAAGAAAGAGCGCAGAGAGAGAGAAAGAGCGCAGAGAGAGAGAAAGAGCGCAGAGAGAGAGAAAGAGCGCAGAGAGAGAGAAAGAGCGCAGAGAGAGAGAAAAAGCGCAGAGAGAGAGAAAGAGCGCAGAGAGAGAAAGAAAGAGCGCAGAGAGAGAAAGAAAGAGCGCAGAGAGAGAAAGAAAGAGCGCAGAGAGAGAAAGAAAGAGCGCAGAGAGAGAAAGAAAGAGCGCATTGAGAGAAATAAAGAGCGCAGAGAAATAAAGAGCGCAGAGAAAGAAAGAGCGCAGAGAGAGAAAGAAAGAGCGCAGAGAGTGAGAGAGAAAGAGCACAGAGAGAAAGAAAGAGCGCAGAGAGAGAGAGAAAGAGCGCAGAGAGAGAGAGAGAAAGAGCGCAGAGAGAAAGAAAGAGCGCAGATAGAGAGCGCAGAGAGAGAAAGAGAAAGAAAGAGCGCAGAGAGAGAGAGAGAGAAAGAGCGCAGAGAGAGAAAGAGCGCAGAGAGAGAGAAAGAGAAAGAAAGAGCGCAGAGAGAGAGAGAGAGAAAGAGCGCAGAGAGAGAGAAAGAGCGCAGAGAAAGAAAGAGAAAGAAAGAGCGCAGAGAGAGAAAGAGCGCAGAGAGAGAGAGAGCGCAGAGAGAGAAAGAGCGCAGAGAAAGAAAGAGAAAGAAAGAGCGCAGAGAGAGAAAGAAAGAGCGCAGAAAGAAAGAAAGAGCGCAGAGAGAAAGAAAGAAAGAGCGCAGAGAGAGAGAAAGAGCGCAGAGAGAGAAAGAGAAAGAAAGAGCGCAGAGAGAGAGAGAGAAAGAGTGCAGAGAGAGAGAGAAAGAGTGCAGAGAGAGAGAGAAAGAGCGCAGAGAGAGAGAAAGAGCGCAGATAAAGAAAGAGAAAGAAAGAGCGCAGAGAGAGAAAGAGCGCAGAGAGAGAAAGAGCGCAGAGAGAGAGCGCAGAGAGAGAAAGAGCGCAGAGAGAAAGAAAGAGCGCAGAGAGAGAGAGAATGAGCGCAGAGAGAGAGAGAGAGCAAAGAGAGAGAGAAAGAGCGCAGAGAGAGAGAAAGAGCGCAGAGAGAGAGCGCAGAGAGAGAGAGAAAGAGCGCAGAGAGAGAAATAAAGAGCGAAGAGAGAGAAATAAAGAGCGCAGAGAAAGAAAGAGCGCAGAGAGAGAAAGAAAGAGCGCAGAGAGAGAAAGAAAGAGCGCAAAGAGAGAAAAAAAGAGCGCAAAGAGAGAAAAAAAGAGCGCAGAGAGAAAGAAAGAAAGAGCGCAGAGAGAAAGAAAGAGCGCAGATAGAGAGCGCAGAGAGAGAAAGAGAAAGAAAGAGCGCAGAGAGAGAAGAAAGAGCGCAGAGAGAAAGAAAGAAAGAGCGCAGAGAGAAAGAAAGAGCGCAGAGAGAGAGAGCGCAGAGAGAGAAAGAGAAAGAAAGAGCGCAGAGAGAGAGAGAGAAAGAGCGCAGAGAGAGAGATAAAGAGCGCAGAGAGAGAGAATGAGAAAGAAAGAGCGCAGAGAGAGAGAAAGAGCACAGAGAGAGAGAAAGAGCGCAGAGAGAGAGAAAGAAAGAGCGCAGAGAGAGAAAGAGCGCAGAGAGAGAAAGAAAGTGCGCAGAGAGAGAGAAAGAAAGAGCGCAGAGAGAGAGCGCAGAGAGAGAAAGAAAGAGCGCAGAGAGAGAAATAAAGAGCGCAGAGAAAGAAATAGCGCAGAGAGAGAGAAAGAAAGAGCGCAGAGAGAGAAAGAAAGAGAGCAGAGAGAGAAAGAAAGAGCGCAAAGAGAGAAAAAAAGAGCGCAAAGAGAGAAAAAAAGAGCGCAGAGAGAAAGAAAGAAAGAGCGCAGAGAGAAAGAAAGAGCGCAGAGAGAGAGAGCGCAGAGAGAGAAAGAGAAAGAAAGAGCGCAGAGAGAGAGAAAGAGCGCAGAGAGAGAGAAAGAGAAAGAAAGAGCACAGAGAGAGAAAGAAAGAGCGCAGAGAGAGAAAGAAAGAGCGCAGAGAGAGAGAAAGAGCGCAGAGAGAGAGAAAGAGCGCAGAGAGAGAGAAAGAGCGCAGAGAGAGAGAAAGAGCACAGAGAGTGAGAGAAAGAGCACAGAGAGAAAGAAAGAGCGCAGAGAGAGAGAGAAAGAAAGAGCGCAGAGAGAGAGAGAAAGAAAGAGTGCAGAGAGAGAAAGAGCGCAGAGAGAGAGAGAGAGGAAGAAAGAGCGCAGAGAGAGAGAAAGAAAGAGCGCAGAGAGAGAGAAAGAGCGCAGAGAGAGAGAAAGAAAGAGCACAGAGAGAGAAAGAAAGAGAGCAGAGAGAGAAAGAAAGAGCGCAGAGAGAGAAAGAAAGAGCGCAGAGAGTGAGAGAAAGAGCACAGAGAGAAAGAAAGAGCGCAGAGAGAGAGAGAAAGAAAGAGCGCAGAGAGAGAGAGAAAGAAAGAGTGCAGAGAGAGAAAGAGCGCAGAGAGAGAGAGAGAGGAAGAAAGAGCGCAGAGAGAGAGAAAGAAAGAGCGCAGAGAGAGAGAAAGAGCGCAGAGAGAGAGAAAGAAAGAGCACAGAGAGAGAAAGAAAGAGAGCAGAGAGAGAAAGAAAGAGCGCAAAGAGAGAAAAAAAGAGCGCAGAGAGAAAGAAAGAAAGAGCGCAGAGAGAAAGAAAGAGCGCAGAGAGAGAGAGCGCAGAGAGAGAAAGAGAAAGAAAGAGCGCAGAGAGAGAGAGAGAGAAAGAGCGCCGAGAGAGAGAAAGAGCGCAGAGAGAGAGAAAGAGAAAGAAAGAGCGCAGAGAGAGAGAGAGAAAGAGCGCAGAGAAAGAAAGAGAAAGAAAGAGCGCAGAGAGAGAAAGAGCGCAGAGAGAGAAAGAGCGCAGGGAGAGAGAGAGCGCAGAGAGAGAAAGAGCGCAGAGAAAGAAAGAGAAAGAAAGAGCGCAGAGAGAGAAAGAGAGAGCGCAGAGAGAGAAAGAGCGCAGAGATAGAAAGAAAGAAAGAGCACAGAGAGAGAAAGAAAGAGCGCAGAGAGAGAGAAAGAGCGCAGAGAGAGAAAGAGAAAGTAAGAGCGCAGAGAGAGAGAGAGAAAAAGCGCAGAGAGAGAGAGAAAGAGCGCAGAGAGAGAGAAAGAGCGCAGAGAGAGAGAAAGAGCGCAGAGAAAGAAAGAGAAAGAAAGAGTGCAGAGAGAGAAAGAGCGCAGAGAGAGAAAGAGTGCAGAGAGAGAGCGCAGAGAGAGAGCGCAGAGAGAGAAAGAGCGCAGAGAGAGAGAAAGAGCGCAGAGAGAGAGAAAGAGAGCAAAGAGATGGAAAGAGCGCAGAGAGAGAGAAAGAGCGCAGAGAGAGAAAGAAAGAGCGCAGAGAGTGAGAGAGAAAGAGCACAGAGAGAAAGAAAGAGCGCAGAGAGATAGAGAAAGAAAGAGCGCAGAGAGAGAGAGAAAGAAAGAGCGCAGAGAGAGAAAGAGCGCAGAGAGAGAGAGAGAAAGAGCGCAGAGAGAGAGAAAGAGAAAGAAAGAGCACAGAGAGAGAGAGAAAGAGCGCCGAGAGAGAGAGAGCGCAGAGAGAGAGAAAGAAAGAGCGCAGAGAGAGAAAGTGCGCAGAGAGAGAAAGTGCGCAGAGAGAGAAAGAGTGCAGAGAGAAAGAAAGAGCGCAGAGAGAGAGAGAGAGAAAGAGCGCAAAGAGAGAAAAAAAGAGCGCAGAAAGAAAGAAACAGCGCAGAGAGAAAGAAAGAAAGAGCGCAGAGAGAGAGAAAGAGCGCAGAGAGAGAGAGAGAAAGAAAAAGCGCAGAGAAAGAAAGAGCGCAGAGAGAAGAAGAAAGAGCGCAGAGAGAGAGAGAAAGAGCGCAAAGAGAGAGAAAGAGCGCAGAGAAAGAAAGAGAAAGAAAGAGCGCAGAGAGAGAAAGAGCGCAGAGAGAGAAAGAGCGCAGAGAGAGAAAGATCGCAGAGAGAGAAAGAGCGCAGAGAGAGAAAGAGCGCAGAGAGAGAGAGAGCGCAGAGAGAGAGCGCAGAGAGAAAGAAAGAGCGCAGAGAGAGAGAAAGAGCGCAGAGAGAGAGAAAGAGCGCAGAGAGAGAGAAAGAGCGCAGAGAGAGAGAAAGAGCGCAGAGAGAGAGAAAGAGCGCAGAGAGAGAGAAAGAGCGCAGAGAGAGAAAGAAAGAGCGCAGAGAGAGAAAGAAAGAGCGCAGAGAGAGAAAGAAAGAGCGCAGAGAGAGAAAGAAAGAGCGCAGAGAGAGAAAGAAAGAGCGCAGAGAGAGAAAGAAAGAGCGCAGAGAGTGAGAGAGAAAGAGCACAGAGAGAAAGAAAGAGCGCAGAGAGAGAGAGAAAGAAAGAGCGCAGAGAGAGAGAGAAAGAAAGAGCGCAGAGAGAGAGAGAAAGAAAGAGCGCAGAGAGAGAAAGAGCGCAGAGAGAGAGAGGGAGAAAGAGCGCAGAGAGAGAGAAAGAAAGAGCGCAGAGAGAAAGAAAGAGCACATAGAGAGAGAAAGAGCGCAGAGAGAGAGAAAGAAAGAGCGCAGAGAGAGAGAAAGAGCGCAGAGAGAGAGAGAAAGAGCGCAGAGAGAGAAATAAAGAGCACAGAGAGAGAAAGAAAGAGCGCAGAGAAAGAAAGAGCGCAGAGAGAGAGAAAGAAAGAGCGCAGAGAGAGAAAGAAAGAGAGCAGAGAGAGAAAGAAAGAGAGCAGAGAGAGAAAGAAAGAGCGCAAAGAGAGAAAAAAAGAGCGCAGAGAGAAAGAAAGAAAGAGCGCAGAGAGAAAGAAAGAGCGCAGAGAGAGAGAGAGAGCGCAGAGAGAAAGAGAAAGAAAGAGCGCAGAGAGAGAGAGAGAGCGCCGAGAGAGAGAGAGAGAGCGCAGAGAGAGAGAAAGAGAAAGAAAGAGCGCAGAGAGAGAAAGTGCGCAGAGAGAGAAAGAGCGCAGAGAGAAAGAAAGAGCGCAGAGAAAGAAAGAGAGCAGAGAGAGGAAGAAAGAGCGCAGAGAGAGAGAGAAAGAAAGAGCGCAGAGAGAGAGAAAGAGCGCAGAGAGAGAGAGAAAGAACGCAGAGAGAGAGAAAGAGCGCAGAGAGAAAGAAAGTGCGCAGAGAGAGAGAAAGAGCGCAGAGAGAGAGAGAGAGAAAGGAAAAGCGCAGAGAAAGAAAGAGCGCAGAGAGAGGAAGAAAGAGCGCAGAGAGAGAGAGAAAGAAAGAGCGCAGAGAGAGAGAAAGAGCGCAGAGAGAGAGAGAAAGAACGCAGAGAGAGAGAAAGAGCGCAGAGAGAGAGAAAGAGCGCAGAGAGAGAGAAAGAGCGCAGAGAGAGAGAAAGAGCGCAGAGAGAGAGAGAGCGCAGAGAGGAAGAAAGAGCGCAGAGAGAGAGAAAGAAACAGTGCAGAGAGAGAGAAAGAGCGCAGAGAGAGAGAAAGAAAGAGCACAGAGAGCGAAAGAAAGAGAGCAGAGAGAGAAAGAAAGAGCGCAAAGAGAGAAAAAAAGAGCGCAGAGAGAAAGAAAGAAAGAGCGCAGAGGGAAAGATAGAGCGCAGAGAGAGAGAGCGCAGAGAGAGAAAGAGAAAGAAAGAGCGCAGAGAGAGAGAGAAATAAAGAGCGCAGAGAGAGAAATAAAGAGCGCAGAGAGAGAAATAAAGAGCGCAGAGAAATAAAGAGCGCAGAGAAAGAAAGAGCGCAGAGAGAGAGAAAGAAAGAGCGCAGAGAGAGAAAAAAGAGCGCAAAGAGAGAAAAAAAGAGCGCAAAGAGAGAAAAAAAGAGCGCAAAGAGAAAGAAAGAAAGAGCGCAGAGAGAAAGAAAGAGCGCAGATAGAGAGCGCAGAGAGAGAAAGAGAAAGAAAGAGCGCAGAGAGAGAGAGAGAGAAAGAGCGCCGAGAGAGAGAAAGAGCACAGAGAGAGAGAAAGAGAAAGAAAGAGCGCAGAGAGAGAGAGAGAAAGAGCGCAGAGAGAGAGAAAGAGCGCAGAGAAAGAAAGAGAAAGAAAGAGCGCAGAGAGAGAAAGAGCGCAGAGAGAGAAAGAGCGCAGAGAGAGAGAGAGAGCGCAGAGAGAGAAAGAGCGCAGAGAAAGAAAGAGAAAGAAAGAGCGCAGAGAGAGAAAGAGAGAGCGCAGAGAGAGAAAGAAAGAGCGCAGAAAGAAAGAAAGAGCGCAGAGAGAGAGAAAGAAAGAGCGCAGAGAGAGAGAAAGAAAGAGCGCAGAGAGAGAGAAAGAAAGAGCGCAGAGAGAGAGAAAGAGCGCAGAGAGAGAGAAAGAGCGCAGAGAGAGAGAAAGAGCGCAGAGAGAGAGAAAGAGCGCAGAGAGAGAGAAAGAGCGCAGAGAGAGAAAGAGAAAGTAAGAGCGCAGAGAGAGAGAGAGAAAAAGCGCAGAGAGAGAGAGAAAGAGCGCAGAGAGAGAGAAAGAGCGCAGAGAGAGAGAAAGAGCGCAGAGAAAGAAAGAGCGCAGAGAGAGAGAAAGAGCGCAGAGAGAGAGAAAGAGCGCAGAGAGAGAGAAAGAGCGCAGAGAGAGAGAAAGAGCGCAGAGAGAGAGAAAGAGCGCAGAGAGAGAGAAAGAGCGCAGAGAGAGAAAGAAAGAGCGCAGAGAGAGAAAGAAAGAGCGCAGAGAGAGAAAGAAAGAGCGCAGAGAGAGAAAGAAAGAGCGCAGAGAGAGAAAGAAAGAGCGCAGAGAGAGAAAGAAAGAGCGCAGAGAGTGAGAGAGAAAGAGCACAGAGAGAAAGAAAGAGCGCAGAGAGAGAGAGAAAGAAAGAGCGCAGAGAGAGAGAGAAAGAAAGAGCGCAGAGAGAGAGAGAAAGAAAGAGCGCAGAGAGAGAAAGAGCGCAGAGAGAGAGAGGAAGAAAGAGCGCAGAGAGAGAGAAAGAAAGAGCGCAGAGAGAAAGAAAGAGCACATAGAGAGAGAAAGAGCGCAGAGAGAGAGAAAGAAAGAGCGCAGAGAGAGAGAAAGAGCGCAGAGAGAGAGAGAAAGAGCGCAGAGAGAGAAATAAAGAGCACAGAGAGAGAAAGAAAGAGCGCAGAGAAAGAAAGAGCGCAGAGAGAGAGAAAGAAAGAGCGCAGAGAGAGAAAGAAAGAGAGCAGAGAGAGAAAGAAAGAGAGCAGAGAGAGAAAGAAAGAGCGCAAAGAGAGAAAAAAAGAGCGCAGAGAGAAAGAAAGAAAGAGCGCAGAGAGAAAGAAAGAGCGCAGAGAGAGAGAGAGAGCGCAGAGAGAAAGAGAAAGAAAGAGCGCAGAGAGAGAGAGAGAGAGAGCGCCGAGAGAGAGAGAGAGAGCGCAGAGAGAGAGAAAGAGAAAGAAAGAGCGCAGAGAGAGAAAGTGCGCAGAGAGAGAAAGAGCGCAGAGAGAAAGAAAGAGCGCAGAGAAAGAAAGAGAGCAGAGAGAGGAAGAAAGAGCGCAGAGAGAGAGAGAAAGAAAGAGCGCAGAGAGAGAGAAAGAGCGCAGAGAGAGAGAGAAAGAACGCAGAGAGAGAGAAAGAGCGCAGAGAGAAAGAAAGTGCGCAGAGAGAGAGAAAGAGCGCAGAGAGAGAGAGAGAAAGGAAAAGCGCAGAGAAAGAAAGAGCGCAGAGAGAGGAAGAAAGAGCGCAGAGAGAGAGAGAAAGAAAGAGCGCAGAGAGAGAGAAAGAGCGCAGAGAGAGAGAGAAAGAACGCAGAGAGAGAGAAAGAGCGCAGAGAGAGAGAAAGAGCGCAGAGAGAGAGAAAGAGCGCAGAGAGAGAGAAAGAGCGCAGAGAGAGAGAGCGCAGAGAGGAAGAAAGAGCGCAGAGAGAGAGAAAGAAACAGTGCAGAGAGAGAGAAAGAGCGCAGAGAGAGAGAAAGAAAGAGCACAGAGAGCGAAAGAAAGAGAGCAGAGAGAGAAAGAAAGAGCGCAAAGAGAGAAAAAAAGAGCGCAGAGAGAAAGAAAGAAAGAGCGCAGAGGGAAAGATAGAGCGCAGAGAGAGAGAGCGCAGAGAGAGAAAGAGAAAGAAAGAGCGCAGAGAGAGAGAGAAATAAAGAGCGCAGAGAGAGAAATAAAGAGCGCAGAGAGAGAAATAAAGAGCGCAGAGAAATAAAGAGCGCAGACAAAGAAAGAGCGCAGAGAGAGAGAAAGAAAGAGCGCAGAGAGAGAAAAAAGAGCGCAAAGAGAGAAAAAAAGAGCGCAAAGAGAGAAAAAAAGAGCGCAAAGAGAAAGAAAGAAAGAGCGCAGAGAGAAAGAAAGAGCGCAGATAGAGAGCGCAGAGAGAGAAAGAGAAAGAAAGAGCGCAGAGAGAGAGAGAGAGAAAGAGCGCCGAGAGAGAGAAAGAGCGCAGAGAGAGAGAAAGAGAAAGAAAGAGCGCAGAGAGAGAGAGAGAAAGAGCGCAGAGAGAGAGAAAGAGCGCAGAGAAAGAAAGAGAAAGAAAGAGCGCAGAGAGAGAAAGAGCGCAGAGAGAGAAAGAGCGCAGAGAGAGAGAGAGCGCAGAGAGAGAAAGAGCGCAGAGAAAGAAAGAGAAAGAAAGAGCGCAGAGAGAGAAAGAGAGAGCGCAGAGAGAGAAAGAAAGAGCGCAGAAAGAAAGAAAGAGCGCAGAGAGAGAGAAAGAAAGAGCGCAGAGAGAGAGAAAGAAAGAGCGCAGAGAGAGAGAAAGAAAGAGCGCAGAGAGAGAGAAAGAGCGCAGAGAGAGAGAAAGAGCGCAGAGAGAGAGAAAGAGCGCAGAGAGAGAGAAAGAGCGCAGAGAGAGAGAAAGAGCGCAGAGAGAGAAAGAGAAAGTAAGAGCGCAGAGAGAGAGAGAGAAAAAGCGCAGAGAGAGAGAGAAAGAGCGCAGAGAGAGAGAAAGAGCGCAGAGAGAGAGAAAGAGCGCAGAGAAAGAAAGAGAAAGAAAGAGCGCAGAGAGAGAAAGAGCGCAGAGAGAGAAAGAGCGCAGAGAGAGAGCGCAGAGAGAGAGCGCAGAGAGAGAAAGAGCGCAGAGAGAGAGAAAGAGCGCAGAGAGAGAGAAAGAGAGCAAAGAGAGAGAAAGAGCGCAGAGAGAGAGAAAGAGCGCAGAGAGAGAGAAAGAAAGAGCGCAGAGAGAGAAAGAAAGAGCGCAGAGAGAGAAAGAAAGAGCGCAGAGAGAGAAAGAAAGAGCGCAGAGAGAGAAAGAAAGAGCGCAGAGAGAGAAAGAAAGAGCGCAGAGAGTGAGAGAGAAAGAGCACAGAGAGAAAGAAAGAGCGCAGAGAGATAGAGAAAGAAAGAGCGCAGAGAGAGAGAGAAAGAAAGAGCGCAGAGAGAGAAAGAGCGCAGAGAGAGAGAGAGAAAGAGCGCAGAGAGAGAGAAAGAGAAAGAAAGAGCACAGAGAGAGAGAGAGAGAAAGAGCGCCGAGAGAGAGAGAGAGAGCGCAGAGAGAGAGAAAGAAAGAGCGCAGAGAGAGAAAGTGCGCAGAGAGAGAAAGTGCGCAGAGAGAGAAAGAGTGCAGAGAGAAAGAAAGAGCGCAGAGAGAGAGAGAGAGAAAGAGCGCAAAGAGAGAAAAAAAGAGCGCAGAAAGAAAGAAACAGCGCAGAGAGAAAGAAAGAAAGAGCGCAGAGAGAGAGAAAGAGCGCAGAGAGAGAGAGAGAAAGAAAAAGCACAGAGAAAGAAAGAGCGCAGAGAGAAGAAGAAAGAGCGCAGAGAGAGAGAGAAAGAGCGCAGAGAGAGAGAAAGAGCGCAGAGAAAGAAAGAGAAAGAAAGAGCGCAGAGAGAGAAAGAGCGCAGAGAGAGAAAGAGCGCAGAGAGAGAAAGAGCGCAGAGAGAGAAAGAGCGCAGAGAGAGAGAGAGCGCAGAGAGAGAGCGCAGAGAGAAAGAAAGAGCGCAGAGAGAGAGAAAGAGCGCAGAGAGAGAGAAAGAGCGCAGAGAGAGAGAAAGAGCGCAGAGAGAGAGAAAGAGCGCAGAGAGAGAGAAAGAGCGCAGAGAGAGAGAAAGAGCGCAGAGAGAGAAAGAAAGAGCGCAGAGAGAGAAAGAAAGAGCGCAGAGAGAGAAAGAAAGAGCGCAGAGAGAGAAAGAAAGAGCGCAGAGAGAGAAAGAAAGAGCGCAGAGAGAGAAAGAAAGAGCGCAGAGAGTGAGAGAGAAAGAGCACAGAGAGAAAGAAAGAGCGCAGAGAGAGAGAGAGAAAGAAAGAGCGCAGAGAGAGAGAGAAAGAAAGAGCGCAGAGAGAGAGAGAAAGAAAGAGCGCAGAGAGAGAAAGAGCGCAGAGAGAGAGAGGAAGAAAGAGCGCAGAGAGAGAGAAAGAAAGAGCGCAGAGAGAAAGAAAGAGCACATAGAGAGAGAAAGAGCGCAGAGAGAGAGAAAGAAAGAGCGCAGAGAGAGAGAAAGAGCGCAGAGAGAGAGAGAAAGAGCGCAGAGAGAGAAATAAAGAGCACAGAGAGAGAAAGAAAGAGCGCAGAGAAAGAAAGAGCGCAGAGAGAAAGAAAGAGCGCAGAGAGAGAAAGAAAGAGAGCAGAGAGAGAAAGAAAGAGAGCAGAGAGAGAAAGAAAGAGCGCAAAGAGAGAAAAAAAGAGCGCAGAGAGAAAGAAAGAAAGAGCGCAGAGAGAAAGAAAGAGCGCAGAGAGAGCGCAGAGAGAAAGAGAAAGAAAGAGCACAGAGAGAGAGAGAGAAAGAGCGCCGAGAGAGAGAGAGAGAGCGCAGAGAGAGAGAGAAAGAGAAAGAAAGAGCGCAGAGAGAGAAAGTGCGCAGAGAGAGAAAGAGCGCAGAGAGAAAGAAAGAGCGCAGAGAAAGAAAGAGCGCAGAGAGAGGAAGAAAGAGCGCAGAGAGAGAGAGAAAGAAAGAGCGCAGAGAGAGAGAAAGAGCGCAGAGAGAGAGAGAAAGAACGCAGAGAGAGAGAAAAAGCGCAGAGAGAAAGAAAGTGCGCAGAGAGAGAGAAAGAGCGCAGAGAGAGAGAGAGAAAGAAAAAGCGCAGAGAAAGAAAGAGCGCAGAGAGAGGAAGAAAGAGCGCAGAGAGAGAGAGAAAGAAAGAGCGCAGAGAGAGAGAAAGAGCGCAGAGAGAGAGAGAAAGAACGCAGAGAGAGAGAAAGAGCGCAGAGAGAGAGAAAGAGCGCAGAGAGAGAGAAAGAGCGCAGAGAGAGAGAAAGAGCGCAGAGAGAGAGAGAGCGCAGAGAAAGAGAAAGAGCGCAGAGAGAGAGAAAGAGCGCAGAGAGAGAAATAAAGAGCGCAGAGAGAGAAATAAAGAGCGCAGAGAGAGAAATAAAGAGCGCAGAGAGAGAAATAAAGAGCGCAGAGAAATAAAGAGCGCAGAGAAAGAAAGAGCGCAGAGAGAGAGAAAGAAAGAGTGCAGAGAGAGAAAAAAGAGCGCAAAGAGAGAAAAAAAGAGCGCAAAGAGAGAAAAAAAGAGCGCAAAGAGAAAGAAAGAAAGAGCGCAGAGAGAAAGAAAGAGCGCAGATAGAGAGCGCAGAGAGAGAAAGAGAAAGAAAGAGCGCAGAGAGAGAGAGAGAGAAAGAGCGCAGAGAGAGAGAAAGAGCGCAGAGAGAGAGAAAGAGAAAGAAAGAGCGCAGAGAGAGAGAGAGAAAGAGCGCAGAGAGAGAGAAAGAGCGCAGAGAAAGAAAGAGAAAGAAAGAGCGCAGAGAGAGAAAGAGCGCAGAGAGAGAAAGAGCGCAGAGAGAGAAAGAGCGCAGAGAGAGAGAGAGCGCAGAGAGAGAGCGCAGAGAGAGAGAAAGAGCGCAGAGAGAGAGAAAGAGCGCAGAGAGAGAGAAAGAGCGCAGAGAGAGAGACAGAGCGCAGAGAGAGAAAGAAAGAGCGCAGAGAGAGAAAGAAAGAGCGCAGAGAGAGAAAGAAAGAGCGCAGAGAGAGAAAGAAAGAGCGCAGAGAGAGAAAGAAAGAGCGCAGAGAGAGAAAGAAAGAGCGCAGAGAGTGAGAGAGAAAGAGCACAGAGAGAAAGAAAGAGCGCAGAGAGAGAGAGAAAGAAAGAGCGCAGAGAGAGAGAGAAAGAAAGAGCGCAGAGAGAGAAAGAGCGCAGAGAGAGAGAGGAAGAAAGAGCGCAGAGAGAGAGAAAGAAAGAGCGCAGAGAGAAAGAAAGAGCACATAGAGAGAGAAAGAGCGCAGAGAGAGAGAAAGAAAGAGCGCAGAGAGAGAGAAAGAGCGCAGAGAGAGAGAGAAAGAGCGCAGAGAGAGAAATAAAGAGCACAGAGAGAGAAAGAAAGAGCGCAGAGAAAGAAAGAGCGCAGAGAGAGAGAAAGAAAGAGCGCAGAGAGAGAAAGAAAGAGAGCAGAGAGAGAAAGAAAGAGAGCAGAGAGAGAAAGAAAGAGCGCAAAGAGAGAAAAAAAGAGCGCAGAGAGAAAGAAAGAGCGCTGAAAGAAAGAAAGAGCGCAGAGAGAGAGAGAGCGCAGAGAGAAAGAGAAAGAAAGAGCGCAGAGAGAGAGAGAGAAAGAGCGCCGAGAGAGAGAGAGAGAGCGCAGAGAGAGAGAAAGAGAAAGAAAGAGCGCAGAGAGAGAAAGTGCGCAGAGAGAGAAAGAGCGCAGAGAGAAAGAAAGAGCGCAGAGAAAGAAAGAGCGCAGAGAGAGGAAGAAAGAGCGCA
This sequence comes from Ascaphus truei, assembly GCF_040206685.1. NCBI lineage: Eukaryota > Metazoa > Chordata > Amphibia > Anura > Ascaphidae > Ascaphus > Ascaphus truei. Next base: position 1,279,629 of record NW_027457167.1, on the reverse strand, counting down.
GAGAGAGAGAGAAAGAAAGAGCGCAGAGAGAGAGAAAGAGCGCAGAGAGAGAGAGAAAGAACGCAGAGAGAGAGAAAGAGCGCAGAGAGAGAGAAAGAGCGCAGAGAGAGAGAAAGAGCGCAGAGAGAGAGAAAGAGCGCAGAGAGAGAGAGCGCAGAGAAAGAGAAAGAGCGCAGAGAGAGAGAAAGAGTGCAGAGAGAGAAATAAAGAGCGCAGAGAGAGAAATAAAGAGCACAGAGAGAGAAATAAAGAGCGCAGAGAGAGAAATAAAGAGCGCAGAGAAATAAAGAGCGCAGAGAAAGAAAGAGCGCAGAGAGAGAGAAAGAAAGAGTGCAGAGAGAGAAAAAAGAGCGCAAAGAGAGAAAAAAAGAGCGCAAAGAGAGAAAAAAAGAGCGCAAAGAGAAAGAAAGAAAGAGCGCAGAGAGAAAGAAAGAGCGCAGATAGAGAGCGCAGAGAGAGAAAGAGAAAGAAAGAGCGCAGAGAGAGAGAGAGAGAAAGAGCGCAGAGAGAGAGAAAGAGCGCAGAGAGAGAGAAAGAGAAAGAAAGAGCGCAGAGAGAGAGAGAGAAAGAGCGCAGAGAGAGAGAAAGAGCGCAGAGAAAGAAAGAGAAAGAAAGAGCGCAGAGAGAGAAAGAGCGCAGAGAGAGAGAGAGCGCAGAGAGAGAAAGAGCGCAGAGAAAGAAAGAGAAAGAAAGAGCGCAGAGAGAGAAAGAGAGAGCGCAGAGAGAGAAAGAAAGAGCGCAGAAAGAAAGAAAGCGCGCAGAGAGAGAGAAAGAAAGAGCGCAGAGAGAGAGAAAGAAAGAGCGCAGAGAGAGAGAGAAAGAACGCAGAGAGAGAGAAAGAGCGCAGAGAGAGAGAAAGAGCGCAGAGAGAGAGAAAGAGCGCAGAGAGAGAGAAAGAGCGCAGAGAAAGAGAAAGAGCGCAGAGAGAGAGAAAGAGCGCAGAGAGAGAGAAAGAGCGCAGAGAGAGAAATAAAGAGCGCAGAGAGAGAAATAAAGAGCGCAGAGAGAGAAATAAAGAGCGCAGAGAGAGAAAGAAAGAGCGCAGAGAGAGAAAGAAAGAGCGCAAAGAGAGAAAAAAAGAGCGCAAAGAGAGAAAAAAAGAGCGCAGAGAGAAAGAAAGAAAGAGCGCAGAGAGAAAGAAAGAGCGCAGATAGAGAGCGCAGAGAGAGAAAGAGAAAGAAAGAGCGCAGAGAGAGAGAGAGAGAGAAAGAGCGCCGAGAGAGAGAAAGAGCGCAGAGAGAGAGAAAGAGAAAGAAAGAGCGCAGAGAGAGAGAGAGAAAGAGCGCAGAGAGAGAGAAAGAGCGCAGAGAAAGAAAGAGAAAGAAAGAGCGCAGAGAGAGAAAGAGCGCAGAGAGAGAGAGAGCGCAGAGAGAGAAAGAGCGCAGAGAAAGAAAGAGAAAGAAAGAGCGCAGAGAGAGAAAGAAAGAGCGCAGAAAGAAAGAAAGAGCGCAGAGAGAAAGAAAGAAAGAGCGCAGAGAGAGAGAAAGAGCGCAGAGAGAGAAAGAGAAAGAAAGAGCGCAGAGAGAGAGAGAGAAAGAGCGCAGAGAGAGAGAGAAAGAGTGCAGAGAGAGAGAGAAAGAGCGCAGAGAGAGAGAAAGAGCGCAGATAAAGAAAGAGAAAGAAAGAGCGCAGAGAGAGAAAGAGCGCAGAGAGAGAAAGAGCGCAGAGAGAGAGCGCAGAGAGAGAAAGAGCGCAGAGAGAAAGAAAGAGCGCAGAGAGAGAAAGAAAGAGCGCAGAGAGAGAAAGAAAGAGCGCAGAGAGAGAAAGAAAGAGCGCAGAGAGAGAAAGAAAGAGCGCAGAGAGTGAGAGAGAAAGAGCGCAGAGAGAGAAAGAGCGCAGAGAGAGAGAGAGAAAGAGCACAGAGAGAGAGAAAGAGAAAGAAAGAGCACAGAGAGAGAGAGAGAGAAAGAGCGCCGAGAGAGAGAGAGAGAGCGCAGAGAGAGAGAAAGAAAGAGCGCAGAGAGAGAAAGTGCGCAGAGAGAGAAAGTGCGCAGAGAGAGAAAGAGTGCAGAGAGAAAGAAAGAGCGCAGAGAGAGAGAGAGAGAAAGAGCGCAAAGAGAGAAAAAAAGAGCGCAGAAAGAAAGAAACAGCGCAGAGAGAAAGAAAGAAAGAGCGCAGAGAGAGAGAAAGAGCGCAGAGAGAGAGAGAGAAAGAAAAAGCGCAGAGAAAGAAAGAGCGCAGAGAGAAGAAGAAAGAGCGCAGAGAGAGAGAGAAAGAGCGCAGAGAGAGAAAGAGCGCAGAGAAAGAAAGAGAAAGAAAGAGCGCAGTGAGAGAAAGAGCGCAGAGAGAGAAAGAGCGCAGAGAGAGAAAGAGCGCAGAGAGAGAAAGAGCGCAGAGAGAGAGAGAGCGCAGAGAGAGAGCGCAGAGAGAAAGAAAGAGCGCAGAGAGAGAGAAAGAGCGCAGAGAGAGAGAAAGAGTGCAGAGAGAGAGAAAGAGCGCAGAGAGAGAGAAAGAGCGCAGAGAGAGAGAAAGAGCGCAGAGAGAGAGAAAGAGCGCAGAGAGAGAAAGAAAGAGCGCAGAGAGAGAAAGAAAGAGCGCAGAGAGAGAAAGAAAGAGCGCAGAGAGAGAAAGAAAGAGCGCAGAGAGAGAAAGAAAGAGCGCAGAGAGAGAAAGAAAGAGCGCAGAGAGAGAAAGAAAGAGCGCAGAGAGTGAGAGAGAAAGAGCACAGAGAGAAAGAAAGAGCGCAGAGAGTGAGAGAGAAAGAGCACAGAGAGAAAGAAAGAGCGCAGAGAGAGAGAGAAAGAGCGCAGAGAGAGAGAGAGAAAAAGCGCAGAGAGAAAGAAAGAGCGCAGATAGAGAGCGCAGAGAGAGAAAGAGAAAGAAAGAGCGCAGAGAGAGAGAGAGAGAAAGAGCGCAGAGAGAGAGAAAGAGCGCAGAGAGAGAGAAAGAGAAAGAAAGAGCGCAGAGAGAGAGAGAGAAAGAGCGCAGAGAGAGAGAAAGAGCGCAGAGAAAGAAAGAGAAAGAAAGAGCGCAGAGAGAGAAAGAGCGCAGAGAGAGAGAGCGCAGAGAGAGAAAGAGCGCAGAGAAAGAAAGAGAAAGAAAGAGCGCAGAGAGAGAAAGAGAGAGCGCAGAGAGAGAAAGAAAGAGCGCAGAAAGAAAGAAAGCGCGCAGAGAGAGAGAAAGAAAGAGCGCAGAGAGAGAGAAAGAAAGAGCGCAGAGAGAGAGAGAAAGAACGCAGAGAGAGAAATAAAGAGCACAGAGAGAGAAAGAAAGAGCGCAGAGAAAGAAAGAGCGCAGAGAGAGAGAAAGAAAGAGCGCAGAGAGAGAAAGAAAGAGAGCAGAGAGAGAAAGAAAGAGAGCAGAGAGAGAAAGAAAGAGCGCAAAGAGAGAAAAAAAGAGCGCAGAGAGAAAGAAAGAGCGCTGAAAGAAAGAAAGAGCGCAGAGAGAGAGAGAGCGCAGAGAGAAAGAGAAAGAAAGAGCGCAGAGAGAGAGAGAGAAAGAGCGCCGAGAGAGAGAGAGAGAGCGCAGAGAGAGAGAAAGAGAAAGAAAGAGCGCAGAGAGAGAAAGTGCGCAGAGAGAGAAAGAGCGCAGAGAGAAAGAAAGAGCGCAGAGAAAGAAAGAGCGCAGAGAGAGGAAGAAAGAGCGCAGAGAGAGAGAGAAAGAAAGAGCGCAGAGAGAGAGAAAGAGCGCAGAGAGAGAGAGAAAGAACGCAGAGAGAGAGAAAGAGCGCAGAGAGAGAGAAAGAGCGCAGAGAGAGAGAAAGAGCGCAGAGAGAGAGAAAGAGCGCAGAGAGAGAGAGCGCAGAGAAAGAGAAAGAGCGCAGAGAGAGAGAAAGAGTGCAGAGAGAGAAATAAAGAGCGCAGAGAGAGAAAGAAAGAGCGCAGAGAGAGAAAGAAAGAGCGCAGAGAGAGGAAGAAAGAGCGCAGAGAGAGAGAGAAAGAAAGAGCGCAGAGAGAGAGAAAGAGCGCAGAGAGAGAGAGAAAGAACGCAGAGAGAGAAAGAGCGCAGAGAAAGAAAGAGAAAGAAAGAGCGCAGTGAGAGAAAGAGCGCAGAGAGAGAAAGAGCGCAGAGAGAGAAAGAGCGCAGAGAGAGAAAGAGCGCAGAGAGAGAGAGAGCGCAGAGAGAGAGCGCAGAGAGAAAGAAAGAGCGCAGAGAGAGAGAAAGAGCGCAGAGAGAGAGAAAGAGCGCAGAGAGAGAGAAAGAGCGCAGAGAGAGAGAAAGAGCGCAGAGAGAGAGAAAGAGCGCAGAGAGAGAGAAAGAGCGCAGAGAGAGAAAGAAAGAGCGCAGAGAGAGAAAGAAAGAGCGCAGAGAGAGAAAGAAAGAGCGCAGAGAGAGAAAGAAAGAGCGCAGAGAGAGAAAGAAAGAGCGCATTGAGAGAAATAAAGAGCGCAGAGAAATAAAGAGCGCAGAGAAAGAAAGAGCGCAGAGAGAGAATGAAAGAGCGCAGAGAGTGAGAGAGAAAGAGCACAGAGAGAAAGAAAGAGCGCAGAGAGAGAGAGAAAGAGCGCAGAGAGAGAGAGAGAAAGAGCGCAGAGAGAAAGAAAGAGCGCAGATAGAGAGCGCAGAGAGAGAAAGAGAAAGAAAGAGCGCAGAGAGAGAGAGAGAGAAAGAGCGCAGAGAGAGAAAGAGCGCAGAGAGAGAGAAAGAGAAAGAAAGAGCGCAGAGAGAGAGAGAGAGAAAGAGCGCAGAGAGAGAGAAAGAGCGCAGAGAAAGAAAGAGAAAGAAAGAGCGCAGAGAGAGAAAGAGCGCAGAGAGAGAGAGAGCGCAGAGAGAGAAAGAGCGCAGAGAAAGAAAGAGAAAGAAAGAGCGCAGAGAGAGAAAGAAAGAGCGCAGAAAGAAAGAAAGAGCGCAGAGAGAAAGAAAGAAAGAGCGCAGAGAGAGAGAAAGAGCGCAGAGAGAGAGAAAGAGAAAGAAAGAGCGCAGAGAGAGAAATAAAGAGCGCAGAGAGAGAAATAAAGAGCGCAGAGAGAGAAATAAAGAGCGCAGAGAGAGAAATAAAGAGCGCAGAGAGAGAAATAAAGAGCGCAGAGAGAGAAATAAAGAGCGCAGAGAGAGAAATAAAGAGCGCAGAGAGAGAAATAAAGAGCGCAGAGAAAGAAAGAGCGCAGAGAGAGAGAAAGAAAGAGCGCAGAGAGAGAAAGAAAGAGCGCAAAGAGAGAAAAAAAGAGCGCAGAGAGAGAGAAAAAAAGAGCGCAGAGAGAAAGAAAGAAAGAGCGCAGAGAGAAAGAAAGAGCGCAGAGAGAGAGCGCAGAGAGAGAAAGAGAAAGAAAGAGCGCAGAGAGAGAGAGAGAGAAAGAGCGCCGAGAGAGAGAAAGAGCGCAGAGAGAGAGAAAGAGAAAGAAAGAGCGCAGAGAGAGAGAAAGAGCGCAGAGAGAGAAATAAAGAGCGCAGAGAGAGAAATAAAGAGCGCAGAGAGAGAAATAAAGAGCGCAGAGAGAGAGAGCGCAGAGAGAGAAAGAGAAAGAAAGAGCGCAGAGAGAGAGAGAGAGAGAGAAAGAGCGCCGAGAGAGAGAAAGAGCGCAGAGAGAGAGAAAGAGAAAGAAAGAGCGCAGAGAGAGAAATAAAGAGCGCAGAGAGAGAAATAAAGAGCGCAGAGAGAGAAATAAAGAGCGCAGAGAGAGAAATAAAGAGCGCAGAGAGAGAAATAAAGAGCGCAGAGAGAGAAATAAAGAGCGCAGAGAGAGAAATAAAGAGCGCAGAGAGAGAAATAAAGAGCGCAGAGAAAGAAAGAGCGCAGAGAGAGAGAAAGAAAGAGCGCAGAGAGAGAAAGAAAGAGCGCAAAGAGAGAAAAAAAGAGCGCAGAGAGAGAGAAAAAAAGAGCGCAGAGAGAAAGAAAGAAAGAGCGCAGAGAGAAAGAAAGAGCGCAGAGAGAGAGCGCAGAGAGAGAAAGAGAAAGAAAGAGCGCAGAGAGAGAGAGAGAGAAAGAGCGCCGAGAGAGAGAAAGAGCGCAGAGAGAGAGAAAGAGAAAGAAAGAGCGCAGAGAGAGAGAAAGAGCGCAGAGAAAGAAAGAGAAAGAAAGAGCGCAGAGAGAGAAAGAGCGCAGAGAGAGAAAGAGCGCAGAGAGAGAGAGAGCGCAGAGAGAGAAAGAGCGCAGAGAAAGAAAGAGAAAGAAAGAGTGCAGAGAGAGAAAGAGAGAGCGCAGAGAGAGAAAGAAAGAGCGCAAAGAGAGAAAAAAAGAGCGCAGAAAGAAAGAAAGAGCGCAGAGAGAAAGAAAGAAAGAGCGCAGAGAGAGAGAAAGAGCGCAGAGAGAGAAAGAGAAAGAAAGAGCGCAGAGAGAGAGAGAGAAAGAGCGCAGAGAGAGAGAGAAAGAGCGCAGAGAGAGATAAAGAGCGCAGAGAAAGAAAGAGAAAGAAAGAGCGCAGAGAGAGAAAGAGCGCAGAGAGAGAAAGAGCGCAGAGAGAGAAAGAGCACAGAGAGAGAGCGCAGAGAGAGAAAGAGAGCAGAGAGAAAGAAAGAGCGCAGAGAGAGAGAGAGAAAGAGCGCAGAGAGAGAGAGAAAGAGCGCAGAGAGAGAGAAAGAGCGCAGAGAGAGAGAAAGAGCGCAGAGAGAGAGAAAGAGCGCAGAGAGAGAGAAAGAGCGCAGAGAGAGAGAAAGAGCGCAGAGAGAGAGAAAGAGCGCAGAGAGAGAAAGAAAGAGCGCAGAGAGAGAAAGAAAGAGCGCAGAGAGAGAAAGATAGAGCGCAGAGAGTGAGAGAGAAAGAGCACAGAGAGAAAGAAAGAGCGCAGAGAGAGAGAGAAAGAAAGAGCGCAGAGAGAGAAAGAAATAGCGCAGAGAGAGAGAAAGAGTGCAGAGAGAGAGAGAGGAAGAAAGAGCGCAGAGAGAGAGAAAGAAAGAGCGCAGAGAGAAAGAAAGAGCACATAGAGAGAGAAAGAGCGCAGAGAGAGAGAAAGAAAGAGCGCAGAGAGAGAGAGAAAGAGCGCAGAGAGAGAGAGAAAGAGCGCAGAGAGAGAAATAAAGAGCGCAGAGAGAGAAATAAAGAGCTCAGAGAGAGAAAGAGCGCAGAGAGAGAAAGAAAGAGCGCAGAGAGAGAAAGAAAGAGCGCAGAGAGAGAAATAAAGAGCGCAGAGAGAGAAATAAAGAGCGCAGAGAGAGAAATAAAGAGCGCAGAGAGAGAAATAAAGAGCGCAGAGAAAGAAAGAGCGCAGAGAGAGAGAAAGAAAGAGCGCAGAGAGAGAAAGAAAGAGCGCAAAGAGAGAAAAAAAGAGCGCAGAGAGAGAGAAAGAGCGCAGAGAAAGAAAGAGAAAGAAAGAGCGCAGAGAGAGAAAGAGCGCAGGGAGAGAAAGAGCGCAGGGAGAGAGAGAGCGCAGAGAGAGAAAGAGCGCAGGGAGAGAGAGAGCGCAGAGAGAGAAAGAGCGCAGAGAAAGAAAGAGAAAGAAAGAGCGCAGAGAGAGAAAGAGAGAGCGCAGAGAGAGAAAGAAAGAGCGCAAAGAGCGAAAAAAAGAGCGCAGAAAGAAAGAAAGAGCGCAGAGAGAAAGAAAGAAAGAGCGCAGAGAGAGAGAAAGAGCGCAGAAAGAAAGAAAGAGAAAGTAAGAGCGCAGAGAGAGAGAGAGAAAGAGCGCAGAGAGAGAGAGAGAAAGAGCGCAGACAGAGAGAAAGAGCGCAGAGAAAGAAAGAGAAAGAAAGAGTGCAGAGAGAGAAAGAGCGCAGAGAGAGAAAGAGCGCAGAGAGAGAAAGAGCACAGAGAGAGAAAGAGCGCAGAGAGAGAAAGAGCGCAGAGAGAGAAAGAGCGCAGAGAGAGAGAAAGAGCGCAGAGAGAGAGAAAGAGCGCAAAGAGAGAGAAAGAGCGCAGAGAGAGAGAAAGAGCGCAGAGAGAGAGAAAGAGCGCAGAGAGAGAGAAAGAGCGCAGAGAGAGAGAAAGAGCGCAGAGAGAGAGAAAGAAAGAGCGCAGAGAGAGAAAGAAAGAGCGCAGAGAGAGAAAGAAAGAGCGCAGAGAGAGAAAGAAAGAGCGCAGAGAGAGAAAGAAAGAGCGCAGAGAGAGAAAGAAAGAGCGCAGAGAGAGAAAGAAAGAGCGCAGAGAGTGAGAGAAAGAGCACAGAGAGAAAGAAAGAGCGCAGAGAGAGAGAGAAAGAAAGAGCGCAGAGAGAGAGAGAAAGAAAGAGCGCAGAGAGAGAAAGAGCGCAGAGAGAGAGAGAGGAAGAAAGAGCGCAGAGAGAGAGAAAGAAAGAACGCAGAGAGAAAGAAAGAGCGCAGAGAGAGAGAAAGAAAGAGCACAGAGAGAGAAAGAAAGAGAGCAGAGAGAGAAAGAAAGAGCGCAAAGAGAGAAAAAAAGAGCGCAGAGAGAAAGAAAGAAAGAGCGCAGAGAGAAAGATAGAGCGCAGAGAGAGAGAGCGCAGAGAGAGAAAGAGAAAGAAAGAGCGCAGAGAGAGAAAGAGAAAGAAAGAGCGCAGAGAGAGAGAGAGAAAGAGCGCAGAGAGAGAGAGAAAGAGCGCAGAGAGAGAGAAAGAGAAAGAAAGAGCGCAGAGAGAGAAAGAAAGAGCGCAGAGAGAGAGAAAGAGCGCAGAGAGAGAGAAAGAGCACAGAGAGAGAGAAAGAAAGAGCGCAGAGAGAGAAAGAGCGCAGAGAGAGAAAGAAAGAGCGCAGAGAGAGAGAGAGAAAGAGCGCAGAGAGAGAGCGCATAGAGAGAGAGAAAGAGCGCAGAGAGAGAAATAAAGAGCGCAGAGAGAGAAATAAAGAGGGCAGAGAGAGAAATAAAGAGCGCAGAGAAAGAAAAGCGCAGAGAGAGAGAAAGAAAGAGCGCAGAGAGAGAAAGAAAGAGCGCAAAGAGAGAAAAAAAGAGCGCAAAGAGAGAAAAAAGGAGCGCAGAGAGAAAGAAAGAAAGAGCGCAGAGAGAAAGAAAGAGCGCAGAGAGAGAGAGCGCAGAGAGAGAAAGAGAAAGAAAGAGCGCAGAGAGAGAGAGAGAAAGAGCGCCGAGAGAGAGAAAGAGCGCAGAGAAAGAGAAAGAGAAAGAAAGAGCGCAGAGAGAGAGAGAGAAAGAGCGCAGAGAGAGAGAAAGAGCGCAGAGAAAGAAAGAGAAAGAAAGAGCGCAGAGAGAGAAAGAGCGCAGAGAGAGAAAGAGCGCAGGGAGAGAGAGAGCGCAGAGAGAGAAAGAGCGCAGAGAAAGAAAGAGAAAGAAAGAGCGCAGAGAGAGAAAGTGAGAGCGCAGAGAGAGAAAGAGCGCAGAGATAGAAAGAAAGAAAGAGCGCAGAGAGAGAAAGAAAGAGCACAGAGAGAGAGAAAGAGCGCAGAGAGAGAAAGAGAAAGTAAGAGCGCAGAGAGAGAGAGAGAAAGAGCGCAGAGAGAGAGAGAAAGAGCGCAGATAGAGAGAAAGAGCGCAGAGAGAGAGAAAGAGCGCAGAGAAAGAAAGAGAAAGAAAGAGTGCAGAGAGAGAAAGAGCGCAGAGAGAGAAAGAGCGCAGAGAGAGAGCGCAGAGAGAGAGCGCAGAGAGAGAAAGAGCGCAGAGAGAGAGAAAGAGCGCAGAGAGAGAGAAAGAGAGCAAAGAGAGAGAAAGAGCGCAGAGAGAGAGAAAGAGCGCAGAGAGAGAGAAAGAGCGCAGAGAGAGAGAAAGAGCGCAGAGAGAGAGAAAGAAAGAGCGCAGAGAGAGAGAAAGAAAGAGCGCAGAGAGAGAAAGAAAGAGCGCAGAGAGAGAAAGAAAGAGCACAGAGAGAGAAAGAAAGAGCGCAGAGAGAGAAAGAAAGAGCGCAGAGAGAGAAAGAAAGAGCGCAGAGAGTGAGAGAGAAAGAGCACAGAGAGAAAGAAAGAGCGCAGAGAGATAGAGAAAGAAAGAGTGCAGAGAGAGAGAGAAAGAAAGAGCGCAGAGAGAGAAAGAGCGCAGAGAGAGAGAGGAAGAAAGAGCGCAGAGAGAGAGAAAGAAAGAGCGCAGAGAGAAAGAAAGAGCACATAGAGAGAGAAAGAGCGCAGAGAGAGAGAAAGAAAGAGCGCAGAGAGAGAGAAAGAGCACAGAGAGAGAGAGAAAGAGCGCAGAGAGAGAAATAAAGAGCGCAGAGAGAGAAAGAAAGAGCGCAGAGAAAGAAAGAGCGCAGAGAGAGAGAAAGAAAGAGCGCAAAGAGAGAAAGAAAGAGAGCAGAGAGAGAAAGAAAGAGAGCAGACAGAGAAAGAAAGAGCGCAAAGAGAGAAAAAAAGAGCGCAGAGAGAAAGAAAGAAAGAGCGCAGAGAGAAAGAAAGAGCGCAGAGAGAGAGAGAGCGCAGAGAGAAAGAGAAAGAAAGAGCGCAGAGAGAAAGAGAAAGAAAGAGCGCAGAGAGAGAGAGAGAAAGAGCGCAGAGAGAGAGAAAGAGAAAGAAAGAGCACAGAGAGAGAGAGAGAGCGCAGAGAAAGAGAAAGAAAGAGCGCAGAGAGAGAAAGTGCGCAGAGAGAGAAAGTGCGCAGAGAGAGAAAGAGTGCAGAGAGAAAGAAAGAGCGCAGAGAGTGAGAGAAAGAGCACAGAGAGAAAGAAAGAGCGCAGAGAGAGAGAAAGAAAGAGCGCAGAGAGAGAGAGAAAGAAAGAGCGCAGAGAGAGAAAGAGCGCAGAGAGAGAGAGAGGAAGAAAGAGCGCAGAGAGAGAGAAAGAAAGAGCGCAGAGAGAGAGAAAGAGAAAGAAAGAGCGCAGAGAGAGAGAGAGAAAGAGCGCAGAGAGAGAGAAAGAGCGCAGAGAAAGAAAGAGAAAGAAAGAGCGCAGAGAGAGAAAGAGCGCAGGGAGAGAAAGAGCGCAGGGAGAGAGAGAGCGCAGAGAGAGAAAGAGCGCAGAGAAAGAAAGAGAAAGAAAGAGCGCAGAGAGAGAAAGAGAGAGCGCAGAGAGAGAAAGAAAGAGCGCAAAGAGAGAAAAAAAGAGCGCAGAAAGAAAGAAAGAGCGCAGAGAGAAAGAAAGAAAGAGCGCAGAGAGAGAGAAAGAGCGCAGAGAGAGAAAGAGAAAGTAAGAGCGCAGAGAGAGAGAGAGAAAGAGCGCAGAGAGAGAGAGAGAAAGAGCGCAGAGAAAGAAAGAGAAAGAAAGAGTGCAGAGAGAGAAAGAGCGCAGAGAGAGAAAGAGCGCAGAGAGAGAAAGAGCGCAGAGAGAGAAAGAGCGCAGAGAGAGAAAGAGCGCAGAGAGAGAGAAAAAGCGCAGAGAGAGAGAAAGAGCGCAAAGAGAGAGAAAGAGCACAGAGAGAGAGAAAGAGCGCAGAGAGAGAGAAAGAGCGCAGAGAGAGAGAAAGAAAGAGCGCAGAGAGAGAAAGAAAGAGCGCAGAGAGAGAAAGAAAGAGCGCAGAGAGAGAAAGAAAGAGCGCAGAGAGAGAAAGAAAGAGCGCAGAGAGTGAGAGAAAGAGCACAGAGAGAAAGAAAGAGCGCAGAGAGAGAGAGAAAGAAAGAGCGCAGAGAGAGAGAGAAAGAAAGAGTGCAGAGAGAGAGAGCGCAGAGAGAGAAAGAGAAAGAAAGAGCGCAGAGAGAGAAAGAGAAAGAAAGAGCGCAGAGAGAGAGAAAGAGCGCAGAGAGAGAGAGAAAGAGCGCAGAGAGAGAAAAAGAAAGAAAGAGCGCAGAGAGAGAAAGAAAGAGCGCAGAGAGAGAAAGAAAGAGCGCAGAGAGAGAGAAAGAGCGCAGAGAGAGAGAAAGAGCGCAGAGAGAAAGAAAGAGCACAGAGAGAGAGAAAGAAAGAGCGCAGAGAGAGAAAGAAAGAGTGCAGAGAGAGAGAAAGAAAGAGCGCAGAGAGAGAGCGCATAGAGAGAGAGAAAGAGCGCAGAGAGAGAAATAAAGAGCGCAGAGAGAGAAATAAAGAGGGCAGAGAGAGAAATAAAGAGCGCAGAGAAAGAAAGAGCGCAGAGAGAGAGAAAGAAAGAGCGCAGAGAGAGAAAGAAAGAGCGCAAAGAGAGAAAAAAAGAGCGCAAAGAGAGAAAAAAAGAGCGCAAAGAGAGAAAAAAAGAGCGCAGAGAGAAAGAAAGAAAGAGCGCAGAGAGAAAGAAAGAGCGCAGAGAGAGAGAGCGCAGAGAGAGAAAGAGAAAGAAAGAGCGCAGAGAGAGAGAGAGAGAAAGAGCGCCGAGAGAGAGAAAGAGCGCAAAGAGAGAGAAAGAGAAAGAAAGAGCGCAGAGAGAGAGAGAGAAAGAGCGCAGAGAGAGAGAAAGAGCGCAGAGAAAGAAAGAGAAAGAAAGAGCGCAGAGAGAGAAAGAGCGCAGAGAGAGAAAGAGCGCAGGGAGAGAGAGAGCGCAGAGAGAGAAAGAGCGCAGAGAAAGAAAGAGAAAGAAAGAGCGCAGAGAGAGAAAGAGAGAGCGCAGAGAGAGAAAGAGCGCAGAGATAGAAAGAAAGAAAGAGCGCAGAGAGAGAAAGAAAGAGCGCAGAGAGAGAGAAAGAGCGCAGAGAGAGAAAGAGAAAGTAAGAGCGCAGAGAGAGAGAGAGAAAAAGCGCAGAGAGAGAAAGAAAGAGCGCAGAGAGAGAGAAAGAGCGCAGAGAGAGAGAAAGAGCGCAGAGAAAGAAAGAGAAAGAAAGAGTGCAGAGAGAGAAAGAGCGCAGAGAGAGAAAGAGTGCAGAGAGAGAGCGCAGAGAGAGAGCGCAGAGAGAGAAAGAGCGCAGAGAGAGAGAAAGAGCGCAGAGAGAGAGAAAGAGAGCAAAGAGATGGAAAGAGCGCAGAGATAGAGAAAGAGCGCAGAGAGAGAAAGAAAGAGCGCAGAGAGTGAGAGAGAAAGAGCACAGAGAGAAAGAAAGAGCGCAGAGAGATAGAGAAAGAAAGAGCGCAGAGAGAGAGAGAAAGAAAGAGCGCAGAGAGAGAAAGAGCGCAGAGAGAGAGAGAGAAAGAGCGCAGAGAGAGAGAAAGAGAAAGAAAGAGCACAGAGAGAGAGAGAAAGAGCGCCGAGAGAGAGAGAGAGAGCGCAGAGAGAGAGAAAGAAAGAGCGCAGAGAGAGAAAGTGCGCAGAGAGAGAAAGTGCGCAGAGAGAGAAAGAGTGCAGAGAGAAAGAAAGAGCGCAGAGAGAGAGAGAGAGAAAGAGCGCAAAGAGAGAAAAAAAGAGCGCAGAAAGAAAGAAACAGCGCAGAGAGAAAGAAAGAAAGAGCGCAGAGAGAGAGAAAGAGCGCAGAGAGAGAGAGAGAAAGAAAAAGCGCAGAGAAAGAAAGAGCGCAGAGAGAAGAAGAAAGAGCGCAGAGAGAGAGAGAAAGAGCGCAAAGAGAGAGAAAGAGCGCAGAGAAAGAAAGAGAAAGAAAGAGCGCAGAGAGAGAAAGAGCGCAGAGAGAGAAAGAGCGCAGAGAGAGAAAGATCGCAGAGAGAGAAAGAGCGCAGAGAGAGAAAGAGCGCAGAGAGAGAGAGAGCGCAGAGAGAGAGCGCAGAGAGAAAGAAAGAGCGCAGAGAGAGAGAAAGAGCGCAGAGAGAGAGAAAGAGCGCAGAGAGAGAGAAAGAGCGCAGAGAGAGAGAAAGAGCGCAGAGAGAGAGAAAGAGCGCAGAGAGAGAAAGAAAGAGCGCAGAGAGAGAAAGAAAGAGCGCAGAGAGAGAAAGAAAGAGCGCAGAGAGAGAAAGAAAGAGCGCAGAGAGAGAAAGAAAGAGCGCAGAGAGAGAAAGAAAGAGCGCAGAGAGTGAGAGAGAAAGAGCACAGAGAGAAAGAAAGAGCGCAGAGAGAGAGAGAAAGAAAGAGCGCAGAGAGAGAGAGAAAGAAAGAGCGCAGAGAGAGAGAGAAAGAAAGAGCGCAGAGAGAGAAAGAGCGCAGAGAGAGAGGAAGAAAGAGCGCAGAGAGAGAGAAAGAAAGAGCGCAGAGAGAAAGAAAGAGCACATAGAGAGAGAAAGAGCGCAGAGAGAGAGAAAGAAAGAGCGCAGAGAGAGAGAAAGAGCGCAGAGAGAGAGAGAAAGAGCGCAGAGAGAGAAATAAAGAGCACAGAGAGAGAAAGAAAGAGCGCAGAGAAAGAAAGAGCGCAGAGAGAGAGAAAGAAAGAGCGCAGAGAGAGAAAGAAAGAGAGCAGAGAGAGAAAGAAAGAGAGCAGAGAGAGAAAGAAAGAGCGCAAAGAGAGAAAAAAAGAGCGCAGAGAGAAAGAAAGAAAGAGCGCAGAGAGAAAGAAAGAGCTCAGAGAGAGAGAGAGAGCGCAGAGAGAAAGAGAAAGAAAGAGCGCAGAGAGAGAGAGAGAGAGAGCGCCGAGAGAGAGAGAGAGAGAGCGCAGAGAGAGAGAAAGAGAAAGAAAGAGCGCAGAGAGAGAAAGTGCGCAGAGAGAGAAAGAGCGCAGAGAGAAAGAAAGAGCGCAGAGAAAGAAAGAGCGCAGAGAGAGGAAGAAAGAGCGCAGAGAGAGAGAGAAAGAAAGAGCGCAGAGAGAGAGAAAGAGCGCAGAGAGAGAGAGAAAGAGCGCAGAGAGAGAAATAAAGAGCACAGAGAGAGAAAGAAAGAGCGCAGAGAAAGAAAGAGCGCAGAGAGAGAGAAAGAAAGAGCGCAGAGAGAGAGAAAGAAAGAGCGCAGAGAGAGAAAGAAAGAGAGCAGAGAGAGAAAGAAAGAGAGCAGAGAGAGAAAGAAAGAGCGCAAAGAGAGAAAAAAAGAGCGCAGAGAGAAAGAAAGAAAGAGCGCAGAGAGAAAGAAAGAGCTCAGAGAGAGAGAGAGAGCGCAGAGAGAAAGAGAAAGAAAGAGCGCAGAGAGAGAGAGAGAGAGAGCGCCGAGAGAGAGAGAGAGAGAGCGCAGAGAGAGAGAAAGAGAAAGAAAGAGCGCAGAGAGAGAAAGTGCGCAGAGAGAGAAAGAGCGCAGAGAGAAAGAAAGAGCGCAGAGAAAGAAAGAGCGCAGAGAGAGGAAGAAAGAGCGCAGAGAGAGAGAGAAAGAAAGAGCGCAGAGAGAGAGAAAGAGCGCAGAGAGAGAGAGAAAGAACGCAGAGAGAGAGAAAGAGCGCAGAGAGAAAGAAAGTGCGCAGAGAGAGAGAAAGAGCGCAGAGAGAGAGAGAGAAAGGAAAAGCGCAGAGAAAGAAAGAGCGCAGAGAGAGGAAGAAAGAGCGCAGAGAGAGAAAAAAAGAGCGCAGAGAGAAAGAAAGAAAGAGCGCAGAGGGAAAGATAGAGCGCAGAGAGAGAGAGCGCAGAGAGAGAAAGAGAAAGAAAGAGCGCAGAGAGAGAGAGAGAAATAAAGAGCGCAGAGAGAGAAATAAAGAGCGCAGAGAGAGAAATAAAGAGCGCAGAGAAATAAAGAGCGCAGAGAAAGAAAGAGCGCAGAGAGAGAATGAAAGAGCGCAGAGAGAGAAAAAAGAGCGCAAAGAGAGAAAAAAAGAGCGCAAAGAGAGAAAAAAAGAGCGCAAAGAGAAAGAAAGAAAGAGCGCAGAGAGAAAGAAAGAGCGCAGATAGAGAGCGCAGAGAGAGAAAGAGAAAGAAAGAGCGCAGAGAGAGAGAGAGAGAAAGAGCGCCGAGAGAGAGAAAGAGCGCAGAGAGAGAGAAAGAGAAAGAAAGAGCGCAGAGAGAGAGAGAGAAAGAGCGCAGAGAGAGAGAAAGAGCGCAGAGAAAGAAAGAGAAAGAAAGAGCGCAGAGAGAGAAAGAGCGCAGAGAGAGAAAGAGCGCAGAGAGAGAGAGAGCGCAGAGAGAGAAAGAGCGCAGAGAAAGAAAGAGAAAGAAAGAGCGCAGAGAGAGAAAGAGAGAGCGCAGAGAGAGAAAGAAAGAGCGCAGAAAGAAAGAAAGAGCGCAGAGAGAGAGAAAGAAAGAGCGCAGAGAGAGAGAAAGAAAGAGCGCAGAGAGAGAGAAAGAAAGAGCGCAGAGAGAGAGAGAAAGAACGCAGAGAGAGAGAAAGAGCGCAGAGAGAGAGAAAGAGCGCAGAGAGAGAGAAAGAGCGCAGAGAGAGAGAAAGAGCGCAGAGAGAGAGAAAGAGCGCAGAGAGAGAAAGAGAAAGTAAGAGCGCAGAGAGAGAGAGAGAAAAAGCGCAGAGAGAGAGAGAAAGAGCGCAGAGAGAGAGAAAGAGCGCAGAGAGAGAGAAAGAGCGCAGAGAAAGAAAGAGAAAGAAAGAGTGCAGAGAGAGAAAGAGCGCAGAGAGAGAAAGAGCGCAGAGAGAGAGCGCAGAGAGAGAGCGCAGAGAGAGAGCGCAGAGAGAGAAAGAGCGCAGAGAGAGAGAAAGAGCGCAGAGAGAGAGAAAGAGAGCAAAGAGAGAGAAAGAGCGCAGAGAGAGAGAAAGAGCGCAGAGAGAGAGAAAGAGCGCAGAGAGAGAGAAAGAGCGCAGAGAGAGAGAAAGAGCGCAGAGAGAGAGAAAGAAAGAGCGCAGAGAGAGAAAGAAAGAGCGCAGAGAGAGAAAGAAAGAGCGCAGAGAGAGAAAGAAAGAGCGCAGAGAGTGAGAGAGAAAGAGCACAGAGAGAAAGAAAGAGCGCAGAGAGATAGAGAAAGAAAGAGCGCAGAGAGAGAGAGAAAGAAAGAGCGCAGAGAGAGAAAGAGCGCAGAGAGAGAGAGAGAAAGAGCGCAGAGAGAGAGAAAGAGAAAGAAAGAGCACAGAGAGAGAGAGAGAGAAAGAGCGCCGAGAGAGAGAGAGAGAGCGCAGAGAGAGAGAAAGAAAGAGCGCAGAGAGAGAAAGTGCGCAGAGAGAGAAAGTGCGCAGAGAGAGAAAGAGTGCAGAGAGAAAGAAAGAGCGCAGAGAGAGAGAGAGAGAAAGAGCGCAAAGAGAGAAAAAAAGAGCGCAGAAAGAAAGAAACAGCGCAGAGAGAAAGAAAGAAAGAGCGCAGAGAGAGAGAAAGAGCGCAGAGAGAGAGAGAGAAAGAAAAAGCACAGAGAAAGAAAGAGCGCAGAGAGAAGAAGAAAGAGCGCAGAGAGAGAGAGAAAGAGCGCAGAGAGAGAGAAAGAGCGCAGAGAAAGAAAGAGAAAGAAAGAGCGCAGAGAGAGAAAGAGCGCAGAGAGAGAAAGAGCGCAGAGAGAGAAAGAGCGCAGAGAGAGAAAGAGCGCAGAGAGAGAGAGAGCGCAGAGAGAGAGCGCAGAGAGAAAGAAAGAGCGCAGAGAGAGAGAAAGAGCGCAGAGAGAGAGAAAGAGCGCAGAGAGAGAGAAAGAGCGCAGAGAGAGAGAAAGAGCGCAGAGAGAGAAAGAGCGCAGAGAGAGAGAAAGAGCGCAGAGAGAGAGAAAGAGCGCAGAGAGAGAAAGAAAGAGCGCAGAGAGAGAAAGAAAGAGCGCAGAGAGAGAAAGAAAGAGCGCAGAGAGAGAAAGAAAGAGCGCAGAGAGAGAAAGAAAGAGCGCAGAGAGAGAAAGAAAGAGCGCAGAGAGTGAGAGAGAAAGAGCACAGAGAGAAAGAAAGAGCGCAGAGAGAGAGAGAGAAAGAAAGAGCGCAGAGAGAGAGAGAAAGAAAGAGCGCAGAGAGAGAGAGAAAGAAAGAGCGCAGAGAGAGAAAGAGCGCAGAGAGAGAGAGGAAGAAAGAGCGCAGAGAGAGAGAAAGAAAGAGCGCAGAGAGAAAGAAAGAGCACATAGAGAGAGAAAGAGCGCAGAGAGAGAGAAAGAAAGAGCGCAGAGAGAGAGAAAGAGCGCAGAGAGAGAGAGAAAGAGCGCAGAGAGAGAAATAAAGAGCACAGAGAGAGAAAGAAAGAGCGCAGAGAAAGAAAGAGCGCAGAGAGAAAGAAAGAGCGCAGAGAGAGAAAGAAAGAGAGCAGAGAGAGAAAGAAAGAGAGCAGAGAGAGAAAGAAAGAGCGCAAAGAGAGAAAAAAAGAGCGCAGAGAGAAAGAAAGAAAGAGCGCAGAGAGAAAGAAAGAGCGCAGAGAGAGAGAGAGCGCAGAGAGAAAGAGAAAGAAAGAGCACAGAGAGAGAGAGAGAAAGAGCGCCGAGAGAGAGAGAGAGAGCGCAGAGAGAGAGAAAGAGAAAGAAAGAGCGCAGAGAGAGAAAGTGCGCAGAGAGAGAAAGAGCGCAGAGAGAAAGAAAGAGCGCAGAGAAAGAAAGAGCGCAGAGAGAGGAAGAAAGAGCGCAGAGAGAGAGAGAAAGAAAGAGCGCAGAGAGAGAGAAAGAGCGCAGAGAGAGAGAGAAAGAACGCAGAGAGAGAGAAAAAGCGCAGAGAGAAAGAAAGTGCGCAGAGAGAGAGAAAGAGCGCAGAGAGAGAGAGAGAAAGAAAAAGCGCAGAGAAAGAAAGAGCGCAGAGAGAGGAAGAAAGAGCGCAGAGAGAGAGAGAAAGAAAGAGCGCAGAGAGAGAGAAAG
The DNA here is from genome assembly GCF_040206685.1 of Ascaphus truei. Lineage (NCBI taxonomy): Eukaryota > Metazoa > Chordata > Amphibia > Anura > Ascaphidae > Ascaphus > Ascaphus truei. Next base: position 1,261,669 of record NW_027457167.1, on the reverse strand, counting down.
AGCGCAGAGAGAGAGAGAAAGAACGCAGAGAGAGAGAAAGAGCGCAGAGAGAGAGAAAGAGCGCAGAGAGAGAGAAAGAGCGCAGAGAGAGAGAAAGAGCGCAGAGAGAGAGAGAGCGCAGAGAAAGAGAAAGAGCGCAGAGAGAGAGAAAGAGCGCAGAGAGAGAAATAAAGAGCGCAGAGAGAGAAATAAAGAGCGCAGAGAGAGAAATAAAGAGCGCAGAGAGAGAAATAAAGAGCGCAGAGAAATAAAGAGCGCAGAGAAAGAAAGAGCGCAGAGAGAGAGAAAGAAAGAGTGCAGAGAGAGAAAAAAGAGCGCAAAGAGAGAAAAAAAGAGCGCAAAGAGAGAAAAAAAGAGCGCAAAGAGAAAGAAAGAAAGAGCGCAGAGAGAAAGAAAGAGCGCAGATAGAGAGCGCAGAGAGAGAAAGAGAAAGAAAGAGCGCAGAGAGAGAGAGAGAGAAAGAGCGCAGAGAGAGAGAAAGAGCGCAGAGAGAGAGAAAGAGAAAGAAAGAGCGCAGAGAGAGAGAGAGAAAGAGCGCAGAGAGAGAGAAAGAGCGCAGAGAAAGAAAGAGAAAGAAAGAGCGCAGAGAGAGAAAGAGCGCAGAGAGAGAAAGAGTGCAGAGAGAGAAAGAGCGCAGAGAGAGAGAGAGCGCAGAGAGAGAGCGCAGAGAGAAAGAAAGAGCGCAGAGAGAGAGAAAGAGCGCAGAGAGAGAGAGAAAGAGCGCAGAGAGAGAGAAAGAGCGCAGAGAGAGAGAAAGAGCGCAGAGAGAGAGACAGAGCGCAGAGAGAGAAAGAAAGAGCGCAGAGAGAGAAAGAAAGAGCGCAGAGAGAGAAAGAAAGAGCGCAGAGAGAGAAAGAAAGAGCGCAGAGAGAGAAAGAAAGAGCGCAGAGAGAGAAAGAAAGAGCGCAGAGAGTGAGAGAGAAAGAGCACAGAGAGAAAGAAAGAGCGCAGAGAGAGAGAGAGAAAGAAAGAGCGCAGAGAGAGAGAGAAAGAAAGAGCGCAGAGAGAGAGAGAAAGAAAGAGCGCAGAGAGAGAAAGAGCGCAGAGAGAGAGAGGAAGAAAGAGCGCAGAGAGAGAGAAAGAAAGAGCGCAGAGAGAAAGAAAGAGCACATAGAGAGAGAAAGAGCGCAGAGAGAGAGAAAGAAAGAGCGCAGAGAGAGAGAAAGAGCGCAGAGAGAGAGAGAAAGAGCGCAGAGAGAGAAATAAAGAGCACAGAGAGAGAAAGAAAGAGCGCAGAGAAAGAAAGAGCGCAGAGAGAGAGAAAGAAAGAGCGCAGAGAGAGAAAGAAAGAGAGCAGAGAGAGAAAGAAAGAGAGCAGAGAGAGAAAGAAAGAGCGCAAAGAGAGAAACAAAGAGCGCAGAGAGAAAGAAAGAAAGAGCGCTGAAAGAAAGAAAGAGCGCAGAGAGAGAGAGAGCGCAGAGAGAAAGAGAAAGAAAGAGCGCAGAGAGAGAGAGAGAAAGAGCGCCGAGAGAGAGAGAGAGAGCGCAGAGAGAGAGAAAGAGAAAGAAAGAGCGCAGAGAGAGAAAGTGCGCAGAGAGAGAAAGAGCGCAGAGAGAAAGAAAGAGCGCAGAGAAAGAAAGAGCGCAGAGAGAGGAAGAAAGAGCGCAGAGAGAGAGAGAAAGAAAGAGCGCAGAGAGAGAGAAAGAGCGCAGAGAGAGAGAGAAAGAACGCAGAGAGAGAGAAAGAGCGCAGAGAGAGAGAAAGAGCGCAGAGAGAGAGAAAGAGCGCAGAGAGAGAGAAAGAGCGCAGAGAGAGAGAGAGCGCAGAGAAAGAGAATGAGCGCAGAGAGAGAGAAAGAGCGCAGAGAGAGAAATAAAGAGCGCAGAGAGAGAAATAAAGAGCGCAGAGAGAGAAATAAAGAGCGCAGAGAGAGAAATAAAGAGCGCAGAGAAATAAAGAGCGCAGAGAAAGAAAGAGCGCAGAGAGAGAGAAAGAAAGAGTGCAGAGAGAGAAAAAAGAGCGCAAAGAGAGAAAAAAAGAGCGCAAAGAGAGAAAAAAAGAGCGCAAAGAGAAAGAAAGAAAGAGCGCAGAGAGAAAGAAAGAGCGCAGATAGAGAGCGCAGAGAGAGAAAGAGAAAGAAAGAGCGCAGAGAGAGAGAGAGAGAAAGAGCGCAGAGAGAGAGAAAGAGCGCAGAGAGAGAGAAAGAGAAAGAAAGAGCGCAGAGAGAGAGAGAGAAAGAGCGCAGAGAGAGAGAAAGAGCGCAGAGAAAGAAAGAGAAAGAAAGAGCGCAGAGAGAGAAAGAGCGCAGAGAGAGAGAGAGCGCAGAGAGAGAAAGAGCGCAGAGAAAGAAAGAGAAAGAAAGAGCGCAGAGAGAGAAAGAGAGAGCGCAGAGAGAGAAAGAAAGAGCGCAGAAAGAAAGAAAGCGCGCAGAGAGAGAGAAAGAAAGAGCGCAGAGAGAGAGAAAGAAAGAGCGTAGAGAGAGAGAGAAAGAACGCAGAGAGAGAGAAAGAGCGCAGAGAGAGAGAAAGAGCGCAGAGAGAGAGAAAGAGCGCAGAGAGAGAGAAAGAGCGCAGAGAAAGAGAAAGAGCGCAGAGAGAGAGAAAGAGCGCAGAGAGAGAAATAAAGAGCGCAGAGAGAGAAATAAAGAGCGCAGAGAGAGAAATAAAGAGCGCAGAGAAATAAAGAGCGCAGAGAAAGAAAGAGCGCAGAGAGAGAAAGAAAGAGCGCAGAGAGAGAAAGAAAGAGCGCAAAGAGAGAAAAAAAGAGCGCAGAGAGAAAGAAAGAAAGAGCGCAGAGAGAAAGAAAGAGCGCAGAGAGAGAGAGCGCAGAGAGAAAGAGAAAGAAAGAGCACAGAGAGAGAGAGAGAAAGAGCGCCGAGAGAGAGAGAGAGAGCGCAGAGAGAGAGAAAGAGAAAGAAAGAGCGCAGAGAGAGAGAGAGAAAGAGCGCAGAGAGAGAGAAAGAGCGCAGAGAAAGAAAGAGAAAGAAAGAGCGCAGAGAGAGAAAGAGCGCAGAGAGAGAAAGAGCGCAGGGAGAGAGAGAGCGCAGAGAGAGAAAGAGCGCAGAGAAAGAAAGAGAAAGAAAGAGCGCAGAGAGAGAAAGAGAGAGCGCAGAGAGAGAAAGAGCGCAGAGATAGAAAGAAAGAAAGAGCGCAGAGAGAGAAAGAAAGAGCGCAGAGAGAGAGAAAGAGCGCAGAGAGAGAAAGAGAAAGTAAGAGCGCAGAGAGAGAGAGAGAAAGAGCGCAGAGAGAGAGAGAAAGAGCGCAGATAGAGAGAAAGAAAGAGCGCAGAGAGAGAGAGAGAAAGAGCGCAGAGAGAGAGCGCATAGAGAGAGAGAAAGAGCGCAGAGAGAGAAATAAAGAGCGCAGAGAGAGAAATAAAGAGGGCAGAGAGAGAAATAAAGAGCGCAGAGAAAGAAAAGCGCAGAGAGAGAGAAAGAAAGAGCGCAGAGAGAGAAAGAAAGAGCGCAAAGAGAGAAAAAAAGAGCGCAAAGAGAGAAAAAAAGAGCGCAGAGAGAAAGAAAGAAAGAGCGCAGAGAGAAAGAAAGAGCGCAGAGAGAGAGAGCGCAGAGAGAGAAAGAGAAAGAAAGAGCGCAGAGAGAGAGAGAGAAAGAGCGCCGAGAGAGAGAAAGAGCGCAGAGAAAGAGAAAGAGAAAGAAAGAGCGCAGAGAGAGAGAGAGAAAGAGCGCAGAGAGAGAGAAAGAGCGCAGAGAAAGAAAGAGCGCAGAGAGAGAAAGAGCGCAGAGAGAGAAAGAGCGCAGGGAGAGAGAGAGCGCAGAGAGAGAAAGAGCGCAGAGAAAGAAAGAGAAAGAAAGAGCGCAGAGAGAGAAAGAGAGAGCGCAGAGAGAGAAAGAGCGCAGAGATAGAAAGAAAGAAAGAGCGCAGAGAGAGAAAGAAAGAGCGTAGAGAGAGAGAAAGAGCGCAGAGAGAGAAAGAGAAAGTAAGAGCGCAGAGAGAGAGAGAGAAAGAGCGCAGAGAGAGAGAGAAAGAGCGCAGATAGAGAGAAAGAGCGCAGAGAGAGAGAAAGAGCGCAGAGAAAGAAAGAGAAAGAAAGAGTGCAGAGAGAGAAAGAGCGCAGAGAGAGAAAGAGCGCAGAGAGAGAGCGCAGAGAGAGAGCGCAGAGAGAGAAAGAGCGCAGAGAGAGAGAAAGAGCGCAGAGAGAGAGAAAGAGAGCAAAGAGAGAGAAAGAGCGCAGAGAGAGAGAAAGAGCGCAGAGAGAGAGAAAGAGCGCAGAGAGAGAGAAAGAGCGCAGAGAGAGAGAAAGAGCGCAGAGAGAGAGAAAGAGCGCAGAGAGAGAGAAAGAAAGAGCGCAGAGAGAGAGAAAGAAAGAGCGCAGAGAGAGAAAGAAAGAGCGCAGAGAGAGAAAGAAAGAGCGCAGAGAGAGAAAGAAAGAGCGCAGAGAGAGAAAGAAAGAGCGCAGAGAGAGAAAGAAAGAGCGCAGAGAGTGAGAGAGAAAGAGCACAGAGAGAAAGAAAGAGCGCAGAGAGATAGAGAAAGAAAGAGCGCAGAGAGAGAGAGAAAGAAAGAGCGCAGAGAGAGAAAGAGCGCAGAGAGAGAGGAAGAAAGAGCGCAGAGAGAGAGAAAGAAAGAGCGCAGAGAGAAAGAAAGAGCACATAGAGAGAGAAAGAGCGCAGAGAGATAGAAAGAAAGAGCGCAGAGAGAGAGAAAGAGCGCAGAGAGAGAGAGAAAGAGCGCAGAGAGAGAAATAAAGAGCGCAGAGAGAGAAAGAAAGAGCGCAGAGAAAGAAAGAGCGCAGAGAGATAGAAAGAAAGAGCGCAGAGAGAAAGAAAGAGCGCAGAGAGAGAGAGAGCGCAGAGAGAAAGAGAAAGAAAGAGCGCAGAGAGAAAGAGAAAGAAAGAGCGCAGAGAGAGAGAGAGAAAGAGCGCAGAGAGAGAGAAAGAGAAAGAAAGAGCACAGAGAGAGAGAGAGAGCGCAGAGAAAGAGAAAGAAAGAGCGCAGAGAGAGAAAGTGCGCAGAGAGAGAAAGTGCGCAGAGAGAGAAAGAGTGCAGAGAGAAAGAAAGAGCGCAGAGAGAGAGAGAAAGAAAGAGCGCAGAGAGAGAAAGAGCGCAGAGAGAGAGAGAGGAAGAAAGAGCGCAGAGAGAGAGAAAGAAAGAGCGCAGAGAGAGAGAAAGAGAAAGAAAGAGCGCATAGAGAGAGAGAAAGAGCGCAGAGAGAGAAATAAAGAGCGCAGAGAGAGAAATAAAGAGGGCAGAGAGAGAAATAAAGAGCGCAGAGAAAGAAAGAGCGCAGAGAGAGAGAAAGAAAGAGCGCAGAGAGAGAAAGAAAGAGCGCAAAGAGAGAAAAAAAGAGCGCAAAGAGAGAAAAAAAGAGCGCAGAGAGAAAGAAAGAAAGAGCGCAGAGAGAAAGAAAGAGCGCAGAGAGAGAGAGCGCAGAGAGAGAAAGAGAAAGAAAGAGCGCAGAGAGAGAGAGAGAGAAAGAGCGCCGAGAGAGAGAAAGAGCGCAAAGAGAGAGAAAGAGAAAGAAAGAGCGCAGAGAGAGAGAGAGAAAGAGCGCAGAGAGAGAGAAAGAGCGCAGAGAAAGAAAGAGAAAGAAAGAGCGCAGAGAGAGAAAGAGCGCAGAGAGAGAAAGAGCGCAGGGAGAGAGAGAGCGCAGAGAGAGAAAGAGCGAAGAGAAAGAAAGAGAAAGAAGGAGCGCAGAGAGAGAAAGAGAGAGCGCAGAGAGAGAAAGAGCGCAGAGATAGAAAGAAAGAAAGAGCGCAGAGAGAGAAAGAAAGAGCGCAGAGAGAGAGAAAGAGCGCAGAGAGAGAAAGAGAAAGTAAGAGCGCAGAGAGAGAGAGAGAAAAAGCGCAGAGAGAGAGAGAAAGAGCGCAGAGAGAGAGAAAGAGCGCAGAGAGAGAGAAAGAGCGCAGAGAAAGAAAGAGAAAGAAAGAGTGCAGAGAGAGAAAGAGCGCAGAGAGAGAAAGAGTGCAGAGAGAGAGCGCAGAGAGAGAGCGCAGAGAGAGAAAGAGCGCAGAGAGAGAGAAAGAGCGCAGAGAGAGAGAAAGAGAGCAAAGAGAGAGAAAGAGCGCAGAGAGAGAGAAAGAGCGCAGAGAGAGAGAAAGAGCGCAGAGAGAGAGAAAGAGCGCAGAGAGAGAGAAAGAAAGAGCGCAGAGAGAGAGAAAGAAAGAGCGCAGAGAGAGAAAGAAAGAGCGCAGAGAGAGAAAGAAAGAGCGCAGAGAGAGAAAGAAAGAGCGCAGAGAGAGAAAGAAAGAGCACAGAGAGAGAAAGAAAGAGCGCAGAGAGTGAGAGAGAAAGAGCACAGAGAGAAAGAAAGAGCGCAGAGAGATAGAGAAAGAAAGAGCGCAGAGAGAGAGAGAAAGAAAGAGCGCAGAGAGAGAAAGAGCGCAGAGAGAGAGAGAGAAAGAGCGCAGAGAGAGAGAAAGAGAAAGAAAGAGCACAGAGAGAGAGAGAAAGAGCGCCGAGAGAGAGAGAGAGAGCGCAGAGAGAGAGAAAGAAAGAGCGCAGAGAGAGAAAGTGCGCAGAGAGAGAAAGTGCGCAGAGAGAGAAAGAGTGCAGAGAGAAAGAAAGAGCGCAGAGAGAGAGAGAGAGAAAGAGCGCAAAGAGAGAAAAAAAGAGCGCAGAAAGAAAGAAACAGCGCAGAGAGAAAGAAAGAAAGAGCGCAGAGAGAGAGAAAGAGCGCAGAGAGAGAGAGAGAAAGAAAAAGCACAGAGAAAGAAAGAGCGCAGAGAGAAGAAGAAAGAGCGCAGAGAGAGAGAGAAAGAGCGCAAAGAGAGAGAAAGAGCGCAGAGAAAGAAAGAGAAAGAAAGAGCGCAGAGAGAGAAAGAGCGCAGAGAGAGAAAGAGCGCAGAGAGAGAAAGATCGCAGAGAGAGAAAGAGCGCAGAGAGAGAAAGAGCGCAGAGAGAGAGAGAGCGCAGAGAGAGAGCGCAGAGAGAAAGAAAGAGCGCAGAGAGAGAGAAAGAGCGCAGAGAGAGAGAAAGAGCGCAGAGAGAGAGAAAGAGCGCAGAGAGAGAGAAAGAGCGCAGAGAGAGAGAAAGAGCGCAGAGAGAGAGAAAGAGCGCAGAGAGAGAAAGAAAGAGCGCAGAGAGAGAAAGAAAGAGCGCAGAGAGAGAAAGAAAGAGCGCAGAGAGAGAAAGAAAGAGCGCAGAGAGAGAAAGAAAGAGCGCAGAGAGAGAAAGAAAGAGCGCAGAGAGAGAGAGAAAGAAAGAGCGCAGAGAGAGAGAGAAAGAAAGAGCGCAGAGAGAGAGAGAAAGAAAGAGCGCAGAGAGAGAAAGAGCGCAGAGAGAGAGAGGAAGAAAGAGCGCAGAGAGAGAGAAAGAAAGAGCGCAGAGAGAAAGAAAGAGCACATAGAGAGAGAAAGAGCGCAGAGAGAGAGAAAGAAAGAGCGCAGAGAGAGAGAAAGAGCGCAGAGAGAGAGAGAAAGAGCGCAGAGAGAGAAATAAAGAGCACAGAGAGAGAAAGAAAGAGCGCAGAGAAAGAAAGAGCGCAGAGAGAGAGAAAGAAAGAGCGCAGAGAGAGAAAGAAAGAGAGCAGAGAGAGAAAGAAAGAGAGCAGAGAGAGAAAGAAAGAGCGCAAAGAGAGAAAAAAAGAGCGCAGAGAGAAAGAAAGAAAGAGCGCAGAGAGAAAGAAAGAGCTCAGAGAGAGAGAGAGAGCGCAGAGAGAAAGAGAAAGAAAGAGCGCAGAGAGAGAGAGAGAGAGAGCGCCGAGAGAGAGAGAGAGAGCGCAGAGAGAGAGAAAGAGAAAGAAAGAGCGCAGAGAGAGAAAGTGCGCAGAGAGAGAAAGAGCGCAGAGAGAAAGAAAGAGCGCAGAGAAAGAAAGAGCGCAGAGAGAGGAAGAAAGAGCGCAGAGAGAGAGAGAAAGAAAGAGCGCAGAGAGAGAGAAAGAGCGCAAAGAGAGAGAGAAAGAACGCAGAGAGAGAGAAAGAGCGCAGAGAGAAAGAAAGTGCGCAGAGAGAGAGAAAGAGCGCAGAGAGAGAGAGAGAAAGGAAAAGCGCAGAGAAAGAAAGAGCGCAGAGAGAGGAAGAAAGAGCGCAGAGAGAGAGAGAAAGAAAGAGCGCAGAGAGAGAGAAAGAGCGCAGAGAGAGAGAGAAAGAGCGCAGAGAGAGAGAAAGAGCGCAGAGAGAGAGAAAGAGCGCAGAGAGAGAGAAAGAGCGCAGAGAGAGAGAAAGAGCGCAGAGAGAGAGAGAGCGCAGAGAGGAAGAAAGAGCGCAGAGAGAGAGAAAGAAACAGTGCAGAGAGAGAGAAAGAGCGCAGAGAGAGAGAAAGAAAGAGCACAGAGAGCGAAAGAAAGAGAGCAGAGAGAGAAAGAAAGAGCGCAAAGAGAGAAAAAAAGAGCGCAGAGAGAAAGAAAGAAAGAGCGCAGAGGGAAAGATAGAGCGCAGAGAGAGAGAGCGCAGAGAGAGAAAGAGAAAGAAAGAGCGCAGAGAGAGAGAGAGAAATAAAGAGCGCAGAGAGAGAAATAAAGAGCGCAGAGAGAGAAATAAAGAGCGCAGAGAAATAAAGAGCGCAGAGAAAGAAAGAGCGCAGAGAGAGAGAAAGAAAGAGCGCAGAGAGAGAAAAAAGAGCGCAAAGAGAGAAAAAAAGAGCGCAAAGAGAGAAAAAAAGAGCGCAAAGAGAAAGAAAGAAAGAGCGCAGAGAGAAAGAAAGAGCGCAGATAGAGAGCGCAGAGAGAGAAAGAGAAAGAAAGAGCGCAGAGAGAGAGAGAGAGAAAGAGCGCCGAGAGAGAGAAAGAGCGCAGAGAGAGAGAAAGAGAAAGAAAGAGCGCAGAGAGAGAGAGAGAAAGAGCGCAGAGAGAGAGAAAGAGCGCAGAGAGAGAGAAAGAGCGCAGAGAGAGAAAGAGAAAGTAAGAGCGCAGAGAGAGAGAGAGAAAAAGCGCAGAGAGAGAGAGAAAGAGCGCAGAGAGAGAGAAAGAGCGCAGAGAGAGAGAAAGAGCGCAGAGAAAGAAAGAGAAAGAAAGAGTGCAGAGAGAGAAAGAGCGCAGAGAGAGAAAGAGCGCAGAGAGAGAGCGCAGAGAGAGAGCGCAGAGAGAGAGCGCAGAGAGAGAAAGAGCGCAGAGAGAGAGAAAGAGCGCAGAGAGAGAGAAAGAGAGCAAAGAGAGAGAAAGAGCGCAGAGAGAGAGAAAGAGCGCAGAGAGAGAGAAAGAGCGCAGAGAGAGAGAAAGAGCGCAGAGAGAGAGAAAGAGCGCAGAGAGAGAGAAAGAAAGAGCGCAGAGAGAGAAAGAAAGAGCGCAGAGAGAGAAAGAAAGAGCGCAGAGAGAGAAAGAAAGAGCGCAGAGAGTGAGAGAGAAAGAGCACAGAGAGAAAGAAAGAGCGCAGAGAGAGAGAGAAAGAAAGAGCGCAGAGAGAGAGAGAAAGAAAGAGCGCAGAGAGAGAGAGAAAGAAAGAGCGCAGAGAGAGAAAGAGCGCAGAGAGAGAGAGGAAGAAAGAGCGCAGAGAGAGAGAAAGAAAGAGCGCAGAGAGAAAGAAAGAGCACATAGAGAGAGAAAGAGCGCAGAGAGAGAGAAAGAAAGAGCGCAGAGAGAGAGAAAGAGCGCAGAGAGAGAGAGAAAGAGCGCAGAGAGAGAAATAAAGAGCACAGAGAGAGAAAGAAAGAGCGCAGAGAAAGAAAGAGCGCAGAGGGAGAGAAAGAAAGAGCGCAGAGAGAGAAAGAAAGAGAGCAGAGAGAGAAAGAAAGAGAGCAGAGAGAGAAAGAAAGAGCGCAAAGAGAGAAAAAAAGAGCGCAGAGAGAAAGAAAGAAAGAGCGCAGAGAGAAAGAAAGAGCTCAGAGAGAGAGAGAGAGCGCAGAGAGAAAGAGAAAGAAAGAGCGCAGAGAGAGAGAGAGAGAGAGCGCCGAGAGAGAGAGAGAGAGAGCGCAGAGAGAGAGAAAGAGAAAGAAAGAGCGCAGAGAGAGAAAGTGCGCAGAGAGAGAAAGAGCGCAGAGAGAAAGAAAGAGCGCAGAGAAAGAAAGAGCGCAGAGAGAGGAAGAAAGAGCGCAGAGAGAGAGAGAAAGAAAGAGCGCAGAGAGAGAGAAAGAGCGCAGAGAGAGAGAGAGAGAAAGAGCGCAAAGAGAGAAAAAAAGAGCGCAGAAAGAAAGAAACAGCGCAGAGAGAAAGAAAGAAAGAGCGCAGAGAGAGAGAGAAAGAGCGCAAAGAGAGAGAAAGAGCGCAGAGAAAGAAAGAGAAAGAAAGAGCGCAGAGAGAGAAAGAGCGCAGAGAGAGAAAGAGCGCAGAGAGAGAAAGATCGCAGAGAGAGAAAGAGCGCAGAGAGAGAAAGAGCGCAGAGAGAGAGAGAGCGCAGAGAGAGAGCGCAGAGAGAAAGAAAGAGCGCAGAGAGAGAGAAAGAGCGCAGAGAGAGAGAAAGAGCGCAGAGAGAGAGAAAGAGCGCAGAGAGAGAGAAAGAGCGCAGAGAGAGAGAAAGAGCGCAGAGAGAGAGAAAGAGCGCAGAGAGAGAAAGAAAGAGCGCAGAGAGAGAAAGAAAGAGCGCAGAGAGAGAAAGAAAGAGCGCAGAGAGAGAAAGAAAGAGCGCAGAGAGAGAAAGAAAGAGCGCAGAGAGAGAAAGAAAGAGCGCAGAGAGTGAGAGAGAAAGAGCACAGAGAGAAAGAAAGAGCGCAGAGAGAGAGAGAAAGAAAGAGCGCAGAGAGAGAGAGAAAGAAAGAGCGCAGAGAGAGAGAGAAAGAAAGAGCGCAGAGAGAGAAAGAGCGCAGAGAGAGAGAGGAAGAAAGAGCGCAGAGAGAGAGAAAGAAAGAGCGCAGAGAGAAAGAAAGAGCACATAGAGAGAGAAAGAGCGCAGAGAGAGAGAAAGAAAGAGCGCAGAGAGAGAGAAAGAGCGCAGAGAGAGAGAGAAAGAGCGCAGAGAGAGAAATAAAGAGCACAGAGAGAGAAAGAAAGAGCGCAGAGAAAGAAAGAGCGCAGAGAGAGAGAAAGAAAGAGCGCAGAGAGAGAAAGAAAGAGAGCAGAGAGAGAAAGAAAGAGAGCAGAGAGAGAAAGAAAGAGCGCAAAGAGAGAAAAAAAGAGCGCAGAGAGAAAGAAAGAAAGAGCGCAGAGAGAAAGAAAGAGCTCAGAGAGAGAGAGAGAGCGCAGAGAGAAAGAGAAAGAAAGAGCGCAGAGAGAGAGAGAGAGAGAGCGCCGAGAGAGAGAGAGAGAGCGCAGAGAGAGAGAAAGAGAAAGAAAGAGCGCAGAGAGAGAAAGTGCGCAGAGAGAGAAAGAGCGCAGAGAGAAAGAAAGAGCGCAGAGAAAGAAAGAGCGCAGAGAGAGGAAGAAAGAGCGCAGAGAGAGAGAGAAAGAAAGAGCGCAGAGAGAGAGAAAGAGCGCAAAGAGAGAGAGAAAGAACGCAGAGAGAGAGAAAGAGCGCAGAGAGAAAGAAAGTGCGCAGAGAGGAAGAAAGAGCGCAGAGAGAGAGAAAGAAACAGTGCAGAGAGAGAGAAAGAGCGCAGAGAGAGAGAAAGAAAGAGCACAGAGAGCGAAAGAAAGAGAGCAGAGAGAGAAAGAAAGAGCGCAAAGAGAGAAAAAAAGAGCGCAGAGAGAAAGAAAGAAAGAGCGCAGAGGGAAAGATAGAGCGCAGAGAGAGAGAGCGCAGAGAGAGAAAGAGAAAGAAAGAGCGCAGAGAGAGAGAGAGAAATAAAGAGCGCAGAGAGAGAAATAAAGAGCGCAGAGAGAGAAATAAAGAGCGCAGAGAAATAAAGAGCGCAGAGAAAGAAAGAGCGCAGAGAGAGAGAAAGAAAGAGCGCAGAGAGAGAAAAAAGAGCGCAAAGAGAGAAAAAAAGAGCGCAAAGAGAGAAAAAAAGAGCGCAAAGAGAAAGAAAGAAAGAGCGCAGAGAGAAAGAAAGAGCGCAGATAGAGAGCGCAGAGAGAGAAAGAGAAAGAAAGAGCGCAGAGAGAGAGAGAGAGAAAGAGCGCCGAGAGAGAGAAAGAGCGCAGAGAGAGAGAAAGAGAAAGAAAGAGCGCAGAGAGAGAGAGAGAAAGAGCGCAGAGAGAGAGAAAGAGCGCAGAGAGAGAGAAAGAGCGCAGAGAGAGAAAGAGAAAGTAAGAGCGCAGAGAGAGAGAGAGAAAAAGCGCAGAGAGAGAGAGAAAGAGCGCAGAGAGAGAGAAAGAGCGCAGAGAGAGAGAAAGAGCGCAGAGAAAGAAAGAGAAAGAAAGAGTGCAGAGAGAGAAAGAGCGCAGAGAGAGAAAGAGCGCAGAGAGAGAGCGCAGAGAGAGAGCGCAGAGAGAGAGCGCAGAGAGAGAAAGAGCGCAGAGAGAGAGAAAGAGCGCAGAGAGAGAGAAAGAGAGCAAAGAGAGAGAAAGAGCGCAGAGAGAGAGAAAGAGCGCAGAGAGAGAGAAAGAGCGCAGAGAGAGAGAAAGAGCGCAGAGAGAGAGAAAGAGCGCAGAGAGAGAGAAAGAAAGAGCGCAGAGAGAGAAAGAAAGAGCGCAGAGAGAGAAAGAAAGAGCGCAGAGAGAGAAAGAAAGAGCGCAGAGAGTGAGAGAGAAAGAGCACAGAGAGAAAGAAAGAGCGCAGAGAGAGAGAGAAAGAAAGAGCGCAGAGAGAGAGAGAAAGAAAGAGCGCAGAGAGAGAGAGAAAGAAAGAGCGCAGAGAGAGAAAGAGCGCAGAGAGAGAGAGGAAGAAAGAGCGCAGAGAGAGAGAAAGAAAGAGCGCAGAGAGAAAGAAAGAGCACATAGAGAGAGAAAGAGCGCAGAGAGAGAGAAAGAAAGAGCGCAGAGAGAGAGAAAGAGCGCAGAGAGAGAGAGAAAGAGCGCAGAGAGAGAAATAAAGAGCACAGAGAGAGAAAGAAAGAGCGCAGAGAAAGAAAGAGCGCAGAGAGAGAGAAAGAAAGAGCGCAGAGAGAGAAAGAAAGAGAGCAGAGAGAGAAAGAAAGAGAGCAGAGAGAGAAAGAAAGAGCGCAAAGAGAGAAAAAAAGAGCGCAGAGAGAAAGAAAGAAAGAGCGCAGAGAGAAAGAAAGAGCTCAGAGAGAGAGAGAGAGCGCAGAGAGAAAGAGAAAGAAAGAGCGCAGAGAGAGAGAGAGAGAGAGCGCCGAGAGAGAGAGAGAGAGCGCAGAGAGAGAGAAAGAGAAAGAAAGAGCGCAGAGAGAGAAAGTGCGCAGAGAGAGAAAGAGCGCAGAGAGAAAGAAAGAGCGCAGAGAAAGAAAGAGCGCAGAGAGAGGAAGAAAGAGCGCAGAGAGAGAGAGAAAGAAAGAGCGCAGAGAGAGAGAAAGAGCGCAGAGAGAGAGAGAAAGAACGCAGAGAGAGAGAAAGAGCGCAGAGAGAAAGAAAGTGCGCAGAGAGAGAGAAAGAGCGCAGAGAGAGAGAGAGAAAGGAAAAGCGCAGAGAAAGAAAGAGCGCAGAGAGAGGAAGAAAGAGCGCAGAGAGAGGAAGAAAGAGCGCAGAGAGAGAGAGAAAGAAAGAGCGCAGAGAGAGAGAAAGAGCGCAGAGAGAGAGAGAAAGAGCGCAGAGAGAGAGAAAGAGCGCAGAGAGAGAGAAAGAGCGCAGAGAGAGAGAAAGAGCGCAGAGAGAGAGAAAGAGCGCAGAGAGAGAGAGAGCGCAGAGAGGAAGAAAGAGCGCAGAGAGAGAGAAAGAAACAGTGCAGAGAGAGAGAAAGAGCGCAGAGAGAGAGAAAGAAAGAGCACAGAGAGCGAAAGAAAGAGAGCAGAGAGAGAAAGAAAGAGCGCAAAGAGAGAAAAAAAGAGCGCAGAGAGAAAGAAAGAAAGAGCGCAGAGGGAAAGATAGAGCGCAGAGAGAGAGAGCGCAGAGAGAGAAAGAGAAAGAAAGAGCGCAGAGAGAGAGAGAGAAATAAAGAGCGCAGAGAGAGAAATAAAGAGCGCAGAGAGAGAAATAAAGAGCGCAGAGAAATAAAGAGCGCAGAGAAAGAAAGAGCGCAGAGAGAGAGAAAGAAAGAGCGCAGAGAGAGAAAAAAGAGCGCAAAGAGAGAAAAAAAGAGCGCAAAGAGAGAAAAAAAGAGCGCAAAGAGAAAGAAAGAAAGAGCGCAGAGAGAAAGAAAGAGCGCAGATAGAGAGCGCAGAGAGAGAAAGAGAAAGAAAGAGCGCAGAGAGAGAGAGAGAGAAAGAGCGCCGAGAGAGAGAAAGAGCGCAGAGAGAGAGAAAGAGAAAGAAAGAGCGCAGAGAGAGAGAGAGAAAGAGCGCAGAGAGAGAGAAAGAGCGCAGAGAAAGAAAGAGAAAGAAAGAGTGCAGAGAGAGAAAGAGCGCAGAGAGAGAAAGAGCGCAGAGAGAGAGAGAGCGCAGAGAGAGAAAGAGCGCAGAGAAAGAAAGAGAAAGAAAGAGCGCAGAGAGAGAAAGAGAGAGCGCAGAGAGAGAAAGAAAGAGCGCAGAAAGAAAGAAAGAGCGCAGAGAGAGAGAAAGAAAGAGCGCAGAGAGAGAGAAAGAAAGAGCGCAGAGAGAGAGAAAGAAAGAGCGCAGAGAGAGAGAGAAAGAACGCAGAGAGAGAGAAAGAGCGCAGAGAGAGAGAAAGAGCGCAGAGAGAGAGAAAGAGCGCAGAGAGAGAGAAAGAGCGCAGAGAGAGAGAAAGAGCGCAGAGAGAGAAAGAGAAAGTAAGAGCGCAGAGAGAGAGAGAGAAAAAGCGCAGAGAGAGAGAGAAAGAGCGCAGAGAGAGAGAAAGAGCGCAGAGAGAGAGAAAGAGCGCAGAGAAAGAAAGAGAAAGAAAGAGTGCAGAGAGAGAAAGAGCGCAGAGAGAGAAAGAGCGCAGAGAGAGAGCGCAGAGAGAGAGCGCAGAGAGAGAGCGCAGAGAGAGAAAGAGCGCAGAGAGAGAGAAAGAGCGCAGAGAGAGAGAAAGAGAGCAAAGAGAGAGAAAGAGCGCAGAGAGAGAGAAAGAGCGCAGAGAGAGAGAAAGAGCGCAGAGAGAGAGAAAGAGCGCAGAGAGAGAGAAAGAGCGCAGAGAGAGAGAAAGAAAGAGCGCAGAGAGAGAAAGAAAGAGCGCAGAGAGAGAAAGAAAGAGCGCAGAGAGAGAAAGAAAGAGCGCAGAGAGTGAGAGAGAAAGAGCACAGAGAGAAAGAAAGAGCGCAGAGAGATAGAGAAAGAAAGAGCGCAGAGAGAGAGAGAAAGAAAGAGCGCAGAGAGAGAAAGAGCGCAGAGAGAGAGAGAGAAAGAGCGCAGAGAGAGAGAAAGAGAAAGAAAGAGCACAGAGAGAGAGAGAGAGAAAGAGCGCCGAGAGAGAGAGAGAGAGCGCAGAGAGAGAGAAAGAAAGAGCGCAGAGAGAGAAAGTGCGCAGAGAGAGAAAGTGCGCAGAGAGAGAAAGAGTGCAGAGAGAAAGAAAGAGCGCAGAGAGAGAGAGAGAGAAAGAGCGCAAAGAGAGAAAAAAAGAGCGCAGAAAGAAAGAAACAGCGCAGAGAGAAAGAAAGAAAGAGCGCAGAGAGAGAGAAAGAGCGCAGAGAGAGAGAGAGAAAGAAAAAGCACAGAGAAAGAAAGAGCGCAGAGAGAAGAAGAAAGAGCGCAGAGAGAGAGAGAAAGAGCGCAGAGAGAGAGAAAGAGCGCAGAGAAAGAAAGAGAAAGAAAGAGCGCAGAGAGAGAAAGAGCACAGAGAGAGAAAGAGCGCAGAGAGAGAAAGAGCGCAGAGAGAGAAAGAGCGCAGAGAGAGAGAGAGCGCAGAGAGAGAGCGCAGAGAGAAAGAAAGAGCGCAGAGAGAGAGAAAGAGCGCAGAGAGAGAGAAAGAGCGCAGAGAGAGAGAAAGAGCGCAGAGAGAGAGAAAGAGCGCAGAGAGAGAGAAAGAGCGCAGAGAGAGAGAAAGAGCGCAGAGAGAGAAAGAAAGAGCGCAGAGAGAGAAAGAAAGAGCGCAGAGAGAGAAAGAAAGAGCGCAGAGAGAGAAAGAAAGAGCGCAGAGAGAGAAAGAAAGAGCGCAGAGAGTGAGAGAGAAAGAGCACAGAGAGAAAGAAAGAGCGCAGAGAGAGAGAGAAAGAAAGAGCGCAGAGAGAGAGAGAAAGAAAGAGCGCAGAGAGAGAGAGAAAGAAAGAGCGCAGAGAGAGAAAGAGCGCAGAGAGAGAGAGGAAGAAAGAGCGCAGAGAGAGAGAAAGAAAGAGCGCAGAGAGAAAGAAAGAGCACATAGAGAGAGAAAGAGCGCAGAGAGAGAGAAAGAAAGAGCGCAGAGAGAGAGAAAGAGCGCAGAGAGAGAGAGAAAGAGCGCAGAGAGAGAAATAAAGAGCACAGAGAGAGAAAGAAAGAGCGCAGAGAAAGAAAGAGCGCAGAGAGAAAGAAAGAGCGCAGAGAGAGAAAGAAAGAGAGCAGACAGAGAAAGAAAGAGAGCAGAGAGAGAAAGAAAGAGCGCAAAGAGAGAAAAAAAGAGCGCAGAGAGAAAGAAAGAAAGAGCGCAGAGAGAAAGAAAGAGCGCAGAGAGAGAGAGAGCGCAGAGAGAAAGAGAAAGAAAGAGCACAGAGAGAGAGAGAGAAAGAGCGCCGAGAGAGAGAGAGAGAGCGCAGAGAGAGAGAAAGAGAAAGAAAGAGCGCAGAGAGAGAAAGTGTGCAGAGAGTGAAAGAGCGCAGAGAGAAAGAAAGAGCGCAGAGAAAGAAAGAGCGCAGAGAGAGGAAGAAAGAGCGCAGAGAGAGAGAGAAAGAAAGAGCGCAGAGAGAGAGAAAGAGCGCAGAGAGAGAGAGAAAGAACGCAGAGAGAGAGAAAAAGCGCAGAGAGAAAGAAAGTGCGCAGAGAGAGAGAAAGAGCGCAGAGAGAGAGAAAGAAAAAGCGCAGAGAAAGAAAGAGCGCAGAGAGAGGAAGAAAGAGCGCAGAGAGAGAGAGAAAGAAAGAGCGCAGAGAGAGAGAAAGAGCGCAGAGAGAGAGAGAAAGAACGCAGAGAGAGAGAAAGAGCGCAGAGAGAGAGAAAGAGCGCAGAGAGAGAGAAAGAGCGCAGAGAGAGAGAAAGAGCGCAGAGAGAGAGAGAGCGCAGAGAAAGAGAAAGAGCGCAGAGAGAGAGAAAGAGCGCAGAGAGAGAAATAAAGAGCGCAGAGAGAGAAATAAAGAGCGCAGAGAGAGAAATAAAGAGCGCAGAGAGAGAAATAAAGAGCGCAGAGAAATAAAGAGCGCAGAGAAAGAAAGAGCGCAGAGAGAGAGAAAGAAAGAGTGCAGAGAGAGAAAAAAGAGCGCAAAGAGAGAAAAAAGAGCGCAAAGAGAGAAAAAAAGAGCGCAAAGAGAAAGAAAGAAAGAGCGCAGAGAGAAAGAAAGAGCGCAGATAGAGAGCGCAGAGAGAGAAAGAGAAAGAAAGAGCGCAGAGAGAGAGAGAGAGAAAGAGCGCAGAGAGAGAGAAAGAGCGCAGAGAGAGAGAAAGAGAAAGAAAGAGCGCAGAGAGAGAGAGAGAAAGAGCGCAGAGAGAGAGAAAGAGCGCAGAGAAAGAAAGAGAAAGAAAGAGCGCAGAGAGAGAAAGAGCGCAGAGAGAGAAAGAGCGCAGAGAGAGAAAGAGCGCAGAGAGAGAGAGAGCGCAGAGAGAGAGCGCAGAGAGAAAGAAAGAGCGCAGAGAGAGAGAAAGAGCGCAGAGAGAGAGAAAGAGCGCAGAGAGAGAGAAAGAGCGCAGAGAGAGAGAAAGAGCGCAGAGAGAGAGACAGAGCGCAGAGAGAGAAAGAAAGAGCGCAGAGAGAGAAAGAAAGAGCGCAGAGAGAGAAAGAAAAAGCGCAGAGAGAGAAAGAAAGAGCGCAGAGAGAGAAAGAAAGAGCGCAGAGAGAGAAAGAAAGAGCGCAGAGAGTGAGAGAGAAAGAGCACAGAGAGAAAGAAAGAGCGCAGAGAGAGAGAGAGAAAGAAAGAGCGCAGAGAGAGAGAGAAAGAAAGAGCGCAGAGAGAGAGAAAGAGCGCAGAGAGAGAGAAAGAGCGCAGAGAGAGAGAAAGAGCGCAGAGAGAGAGAAAGAGCGCAGAGAGAGAGAAAGAGCGCAGAGAGAGAGAAAGAGCGCAGAGAGAGAAAGAAAGAGCGCAGAGAGAGAAAGAAAGAGCGCAGAGAGAGAAAGAAAGAGCGCAGAGAGAGAAAGAAAGAGCGCAGAGAGAGAAAGAAAGAGCGCAGAGAGTGAGAGAGAAAGAGCACAGAGAGAAAGAAAGAGCGCAGAGAGAGAGAGAAAGAAAGAGCGCAGAGAGAGAGAGAAAGAAAGAGCGCAGAGAGAGAGAGAAAGAAAGAGCGCAGAGAGAGAAAGAGCGCAGAGAGAGAGAGGAAGAAAGAGCGCAGAGAGAGAGAAAGAAAGAGCGCAGAGAGAAAGAAAGAGCACATAGAGAGAGAAAGAGCGCAGAGAGAGAGAAAGAAAGAGCGCAGAGAGAGAGAAAGAGCGCAGAGAGAGAGAGAAAGAGCGCAGAGAGAGAAATAAAGAGCACAGAGAGAGAAAGAAAGAGCGCAGAGAAAGAAAGAGCGCAGAGAGAAAGAAAGAGCGCAGAGAGAGAAAGAAAGAGAGCAGACAGAGAAAGAAAGAGAGCAGAGAGAGAAAGAAAGAGCGCAAAGAGAGAAAAAAAGAGCGCAGAGAGAAAGAAAGAAAGAGCGCAGAGAGAAAGAAAGAGCGCAGAGAGAGAGAGAGCGCAGAGAGAAAGAGAAAGAAAGAGCACAGAGAGAGAGAGAGAAAGAGCGCCGAGAGAGAGAGAGAGAGCGCAGAGAGAGAGAAAGAGAAAGAAAGAGCGCAGAGAGAGAAAGTGTGCAGAGAGTGAAAGAGCGCAGAGAGAAAGAAAGAGCGCAGAGAAAGAAAGAGCGCAGAGAGAGGAAGAAAGAGCGCAGAGAGAGAGAGAAAGAAAGAGCGCAGAGAGAGAGAAAGAGCGCAGAGAGAGAGAGAAAGAACGCAGAGAGAGAGAAAAAGCGCAGAGAGAAAGAAAGTGCGCAGAGAGAGAGAAAGAGCGCAGAGAGAGAGAGAGAAAGAAAAAGCGCAGAGAAAGAAAGAGCGCAGAGAGAGGAAGAAAGAGCGCAGAGAGAGAGAGAAAGAAAGAGCGCAGAGAGAGAGAAAGAGCGCAGAGAGAGAGAGAAAGAACGCAGAGAGAGAGAAAGAGCGCAGAGAGAGAGAAAGAGCGCAGAGAGAGAGAAAGAGCGCAGAGAGAGAGAAAGAGCGCAGAGAGAGAGAGAGCGCAGAGAAAGAGAAAGAGCGCAGAGAGAGAGAAAGAGCGCAGAGAGAGAAATAAAGAGCGCAGAGAGAGAAATAAAGAGCGCAGAGAGAGAAATAAAGAGCGCAGAGAGAGAAATAAAGAGCGCAGAGAAATAAAGAGCGCAGAGAAAGAAAGAGCGCAGAGAGAGAGAAAGAAAGAGTGCAGAGAGAGAAAAAAGAGCGCAAAGAGAGAAAAAAAGAGCGCAAAGAGAGAAAAAAAGAGCGCAAAGAGAAAGAAAGAAAGAGCGCAGAGAGAAAGAAAGAGCGCAGATAGAGAGCGCAGAGAGAGAAAGAGAAAGAAAGAGCGCAGAGAGAGAGAGAGAGAAAGAGCGCAGAGAGAGAGAAAGAGCGCAGAGAGAGAGAAAGAGAAAGAAAGAGCGCAGAGAGAGAGAGAGAAAGAGCGCAGAGAGAGAGAAAGAGCGCAGAGAAAGAAAGAGAAAGAAAGAGCGCAGAGAGAGAAAGAGCGCAGAGAGAGAAAGAGCGCAGAGAGAGAAAGAGCGCAGAGAGAGAGAGAGCGCAGAGAGAGAGCGCAGAGAGAAAGAAAGAGCGCAGAGAGAGAGAAAGAGCGCAGAGAGAGAGAAAGAGCGCAGAGAGAGAGAAAGAGCGCAGAGAGAGAGAAAGAGCGCAGAGAGAGAGACAGAGCGCAGAGAGAGAAAGAAAGAGCGCAGAGAGAGAAAGAAAGAGCGCAGAGAGAGAAAGAAAAAGCGCAGAGAGAGAAAGAAAGAGCGCAGAGAGAGAAAGAAAGAGCGCAGAGAGAGAAAGAAAGAGCGCAGAGAGTGAGAGAGAAAGAGCACAGAGAGAAAGAAAGAGCGCAGAGAGAGAGAGAGAAAGAAAGAGCGCAGAGAGAGAGAGAAAGAAAGAGCGCAGAGAGAGAGAGAAAGAAAGAGCGCAGAGAGAGAAAGAGCGCAGAGAGAGAGAGGAAGAAAGAGCGCAGAGAGAGAGAAAGAAAGAGCGCAGAGAGAAAGAAAGAGCACATAGAGAGAGAAAGAGCGCAGAGAGAGAGAAAGAGCGCAGAGAGAGAGAGAAAGAGCGCAGAGAGAGAAATAAAGAGCACAGAGAGAGAAAGAAAGAGCGCAGAGAAAGAAAGAGCGCAGAGAGAGAGAAAGAAAGAGCGCAGAGAGAGAAAGAAAGAGAGCAGAGAGAGAAAGAAAGAGAGCAGAGAGAGAAAGAAAGAGCGCAAAGAGAGAAAAAAAGAGCGCAGAGAGAAAGAAAGAAAGAGCGCTGAAAGAAAGAAAGAGCGCAGAGAGAGAGAGAGCGCAGAGAGAAAGAGAAAGAAAGAGCGCAGAGAGAGAGAGAGAAAGAGCGCCGAGAGAGAGAGAGAGAGCGCAGAGAGAGAGAAAGAGAAAGAAAGAGCGCAGAGAGAGAAAGTGCACAGAGAGAGAAAGAGCGCAGAGAGAAAGAAAGAGCGCAGAGAAAGAAAGAGCGCAGAGAGAGGAAGAAAGAGCGCAGAGAGAGAGAGAAAGAAAGAGCGCAGAGAGAGAGAAAGAGCGCAGAGAGAGAGAGAAAGAACGCAGAGAGAGAGAAAGAGCGCAGAGAGAGAGAAAGAGCGCAGAGAGAGAGAAAGAGCGCAGAGAGAGAGAAAGAGCGCAGAGAGAGAGAGAGCGCAGAGAAAGAGAAAGAGCGCAGAGAGAGAGAAAGAGCGCAGAGAGAGAAATAAAGAGCGCAGAGAGAGAAATAAAGAGCGCAGAGAGAGAAATAAAGAGCGCAGAGAGAGAAATAAAGAGCGCAGAGAAATAAAGAGCGCAGAGAAAGAAAGAGCGCAGAGAGAGAGAAAGAAAGAGTGCAGAGAGAGAAAAAAGAGCGCAAAGAGAGAAAAAAAGAGCGCAAAGAGAGAAAAAAAGAGCGCAAAGAGAAAGAAAGAAAGAGCGCAGAGAGAAAGAAAGAGCGCAGATAGAGAGCGCAGAGAGAGAAAGAGAAAGAAAGAGCGCAGAGAGAGAGAGAGAGAAAGAGCGCAGAGAGAGAGAAAGAGCGCAGAGAGAGAGAAAGAGAAAGAAAGAGCGCAGAGAGAGAGAGAGAAAGAGCGCAGAGAGAGAGAAAGAGCGCAGAGAAAGAAAGAGAAAGAAAGAGCGCAGAGAGAGAAAGAGCGCAGAGAGAGAGAGAGCGCAGAGAGAGAAAGAGCGCAGAGAAAGAAAGAGAAAGAAAGAGCGCAGAGAGAGAAAGAGAGAGCGCAGAGAGAGAAAGAAAGAGCGCAGAAAGAAAGAAAGCGCGCAGAGAGAGAGAAAGAAAGAGCGCAGAGAGAGAGAAAGAAAGAGCGCAGAGAGAGAGAGAAAGAACGCAGAGAGAGAGAAAGAGCGCAGAGAGAGAGAAAGAGCGCAGAGAGAGAGAAAGAGCGCAGAGAGAGAGAAAGAGCGCAGAGAAAGAGAAAGAGCGCAGAGAGAGAGAAAGAGCGCAGAGAGAGAAATAAAGAGCGCAGAGAGAGAAATAAAGAGCACAGAGAGAGAAATAAAGAGCGCAGAGAAATAAAGAGCGCAGAGAAAGAAAGAGCGCAGAGAGAGAAAGAAAGAGCGCAGAGAGAGAAAGAAAGAGCGCAAAGAGAGAAAAAAAGAGCGCAGAGAGAAAGAAAGAAAGAGCGCAGAGAGAAAGAAAGAGCGCAGAGAGAGAGAGAGCGCAGAGAGAAAGAGAAAGAAAGAGCACAGAGAGAGAGAGAGAGAAAGAGCGCCGAGAGAGAGAGAGAGAGCGCAGAGAGAGAGAAAGAGAAAGAAAGAGCGCAGAGAGAGAAAGTGCGCAGAGAGAGAAAGAGCGCAGAGAGAAAGAAAGAGCGCAGAGAAAGAAAGAGCGCAGAGAGAGGAAGAAAGAGCGCAGAGAGAGAGAGAAAGAAAGAGCGCAGAAAGAGAGAAAGAGCGCAGAGAGAGAGAGAAAGAACGCAGAGAGAGAAAAAGCGCAGAGAGAAAGAAAGTGCGCAGAGAGAGAGAAAGAGCGCAGAGAGAGAGAGAGAAAGAAAAAGCGCAGAGAAAGAAAGAGCGCAGAGAGAGGAAGAAAGAGCGCAGAGAGAGAGAGAAAGAAAGAGCGCAGAGAGAGAGAAAGAGCGCAGAGAGAGAGAGAAAGAACGCAGAGAGAGAGAAAGAGCGCAGAGAGAGAGAAAGAGCGCAGAGAGAGAGAAAGAGCGCAGAGAGAGAGAAAGAGCGCAGAGAGAGAGAGAGCGCAGAGAAAGAGAAAGAGCGCAGAGAGAGAGAAAGAGCGCAGAGAGAGAAATAAAGAGCGCAGAGAGAGAAATAAAGAGCGCAGAGAGAGAAATAAAGAGCGCAGAGAGAGAAATAAAGAGCGCAGAGAAATAAAGAGCGCAGAGAAAGAAAGAGCGCAGAGAGAGAGAAAGAAAGAGTGCAGAGAGAGAAAAAAGAGCGCAAAGAGAGAAAAAAAGAGCGCAAAGAGAGAAAAAAAGAGCGCAAAGAGAAAGAAAGAAAGAGCGCAGAGAGAAAGAAAGAGCGCAGATAGAGAGCGCAGAGAGAGAAAGAGAAAGAAAGAGCGCAGAGAGAGAGAGAGAGAAAGAGCGCAGAGAGAGAGAAAGAGCGCAGAGAGAGAGAAAGAGAAAGAAAGAGCGCAGAGAGAGAGAGAGAAAGAGCGCAGAGAGAGAGAAAGAGCGCAGAGAAAGAAAGAGAAAGAAAGAGCGCAGAGAGAGAAAGAGCGCAGAGAGAGAAAGAGCGCAGAGAGAGAAAGAGCGCAGAGAGAGAGAGAGCGCAGAGAGAGAGCGCAGAGAGAAAGAAAGAGCGCAGAGAGAGAGAAAGAGCGCAGAGAGAGAGAAAGAGCGCAGAGAGAGAGAAAGAGCGCAGAGAGAGAGAAAGAGCGCAGAGAGAGAAAGAAAGAGCGCAGAGAGAGAAAGAAAGAGCGCAGAGAGAGAAAGAAAGAGCGCAGAGAGAGAAAGAAAGAGCGCAGAGAGAGAAAGAAAGAGCGCAGAGAGAGAAAGAAAGAGCGCAGAGAGTGAGAGAGAAAGAGCACAGAGAGAAAGAAAGAGCGCAGAGAGAGAGAGAGAAAGAAAGAGCGCAGAGAGAGAGAGAAAGAAAGAGCGCAGAGAGAGAGAGAAAGAAAGAGCGCAGAGAGAGAAAGAGCGCAGAGAGAGAGAGGAAGAAAGAGCGCAGAGAGAGAGAAAGAAAGAGCGCAGAGAGAAAGAAAGAGCACATAGAGAGAGAAAGAGCGCAGAGAGAGAGAAAGAAAGAGCGCAGAGAGAGAGAAAGAGCGCAGAGAGAGAGAGAAAGAGCGCAGAGAGAGAAATAAAGAGCACAGAGAGAGAAAGAAAGAGCGCAGAGAAAGAAAGAGCGCAGAGAGAGAGAAAGAAAGAGCGCAGAGAGAGAAAGAAAGAGAGCAGAGAGAGAAAGAAAGAGAGCAGAGAGAGAAAGAAAGAGCGCAAAGAGAGAAAAAAAGAGCGCAGAGAGAAAGAAAGAAAGAGCGCTGAAAGAAAGAAAGAGCGCAGAGAGAGAGAGAGCGCAGAGAGAAAGAGAAAGAAAGAGCGCAGAGAGAGAGAGAGAAAGAGCGCCGAGAGAGAGAGAGAGAGCGCAGAGAGAGAGAAAGAGAAAGAAAGAGCGCAGAGAGAGAAAGTGCGCAGAGAGAGAAAGAGCGCAGAGAGAAAGAAAGAGCGCAGAGAAAGAAAGAGCGCAGAGAGAGGAAGAAAGAGCGCAGAGAGAGAGAGAAAGAAAGAGCGCAGAGAGAGAGAAAGAGCGCAGAGAGAGAGAGAGAGAAAGAACGCAGAGAGAGAGAAAGAGCGCAGAGAGAGAGAAAGAGCGCAGAGAGAGAGAAAGAGCGCAGAGAGAGAGAAAGAGCGCAGAGAGAGAGAGAGCGCAGAGAAAGAGAAAGAGCGCAGAGAGAGAGAAAGAGCGCAGAGAGAGAAATAAAGAGCGCAGAGAGAGAAATAAAGAGCGCAGAGAGAGAAATAAAGAGCGCAGAGAGAGAAATAAAGAGCGCAGAGAAATAAAGAGCGCAGAGAAAGAAAGAGCGCAGAGAGAGAGAAAGAAAGAGTGCAGAGAGAGAAAAAAGAGCGCAAAGAGAGAAAAAAAGAGCGCAAAGAGAGAAAAAAGAGCGCAAAGAGAAAGAAAGAAAGAGCGCAGAGAGAAAGAAAGAGCGCAGATAGAGAGCGCAGAGAGAGAAAGAGAAAGAAAGAGCGCAGAGAGAGAGATAGAGAAAGAGCGCAGAGAGAGAGAAAGAGCGCAGAGAGAGAGAAAGAGAAAGAAAGAGCGCAGAGAGAAAGAAAGAGCGCAGATAGAGAGCGCAGAGAGAGAAAGAGAAAGAAAGAGCGCAGAGAGAGAGAGAGAAAGAGCGCAGAGAGAGAGAAAGAGCGCAGAGAAAGAAAGAGAAAGAAAGAGCGCAGAGAGAGAAAGAGCGCAGAGAGAGAGAGAGCGCAGAGAGAGAAAGAGCGCAGAGAAAGAAAGAGAAAGAAAGAGCGCAGAGAGAGAAAGAGAGAGCGCAGAGAGAGAAAGAAAGAGCGCAGAAAGAAAGAAAGCGCGCAGAGAGAGAGAAAGAAGAGCGCAGAGAGAGAGAAAGAAAGAGCGCAGAGAGAGAGAGAAAGAACGCAGAGAGAGAGAAAGAGCGCAGAGAGAGAGAAAGAGCGCAGAGAGAGAGAAAGAGCGCAGAGAGAGAGAAAGAGCGCAGAGAAAGAGAAAGAGCGCAGAGAGAGAGAAAGAGCGCAGAGAGAGAAATAAAGAGCGCAGAGAGAGAAATAAAGAGCGCAGAGAGAGAAATAAAGAGCGCAGAGAAATAAAGAGCGCAGAGAAAGAAAGAGCGCAGAGAGAGAAAGAAAGAGCGCAGAGAGAGAAAGAAAGAGCGCAAAGAGAGAAAAAAAGAGCGCAAAGAGAGAAAAAAAGAGCGCAGAGAGAAAGAAAGAAAGAGCGCAGAGAGAAAGAAAGAGCGCAGATAGAGAGCGCAGAGAGAGAAAGAGAAAGAAAGAGCGCAGAGAGAGAGAGAGAGAGAAAGAGCGCCGAGAGAGAGAAAGAGCGCAGAGAGAGAGAAAGAGAAAGAAAGAGCGCAGAGAGAGAGAGAGAGAAAGAGCGCAGAGAGAGAGAAAGAGCGCAGAGAAAGAAAGAGAAAGAAAGAGCGCAGAGAGAGAAAGAGCGCAGAGAGAGAGAGAGCGCAGAGAGAGAAAGAGCGCAGAGAAAGAAAGAGAAAGAAAGAGCGCAGAGAGAGAAAGAAAGAGCGCAGAAAGAAAGAAAGAGCGCAGAGAGAAAGAAAGAAAGAGCGCAGAGAGAGAGAAAGAGCGCAGAGAGAGAAAGAGAAAGAAAGAGCGCAGAGAGAGAGAGAGAAAGAGCGCAGAGAGAGAGAGAAAGAGTGCAGAGAGAGAAAGAAAGAGCGCAGAGAGAGAAAGAAAGAGCGCAGAGAGAGAAAGAAAGAGCGCAGAGAGTGAGAGAGAAAGAGCACAGAGAGAAAGAAAGAGCGCAGAGAGATAGAGAAAGAAAGAGCGCAGAGAGAGAGAGAAAGAAAGAGCGCAGAGAGAGAAAGAGCGCAGAGAGAGAGAGAGAAAGAGCGCAGAGAGAGAGAAAGAGAAAGAAAGAGCACAGAGAGAGAGAGAGAGAAAGAGCGCCGAGAGAGAGAGAGAGAGCGCAGAGAGAGAGAAAGAAAGAGCGCAGAGAGAGAAAGTGCGCAGAGAGAGAAAGTGCGCAGAGAGAGAAAGAGTGCAGAGAGAAAGAAAGAGCGCAGAGAGAGAGAGAGAGAAAGAGCGCAAAGAGAGAAAAAAAGAGCGCAGAAAGAAAGAAACAGCGCAGAGAGAAAGAAAGAAAGAGCGCAGAGAGAGAGAAAGAGCGCAGAGAGAGAGAGAGAAAGAAAAAGCGCAGAGAAAGAAAGAGCGCAGAGAGAAGAAGAAAGAGCGCAGAGAGAGAGAGAAAGAGCGCAGAGAGAGAGAAAGAGCGCAGAGAAAGAAAGAGAAAGAAAGAGCGCAGAGAGAGAAAGAGCGCAGAGAGAGAAAGAGCGCAGAGAGAGAAAGAGCGCAGAGAGAGAAAGAGCGCAGAGAGAGAGAGAGCGCAGAGAGAGAGCGCAGAGAGAAAGAAAGAGCGCAGAGAGAGAAAGAGCGCAGAGAGAGAGAAAGAGCGCAGAGAGAGAGAAAGAGCGCAGAGAGAGAGAAAGAGCGCAGAGAGAGAGAAAGAGCGCAGAGAGAGAAAGAAAGAGCGCAGAGAGAGAAAGAAAGAGCGCAGAGAGAGAAAGAAAGAGCGCAGAGAGAGAAAGAAAGAGCGCAGAGAGAGAAAGAAAGAGCGCAGAGAGAGAAAGAAAGAGCGCAGAGAGAGAAAGAAAGAGCGCAGAGAGTGAGAGAGAAAGAGCACAGAGAGAAAGAAAGAGCGCAGAGAGTGAGAGAGAAAGAGCACAGAGAGAAAGAAAGAGCGCAGAGAGAGAGAGAAAGAGCGCAGAGAGAGAGAGAAAGAGCGCAGAGAGAGAAATAAAGAGCACAGAGAGAGAAAGAAAGAGCGCAGAGAAAGAAAGAGCGCAGAGAGAGAGAAAGAAAGAGCGCAGAGAGAGAAAGAAAGAGAGCAGAGAGAGAAAGAAAGAGCGCAAAGAGAGAAAAAAAGAGCGCAGAGAGAAAGAAAGAAAGAGCGCAGAGAGAAAGAAAGAGCGCAGAGAGAGAGAGAGAGCGCAGAGAGAAAGAGAAAGAAAGAGCGCAGAGAGAGAGAGAGAAAGAGCGCCGAGAGATAGAGAGAGAGCGCAGAGAGAGAGAAAGAGAAAGAAAGTGCGCAGAGAGAGAAAGAGCGCAGAGAGAAAGAAAGAGCGCAGAGAGAAAGAAAGAGCGCAGAGAAAGAAAGAGCGCAGAGAGAGGAAGAAAGAGCGCAGAGAGAGAGAGAAAGAAAGAGCGCAGAGAGAGAGAAAGAGCGCAGAGAGAGAGAGAAAGAACGCAGAGAGAGAGAAAGAGCGCAGAGAGAAAGAAAGTGCGCAGAGAGAGAAAGAGCGCAGAGAGAGAGAGAGAAAGAAAAAGCGCAGAGAAAGAAAGAGCGCAGAGAGAGGAAGAAAGAGCGCAGAGAGAGAGAGAAAGAAAGAGCGCAGAGAGAGAGAAAGAGCGCAGAGAGAGAGAGAAAGAACGCAGAGAGAGAGAAAGAGCGCAGAGAGAGAAAGAGAAAGAAAGAGCGCAGAGAGAGAGAGAGAAAGAGCGCAGAGAGAGAGAGAAAGAGTGCAGAGAGAGAGAGAAAGAGCGCAGAGAGAGAGAAAGAGCGCAGATAAAGAAAGAGAAAGAAAGAGCGCAGAGAGAGAAAGAGCGCAGAGAGAGAGCACAGAGAGAGAGCGCAGAGAGAGAAAGAGCGCAGAGAGAAAGAAAGAGCGCAGAGAGAGAAAGAAAGAGCGCAGAGAGAGAAAGAAAGAGCGCAGAGAGAGAAAGAAAGAGCGCAGAGAGAGAAAGAAAGAGCGCAGAGAGTGAGAGAGAAAGAGCACAGAGAGAAAGAAAGAGCGCAGAGAGATAGAGAAAGAAAGAGCGCAGAGAGAGAGAGAAAGAAAGAGCGCAGAGAGAGAAAGAGCGCAGAGAGAGAGAGAGAAAGAGCGCAGAGAGAGAGAAAGAGAAAGAAAGAGCACAGAGAGAGAGAGAGAGAAAGAGCGCCGAGAGAGAGAGAGAGAGCGCAGAGAGAGAGAAAGAAAGAGCGCAGAGAGAGAAAGTGCGCAGAGAGAGAAAGTGCGCAGAGAGAGAAAGAGTGCAGAGAGAAAGAAAGAGCGCAGAGAGAGAGAGAGAGAGAAAGAGCGCAAAGAGAGAAAAAAAGAGCGCAGAAAGAAAGAAACAGCGCAGAGAGAAAGAAAGAAAGAGCGCAGAGAGAGAGAAAGAGCGCAGAGAGAGAGAGAGAAAGAAAAAGCGCAGAGAAAGAAAGAGCGCAGAGAGAAGAAGAAAGAGCGCAGAGAGAGAGAGAAAGAGCGCAGAGAGAGAGAAAGAGCGCAGAGAAAGAAAGAGAAAGAAAGAGCGCAGAGAGAGAAAGAGCGCAGAGAGAGAAAGAGCGCAGAGAGAGAGAGAGCGCCGAGAAAAAGCGCAGAGAGAAAGAAAGAGCGCAGAGAGAGAGAAAGAGCACAGAGAGAGAGAAAGAGCGCAGAGAGAGAGAAAGAGCGCAGAGAGAGAGAAAGAGCGCAGAGAGAGAGAAAGAGCGCAGAGAGAGAGAAAGAGCGCATAGAGAGAAAGAAAGAGCGCAGAGAGAGAAAGAAAGAGCGCAGAGAGAGAAAGAAAGAGCGCAGAGAGAGAAAGAAAGAGCGCAGAGAGAGAAAGAAAGAGCGCAGAGAGAGAAAGAAAGAGCGCAGAGAGAGAAAGAAAGAGCGCAGAGAGTGAGAGAGAAAGAGCACAGAGAGAAAGAAAGAGCGCAGAGAGAGAGAGAAAGAAAGAGCGCAGAGAGAGAGAGAAAGAAAGAGCGCAGAGAGAGAGAGAAAGAAAGAGCGCAGAGAGAGAAAGAGCGCAGAGAGAGAGAGGAAGAAAGAGCACAGAGAGAGAGAAAGAAAGAGCGCAGAGAGAAAGAAAGAGCACATAGAGAGAGAAAGAGCGCAGAGAGAGAGAAAGAAAGAGCGCAGAGAGAGAGAAAGAGCGCAGAGAGAGAGAGAAAGACCGCAGAGAGAGAAATAAAGAGCACAGAGAGAGAAAGAAAGAGCGCAGAGAAAGAAAGAGCGCAGAGAGAGAGAAAGAAAGAGCGCAGAGAGAGAAAGAAAGAGAGCAGAGAGAGAAAGAAAGAGCGCAAAGAGAGAAAAAAAGAGCGCAGAGAGAAAGAAAGAAAGAGCGCAGAGAGAAAGAAAGAGCGCAGAGAGAGAGAGAGAGCGCAGAGAGAAAGAGAAAGAAAGAGCGCAGAGAGAGAGAGAGAACGAGCGCCGAGAGAGAGAGAGAGAGCGCAGAGAGAGAGAAAGAGAAAGAAAGAGCGCAGAGAGAGAAAGTGCGCAGAGAGAGAAAGAGCGCAGAGAGAAAGAAAGAGCGCAGAGAAAGAAAGAGCGCAGAGAGAGGAAGAAAGAGCGCAGAGAGAGAGAGAAAGAAAGAGCGCAGAGAGAGAGAAAGAGCGCAGAGAGAGAGAGAAAGAACGCAGAGAGAGAGAAAGAGCGCAGAGAGAAAGAAAGTGCGCAGAGAGAGAGAAAGAGCACAGAGAGAGAGAGAGAAAGAAAAAGCGCAGAGAAAGAAAGAGCGCAGAGAGAGGAAGAAAGAGCGCAGAGAGAGAGAGAAAGAAAGAGCGCAGAGAGAGAGAAAGAGCGCAGAGAGAGAGAGAAAGAACGCAGAGAGAGAGAAAGAGCGCAGAGAGAGAGAAAGAGCGCAGAGAGAGAGAAAGAGCGCAGAGAGAGAGAAAGAGCGCAGAGAGAGAGAGAGCACAGAGAAAGAGAAAGAGCGCAGAGAGAGAGAAAGAGCGCAGAGAGAGAAATAAAGAGCGCAGAGAGAGAAATAAAGAGCGCAGAGAGAGAAATAAAGAGCGCAGAGAGAGAAATAAAGAGCGCAGAGAAATAAAGAGCGCAGAGAAAGAAAGAGCGCAGAGAGAGAGAAAGAAAGAGCGCAGAGAGAGAAAAAAGAGCGCAAAGAGAGAAAAAAAGAGCGCAAAGAGAGAAAAAAAGAGCGCAAAGAGAAAGAAAGAAAGAGCGCAGAGAGAAAGAAAGAGCGCAGATAGAGAGCGCAGAGAGAGAAAGAGAAAGAAAGAGCGCAGAGAGAGAGAGAGAGAAAGAGCGCCGAGAGAGAGAAAGAGCGCAGAGAGAGAGAAAGAGAAAGAAAGAGCGCAGAGAGAGAGAGAGAAAGAGCGCAGAGAGAGAGAAAGAGCGCAGAGAAAGAAAGAGAAAGAAAGAGCGCAGAGAGAGAAAGAGCGCAGAGAGAGAGAGCTCAGAGAGAGAAAGAGCGCAGAGAAAGAAAGAGAAAGAAAGAGCGCAGAGAGAGAAAGAGAGAGCGCAGAGAGAGAAAGAAAGAGCGCAGAAAGAAAGAAAGCGCGCAGAGAGAGAGAAAGAAAGAGCGCAGAGAGAGAGAAAGAAAGAGCGCAGAGAGAGAGAAAGAGCGCAGAGAGAGAGAAAGAGCGCAGAGAGAGAGAAAGAGCGCAGAGAAAGAGAAAGAGCGCAGAGAGAGAGAAAGAGCGCAGAGAGAGAAATAAAGAGCGCAGAGAGAGAAATAAAGAGCGCAGAGAGAGAAATAAAGAGTGCAGAGAAATAAAGAGCGCAGAGAAAGAAAGAGCGCAGAGAGAGAAAGAAAGAGCGCAGAGAGAGAAAGAAAGAGCGCAAAGAGAGAAAAAAAGAGCGCAAAGAGAGAAAAAAAGAGCGCAGAGAGAAAGAAAGAAAGAGCGCAGAGAGAAAGAAAGAGCGCAGATAGAGAGCGCAGAGAGAGAAAGAGAAAGAAAGAGCGCAGAGAGAGAGAGAGAGAAAGAGCGCAGAGAGAGAAAGAGCGCAGAGAGAGAGAAAGAGAAAGAAAGAGCGCAGAGAGAGAGAGAGAGAAAGAGCGCAGAGAGAGAGAAAGAGCGCAGAGAAAGAAAGAGAAAGAAAGAGCGCAGAGAGAGAAAGAGCGCAGAGAGAGAGAGAGCGCAGAGAGAGAAAGAGCGCAGAGAAAGAAAGAGAAAGAAAGAGCGCAGAGAGAGAAAGAAAGAGCGCAGAAAGAAAGAAAGAGCGCAGAGAGAAAGAAAGAAAGAGCGCAGAGAGAGAGAAAGAGCGCAGAGAGAGAAAGAGAAAGAAAGAGCGCAGAGAGAGAGAGAGAAAGAGCGCAGAGAGAGAGAGAAAGAGTGCAGAGAGAGAGAGAAAGAGCGCAGAGAGAGAGAAAGAGCGCAGATAAAGAAAGAGAAAGAAAGAGCGCAGAGAGAGAAAGAGCGCAGAGAGAGAAAGAGCGCAGAGAGAGAGCGCAGAGAGAGAAAGAGCGCAGAGAGAAAGAAAGAGCGCAGAGAGAGAGAGAATGAGCGCAGAGAGAGAGAGAGAGTGCAGAGAGAGAGAAAGAGCGCAGAGAGAGAGAAAGAGCGCAGAGAGAGAGAGAAAGAGCGCAGAGAGAGAGAAAGAGCGCAGAGAGAGAGAAAGAGCGCAGAGAGAAAGAAAGAGCGCAGAGAGAGAGCGCAGAGAGAGAGAGAAAAAGCGCAGAGAGAGAGAGAAAGAGCGCAGAGAGAGAAATAAAGAGCGCAGAGAGAGAAATAAAGAGCGCAGAGAGAGAAATAAAGAGCGCAGAGAAAGAAAGAGCGCAGAGAGAGAAAGAAAGAGCGCAGAGAGAGAAAGAAAGAGCGCAGAGAGAAAGAAAGAGCGCAGATAGAGAGCGCAGAGAGAGAAAGAGAAAGAAAGAGCACAGAGAGAGAGAGAGAGAAAGAGCGCCGAGAGAGAGAAAGAGCGCAGAGAGAGAGAAAGAGAAAGAAAGAGCGCAGAGAGAGAGAGAGAGAAAGAGCGCAGAGAGAGAGAAAGAGCGCAGAGAAAGAAAGAGAAAGATAGAGCGCAGAGAGAGAAAGAGCGCAGAGAGAGAGAGCGCAGAGAGAGAAAGAGCGCAGAGAAAGAAAGAGAAAGAAAGAGCGCAGAGAGAGAAAGAAAGAGCGCAGAAAGAAAGAAAGAGCGCAGAGAGAAAGAAAGAAAGAGCGCAGAGAGAGAGAAAGAGCGCAGAGAGAGAAAGAGAAAGAAAGAGCGCAGAGAGAGAGAGAGAAAGTGCGCAGAGAGAGAGAGAAAGAGCGCAGAGAGAGAGAGAAAGAGCGCAGAGAGAGAGAAAGAGCGCAGATAAAGAAAGAGAAAGAAAGAGCGCAGAGAGAGAAAGAGCGCAGAGAGAGAAAGAGCGCAGAGAGAGAGCGCAGAGAGAGAAAGAGCGCAGAGAGAAAGAAAGAGCGCAGAGAGAGAGAGAATGAGCGCAGAGAGAGAGAGAGAGCGCAGAGAGAGAGAAAGAGCGCAGAGAGAGAGAAAGAGCGCAGAGAGAGAGAGAAAGAGCGCAGAGAGAGAGAAAGAGCGCAGAGAGAGAGAAAGAGCGCAGAGAGAAAGAAAGAGCGCAGAGAGAGAGCGCAGAGAGAGAGAGAAAGAGCGCAGAGAGAGAGAGAAAGAGCGCAGAGAGAGAAATAAAGAGCGCAGAGAGAGAAATAAAGAGCGCAGAGAGAGAAATAAAGAGCGCAGAGAAAGAAAGAGCGCAGAGTGAGAGAAAGAAAGAGCGCAGAGAGAGAAAGAAAGAGCGCAAAGAGAGAAAAAAAGAGCGCAAAGAGAGAAAAAAAGAGCGCAGAGAGAAAGAAAGAAAGAGCGCAGAGAGAAAGAAAGAGCGCAGAGAGAGAGAGCGCAGAGAGAGAAAGAGAAAGAAAGAGCGCAGAGAGAGAGAGAAAGAGCGCCGAGAGAGAGAAAGAGCGCAGAGAGAGAGAAAGAGAAAGAAAGAGCGCAGAGAGAGAAAGTGCGCAGAGAGAGAAAGAGCGCAGAGAGAAAGAAAGAGCGCAGAGAGAGAGAGAGAGAGCGCAGAGAGAGAAAGAAAGAGCGCAGAAAGAAAGAAAAAGCGCAGAGATTAAGAAAGAAAGAGCGCAGAGAGAGAGAAAGAGCGCAGAGAGAGAAAGAGAAAGAAAGAGCGCAGAGAGAGAGAGAGAAAGAGCGCAGAGAGAGAGAGAAAGAGCGCAGAGAGAGAGAGCGCAGAGAAAGAAAGAGAAAGAAAGAGCGCAGAGAGAGAAAGAGCGCAGAGAGAGTTAGAGCGCAGAGAGAGAAAGAGCGCAGAGAGAGAGAGAGCGCAGAGAGAGAAAGAGTGCAGAGAGAGAGAGAAAGAGCGCAGAGAGAGAGAGAAAGAGCGCAGAGAGAGAGAAAAAGAGCGCAGAGAGAGAGAAAGAGCGCAGAGAGAGAGAAAGAGCGCAGAGAGAAAGAGCGCAGAGAGAGAGAAAGAGCGCAGAGAAAGAGAAAGAGCGCAGAGAGAGAGAAAGAGCGCAGAGAGAGAAATAAAGAGCGCAGAGAGAGAAATAAAGAGCGCAGAGAGAGAAATAAAGAGCGCAGAGAGAGAAATAAAGAGCGCAGAGAGAGAAAGAAGAGCGCAAAGAGAGAAAAAAAGAGCGCAAAGAGAGAAAAAAAGAGCGCAGAGAGAAAGAAAGAAAGAGCGCAGAGAGAAAGAAAGAGCGCAGAGAGAGAGAGCGCAGAGAGAGAAAGAGAAAGAAAGAGCGCAGAGAGAGAGAGAGAGAGAAAGAGCGCCGAGAGAGAGAAAGAGCGCAGAGAGAGAGAAAGAGAAAGAAAGAGCGCAGAGAGAGAGAGAGAAAGAGCGCAGAGAGAGAGAAAGAGCGCAGAGAAAGAAAGAGAAAGAAAGAGCGCAGAGAGAGAGAGAGCGCAGAGGGAGAAAGAGCGCAGAGAAAGAAAGAGCGCAGAGAGAGAAAGAGAGAGCGCAGAGAGAGAAAGAAAGAGCGCAGAAAGAAAGAAAGAGCGCAGAGAGAAAGAAAGAAAGAGAGCAGAGAGAGAGAAAGAGCGCAGAGAGAGAAAGAGAAAGAAAGAGCGCAGAGAGAGAGAGAGAAAGAGCGCAGAGAGAGAGAGAGAAAGAGCGCAGAGAGAGAGAAAGAGCGCAGAGAAAGAAAGAGAAAGAAAGAGCGCAGAGAGAGAAAGAGCGCAGAGAGAGAAAGAGCGCAGAGAGAGAGAGAGCGCAGAGAGAGAAAGAGCGCAGAGAGAAAGAAAGAGCGCAGAGAGAGAGAGAAAGAGCGCAGAGAGAGAGAAAGAGCGCAGAGAGAGAGAAAGAGCGCAGAGAGAAAGAAATAGCGCAGAGAGAAAGAAATAGCGCAGAGAGAGAGGGGAAGAAAGAGCGCAGAGAGAGAGAAAGAAAGAGCGCAGAGAGAAAAAAAGAGCACATAGAGAGAGAAAGAGCGCAGAGAGAGAGAAAGAAAGAGCGCAGAGAGAGAGAGAAAGAGCGCAGAGAGAGAGAGAAAGAGTGCAGAGAGAGAAATAAAGAGCGCAAAGAGAGAAAGAAAGAGCGCAGAGAAAGAAAGAGCGCAGAGAGAGAGAAAAAAAGAGCGCAGAGAGAGAAAGAAAGAGAGCAGAGAGAGAGAGAAAGAGCGCAGAGCGAGAGAGAAAGAGCGCAGAGAGAGAGAAAGAGAAAGAAAGAGCACAGAGAGAGAAAGAAAGAGCACAGAGAGAGAGAAAGAGCGCAGAGAGAGAGAAAGAAAGAGCGCAGAGAGAGAAAGAGCGCAGAGAGAGAAAGAAAGAGCGCAGAGAGAGAGAAAGAAAGAGCGCAGAGAGAGAGCGCAGAGAGAGAAATAAAGAGCGCAGAGAGAGAAATAAAGAGCGCAGAGAAAGAAAGAGCGCAGAGAGAGAGAGAAAGAAAGAGCGCAGAGAGAGAAAGAAAGAGCGCAGGGAGAGAAAGAAAGAGCGCAAAGAGAGAAAAAAAGAGCGCAAAGATAGAAAAAAAGAGCGCAGAGAGAAAGAAAGAAAGAGCGCAGAGAGAAAGAAAGAGCGCAGAGAGAGAGAGAGAGAGCGCAGAGAGAGAAAGAGAAAGAAAGAGCACAGAGAGAGAGAGAGAGAAAGAGCGCCGAGAGAGAGAGAGAGAGAGAGAGAGCGCAGAGAGAGAGAAAGAGAAAGAAAGAGCGCAGAGAGAGAAAGTGCGCAGAGAGAGAAAGTACGCAGAGAGAGAAAGAGCGCAGAGAGAAAGAAAGAGCGCAGAGAGAGAGAGAGAAAGAGCGCAAAGAGAGAAAAAAAGAGCGCAGAAATAAAGAAACAGCGCAGAGAGAAAGAAAGAAAGAGCGCAGAGAGAGAGAAAGAACGCAGAGAGAGAAAGAGAAAGAAAGAGCGCAGAGAGAGAGAGAAAGAGCACAGAGAGAGAGAGAAAGAGCGCAAAGAGAGAGAAAGAGCGCAGACAGAGAAAGAGAAAGAAAGAGCGCAGAGAGTGAAAGAGCGCAGAGAGAGAAAGAGCACAGAGAGAGAAAGAGCGCAGAGAGAGAAAGAGCGCAGAGAGAGAAAGAGCGCAGAGAGAGAAAGAGCGCAGAGAGAAAGAAGAGCGCAGAGAGAGAAAGAACGCAGAGAGAAAGAAAGAGCGCAGAGAGAAAGAAAGAGCGCAGAGAGAGAGAGAAAGAGCGCAGAGAGAGAGAGAAAGAGCTTAGAGAGAGAGAAAAAAGTGCGCAGAGAGAGAGAAAAAAGAGCGCAGAGAGAAAGAAAGAGCGCAGAGAGAGAAAGAAAGAGCGCAGAGAGAGAAAGAAAGAGCGCAGAGAGTGAGAGAGAAAGAGCGCAGAGAGAGAGAGAAAGAAAGAGCGCAGAGAGAGAGAGAAAGAAAGAGCGCAGAGATAGAAAGAAATAGCGCAGAGAGAGAAAGAAATAGCGCAGAGAGAGAGAAAGAGAGCAGAGAGAGAGAGGAAGAAAGAGCGCAGAGAGAGAGAAAGAAAGAGCGCAGAGAGAAAGAAAGAGCACATAGAGAGAGAAAGAGCGCAGAGAGAGAGAGAAAGAGCGCAGAGAGAAAGAG
The DNA here is from genome assembly GCF_040206685.1 of Ascaphus truei. Taxonomy (NCBI): domain Eukaryota; kingdom Metazoa; phylum Chordata; class Amphibia; order Anura; family Ascaphidae; genus Ascaphus; species Ascaphus truei. The sequence continues at coordinate 1,226,582 of NW_027457167.1, read as the reverse complement.
AGAGCGCAGAGAGAGAGAGCGCAGACAGAGAGAGCGCAGAGAGAGAGAGCGCAGAGAGAAAGAGAGAGAGCGCAGAGAGAGAGAAAAAAAGAGCGGAGAGAGAGAGAAAGAGCGTAGAGAAAAAAAGAGCGCAGAGAGAGAGAGAGGAAGAAAGAGCGCAGAGAGAGAAAGAAAGAGCCACACTGTAATGGGGACCGGTTAGACCACAGGGGCCAATGTGAGATTGGGTGGGTCAGGCCGGGCCAGAAATACCGTTACATTTGGAGGCACTGCTGAGATCAGATCTGTCATCAGGACAGGCTCTAGCTAGGCACACTGGGAAACAGGGAGAGTGTCTGCTGCCACTTTGTGCTGCGTAGGGACGGACCTAGGGGTAGTCAGGGGGCTGACGGGATATTGTCAGTTCGCAGGGACAACCTAGGGGCCTGAAGGGAGTGAGGGGTCTGGAGCCGGGCTATAGCTGACCGAGTCACCTTGAGGCAGTGCTAGTTGGTAGGATGCCTGAAGGGATAGCCTGTTAACATGGTCAGGAATCCTGGAGAGGGTCTGCGCTAGGCTGACCTAGACAGGTAGACGCCCCAAGTACTGCATGGCAGAGCCAGAGTACCTAGCCCATTCCAGACACTCACCGTAGGGAGCACAGACTGGGAGGAAGGAGTCACAGCAGACACTGAGAGAGTGAGCCTAGCCTGAGGTAGTGCAACACTGGGTCACACCTAGATAAGGTACACATGTGGTGGTGCATCTGAAGCTAATCTTTATTGTACCGGTGTGGTGGCTGCCCCGCAGAGTGGAGCCCCATGTACGATAACTGTTACGAGAGAGTGGAGGATCCGCGTGGTGCGGCGAACATGAAATGGCGGACAGAGGCTGATGGGGAGGGCACCCGTGGCGTGCAACCCACTGAAGAGCAGACTGTCGCCGAATTGTCATTAACGAATCTGCTCTGGAGCGGAGCGAAGGCCGTGGCTGCCCCGTTTTTATCCTGTCTGGAACAGCGAGGGGCCACCCTTGAAGAGTGTGAGGACATTGTAATAATTGGGGGAGAACCCCGTGAGGAGAGCAAACAAATGGACTTTTTGGGCTTAAAAGTCAACCAAAATGGCGGTTCCCGCTTGCTAGGGAAACCGTATGGGCCAGTCGCAGAGAAAATGGCTGACGCAGGACTTGCAAAGAGCTGGCCGGGAATGGCGCGAACAGCAGAGCCCCGCCCTGATGGGGGGCATGGCGCGAAAGCTATAGCTGCGCCGGGATGGACAGTGACTAATTCAGCCCCTGTGCTGAGTCAACCGCTAAGTCTATGGGACCCTCCCCTGATTTCTACCAGGGGGAGTCATTTTCAACTATGGCCTGTGGGGATGCACCCACTGGGCCCAGGGACTGATATCCAGACGGCGCCACTACAAAAAGTAGTTCCGGCCGCGGGAGTGAATTACCAAAAAGAAGGATACTTTGCACGCAAAGCTGCTGCAAGGAGAAGGCGGGAACTAGCCGCGGGAAAAGACTACAGCTCTGAGGAGGAAACTGGCGCGAAAACGCAGACCGCGCCCACCAGGACTGAGAAAGGCGCGGCCTTAATTAAGGGGCATGATATTCCCCTGTGGGACCCGCCCAATATTGCAACCCCTGGGGGCGGGTTTCACTCTCACAACATTATGGCTGGTTGGAGACAGTCCGAACCACAAGTACCGGGTCCATGGTTCTGGCCGTATACTGGGGGGACGGGGACGACTCCCATTAACCCCTGACTATACCGGGGATACGCTTATCACACTGCCTTTCTGGTCTGTGCTGAAGCAGGGCATTCTGGCAGGCAAGTGGCTTGACCTTTATTAGTGAGCCTGGTTACCCCCTCTCGGAACCACAGACTTAGAAATCGCCAGCTCATATACAGTGCATAAAATATATTTATATATATACCCTTATACACCATTTTAATAAAAAATATCACAAAATTCTTCTAAGTCCCTCGGGAAGAGTGAAAGACGCGTACGTTCATTTTCAGAGCTCCTAGACCTTCCTATAAGAAGTTAGCTAAAAAGTAGCTTCGAAAAACGCTTAGGTTAAGTTTCAGAGTTGCTTCTAATGTACCAAAGCTGGACTTAGACATAATTTCACTCTCACAACATTATGGCTGGTTGGAGACAGTCCGAACCACAAGTACCGGGTCCATGGTTCTGGCCGTATACTGGGGGGACGGGGACGACTCCCATTAACCCCTGACTATACCGGGGATACGCTTATCACAATGCCTTTCTGGTCTGTGCTGAAGCAGGGCATTCTGGCAGGCAAGTGGCTTGACCTTTATTAGTGAGCCTGGTTACCCCCTCTCGGAACCACAGACTTAGAAATCGCCAGCTCATATACAGTGCATAAAATATATTTATATATATACCCTTATACACCATTTTAATAAAAAAATATCACAAAATTCTTCTAAGTCTCTCGGGAAGAGTGAAAGACGCGCACGTTCATTTTCAGAGCTCCTAGACCTTCCTATAAGAAGTTAGCCAAAAAGTAGCTTCGAAAAACGCTTAGGTTAAGTTTCAGAGTTGCTTCTAATGTACCAAAGCTGGACTTAGACATAATTTCACTCTCACAACATTATGGCTGGTTGGAGACAGTCCGAACCACAAGTACCGGGTCCATGGTTCTGGCCATATACTGGGGGGACGGGGACGACTCCCATTAACCCCTGACTATACCGGGGATACGCTTATCACAATGCCTTTCTGGTCTGTGCTGAAGCAGGGCATTCTGGCAGCCAAGTGGCTTGACCTTTATTAGTGAGCCTGGTTACCCCCTCTCGGAACCACAGACTTAGAAATCGCCAGCTCATATACAGTGCATAAAATATATTTATATATATACCCTTATACACCATTTTAATAAAAAAATATCACAAAATTATTCTAAGTCTCTCGGGAAGAGTGAAAGACGCGCACGTTCATTTTCAGAGCTCCTAGACCTTCCTATAAGAAGTTAGCCAAAAAGTAGCTTCGAAAAACGCTTAGGTTAAGTTTCAGAGTTGCTTCTAATGTACCAAAGCTGGACTTAGACATAATTTCACTCTCACAACATTATGGCTGGTTGGAGACAGTCCGAACCACAAGTACCGGGTCCATGGTTCTGGCCGTATACTGGGGGGACGGGGACGACTCCCATTAACCCCTGACTATACCGGGGATACGCTTATCACAATGCCTTTCTGGTCTGTGCTGAAGCAGGGCATTCTGGCAGGCAAGTGGCTTGACCTTTATTAGTGAGCCTGGTTACCCCCTCTGGAACCACAGACTTAGAAATCGCCAGCTCATATACAGTGCATAAAATATATTTATATATATACCCTTATACACCATTTTAATAAAAAATATCACAAAATTCTTCTAAGTCCCTCGGGAAGAGTGAAAGACGCGCACGTTCATTTTCAGAGCTCCTAGACCTTCCTATAAGAAGTTAGCCAAAAAGTAGCTTCGAAAAACGCTTAGGTTAAGTTTCAGAGTTGCTTCTAATGTACCAAAGCTGGACTTAGACATAATGTCACTCTCACAACATTATGGCTGGTTGGAGACAGTCCGAACCACAAATACCGGGTCCATGGTTCTGGCCGTATACTGGGGGGACGGGGACGACTCCCATTAACCCCTGACTATACCGGGGATACGCTTATCACAATGCCTTTCTGGTCTGTGCTGAAGCAGGGCATTCTGGCAGCCAAGTGACTTGACCTTTATTAGTGAGCCTGGTTACCCCCTCTCGGAACCACAGACTTAGAAATCGCCAGCTCATATACAGTGCATAAAATATATTTATATATATACCCTTATACACCATTTTAATAAAAAATATCACAAAATTCTTCTAAGTCTCTCGGGAAGAGTGAAAGACGCGCACGTTCATTTTCAGAGCTCCTAGACCTTCCTATAAGAAGTTAGCTAAAAAGTAGCTTCGAAAAACGCTTAGGTTAAGTTTCAGAGTTGCTTCTAATGTACCAAAGCTGGACTTAGACATAATTTCACTCTCACAACATTATGGCTGGTTGGAGAGGGTCCGAACCACAAGTACCGGGTCCATGGTTCTGGCCGTATACTGGGGGGACGGGGACGACTCCCATTAACCCCTGACTATACCGGGGATACGCTTATCACAATGCCTTTCTGGTCTGTGCTGAAGCAGGGCATTCTGGCAGCCAAGTGGCTTGACCTTTATTAGTGAGCCTGGTTACCCCCTCTCGGAACCACAGACTTAGAAATCGCCAGCTCATATACAGTGCATAAAATATATTTATATATATACCCTTATACACCATTTTAATAAAAAAATATCACAAAATTCTTCTAAGTCTCTCGGGAAGAGTGAAAGCCGCGCACGTTCATTTTCAGAGCTCCTAGACCTTCCTATAAGAAGTTAGCCAAAAAGTAGCTTCGAAAAACGCTTAGGTTAAGTTTCAGAGTTGCTTCTAATGTACCAAAGCTGGACTTAGACATAATTTCACTCTCACAACATTATGGCTGGTTGGAGAGGGTCCGAACCACAAGTACCGGGTCCATGGTTCTGGCCGTATACTGGGGGGACGGGGACGACTCCCATTAACCCCTGACTATACCGGGGATACGCTTATCACAATGCCTTTCTGGTCTGTGCTGAAGCAGGGCATTCTGGCAGGCAAGTGGCTTGACCTTTATTAGTGAGCCTGGTTACCCCCTCTGGAACCACAGACTTAGAAATCGCCAGCTCATATACAGTGCATAAAATATATTTATATATATACCCTTATACACCATTTTAATAAAAAATATCACAAAATTCTTCTAAGTCTCTCGGGAAGAGTGAAAGACGCGCACGTTCATTTTCAGAGCTCCTAGACCTTCCTATAAGAAGTTAGCTAAAAAGTAGCTTCGAAAAACGCTTAGGTTAAGTTTCAGAGTTGCTTCTAATGTACCAAAGCTGGACTTAGACATAATTTCACTCTCACAACATTATGGCTGGTTGGAGAGGGTCCGAACCACAAGTACCGGGTCCATGGTTCTGGCCGTATACTGGGGGGACGGGGACGACTCCCATTAACCCCTGACTATACCGGGGATACGCTTATCACAATGCCTTTCTGGTCTGTGCTGAAGCAGGGCATTCTGGCAGCCAAGTGGCTTGACCTTTATTAGTGAGCCTGGTTACCCCCTCTCGGAACCACAGACTTAGAAATCGCCAGCTCATATACAGTGCATAAAATATATTTATATATATACCTTTATACACCATTTTAATAAAAAAATATCACAAAATTCTTCTAAGTCTCTCGGGAAGAGTGAAAGACGCGCACGTTCATTTTCAGAGCTCCTAGACCTTCCTATAAGAAGTTAGCCAAAAAGTAGCTTCGAAAAACGCTTAGGTTAAGTTTCAGAGTTGCTTCTAATGTACCAAAGCTGGACTTAGACATAATGTCACTCTCACAACATTATGGCTGGTTGGAGACAGTCCGAACCACAAGTACCGGGTCCATGGTTCTGGCCGTATACTGGGGGGACGGGGACGACTCCCATTAACCCCTGACTATACCGGGGATACGCTTATCACAATGCCTTTCTGGTCTGTGCTGAAGCAGGGCATTCTGGCAGGCAAGTGTCTTGACCTTTATTAGTGAGCCTGGTTACCCCCTCTGGAACCACAGACTTAGAAATCGCCAGCTCATATACAGTGCATAAAATATATTTATATATATACCCTTATACACCATTTTAATAAAAAATATCACAAAATTCTTCTAAGTCTCTCGGGAAGAGTGAAAGACGCGCACGTTCATTTTCAGAGCTCCTAGACCTTCCTATAAGAAGTTAGCTAAAAAGTAGCTTCGAAAAACGCTTAGGTTAAGTTTCAGAGTTGCTTCTAATGTACCAAAGCTGGACTTAGACATAATTTCACTCTCACAACATTATGGCTGGTTGGAGAGGGTCCGAACCACAAGTACCGGGTCCATGGTTCTGGCCGTATACTGGGGGGACGGGGACGACTCCCATTAACCCCTGACTATACCGGGGATACGCTTATCACAATGCCTTTCTGGTCTGTGCTGAAGCAGGGCATTCTGGCAGCCAAGTGGCTTGACCTTTATTAGTGAGCCTGGTTACCCCCTCTCGGAACCACAGACTTAGAAATCGCCAGCTCATATACAGTGCATAAAATATATTTATATATATACCTTTATACACCATTTTAATAAAAAAATATCACAAAATTCTTCTAAGTCTCTCGGGAAGAGTGAAAGACGCGCACGTTCATTTTCAGAGCTCCTAGACCTTCCTATAAGAAGTTAGCCAAAAAGTAGCTTCGAAAAACGCTTAGGTTAAGTTTCAGAGTTGCTTCTAATGTACCAAAGCTGGACTTAGACATAATGTCACTCTCACAACATTATGGCTGGTTGGAGACAGTCCGAACCACAAGTACCGGGTCCATGGTTCTGGCCGTATACTGGGGGGACGGGGACGACTCCCATTAACCCCTGACTATACCGGGGATACGCTTATCACAATGCCTTTCTGGTCTGTGCTGAAGCAGGGCATTCTGGCAGGCAAGTGTCTTGACCTTTATTAGTGAGCCTGGTTACCCCCTCTGGAACCACAGACTTAGAAATCGCCAGCTCATATACAGTGCATAAAATATATTTATATATATACCCTTATACACCATTTTAATAAAAAATATCACAAAATTCTTCTAAGTCTCTCGGGAAGAGTGAAAGACGCGCACGTTCATTTTCAGAGCTCCTAGACCTTCCTATAAGAAGTTAGCTAAAAAGTAGCTTCGAAAAACGCTTAGGTTAAGTTTCAGAGTTGCTTCTAATGTACCAAAGCTGGACTTAGACATAATTTCACTCTCACAACATTATGGCTGGTTGGAGAGGGTCCGAACCACAAGTACCGGGTCCATGGTTCTGGCCGTATACTGGGGGGACGGGGACGACTCCCATTAACCCCTGACTATACCGGGGATACGCTTATCACAATGCCTTTCTGGTCTGTGCTGAAGCAGGGCATTCTGGCAGCCAAGTGGCTTGACCTTTATTAGTGAGCCTGGTTACCCCCTCTCGGAACCACAGACTTAGAAATCGCCAGCTCATATACAGTGCATAAAATATATTTATATATATACCCTTATACACCATTTTAATAAAAAAATATCACAAAATTCTTCTAAGTCTCTCGGGAAGAGTGAAAGACGCGCACGTTCATTTTCAGAGCTCCTAGACCTTCCTATAAGAAGTTAGCCAAAAAGTAGCTTCGAAAAACGCTTAGGTTAAGTTTCAGAGTTGCTTCTAATGTACCAAAGCTGGACTTAGACATAATTTCACTCTCACAACATTATGGCTGGTTGGAGAGGGTCCGAACCACAAGTACCGGGTCCATGGTTCTGGCCGTATACTGGGGGGACGGGGACGACTCCCATTAACCCCTGACTATACCGGGGATACGCTTATCACAGTGCCTTTCTGGTCTGTGCTGAAGCACGGCATTCTGGCAGCCAAGTGGCTTGACCTTTATTAGTGAGCCTGGTTACCCCCTCTCGGAACCACAGACTTAGAAATCGCCAGCTCATATACAGTGCATAAAATATATTTATATATATACCCTTATACACCATTTTAATAAAAAAATATCACAAAATTCTTCTAAGTCTCTCGGGAAGAGTGAAAGACGCGCACGTTCATTTTCAGAGCTCCTAGACCTTCCTATAAGAAGTTAGCCAAAAAGTAGCTTCGAAAAACGCTTAGGTTAAGTTTCAGAGTTGCTTCTAATGTACCAAAGCTGGACTTAGACATAATGTCACTCTCACAACATTATGGCTGGTTGGAGACAGTCCGAACCACAAATACCGGGTCCATGGTTCTGGCCGTATACTGGGGGGACGGGGACGACTCCCATTAACCCCTGACTATACCGGGGATACGCTTATCACAATGCCTTTCTGGTCTGTGCTGAAGCAGGGCATTCTGGCAGCCAAGTGACTTGACCTTTATTAGTGAGCCTGGTTACCCCCTCTCGGAACCACAGACTTAGAAATCGCCAGCTCATATACAGTGCATAAAATATATTTATATATATACCCTTATACACCATTTTAATAAAAAATATCACAAAATTCTTCTAAGTCTCTCGGGAAGAGTGAAAGACGCGCACGTTCATTTTCAGAGCTCCTAGACCTTCCTATAAGAAGTTAGCTAAAAAGTAGCTTCGAAAAACGCTTAGGTTAAGTTTCAGAGTTGCTTCTAATGTACCAAAGCTGGACTTAGACATAATTTCACTCTCACAACATTATGGCTGGTTGGAGAGGGTCCGAACCACAAGTACCGGGTCCATGGTTCTGGCCGTATACTGGGGGGACGGGGACGACTCCCATTAACCCCTGACTATACCGGGGATACGCTTATCACAATGCCTTTCTGGTCTGTGCTGAAGCAGGGCATTCTGGCAGGCAAGTGGCTTGACCTTTATTAGTGAGCCTGGTTACCCCCTCTCGGAACCACAGACTTAGAAATCGCCAGCTCATATACAGTGCATAAAATATATTTATATATATACCCTTATACACCATTTTAATAAAAAAATATCACAAAATTCTTCTAAGTCTCTCGGGAAGAGTGAAAGCCGCGCACGTTCATTTTCAGAGCTCCTAGACCTTCCTATAAGAAGTTAGCCAAAAAGTAGCTTCGAAAAACGCTTAGGTTAAGTTTCAGAGTTGCTTCTAATGTACCAAAGCTGGACTTAGACATAATTTCACTCTCACAACATTATGGCTGGTTGGAGAGGGTCCGAACCACAAGTACCGGGTCCATGGTTCTGGCCGTATACTGGGGGGACGGGGACGACTCCCATTAACCCCTGACTATACCGGGGATACGCTTATCACAATGCCTTTCTGGTCTGTGCTGAAGCAGGGCATTCTGGCAGGCAAGTGGCTTGACCTTTATTAGTGAGCCTGGTTACCCCCTCTGGAACCACAGACTTAGAAATCGCCAGCTCATATACAGTGCATAAAATATATTTATATATATACCCTTATACACCATTTTAATAAAAAATATCACAAAATTCTTCTAAGTCTCTCGGGAAGAGTGAAAGACGCGCACGTTCATTTTCAGAGCTCCTAGACCTTCCTATAAGAAGTTAGCTAAAAAGTAGCTTCGAAAAACGCTTAGGTTAAGTTTCAGAGTTGCTTCTAATGTACCAAAGCTGGACTTAGACATAATTTCACTCTCACAACATTATGGCTGGTTGGAGAGGGTCCGAACCACAAGTACCGGGTCCATGGTTCTGGCCGTATACTGGGGGGACGGGGACGACTCCCATTAACCCCTGACTATACCGGGGATACGCTTATCACAGTGCCTTTCTGGTCTGTGCTGAAGCACGGCATTCTGGCAGCCAAGTGGCTTGACCTTTATTAGTGAGCCTGGTTACCCCCTCTCGGAACCACAGACTTAGAAATCGCCAGCTCATATACAGTGCATAAAATATATTTATATATATACCCTTATACACCATTTTAATAAAAAAATATCACAAAATTATTCTAAGTCTCTCGGGAAGAGTGAAAGACGCGCACGTTCATTTTCAGAGCTCCTAGACCTTCCTATAAGAAGTTAGCCAAAAAGTAGCTTCGAAAAACGCTTAGGTTAAGTTTCAGAGTTGCTTCTAATGTACCAAAGCTGGACTTAGACATAATTTCACTCTCACAACATTATGGCTGGTTGGAGACAGTCCGAACCACAAGTACCGGGTCCATGGTTCTGGCCGTATACTGGGGGGACGGGGACGACTCCCATTAACCCCTGACTATACCGGGGATACGCTTATCACAATGCCTTTCTGGTCTGTGCTGAAGCAGGGCATTCTGGCAGGCAAGTGGCTTGACCTTTATTAGTGAGCCTGGTTACCCCCTCTGGAACCACAGACTTAGAAATCGCCAGCTCATATACAGTGCATAAAATATATTTATATATATACCCTTATACACCATTTTAATAAAAAATATCACAAAATTCTTCTAAGTCCCTCGGGAAGAGTGAAAGACGCGCACGTTCATTTTCAGAGCTCCTAGACCTTCCTATAAGAAGTTAGCCAAAAAGTAGCTTCGAAAAACGCTTAGGTTAAGTTTCAGAGTTGCTTCTAATGTACCAAAGCTGGACTTAGACATAATGTCACTCTCACAACATTATGGCTGGTTGGAGACAGTCCGAACCACAAATACCGGGTCCATGGTTCTGGCCGTATACTGGGGGGACGGGGACGACTCCCATTAACCCCTGACTATACCGGGGATACGCTTATCACAATGCCTTTCTGGTCTGTGCTGAAGCAGGGCATTCTGGCAGCCAAGTGACTTGACCTTTATTAGTGAGCCTGGTTACCCCCTCTCGGAACCACAGACTTAGAAATCGCCAGCTCATATACAGTGCATAAAATATATTTATATATATACCCTTATACACCATTTTAATAAAAAATATCACAAAATTCTTCTAAGTCTCTCGGGAAGAGTGAAAGACGCGCACGTTCATTTTCAGAGCTCCTAGACCTTCCTATAAGAAGTTAGCTAAAAAGTAGCTTCGAAAAACGCTTAGGTTAAGTTTCAGAGTTGCTTCTAATGTACCAAAGCTGGACTTAGACATAATTTCACTCTCACAACATTATGGCTGGTTGGAGAGGGTCCGAACCACAAGTACCGGGTCCATGGTTCTGGCCGTATACTGGGGGGACGGGGACGACTCCCATTAACCCCTGACTATACCGGGGATACGCTTATCACAATGCCTTTCTGGTCTGTGCTGAAGCAGGGCATTCTGGCAGCCAAGTGGCTTGACCTTTATTAGTGAGCCTGGTTACCCCCTCTCGGAACCACAGACTTAGAAATCGCCAGCTCATATACAGTGCATAAAATATATTTATATATATACCCTTATACACCATTTTAATAAAAAAATATCACAAAATTCTTCTAAGTCTCTCGGGAAGAGTGAAAGCCGCGCACGTTCATTTTCAGAGCTCCTAGACCTTCCTATAAGAAGTTAGCCAAAAAGTAGCTTCGAAAAACGCTTAGGTTAAGTTTCAGAGTTGCTTCTAATGTACCAAAGCTGGACTTAGACATAATTTCACTCTCACAACATTATGGCTGGTTGGAGAGGGTCCGAACCACAAGTACCGGGTCCATGGTTCTGGCCGTATACTGGGGGGACGGGGACGACTCCCATTAACCCCTGACTATACCGGGGATACGCTTATCACAATGCCTTTCTGGTCTGTGCTGAAGCAGGGCATTCTGGCAGGCAAGTGGCTTGACCTTTATTAGTGAGCCTGGTTACCCCCTCTGGAACCACAGACTTAGAAATCGCCAGCTCATATACAGTGCATAAAATATATTTATATATATACCCTTATACACCATTTTAATAAAAAATATCACAAAATTCTTCTAAGTCTCTCGGGAAGAGTGAAAGACGCGCACGTTCATTTTCAGAGCTCCTAGACCTTCCTATAAGAAGTTAGCTAAAAAGTAGCTTCGAAAAACGCTTAGGTTAAGTTTCAGAGTTGCTTCTAATGTACCAAAGCTGGACTTAGACATAATTTCACTCTCACAACATTATGGCTGGTTGGAGAGGGTCCGAACCACAAGTACCGGGTCCATGGTTCTGGCCGTATACTGGGGGGACGGGGACGACTCCCATTAACCCCTGACTATACCGGGGATACGCTTATCACAATGCCTTTCTGGTCTGTGCTGAAGCAGGGCATTCTGGCAGCCAAGTGGCTTGACCTTTATTAGTGAGCCTGGTTACCCCCTCTCGGAACCACAGACTTAGAAATCGCCAGCTCATATACAGTGCATAAAATATATTTATATATATACCTTTATACACCATTTTAATAAAAAAATATCACAAAATTCTTCTAAGTCTCTCGGGAAGAGTGAAAGACGCGCACGTTCATTTTCAGAGCTCCTAGACCTTCCTATAAGAAGTTAGCCAAAAAGTAGCTTCGAAAAACGCTTAGGTTAAGTTTCAGAGTTGCTTCTAATGTACCAAAGCTGGACTTAGACATAATGTCACTCTCACAACATTATGGCTGGTTGGAGACAGTCCGAACCACAAGTACCGGGTCCATGGTTCTGGCCGTATACTGGGGGGACGGGGACGACTCCCATTAACCCCTGACTATACCGGGGATACGCTTATCACAATGCCTTTCTGGTCTGTGCTGAAGCAGGGCATTCTGGCAGGCAAGTGGCTTGACCTTTATTAGTGAGCCTGGTTACCCCCTCTGGAACCACAGACTTAGAAATCGCCAGCTCATATACAGTGCATAAAATATATTTATATATATACCCTTATACACCATTTTAATAAAAAATATCACAAAATTCTTCTAAGTCTCTCGGGAAGAGTGAAAGACGCGCACGTTCATTTTCAGAGCTCCTAGACCTTCCTATAAGAAGTTAGCTAAAAAGTAGCTTCGAAAAACGCTTAGGTTAAGTTTCAGAGTTGCTTCTAATGTACCAAAGCTGGACTTAGACATAATTTCACTCTCACAACATTATGGCTGGTTGGAGAGGGTCCGAACCACAAGTACCGGGTCCATGGTTCTGGCCGTATACTGGGGGGACGGGGACGACTCCCATTAACCCCTGACTATACCGGGGATACGCTTATCACAATGCCTTTCTGGTCTGTGCTGAAGCAGGGCATTCTGGCAGCCAAGTGGCTTGACCTTTATTAGTGAGCCTGGTTACCCCCTCTCGGAACCACAGACTTAGAAATCGCCAGCTCATATACAGTGCATAAAATATATTTATATATATACCCTTATACACCATTTTAATAAAAAAATATCACAAAATTCTTCTAAGTCTCTCGGGAAGAGTGAAAGACGCGCACGTTCATTTTCAGAGCTCCTAGACCTTCCTATAAGAAGTTAGCCAAAAAGTAGCTTCGAAAAACGCTTAGGTTAAGTTTCAGAGTTGCTTCTAATGTACCAAAGCTGGACTTAGACATAATTTCACTCTCACAACATTATGGCTGGTTGGAGAGGGTCCGAACCACAAGTACCGGGTCCATGGTTCTGGCCGTATACTGGGGGGACGGGGACGACTCCCATTAACCCCTGACTATACCGGGGATACGCTTATCACAGTGCCTTTCTGGTCTGTGCTGAAGCACGGCATTCTGGCAGCCAAGTGGCTTGACCTTTATTAGTGAGCCTGGTTACCCCCTCTCGGAACCACAGACTTAGAAATCGCCAGCTCATATACAGTGCATAAAATATATTTATATATATACCCTTATACACCATTTTAATAAAAAAATATCACAAAATTCTTCTAAGTCTCTCGGGAAGAGTGAAAGACGCGCACGTTCATTTTCAGAGCTCCTAGACCTTCCTATAAGAAGTTAGCCAAAAAGTAGCTTCGAAAAACGCTTAGGTTAAGTTTCAGAGTTGCTTCTAATGTACCAAAGCTGGACTTAGACATAATTTCACTCTCACAACATTATGGCTGGTTGGAGACAGTCCGAACCACAAGTACCGGGTCCATGGTTCTGGCCGTATACTGGGGGGACGGGGACGACTCCCATTAACCCCTGACTATACCGGGGATACGCTTATCACAATGCCTTTCTGGTCTGTGCTGAAGCAGGGCATTCTGGCAGGCAAGTGGCTTGACCTTTATTAGTGAGCCTGGTTACCCCCTCTGGAACCACAGACTTAGAAATCGCCAGCTCATATACAGTGCATAAAATATATTTATATATATACCCTTATACACCATTTTAATAAAAAATATCACAAAATTCTTCTAAGTCCCTCGGGAAGAGTGAAAGACGCGCACGTTCATTTTCAGAGCTCCTAGACCTTCCTATAAGAAGTTAGCCAAAAAGTAGCTTCGAAAAACGCTTAGGTTAAGTTTCAGAGTTGCTTCTAATGTACCAAAGCTGGACTTAGACATAATGTCACTCTCACAACATTATGGCTGGTTGGAGACAGTCCGAACCACAAATACCGGGTCCATGGTTCTGGCCGTATACTGGGGGGACGGGGACGACTCCCATTAACCCCTGACTATACCGGGGATACGCTTATCACAATGCCTTTCTGGTCTGTGCTGAAGCAGGGCATTCTGGCAGCCAAGTGACTTGACCTTTATTAGTGAGCCTGGTTACCCCCTCTCGGAACCACAGACTTAGAAATCGCCAGCTCATATACAGTGCATAAAATATATTTATATATATACCCTTATACACCATTTTAATAAAAAATATCACAAAATTCTTCTAAGTCTCTCGGGAAGAGTGAAAGACGCGCACGTTCATTTTCAGAGCTCCTAGACCTTCCTATAAGAAGTTAGCTAAAAAGTAGCTTCGAAAAACGCTTAGGTTAAGTTTCAGAGTTGCTTCTAATGTACCAAAGCTGGACTTAGACATAATTTCACTCTCACAACATTATGGCTGGTTGGAGAGGGTCCGAACCACAAGTACCGGGTCCATGGTTCTGGCCGTATACTGGGGGGACGGGGACGACTCCCATTAACCCCTGACTATACCGGGGATACGCTTATCACAATGCCTTTCTGGTCTGTGCTGAAGCAGGGCATTCTGGCAGCCAAGTGGCTTGACCTTTATTAGTGAGCCTGGTTACCCCCTCTCGGAACCACAGACTTAGAAATCGCCAGCTCATATACAGTGCATAAAATATATTTATATATATACCCTTATACACCATTTTAATAAAAAAATATCACAAAATTCTTCTAAGTCTCTCGGGAAGAGTGAAAGACGCGCACGTTCATTTTCAGAGCTCCTAGACCTTCCTATAAGAAGTTAGCCAAAAAGTAGCTTCGAAAAACGCTTAGGTTAAGTTTCAGAGTTGCTTCTAATGTACCAAAGCTGGACTTAGACATAATTTCACTCTCACAACATTATGGCTGGTTGGAGAGGGTCCGAACCACAAGTACCGGGTCCATGGTTCTGGCCGTATACTGGGGGGACGGGGACGACTCCCATTAACCCCTGACTATACCGGGGATACGCTTATCACAATGCCTTTCTGGTCTGTGCTGAAGCAGGGCATTCTGGCAGCCAAGTGGCTTGACCTTTATTAGTGAGCCTGGTTACCCCCTCTCGGAACCACAGACTTAGAAATCGCCAGCTCATATACAGTGCATAAAATATATTTATATATATACCTTTATACACCATTTTAATAAAAAAATATCACAAAATTCTTCTAAGTCTCTCGGGAAGAGTGAAAGACGCGCACGTTCATTTTCAGAGCTCCTAGACCTTCCTATAAGAAGTTAGCCAAAAAGTAGCTTCGAAAAACGCTTAGGTTAAGTTTCAGAGTTGCTTCTAATGTACCAAAGCTGGACTTAGACATAATGTCACTCTCACAACATTATGGCTGGTTGGAGACAGTCCGAACCACAAGTACCGGGTCCATGGTTCTGGCCGTATACTGGGGGGACGGGGACGACTCCCATTAACCCCTGACTATACCGGGGATACGCTTATCACAATGCCTTTCTGGTCTGTGCTGAAGCAGGGCATTCTGGCAGGCAAGTGGCTTGACCTTTATTAGTGAGCCTGGTTACCCCCTCTGGAACCACAGACTTAGAAATCGCCAGCTCATATACAGTGCATAAAATATATTTATATATATACCCTTATACACCATTTTAATAAAAAATATCACAAAATTCTTCTAAGTCTCTCGGGAAGAGTGAAAGACGCGCACGTTCATTTTCAGAGCTCCTAGACCTTCCTATAAGAAGTTAGCTAAAAAGTAGCTTCGAAAAACGCTTAGGTTAAGTTTCAGAGTTGCTTCTAATGTACCAAAGCTGGACTTAGACATAATTTCACTCTCACAACATTATGGCTGGTTGGAGAGGGTCCGAACCACAAGTACCGGGTCCATGGTTCTGGCCGTATACTGGGGGGACGGGGACGACTCCCATTAACCCCTGACTATACCGGGGATACGCTTATCACAATGCCTTTCTGGTCTGTGCTGAAGCAGGGCATTCTGGCAGCCAAGTGGCTTGACCTTTATTAGTGAGCCTGGTTACCCCCTCTCGGAACCACAGACTTAGAAATCGCCAGCTCATATACAGTGCATAAAATATATTTATATATATACCCTTATACACCATTTTAATAAAAAAATATCACAAAATTCTTCTAAGTCTCTCGGGAAGAGTGAAAGACGCGCACGTTCATTTTCAGAGCTCCTAGACCTTCCTATAAGAAGTTAGCCAAAAAGTAGCTTCGAAAAACGCTTAGGTTAAGTTTCAGAGTTGCTTCTAATGTACCAAAGCTGGACTTAGACATAATTTCACTCTCACAACATTATGGCTGGTTGGAGAGGGTCCGAACCACAAGTACCGGGTCCATGGTTCTGGCCGTATACTGGGGGGACGGGGACGACTCCCATTAACCCCTGACTATACCGGGGATACGCTTATCACAATGCCTTTCTGGTCTGTGCTGAAGCAGGGCATTCTGGCAGCCAAGTGGCTTGACCTTTATTAGTGAGCCTGGTTACCCCCTCTCGGAACCACAGACTTAGAAATCGCCAGCTCATATACAGTGCATAAAATATATTTATATATATACCTTTATACACCATTTTAATAAAAAAATATCACAAAATTCTTCTAAGTCTCTCGGGAAGAGTGAAAGACGCGCACGTTCATTTTCAGAGCTCCTAGACCTTCCTATAAGAAGTTAGCCAAAAAGTAGCTTCGAAAAACGCTTAGGTTAAGTTTCAGAGTTGCTTCTAATGTACCAAAGCTGGACTTAGACATAATGTCACTCTCACAACATTATGGCTGGTTGGAGACAGTCCGAACCACAAGTACCGGGTCCATGGTTCTGGCCGTATACTGGGGGGACGGGGACGACTCCCATTAACCCCTGACTATACCGGGGATACGCTTATCACAATGCCTTTCTGGTCTGTGCTGAAGCAGGGCATTCTGGCAGGCAAGTGGCTTGACCTTTATTAGTGAGCCTGGTTACCCCCTCTGGAACCACAGACTTAGAAATCGCCAGCTCATATACAGTGCATAAAATATATTTATATATATACCCTTATACACCATTTTAATAAAAAATATCACAAAATTCTTCTAAGTCCCTCGGGAAGAGTGAAAGACGCGCACGTTCATTTTCAGAGCTCCTAGACCTTCCTATAAGAAGTTAGCCAAAAAGTAGCTTCGAAAAACGCTTAGGTTAAGTTTCAGAGTTGCTTCTAATGTACCAAAGCTGGACTTAGACATAATGTCACTCTCACAAC
Organism: Ascaphus truei; assembly: GCF_040206685.1. Lineage (NCBI taxonomy): Eukaryota > Metazoa > Chordata > Amphibia > Anura > Ascaphidae > Ascaphus > Ascaphus truei. Next base: position 1,209,249 of record NW_027457167.1, on the reverse strand, counting down.
ATTATGGCTGGTTGGAGACAGTCCGAACCACAAGTACCGGGTCCATGGTTCTGGCCGTATACTGGGGGGACGGGGACGACTCCCATTAACCCCTGACTATACCGGGGATACGCTTATCACAATGCCTTTCTGGTCTGTGCTGAAGCAGGGCATTCTGGCAGCCAAGTGGCTTGACCTTTATTAGTGAGCCTGGTTACCCCCTCTCGGAACCACAGACTTAGAAATCGCCAGCTCATATACAGTGCATAAAATATATTTATATATATACCCTTATACACCATTTTAATAAAAAATATCACAAAATTCTTCTAAGTCTCTCGGGAAGAGTGAAAGACGCGCACGTTCATTTTCAGAGCTCCTAGACCTTCCTATAAGAAGTTAGCTAAAAAGTAGCTTCGAAAAACGCTTAGGTTAAGTTTCAGAGTTGCTTCTAATGTACCAAAGCTGGACTTAGACATAATGTCACTCTCACAACATTATGGCTGGTTGGAGACAGTCCGAACCACAAGTACCGGGTCCATGGTTCTGGCCGTATACTGGGGGGACGGGGACGACTCCCATTAACCCCTGACTATACCGGGGATACGCTTATCACAATGCCTTTCTGGTCTGTGCTGAAGCAGGGCATTCTGGCAGGCAAGTGGCTTGACCTTTATTAGTGAGCCTGGTTACCCCCTCTGGAACCACAGACTTAGAAATCGCCAGCTCATATACAGTGCATAAAATATATTTATATATATACCCTTATACACCATTTTAATAAAAAAATATCACAAAATTCTTCTAAGTCTCTCGGGAAGAGTGAAAGACGCGCACGTTCATTTTCAGAGCTCCTAGACCTTCCTATAAGAAGTTAGCCAAAAAGTAGCTTCGAAAAACGCTTAGGTTAAGTTTCAGAGTTGCTTCTAATGTACCAAAGCTGGACTTAGACATAATTTCACTCTCACAACATTATGGCTGGTTGGAGACAGTCCGAACCACAAGTACCGGGTCCATGGTTCTGGCCGTATACTGGGGGAACGGGGACGACTCCCATTAACCCCTGACTATACCGGGGATACGCTTATCACAATGCCTTTCTGGTCTGTGCTGAAGCAGGGCATTCTGGCAGGCAAGTGGCTTGACCGTTATTAGTGAGCCTGGTTACCCCCTCTGGAACCACAGACTTAGAAATCGCCAGCTCATATACAGTGCATAAAATATATTTATATATATACCCTTATACACCATTTTAATAAAAAATATCACAAAATTCTTCTAAGTCTCTCGGGAAGAGTGAAAGACGCGCACGTTCATTTTCAGAGCTCCTAGACCTTCCTATAAGAAGTTAGCTAAAAAGTAGCTTCGAAAAACGCTTAGGTTAAGTTTCAGAGTTGCTTCTAATGTACCAAAGCTGGACTTAGACATAATGTCACTCTCACAACATTATGGCTGGTTGGAGACAGTCCGAACCACAAGTACCGGGTCCATGGTTCTGGCCGTATACTGGGGGGACGGGGACGACTCCCATTAACCCCTGACTATACCGGGGATACGCTTATCACAATGCCTTTCTGGTCTGTGCTGAAGCAGGGCATTCTGGCAGGCAAGTGGCTTGACCTTTATTAGTGAGCCTGGTTACCCCCTCTGGAACCACAGACTTAGAAATCGCCAGCTCATATACAGTGCATAAAATATATTTATATATATACCCTTATACACCATTTTAATAAAAAAATATCACAAAATTCTTCTAAGTCTCTCGGGAAGAGTGAAAGACGCGCACGTTCATTTTCAGAGCTCCTAGACCTTCCTATAAGAAGTTAGCCAAAAAGTAGCTTCGAAAAACGCTTAGGTTAAGTTTCAGAGTTGCTTCTAATGTACCAAAGCTGGACTTAGACATAATTTCACTCTCACAACATTATGGCTGGTTGGAGACAGTCCGAACCACAAGTACCGGGTCCATGGTTCTGGCCGTATACTGGGGGAACGGGGACGACTCCCATTAACCCCTGACTATACCGGGGATACGCTTATCACAATGCCTTTCTGGTCTGTGCTGAAGCAGGGCATTCTGGCAGGCAAGTGGCTTGACCGTTATTAGTGAGCCTGGTTACCCCCTCTGGAACCACAGACTTAGAAATCGCCAGCTCATATACAGTGCATAAAATATATTTATATATATACCCTTATACACCATTTTAATAAAAAATATCACAAAATTCTTCTAAGTCTCTCGGGAAGAGTGAAAGACGCGCACGTTCATTTTCAGAGCTCCTAGACCTTCCTATAAGAAGTTAGCTAAAAAGTAGCTTCGAAAAACGCTTAGGTTAAGTTTCAGAGTTGCTTCTAATGTACCAAAGCTGGACTTAGACATAATGTCACTCTCACAACATTATGGCTGGTTGGAGACAGTCCGAACCACAAGTACCGGGTCCATGGTTCTGGCCGTATACTGGGGGGACGGGGACGACTCCCATTAACCCCTGACTATACCGGGGATACGCTTATCACAATGCCTTTCTGGTCTGTGCTGAAGCAGGGCATTCTGGCAGGCAAGTGGCTTGACCTTTATTAGTGAGCCTGGTTACCCCCTCTGGAACCACAGACTTAGAAATCGCCAGCTCATATACAGTGCATAAAATATATTTATATATATACCCTTATACACCATTTTAATAAAAAATATCACAAAATCCTTCTAAGTCCCTCGGGAAGAGTGAAAGACGCGCACGTTCATTTTCAGAGCTCCTAGACCTTCCTATAAGAAGTTAGCCAAAAAGTAGCTTCGAAAAACGCTTAGGTTAAGTTTCAGAGTTGCTTCTAATGTACCAAAGCTGGACTTAGACATAATGTCACTCTCACAACATTATGGCTGGTTGGAGACAGTCCGAACCACAAGTACCGGGTCCGTGGTTCTGGCCGTATACTGGGGGGACGGGGACGACTCCCATTAACCCCTGACTATACCGGGGATACGCTTATCACAATGCCTTTCTGGTCTGTGCTGAAGCAGGGCATTCTGGCAGGCAAGTGGCTTGACCTTTATTAGTGAGCCTGGTTACCCCCTCTGGAACCACAGACTTAGAAATCGCCAGCTCATATACAGTGCATAAAATATATTTATATATATACCCTTATACACCATTTTAATAAAAAATATCACAAAATTCTTCTAAGTCCCTCGGGAAGAGTGAAAGACGCGCACGTTCATTTTCAGAGCTCCTAGACCTTCCTATAAGAAGTTAGCCAAAAAGTAGCTTCGAAAAACGCTTAGGTTAAGTTTCAGAGTTGCTTCTAATGTACCAAAGCTGGACTTAGACATAATGTCACTCTCACAACATTATGGCTGGTTGGAGACAGTCCGAACCACAAGTACCGGGTCCGTGGTTCTGGCCGTATACTGGGGGGACGGGGACGACTCCCATTAACCCCTGACTATACCGGGGATACGCTTATCACAATGCCTTTCTGGTCTGTGCTGAAGCAGGGCATTCTGGCAGCCAAGTGGCTTGACCTTTATTAGTGAGCCTGGTTACCCCCTCTCGGAACCACAGACTTAGAAATCGCCAGCTCATATACAGTGCATAAAATATATTTATATATATACCCTTATACACCATTTTAATAAAAAATATCACAAAATTCTTCTAAGTCTCTCGGGAAGAGTGAAAGACGCGCACGTTCATTTTCAGAGCTCCTAGACCTTCCTATAAGAAGTTAGCTAAAAAGTAGCTTCGAAAAACGCTTAGGTTAAGTTTCAGAGTTGCTTCTAATGTACCAAAGCTGGACTTAGACATAATGTCACTCTCACAACATTATGGCTGGTTGGAGACAGTCCGAACCACAAGTACCGGGTCCATGGTTCTGGCCGTATACTGGGGGGACGGGGACGACTCCCATTAACCCCTGACTATACCGGGGATACGCTTATCACAATGCCTTTCTGGTCTGTGCTGAAGCAGGGCATTCTGGCAGCCAAGTGGCTTGACCTTTATTAGTGAGCCTGGTTACCCCCTCTCGGAACCACAGACTTAGAAATCGCCAGCTCATATACAGTGCATAAAATATATTTATATATATACCCTTATACACCATTTTAATAAAAAATATCACAAAATTCTTCTAAGTCTCTCGGGAAGAGTGAAAGACGCGCACGTTCATTTTCAGAGCTCCTAGACCTTCCTATAAGAAGTTAGCTAAAAAGTAGCTTCGAAAAACGCTTAGGTTAAGTTTCAGAGTTGCTTCTAATGTACCAAAGCTGGACTTAGACATAATGTCACTCTCACAACATTATGGCTGGTTGGAGACAGTCCGAACCACAAGTACCGGGTCCATGGTTCTGGCCGTATACTGGGGGGACGGGGACGACTCCCATTAACCCCTGACTATACCGGGGATACGCTTATCACAATGCCTTTCTGGTCTGTGCTGAAGCAGGGCATTCTGGCAGGCAAGTGGCTTGACCTTTATTAGTGAGCCTGGTTACCCCCTCTGGAACCACAGACTTAGAAATCGCCAGCTCATATACAGTGCATAAAATATATTTATATATATACCCTTATACACCATTTTAATAAAAAATATCACAAAATTCTTCTAAGTCCCTCGGGAAGAGTGAAAGACGCGCACGTTCATTTTCAGAGCTCCTAGACCTTCCTATAAGAAGTTAGCCAAAAAGTAGCTTCGAAAAACGCTTAGGTTAAGTTTCAGAGTTGCTTCTAATGTACCAAAGCTGGACTTAGACATAATGTCACTCTCACAACATTATGGCTGGTTGGAGACAGTCCGAACCACAAGTACCGGGTCCATGGTTCTGGCAGTATACTGGGGGGACGGGGACGACTCCCATTAACCCCTGACTATACCGGGGATACGCTTATCACAATGCCTTTCTGGTCTGTGCTGAAGCAGGGCATTCTGACAGGCAAGTGGCTTGACCGTTATTAGTGAGCCTGGTTACCCCCTCTGGAACCACAGACTTAGAAATCGCCAGCTCATATACAGTGCATAAAATATATTTATATATATACCCTTATACACCATTTTAATAAAAAAATATCACAAAATTCTTCTAAGTCTCTCGGGAAGAGTGAAAGACGCGCACGTTCATTTTCAGAGCTCCTAGACCTTCCTATAAGAAGTTAGCCAAAAAGTAGCTTCGAAAAACGCTTAGGTTAAGTTTCAGAGTTGCTTCTAATGTACCAAAGCTGGACTTAGACATAATTTCACTCTCACAACATTATGGCTGGTTGGAGACAGTCCGAACCACAAGTACCGGGTCCATGGTTCTGGCCGTATACTGGGGGAACGGGGACGACTCCCATTAACCCCTGACTATACCGGGGATACGCTTATCACAATGCCTTTCTGGTCTGTGCTGAAGCAGGGCATTCTGGCAGGCAAGTGGCTTGACCGTTATTAGTGAGCCTGGTTACCCCCTCTGGAACCACAGACTTAGAAATCGCCAGCTCATATACAGTGCATAAAATATATTTATATATATACCCTTATACACCATTTTAATAAAAAATATCACAAAATCCTTCTAAGTCCCTCGGGTAGAGTGAAAGACGCGCACGTTCATTTTCAGAGCTCCTAGACCTTCCTATAAGAAGTTAGCCAAAAAGTAGCTTCGAAAAACGCTTAGGTTAAGTTTCAGAGTTGCTTCTAATGTACCAAAGCTGGACTTAGACATAATGTCACTCTCACAACATTATGGCTGGTTGGAGACAGTCCGAACCACAAGTACCGGGTCCATGGTTCTGGCCGTATACTGGGGGGACGGGGACGACTCCCATTAACCCCTGACTATACCGGGGATACGCTTATCACAATGCCTTTCTGGTCTGTGCTGAAGCAGGGCATTCTGGCAGCCAAGTGGCTTGACCTTTATTAGTGAGCCTGGTTACCCCCTCTCGGAACCACAGACTTAGAAATCGCCAGCTCATATACAGTGCATAAAATATATTTATATATATACCCTTATACACCATTTTAATAAAAAATATCACAAAATCCTTCTAAGTCCCTCGGGAAGAGTGAAAGACGCGCACGTTCATTTTCAGAGCTCCTAGACCTTCCTATAAGAAGTTAGCCAAAAAGTAGCTTCGAAAAACGCTTAGGTTAAGTTTCAGAGTTGCTTCTAATGTACCAAAGCTGGACTTAGACATAATGTCACTCTCACAACATTATGGCTGGTTGGAGACAGTCCGAACCACAAGTACCGGGTCCATGGTTCTGGCCGTATACTGGGGGGACGGGGACGACTCCCATTAACCCCTGACTATACCGGGGATACGCTTATCACAATGCCTTTCTGGTCTGTGCTGAAGCAGGGCATTCTGGCAGCCAAGTGGCTTGACCTTTATTAGTGAGCCTGGTTACCCCCTCTCGGAACCACAGACTTAGAAATCGCCAGCTCATATACAGTGCATAAAATATATTAATATATATACCCTTATACACCATTTTAATAAAAAATATCACAAAATTCTTCTAAGTCTCTCGGGAAGAGTGAAAGACGCGCACGTTCATTTTCAGAGCTCCTAGACCTTCCTATAAGAAGTTAGCTAAAAAGTAGCTTCGAAAAACGCTTAGGTTAAGTTTCAGAGTTGCTTCTAATGTACCAAAGCTGGACTTAGACATAATTTTACTCTCACAACATTATGGCTGGTTGGAGACAGTCCGAACCACAAGTACCGGGTCCATGGTTCTGGCCGTATACTGGGGGGACGGGGACGACTCCCATTAACCCCTGACTATACCGGGGATACGCTTATCACAATGCCTTTCTGGTCTGTGCTGAAGCAGGGCATTCTGGCAGGCAAGTGGCTTGACCGTTATTAGTGAGCCTGGTTACCCCCTCTGGAACCACAGACTTAGAAATCGCCAGCTCATATACAGTGCATAAAATATATTTATATATATATACCCTTATACACCATTTTAATAAAAAATATCACAAAATTCTTCTAAGTACCTCGGGAAGAGTGAAAGACGCGCACGTTCATTTTCAGAGCTCCTAGACCTTCCTATAAGAAGTTAGCCAAAAAGTAGCTTCGAAAAACGCTTAGGTTAAGTTTCAGAGTTGCTTCTAATGTACCAAAGCTGGACTTAGACATAATGTCACTCTCACAACATTATGGCTGGTTGGAGACAGTCCGAACCACAAGTACCGGGTCCATGGTTCTGGCCGTATACTGGGGGGACGGGGACGACTCCCATTAACCCCTGACTATACCGGGGATACGCTTATCACAATGCCTTTCTGGTCTGTGCTGAAGCAGGGCATTCTGGCAGGCAAGTGGCTTGACCTTTATTAGTGAGCCTGGTTACCCCCTCTGGAACCACAGACTTAGAAATCGCCAGCTCATATTCAGTGCATAAAATATATTTAAATATATACCCTTATACACCATTTTAATAAAAAATATCACAAAATTCTTCTAAGTCCCTCGGGAAGAGTGAAAGACGCGCACGTTCATTTTCAGAGCTCCTAGACCTTCCTATAAGAAGTTAGCCAAAAAGTAGCTTCGAAAAACGCTTAGGTTAAGTTTCAGAGTTGCTTCTAATGTACCAAAGCTGGACTTAGACATAATGTCACTCTCACAACATTATGGCTGGTTGGAGACAGTCCGAACCACAAGTACCGGGTCCATGGTTCTGGCCGTATACTGGGGGGACGGGGACGACTCCCATTAACCCCTGACTATACCGGGGATACGCTTATCACAATGCCTTTCTGGTCTGTGCTGAAGCAGGGCATTCTGGCAGCCAAGTGGCTTGACCTTTATTAGTGAGCCTGGTTACCCCCTCTCGGAACCACAGACTTAGAAATCGCCAGCTCATATACAGTGCATAAAATATATTTATATATATACCCTTATACACCATTTTAATAAAAAATATCACAAAATTCTTCTAAGTCTCTCGGGAAGAGTGAAAGACGCGCACGTTCATTTTCAGAGCTCCTAGACCTTCCTATAAGAAGTTAGCTAAAAAGTATCTTCGAAAAACGCTTAGGTTAAGTTTCAGAGTTGCTTCTAATGTACCAAAGCTGGACTTAGACATAATTTTACTCTCACAACATTATGGCTGGTTGGAGACAGTCCGAACCACAAGTACCGGGTCCATGGTTCTGGCCGTATACTGGGGGGACGGGGACGACTCCCATTAACCCCTGACTATACCGGGGATACGCTTATCACAATGCCTTTCTGGTCTGTGCTGAAGCAGGGCATTCTGGCAGGCAAGTGGCTTGACCTTTATTAGTGAGCCTGGTTACCCCCTCTCGGAACCACAGACTTAGAAATCGCCAGCTCATATACAGTGCATAAAATATATTTATATATATACCCTTATACACCATTTTAATAAAAAATATCACAAAATTCTTCTAAGTACCTCGGGAAGAGTGAAAGACGCGCACGTTCATTTTCAGAGCTCCTAGACCTTCCTATAAGAAGTTAGCCAAAAAGTAGCTTCGAAAAACGCTTAGGTTAAGTTTCAGAGTTGCTTCTAATGTACCAAAGCTGGACTTAGACATAATGTCACTCTCACAACATTATGGCTGGTTGGAGACAGTCCGAACCACAAGTACCGGGTCCATGGTTCTGGCCTTATACTGGGGGGACGGGGACGACTCCCATTAACCCCTGACTATACCGGGGATACGCTTATCACAATGCCTTTCTGGTCTGTGCTGAAGCAGGGCATTCTGGCAGGCAAGTGGCTTGACCTTTATTAGTGAGCCTGGTTACCCCCTCTCGGAACCACAGACTTAGAAATCGCCAGCTCATATACAGTGCATAAAATATATTTATATATATACCCTTATACACCATTTTAATAAAAAATATCACAAAATTCTTCTAATTCCCTCGGAAAGAGTGAAAGACGCGCACGTTCATTTTCAGAGCTCCTAGACCTTCCTATAAGAAGTTAGCCAAAAAGTAGCTTCGAAAAACGCTTAGGTTAAGTTTCAGAGTTGCTTCTAATGTACCAAAGCTGGACTTAGACATAATTTCACTCTCACAACATTATGGCTGGTTGGAGACAGTCCGAACCACAAGTACCGGGTCCATGGTTCTGGCCGTATACTGGGGGGACGGGGACGACTCCCATTAACCCCTGACTATACCGGGGATACGCTTATCACAATGCCTTTCTGGTCTGTGCTGAAGCAGGGCATTCTGGCAGCCAAGTGGCTTGACCTTTATTAGTGAGCCTGGTTACCCCCTCTCGGAACCACAGACTTAGAAATCGCCAGCTCATATACAGTGCATAAAATATATTTATATATATACCCTTATACACCATTTTAATAAAAAATATCACAAAATTCTTCTAATTCCCTCGGAAAGAGTGAAAGACGCGCACGTTCATTTTCAGAGCTCCTAGACCTTCCTATAAGAAGTTAGCCAAAAAGTAGCTTCGAAAAACGCTTAGGTTAAGTTTCAGAGTTGCTTCTAATGTACCAAAGCTGGACTTAGATATAATTTCACTCTCACAACATTATGGCTGGTTGGAGACAGTCCGAACCACAAGTACCGGGTCCATGGTTCTGGCCGTATACTGGGGGGACGGGGACGACTCCCATTAACCCCTGACTATACCGGGGATACGCTTATCACAATGCCTTTCTGGTCTTTGCTGAAGCAGGGCATTCTGGCAGCCAAGTGGCTTGACCTTTATTAGTGAGCCTGGTTACCCCCTCTCGGAACCACAGACTTAGAAATCGCCAGCTCATATACAGTGCATAAAATATATTTATATATATACCCTTATACACCATTTTAATAAAAAAATATCACAAAATTCTTCTAAGTCTCTCGGGAAGAGTGAAAGACGCGCACGTTTATTTTCAGAGCTTCTAGACCTTCCTATAAGAAGTTAGCCAAAAAGTAGCTTCGAAAAACGCTTAGGTTAAGTTTCAGAGTTGCTTCTAATGTACCAAAGCTGGACTTAGACATAATTTCACTCTCACAACATTATGGCTGGTTGGAGACAGTCCGAACCACAAGTACCGGGTCCATGGTTCTGGCCGTATACTGGGGGGACGGGGACGACTCCCATTAACCCCTGACTATACCGGGGATACGCTTATCACAATGCCTTTCTGGTCTGTGCTGAAGCAGGGCATTCTGGCAGCCAAGTGGCTTGACCTTTATTAGTGAGCCTGGTTACCCCCTCTCGGAACCACAGACTTAGAAATCGCCAGCTCATATACAGTGCATAAAATATATTTATATATATACCCTTATACACCATTTTAATAAAAAAATATCACAAAATTCTTCTAAGTCTCTCGGGAAGAGTGAAAGACGCGCACGTTCATTTTCAGAGCTCCTAGACCTTCCTATAAGAAGTTAGCCAAAAAGTAGCTTCGAAAAACGCTTAGGTTAAGTTTCAGAGTTGCTTCTAATGTACCAAAGCTGGACTTAGACATAATGTCACTCTCACAACATTATGGCTGGTTGGAGACAGTCCGAACCACAAGTACCGGGTCCATGGTTCTGGCCGTATACTGGGGGGACGGGGACGACTCCCATTAACCCCTGACTATACCGGGGATACGCTTATCACAATGCCTTTCCGGTCTGTGCTGAAGCAGGGCATTCTGGCAGGCAAGTGGCTTGACCTTTATTAGTGAGCCTGGTTACCCCCTCTGGAACCACAGACTTAGAAATCGCCAGCTCATATACAGTGCATAAAATATATTTAAATATATACCCTTATACACCATTTTAATAAAAAATATCACAAAATTCTTCTAAGTCCCTCGGGAAGAGTGAAAGACGCGCACGTTCATTTTCAGAGCTCCTAGACCTTCCTATAAGAAGTTAGCCAAAAAGTAGCTTCGAAAAACGCTTAGGTTAAGTTTCAGAGTTGCTTCTAATGTACCAAAGCTGGACTTAGACATAATGTCACTCTCACAACATTATGGCTGGTTGGAGACAGTCCGAACCACAAGTACCGGGTCCATGGTTCTGGCCGTATACTGGGGGGACGGGGACGACTCCCATTAACCCCTGACTATACCGGGGATACGCTTATCACAATGCCTTTCTGGTCTGTGCTGAAGCAGGGCATTCTGGCAGCCAAGTGGCTTGACCTTTATTAGTGAGCCTGGTTACCCCCTCTCGGAACCACAGACTTAGAAATCGCCAGCTCATATACAGTGCATAAAATATATTTATATATATACCCTTATACACCATTTTAATAAAAAATATCACAAAATTCTTCTAAGTCTCTCGGGAAGAGTGAAAGACGCGCACGTTCATTTTCAGAGCTCCTAGACCTTCCTATAAGAAGTTAGCTAAAAAGTAGCTTCGAAAAACGCTTAGGTTAAGTTTCAGAGTTGCTTCTAATGTACCAAAGCTGGACTTAGACATAATTTTACTCTCACAACATTATGGCTGGTTGGAGACAGTCCGAACCACAAGTACCGGGTCCATGGTTCTGGCCGTATACTGGGGGGACGGGGACGACTCCCATTAACCCCTGACTATACCGGGGATACGCTTATCACAATGCCTTTCTGGTCTGTGCTGAAGCAGGGCATTCTGGCAGGCAAGTGGCTTGACCTTTATTAGTGAGCCTGGTTACCCCCTCTCGGAACCACAGACTTAGAAATCGCCAGCTCATATACAGTGCATAAAATATATTTATATATATACCCTTATACACCATTTTAATAAAAAATATCACAAAATTCTTCTAAGTACCTCGGGAAGAGTGAAAGACGCGCACGTTCATTTTCAGAGCTCCTAGACCTTCCTATAAGAAGTTAGCCAAAAAGTAGCTTCGAAAAACGCTTAGGTTAAGTTTCAGAGTTGCTTCTAATGTACCAAAGCTGGACTTAGACATAATGTCACTCTCACAACATTATGGCTGGTTGGAGACAGTCCGAACCACAAGTACCGGGTCCATGGTTCTGGCCGTATACTGGGGGGACGGGGACGACTCCCATTAACCCCTGACTATACCGGGGATACGCTTATCACAATGCCTTTCTGGTCTGTGCTGAAGCAGGGCATTCTGGCAGGCAAGTGGCTTGACCTTTATTAGTGAGCCTGGTTACCCCCTCTCGGAACCACAGACTTAGAAATCGCCAGCTCATATACAGTGCATAAAATATATTTATATATATACCCTTATACACCATTTTAATAAAAAATATCACAAAATTCTTCTAAGTCTCTCGGGAAGAGTGAAAGACGCGCACATTCATTTTCAGAGCTCCTAGACCTTCCTATAAGAAGTTAGCCAAAAAGTAGCTTCGAAAAACGCTTAGGTTAAGTTTCAGAGTTGCTTCTAATGTACCAAAGCTGGACTTAGACATAATGTCACTCTCACAACATTATGGCTGGTTGGAGACAGTCCGAACCACAAGTACCGGGTCCATGGTTCTGGCCGTATACTGGGGGGACGGGGACGACTCCCATTAACCCCTGACTATACCGGGGATACGCTTATCACAATGCCTTTCTGGTCTGTGCTGAAGCAGGGCATTCTGGCAGCCAAGTGGCTTGACCTTTATTAGTGAGCCTGGTTACCCCCTCTCGGAACCACAGACTTAGAAATCGCCAGCTCATATACAGTGCATAAAATATATTTATATATATACCCTTATACACCATTTTAATAAAAAATATCACAAAATTCTTCTAAGTACCTCGGGAAGAGTGAAAGACGCGCACGTTCATTTTCAGAGCTCCTAGACCTTCCTATAAGAAGTTAGCCAAAAAGTAGCTTCGAAAAACGCTTAGGTTAAGTTTCAGAGTTGCTTCTAATGTACCAAAGCTGGACTTAGACATAATGTCACTCTCACAACATTATGGCTGGTTGGAGACAGTCCGAACCACAAGTACCGGGTCCATGGTTCTGGCCGTATACTGGGGGGACGGGGACGACTCCCATTAACCCCTGACTATACCGGGGATACGCTTATCACAATGCCTTTCTGGTCTGTGCTGAAGCAGGGCATTCTGGCAGGCAAGTGGCTTGACCTTTATTAGTGAGCCTGGTTACCCCCTCTCGGAACCACAGACTTAGAAATCGCCAGCTCATATACAGTGCATAAAATATATTTATATATATACCCTTATACACCATTTTAATAAAAAATATCACAAAATTCTTCTAAGTCTCTCGGGAAGAGTGAAAGACGCGCACATTCATTTTCAGAGCTCCTAGACCTTCCTATAAGAAGTTAGCCAAAAAGTAGCTTCGAAAAACGCTTAGGTTAAGTTTCAGAGTTGCTTCTAATGTACCAAAGCTGGACTTAGACATAATTTCACTCTCACAACATTATGGCTGGTTGGAGACAGTCCGAACCACAAGTACCGGGTCCATGGTTCTGGCCGTATACTGGGGGGACGGGGACGACTCCCATTAACCCCTGACTATACCGGGGATACGCTTATCACAATGCCTTTCTGGTCTGTGCTGAAGCAGGGCATTCTGGCAGCCAAGTGGCTTGACCTTTATTAGTGAGCCTGGTTACCCCCTCTGGAACCACAGACTTAGAAATCGCCAGCTCATATACAGTGCATAAAATATATTTATATATATACCCTTATACACCATTTTAATAAAAAATATCACAAAATTCTTCTAAGTCCCTCGGGAAGAGTGAAAGACGCGCACGTTCATTTTCAGAGCTCCTAGACCTTCCTATAAGAAGTTAGCCAAAAAGTAGCTTCGAAAAACGCTTAGGTTAAGTTTCAGAGTTGCTTCTAATGTACCAAAGCTGGACTTAGACATAATGTCACTCTCACAACATTATGGCTGGTTGGAGACAGTCCGAACCACAAGTACCGGGTCCATGGTTCTGGCCGTATACTGGGGGGACGGGGACGACTCCCATTAACCCCTGACTATACCGGGGATACGCTTATCACAATGCCTTTCTGGTCTGTGCTGAAGCAGGGCATTCTGGCAGCCAAGTGGCTTGACCTTTATTAGTGAGCCTGGTTACCCCCTCTCGGAACCACAGACTTAGAAATCGCCAGCTCATATACAGTGCATAAAATATATTTATATATATACCCTTATACACCATTTTAATAAAAAATATCACAAAATTCTTCTAATTCCCTCGGAAAGAGTGAAAGACGCGCACGTTCATTTTCAGAGCTCCTAGACCTTCCTATAAGAAGTTAGCCAAAAAGTAGCTTCGAAAAACGCTTAGGTTAAGTTTCAGAGTTGCTTCTAATGTACCAAAGCTGGACTTAGATATAATTTCACTCTCACAACATTATGGCTGGTTGGAGACAGTCCGAACCACAAGTACCGGGTCCATGGTTCTGGCCGTATACTGGGGGGACGGGGACGACTCCCATTAACCCCTGACTATACCGGGGATACGCTTATCACAATGCCTTTCTGGTCTGTGCTGAAGCAGGGCATTCTGGCAGCCAAGTGGCTTGACCTTTATTAGTGAGCCTGGTTACCCCCTCTCGGAACCACAGACTTAGAAATCGCCAGCTCATATACAGTGCATAAAATATATTTATATATATACCCTTATACACCATTTTAATAAAAAAATATCACAAAATTCTTCTAAGTCTCTCGGGAAGAGTGAAAGACGCGCACGTTTATTTTCAGAGCTCCTATGCCTTCCTATAAGAAGTTAGCCAAAAAGTAGCTTCGAAAAAAGCTTAGGTTAAGTTTCAGAGTTGCTTCTAATGTACCAAAGCTGGACTTAGACATAATTTCACTCTCACAACATTATGGCTGGTTGGAGACAGTCCGAACCACAAGTACCGGGTCCATGGTTCTGGCCGTATACTGGGGGGACGGGGACGACTCCCATTAACCCCTGACTATACCGGGGATACGCTTATCACAATGCCTTTCTGGTCTGTGCTGAAGCAGGGCATTCTGGCAGCCAAGAGGCTTGACCTTTATTAGTGAGCCTGGTTACCCCCTCTCGGAACCACAGACTTAGAAATCGCCAGCTCATATACAGTGCATAAAATATATTTATATATATACCCTTATACACCATTTTAATAAAAAAATATCACAAAATTCTTCTAAGTCTCTCGGGAAGAGTGAAAGACGCGCACGTTCATTTTCAGAGCTCCTAGACCTTCCTATAAGAAGTTAGCCAAAAAGTAGCTTCGAAAAACGCTTAGGTTAAGTTTCAGAGTTGCTTCTAATGTACCAAAGCTGGACTTAGACATAATTTCACTCTCACAACATTATGGCTGGTTGGAGACAGTCCGAACCACAAGTACCGGGTCCATGGTTCTGGCCGTATACTGGGGGGACGGGGACGACTCCCATTAACCCCTGACTATACCGGGGATACGCTTATCACAATGCCTTTCTGGTCTGTGCTGAAGCAGGGCATTCTGGCAGGCAAGTGGCTTGACCTTTATTAGTGAGCCTGGTTACCCCCTCTCGGAACCACAGACTTAGAAATCGCCAGCTCATATACAGTGCATAAAATATATTTATATATATACCCTTATACACCATTTTAATAAAAAATATCACAAAATTCTTCTAATTCCCTCGGAAAGAGTGAAAGACGCGCACGTTCATTTTTAGAGCTCCTAGACCTTCCTATAAGAAGTTAGCCAAAAAGTAGCTTCGAAAAACGCTTAGGTTAAGTTTCAGAGTTGCTTCTAATGTACCAAAGCTGGACTTAGATATAATTTCACTCTCACAACATTATGGCTGGTTGGAGACAGTCCGAACCACAAGTACCGGGTCCATGGTTCTGGCCGTATACTGGGGGGACGACGACGACTCCCATTAACCCCTGACTATACCGGGGATACGCTTATCACAATGCCTTTCTGGTCTGTGCTGAAGCAGGGCATTCTGGCAGGCAAGTGGCTTGACCTTTATTAGTGAGCCTGGTTACCCCCTCTGGAACCACAGACTTAGAAATCGCCAGCTCATATACAGTGCATAAAATATATTTATATATATACCCTTATACACCATTTTAATAAAAAATATCACAAAATTCTTCTAAGTCCCTCGGGAAGAGTGAAAGACGCGCACGTTCATTTTCAGAGCTCCTAGACCTTCCTATAAGAAGTTAGCCAAAAAGTAGCTTCGAAAAACGCCTTGGTTAAGTTTCAGAGTTGCTTCTAATGTACCAAAGCTGGACTTAGACATAATGTCACTCTCACAACATTATGGCTGGTTGGAGACAGTCCGAACCACAAGTACCGGGTCCATGGTTCTGGCCGTATACTGGGGGGACGGGGACGACTCCCATTAACCCCTGACTATACCGGGGATACGCTTATCACAATGCCTTTCTGGTCTGTGCTGAAGCAGGGCATTCTGGCAGGCAAGTGGCTTGACCTTTATTAGTGAGCCTGGTTACCCCCTCTCGGAACCACAGACTTTGAAATCGCCAGCTCATATACAGTGCATAAAATATATTTATATATATACCCTTATACACCATTTTAATAAAAAAATATCACAAAATTCTTCTAAGTCTCTCGGGAAGAGTGAAAGCCGCGCACGTTCATTTTCAGAGCTCCTAGACCTTCCTATAAGAAGTTAGCCAAAAAGTAGCTTCGAAAAACGCTTAGGTTAAGTTTCAGAGTTGCTTCTAATGTACCAAAGCTGGACTTAGACATAATTTCACTCTCACAACATTATGGCTGGTTGGAGACAGTCCGAACCACAAGTACCGGGTCCATGGTTCTGGCCGTATACTGGGGGGACGGGGACGACTCCCATTAACCCCTGACTATACCGGGGATACGCTTATCACAATGCCTTTCTGGTCTGTGCTGAAGCAGGGCATTCTGGCAGGCAAGTGGCTTGACCTTTATTAGTGAGCCTGGTTACCCCCTCTCGGAACCACAGACTTAGAAATCGCCAGCTCATATACAGTGCATAAAATATATTTATATATATACCCTTATACACCATTTTAATAAAAAATATCACAAAATTCTTCTAATTCCCTCGGAAAGAGTGAAAGACGCGCACGTTCATTTTTAGAGCTCCTAGACCTTCCTATAAGAAGTTAGCCAAAAAGTAGCTTCGAAAAACGCTTAGGTTAAGTTTCAGAGTTGCTTCTAATGTACCAAAGCTGGACTTAGATATAATTTCACTCTCACAACATTATGGCTGGTTGGAGACAGTCCGAACCACAAGTACCGGGTCCATGGTTCTGGCCGTATACTGGGGGGACGACGACGACTCCCATTAACCCCTGACTATACCGGGGATACGCTTATCACAATGCCTTTCTGGTCTGTGCTGAAGCAGGGCATTCTGGCAGCCAAGTGGCTTGACCTTTATTAGTGAGCCTGGTTACCCCCTCTCGGAACCACAGACTTAGAAATCGCCAGCTCATATACAGTGCATAAAATATATTTATATATATACCCTTATACACCATTTTAATAAAAAAATATCACAAAATTCTTCTAAGTCTCTCGGGAAGAGTGAAAGACGCGCACGTTTATTTTCAGAGCTCCTAGACCTTCCTATAAGAAGTTAGCCAAAAAGTAGCTTCGAAAAACGCTTAGGTTAAGTTTCAGAGTTGCTTCTAATGTACCAAAGCTGGACTTAGACATAATTTCACTCTCACAACATTATGGCTGGTTGGAGACAGTCCGAACCACAAGTACCGGGTCCATGGTTCTGGCCGTATACTGGGGGGACGGGGACGACTCCCATTAACCCCTGACTATACCGGGGATACGCTTATCACAATGCCTTTCTGGTCTGTGCTGAAGCAGGGCATTCTGGCAGCCAAGAGGCTTGACCTTTATTAGTGAGCCTGGTTACCCCCTCTCGGAACCACAGACTTAGAAATCGCCAGCTCATATACAGTGCATAAAATATATTTATATATATACCCTTATACACCATTTTAATAAAAAAATATCACAAAATTCTTCTAAGTCTCTCGGGAAGAGTGAAAGACGCGCACGTTCATTTTCAGAGCTCCTAGACCTTCCTATAAGAAGTTAGCCAAAAAGTAGCTTCGAAAAACGCTTAGGTTAAGTTTCAGAGTTGCTTCTAATGTACCAAAGCTGGACTTAGACATAATTTCACTCTCACAACATTATGGCTGGTTGGAGACAGTCCGAACCACAAGTACCGGGTCCATGGTTCTGGCCGTATACTGGGGGGACGGGGACGACTCCCATTAACCCCTGACTATACCGGGGATATGCTTATCACAATGCCTTTCTGGTCTGTGCTGAAGCAGGGCATTCTGGCAGGCAAGTGGCTTGACCTTTATTAGTGAGCCTGGTTACCCCCTCTCGGAACCACAGACTTTGAAATCGCCAGCTCATATACAGTGCATAAAATATATTTATATATATACCCTTATACACCATTTTAATAAAAAAATATCACAAAATTCTTCTAAGTCTCTCGGGAAGAGTGAAAGCCGCGCACGTTCATTTTCAGAGCTCCTAGACCTTCCTATAAGAAGTTAGCCAAAAAGTAGCTTCGAAAAACGCTTAGGTTAAGTTTCAGAGTTGCTTCTAATGTACCAAAGCTGGACTTAGACATAATTTCACTCTCACAACATTATGGCTGGTTGGAGACAGTCCGAACCACAAGTACCGGGTCCATGGTTCTGGCCGTATACTGGGGGGACGGGGACGACTCCCATTAACCCCTGACTATACCGGGGATACGCTTATCACAATGCCTTTCTGGTCTGTGCTGAAGCAGGGCATTCTGGCAGGCAAGTGGCTTGACCTTTATTAGTGAGCCTGGTTACCCCCTCTCGGAACCACAGACTTAGAAATCGCCAGCTCATATACAGTGCATAAAATATATTTATATATATACCCTTATACACCATTTTAATAAAAAATATCACAAAATTCTTCTAATTCCCTCGGAAAGAGTGAAAGACGCGCACGTTCATTTTTAGAGCTCCTAGACCTTCCTATAAGAAGTTAGCCAAAAAGTAGCTTCGAAAAACGCTTAGGTTAAGTTTCAGAGTTGCTTCTAATGTACCAAAGCTGGACTTAGATATAATTTCACTCTCACAACATTATGGCTGGTTGGAGACAGTCCGAACCACAAGTACCGGGTCCATGGTTCTGGCCGTATACTGGGGGGACGACGACGACTCCCATTAACCCCTGACTATACCGGGGATACGCTTATCACAATGCCTTTCTGGTCTGTGCTGAAGCAGGGCATTCTGGCAGGCAAGTGGCTTGACCTTTATTAGTGAGCCTGGTTACCCCCTCTGGAACCACAGACTTAGAAATCGCCAGCTCATATACAGTGCATAAAATATATTTATATATATACCCTTATACACCATTTTAATAAAAAATATCACAAAATTCTTCTAAGTCCCTCGGGAAGAGTGAAAGACGCGCACGTTCATTTTCAGAGCTCCTAGACCTTCCTATAAGAAGTTAGCCAAAAAGTAGCTTCGAAAAACGCTTAGGTTAAGTTTCAGAGTTGCTTCTAATGTACCAAAGCTGGACTTAGACATAATGTCACTCTCACAACATTATGGCTGGTTGGAGACAGTCCGAACCACAAGTACCGGGTCCATGGTTCTGGCCGTATACTGGGGGGACGGGGACGACTCCCATTAACCCCTGACTATACCGGGGATACGCTTATCACAATGCCTTTCTGGTCTGTGCTGAAGCAGGGCATTCTGGCAGGCAAGTGGCTTGACCTTTATTAGTGAGCCTGGTTACCCCCTCTCGGAACCACAGACTTAGAAATCGCCAGCTCATATACAGTGCATAAAATATATTTATATATATACCCTTATACACCATTTTAATAAAAAATATCACAAAATTCTTCTAATTCCCTCGGAAAGAGTGAAAGACGCGCACGTTCATTTTTAGAGCTCCTAGACCTTCCTATAAGAAGTTAGCCAAAAAGTAGCTTCGAAAAACGCTTAGGTTAAGTTTCAGAGTTGCTTCTAATGTACCAAAGCTGGACTTAGACATAATGTCACTCTCACAACATTATGGCTGGTTGGAGACAGTCCGAACCACAAGTACCGGGTCCATGGTTCTGGCCGTATACTGGGGGGACGGGGACGACTCCCATTAACCCCTGACTATACCGGGGATACGCTTATCACAATGCCTTTCTGGTCTGTGCTGAAGCAGGGCATTCTGGCAGGCAAGTGGCTTGACCTTTATTAGTGAGCCTGGTTACCCCCTCTCGGAACCACAGACTTAGAAATCGCCAGCTCATATACAGTGCATAAAATATATTTATATATATACCCTTATACACCATTTTAATAAAAAAATATCACAAAATTCTTCTAAGTCTCTCGGGAAGAGTGAAAGACGCGCACGTTCATTTTCAGAGCTCCTAGACCTTCCTATAAGAAGTTAGCCAAAAAGTAGCTTCGAAAAACGCTTAGGTTAAGTTTCAGAGTTGCTTCTAATGTACCAAAGCTGGACTTAGACATAATGTCACTCTCACAACATTATGGCTGGTTGGAGACAGTCCGAACCACAAGTACCGGGTCCATGGTTCTGGCCGTATACTGGGGGGACGGGGACGACTCCCATTAACCCCTGACTATACCGGGGATACGCTTATCACAATGCCTTTCTGGTCTGTGCTGAAGCAGGGCATTCTGGCAGGCAAGTGGCTTGACCTTTATTAGTGAGCCTGGTTACCCCCTCTGGAACCACAGACTTAGAAATCGCCAGCTCATATACAGTGCATAAAATATATTTATATATATACCCTTATACACCATTTTAATAAAAAATATCACAAAATTCTTCTAATTCCCTCGGAAAGAGTGAAAGACGCGCACGTTCATTTTCAGAGCTCCTAGACCTTCCTATAAGAAGTTAGCCAAAAAGTAGCTTCGAAAAACGCTTAGGTTAAGTTTCAGAGTTGCTTCTAATGTACCAAAGCTGGACTTAGATATAATTTCACTCTCACAACATTATGGCTGGTTGGAGACAGTCCGAACCACAAGTACCGGGTCCATGGTTCTGGCCGTATACTGGGGGGACGGGGACGACTCCCATTAACCCCTGACTATACCGGGGATACGCTTATCACAATGCCTTTCTGGTCTGTGCTGAAGCAGGGCATTCTGGCAGCCAAGTGGCTTGACCTTTATTAGTGAGCCTGGTTACCCCCTCTCGGAACCACAGACTTAGAAATCGCCAGCTCATATACAGTGCATAAAATATATTTATATATATACCCTTATACACCATTTTAATAAAAAATATCACAAAATTCTTCTAATTCCCTCGGAAAGAGTGAAAGACGCGCACGTTCATTTTCAGAGATCCTAGACCTTCCTATAAGAAGTTAGCCAAAAAGTAGCTACGTAAAACGGTTAGGTTAAGTTTCAGAGTTGCTTCTAATGTACCAAAGCTGGACTTAGATATAATTTCACTCTCACAACATTATGGCTGGTTGGAGACAGTCCGAACCACAAGTACCGGGTCCATGGTTCTGGCCGTATACTGTGGGGACGGGGACGACTCCCATTAACCCCTGACTATACCGGGGATACGCTTATCACAATGCCTTTCTGGTCTGTGCTGAAGCAGGGCATTCTGGCAGCCAAGTGGCTTGACCTTTATTAGTGAGCCTGGTTACCCCCTCTCGGAACCACAGACTTAGAAATCGCCAGCTCATATACAGTGCATAAAATATATTTATATATATACCCTTATACACCATTTTAATAAAAAAATATCACAAAATTCTTCTACGTCTCTCGGGAAGAGTGAAAGACGCGCACGTTTATTTTCAGAGCTCCTAGACCTTCCTATAAGAAGTTAGCCAAAAAGTAGCTTCGAAAAACGCTTAGGTTAAGTTTCAGAGTTGCTTCTAATGTACCAAAGCTGGACTTAGACATAATTTCACTCTCACAACATTATGGCTGGTTGGAGACAGTCCGAACCACAAGTACCGGGTCCATGGTTCTGGCCGTATACTGGGGGGACGGGGACGACTCCCATTAACCCCTGACTATACCGGGGATACGCTTATCACAATGCCTTTGTCTGTGCTGAAGCAGGGCATTCTGGCAGGCAAGTGGCTTGACCTTTATTAGTGAGCCTGGTTACCCCCTCTCGGAACCACAGACTTTGAAATCGCCAGCTCATATACAGTGCATAAAATATATTTATATATATACCCTTATACACCATTTTAATAAAAAAATATCACAAAATTCTTCTAAGTCTCTCGGGAAGAGTGAAAGCCGCGCACGTTCATTTTCAGAGCTCCTAGACCTTCCTATAAGAAGTTAGCCAAAAAGTAGCTTCGAAAAACGCTTAGGTTAAGTTTCAGAGTTGCTTCTAATGTACCAAAGCTGGACTTAGACATAATTTCACTCTCACAACATTATGGCTGGTTGGAGACAGTCCGAACCACAAGTACCGGGTCCATGGTTCTGGCCGTATACTGGGGGGACGGGGACGACTCCCATTAACCCCTGACTATACCGGGGATACGCTTATCACAATGCCTTTCTGGTCTGTGCTGAAGCAGGGCATTCTGGCAGGCAAGTGGCTTGACCTTTATTAGTGAGCCTGGTTACCCCCTCTCGGAACCACAGACTTAGAAATCGCCAGCTTATATACACTGCATAAAATATATTTATATATATACCCTTATACACCATTTTAATAAAAAATATCACAAAATTCTTCTAATTCCCTCGGAAAGAGTGAAAGACGCGCACGTTCATTTTTAGAGCTCCTAGACCTTCCTATAAGAAGTTAGCCAAAAAGTAGCTTCGAAAAACGCTTAGGTTAAGTTTCAGAGTTGCTTCTAATGTACCAAAGCTGGACTTAGATATAATTTCACTCTCACAACATTATGGCTGGTTGGAGACAGTCCGAACCACAAGTACCGGGTCCATGGTTCTGGCCGTATACTGGGGGGACGACGACGACTCCCATTAACCCCTGACTATACCGGGGATACGCTTATCACAATGCCTTTCTGGTCTGTGCTGAAGCAGGGCATTCTGGCAGCCAAGTGGCTTGACCTTTATTAGTGAGCCTGGTTACCCCCTCTCGGAACCACAGACTTAGAAATCGCCAGCTCATATACAGTGCATAAAATATATTTATATATATACCCTTATACACCATTTTAATAAAAAAATATCACAAAATTCTTCTAAGTCTCTCGGGAAGAGTGAAAGACGCGCACGTTCATTTTCAGAGCTCCTAGACCTTCCTATAAGAAGTTAGCCAAAAGGTAGCTTCGAAAAACGCTTAGGTTAAGTTTCAGAGTTGCTTCTAATGTACCAAAGCTGGACTTAGACATAATTTCACTCTCACAACATTATGGCTGGTTGGAGACAGTCCGAACCACAAGTACCGGGTCCATGGTTCTGGCCGTATACTGGGGGGACGGGGACGACTCCCATTAACCCCTGACTATACCGGGGATACGCTTATCACAATGCCTTTCTGGTCTGTGCTGAAGCAGGGCATTCTGGCAGGCAAGTGGCTTGACCTTTATTAGTGAGCCTGGTTACCCCCTCTGGAACCACAGACTTAGAAATCGCCAGCTCATATACAGTGCATAAAATATATTTATATATATACCCTTATACACCATTTTAATAAAAAATATCACAAAATTCTTCTAAGTACCTCGGGAAGAGTGAAAGACGCGCACGTTCATTTTCAGAGCTCCTAGACCTTCCTATAAGAAGTTAGCCAAAAAGTAGCTTCGAAAAACGCTTAGGTTAAGTTTCAGAGTTGCTTCTAATGTACCAAAGCTGGACTTAGACATAATGTCACTCTCACAACATTATGGCTGGTTGGAGACAGTCCGAACCACAAGTACCGGGTCCATGGTTCTGGCCGTATACTGGGGGGACGGGGACGACTCCCATTAACCCCTGACTATACCGGGGATACGCTTATCACAATGCCTTTCTGGTCTGTGCTGAAGCAGGGCATTCTGGCAGGCAAGTGGCTTGACCTTTATTAGTGAGCCTGGTTACCCCCTCTCGGAACCACAGACTTAGAAATCGCCAGCTTATATACACTGCATAAAATATATTTATATATATACCCTTATACACCATTTTAATAAAAAATATCACAAAATTCTTCTAATTCCCTCGGAAAGAGTGAAAGACGCGCACGTTCATTTTTAGAGCTCCTAGACCTTCCTATAAGAAGTTAGCCAAAAAGTAGCTTCGAAAAACGCTTAGGTTAAGTTTCAGAGTTGCTTCTAATGTACCAAAGCTGGACTTAGATATAATTTCACTCTCACAACATTATGGCTGGTTGGAGACAGTCCGAACCACAAGTACCGGGTCCATGGTTCTGGCCGTATACTGGGGGGACGACGACGACTCCCATTAACCCCTGACTATACCGGGGATACGCTTATCACAATGCCTTTCTGGTCTGTGCTGAAGCAGGGCATTCTGGCAGCCAAGTGGCTTGACCTTTATTAGTGAGCCTGGTTACCCCCTCTCGGAACCACAGACTTAGAAATCGCCAGCTCATATACAGTGCATAAAATATATTTATATATATACCCTTATACACCATTTTAATAAAAAAATATCACAAAATTCTTCTAAGTCTCTCGGGAAGAGTGAAAGACGCGCACGTTCATTTTCAGAGCTCCTAGACCTTCCTATAAGAAGTTAGCCAAAAGGTAGCTTCGAAAAACGCTTAGGTTAAGTTTCAGAGTTGCTTCTAATGTACCAAAGCTGGACTTAGACATAATTTCACTCTCACAACATTATGGCTGGTTGGAGACAGTCCGAACCACAAGTACCGGGTCCATGGTTCTGGCCGTATACTGGGGGGACGGGGACGACTCCCATTAACCCCTGACTATACCGGGGATACGCTTATCACAATGCCTTTCTGGTCTGTGCTGAAGCAGGGCATTCTGGCAGGCAAGTGGCTTGACCTTTATTAGTGAGCCTGGTTACCCCCTCTGGAACCACAGACTTAGAAATCGCCAGCTCATATACAGTGCATAAAATATATTTATATATATACCCTTATACACCATTTTAATAAAAAATATCACAAAATTCTTCTAAGTACCTCGGGAAGAGTGAAAGACGCGCACGTTCATTTTCAGAGCTCCTAGACCTTCCTATAAGAAGTTAGCCAAAAAGTAGCTTCGAAAAACGCTTAGGTTAAGTTTCAGAGTTGCTTCTAATGTACCAAAGCTGGACTTAGATATAATTTCACTCTCACAACATTATGGCTGGTTGGAGACAGTCCGAACCACAAGTACCGGGTCCATGGTTCTGGCCGTATACTGTGGGGACGGGGACGACTCCCATTAACCCCTGACTATACCGGGGATACGCTTATCACAATGCCTTTCTGGTCTGTGCTGAAGCAGGGCATTCTGGCAGCCAAGTGGCTTGACCTTTATTAGTGAGCCTGGTTACCCCCTCTCGGAACCACAGACTTAGAAATCGCCAGCTCATATACAGTGCATAAAATATATTTATATATATACCCTTATACACCATTTTAATAAAAAAATATCACAAAATTCTTCTAAGTCTCTCGGGAAGAGTGAAAGACGCGCACGTTTATTTTCAGAGCTCCTAGACCTTCCTATAAGAAGTTAGCCAAAAAGTAGCTTCGAAAAACGCTTAGGTTAAGTTTCAGAGTTGCTTCTAATGTACCAAAGCTGGACTTAGACATAATTTCACTCTCACAACATTATGGCTGGTTGGAGACAGTCCGAACCACAAGTACCGGGTCCATGGTTCTGGCCGTATACTGGGGGGACGGGGACGACTCCCATTAACCCCTGACTATACCGGGGATACGCTTATCACAATGCCTTTCTGGTCTGTGCTGAAGCAGGGCATTCTGGCAGGCAAGTGGCTTGACCTTTATTAGTGAGCCTGGTTACCCCCTCTCGGAACCACAGACTTTGAAATCGCCAGCTCATATACAGTGCATAAAATATATTTATATATATACCCTTATACACCATTTTAATAAAAAAATATCACAAAATTCTTCTAAGTCTCTCGGGAAGAGTGAAAGCCGCGCACGTTCATTTTCAGAGCTCCTAGACCTTCCTATAAGAAGTTAGCCAAAAAGTAGCTTCGAAAAACGCTTAGGTTAAGTTTCAGAGTTGCTTCTAATGTACCAAAGCTGGACTTAGACATAATTTCACTCTCACAACATTATGGCTGGTTGGAGACAGTCCGAACCACAAGTACCGGGTCCATGGTTCTGGCCGTATACTGGGGGGACGGGGACGACTCCCATTAACCCCTGACTATACCGGGGATACGCTTATCACAATGCCTTTCTGGTCTGTGCTGAAGCAGGGCATTCTGGCAGGCAAGTGGCTTGACCTTTATTAGTGAGCCTGGTTACCCCCTCTCGGAACCACAAACTTAGAAATCGCCAGCTCATATACACTGCATAAAATATATTTATATATATACCCTTATACACCATTTTAATAAAAAATATCACAAAATTCTTCTAATTCCCTCGGAAAGAGTGAAAGACGCGCACGTTCATTTTTAGAGCTCCTAGACCTTCCTATAAGAAGTTAGCCAAAAAGTAGCTTCGAAAAACGCTTAGGTTAAGTTTCAGAGTTGCTTCTAATGTACCAAAGCTGGACTTAGATATAATTTCACTCTCACAACATTATGGCTGGTTGGAGACAGTCCGAACCACAAGTACCGGGTCCATGGTTCTGGCCGTATACTGGGGGGACGACGACGACTCCCATTAACCCCTGACTATACCGGGGATACGCTTATCACAATGCCTTTCTGGTCTGTGCTGTAGCAGGGCATTCTGGCAGCCAAGTGGCTTGACCTTTATTAGTGAGCCTGGTTACCCCCTCTCGGAACCACAGACTTAGAAATCGCCAGCTCATATACAGTGCATAAAATATATTTATATATATACCCTTATACACCATTTTAATAAAAAAATATCACAAAATTCTTCTAAGTCTCTCGGGAAGAGTGAAAGACGCGCACGTTCATTTTCAGAGCTCCTAGACCTTCCTATAAGAAGTTAGCCAAAAGGTAGCTTCGAAAAACGCTTAGGTTAAGTTTCAGAGTTGCTTCTAATGTACCAAAGCTGGACTTAGACATAATTTCACTCTCACAACATTATGGCTGGTTGGAGACAGTCCGAACCACAAGTACCGGGTCCATGGTTCTGGCCGTATACTGGGGGGACGGGGACGACTCCCATTAACCCCTGACTATACCGGGGATACGCTTATCACAATGCCTTTCTGGTCTGTGCTGAAGCAGGGCATTCTGGCAGGCAAGTGGCTTGACCTTTATTAGTGAGCCTGGTTACCCCCTCTGGAACCACAGACTTAGAAATCGCCAGCTCATATACAGTGCATAAAATATATTTATATATATACCCTTATACACCATTTTAATAAAAAATATCACAAAATTCTTCTAAGTACCTCGGGAAGAGTGAAAGACGCGCACGTTCATTTTCAGAGCTCCTACACCTTCCTATAAAAAGTTAGCCAAAAAGTAGCTTCGAAAAACGCTTAGGTTAAGTTTCAGAGTTGCTTCTAATGTACCAAAGCTGGACTTAGACATAATGTCACTCTCACAACATTATGGCTGGTTGGAGACAGTCCGAACCACAAGTACCGGGTCCATGGTTCTGGCCGTATACTGGGGGGACGGGGACGACTCCCATTAACCCCTGACTATACCGGGGATACGCTTATCACAATGCCTTTCTGGTCTGTGCTGAATCAGGGCATTCTGGCAGCCAAGTGGCTTGACCTTTATTAGTGAGCCTGGTTACCCCCTCTCGGAACCACAGACTTAGAAATCGCCAGCTCATATACAGTGCATAAAATATATTTATATATATACCCTTATACACCATTTTAATAAAAAATATCACAAAATTCTTCTAAGTCTCTCGGGAAGAGTGAAAGACGCGCACGTTCATTTTCAGAGCTCCTAGACCTTCCTATAAGAAGTTAGCTAAAAAGTAGCTTCGAAAAACGCTTAGGTTAAGTTTCAGAGTTGCTTCTAATGTACCAAAGCTGGACTTAGACATAATTTCACTCTCACAACATTATGGCTGGTTGGAGACAGTCCGAACCACAAGTACCGGGTCCATGGTTCTGGCCGTATACTGGAGGGACGGGGACGACTCCCATTAACCCCTGACTATACCGGGGATACGCTTATCACAATGCCTTTCTGGTCTGTGCTGAAGCAGGGCATTCTGGCAGGCAAGTGGCTTGACCTTTATTAGTGAGCCTGGTTACCCCCTCTCGGAACCACAGACTTAGAAATCGCCAGCTCATATACAGCGCATAAAATATATTAATATATATACCCTTATACACCATTTTAATAAAAAATATCACAAAATTCTTCTAAGTCACTCGGGAAGAGAGAAAGACGCGTACGTTCATTTTCAGAGCTCCTAGACCTTCCTATAAGAAGTTAGCTAAAAAGTAGCTTCGAAAAACGCTTAGGTTAAGTTTCAGAGTTGCTTCTAATGTACCAAAGCTGGACTTAGACATAATTTCACTCTCACAACATTATGGCTGGTTGGAGACAGTCCGAACCACAAGTACCGGGTCCATGGTTCTGGCCGTATACTGGGGGGACGGGGACGACTCCCATTAACCCCTGACTATACCGGGGATACGCTTATCACAATGCCTTTCTGGTCTGTGCTGAAGCAGGGCATTCTGGCAGGCAAGTGGCTTGACCTTTATTAGTGAGCCTGGTTACCCCCTCTCGGAACCACAGACTTAGAAATCGCCAGCTCATATACAGTGCATAAAATATATTTATATATATACCCTTATACACCATTTTAATAAAAAATATCACAAAATTCTTCTAATTCCCTCGGAAAGAGTGAAAGACGCGCACGTTCATTTTTAGAGCTCCTAGACCTTCCTATAAGAAGTTAGCCAAAAAGTAGCTTCGAAAAACGCTTAGGTTAAGTTTCAGAGTTGCTTCTAATGTACCAAAGCTGGACTTAGATATAATTTCACTCTCACAACATTATGGCTGGTTGGAGACAGTCCGAACCACAAGTACCGGGTCCATGGTTCTGGCCGTATACTGGGGGGACGACGACGACTCCCATTAACCCCTGACTATACCGGGGATACGCTTATCACAATGCCTTTCTGGTCTGTGCTGAAGCAGGGCATTCTGGCAGGCAAGTGGCTTGACCTTTATTAGTGAGCCTGGTTACCCCCTCTGGAACCACAGACTTAGAAATCGCCAGCTCATATACAGTGCATAAAATATATTTATATATATACCCTTATACACCATTTTAATAAAAAATATCACAAAATTCTTCTAAGTCCCTCGGGAAGAGTGAAAGACGCGCACGTTCATTTTCAGAGCTCCTAGACCTTCCTATAAGAAGTTAGCCAAAAAGTAGCTTCGAAAAACGCTTAGGTTAAGTTTCAGAGTTGCTTCTAATGTACCAAAGCTGGACTTAGACATAATGTCACTCTCACAACATTATGGCTGGTTGGAGACAGTCCGAACCACAAGTACCGGGTCCATGGTTCTGGCCGTATACTGGGGGGACGGGGACGACTCCCATTAACCCCTGACTATACCGGGGATACGCTTATCACAATGCCTTTCTGGTCTGTGCTGAAGCAGGGCATTCTGGCAGGCAAGTGGCTTGACCTTTATTAGTGAGCCTGGTTACCCCCTCTCGGAACCACAGACTTAGAAATCGCCAGCTCATATACAGTGCATAAAATATATTTATATATATACCCTTATACACCATTTTAATAAAAAATATCACAAAATTCTTCTAAGTCCCTCGGGAAGAGTGAAAGACGCGCACGTTCATTTTCAGAGCTCCTAGACCTTCCTATAAGAAGTTAGCCAAAAAGTAGCTTCGAAAAACGCTTAGGTTAAGTTTCAGAGTTGCTTCTAATGTACCAAAGCTGGACTTAGACATAATGTCACTCTCACAACATTATGGCTGGTTGGAGACAGTCCGAACCACAAGTACCGGGTCCATGGTTCTGGCCGTATACTGGGGGGACGGGGACGACTCCCATTAACCCCTGACTATACCGGGGATACGCTTATCACAATGCCTTTCTGGTCTGTGCTGAAGCAGGGCATTCTGGCAGGCAAGTGGCTTGACCTTTATTAGTGAGCCTGGTTACCCCCTCTCGGAACCACAGACTTAGAAATCGCAAGCTCATATACAGTGCATAAAATATATTTATATATATACCCTTATACACCATTTTAATAAAAAATATCACAAAATTCTTCTAAGTCTCTCGGGAAGAGTGAAAGACGCGCACGTTCATTTTCAGAGCTCCTAGACCTTCCTATAAGAAGTTAGCCAAAAAGTAGCTTCGAAAAACGCTTAGGTTAAGTTTCAGAGTTGCTTCTAATGTACCAAAGCTGGACTTAGACATAATGTCACTCTCACAACATTATGGCTGGTTGGAGACAGTCCGAACCACAAGTACCGGGTCCATGGTTCTGGCCGTATACTGGGGGGACGGGGACGACTCCCATTAACCCCTGACTATACCGGGGATACGCTTATCACAATGCCTTTCTGGTCTGTGCTGAAGCAGGGCATTCTGGCAGGCAAGTGGCTTGACCTTTATTAGTGAGCCTGGTTACCCCCTCTGGAACCACAGACTTAGAAATCGCCAGCTCATATACAGTGCATAAAATATATTTATATATATACCCTTATACACCATTTTAATAAAAAATATCACAAAATTCTTCTAATTCCCTCGGAAAGAGTGAAAGACGCGCACGTTCATTTTCAGAGCTCCTAGACCTTCCTATAAGAAGTTAGCCAAAAAGTAGCTTCGAAAAACGCTTAGGTTAAGTTTCAGAGTTGCTTCTAATGTACCAAAGCTGGACTTAGATATAATTTCACTCTCACAACATTATGGCTGGTTGGAGACAGTCCGAACCACAAGTACCGGGTCCATGGTTCTGGCCGTATACTGGGGGGACGGGGACGACTCCCATTAACCCCTGACTATACCGGGGATACGCTTATCACAATGCCTTTCTGGTCTGTGCTGAAGCAGGGCATTCTGGCAGCCAAGTGGCTTGACCTTTATTAGTGAGCCTGGTTACCCCCTCTCGGAACCACAGACTTAGAAATCGCCAGCTCATATACAGTGCATAAAATATATTTATATATATACCCTTATACACCATTTTAATAAAAAATATCACAAAATTCTTCTAATTCCCTCGGAAAGAGTGAAAGACGCGCACGTTCATTTTCAGAGCTCCTAGACCTTCCTATAAGAAGTTAGCCAAAAAGTAGCTTCGAAAAACGCTTAGGTTAAGTTTCAGAGTTGCTTCTAATGTACCAAAGCTGGACTTAGATATAATTTCACTCTCACAACATTATGGCTGGTTGGAGACAGTCCGAACCACAAGTACCGGGTCCATGGTTCTGGCCGTATACTGTGGGGATGGGGACGACTCCCATTAACCCCTGACTATACCGGGGATACGCTTATCACAATGCCTTTCTGGTCTGTGCTGAAGCAGGGCATTCTGGCAGCCAAGTGGCTTGACCTTTATTAGTGAGCCTGGTTACCCCCTCTCGGAACCACAGACTTAGAAATCGCCAGCTCATATACAGTGCATAAAATATATTTATATATATACCCTTATACACCATTTTAATAAAAAAATATCACAAAATTCTTCTAAGTCTCTCGGGAAGAGTGAAAGACGCGCACGTTTATTTTCAGAGCTCCTAGACCTTCCTATAAGAAGTTAGCCAAAAAGTAGCTTCGAAAAACGCTTAGGTTAAGTTTCAGAGTTGCTTCTAATGTACCAAAGCTGGACTTAGACATAATTTCACTCTCACAACATTATGGCTGGTTGGAGACAGTCCGAACCACAAGTACCGGGTCCATGGTTCTGGCCGTATACTGGGGGGACGGGGACGACTCCCATTAACCCCTGACTATACCGGGGATACGCTTATCACAATGCCTTTCTGGTCTGTGCTGAAGCAGGGCATTCTGGCAGGCAAGTGGCTTGACCTTTATTAGTGAGCCTGGTTACCCCCTCTCGGAACCACAGACTTTGAAATCGCCAGCTCATATACAGTGCATAAAATATATTTATATATATACCCTTATACACCATTTTAATAAAAAAATATCACAAAATTCTTCTAAGTCTCTCGGGAAGAGTGAAAGCCGCGCACGTTCATTTTCAGAGCTCCTAGACCTTCCTATAAGAAGTTAGCCAAAAAGTAGCTTCGAAAAACGCTTAGGTTAAGTTTCAGAGTTGCTTCTAATGTACCAAAGCTGGACTTAGACATAATTTCACTCTCACAACATTATGGCTGGTTGGAGACAGTCCGAACCACAAGTACCGGGTCCATGGTTCTGGCCGTATACTGGGGGGACGGGGACGACTCCCATTAACCCCTGACTATACCGGGGATACGCTTATCACAATGCCTTTCTGGTCTGTGCTGAAGCAGGGCATTCTGGCAGGCAAGTGGCTTGACCTTTATTAGTGAGCCTGGTTACCCCCTCTCGGAACCACAGACTTAGAAATCGCCAGCTCATATACACTGCATAAAATATATTTATATATATACCCTTATACACCATTTTAATAAAAAATATCACAAAATTCTTCTAATTCCCTCGGAAAGAGTGAAAGACGCGCACGTTCATTTTTAGAGCTCCTAGACCTTCCTATAAGAAGTTAGCCAAAAAGTAGCTTCGAAAAACGCTTAGGTTAAGTTTCAGAGTTGCTTCTAATGTACCAAAGCTGGACTTAGATATAATTTCACTCTCACAACATTATGGCTGGTTGGAGACAGTCCGAACCACAAGTACCGGGTCCATGGTTCTGGCCGTATACTGGGGGGACGACGACGACTCCCATTAACCCCTGACTATACCGGGGATACGCTTATCACAATGCCTTTCTTGTCTGTGCTGAAGCAGGGCATTCTGGCAGCCAAGTGGCTTGACCTTTATTAGTGAGCCTGGTTACCCCCTCTCGGAACCACAGACTTAGAAATCGCCAGCTCATATACAGTGCATAAAATATATTTATATATATACCCTTATACACCATTTTAATAAAAAAATATCACAAAATTCTTCTAAGTCTCTCGGGAAGAGTGAAAGACGCGCACGTTCATTTTCAGAGCTCCTAGACCTTCCTATAAGAAGTTAGCCAAAAGGTAGCTTCGAAAAACGCTTAGGTTAAGTTTCAGAGTTGCTTCTAATGTACCAAAGCTGGACTTAGACATAATTTCACTCTCACAACATTATGGCTGGTTGGAGACAGTCCGAACCACAAGTACCGGGTCCATGGTTCTGGCCGTATACTGGGGGGACGGGGACGACTCCCATTAACCCCTGACTATACCGGGGATACGCTTATCACAATGCCTTTCTGGTCTGTGCTGAAGCAGGGCATTCTGGCAGGCAAGTGGCTTGACCTTTATTAGTGAGCCTGGTTACCCCCTCTGGAACCACAGACTTAGAAATCGCCAGCTCATATACAGTGCATAAAATATATTTATATATATACCCTTATACACCATTTTAATAAAAAATATCACAAAATTCTTCTAAGTACCTCGGGAAGAGTGAAAGACGCGCACGTTCATTTTCAGAGCTCCTACACCTTCCTATAAAAAGTTAGCCAAAAAGTAGCTTCGAAAAACGCTTAGGTTAAGTTTCAGAGTTGCTTCTAATGTACCAAAGCTGGACTTAGACATAATGTCACTCTCACAACATTATGGCTGGTTGGAGACAGTCCGAACCACAAGTACCGGGTCCATGGTTCTGGCCGTATACTGGGGGGACGGGGACGACTCCCATTAACCCCTGACTATACCGGGGATACGCTTATCACAATGCCTTTCTGGTCTGTGCTGAATCAGGGCATTCTGGCAGCCAAGTGGCTTGACCTTTATTAGTGAGCCTGGTTACCCCCTCTCGGAACCACAGACTTAGAAATCGCCAGCTCATATACAGTGCATAAAATATATTTATATATATACCCTTATACACCATTTTAATAAAAAATATCACAAAATTCTTCTAAGTCTCTCGGGAAGAGTGAAAGACGCGCACGTTCATTTTCAGAGCTCCTAGACCTTCCTATAAGAAGTTAGCCAAAAAGTAGCTTCGAAAAACGCTTAGGTTAAGTTTCAGAGTTGCTTCTAATGTACCAAAGCTGGACTTAGATATAATTTCACTCTCACAACATTATGGCTGGTTGGAGACAGTCCGAACCACAAGTACCGGGTCCATGGTTCTGGCCGTATACTGGGGGGACGACGACGACTCCCATTAACCCCTGACTATACCGGGGATACGCTTATCACAATGCCTTTCTGGTCTGTGCTGAAGCAGGGCATTCTGGCAGGCAAGTGGCTTGACCTTTATTAGTGAGCCTGGTTACCCCCTCTGGAACCACAGACTTAGAAATCGCCAGCTCATATACAGTGCATAAAATATATTTATATATATACCCTTATACACCATTTTAATAAAAAATATCACAAAATTCTTCTAAGTCCCTCGGGAAGAGTGAAAGACGCGCACGTTCATTTTCAGAGCTCCTAGACCTTCCTATAAGAAGTTAGCCAAAAAGTAGCTTCGAAAAACGCTTAGGTTAAGTTTCAGAGTTGCTTCTAATGTACCAAAGCTGGACTTAGACATAATGTCACTCTCACAACATTATGGCTGGTTGGAGACAGTCCGAACCACAAGTACCGGGTCCATGGTTCTGGCCGTATACTGGGGGGACGGGGACGACTCCCATTAACCCCTGACTATACCGGGGATACGCTTATCACAATGCCTTTCTGGTCTGTGCTGAAGCAGGGCATTCTGGCAGGCAAGTGGCTTGACCTTTATTAGTGAGCCTGGTTACCCCCTCTCGGAACCACAGACTTAGAAATCGCCAGCTCATATACAGTGCATAAAATATATTTATATATATACCCTTATACACCATTTTAATAAAAAATATCACAAAATTCTTCTAATTCCCTCGGAAAGAGTGAAAGACGCGCACGTTCATTTTTAGAGCTCCTAGACCTTCCTATAAGAAGTTAGCCAAAAAGTAGCTTCGAAAAACGCTTAGGTTAAGTTTCAGAGTTGCTTCTAATGTACCAAAGCTGGACTTAGATATAATTTCACTCTCACAACATTATGGCTGGTTGGAGACAGTCCGAACCACAAGTACCGGGTCCATGGTTCTGGCCGTATACTGGGACGACGACGACGACTCCCATTAACCCCTGACTATACCGGGGATACGCTTATCACAATGCCTTTCTGGTCTGTGCTGAAGCAGGGCATTCTGGCAGGCAAGTGGCTTGACCTTTATTAGTGAGCCTGGTTACCCCCTCTGGAACCACAGACTTAGAAATCGCAAGCTCATATACAGTGCATAAAATATATTTATATATATACCCTTATACACCATTTTAATAAAAAATATCACAAAATTCTTCTAAGTCCCTCGGGAAGAGTGAAAGACGCGCACGTTCATTTTCAGAGCTCCTAGACCTTCCTATAAGAAGTTAGCCAAAAAGTAGCTTCGAAAAACGCTTAGGTTAAGTTTCAGAGTTGCTTCTAATGTACCAAAGCTGGACTTAGACATAATGTCACTCTCACAACATTATGGCTGGTTGGAGACAGTCCGAACCACAAGTACCGGGTCCATGGTTCTGGCCGTATACTGGGGGGACGGGGACGACTCCCATTAACCCCTGACTATACCGGGGATACGCTTATCACAATGCCTTTCTGGTCTGTGCTGAAGCAGGGCATTCTGGCAGGCAAGTGGCTTGACCTTTATTAGTGAGCCTGGTTACCCCCTCTGGAACCACAGACTTAGAAATCGCCAGCTCATATACAGTGCATAAAATATATTTATATATATACCCTTATACACCATTTTAATAAAAAATATCACAAAATTCTTCTAATTCCCTCGGAAAGAGTGAAAGACGCGCACGTTCATTTTCAGAGCTCCTAGACCTTCCTATAAGAAGTTAGCCAAAAAGTAGCTTCGAAAAACGCTTAGGTTAAGTTTCAGAGTTGCTTCTAATGTACCAAAGCTGGACTTAGATATAATTTCACTCTCACAACATTATGGCTGGTTGGAGACAGTCCGAACCACAAGTACCGGGTCCATGGTTCTGGCCGTATACTGGGGGGACGGGGACGACTCCCATTAACCCCTGACTATACCGGGGATACGCTTATCACAATGCCTTTCTGGTCTGTGCTGAAGCAGGGCATTCTGGCAGCCAAGTGGCTTGACCTTTATTAGTGAGCCTGGTTACCCCCTCTCGGAACCACAGACTTAGAAATCGCCAGCTCATATACAGTGCATAAAATATATTTATATATATACCCTTATACACCATTTTAATAAAAAATATCACAAAATTCTTCTAATTCCCTCGGAAAGAGTGAAAGACGCGCACGTTCATTTTCAGAGCTCCTAGACCTTCCTATAAGAAGTTAGCCAAAAAGTAGCTTCGAAAAACGCTTAGGTTAAGTTTCAGAGTTGCTTCTAATGTACCAAAGCTGGACTTAGATATAATTTCACTCTCACAACATTATGGCTGGTTGGAGACAGTCCGAACCACAAGTACCGGGTCCATGGTTCTGGCCGTATACTGTGGGGACGGGGACGACTCCCATTAACCCCTGACTATACCGGGGATACGCTTATCACAATGCCTTTCTGGTCTGTGCTGAAGCAGGGCATTCTGGCAGCCAAGTGGCTTGACCTTTATTAGTGAGCCTGGTTACCCCCTCTCGGAACCACAGACTTAGAAATCGCCAGCTCATATACAGTGCATAAAATATATTTATATATATACCCTTATACACCATTTTAATAAAAAAATATCACAAAATTCTTCTAAGTCTCTCGGGAAGAGTGAAAGACGCGCACGTTTATTTTCAGAGCTCCTAGACCTTCCTATAAGAAGTTAGCCAAAAAGTAGCTTCGAAAAACGCTTAGGTTAAGTTTCAGAGTTGCTTCTAATGTACCAAAGCTGGACTTAGACATAATTTCACTCTCACAACATTATGGCTGGTTGGAGACAGTCCGAACCACAAGTACCGGGTCCATGGTTCTGGCCGTATACTGGGGGGACGGGGACGACTCCCATTAACCCCTGACTATACCGGGGATACGCTTATCACAATGCCTTTCTGGTCTGTGCTGAAGCAGGGCATTCTGGCAGGCAAGTGGCTTGACCTTTATTAGTGAGCCTGGTTACCCCCTCTCGGAACCACAGACTTTGAAATCGCCAGCTCATATACAGTGCATAAAATATATTTATATATATACCCTTATACACCATTTTAATAAAAAAATATCACAAAATTCTTCTAAGTCTCTCGGGAAGAGTGAAAGCCGCGCACGTTCATTTTCAGAGCTCCTAGACCTTCCTATAAGAAGTTAGCCAAAAAGTAGCTTCGAAAAACGCTTAGGTTAAGTTTCAGAGTTGCTTCTAATGTACCAAAGCTGGACTTAGACATAATTTCACTCTCACAACATTATGGCTGGTTGGAGACAGTCCGAACCACAAGTACCGGGTCCATGGTTCTGGCCGTATACTGGGGGGACGGGGGGGACTCCCATTAACCTCTGACTTTACCGGGGATACGCTTATCACAATGCCTTTCTGGTCTGTGCTGAAGCAGGGCATTCTGGCAGGCAAGTGGCTTGACCTTTATTAGTGAGCCTGGTTACCCCCTCTGGAACCACAGACTTAGAAATCGCCAGCTCATATACAGTGCATAAAATATATTTATATATATACCCTTATACACCATTTTAATAAAAAATATCACAAAATTCTTCTAATTCCCTCGGAAAGAGTGAAAGACGCGCACGTTCATTTTCAGAGCTCCTAGACCTTCCTATAAGAAGTTAGCCAAAAAGTAGCTTCGAAAAACGCTTAGGTTAAGTTTCAGAGTTGCTTCTAATGTACCAAAGCTGGACTTAGATATAATTTCACTCTCACAACATTATGGCTGGTTGGAGACAGTCCGAACCACAAGTACCGGGTCCATGGTTCTGGCCGTATACTGGGGGGACGGGGACGACTCCCATTAACCCCTGACTATACCGGGGATACGCTTATCACAATGCCTTTCTGGTCTGTGCTGAAGCAGGGCATTCTGGCAGCCAAGTGGCTTGACCTTTATTAGTGAGCCTGGTTACCCCCTCTCGGAACCACAGACTTAGAAATCGCCAGCTCATATACAGTGCATAAAATATATTTATATATATACCCTTATACACCATTTTAATAAAAAATATCACAAAATTCTTCTAATTCCCTCGGAAAGAGTGAAAGACGCGCACGTTCATTTTCAGAGCTCCTAGACCTTCCTATAAGAAGTTAGCCAAAAAGTAGCTTCGAAAAACGCTTAGGTTAAGTTTCAGAGTTGCTTCTAATGTACCAAAGCTGGACTTAGATATAATTTCACTCTCACAACATTATGGCTGGTTGGAGACAGTCCGAACCACAAGTACCGGGTCCATGGTTCTGGCCGTATACTGTGGGGACGGGGACGACTCCCATTAACCCCTGACTATACCGGGGATACGCTTATCACAATGCCTTTCTGGTCTGTGCTGAAGCAGGGCATTCTGGCAGCCAAGTGGCTTGACCTTTATTAGTGAGCCTGGTTACCCCCTCTCGGAACCACAGACTTAGAAATCGCCAGCTCATATACAGTGCATAAAATATATTTATATATATACCCTTATACACCATTTTAATAAAAAAATATCACAAAATTCTTCTAAGTCTCTCGGGAAGAGTGAAAGACGCGCACGTTTATTTTCAGAGCTCCTAGACCTTCCTATAAGAAGTTAGCCAAAAAGTAGCTTCGAAAAACGCTTAGGTTAAGTTTCAGAGTTGCTTCTAATGTACCAAAGCTGGACTTAGACATAATTTCACTCTCACAACATTATGGCTGGTTGGAGACAGTCCGAACCACAAGTACCGGGTCCATGGTTCTGGCCGTATACTGGGGGGACGGGGACGACTCCCATTAACCCCTGACTATACCGGGGATACGCTTATCACAATGCCTTTCTGGTCTGTGCTGAAGCAGGGCATTCTGGCAGGCAAGTGGCTTGACCTTTATTAGTGAGCCTGGTTACCCCCTCTCGGAACCACAGACTTTGAAATCGCCAGCTCATATACAGTGCATAAAATATATTTATATATATACCCTTATACAGTACACCATTTTAATAAAAAAATATCACAAAATTCTTCTAAGTCTCTCGGGAAGAGTGAAAGCCGCGCACGTTCATTTTCAGAGCTCCTAGACCTTCCTATAAGAAGTTAGCCAAAAAGTAGCTTCGAAAAACGCTTAGGTTAAGTTTCAGAGTTGCTTCTAATGTACCAAAGCTGGACTTAGACATAATTTCACTCTCACAACATTATGGCTGGTTGGAGACAGTCCGAACCACAAGTACCGGGTCCATGGTTCTGGCCGTATACTGGGGGGACGGGGACGACTCCCATTAACCCCTGACTATACCGGGGATACGCTTATCACAATGCCTTTCTGGTCTGTGCTGAAGCAGGGCATTCTGGCAGGCAAGTGGCTTGACCTTTATTAGTGAGCCTGGTTACCCCCTCTCGGAACCACAGACTTAGAAATCGCCAGCTCATATACACTGCATAAAATATATTTATATATATACCCTTATACACCATTTTAATAAAAAATATCACAAAATTCTTCTAATTCCCTCGGAAAGAGTGAAAGACGCGCACGTTCATTTTTAGAGCTCCTAGACCTTCCTATAAGAAGTTAGCCAAAAAGTAGCTTCGAAAAACGCTTAGGTTAAGTTTCAGAGTTGCTTCTAATGTACCAAAGCTGGACTTAGATATAATTTCACTCTCACAACATTATGGCTGGTTGGAGACAGTCCGAACCACAAGTACCGGGTCCATGGTTCTGGCCGTATACTGGGGGGACGACGACGACTCCCATTAACCCCTGACTATACCGGGGATACGCTTATCACAATGCCTTTCTTGTCTGTGCTGAAGCAGGGCATTCTGGCAGCCAAGTGGCTTGACCTTTATTAGTGAGCCTGGTTACCCCCTCTCGGAACCACAGACTTAGAAATCGCCAGCTCATATACAGTGCATAAAATATATTTATATATATACCCTTATACACCATTTTAATAAAAAAATATCACAAAATTCTTCTAAGTCTCTCGGGAAGAGTGAAAGACGCGCACGTTCATTTTCAGAGCTCCTAGACCTTCCTATAAGAAGTTAGCCAAAAGGTAGCTTCGAAAAACGCTTAGGTTAAGTTTCAGAGTTGCTTCTAATGTACCAAAGCTGGACTTAGACATAATTTCACTCTCACAACATTATGGCTGGTTGGAGACAGTCCGAACCACAAGTACCGGGTCCATGGTTCTGGCCGTATACTGGGGGGACGGGGACGACTCCCATTAACCCCTGACTATACCGGGGATACGCTTATCACAATGCCTTTCTGGTCTGTGCTGAAGCAGGGCATTCTGGCAGGCAAGTGGCTTGACCTTTATTAGTGAGCCTGGTTACCCCCTCTGGAACCACAGACTTAGAAATCGCCAGCTCATATACAGTGCATAAAATATATTTATATATATACCCTTATACACCATTTTAATAAAAAATATCACAAAATTCTTCTAAGTACCTCGGGAAGAGTGAAAGACGCGCACGTTCATTTTCAGAGCTCCTACACCTTCCTATAAAAAGTTAGCCAAAAAGTAGCTTCGAAAAACGCTTAGGTTAAGTTTCAGAGTTGCTTCTAATGTACCAAAGCTGGACTTAGACATAATGTCACTCTCACAACATTATGGCTGGTTGGAGACAGTCCGAACCACAAGTACCGGGTCCATGGTTCTGGCCGTATACTGGGGGGACGGGGACGACTCCCATTAACCCCTGACTATACCGGGGATACGCTTATCACAATGCCTTTCTGGTCTGTGCTGAATCAGGGCATTCTGGCAGCCAAGTGGCTTGACCTTTATTAGTGAGCCTGGTTACCCCCTCTCGGAACCACAGACTTAGAAATCGCCAGCTCATATACAGTGCATAAAATATATTTATATATATACCCTTATACACCATTTTAATAAAAAATATCACAAAATTCTTCTAAGTCTCTCGGGAAGAGTGAAAGACGCGCACGTTCATTTTCAGAGCTCCTAGACCTTCCTATAAGAAGTTAGCTAAAAAGTAGCTTCGAAAAACGCTTAGGTTAAGTTTCAGAGTTGCTTCTAATGTACCAAAGCTGGACTTAGACATAATTTCACTCTCACAACATTATGGCTGGTTGGAGACAGTCCGAACCACAAGTACCGGGTCCATGGTTCTGGCCGTATACTGGGGGGACGACGACGACTCCCATTAACCCCTGACTATACCGGGGATACGCTTATCACAATGCCTTTCTGGTCTGTGCTGAAGCAGGGCATTCTGGCAGGCAAGTGGCTTGACCTTTATTAGTGAGCCTGGTTACCCCCTCTGGAACCACAGACTTAGAAATCGCCAGCTCATATACAGTGCATAAAATATATTTATATATATACCCTTATACACCATTTTAATAAAAAATATCACAAAATTCTTCTAAGTCCCTCGGGAAGAGTGAAAGACGCGCACGTTCATTTTCAGAGCTCCTAGACCTTCCTATAAGAAGTTAGCCAAAAAGTAGCTTCGAAAAACGCTTAGGTTAAGTTTCAGAGTTGCTTCTAATGTACCAAAGCTGGACTTAGACATAATGTCACTCTCACAACATTATGGCTGGTTGGAGACAGTCCGAACCACAAGTACCGGGTCCATGGTTCTGGCCGTATACTGGGGGGACGGGGACGACTCCCATTAACCCCTGACTATACCGGGGATACGCTTATCACAATGCCTTTCTGGTCTGTGCTGAAGCAGGGCATTCTGGCAGGCAAGTGGCTTGACCTTTATTAGTGAGCCTGGTTACCCCCTCTCGGAACCACAGACTTAGAAATCGCCAGCTCATATACAGTGCATAAAATATATTTATATATATACCCTTATACACCATTTTAATAAAAAATATCACAAAATTCTTCTAAGTCTCTCGGGAAGAGTGAAAGACGCGCACGTTCATTTTCAGAGCTCCTAGACCTTCCTATAAGAAGTTAGCCAAAAAGTAGCTTCGAAAAACGCTTAGGTTAAGTTTCAGAGTTGCTTCTAATGTACCAAAGCTGGACTTAGACATAATGTCACTCTCACAACATTATGGCTGGTTGGAGACAGTCCGAACCACAAGTACCGGGTCCATGGTTCTGGCCGTATACTGGGGGGACGGGGACGACTC
Organism: Ascaphus truei; assembly: GCF_040206685.1. Taxonomy (NCBI): domain Eukaryota; kingdom Metazoa; phylum Chordata; class Amphibia; order Anura; family Ascaphidae; genus Ascaphus; species Ascaphus truei. Next base: position 1,166,889 of record NW_027457167.1, on the reverse strand, counting down.
CCATTAACCCCTGACTATACCGGGGATACGCTTATCACAATGCCTTTCTGGTCTGTGCTGAAGCAGGGCATTCTGGCAGGCAAGTGGCTTGACCTTTATTAGTGAGCCTGGTTACCCCCTCTGGAACCACAGACTTAGAAATCGCCAGCTCATATACAGTGCATAAAATATATTTATATATATACCCTTATACACCATTTTAATAAAAAATATCACAAAATTCTTCTAATTCCCTCGGAAAGAGTGAAAGACGCGCACGTTCATTTTCAGAGCTCCTAGACCTTCCTATAAGAAGTTAGCCAAAAAGTAGCTTCGAAAAACGCTTAGGTTAAGTTTCAGAGTTGCTTCTAATGTACCAAAGCTGGACTTAGATATAATTTCACTCTCACAACATTATGGCTGGTTGGAGACAGTCCGAACCACAAGTACCGGGTCCATGGTTCTGGCCGTATACTGGGGGGACGGGGACGACTCCCATTAACCCCTGACTATACCGGGGATACGCTTATCACAATGCCTTTCTGGTCTGTGCTGAAGCAGGGCATTCTGGCAGCCAAGTGGCTTGACCTTTATTAGTGAGCCTGGTTACCCCCTCTCGGAACCACAGACTTAGAAATCGCCAGCTCATATACAGTGCATAAAATATATTTATATATATACCCTTATACACCATTTTAATAAAAAATATCACAAAATTCTTCTAATTCCCTCGGAAAGAGTGAAAGACGCGCACGTTCATTTTCAGAGCTCCTAGACCTTCCTATAAGAAGTTAGCCAAAAAGTAGCTTCGAAAAACGCTTAGGTTAAGTTTCAGAGTTGCTTCTAATGTACCAAAGCTGGACTTAGATATAATTTCACTCTCACAACATTATGGCTGGTTGGAGACAGTCCGAACCACAAGTACCGGGTCCATGGTTCTGGCCGTATACTGTGGGGACGGGGACGACTCCCATTAACCCCTGACTATACCGGGGATACGCTTATCACAATGCCTTTCTGGTCTGTGCTGAAGCAGGGCATTCTGGCAGCCAAGTGGCTTGACCTTTATTAGTGAGCCTGGTTACCCCCTCTCGGAACCACAGACTTAGAAATCGCCAGCTCATATACAGTGCATAAAATATATTTATATATATACCCTTATACACCATTTTAATAAAAAAATATCACAAAATTCTTCTAAGTCTCTCGGGAAGAGTGAAAGACGCGCACGTTTATTTTCAGAGCTCCTAGACCTTCCTATAAGAAGTTAGCCAAAAAGTAGCTTCGAAAAACGCTTAGGTTAAGTTTCAGAGTTGCTTCTAATGTACCAAAGCTGGACTTAGACATAATTTCACTCTCACAACATTATGGCTGGTTGGAGACAGTCCGAACCACAAGTACCGGGTCCATGGTTCTGGCCGTATACTGGGGGGACGGGGACGACTCCCATTAACCCCTGACTATACCGGGGATACGCTTATCACAATGCCTTTCTGGTCTGTGCTGAAGCAGGGCATTCTGGCAGGCAAGTGGCTTGACCTTTATTAGTGAGCCTGGTTACCCCCTCTCGGAACCACAGACTTTGAAATCGCCAGCTCATATACAGTGCATAAAATATATTTATATATATACCCTTATACACCATTTTAATAAAAAAATATCACAAAATTCTTCTAAGTCTCTCGGGAAGAGTGAAAGCCGCGCACGTTCATTTTCAGAGCTCCTAGACCTTCCTATAAGAAGTTAGCCAAAAAGTAGCTTCGAAAAACGCTTAGGTTAAGTTTCAGAGTTGCTTCTAATGTACCAAAGCTGGACTTAGACATAATTTCACTCTCACAACATTATGGCTGGTTGGAGACAGTCCGAACCACAAGTACCGGGTCCATGGTTCTGGCCGTATACTGGGGGGACGGGGACGACTCCCATTAACCCCTGACTATACCGGGGATACGCTTATCACAATGCCTTTCTGGTCTGTGCTGAAGCAGGGCATTCTGGCAGGCAAGTGGCTTGACCTTTATTAGTGAGCCTGGTTACCCCCTCTCGGAACCACAGACTTAGAAATCGCCAGCTCATATACACTGCATAAAATATATTTATATATATACCCTTATACACCATTTTAATAAAAAATATCACAAAATTCTTCTAATTCCCTCGGAAAGAGTGAAAGACGCGCACGTTCATTTTTAGAGCTCCTAGACCTTCCTATAAGAAGTTAGCCAAAAAGTAGCTTCGAAAAACGCTTAGGTTAAGTTTCAGAGTTGCTTCTAATGTACCAAAGCTGGACTTAGATATAATTTCACTCTCACAACATTATGGCTGGTTGGAGACAGTCCGAACCACAAGTACCGGGTCCATGGTTCTGGCCGTATACTGGGGGGACGACGACGACTCCCATTAACCCCTGACTATACCGGGGATACGCTTATCACAATGCCTTTCTTGTCTGTGCTGAAGCAGGGCATTCTGGCAGCCAAGTGGCTTGACCTTTATTAGTGAGCCTGGTTACCCCCTCTCGGAACCACAGACTTAGAAATCGCCAGCTCATATACAGTGCATAAAATATATTTATATATATACCCTTATACACCATTTTAATAAAAAAATATCACAAAATTCTTCTAAGTCTCTCGGGAAGAGTGAAAGACGCGCACGTTCATTTTCAGAGCTCCTAGACCTTCCTATAAGAAGTTAGCCAAAAGGTAGCTTCGAAAAACGCTTAGGTTAAGTTTCAGAGTTGCTTCTAATGTACCAAAGCTGGACTTAGACATAATTTCACTCTCACAACATTATGGCTGGTTGGAGACAGTCCGAACCACAAGTACCGGGTCCATGGTTCTGGCCGTATACTGGGGGGACGGGGACGACTCCCATTAACCCCTGACTATACCGGGGATACGCTTATCACAATGCCTTTCTGGTCTGTGCTGAAGCAGGGCATTCTGGCAGGCAAGTGGCTTGACCTTTATTAGTGAGCCTGGTTACCCCCTCTGGAACCACAGACTTAGAAATCGCCAGCTCATATACAGTGCATAAAATATATTTATATATATACCCTTATACACCATTTTAATAAAAAATATCACAAAATTCTTCTAAGTACCTCGGGAAGAGTGAAAGACGCGCACGTTCATTTTCAGAGCTCCTACACCTTCCTATAAAAAGTTAGCCAAAAAGTAGCTTCGAAAAACGCTTAGGTTAAGTTTCAGAGTTGCTTCTAATGTACCAAAGCTGGACTTAGACATAATGTCACTCTCACAACATTATGGCTGGTTGGAGACAGTCCGAACCACAAGTACCGGGTCCATGGTTCTGGCCGTATACTGGGGGGACGGGGACGACTCCCATTAACCCCTGACTATACCGGGGATACGCTTATCACAATGCCTTTCTGGTCTGTGCTGAATCAGGGCATTCTGGCAGCCAAGTGGCTTGACCTTTATTAGTGAGCCTGGTTACCCCCTCTCGGAACCACAGACTTAGAAATCGCCAGCTCATATACAGTGCATAAAATATATTTATATATATACCCTTATACACCATTTTAATAAAAAATATCACAAAATTCTTCTAAGTCTCTCGGGAAGAGTGAAAGACGCGCACGTTCATTTTCAGAGCTCCTAGACCTTCCTATAAGAAGTTAGCTAAAAAGTAGCTTCGAAAAACGCTTAGGTTAAGTTTCAGAGTTGCTTCTAATGTACCAAAGCTGGACTTAGACATAATTTCACTCTCACAACATTATGGCTGGTTGGAGACAGTCCGAACCACAAGTACCGGGTCCATGGTTCTGGCCGTATACTGGGGGGACGGGGACGACTCCCATTAACCCCTGACTATACCGGGGATACGCTTATCACAATGCCTTTCTGGTCTGTGCTGAAGCAGGGCATTCTGGCAGGCAAGTGGCTTGACCTTTATTAGTGAGCCTGGTTACCCCCTCTCGGAACCACAGACTTAGAAATCGCCAGCTCATATACACTGCATAAAATATATTTATATATATACCCTTATACACCATTTTAATAAAAAATATCACAAAATTCTTCTAATTCCCTCGGAAAGAGTGAAAGACGCGCACGTTCATTTTTAGAGCTCCTAGACCTTCCTATAAGAAGTTAGCCAAAAAGTAGCTTCGAAAAACGCTTAGGTTAAGTTTCAGAGTTGCTTCTAATGTACCAAAGCTGGACTTAGATATAATTTCACTCTCACAACATTATGGCTGGTTGGAGACAGTCCGAACCACAAGTACCGGGTCCATGGTTCTGGCCGTATACTGGGGGGACGACGACGACTCCCATTAACCCCTGACTATACCGGGGATACGCTTATCACAATGCCTTTCTTGTCTGTGCTGAAGCAGGGCATTCTGGCAGCCAAGTGGCTTGACCTTTATTAGTGAGCCTGGTTACCCCCTCTCGGAACCACAGACTTAGAAATCGCCAGCTCATATACAGTGCATAAAATATATTTATATATATACCCTTATACACCATTTTAATAAAAAAATATCACAAAATTCTTCTAAGTCTCTCGGGAAGAGTGAAAGACGCGCACGTTCATTTTCAGAGCTCCTAGACCTTCCTATAAGAAGTTAGCCAAAAGGTAGCTTCGAAAAACGCTTAGGTTAAGTTTCAGAGTTGCTTCTAATGTACCAAAGCTGGACTTAGACATAATTTCACTCTCACAACATTATGGCTGGTTGGAGACAGTCCGAACCACAAGTACCGGGTCCATGGTTCTGGCCGTATACTGGGGGGACGGGGACGACTCCCATTAACCCCTGACTATACCGGGGATACGCTTATCACAATGCCTTTCTGGTCTGTGCTGAAGCAGGGCATTCTGGCAGGCAAGTGGCTTGACCTTTATTAGTGAGCCTGGTTACCCCCTCTGGAACCACAGACTTAGAAATCGCCAGCTCATATACAGTGCATAAAATATATTTATATATATACCCTTATACACCATTTTAATAAAAAATATCACAAAATTCTTCTAAGTACCTCGGGAAGAGTGAAAGACGCGCACGTTCATTTTCAGAGCTCCTACACCTTCCTATAAAAAGTTAGCCAAAAAGTAGCTTCGAAAAACGCTTAGGTTAAGTTTCAGAGTTGCTTCTAATGTACCAAAGCTGGACTTAGACATAATGTCACTCTCACAACATTATGGCTGGTTGGAGACAGTCCGAACCACAAGTACCGGGTCCATGGTTCTGGCCGTATACTGGGGGGACGGGGACGACTCCCATTAACCCCTGACTATACCGGGGATACGCTTATCACAATGCCTTTCTGGTCTGTGCTGAATCAGGGCATTCTGGCAGCCAAGTGGCTTGACCTTTATTAGTGAGCCTGGTTACCCCCTCTCGGAACCACAGACTTAGAAATCGCCAGCTCATATACAGTGCATAAAATATATTTATATATATACCCTTATACACCATTTTAATAAAAAATATCACAAAATTCTTCTAAGTCTCTCGGGAAGAGTGAAAGACGCGCACGTTCATTTTCAGAGCTCCTAGACCTTCCTATAAGAAGTTAGCTAAAAAGTAGCTTCGAAAAACGCTTAGGTTAAGTTTCAGAGTTGCTTCTAATGTACCAAAGCTGGACTTAGACATAATTTCACTCTCACAACATTATGGCTGGTTGGAGACAGTCCGAACCACAAGTACCGGGTCCATGGTTCTGGCCGTATACTGGGGGGACGGGGACGACTCCCATTAACCCCTGACTATACCAGGGATACGCTTATCACAATGCCTTTCTGGTCTGTGCTGAAGCAGGGCATTCTGGCAGGCAAGTGGCTTGACCTTTATTAGTGAGCCTGGTTACCCCCTCTGGAACCACAGACTTAGAAATCGCCAGCTCATATACAGTGCATAAAATATATTTATATATATACCCTTATACACCATTTTAATAAAAAATATCACAAAATTCTTCTAAGTACCTCGGGAAGAGTGAAAGACGCGTACGTTCATTTTCAGAGCTCCTACACCTTCCTATAAAAAGTTAGCCAAAAAGTAGCTTCGAAAAACGCTTAGGTTAAGTTTCAGAGTTGCTTCTAATGTACCAAAGCTGGACTTAGACATAATTTCACTCTCACAACATTATGGCTGGTTGGAGACAGTCCGAACCACAAGTACCGGGTCCATGGTTCTGGCCGTATACTGGGGGGACGACGACGACTCCCATTAACCCCTGACTATACCGGGGATACGCTTATCACAATGCCTTTCTGGTCTGTGCTGAAGAAGGGCATTCTGGCAGCCAAGTGGCTTGACCTTTATTAGTGAGCCTGGTTACCCCCTCTCGGAACCACAGACTTAGAAATCGCCAGCTCATATACAGTGCATAAAATATATTTATATATATACCCTTATACACCATTTTAATAAAAAAATATCACAAAATTCTTCTAAGTCTCTCGGGAAGAGTGAAAGACGCGCACGTTCATTTTCAGAGCTCCTAGACCTTCCTATAAGAAGTTAGCCAAAAGGTAGCTTCGAAAAACGCTTAGGTTAAGTTTCAGAGTTGCTTCTAATGTACCAAAGCTGGACTTAGACATAATTTCACTCTCACAACATTATGGCTGGTTGGAGACAGTCCGAACCACAAGTACCGGGTCCATGGTTCTGGCCGTATACTGGGGGGACGGGGACGACTCCCATTAACCCCTGACTATACCGGGGATACGCTTATCACAATGCCTTTCTGGTCTGTGCTGAAGCAGGGCATTCTGGCAGGCAAGTGGCTTGACCTTTATTAGTGAGCCTGGTTACCTCCTCTGGAACCACAGACTTAGAAATCGCCAGCTCATATACAGTGCATAAAATATATTTATATATATACCCTTATACACCATTTTAATAAAAAATATCACAAAATTCTTCTAAGTCTCTCGGGAAGAGTGAAAGACGCGCACGTTCATTTTCAGAGCTCCTAGACCTTCCTATAAGAAGTTAGCTAAAAAGTAGCTTCGAAAAACGCTTAGGTTAAGTTTCAGAGTTGCTTCTAATGTACCAAAGCTGGACTTAGACATAATTTCACTCTCACAACATTATGGCTGGTTGGAGACAGTCCGAACCACAAGTACAGGGTCCATGGTTCTGGCCGTATACTGGGGGGACGGGGACGACTCCAATTAACCCCTGACTATACCGGGGATACGCTTATCACAATGCCTTTCTGGTCTGTGCTGAAGCAGGGCATTCTGGCAGGCAAGTGGCTTGACCTTTATTAGTGAGCCTGGTTACCCCCTCTGGAACCACAGACTTAGAAATCGCCAGCTCATATACAGTGCATAAAATATATTTATATATATACCCTTATACACCATTTTAATAAAAAATATCACAAAATTCTTCTAAGTACCTCGGGAAGAGTGAAAGACGCGTACGTTCATTTTCAGAGCTCCTACACCTTCCTATAAAAAGTTAGCCAAAAAGTAGCTTCGAAAAACGCTTAGGTTAAGTTTCAGAGTTGCATCTAATGTACCAAAGCTGGACTTAGACATAATTTCACTCTCACAACATTATGGCTGGTTGGAGACAGTCCGAACCACAAGTACCGGGTCCATGGTTCTGGCCGTATACTGGGGGGACGGGGACGACTCCCATTAACCCCTGACTATACCGGGGATACGCTTATCACAATGCCTTTCTGGTCTGTGCTGAAGCAGGGCATTCTGGCAGCCAAGTGGCTTGACCTTTATTAGTGAGCCTGGTTACCCCCTCTCGGAACCACAGACTTAGAAATCGCCAGCTCATATACAGTGCATAAAATATATTAATATATATACCCTTATACACCATTTTAATAAAAAATATCACAAAATTCTTCTAAGTCACTCGGGAAGAGAGAAAGACGCGTACGTTCATTTTCAGAGCTCCTAGACCTTCCTATAAGAAGTTAGCTAAAAAGTAGCTTCGAAAAACGCTTAGGTTAAGTTTCAGAGTTGCTTCTAATGTACCAAAGCTGGACTTAGACATAATTTCACTCTCACAACATTATGGCTGGTTGGAGACAGTCCGAACCACAAGTGCCGGGTCCATGGTTCTGGCCGTATACTGGGGGGACGGGGACGACTCCCATTAACCCCTGACTATACCGGGGATACGCTTATCACAATGCCTTTCTGGTCTGTGCTGAAGCAGGGCATTCTGGCAGCCAAGTGGCTTGACCTTTATTAGTGAGCCTGGTTACCCCCTCTCGGAACCACAGACTTAGAAATCGCCAGCTCATATACAGTGCATAAAATATATTTATATATATACCCTTATACACCATTTTAATAAAAAAATATCACAAAATTCTTCTAAGTCTCTCGGGAAGAGTGAAAGACGCGCACGTTCATTTTCAGAGCTCCTAGACCTTCCTATAAGAAGTTAGCCAAAAAGTAGCTTCGAAAAACGCTTAGGTTAAGTTTCAGAGTTGCTTCTAATGTACCAAAGCTGGACTTAGACATAATTTCACTCTCACAACATTATGGCTGGTTGGAGACAGTCCGAACCACAAGTACCGGGTCCATGGTTCTGGCCGTATACTGGGGGGACGGGGACGACTCCCATTAACCCCTGACTATACCGGGGATACGCTTATCACAATGCCTTTCTGGTCTGTGCTGAAGCAGGGCATTCTGGCAGGCAAGTGGCTTGACCTTTATTAGTGAGCCTGGTTACCCCCTCTGGAACCACAGACTTAGAAATCGCCAGCTCATATACAGTGCATAAAATATATTTATATATATACCCTTATACACCATTTTAATAAAAAATATCACAAAATTCTTCTAAGTCCCTCGGGAAGAGTGAAAGACGCGCACGTTCATTTTCAGAGCTCCTAGACCTTCCTATAAGAAGTTAGCCAAAAAGTAGCTTCGAAAAACGCTTAGGTTAAGTTTCAGAGTTGCTTCTAATGTACCAAAGCTGGACTTAGACATAATGTCACTCTCACAACATTATGGCTGGTTGGAGACAGTCCGAACCACAAGTACCGGGTCCATGGTTCTGGCCGTATACTGGGGGGACGGGGACGACTCCCATTAACCCCTGACTATACCGGGGATACGCTTATCACAATGCCTTTCTGGTCTGTGCTGAAGCAGGGCATTCTGGCAGCCAAGTGGCTTGACCTTTATTAGTGAGCCTGGTTACCCCCTCTCGGAACCACAGACTTAGAAATCGCCAGCTCATATACAGTGCATAAAATATATTTATATATATACCCTTATACACCATTTTAATAAAAAATATCACAAAATTCTTCTAAGTCTCTCGGGAAGAGTGAAAGACGCGCACGTTCATTTTCAGAGCTCCTAGACCTTCCTATAAGAAGTTAGCTAAAAAGTAGCTTCGAAAAACGCTTAGGTTAAGTTTCAGAGTTGCTTCTAATGTACCAAAGCTGGACTTAGACATAATTTCACTCTCACAACATTATGGCTGGTTGGAGACAGTCCGAACCACAAGTACCGGGTCCATGGTTCTGGCCGTATACTGGGGGGACGGGGACGACTCCCATTAACCCCTGACTATACCGGGGATACGCTTATCACAATGCCTTTCTGGTCTGTGCTGAAGCAGGGCATTCTGGCAGGCAAGTGGCTTGACCGTTATTAGTGAGCCTGGTTACCCCCTCTGGAACCACAGACTTAGAAATCGCCAGCTCATATACAGTGCATAAAATATATTTATATATATACCCTTATACACCATTTTAATAAAAAATATCACAAAATTCTTCTAAGTCCCTCGGGAAGAGTGAAAGACGCGCACGTTCATTTTCAGAGCTCCTAGACCTTCCTATAAGAAGTTAGCCAAAAAGTAGCTTCGAAAAACGCTTAGGTTAAGTTTCAGAGTTGCTTCTAATGTACCAAAGCTGGACTTAGACATAATGTCACTCTCACAACATTATGGCTGGTTGGAGACAGTCCGAACCACAAGTACCGGGTCCATGGTTCTGGCCGTATACTGGGGGGACGGGGACGACTCCCATTAACCCCTGACTATACCGGGGATACGCTTATCACAATGCCTTTCTGGTCTGTGCTGAAGCAGGGCATTCTGGCAGGCAAGTGGCTTGACCTTTATTAGTGAGCCTGGTTACCCCCTCTGGAACCACAGACTTAGAAATCGCCAGCTCATATACAGTGCATAAAATATATTTAAATATATACCCTTATACACCATTTTAATAAAAAATATCACAAAATTCTTCTAAGTCCCTCGGGAAGAGTGAAAGACGCGCACGTTCATTTTCAGAGCTCCTAGACCTTCCTATAAGAAGTTAGCCAAAAAGTAGCTTCGAAAAACGCTTAGGTTAAGTTTCAGAGTTGCTTCTAATGTACCAAAGCTGGACTTAGACATAATGTCACTCTCACAACATTATGGCTGGTTGGAGACAGTCCGAACCACAAGTACCGGGTCCATGGTTCTGGCCGTATACTGGGGGGACGGGGACGACTCCCATTAACCCCTGACTATACCGGGGATACGCTTATCACAATGCCTTTCTGGTCTGTGCTGAAGCAGGGCATTCTGGCAGCCAAGTGGCTTGACCTTTATTAGTGAGCCTGGTTACCCCCTCTCGGAACCACAGACTTAGAAATCGCCAGCTCATATACAGTGCATAAAATATATTTATATATATACCCTTATACACCATTTTAATAAAAAATATCACAAAATTCTTCTAAGTCTCTCGGGAAGAGTGAAAGACGCGCACGTTCATTTTCAGAGCTCCTAGACCATCCTATAAGAAGTTAGCTAAAAAGTAGCTTCGAAAAACGCTTAGGTTAAGTTTCAGAGTTGCTTCTAATGTACCAAAGCTGGACTTAGACATAATTTTACTCTCACAACATTATGGCTGGTTGGAGACAGTCCGAACCACAAGTACCGGGTCCATGGTTTTGGCCGTATACTGGGGGGACGGGGACGACTCCCATTAACCCCTGACTATACCGGGGATACGCTTATCACAATGCCTTTCTGGTCTGTGCTGAAGCAGGGCATTCTGGCAGCCAAGTGGCTTGACCTTTATTAGTGAGCCTGGTTACCCCCTCTCGGAACCACAGACTTAGAAATCGCCAGCTCATATACAGTGCATAAAATATATTTATATATATACCCTTATACACCATTTTAATAAAAAATATCACAAAATTCTTCTAAGTCTCTCGGGAAGAGTGAAAGACGCGCACGTTCATTTTCAGAGCTCCTAGACCTTCCTATAAGAAGTTAGCTAAAAAGTAGCTTCGAAAAACGCTTAGGTTAAGTTTCAGAGTTGCTTCTAATGTACCAAAGCTGGACTTAGACATAATTTCACTCTCACAACATTATGGCTGGTTGGAGACAGTCCGAACCACAAGTACCGGGTCCATGGTTCTGGCCGTATACTGGGGAGACGGGGACGACTCCCATTAACCCCTGACTATACCGGGGATACGCTTATCACAATGCCTTTCTGGTCTGTGCTGAAGCAGGGCATTCTGGCAGCCAAGTGGCTTGACCTTTATTAGTGAGCCTGGTTACCCCCTCTCGGAACCACAGACTTAGAAATCGCAAGCTCATATACAGTGCATAAAATATATTTATATATATACCCTTATACACCATTTTAATAAAAAAATATCACAAAATTCTTCTAAGTCTCTCGGGAAGAGTGAAAGACGCGCACGTTCATTTTCAGAGCTCCTAGACCTTCCTATAAGAAGTTAGCCAAAAAGTAGCTTCGAAAAACGCTTAGGTTAAGTTTCAGAGTTGCTTCTAATGTACCAAAGCTGGACTTAGACATAATTTCACTCTCACAACATTATGGCTGGTTGGAGACAGTCCGAACCACAAGTACCGGGTCCATGGTTCTGGCCGTATACTGGGGGGACGGGGACGACTCCCATTAACCCCTGACTATACCGGGGATACGCTTATCACAATGCCTTTCTGGTCTGTGCTGAAGCAGGGCATTCTGGCAGCCAAGTGGCTTGACCTTTATTAGTGAGCCTGGTTACCCCCTCTCGGAACCACAGACTTAGAAATCGCCAGCTCATATACAGTGCATAAAATATATTTATATATATACCCTTATACACCATTTTAATAAAAAAATATCACAAAATTCTTCTAAGTCTCTCGGGAAGAGTGAAAGACGCGCACGTTCATTTTCAGAGCTCCTAGACCTTCCTATAAGAAGTTAGCCAAAAAGTAGCTTCGAAAAACGCTTAGGTTAAGTTTCAGAGTTGCTTCTAATGTACCAAAGCTGGACTTAGACATAATGTCCCTCTCACAACATTATGGCTGGTTGGAGACAGTCCGAACCACAAGTACCGGGTCCATGGTTCTGGCCGTATACTGGGGGGACGGGGACGACTCCCATTAACCCCTGACTATACCGGGGATACGCTTATCACAATGCCTTTCTGGTCTGTGCTGAAGCAGGGCATTCTGGCAGCCAAGTGGCTTGACCTTTATTAGTGAGCCTGGTTACCCCCTCTCGGAACCACAGACTTAGAAATCGCCAGCTCATATACAGTGCATAAAATATATTTATATATATACCCTTATACACCATTTTAATAAAAAATATCACAAAATTCTTCTAAGTCTCTCGGGAAGAGTGAAAGACGCGCACGTTCATTTTCAGAGCTCCTAGACCTTCCTATAAGAAGTTAGCTAAAAAGTAGCTTCGAAAAACGCTTAGGTTAAGTTTCAGAGTTGCTTCTAATGTACCAAAGCTGGACTTAGACATAATTTCACTCTCACAACATTATGGCTGGTTGGAGACAGTCCGAACCACAAGTACCGGGTCCATGGTTCTGGCCGTATACTGGGGAGACGGGGACGACTCCCATTAACCCCTGACTATACCGGGGATACGCTTATCACAATGCCTTTCTGGTCTGTGCTGAAGCAGGGCATTCTGGCAGCCAAGTGGCTTGACCTTTATTAGTGAGCCTGGTTACCCCCTCTCGGAACCACAGACTTAGAAATCGCCAGCTCATATACAGTGCATAAAATATATTTATATATATACCCTTAAACGCCATTTTAATAAAAAAATATCACAAAATTCTTCTAAGTCTCTCGGGAAGAGTGAAAGACGCGCACGTTCATTTTCAGAGCTCCTAGACCTTCCTAAAAGAAGTTAGCCAAAAAGTAGCTTCGAAAAACGCTTAGGTTAAGTTTCAGAGTTGCTTCTAATGTACCAAAGCTGGACTTAGACATAATTTCACTCTCACAACATTATGGCTGGTTGGAGACAGTCCGAACCACAAGTACCGGGTCCATGGTTCTGGCCGTATACTGGGGAGACGGGGACGACTCCCATTAACCCCTGACTATACCGGGGATACGCTTATCAAAATGCCTTTCTGGTCTGTGCTGAAGCAGGGCATTCTGGCAGCCAAGTGGCTTGACCTTTATTAGTGAGCCTGGTTACCCCCTCTCTTAACCACAGACTTAGAAATCGCCAGCTCATATACAGTGCATAAAATATATTTATATATATACCCTTATACACCATTTTAATAAAAAATATCACAAAATTCTTCTAAGTCCCTCGGGAAGAGTGAAAGACGCGCACGTTCATTTTCAGAGCTCCTAGACCTTCCTATAAGAAGTTAGCCAAAAAGTAGCTTCGAAAAACGCTTAGGTTAAGTTTCAGAGTTGCTTCTAATGTACCAAAGCTGGACTTAGACATAATGTCACTCTCACAACATTATGGCTGGTTGGAGACAGTCCGAACCACAAGTACCGGGTCCATGGTTTTGGCCGTATACTGGGGGGACGGGGACGACTCCCATTAACCCCTGACTATACCGGGGATACGCTTATCACAATGCCTTTCTGGTCTGTGCTGAAGCAGGGCATTCTGGCAGCCAAGTGGCTTGACCTTTATTAGTGAGCCTGGTTACCCCCTCTCGGAACCACAGACTTAGAAATCGCCAGCTCATATACAGTGCATAAAATATATTTATATATATACCCTTATACACCATTTTAATAAAAAATATCACAAAATTCTTCTAAGTCTCTCGGGAAGAGTGAAAGACGCGCACGTTCATTTTCAGAGCTCCTAGACCTTCCTATAAGAAGTTAGCTAAAAAGTATCTTCGAAAAACGCTTAGGTTAAGTTTCAGAGTTGCTTCTAATGTACCAAAGCTGGACTTAGACATAATTTCACTCTCACAACATTATGGCTGGTTGGAGACAGTCCGAACCACAAGTACCGGGTCCATGGTTCTGGCCGTATACTGGGGAGACGGGGACGACTCCCATTAACCCCTGAGGATACGCTTATCACAATGCCTTTCTGGTCTGTGCTGAAGCAGGGCATTCTGGCAGCCAAGTGGCTTGACCTTTATTAGTGAGCCTGGTTACCCCCTCTCGGAACCACAGACTTAGAAATCGCCAGCTCATATACAGTGCATAAAATATATTTATATATATACCCTTATACACCATTTTAATAAAAAATATCACAAAATTCTTCTAAGTCTCTCGGGAAGAGTGAAAGACGCGCACGTTCATTTTCAGAGCTCCTAGACCTTCCTATAAGAAGTTAGCTAAAAAGTAGCTTCGAAAAACGCTTAGGTTAAGTTTCAGAGTTGCTTCTAATGTACCAAAGCTGGACTTAGACATAATTTCACTCTCACAACATTATGGCTGGTTGGAGACAGTCCGAACCACAAGTACCGGGTCCATGGTTCTGGCCGTATACTGGGGAGACGGGGACGACTCCCATTAACCCCTGACTATACCGGGGATACGCTTATCACAATGCCTTTCTGGTCTGTGCTGAAGCAGGGCATTCTGGCAGCCAAGTGGCTTGACCTTTATTAGTGAGCCTGGTTACCCCCTCTCGGAACCACAGACTTAGAAATCGCCAGCTCATATACAGTGCATAAAATATATTTATATATATACCCTTAAACGCCATTTTAATAAAAAAATATCACAAAATTCTTCTAAGTCTCTCGGGAAGAGTGAAAGACGCGCACGTTCATTTTCAGAGCTCCTAGACCTTCCTAAAAGAAGTTAGCCAAAAAGTAGCTTCGAAAAACGCTTAGGTTAAGTTTCAGAGTTGCTTCTAATGTACCAAAGCTGGACTTAGACATAATTTCACTCTCACAACATTATGGCTGGTTGGAGACAGTCCGAACCACAAGTACCGGGTCCATGGTTCTGGCCGTATACTGGGGAGACGGGGACGACTCCCATTAACCCCTGACTATACCGGGGATACGCTTATCAAAATGCCTTTCTGGTCTGTGCTGAAGCAGGGCATTCTGGCAGCCAAGTGGCTTGACCTTTATTAGTGAGCCTGGTTACCCCCTCTCTTAACCACAGACTTAGAAATCGCCAGCTCATATACAGTGCATAAAATATATTTATATATATACCCTTATACACCATTTTAATAAAAAATATCACAAAATTCTTCTAAGTCCCTCGGGAAGAGTGAAAGACGCGCACGTTCATTTTCAGAGCTCCTAGACCTTCCTATAAGAAGTTAGCCAAAAAGTAGCTTCGAAAAACGCTTAGGTTAAGTTTCAGAGTTGCTTCTAATGTACCAAAGCTGGACTTAGACATAATGTCACTCTCACAACATTATGGCTGGTTGGAGACAGTCCGAACCACAAGTACCGGGTCCATGGTTCTGGCCGTATACTGGGGGGACGGGGACGACTCCCATTAACCCCTGACTATACCGGGGATACGCTTATCACAATGCCTTTCTGGTCTGTGCTGAAGCAGGGCATTCTGGCAGCCAAGTGGCTTGACCTTTATTAGTGAGCCTGGTTACCCCCTCTCGGAACCACAGACTTAGAAATCGCCAGCTCATATACAGTGCATAAAATATATTTATATATATACCCTTAAACGCCATTTTAATAAAAAAATATCACAAAATTCTTCTAAGTCTCTCGGGAAGAGTGAAAGACGCGCACGTTCATTTTCAGAGCTCCTAGACCTTCCTAAAAGAAGTTAGCCAAAAAGTAGCTTCGAAAAACGCTTAGGTTAAGTTTCAGAGTTGCTTCTAATGTACCAAAGCTGGACTTAGACATAATTTCACTCTCACAACATTATGGCTGGTTGGAGACAGTCCGAACCACAAGTACCGGGTCCATGGTTCTGGCCGTATACTGGGGAGACGGGGACGACTCCCATTAACCCCTGACTATACCGGGGATACGCTTATCAAAATGCCTTTCTGGTCTGTGCTGAAGCAGGGCATTCTGGCAGCCAAGTGGCTTGACCTTTATTAGTGAGCCTGGTTACCCCCTCTCTTAACCACAGACTTAGAAATCGCCAGCTCATATACAGTGCATAAAATATATTTATATATATACCCTTATACACCATTTTAATAAAAAATATCACAAAATTCTTCTAAGTCCCTCGGGAAGAGTGAAAGACGCGCACGTTCATTTTCAGAGCTCCTAGACCTTCCTATAAGAAGTTAGCCAAAAAGTAGCTTCGAAAAACGCTTAGGTTAAGTTTCAGAGTTGCTTCTAATGTACCAAAGCTGGACTTAGACATAATGTCACTCTCACAACATTATGGCTGGTTGGAGACAGTCCGAACCACAAGTACCGGGTCCATGGTTCTGGCCGTATACTGGGGGGACGGGGACGACTCCCATTAACCCCTGACTATACCGGGGATACGCTTATCACAATGCCTTTCTGGTCTGTGCTGAAGCAGGGCATTCTGGCAGCCAAGTGGCTTGACCTTTATTAGTGAGCCTGGTTACCCCCTCTCGGAACCACAGACTTAGAAATCGCCAGCTCATATACAGTGCATAAAATATATTTATATATATACCCTTATACACCATTTTAATAAAAAATATCACAAAATTCTTCTAAGTCTCTCGGGAAGAGTGAAAGACGCGCACGTTCATTTTCAGAGCTCCTAGACCTTCCTATAAGAAGTTAGCTAAAAAGTAGCTTCGAAAAACGCTTAGGTTAAGTTTCAGAGTTGCTTCTAATGTACCAAAGCTGGACTTAGACATAATTTCACTCTCACAACATTATGGCTGGTTGGAGACAGTCCGAACCACAAGTACCGGGTCCATGGTTCTGGCCGTATACTGGGGAGACGGGGACGACTCCCATTAACCCCTGACTATACCGGGGATACGCTTATCACAATGCCTTTCTGGTCTGTGCTGAAGCAGGGCATTCTGGCAGCCAAGTGGCTTGACCTTTATTAGTGAGCCTGGTTACCCCCTCTCGGAACCACAGACTTAGAAATCGCCAGCTCATATACAGTGCATAAAATATATTTATATATATACCCTTAAACGCCATTTTAATAAAAAAATATCACAAAATTCTTCTAAGTCTCTCGGGAAGAGTGAAAGACGCGCACGTTCATTTTCAGAGCTCCTAGACCTTCCTAAAAGAAGTTAGCCAAAAAGTAGCTTCGAAAAACGCTTAGGTTAAGTTTCAGAGTTGCTTCTAATGTACCAAAGCTGGACTTAGACATAATTTCACTCTCACAACATTATGGCTGGTTGGAGACAGTCCGAACCACAAGTACCGGGTCCATGGTTCTGGCCGTATACTGGGGAGACGGGGACGACTCCCATTAACCCCTGACTATACCGGGGATACGCTTATCAAAATGCCTTTCTGGTCTGTGCTGAAGCAGGGCATTCTGGCAGCCAAGTGGCTTGACCTTTATTAGTGAGCCTGGTTACCCCCTCTCTTAACCACAGACTTAGAAATCGCCAGCTCATATACAGTGCATAAAATATATTTATATATATACCCTTATACACCATTTTAATAAAAAATATCACAAAATTCTTCTAAGTCCCTCGGGAAGAGTGAAAGACGCGCACGTTCATTTTCAGAGCTCCTAGACCTTCCTATAAGAAGTTAGCCAAAAAGTAGCTTCGAAAAACGCTTAGGTTAAGTTTCAGAGTTGCTTCTAATGTACCAAAGCTGGACTTAGACATAATGTCACTCTCACAACATTATGGCTGGTTGGAGACAGTCCGAACCACAAGTACCGGGTCCATGGTTTTGGCCGTATACTGGGGGGACGGGGACGACTCCCATTAACCCCTGACTATACCGGGGATACGCTTATCACAATGCCTTTCTGGTCTGTGCTGAAGCAGGGCATTCTGGCAGCCAAGTGGCTTGACCTTTATTAGTGAGCCTGGTTACCCCCTCTCGGAACCACAGACTTAGAAATCGCCAGCTCATATACAGTGCATAAAATATATTTATATATATACCCTTATACACCATTTTAATAAAAAATATCACAAAATTCTTCTAAGTCTCTCGGGAAGAGTGAAAGACGCGCACGTTCATTTTCAGAGCTCCTAGACCTTCCTATAAGAAGTTAGCTAAAAAGTATCTTCGAAAAACGCTTAGGTTAAGTTTCAGAGTTGCTTCTAATGTACCAAAGCTGGACTTAGACATAATTTCACTCTCACAACATTATGGCTGGTTGGAGACAGTCCGAACCACAAGTACCGGGTCCATGGTTCTGGCCGTATACTGGGGAGACGGGGACGACTCCCATTAACCCCTGAGGATACGCTTATCACAATGCCTTTCTGGTCTGTGCTGAAGCAGGGCATTCTGGCAGCCAAGTGGCTTGACCTTTATTAGTGAGCCTGGTTACCCCCTCTCGGAACCACAGACTTAGAAATCGCCAGCTCATATACAGTGCATAAAATATATTTATATATATACCCTTATACACCATTTTAATAAAAAATATCACAAAATTCTTCTAAGTCCCTCGGGAAGAGGGAAAGACGCGCACGTTCATTTTCAGAGCTCCTAGACCTTCCTATAAGAAGTTAGCCAAAAAGTAGCTTCGAAAAACGCTTAGGTTAAGTTTCAGAGTTGCTTCTAATGTACCAAAGCTGGACTTAGACATAATTTCACTCTCACAACATTATGGCTGGTTGGAGAGGGTCCGAACCACAAGTACCGGGTCCATGGTTCTGGCCGTATACTGGGGGGACGGGGACGACTCCAATTAACCCCTGACTATACCGGGGATACGCTTATCACAATGCCTTTCTGGTCTGTGCTGAAGCAGGGCATTCTGGCAGCCAAGTGGCTTGACCTTTATTAGTGAGCCTGGTTACCCCCTCTCGGAACCACAGACTTAGAAATCGCCAGCTCATATACAGTGCATAAAATATATTTATATATATACCCTTATACACCATTTTAATAAAAAATATCACAAAATTCTTCTAAGTCCCTCGGAAAGAGTGAAAGACGCGCACGTTCATTTTCAGAGCTCCTAGACCTTCCTATTAGAAGTTAGCCAAAAAGTATCTTCGAAAAACGCTTAGGTTAAGTTTCAGAGTTGCTTCTAATGTACCAAAGCTGGACTTAGATATAATTTCACTCTCACAACATTATGGCTGGTTGGAGACAGTCCGAACCACAAGTACCGGGTCCATGGTTCTGGCCGTATACTGGGGGGACGGGGACGACTCCCATTAACCCCTGACTATACCGGGGATACGCTTATCACAATGCCTTTCTGGTCTGTGCTGAAGCAGGGCATTCTGGCAGCCAAGTGGCTTGACCTTTATTAGTGAGCCTGGTTACCCCCTCTCGGAACCACAGACTTAGAAATCGCCAGCTCATATACAGTGCATAAAATATATTTATATATATACCCTTATACACCATTTTAATAAAAAAATATCACAAAATTCTTCTAAGTCTCTCGGGAAGAGTGAAAGACGCGCACGTTCATTTTCAGAGCTCCTAGACCTTCCTATAAGAAGTTAGCCAAAAAGTAGCTTCGAAAAACGCTTAGGTTAAGTTTCAGAGTTGCTTCTAATGTACCAAAGCTGGACTTAGACATAATGTCACTCTCACAACATTATGGCTGGTTGGAGACAGTCCGAACCACAAGTACCGGGTCCATGGTTTTGGCCGTATACTGGGGGGACGGGGACGACTCCCATTAACCCCTGACTATACCGGGGATACGCTTATCACAATGCCTTTCTGGTCTGTGCTGAAGCAGGGCATTCTGGCAGCCAAGTGGCTTGACCTTTATTAGTGAGCCTGGTTACCCCCTCTCGGAACCACAGACTTAGAAATCGCCAGCTCATATACAGTGCATAAAATATATTTATATATATACCCTTATACACCATTTTAATAAAAAATATCACAAAATTCTTCTAAGTCCCTCGGGAAGAGGGAAAGACGCGCACGTTCATTTTCAGAGCTCCTAGACCTTCCTATAAGACGTTAGCCAAAAAGTAGCTTCGAAAAACGCTTAGGTTAAGTTTCAGAGTTGCTTCTAATGTACCAAAGCTGGACTTAGACATAATTTCACTCTCACAACATTATGGCTGGTTGGAGAGGGTCCGAACCACAAGTACCGGGTCCATGGTTCTGGCCGTATACTGGGGGGACGGGGACGACTCCAATTAACCCCTGACTATACCGGGGATACGCTTATCACAATGCCTTTCTGGTCTGTGCTGAAGCAGGGCATTCTGGCAGCCAAGTGGCTTGACCTTTATTAGTGAGCCTGGTTACCCCCTCTCGGAACCACAGACTTAGAAATCGCCAGCTCATATACAGTGCATAAAATATATTTATATATATACCCTTATACACCATTTTAATAAAAAATATCACAAAATTCTTCTAAGTCTCTCGGGAAGAGTGAAAGACGCGCACGTTCATTTTCAGAGCTCCTAGACCTTCCTAAAAGAAGTTAGCCAAAAAGTAGCTTCGAAAAACGCTTAGGTTAAGTTTCAGAGTTGCTTCTAATGTACCAAAGCTGGACTTAGACATAATTTCACTCTCACAACATTATGGCTGGTTGGAGACAGTCCGAACCACAAGTACCGGGTCCATGGTTCTGGCCGTATACTGGGGAGACGGGGACGACTCCCATTAACCCCTGACTATACCGGGGATACGCTTATCAAAATGCCTTTCTGGTCTGTGCTGAAGCAGGGCATTCTGGCAGCCAAGTGGCTTGACCTTTATTAGTGAGCCTGGTTACCCCCTCTCTTAACCACAGACTTAGAAATCGCCAGCTCATATACAGTGCATAAAATATATTTATATATATACCCTTATACACCATTTTAATAAAAAATATCACAAAATTCTTCTAAGTCCCTCGGGAAGAGTGAAAGACGCGCACGTTCATTTTCAGAGCTCCTAGACCTTCCTATAAGAAGTTAGCCAAAAAGTAGCTTCGAAAAACGCTTAGGTTAAGTTTCAGAGTTGCTTCTAATGTACCAAAGCTGGACTTAGACATAGTCACTCTCACAACATTATGGCTGGTTGGAGACAGTCCGAACCACAAGTACCGGGTCCATGGTTTTGGCCGTATACTGGGGGGACGGGGACGACTCCCATTAACCCCTGACTATACCGGGGATACGCTTATCACAATGCCTTTCTGGTCTGTGCTGAAGCAGGGCATTCTGGCAGCCAAGTGGCTTGACCTTTATTAGTGAGCCTGGTTACCCCCTCTCGGAACCACAGACTTAGAAATCGCCAGCTCATATACAGTGCATAAAATATATTTATATATATACCCTTATACACCATTTTAATAAAAAATATCACAAAATTCTTCTAAGTCCCTCGGGAAGAGGGAAAGACGCGCACGTTCATTTTCAGAGCTCCTAGACCTTCCTATAAGAAGTTAGCCAAAAAGTAGCTTCGAAAAACGCTTAGGTTAAGTTTCAGAGTTGCTTCTAATGTACCAAAGCTGGACTTAGACATAATTTCACTCTCACAACATTATGGCTGGTTGGAGAGGGTCCGAACCACAAGTACCGGGTCCATGGTTCTGGCCGTATACTGGGGGGACGGGGACGACTCCAATTAACCCCTGACTATACCGGGGATACGCTTATCACAATGCCTTTCTGGTCTGTGCTGAAGCAGGGCATTCTGGCAGCCAAGTGGCTTGACCTTTATTAGTGAGCCTGGTTACCCCCTCTCGGAACCACAGACTTAGAAATCGCCAGCTCATATACAGTGCATAAAATATATTTATATATATACCCTTATACACCATTTTAATAAAAAATATCACAAAATTCTTCTAAGTCCCTCGGAAAGAGTGAAAGACGCGCACGTTCATTTTCAGAGCTCCTAGACCTTCCTATTAGAAGTTAGCCAAAAAGTATCTTCGAAAAACGCTTAGGTTAAGTTTCAGAGTTGCTTCTAATGTACCAAAGCTGGACTTAGATATAATTTCACTCTCACAACATTATGGCTGGTTGGAGACAGTCCGAACCACAAGTACCGGGTCCATGGTTCTGGCCGTATACTGGGGGGACGGGGACGACTCCCATTAACCCCTGACTATACCGGGGATACGCTTATCACAATGCCTTTCTGGTCTGTGCTGAAGCAGGGCATTCTGGCAGCCAAGTGGCTTGACCTTTATTAGTGAGCCTGGTTACCCCCTCTCGGAACCACAGACTTAGAAATCGCCAGCTCATATACAGTGCATAAAATATATTTATATATATACCCTTATACAGCATTTTAATAAAAAAATATCACAAAATTCTTCTAAGTCTCTCGGGAAGAGTGAAAGACGCGCACGTTCATTTTCAGAGCTCCTAGACCTTCCTATAAGAAGTTAGCCAAAAAGTAGCTTCGAAAAACGCTTAGGTTAAGTTTCAGAGTTGCTTCTAATGTACCAAAGCTGGACTTAGACATAATGTCACTCTCACAACATTATGGCTGGTTGGAGACAGTCCGAACCACAAGTACCGGGTCCATGGTTTTGGCCGTATACTGGGGGGACGGGGACGACTCCCATTAACCCCTGACTATACCGGGGATACGCTTATCACAATGCCTTTCTGGTCTGTGCTGAAGCAGGGCATTCTGGCAGCCAAGTGGCTTGACCTTTATTAGTGAGCCTGGTTACCCCCTCTCGGAACCACAGACTTAGAAATCGCCAGCTCATATACAGTGCATAAAATATATTTATATATATACCCTTATACACCATTTTAATAAAAAAATATCACAAAATTCTTCTAAGTCTCTCGGGAAGAGTGAAAGACGCGCACGTTCATTTTCAGAGCTCCTAGACCTTCCTATAAGAAGTTAGCCAAAAAGTAGCTTCGAAAAACGCTTAGGTTAAGTTTCAGAGTTGCTTCTAATGTACCAAAGCTGGACTTAGACATAATGTCACTCTCACAACATTATGGCTGGTTGGAGACAGTCCGAACCACAAGTACCGGGTCCATGGTTCTGGCCGTATACTGGGGGGACGGGGACGACTCCCATTAACCCCTGACTATACCGGGGATACGCTTATCACAATGCCTTTCTGGTCTGTGCTGAAGCAGGGCATTCTGGCAGCCAAGTGGCTTGACCTTTATTAGTGAGCCTGGTTACCCCCTCTCGGAACCACAGACTTAGAAATCGCCAGCTCATATACAGTGCATAAAATATATTTATATATATACCCTTATACACCATTTTAATAAAAAATATCACAAAATTCTTCTAAGTCCCTCGGGAAGAGGGAAAGACGCGCACGTTCATTTTCAGAGCTCCTAGACCTTCCTATAAGAAGTTAGCCAAAAAGTAGCTTCGAAAAACGCTTAGGTTAAGTTTCAGAGTTGCTTCTAATGTACCAAAGCTGGACTTAGACATAATTTCACTCTCACAACATTATGGCTGGTTGGAGAGGGTCCGAACCACAAGTACCGGGTCCATGGTTCTGGCCGTATACTGGGGGGACGGGGACGACTCCAATTAACCCCTGACTATACCGGGGATACGCTTATCACAATGCCTTTCTGGTCTGTGCTGAAGCAGGGCATTCTGGCAGCCAAGTGGCTTGACCTTTATTAGTGAGCCTGGTTACCCCCTCTCGGAACCACAGACTTAGAAATCGCCAGCTCATATACAGTGCATAAAATATATTTATATATATACCCTTATACACCATTTTAATAAAAAATATCACAAAATTCTTCTAAGTCCCTCGGAAAGAGTGAAAGACGCGCACGTTCATTTTCAGAGCTCCTAGACCTTCCTATTAGAAGTTAGCCAAAAAGTATCTTCGAAAAACGCTTAGGTTAAGTTTCAGAGTTGCTTCTAATGTACCAAAGCTGGACTTAGATATAATTTCACTCTCACAACATTATGGCTGGTTGGAGACAGTCCGAACCACAAGTACCGGGTCCATGGTTCTGGCCGTATACTGGGGGGACGGGGACGACTCCCATTAACCCCTGACTATACCGGGGATACGCTTATCACAATGCCTTTCTGGTCTGTGCTGAAGCAGGGCATTCTGGCAGCCAAGTGGCTTGACCTTTATTAGTGAGCCTGGTTACCCCCTCTCGGAACCACAGACTTAGAAATCGCCAGCTCATATACAGTGCATAAAATATATTTATATATATACCCTTATACACCATTTTAATAAAAAAATATCACAAAATTCTTCTAAGTCTCTCGGGAAGAGTGAAAGACGCGCACGTTCATTTTCAGAGCTCCTAGACCTTCCTATAAGAAGTTAGCCAAAAAGTAGCTTCGAAAAACGCTTAGGTTAAGTTTCAGAGTTGCTTCTAATGTACCAAAGCTGGACTTAGACATAATGTCACTCTCACAACATTATGGCTGGTTGGAGACAGTCCGAACCACAAGTACCGGGTCCATGGTTTTGGCCGTATACTGGGGGGACGGGGACGACTCCCATTAACCCCTGACTATACCGGGGATACGCTTATCACAATGCCTTTCTGGTCTGTGCTGAAGCAGGGCATTCTGGCAGCCAAGTGGCTTGACCTTTATTAGTGAGCCTGGTTACCCCCTCTCGGAACCACAGACTTAGAAATCGCCAGCTCATATACAGTGCATAAAATATATTTATATATATACCCTTATACACCATTTTAATAAAAAAATATCACAAAATTCTTCTAAGTCTCTCGGGAAGAGTGAAAGACGCGCACGTTCATTTTCAGAGCTCCTAGACCTTCCTATAAGAAGTTAGCCAAAAAGTAGCTTCGAAAAACGCTTAGGTTAAGTTTCAGAGTTGCTTCTAATGTACCAAAGCTGGACTTAGACATAATTTCACTCTCACAACATTATGGCTGGTTGGAGACAGTCCGAACCACAAGTACCGGGTCCATGGTTCTGGCCGTATACTGGGGAGACGGGGACGACTCCCATTAACCCCTGACTATACCGGGGATACGCTTATCACAATGCCTTTCTGGTCTGTGCTGAAGCAGGGCATTCTGGCAGCCAAGTGGATTGACCTTTATTAGTGAGCCTGGTTACCCCCTCTCGGAACCACAGACTTAGAAATCGCCAGCTCATATACAGTGCATAAAATATATTTATATATATACCCTTATACACCATTTTAATAAAAAAATATCACAAAATTCTTCTAAGTCCCTCGGAAAGAGTGAAAGACGCGCACGTTCATTTTCAGAGCTCCTAGACCTTCCTATTAGAAGTTAGCCAAAAAGTATCTTCGAAAAACGCTTAGGTTAAGTTTCAGAGTTGCTTCTAATGTACCAAAGCTGGACTTAGATATAATTTCACTCTCACAACATTATGGCTGGTTGGAGACAGTCCGAACCACAAGTACCGGGTCCATGGTTCTGGCCGTATACTGGGGGGACGGGGACGACTCCCATTAACCCCTGACTATACCGGGGATACGCTTATCACAATGCCTTTCTGGTCTGTGCTGAAGCAGGGCATTCTGGCAGCCAAGTGGCTTGACCTTTATTAGTGAGCCTGGTTACCCCCTCTCGGAACCACAGACTTAGAAATCGCCAGCTCATATACAGTGCATAAAATATATTTATATATATACCCTTATACACCATTTTAATAAAAAAATATCACAAAATTCTTCTAAGTCTCTCGGGAAGAGTGAAAGACGCGCACGTTCATTTTCAGAGCTCCTAGACCTTCCTATAAGTAGTTAGCCAAAAAGTAGCTTCGAAAAACGCTTAGGTTAAGTTTCAGAGTTGCTTCTAATGTACCAAAGCTGGACTTAGACATAATGTCACTCTCACAACATTATGGCTGGTTGGAGACAGTCCGAACCACAAGTACCGGGTCCATGGTTTTGGCCGTATACTGGGGGGACGGGGACGACTCCCATTAACCCCTGACTATACCGGGGATACGCTTATCACAATGCCTTTCTGGTCTGTGCTGAAGCAGGGCATTCTGGCAGCCAAGTGGCTTGACCTTTATTAGTGAGCCTGGTTACCCCCTCTCGGAACCACAGACTTAGAAATCGCCAGCTCATATACAGTGCATAAAATATATTTATATATATACCCTTATACACCATTTTAATAAAAAAATATCACAAAATTCTTCTAAGTCTCTCGGGAAGAGTGAAAGACGCGCACGTTCATTTTCAGAGCTCCTAGACCTTCCTAAAAGAAGTTAGCCAAAAAGTAGCTTCGAAAAACGCTTAGGTTAAGTTTCAGAGTTGCTTCTAATGTACCAAAGCTGGACTTAGACATAATTTCACTCTCACAACATTATGGCTGGTTGGAGACAGTCCGAACCACAAGTACCGGGTCCATGGTTCTGGCCGTATACTGGGGAGACGGGGACGACTCCCATTAACCCCTGACTATACCGGGGATACGCTTATCACAATGCCTTTCTGGTCTGTGCTGAAGCAGGGCATTCTGGCAGCCAAGTGGCTTGACCTTTATTAGTGAGCCTGGTTACCCCCTCTCGGAACCACAGACTTAGAAATCGCCAGCTCATATACAGTGCATAAAATATATTTATATATATACCCTTATACACCATTTTAATAAAAAATATCACAAAATTCTTCTAAGTCCCTCGGGAAGAGGGAAAGACGCGCACGTTCATTTTCAGAGCTCCTAGACCTTCCTATAAGAAGTTAGCCAAAAAGTAGCTTCGAAAAACGCTTAAGTTAAGTTTCAGAGTTGCTTCTAATGTACCAAAGCTGGACTTAGACATAATGTCACTCTCACAACATTATGGCTGGTTGGAGACAGTCCGAACCACAAGTACCGGGTCCATGGTTCTGGCCGTATACTGGGGGGACGGGGACGACTCCCATTAACCCCTGACTATACCGGGGATACGCTTATCACAATGCCTTTCTGGTCTGTGCTGAAGCAGGGCATTCTGGCAGCCAAGTGGCTTGACCTTTATTAGTGAGCCTGGTTACCCCCTCTCGGAACCACAGACTTAGAAATCGCCAGCTCATATACTGTGCATAAAATATATTTATATATATACCCTTATACACCATTTTAATAAAAAATATCACAAAATTCTTCTAAGTCCCTCGGAAAGAGTGAAAGACGCGCACGTTCATTTTCAGAGCTCCTAGACCTTCCTATAAGAAGTTAGCCAAAAAGTATCTTCGAAAAACGCTTAGGTTAAGTTTCAGAGTTGCTTCTAATGTACCAAAGCTGGACTTAGATATAATTTCACTCTCACAACATTATGGCTGGTTGGAGACAGTCCGAACCACAAGTACCGGGTCCATGGTTCTGGCCGTATACTGGGGGGACGGGGACGACTCCCATTAACCCCTGACTATACCGGGGATACGCTTATCACAATGCCTTTCTGGTCTGTGCTGAAGCAGGGCATTCTGGCAGCCAAGTGGCTTGACCTTTATTAGTGAGCCTGGTTACCCCCTCTGGAACCACAGACTTAGAAATCGCCAGCTCATATACAGTGCATAAAATATATTTATATATATACCCTTATACACCATTTTAATAAAAAATATCACAAAATTCTTCTAAGTCTCTCGGGAAGAGTGAAAGACGCGCACGTTCATTTTCAGAGCTCCTAGACCTTCCTATAAGAAGTTAGCTAAAAAGTAGCTTCGAAAAACGCTTAGGTTAAGTTTCAGAGTTGCTTCTAATGTACCAAAGCTGGACTTAGACATAATTTCACTCTCACAACATTATGGCTGGTTGGAGAGGGTCCGAACCACAAGTACCGGGTCCATGGTTCTGGCCGTATACTGGGGGGACGGGGACGACTCCCATTAACCCCTGACTATACCGGGGATACGCTTATCACAATGCCTTTCTGGTCTGTGCTGAAGCAGGGCATTCTGGCAGCCAAGTGGCTTGACCTTTATTAGTGAGCCTGGTTACCCCCTCTCGGAACCACAGACTTAGAAATCGCCAGCTCATATACAGTGCATAAAATATATTTATATATATACCCTTATACACCATTTTAATAAAAAAATATCACAAAATTCTTCTAAGTCTCTCGGGAAGAGTGAAAGACGCGCACGTTCATTTTCAGAGCTCCTAGACCTTCCTATAAGAAGTTAGCCAAAAAGTAGCTTCGAAAAACGCTTAGGTTAAGTTTCAGAGTTGCTTCTAATGTACCAAAGCTGGACTTAGACATAATTTCACTCTCACAACATTATGGCTGGTTGGAGACAGTCCGAACCACAAGTACCGGGTCCATGGTTCTGGCCGTATACTGGGGGGACGGGGACGACTCCCATTAACCCCTGACTATACCGGGGATACGCTTATCACAATGCCTTTCTGGTCTGTGCTGAAGCAGGGCATTCTGGCAGCCAAGTGGCTTGACCTTTATTAGTGAGCCTGGTTACCCCCTCTCGGAACCACAGACTTAGAAATCGCCAGCTCATATACAGTGCATAAAATATATTTATATATATACCCTTATACACCATTTTAATAAAAAATATCACAAAATTCTTCTAAGTCTCTCTGGAAGAGTGAAAGACGCGCACGTTCATTTTCAGAGCTCCTAGACCTTCCTATAAGAAGTTAGCTAAAAAGTAGCTTCGAAAAACGCTTAGGTTAAGTTTCAGAGTTGCTTCTAATGTACCAAAGCTGGACTTAGACATAATTTCACTCTCACAACATTATGGCTGGTTGGAGAGGGTCCGAACCACAAGTACCGGGTCCATGGTTCTGGCCGTATACTGGGGGGACGGGGACGACTCCCATTAACCCCTGACTATACCGGGGATACGCTTATCACAATGCCTTTCTGGTCTGTGCTGAAGCAGGGCATTCTGGCAGCCAAGTGGCTTGACCTTTATTAGTGAGCCTGGTTACCCCCTCTCGGAACCACAGACTTAGAAATCGCCAGCTCATATACAGTGCATAAAATATATTTATATATATATACCCTTATACACCATTTTAATAAAAAAATATCACAAAATTCTTCTAAGTCTCTCGGGAAGAGTGAAAGACGCGCACGTTCATTTTCAGAGCTCCTAGACCTTCCTAAAAGAAGTTAGCCAAAAAGTAGCTTCGAAAAACGCTTAGGTTAAGTTTCAGAGTTGCTTCTAATGTACCAAAGCTGGACTTAGACATAATTTCACTCTCACAACATTATGGCTGGTTGGAGACAGTCCGAACCACAAGTACCGGGTCCATGGTTCTGGCCGTATACTGGGGAGACGGGGACGACTCCCATTAACCCCTGACTATACCGGGGATACGCTTATCACAATGCCTTTCTGGTCTGTGCTGAAGCAGGGCATTCTGGCAGCCAAGTGGCTTGACCTTTATTAGTGAGCCTGGTTACCCCCTCTCGGAACCACAGACTTAGAAATCGCCAGCTCATATACAGTGCATAAAATATATTTATATATATACCCTTATACACCATTTTAATAAAAAATATCACAAAATTCTTCTAAGTCCCTCGGGAAGAGGGAAAGACGCGCACGTTCATTTTCAGAGCTCCTAGACCTTCCTATAAGAAGTTAGCCAAAAAGTAGCTTCGAAAAACGCTTAAGTTAAGTTTCAGAGTTGCTTCTAATGTACCAAAGCTGGACTTAGACATAATGTCACTCTCACAACATTATGGCTGGTTGGAGACAGTCCGAACCACAAGTACCGGGTCCATGGTTCTGGCCGTATACTGGGGGGACGGGGACGACTCCCATTAACCCCTGACTATACCGGGGATACGCTTATCACAATGCCTTTCTGGTCTGTGCTGAAGCAGGGCATTCTGGCAGCCAAGTGGCTTGACCTTTATTAGTGAGCCTGGTTACCCCCTCTCGGAACCACAGACTTAGAAATCGCCAGCTCATATACTGTGCATAAAATATATTTATATATATACCCTTATACACCATTTTAATAAAAAATATCACAAAATTCTTCTAAGTCCCTCGGAAAGAGTGAAAGACGCGCACGTTCATTTTCAGAGCTCCTAGACCTTCCTATAAGAAGTTAGCCAAAAAGTATCTTCTAAAAACGCTTAGGTTAAGTTTCAGAGTTGCTTCTAATGTACCAAAGCTGGACTTAGATATAATTTCACTCTCACAACATTATGGCTGGTTGGAGACAGTCCGAACCACAAGTACCGGGTCCATGGTTCTGGCCGTATACTGGGGGGACGGGGACGACTCCCATTAACCCCTGACTATACCGGGGATACGCTTATCACAATGCCTTTCTGGTCTGTGCTGAAGCAGGGCATTCTGGCAGCCAAGTGGCTTGACCTTTATTAGTGAGCCTGGTTACCCCCTCTGGAACCACAGACTTAGAAATCGCCAGCTCATATACAGTGCATAAAATATATTTATATATATACCCTTATACACCATTTTAATAAAAAATATCACAAAATTCTTCTAAGTCTCTCGGGAAGAGTGAAAGACGCGCACGTTCATTTTCAGAGCTCCTAGACCTTCCTATAAGAAGTTAGCTAAAAAGTAGCTTCGAAAAACGCTTAGGTTAAGTTTCAGAGTTGCTTCTAATGTACCAAAGCTGGACTTAGACATAATTTCACTCTCACAACATTATGGCTGGTTGGAGAGGGTCCGAACCACAAGTACCGGGTCCATGGTTCTGGCCGTATACTGGGGGGACGGGGACGACTCCCATTAACCCCTGACTATACCGGGGATACGCTTATCACAATGCCTTTCTGGTCTGTGCTGAAGCAGGGCATTCTGGCAGCCAAGTGGCTTGACCTTTATTAGTGAGCCTGGTTACCCCCTCTCGGAACCACAGACTTAGAAATCGCCAGCTCATATACAGTGCATAAAATATATTTATATATATACCCTTATACACCATTTTAATAAAAAAATATCACAAAATTCTTCTAAGTCTCTCGGGAAGAGTGAAAGACGCGCACGTTCATTTTCAGAGCTGCTAGACCTTCCTATAAGAAGTTAGCTAAAAAGTAGCTTCGAAAAACGCTTAGGTTAAGTTTCAGAGTTGCTTCTAATGTACCAAAGCTGGACTTAGACATAATTTCACTCTCACAACATTATGGCTGGTTGGAGAGGGTCCGAACCACAAGTACCGGGTCCATGGTTCTGGCCGTATACTGGGGGGACGGGGACGACTCCCATTAACCCCTGACTATACCGGGGATACGCTTATCACAATGCCTTTCTGGTCTGTGCTGAAGCAGGGCATTCTGGCAGCCAAGTGGCTTGACCTTTATTAGTGAGCCTGGTTACCCCCTCTCGGAACCACAGACTTAGAAATCGCCAGCTCATATACAGTGCATAAAATATATTTATATATATATACCCTTATACACCATTTTAATAAAAAATATCACAAAATTCTTCTAAGTCTCTCGGGAAGAGTGAAAGACGCGCACGTTCATTTTCAGAGCTCCTAGACCTTCCTATAAGAAGTTAGCTAAAAAGTAGCTTCGAAAAACGCTTAGGTTAAGTTTCAGAGTTGCTTCTAATGTACCAAAGCTGGACTTAGACATAATTTCACTCTCACAACATTATGGCTGGTTGGAGAGGGTCCGAACCACAAGTACCGGGTCCATGGTTCTGGCCGTATACTGGGGGGACGGGGACGACTCCCATTAACCCCTGACTATACCGGGGATACGCTTATCACAATGCCTTTCTGGTCTGTGCTGAAGCAGGGCAATCTGGCAGCCAAGTGCTTGACCTTTATTAGTGAGCCTGGTTACCCCCTCTCGGAACCACAGACTTAGAAATCGCCAGCTCATATACAGTGCATAAAATATATATTTTATATATACCCTTATACACCATTTTAATAAAAAATATCACAAAATTCTTCTAAGTCTCTCGGGAAGAGTGAAAGACGCGCACGTTCATTTTCAGAGCTCCGAGACCTTCCTATAAGAAGTTAGCTAAAAAGTAGCTTCGAAAAACGCTTAGGTTAAGTTTCAGAGTTGCTTCTAATGTACCAAAGCTGGACTTAGACATAATTTCACTCTCACAACATTATGGCTGGTTGGAGACAGTCCGAACCACGAGTACCGGGTCCATGGTTCTGGCCGTATACTGGGGGGACGGGGACGACTCCCATTAACCCCTGACTATACCGGGGATACGCTTATCACAATGCCTTTCTGGTTTGTGCTGAAGCAGGGCATTCTGGCAGCCAAGTGGCTTGACCTTTATTAGTGAGCCTGGTTACCCCCTCTCGGAACCACAGACTTAGAAATCGCCAGCTCATATACAGTGCATAAAATATATTTATATATATACCCTTATACACCATTTTAATAAAAAATATCACAAAATTCTTCTAAGTCTCTCTGGAAGAGTGAAAGACGCGCACGTTCATTTTCAGAGCTCCTAGACCTTCCTATAAGAAGTTAGCTAAAAAGTAGCTTCGAAAAACGCTTAGGTTAAGTTTCAGAGTTGCTTCTAATGTACCAAAGCTGGACTAGAACATAATTTCACTCTCGCAACATTAAGGCTGGTTGGAGACAGTCCGAACCACAAGTACCGGGTCCATGGTTCTGGCCGTATACTGGGGGGACGGGGACGACTCCCATTAACCCCTGACTATACCGGGGATACGCTTATCACAATGCCTTTCTGGTCTGTGCTGAAGCGGGGCATTCTGGCAGCCAAGTGGCTTGACCTTTATTAGTGAGCCTGGTTACCCCCTCTCGGAACCACAGACTTAGAAATCGCCAGCTCATATACAGTGCATAAAATATATTTATATATATACCCTTATACACCATTTTAATAAAAAATATCACAAAATTATTCTAAGTCTCTCGGGAAGAGTGAAAGACGCGCACGTTCATTTTCAGAGCTCCTAGACCTTCCTATAAGAAGTTAGCTAAAAAGTAGCTTCGAAAAACGCTTAGGTTAAGTTTCAGAGTTGCTTCTAATGTACCAAAGCTGGACTTAGACATAATTTCACTCTCACAACATTATGGCTGGTTGGAGAGGGTCCGAACCACAAGTACCGGGTCCATGGTTCTGGCCGTATACTGGGGGGACGGGGACGACTCCCATTAACCCCTGACTATACCGGGGATACGCTTATCACAATGCCTTTCTGGTCTGTGCTGAAGCAGGGCATTCTGGCAGCCAAGTGGCTTGACCTTTATTAGTGAGCCTGGTTACCCCCTCTCGGAACCACAGACTTAGAAATCGCCAGCTCATATACAGTGCATAAAATATATTTATATATATACCCTTATACACCATTTTAATAAAAAAATATCACAAAATTCTTCTTAGTCTCTCGGGAAGAGTGAAAGACGCGCACGTTCATTTTCAGAGCTCCTAGACCTTCCTATAAGAAGTTAGCCAAAAAGTAGCTTCGAAAAACGCTTAGGTTAAGTTTCAGAGTTGCTTCTAATGTACCAAAGCTGGACTTAGACATAATTTCACTCTCACAACATTATGGCTGGTTGGAGACAGTCCGAACCACAAGTACCGGGTCCATGGTTCTGGCCGTATACTGGGGGGACGGGGACGACTCCCATTAACTCCTGACTATACCGGGGATACGCTTATCACAATGCCTTTCTGGTCTGTGCTGAAGCAGGGCATTCTGGCAGCCAAGTGGCTTGACCTTTATTAGTGAGCCTGGTTACCCCCTCTCGGAACCACAGACTTAGAAATCGCCAGCTCATATACAGTGCATAAAATATATTTATATATATACCCTTATACACCATTTTAATATAAAATATCACAAAATTCTTCTAAGTCCCTCGGAAACAGTGAAAGACGCGCACGTTCATTTTCAGAGCTCCTAGACCTTCCTATAAGAAGTTAGCCAAAAAGTATCTTCGAAAAACGCTTAGGTTAAGTTTCAGAGTTGCTTCTAATGTACCAAAGCTGGACTTAGACATAATTTCACTCTCACAACATTATGACTGGTTGGAGACAGTCCGAACCACAAGTACCGGGTCCATGGTTCTGGCCGTATACTGGGGGGACGGGGACGACTCCCATTAACCCCTGACTATACCGGGGATACGCTTATCACAATGCCTTTCTGGTCTGTGCTGAAGCAGGGCATTCTAGCAGGCAAGTGGCTTGACCTTTATTAGTGAGCCTGGTTACCCCCTCTCGGAACCACAGACTTAGAAATCGCCAGCTCA
The DNA here is from genome assembly GCF_040206685.1 of Ascaphus truei. Lineage (NCBI taxonomy): Eukaryota > Metazoa > Chordata > Amphibia > Anura > Ascaphidae > Ascaphus > Ascaphus truei. The sequence continues at coordinate 1,132,539 of NW_027457167.1, read as the reverse complement.
TATACAGTGCATAAAATATATTTATATATATACCCTTATACACCATTTTAATAAAAAATATCACAAAATTCTTCTAAGTCCCTCGGGAAGAGTGAAAGACGCGCACGTTCATTTTCAGAGCTCCTAGACCTTCCTATAAGAAGTTAGCCAAAAAGTAGTTACGAAAAACGCTTAGGTTAAGTTTCAGAGTTGCTTCTAATGTACCAAAGCTGGACTTAGACATAATGTCACTCTCACAACATTATGGCTGGTTGGAGACAGTCCGAACCACAAGTACCGGGTCCATGGTTCTGGCCGTATACTGGGGGGACGGGGACGACTCCCATTAACCCCTGACTATACCGGGGATACGCTTATCACAATGCCTTTCTGGTCTGTGCTGAAGCAGGGCATTCTGGCAGCCAAGTGGCTTGACCTTTATTAGTGAGCCTGGTTACCCCCTCTCGGAACCACAGACTTAGAAATCGCCAGCTCATATACAGTGCATAAAATATATTTATATATATACCCTTATACACCATTTTAATAAAAAATATCACAAAATTCTTCTAAGTCTCTCGGGAAGAGTGAAAGACGCGCACGTTCATTTTCAGAGCTCCTAGACCTTCCTATAAGAAGTTAGCTAAAAAGTAGCTTCGAAAAACGCTTAGGTTAAGTTTCAGAGTTGCTTCTAATGTACCAAAGCTGGACTTAGACATAATTTCACTCTCACAACATTATGGCTGGTTGGAGAGGGTCCGAACCACAAGTACCGGGTCCATGGTTCTGGCCGTATACTGGGGGGGACGGGGACGACTCCCATTAACCCCTGACTATACCGGGGATACGCTTATCACAATGCCTTTCTGGTCTGTGCTGAAGCAGGGCATTCTGGCAGCCAAGTGGCTTGACCTTTATTAGTGAGCCTGGTTACCCCCTCTCGGAACCACAGACTTAGAAATCGCCAGCTCATATACAGTGCATAAAATATATTTATATATACTGTATACCCTTATACACCATTTTAATAAAAAAATATCACAAAATTCTTCTAAGTCTCTCGGGAAGAGTGAAAGACGCGCACGTTCATTTTCAGAGCTCCTAGACCTTCCTATAAGAAGTTAGCCAAAAAGTAGCTTCGAAAAACGCTTAGGTTAAGTTTCAGAGTTGCTTCTAATGTACCAAAGCTGGACTTAGACATAATTTCACTCTCACAACATTATGGCTGGTTGGAGACAGTCCGAACCACAAGTACCGGGTCCATGGTTCTGGCCGTATACTGGGGGGACGGGGACGACTCCCATTAACTCCTGACTATACCGGGGATACGCTTATCACAATGCCTTTCTGGTCTGTGCTGAAGCAGGGCATTCTGGCAGCCAAGTGGCTTGACCTTTATTAGTGAGCCTGGTTACCCCCTCTCGGAACCACAGACTTAGAAATCGCCAGCTCATATACAGTGCATAAAATATATTTATATATATACCCTTATACACCATTTTAATAAAAAATATCACAAAATTCTTCTAAGTCTCTCTGGAAGAGTGAAAGACGCGCACGTTCATTTTCAGAGCTCCTAGACCTTCCTATAAGAAGTTAGCTAAAAAGTAGCTTCGAAAAACGCTTAGGTTAAGTTTCAGAGTTGCTTCTAATGTACCAAAGCTGGACTTAGACATAATTTCACTCTCACAACATTATGGCTGGTTGGAGACAGTCCGAACCACAAGTACCGGGTCCATGGTTCTGGCCGTATACTGGGGGGACGGGGACGACTCCCATTAACCCCTGACTATACCGGGGATACGCTTATCACAATGCCTTTCTGGTCTGTGCTGAAGCAGGGCATTCTGGCAGCCAAGTGGCTTGACCTTTATTAGTGAGCCTGGTTACCCCCTCTCGGAACCACAGACTTAGAAATCGCCAGCTCATATACAGTGCATAAAATATATTTATATATATACCCTTATACACCATTTTAATATAAAATATCACAAAATTCTTCTAAGACCCTCGGAAAGAGTGAAAGACGCGCACGTTTATTTTCAGAGCTCCTAGACCTTCCTATAAGAAGTTAGCCAAAAAGTATCTTCGAAAAACGCTTAGGTTAAGTTTCAGAGTTGCTTCTAATGTACCAAAGCTGGACTTAGACATAATTTCACTCTCACAACATTATGACTGGTTGGAGACAGTCCGAACCACAAGTACCGGGTCCATGGTTCTGGCCGTATACTGGGGGGACGGGGACGACTCCCATTAACCCCTGACTATACCGGGGATACGCTTATCACAATGCCTTTCTGGTCTGTGCTGAAGCAGGGCATTCTAGCAGGCAAGTGGCTTGACCTTTATTAGTGAGCCTGGTTACCCCCTCTCGGAACCACAGACTTAGAAATCGCCAGCTCATATACAGTGCATAAAATATATTTATATATATACCCTTATACACCATTTTAATAAAAAATATCACAAAATTCTTCTAAGTCCCTCGGGAAGAGTGAAAGACGCGCACGTTCATTTTCAGAGCTCCTAGACCTTCCTATAAGAAGTTAGCCAAAAAGTAGCTTCGAAAAACGCTTAGGTTAAGTTTCAGAGTTGCTTCTAATGTACCAAAGCTGGACTTAGACATAATGTCACTCTCACAACATTATAGCTGGTTGGAGACAGTCCGAACCACAAGTACCGGGTCCATGGTTCTGGCCGTATACTGGGGGGACGGGGACGACTCCCATTAACCCCTGACTATACCGGGGATACGCTTATCACAATGCCTTTCTGGTCTGTGCTGAAGCAGGGCATTCTGGCAGCCAAGTGGCTTGACCTTTATTAGTGAGCCTGGTTACCCCCTCTCGGAACCACAGACTTAGAAATCGCCAGCTCATATACAGTGCATAAAATATATTTATATATATACCCTTATACACCATTTTAATAAAAAATATCACAAAATTCTTCTAAGTCTCTCGGGAAGAGTGAAAGACGCGCACGTTCATTTTCAGAGCTCCTAGACCTTCCTATAAGAAGTTAGCTAAAAAGTAGCTTCGAAAAACGCTTAGGTTAAGTTTCAGAGTTGCTTCTAATGTACCAAAGCTGGACTTAGACATAATTTCACTCTCACAACATTATGGCTGGTTGGAGAGGGTCCGAACCACAAGTACCGGGTCCATGGTTCTGGCCGTATACTGGGGGGACGGGGACGACTCCCATTAACCCCTGACTATACCGGGGATACGCTTATCACAATGCCTTTCTGGTCTGTGCTGAAGCAGGGCATTCTGGCAGCCAAGTGGCTTGACCTTTATTAGTGAGCCTGGTTACCCCCTCTCGGAACCACAGACTTAGAAATCGCCAGCTCATATACAGTGCATAAAATATATTTATATATATACCCTTATACACCATTTTAATAAAAAAATATCACAAAATTCTTCTAAGTCTCTCGGGAAGAGTGAAAGACGCGCACGTTCATTTTCAGAGCTCCTAGACCTTCCTATAAGAAGTTAGCCAAAAAGTAGCTTCGAAAAACGCTTAGGTTAAGTTTCAGAGTTGCTTCTAATGTACCAAAGCTGGACTTAGACATAATTTCACTCTCACAACATTATGGCTGGTTGGAGAGGGTCCGAACCACAAGTACCGGGTCCATGGTTCTGGCCGTATACTGGGGGGACGGGGACGACTCCCATTAACCCCTGACTATACCGGGGATACGCTTATCACAATGCCTTTCTGGTCTGTGCTGAAGCAGGGCATTCTGGCAGCCAAGTGGCTTGACCTTTATTAGTGAGCCTGGTTACCCCCTCTCGGAACCACAGACTTAGAAATCGCCAGCTCATATACAGTGCATAAAATATATTTATATATATACCCTTATACACCATTTTAATAAAAAAATATCACAAAATTCTTCTAAGTCTCTCGGGAAGAGTGAAAGACGCGCACGTTCATTTTCAGAGCTCCTAGACCTTCCTATAAGAAGTTAGCCAAAAAGTAGCTTCGAAAAACGCTTAGGTTAAGTTTCAGAGTTGCTTCTAATGTACCAAAGCTGGACTTAGACATAATTTCACTCTCACAACATTATGGCTGGTTGGAGACAGTCCGAACCACAAGTACCGGGTCCATGGTTCTGGCCGTATACTGGGGGGACGGGGACGACTCCCATTAACTCCTGACTATACCGGGGATACGCTTATCACAATGCCTTTCTGGTCTGTGCTGAAGCAGGGCATTCTGGCAGCCAAGTGGCTTGACCTTTATTAGTGAGCCTGGTTACCCCCTCTCGGAACCACAGACATAGAAATCGCCAGCTCATATACAGTGCATAAAATATATTTATATATATACCCTTATACACCATTTTAATAAAAAATATCACAAAATTCTTCTAAGTCTCTCTGGAAGAGTGAAAGACGCGCACGTTCATTTTCAGAGCTCCTAGACCTTCCTATAAGAAGTTAGCTAAAAAGTAGCTTCGAAAAACGCTTAGGTTAAGTTTCAGAGTTGCTTCTAATGTACCAAAGCTGGACTTAGACATAATTTCACTCTCACAACATTATGGCTGGTTGGAGACAGTCCGAACCACAAGTACCGGGTCCATGGTTCTGGCCGTATACTGGGGGGACGGGGACGACTCCCATTAACCCCTGACTATACCGGGGATACGCTTATCACAATGCCTTTCTGGTCTGTGCTGAAGCAGGGCATTCTGGCAGCCAAGTGGCTTGACCTTTATTAGTGAGCCTGGTTACCCCCTCTCGGAACCACAGACTTAGAAATCGCCAGCTCATATACAGTGCATAAAATATATTTATATATATACCCTTATACACCATTTTAATATAAAATATCACAAAATTCTTCTAAGTCCCTCGGAAAGAGTGAAAGACGCGCACGTTCATTTTCAGAGCTCCTAGACCTTCCTATAAGAAGTTAGCCAAAAAGTAGCTTCGAAAAACGCTTAGGTTAAGTTTCAGAGTTGCTTCTAATGTACCAAAGCTGGACTTAGACATAATTTCACTCTCACAACATTATGACTGGTTGGAGACAGTCCGAACCACAAGTACCGGGTCCATGGTTCTGGCCGTATACTGGGGGGACGGGGACGACTCCCATTAACCCCTGACTATACCGGGGATACGCTTATCACAATGCCTTTCTGGTCTGTGCTGAAGCAGGGCATTCTAGCAGGCAAGTGGCTTGACCTTTATTAGTGAGCCTGGTTACCCCCTCTCGGAACCACAGACTTAGAAATCGCCAGCTCATATACAGTGCATAAAATATATTTATATATATACCCTTATACACCATTTTAATAAAAAATATCACAAAATTCTTCTAAGTCCCTCGGGAAGAGTGAAAGACGCGCACGTTCATTTTCAGAGCTCCTAGACCTTCCTATAAGAAGTTAGCCAAAAAGTAGCTTCGAAAAACGCTTAGGTTAAGTTTCAGAGTTGCTTCTAATGTACCAAAGCTGGACTTAGACATAATGTCACTCTCACAACATTATAGCTGGTTGGAGACAGTCCGAACCACAAGTACCGGGTCCATGGTTCTGGCCGTATACTGGGGGGACGGGGACGACTCCCATTAACCCCTGACTATACCGGGGATACGCTTATCACAATGCCTTTCTGGTCTGTGCTGAAGCAGGGCATTCTGGCAGCCAAGTGGCTTGACCTTTATTAGTGAGCCTGGTTACCCCCTCTCGGAACCACAGACTTAGAAATCGCCAGCTCATATACAGTGCATAAAATATATTTATATATATACCCTTATACACCATTTTAATAAAAAATATCACAAAATTCTTCTAAGTCTCTCGGGAAGAGTGAAAGACGCGCACGTTCATTTTCAGAGCTCCTAGACCTTCCTATAAGAAGTTAGCTAAAAAGTAGCTTCGAAAAACGCTTAGGTTAAGTTTCAGAGTTGCTTCTAATGTACCAAAGCTGGACTTAGACATAATTTCACTCTCACAACATTATGGCTGGTTGGAGAGGGTCCGAACCACAAGTACCGGGTCCATGGTTCTGGCCGTATACTGGGGGGACGGGGACGACTCCCATTAACCCCTGACTATACCGGGGATACGCTTATCACAATGCCTTTCTGGTCTGTGCTGAAGCAGGGCATTCTGGCAGCCAAGTGGCTTGACCTTTATTAGTGAGCCTGGTTACCCCCTCTCGGAACCACAGACTTAGAAATCGCCAGCTCATATACAGTGCATAAAATATATTTATATATATACCCTTATACACCATTTTAATAAAAAAATATCACAAAATTCTTCTAAGTCTCTCGGGAAGAGTGAAAGACGCGCACGTTCATTTTCAGAGCTCCTAGACCTTCCTATAAGAAGTTAGCCAAAAAGTAGCTTCGAAAAACGCTTAGGTTAAGTTTCAGAGTTGCTTCTAATGTACCAAAGCTGGACTTAGACATAATTTCACTCTCACAACATTATGGCTGGTTGGAGAGGGTCCGAACCACAAGTACCGGGTCCATGGTTCTGGCCGTATACTGGGGGGACGGGGACGACTCCCATTAACCCCTGACTATACCGGGGATACGCTTATCACAATGCCTTTCTGGTCTGTGCTGAAGCAGGGCATTCTGGCAGCCAAGTGGCTTGACCTTTATTAGTGAGCCTGGTTACCCCCTCTCGGAACCACAGACTTAGAAATCGCCAGCTCATATACAGTGCATAAAATATATTTATATATATACCCTTATACACCATTTTAATAAAAAAATATCACAAAATTCTTCTAAGTCTCTCGGGAAGAGTCAAAGACGCGCACGTTCATTTTCAGAGCTCCTAGACCTTCCTATAAGAAGTTAGCCAAAAAGTAGCTTCGAAAAACGCTTAGGTTAAGTTTCAGAGTTGCTTCTAATGTACCAAAGCTGGACTTAGACATAATTTCACTCTCACAACATTATGGCTGGTTGGAGACAGTCCGAACCACAAGTACCGGGTCCATGGTTCTGGCCGTATACTGGGGGGACGGGGACGACTCCCATTAACTCCTGACTATACCGGGGATACGCTTATCACAATGCCTTTCTGGTCTGTGCTGAAGCAGGGCATTCTGGCAGCCAAGTGGCTTGACCTTTATTAGTGAGCCTGGTTACCCCCTCTCGGAACCACAGACTTAGAAATCGCCAGCTCATATACAGTGCATAAAATATATTTATATATATATACCCTTATACACCATTTTAATAAAAAATATCACAAAATTCTTCTAATTCCCTCGGAAAGAGTGAAAGACGCGCACGTTCATTTTCAGAGCTCCTAGACCTTCCTATAAGAAGTTAGCCAAAAAGTAGCTTCGAAAAACGCTTAGGTTAAGTTTCAGAGTTGCTTCTAATGTACCAAAGCTGGACTTAGATATAATTTCACTCTCACAACATTATGGCTGGTTGGAGACAGTCCGAACCACAAGTACCGGGTCCATGGTTCTGGCCGTATACTGGGGGGACGGGGACGACTCCCATTAACCCCTGACTATACCGGGGATACGCTTATCACAATGCCTTTCTGGTCTGTGCTGAAGCAGGGCATTCTGGCAGCCAAGTGGCTTGACCTTTATTAGTGAGCCTGGTTACCCCCTCTCGGAACCACAGACTTAGAAATCGCCAGCTCATATACAGTGCATATACGCGATTTCAGAATGTGTTCCTAGAACAGCTGCGAGCAACTTTTTTACTCAACGTTAACAACACATCTGAAGCTTAATATTTCTGGGCTGAAGCGGGGAGGATTAGACAAAGTGTGCACTGTAAAGGGGAAGTCTGTGGCATTAACAGGAAGGGAGAAAAAGTACTTTCTACCCATTTTTAGTTCAGCGGTAAAACTGAAATTTCTATGGAACTGCAGCTCGGCTTGTGACTGTGGTTTTCCCGGTCACACAAAAATGCTGAAATTCGACTTATACAGTGTTTGTGCTTATTAAACTTGATGAATTCTCTCCTCTTGACGGTAGAATAGTGTGTAAAGCAAAGCACAATACATTGCTATGTGTAGAAGCAAAGATATACGCGATTTCATAATGTGTTCCTAGAACAGCTGCGAGCAACTTTTTTACTCAACGTTAACAACACATCTGAAGCTCAATATTTCTGGGCTGAAGCGGGGAGGATTAGACAAAGTATGCACTGTAAAGGGGAAGTCTGTGGCATTAACAGGAAGGGAGAAAAAGTACTTTCTACCCATTTTTAGTTCAGCGGTAAAACTGAAATTTCTATGGAACTGCAGCTCGGCTTGTGACTGTGGTTTTCCCGGTCACACAAAAATGCTGAAATTCGACTTATACAGTGTTTGTGCTTATTAAACTTGATGAATTCTCTCCTCTTGACGGTAGAATAGTGTGTAAAGCAAAGCACAATACATTGCTATGTGTAGAAGCAAAGATATACGCGATTTCATAATGTGTTCCTAGAACAGCTGCGAGCAACTTTTTTACTCAACGTTAACAACACATCTGAAGCTCAATATTTCTGGGCTGAAGCGGGGAGGATTAGACAAAGTGTGCACTGTAAAGGGGAAGTCTGTGGCATTAACAGGAAGGGAGAAAAAGTACTTTCTACCCATTTTTAGGTTCAGAGGTAAAACTGAAGTTTCTATGGAACTGCAGCTCGGCTTGTGACTGTGGTTTTCCCGGTCACACAAAAATGCTGAAATTCGACTTATACAGTGTTTGTGCTTATTAAACTTGATGAATTCTCTCCTCTTGACGGTAGAATAGTGTGTAAAGCAAAGCACAATACATTGCTATGTGTAGAAGCAAAGATATACGCGATTTCATAATGTGTTCCTAGAACAGCTGCGAGCAACTTTTTTACTCAACGTTAACAACACATCTGAAGCTTAATATTTCTGGGCTGAAGCGGGGAGGATTAGACAAAGTGTGCACTGTAAAGGGGAAGTCTGTGGCATTAACAGGAAGGGAGAAAAAGTACTTTCTACCCATTTCTAGTTCAGCGGTAAAACTGAAATTTCTATGGCAGCTCGGCTTGTGACTCTGGTTTTCCCGGTCACACAAAAATGCTGAAATTCGACTTATACAGTGTTTGTGCTTATTAAACTTGATGAATTCTCTCCTCTTGACGGTAGAATAGTGTGTAAAGCAAAGCACAATACATTGCTATGTGTAGAAGCAAAGATATACGCGATTTCATAATGTGTTCCTAGAACAGCTGCGAGCAACTTTTTTACTCAACGTTAACAACACATCTGAAGCTCAATATTTCTGGGCTGAAGCGGGGAGGATTAGACAAAGTGTGCACTGTAAAGGGGAAGTCTGTGGCATTAACAGGAAGGGAGAAAAAGTACTTTCTACCCATTTTTAGTTCAGCGGTAAAACTGAAATTTCTATGGAACTGCAGCTCGGCTTGTGACTGTGGTTTTCCCGGTCACACAAAAATGCTGAAATTCGACTTATACAGTGTTTGTGCTTATTAAACTTGATGAATTCTCTCCTCTTGACGGTAGAATAGTGTGTAAAGCAAAGCACAATACATTGCTATGTGTAGAAGCAAAGATATACGCGATTTCAGAATGTGTTCCTAGAACAGCTGCGAGCAACTTTTTTACTCAACGTTAACAACACATCTGAAGCTTAATATTTCTGGGCTGAAGCGGGGAGGATTAGACAAAGTGTGCACTGTAAAGGGGAAGTCTCTGGCATTAACAGGAAGGGAGAAAAAGTACTTTCTACCCATTTCTAGTTCAGCGGTAAAACTGAAATTTCTATGGAACTGCAGCTCGGCTTGTGACTGTGGTTTTCCCGGTCACACAAAAATGCTGAAATTCGACTTATACAGTGTTTGTGCTTATTAAACTTGATGAATTCTCTCCTCTTGACGGTAGAATAGTGTGTAAAGCAAAGCACAATACATTGCTATGTGTAGAAGCAAAGATATACGCGATTTCAGAATGTGTTCCTAGAACAGCTGCGAGCAACTTTTTTACTCAACGTTAACAACACATCTGAAGCTCAATATTTCTGGGCTGAAGCGGGGAGGATTAGACAAAGTGTGCACTGTAAAGGGGAAGTCTGTGGCATTAACAGGAAGGGAGAAAAAGTACTTTCTACCCATTTTTAGTTCAGCGGTAAAACTGAAATTTCTATGGAACTGCAGCTCGGCTTGTGACTGTGGTTTTCCCGGTCACACAAAAATGCTGAAATTCGACTTATACAGTGTTTGTGCTTATTAAACTTGATGAATTCTCTCCTCTTGACGGTAGAATAGTGTGTAAAGCAAAGCACAATACATTGCTATGTGTAGAAGCAAAGATATACGCGATTTCAGAATGTGTTCCTAGAACAGCTGCGAGCAACTTTTTTACTCAACGTTAACAACATATCTGAAGCTCAATATTTCTGGGCTGAAGCGGGGAGGATTAGACAAAGTGTGCACTGTAAAGGGAAAGTCTGTGGCATTAACAGGAAGGGAGAAAAAGTACTTTCTACCCATTTTTAGTTCAGCGGTAAAACTGAAGTTTCTATGGAACTGCAGCTCGGCTTGTGACTCTGGTTTTCCCGGTCACACAAAAATGCTGAAATTCGACTTATACAGTGTTTGTGCTTATTAAACTTGATGAATTCTCTCCTCTTGACGGTAGAATAGTGTGTAAAGCAAAGCACAATACATTGCTATGTGTAGAAGCAAAGATATACGCGATTTCAGAATGTGTTCCTAGAACAGCTGCGAGCAACTTTTTTACTCAACGTTAACAACACATCTGAAGCTCAATATTTCTGGGCTGAAGCGGGGAGGATTAGACAAAGTGTGCACTGTAAAGGGAAAGTCTGTGGCATTAACAGGAAGGGAGAAAAAGTACTTTCTACCCATTTTTAGTTCAGCGGTAAAACTGAAATTTCTATGGAACTGCAGCTCGGCTTGTGACTGTGGTTTTCCCGGTCACACAAAAATGCTGAAATTCGACTTATACAGTGTTTGTGCTTATTAAACTTGATGAATTCTCTCCTCTTGACGGTAGAATAGTGTGTAAAGCAAAGCACAATACATTGCTATGTGTAGAAGCAAAGATATACGCGATTTCAGAATGTGTTCCTAGAACAGCTGCGAGCAACTTTTTTACTCAACGTTAACAACACATCTGAAGCTCAATATTTCTGGGCTGAAGCGGGGAAGATTAGACAAAGTGTGCACTGTAAAGGGGAAGTCTGTGGCATTAACAGGAAGGGAGAAAAAGTACTTTCTACCCATTTTTAGTTCAGCGGTAAAACTGAAATTTCTATGGAACTGCAGCTCGGCTTGTGACTGTGGTTTTCCCGGTCACACAAAAATGCTGAAATTCGACTTATACAGTGTTTGTGCTTATTAAACTTGATGAATTCTCTCCTCTTTACGGTAGAATAGTGTGTAAAGCAAAGCACAATACATTGCTATGTGTAGAAGCAAAGATATACGCGATTTCAGAATGGGTTCCTAGAACAGCTGCGAGCAACTTTTTTACTCAACGTTAACAACACATCTGAAGCTTAATATTTCTGGGCTGAAGCGGGGAGGATTAGACAAAGTGTGCACTGTAAAGGGGAAGTCTGTGGCATGAACAGGAAGGGAGAAAAAGTACTTTCTACCCATTTCTAGTTCAGCGGTAAAACTGAAATTTCTATGGAACTGCAGCTCGGCTTGTGACTGTGGTTTTCCCGGTCACACAAAAATGCTGAAATTCGACTTATACAGTGTTTGTGCTTATTAAACTTGATGAATTCTCTCCTCTTGACGGTAGAATAGTGTGTAAAGCAAAGCACAATACATTGCTATGAGTAGAAGCAAATATATACGCGATTTCATAATGTGTTCCTAGAACAGCTGCGAGCAACTTTTTTACTCAACGTTAACAACACATCTGAAGCTCAATATTTCTGGGCTGAAGCGGGGAGGATTAGACAAAGTGTGCACTGTAAAGGGGAAGTCTGTGGCATTAACAGGAAGGGAGAAAAAGTACTTTCTACCCATTTCTAGTTCAGCGGTAAAACTGAAATTTCTATGGAACTGCAGCTCGGCTTGTGACTGTGGTTTTCCCGGTCACACAAAAATGCTGAAATTCGACTTATACAGTGTTTGTGCTTATTAAACTTGATGAATTCTCTCCTCTTGACGGTAGAATAGTGTGTAAAGCAAAGCACAATACATTGCTATGTGTAGAAGCAAAGATATACGCGATTTCAGAATGTGTTCCTAGAACAGCTGCGAGCAACTTTTTTACTCAACGTTAACAACACATCTGAAGCTTAATATTTCTGGGCTGAAGCGGGGAGGATTAGACAAAGTGTGCACTGTAAAGGGGAAGTCTGTGGCATTAACAGGAAGGGAGAAAAAGTACTTTCTACCCATTTCTAGTTCAGCGGTAAAACTGAAATTTCTATGGAACTGCAGCTCGGCTTGTGACTGTGGTTTTCCCGGTCACACAAAAATGCTGAAATTCGACTTATACAGTGTTTGTGCTTATTAAACTTGATGAATTCTCTCCTCTTGACGGTAGAATAGTGTGTAAAGCAAAGCACAATACATTGCTATGAGTAGAAGCAAAGATATACGCGATTTCATAATGTGTTCCTAGAACAGCTGCGAGCAACTTTTTTACTCAACGTTAACAACACATCTGAAGCTCAATATTTCTGGGCTGAAGCGGGGAGGATTAGACAAAGTGTGCACTGTAAAGGGGAAGTCTGTGGCATTAACAGGAAGGGAGAAAAAGTACTTTCTACCCATTTTTAGTTCAGCGGTAAAACTGAAATTTCTATGGAACTGCAGCTCGGCTTGTGACTGTGGTTTTCCCGGTCACAAAAAAATGCTGAAATTCGACTTATACAGTGTTTGTGCTTATTAAACTTGATGAATTCTCTCCTCTTGACGGTAGAATAGTGTGTAAAGCAAAGCACAATACATTGCTATGTGTAGAAGCAAAGATATACGCGATTTCATAATGTGTTCCTAGAACAGCTGCGAGCAACTTTTTTACTCAACGTTAACAACACATCTGAAGCTCAATATTTCTGGGCTGAAGCGGGGAGGATTAGACAAAGTGTGCACTGTAAAGGGGAAGTCTGTGGCATTAACAGGAAGGGAGAAAAAGTACTTTCGACCCATTTTTAGGTTCAGCGGTAAAACTGAAGTTTCTATGGAACTGCAGCTCGTTTTGTGACTTTGTTTTTCCCGGTCACACAAAAATGCTGAAATTCGACTTATACAGTGTTTGTGCTTATTAAACTTGATGAATTCTCTCCTCTTGACGGGAGAATAGTGTGTAAAGCAAAGCACAATACATTGCTATGTGTAGAAGCAAAGATATACGCGATTTCAGAATGTGTTCCTAGAACAGCTGCGAGCAACTTTTTTACTCAACGTTAACAACACATCTGAAGCTTAATATTTCTGGGCTGAAGCGGGGAGGATTAGACAAAGTGTGCACTGTAAAGGGGAAGTCTGTGGCATTAACAGGAAGGGAGAAAAAGTACTTTCTACCCATTTCTAGTTCAGCGGTAAAACTGAAATTTCTATGGAACTGCAGCTCGGCTTGTGACTGTGGTTTTCCCGGTCACACAAAAATGCTGAAATTCGACTTATACAGTGTTTGTGCTTATTAAACTTGATGAATTCTCTCCTCTTGACGGTAGAATAGTGTGTAAAGCAAAGCACAATACATTGCTATGTGTAGAAGCAAAGATATACGCGATTTCAGAATGTGTTCCTAGAACAGCTGCGAGCAACTTTTTTACTCAACGTTAACAACACATCTGAAGCTCAATATTTCTGGGCTGAAGCGGGGAGGATTAGACAAAGTGTGCACTGTAAAGGCGAAGTCTGTGGCATTAACAGGAAGGGAGAAAAAGTACTTTCTACCCATTTCTAGTTCAGCGGTAAAACTGAAATTTCTATGGAACTGCAGCTCGGCTTGTGACTGTGGTTTTCGCAGTCACACAAAAATGCTGAAATTCGACTTATACAGTGTTTGTGCTTATTAAACTTGATGAATTCTCTCCTCTTGACGGTAGAATAGTGTGTAAAGCAAAGCACAATACATTGCTATGTGTAGAAGCAAAGATATACGCGATTTCAGAATGTGTTCCTAGAACAGCTGCGAGCAACTTTTTTACTCAACGTTAACAACACATCTGAAGCTTAATATTTCTGGGCTGAAGCGGGGAGGATTAGACAAAGTGTGCACTGTAAAGGGGAAGTCTGTGGCATTAACAGGAAGGGAGAAAAAGTACTTTCTACCCATTTCTAGTTCAGCGGTAAAACTGAAATTTCTATGGAACTGCAGCTCGGCTTGTGACTGTGGTTTTCCCGGTCACACAAAAATGCTGAAATTCGACTTATACAGTGTTTGTGCTTATTAAACTTGATGAATTCTCTCCTCTTGACGGTAGAATAGTGTGTAAAGCAAAGCACAATACATTGCTATGTGTAGAAGCAAAGATATACGCGATTTCAGAATGTGTTTCTAGAACAGCTGCGAGCAACTTTTTTACTCAACGTTAACAACACATCTGAAGCTTAATATTTCTGGGCTGAAGCGGGGAGGATTAGACAAAGTGTGCACTGTAAAAGGGAAGTCTGTGGCATTAACAGGAAGGGAGAAAAAGTACTTTCTACCCATTTCTAGTTCAGCGGTAAAACTGAAATTTCTATGGAACTGCAGCTCGGCTTGTGACTGTGGTTTTCCCGGTCACACAAAAATGCTGAAATTCGACTTATACAGTGTTTGTGCTTATTAAACTTGATGAATTCTCTCCTCTTGACGGGAGAATAGTGTGTAAAGCAAAGCACAATACATTGCTATGTGTAGAAGCAAAGATATACGCGATTTCAGAATGTGTTCCTAGAACAGCTGCGAGCAACTTTTTTACTCAACGTTAACAACACATCTGAAGCTTAATATTTCTGGGCTGAAGCGGGGAGGATTAGACAAAGTGTGCACTGTAAAGGGGAAGTCTGTGGCATTAACAGGAAGGGAGAAAAAGTACTTTCTACCCATTTCTAGTTCAGCGGTAAAACTGAAATTTCTATGGAACTGCAGCTCGGCTTGTGACTGTGGTTTTCCCGGTCACACAAAAATGCTGAAATTCGACTTATACAGTGTTTGTGCTTATTAAACTTGATGAATTCTCTCCTCTTGACGGTAGAATAGTGTGTAAAGCAAAGCACAATACATTGCTATGTGTAGAAGCAAAGATATACGCGATTTCAGAATGTGTTCCTAGAACAGCTGCGAGCAACTTTTTTACTCAACGTTAACAACACATCTGAAGCTTAATATTTCTGGGCTGAAGCGGGGAGGATTAGACAAAGTGTGCACTGTAAAGGGGAAGTCTGTGGCATTAACAGGAAGGGAGAAAAAGTACTTTCTACCCATTTCTAGTTCAGCGGTAAAACTGAAATTTCTATGGAACTGCAGCTCGGCTTGTGACTGTGGTTTTCCCGGTCACACAAAAATGCTGAAATTCGACTTATACAGTGTTTGTGCTTATTAACCTTGATGAATTCTCTCCTCTTGACGGTAGAATAGTGTGTAAAGCAAAGCACAATACATTGCTATTTGTAGAAGCAAAGATATACGCGATTTCACAATGTGTTTCTAGAACAGCTGCGAGCAACTTTTTTACTCAACGTTAACAACACATCTGAAGCTTAATATTTCTGGGCTGAAGCGGGGAGGATTAGACAAAGTGTGCACTGTAAAAGGGAAGTCTGTGGCATTAACAGAAAGGGAGAAAAAGTACTTTCTACCCATTTCTATTTCAGCGGTAAAACTGAAATTTCTATGGAACTGCAGCTCGGCTTGTGACTGTGGTTTTCCCGGTCACACAAAAATGCTGAAATTCGACTTATACAGTGTTTGTGCTTATTAAACTTGATGAATTCTCTCCTCTTGACGGGAGAATAGTGTGTAAAGCAAAGCACAATACATTGCTATGTGTAGAAGCAAAGATATACGCGATTTCAGAATGTGTTCCTAGAACAGCTGCGAGCAACTTTTTTACTCAACGTTAACAACACATCTGAAGCTTAATATTTCTGGGCTGAAGCGGGGAGGATTAGACAAAGTGTGCACTGTAAAGGGGAAGTCTGTGGCATTAACAGGAAGGGAGAAAAAGTACTTTCTACCCATTTCTAGTTCAGCGGTAAAACTGAAATTTCTATGGAACTGCAGCTCGGCTTGTGACTGTGGTTTTCCCGGTCACACAAAAATGCTGAAATTCGACTTATACAGTGTTTGTGCTTATTAAACTTGATGAATTCTCTCCTCTTGACGGTAGAATAGTGTGTAAAGCAAAGCACAATACATTGCTATGTGTAGAAGCAAAGATATACGCGATTTCGGAATGTGTTTCTAGAACAGCTGCGAGCAACTTTTTTACTCAACGTTAACAACACATCTGAAGCTTAATATTTCTGGGCTGAAGCGGGGAGGATTAGACAAAGTGTGCACTGTAAAGGGGAAGTCTGTGGCATTAACAGAAAGGGAGAAAAAGTACTTTCTACCCATTTCTATTTCAGCGGTAAAACTGAAATTTCTATGGAACTGCAGCTCGGCTTGTGACTGTGGTTTTCCCGGTCACACAAAAATGCTGAAATTCGACTTATACAGTGTTTGTGCTTATTAAACTTGATGAATTCTCTCCTCTTTACGGGAGAATAGTGTGTAAAGCAAAGCACAATACATTGCTATGTGTAGAAGCAAAGATATACGCGATTTCAGAATGTGTTCCTAGAACAGCTGCGAGCAACTTTTTTACTCAACGTTAACAACACATCTGAAGCTCAATATTTCTGGGCTGAAGCGGGGAGGATTAGACAAAGTGTGCACTGTAAAGGGGAAGTCTGTGGCATTAACAGGAAGGGAGAAAAAGTACTTTCTACCCATTTCTTGTTCAGCGGTAAAACTGAAATTTCTATGGAACTGCAGCTCGGCTTGTGACTGTGGTTTTCCCGGTCACACAAAAATGCTGAAATTCGACTTATACAGTGTTTGTGCTTATTAAACTTGATGAATTCTCTCCTCTTGACGGGAGAATAGTGTGTAAAGCAAAGCACAATACATTGCTATGTGTAGAAGCAAAGATATACGCGATTTCAGAATGTGTTCCTAGAACAGCTGCGAGCAACTTTTTTACTCAACGTTAACAACACATCTGAAGCTTAATATTTCTGGGCTGAAGCGGGGAGGATTAGACAAAGTGTGCACTGTAAAGGGGAAGTCTGTGGCATTAACAGGAAGGGAGAAAAAGTACTTTCTACCCATTTTTAGTTCAGCGGTAAAACTGAAATTTCTATGGAACTGCAGCTCGGCTTGTGACTGTGGTTTTCCCGGTCACACAAAAATGCTGAAATTCGACTTATACAGTGTTTGTGCTTATTAAACTTGATGAATTCTCTCCTCTTGACGGTAGAATAGTGTGTAAAGCAAAGCACAATACATTGCTATGTGTAGAAGCAAAGATATACGCGATTTCAGAATGTGTTCCTAGAACAGCTGCGAGCAACTTTTTTACTCAACGTTAACAACACATCTGAAGCTCAATATTTCTGGGCTGAAGCGGGGAGGATTAGACAAAGTGTGCACTGTAAAGGGGAAGTCTGTGGCATTAACAGGAAGGGAGAAAAAGTACTTTCTACCCATTTTTAGTTCAGCGGTAAAACTGAAATTTCTATGGAACTGCAGCTCGGCTTGTGACTGTGGTTTTCCCGGTCACACAAAAATGCTGAAATTCGATTTATACAGTGTTTGTGCTTATTAAACTTGATGAATTCTCTCCTCTTGACGGTAGAATAGTGTGTAAAGCAAAGCACAATACATTGCTATGTGTAGAAGCAAAGATATACGCGATTTCAGAATGTGTTCCTAGAACAGCTGCGAGCAACTTTTTACTCAACGTTAACAACACATCTGAAGCTTAATATTTCTGGGCTGAAGCGGGGAGGATTAGACAAAGTGTGCACTGTAAAGGGGAAGTCTGTGGCATTAACAGGAAGGGAGAAAAAGTACTTTCTACCCATTTTTAGTTCAGCGGTAAAACTGAAATTTCTATGGAACTGCAGCTCGGCTTGTGACTGTGGTTTTCCCGGTCACACAAAAATGCTGAAATTCGACTTATACAGTGTTTGTGCTTATTAAACTTGATGAATTCTCTCCTCTTGACGGTAGAATAGTGTGTAAAGCAAAGCACAATACATTGCTATGTGTAGAAGCAAAGATATACGCGATTTCAGAATGTGTTCCTAGAACAGCTGCGAGCAACTTTTTTACTCAACGTTAACAACACATCTGAAGCTTAATATTTCTGGGCTGAAGCGGGGAGGATTAGACAAAGTGTGCACTGTAAAGGGGAAGTCTGTGGCATTAACAGGAAGGGAGAAAAAGTACTTTCTACCCATTTCTAGTTCAGCGGTAAAACTGAAATTTCTATGGAACTGCAGCTCGGCTTGTGACTGTGGTTTTCCCGGTCACACAAAAATGCTGAAATTCGACTTATACAGTGTTTGTGCTTATTAACCTTGATGAATTCTCTCCTCTTGACGGTAGAATAGTGTGTAAAGCAAAGCACAATACATTGCTATTTGTAGAAGCAAAGATATACGCGATTTCACAATGTGTTTCTAGAACAGCTGCGAGCAACTTTTTTACTCAACGTTAACAACACATCTGAAGCTTAATATTTCTGGGCTGAAGCGGGGAGGATTAGACAAAGTGTGCACTGTAAAAGGGAAGTCTGTGGCATTAACAGAAAGGGAGAAAAAGTACTTTCTACCCATTTCTATTTCAGCGGTAAAACTGAAATTTCTATGGAACTGCAGCTCGGCTTGTGACTGTGGTTTTCCCGGTCACACAAAAATGCTGAAATTCGACTTATACAGTGTTTGTGCTTATTAAACTTGATGAATTCTCTCCTCTTGACGGGAGAATAGTGTGTAAAGCAAAGCACAATACATTGCTATGTGTAGAAGCAA
Organism: Ascaphus truei; assembly: GCF_040206685.1. Classification (NCBI taxonomy): domain Eukaryota; kingdom Metazoa; phylum Chordata; class Amphibia; order Anura; family Ascaphidae; genus Ascaphus; species Ascaphus truei. Next base: position 1,113,582 of record NW_027457167.1, on the reverse strand, counting down.
AGATATACGCGATTTCAGAATGTGTTCCTAGAACAGCTGCGAGCAACTTTTTTACTCAACGTTAACAACACATCTGAAGCTTAATATTTCTGGGCTGAAGCGGGGAGGATTAGACAAAGTGTGCACTGTAAAGGGGAAGTCTGTGGCATTAACAGGAAGGGAGAAAAAGTACTTTCTACCCATTTCTAGTTCAGCGGTAAAACTGAAATTTCTATGGAACTGCAGCTCGGCTTGTGACTGTGGTTTTCCCGGTCACACAAAAATGCTGAAATTCGACTTATACAGTGTTTGTGCTTATTAAACTTGATGAATTCTCTCCTCTTGACGGGAGAATAGTGTGTAAAGCAAAGCACAATACATTGCTATGTGTAGAAGCAAAGATATACGCGATTTCAGAATGTGTTCCTAGAACAGCTGCGAGCAACTTTTTTACTCAACGTTAACAACACATCTGAAGCTTAATATTTCTGGGCTGAAGCGGGGAGGATTAGACAAAGTGTGCACTGTAAAGGGGAAGTCTGTGGCATTAACAGGAAGGGAGAAAAAGTACTTTCTACCCATTTCTAGTTCAGCGGTAAAACTGAAATTTCTATGGAACTGCAGCTCGGCTTGTGACTGTGGTTTTCCCGGTCACACAAAAATGCTGAAATTCGACTTATACAGTGTTTGTGCTTATTAAACTTGATGAATTCTCTCCTCTTGACGGTAGAATAGTGTGTAAAGCAAAGCACAATACATTGCTATGTGTAGAAGCAAAGATATACGCGATTTCAGAATGTGTTTCTAGAACAGCTGCGAGCAACTTTTTTACTCAACGTTAACAACACATCTGAAGCTTAATATTTCTGGGCTGAAGCGGGGAGGATTAGACAAAGTGTGCACTGTAAAAGGGAAGTCTATGGCATTAACAGAAAGGGAGAAAAAGTACTTTCTACCCATTTCTATTTCAGCGGTAAAACTGAAATTTCTATGGAACTGCAGCTCGGCTTGTGACTGTGGTTTTCCCGGTCACACAAAAATGCTGAAATTCGACTTATACAGTGTTTGTGCTTATTAAACTTGATGAATTCTCTCCTCTTTACGGGAGAATAGTGTGTAAAGCAAAGCACAATACATTGCTATGTGTAGAAGCAAAGATATACGCGATTTCAGAATGTGTTCCTAGAACAGCTGCGAGCAACTTTTTTACTCAACGTTAACAACACATCTGAAGCTCAATATTTCTGGGCTGAAGCGGGGAGGATTAGACAAAGTGTGCACTGTAAAGGGGAAGTCTGTGGCATTAACAGGAAGGGAGAAAAAGTACTTTCTACCCATTTCTTGTTCAGCGGTAAAACTGAAATTTCTATGGAACTGCAGCTCGGCTTGTGACTGTGGTTTTCCCGGTCACACAAAAATGCTGAAATTCGACTTATACAGTGTTTGTGCTTATTAAACTTGATGAATTCTCTCCTCTTGACGGGAGAATAGTGTGTAAAGCAAAGCACAATACATTGCTATGTGTAGAAGCAAAGATATACGCGATTTCAGAATGTGTTCCTAGAACAGCTGCGAGCAACTTTTTTACTCAACGTTAACAACACATCTGAAGCTTAATATTTCTGGGCTGAAGCGGGGAGGATTAGACAAAGTGTGCACTGTAAAGGGGAAGTCTGTGGCATTAACAGGAAGGGAGAAAAAGTACTTTCTACCCATTTTTAGTTCAGCGGTAAAACTGAAATTTCTATGGAACTGCAGCTCGGCTTGTGACTGTGGTTTTCCCGGTCACACAAAAATGCTGAAATTCGACTTATACAGTGTTTGTGCTTATTAAACTTGATGAATTCTCTCCTCTTGACGGTAGAATAGTGTGTAAAGCAAAGCACAATACATTGCTATGTGTAGAAGCAAAGATATACGCGATTTCAGAATGTGTTCCTAGAACAGCTGCGAGCAACTTTTTTACTCAACGTTAACAACACATCTGAAGCTCAATATTTCTGGGCTGAAGCGGGGAGGATTAGACAAAGTGTGCACTGTAAAGGGGAAGTCTGTGGCATTAACAGGAAGGGAGAAAAAGTACTTTCTACCCATTTTTAGTTCAGCGGTAAAACTGAAATTTCTATGGAACTGCAGCTCGGCTTGTGACTGTGGTTTTCCCGGTCACACAAAAATGCTGAAATTCGACTTATACAGTGTTTGTGCTTATTAAACTTGATGAATTCTCTCCTCTTGACGGTAGAATAGTGTGTAAAGCAAAGCACAATACATTGCTATGTGTAGAAGCAAAGATATACGCGATTTCAGAATGTGTTCCTAGAACAGCTGCGAGCAACTTTTTTACTCAACGTTAACAACACATCTGAAGCTTAATATTTCTGGGCTGAAGCGGGGAGGATTAGACAAAGTGTGCACTGTAAAGGGGAAGTCTGTGGCATTAACAGGAAGGGAGAAAAAGTACTTTCTACCCATTTTTAGTTCAGCGGTAAAACTGAAATTTCTATGGAACTGCAGCTCGGCTTGTGACTGTGGTTTTCCCGGTCACACAAAAATGCTGAAATTCGACTTATACAGTGTTTGTGCTTATTAAACTTGATGAATTCTCTCCTCTTGACGGTAGAATAGTGTGTAAAGCAAAGCACAATACATTGCTATGTGTAGAAGCAAAGATATACGCGATTTCAGAATGTGTTCCTAGAACAGCTGCGAGCAACTTTTTTACTCAACGTTAACAACACATCTGAAGCTTAATATTTCTGGGCTGAAGCGGGGAGGATTAGACAAAGTGTGCACTGTAAAGGGGAAGTCTGTGGCATTAACAGGAAGGGAGAAAAAGTACTTTCTACCCATTTTTAGTTCAGCGGTAAAACTGAAATTTCTATGGAACAGCAGCTCGGCTCGTGACTGTGGTTTTCCCGGTCACACAAAAATGCTGAAATTCGACTTATACAGTGTTTGTGCTTATTAAACTTGATGAATTCTCTCCTCTTGACGGTAGAATAGTGTGTAAAGCAAAGCACAATACATTGCTATGTGTAGAAGCAAAGATATACGCGATTTCAGAATGTGTTCCTAGAACAGCTGCGAGCAACTTTTTTACTCAACGTTAACAACACATCTGAAGCTTAATATTTCTGGGCTGAAGCGGGGAGGATTAGACAAAGTGTGCACTGTAAAAGGGAAGTCTGTGGCATTAACAGAAAGGGAGAAAAAGTACTTTCTACCCATTTCTATTTCAGCGGTAAAACTGAAATTTCTATGGAACTGCAGCTCGGCTTGTGACTGTGGTTTTCCCGGTCACACAAAAATGCTGAAATTCGACTTATACAGTGTTTGTGCTTATTAAACTTGATGAATTCTCTCCTCTTGACGGGAGAATAGTGTGTAAAGCAAAGCACAATACATTGCTATGTGTAGAAGCAAAGATATACGCGATTTCAGAATGTGTTCCTAGAACAGCTGCGAGCAACTTTTTTACTCAACGTTAACAACACATCTGAAGCTTAATATTTCTGGGCTGAAGCGGGGAGGATTAGACAAAGTGTGCACTGTAAAGGGGAAGTCTGTGGCATTAACAGGAAGGGAGAAAAAGTACTTTCTACCCATTTTTAGTTCAGCGGTAAAACTGAAATTTCTATGGAACTGCAGCTCGGCTCGTGACTGTGGTTTTCCCGGTCACACAAAAATGCTGAAATTCGACTTATACAGTGTTTGTGCTTATTAAACTTGATGAATTCTCTCCTCTTGACGGTAGAATAGTGTGTAAAGCAAAGCACAATACATTGCTATGTGTAGAAGCAAAGATATACGCGATTTCAGAATGTGTTCCTAGAACAGCTGCGAGCAACTTTTTTACTCAACGTTAACAACACATCTGAAGCTTAATATTTCTGGGCTGAAGCGGGGAGGATTAGACAAAGTGTGCACTGTAAAGGGGAAGTCTGTGGCATTAACAGGAAGGGAGAAAAAGTACTTTCTACCCATTTTTAGTTCAGCGGTAAAACTGAAATTTCTATGGAACTGCAGCTCGGCTTGTGACTGTGGTTTTCCCGGTCACACAAAAATGCTGAAATTCGACTTATACAGTGTTTGTGCTTATTAAACTTGATGAATTCTCTCCTCTTGACGGTAGAATAGTGTGTAAAGCAAAGCACAATACATTGCTATGTGTAGAAGCAAAGATATACGCGATTTCAGAATGTGTTCCTAGAACAGCTGCGAGCAACTTTTTTACTCAACGTTAACAACACATCTGAAGCTTAATATTTCTGGGCTGAAGCGGGGAGGATTAGACAAAGTGTGCACTGTAAAAGGGAAGTCTGTGGCATTAACAGAAAGGGAGAAAAAGTACTTTCTACCCATTTCTATTTCAGCGGTAAAACTGAAATTTCTATGGAACTGCAGCTCGGCTTGTGACTGTGGTTTTCCCGGTCACACAAAAATGCTGAAATTCGACTTATACAGTGTTTGTGCTTATTAAACTTGATGAATTCTCTCCTCTTGACGGGAGAATAGTGTGTAAAGCAAAGCACAATACATTGCTATGTGTAGAAGCAAAGATATACGCGATTTCAGAATGTGTTCCTAGAACAGATGCGAGCAACTTTTTTACTCAACGTTAACAACACATCTGAAGCTTAATATTTCTGGGCTGAAGCGGGGAGGATTAGACAAAGTGTGCACTGTAAAGGGGAAGTCTGTGGCATTAACAGGAAGGGAGAAAAAGTACTTTCTACCCATTTCTAGTTCAGCGGTAAAACTGAAATGTCTATGGAACTGCAGCTCGGCTTGTGACTGTGGTTTTCCCGGTCACACAGTGTTTGTGCTTATTAACCTTGATGAATTCTCTCCTCTTGACGGTAGAATAGTGTGTAAAGCAAAGCACAATACATTGCTATGTGTAGAAGCAAAGATATACGCGATTTCAGAATGTGTTCCTAGAACAGCTGCGAGCAACTTTTTTACTCAACGTTAACAACACATCTGAAGCTTAATATTTCTGGGCTGAAGCGGGGAGGATTAGACAAAGTGTGCACTGTAAAGGGGAAGTCTGTGGCATTAACAGGAAGGGAGAAAAAGTACTTTCTACCCATTTTTAGTTCAACGGTAAAACTGAAATTTCTATGGAACTGCAGCTCGGCTCGTGACTGTGGTTTTCCCGGTCACACAAAAATGCTGAAATTCGACTTATACAGTGTTTGTGCTTATTAAACTTGATGAATTCTCTCCTCTTGACGGTAGAATAGTGTGTAAAGCAAAGCACAATACATTGCTATGTGTAGAAGCAAAGATATACGCGATTTCAGAATGTGTTCCTAGAACAGCTGCGAGCAACTTTTTTACTCAACGTTAACAACACATCTGAAGCTTAATATTTCTGGGCTGAAGCGGGGAGGATTAGACAAAGTGTGCACTGTAAAGGGGAAGTCTGTGGCATTAACAGGAAGGGAGAAAAAGTACTTTCTACCCATTTTTAGTTCAGCGGTAAAACTGAAATTTCTATGGAACTGCAGCTCGGCTTGTGACTGTGGTTTTCCCGGTCACACAAAAATGCTGAAATTCGACTTATACAGTGTTTGTGCTTATTAAACTTGATGAATTCTCTCCTCTTGACGGTAAAATAGTGTGTAAAGCAAAGCACAATACATTGCTATGTGTAGAAGCAAAGATATACGCGATTTCAGAATGTGTTCCTAGAACAGCTGCGAGCAACTTTTTTACTCAACGTTAACAACACATCTGAAGCTTAATATTTCTGGGCTGAAGCGGGGAGGATTAGACAAAGTGTGCACTGTAAAGGGGAAGTCTGTGGCATTAACAGGAAGGGAGAAAAAGTACTTTCTACCCATTTTTAGTTCAGCGGTAAAACTGAAATTTCTATGGAACAGCAGCTCGGCTCGTGACTGTGGTTTTCCCGGTCACACAAAAATGCTGAAATTCGACTTATACAGTGTTTGTGCTTATTAAACTTGATGAATTCTCTCCTCTTGACGGTAGAATAGTGTGTAAAGCAAAGCACAATACATTGCTATGTGTAGAAGCAAAGATATACGCGATTTCAGAATGTGTTCCTAGAACAGCTGCGAGCAACTTTTTTACTCAACGTTAACAACACATCTGAAGCTTAATATTTCTGGGCTGAAGCGGGGAGGATTAGACAAAGTGTGCACTGTAAAGGGGAAGTCTGTGGCATTAACAGGAAGGGGGAAAAAGTACTTTCTACCCATTTTTAGTTCAGCGGTAAAACTGAAATTTCTATGGAACAGCAGCTCGGCTCGTGACTGTGGTTTTCCCGGTCACACAAAAATGCTGAAATTCGACTTATACAGTGTTTGTGCTTATTAAACTTGATGAATTCTCTCCTCTTGACGGTAGAATAGTGTGTAAAGCAAAGCACAATACATTGCTATGTGTAGAAGCAAAGATATACGCGATTTCAGAATGTGTTCCTAGAACAGCTGCGAGCAACTATTTTACTCAACGTTAACAACACATCTGAAGCTTAATATTTCTGGGCTGAAGCGGGGAGGATTAGACAAAGTGTGCACTGTAAAGGGGAAGTCTGTGGCATTAACAGGAAGGGAGAAAAAGTACTTTCTACCCATTTTTATTTCAGCGGTAAAACTGAAATTTCTATGGAACTGCAGCTCGGCTCGTGACTGTGGTTTTCCCGGTCACACAAAAATGCTGAAATTCGACTTATACAGTGTTTGTGCTTATTAAACTTGATGAATTCTCTCCTCTTGACGGTAGAATAGTGTGTAAAGCAAAGCACAATACATTGCTATGTGTAGAAGCAAAGATATACGCGATTTCAGAATGTGTTCCTAGAACAGCTGCGAGCAACTTTTTTACTCAACGTTAACAACACATCTGAAGCTTAATATTTCTGGGCTGAAGCGGGGAGGATTAGACAAAGTGTGCACTGTAAAGGGGAAGTCTGTGGCATTAACAGGAAGGGAGAAAAAGTACTTTCTACCCATTTTTAGTTCAGCGGTAAAACTGAAATTTCTTTGGAACAGCAGCTCGGCTCGTGACTGTGGTTTTCCCGGTCACACAAAAATGCTGAAATTCGACTTATACAGTGTTTGTGCTTATTAAACTTGATGAATTCTCTCCTCTTGACGGTAGAATAGTGTGTAAAGCAAAGCACAATACATTGCTATGTGTAGAAGCAAAGATATACGCGATTTCAGAATGTGTTCCTAGAACAGCTGCGAGCAACTTTTTTACTCAACGTTAACAACACATCTGTAGCTTAATATTTCTGGGCTGAAGCGGGGAGGATTAGACAAAGTGTGCACTGTAAAAGGGAAGTCTGTGGCATTAACAGAAAGGGAGAAAAAGTACTTTCTACCCATTTCTATTTCAGCGGTAAAACTGAAATTTCTATGGAACTGCAGCTCGGCTTGTGACTGTGGTTTTCCCGGTCACACAAAAATGCTGAAATTCGACTTATACAGTGTTTGTGCTTATTAAACTTGATGAATTCTCTCCTCTTGACGGTAGAATAGTGTGTAAAGCAAAGCACAATACATTGCTATGTGTAGAAGCAAAGATATACGCGATTTCAGAATGTGTTCCTAGAACAGCTGCGAGCAACTTTTTTACTCAACGTTAACAACACATCTGAAGCTTAATATTTCTGGGCTGAAGCGGGGAGGATTAGACAAAGTGTGCACTGTAAAAGGGAAGTCTGTGGCATTAACAGAAAGGGAGAAAAAGTACTTTCTACCCATTTCTATTTCAGCGGTAAAACTGAAATTTCTATGGAACTGCAGCTCGGCTTGTGACTGTGGTTTTCCCGGTCACACAAAAATGCTGAAATTCGACTTATACAGTGTTTGTGCTTATTAAACTTGATGAATTCTCTCCTCTTGACGGGAGAATAGTGTGTAAAGCAAAGCACGATACATTGCTATGTGTAGAAGCAAAGATATACGCGATTTCAGAATGTGTTCCTAGAACAGCTGCGAGCAACTTTTTTACTCAACGTTAACAACACATCTGAAGCTTAATATTTCTGGGCTGAAGCGGGGAGGATTAGACAAAGTGTGCACTGTAAAGGGGAAGTCTGTGGCATTAACAGGAAGGGAGAAAAAGTACTTTCTACCCATTTCTAGTTCAGCGGTAAAACTGAAATGTCTATGGAACTGCAGCTCGGCTTGTGACTGTGGTTTTCCCGGTCACACAGTGTTTGTGCTTATTAAAGTTGATGAATTCTCTCCTCTTGACGGTAGAATAGTGTGTAAAGCAAAGCACAATACATTGCTATGTGTAGAAGCAAAGATATACGCGATTTCAGAATGTGTTCCTAGAACAGCTGCGAGCAACTTTTTTACTCAACGTTAACAACACATCTGAAGCTTAATATTTCTGGGCTGAAGCGGGGAGGATTAGACAAAGTGTGCACTGTAAAGGGGAAGTCTGTGGCATTAACAGGAAGGGAGAAAAAGTACTTTCTACCCATTTTTAGTTCAGCGGTAAAACTGAAATTTCTATGGAACTGCAGCTCGGCTTGTGACTGTGGTTTTCCCGGTCACACCAAAATGCTGAAATTCGACTTACTGTATACAGTGTTTGTGCTTATTAAACTTGATGAATTCTCTCCTCTTGACGGTAGAATAGTGTGTAAAGCAAAGCACAATACATTGCTATGTGTAGAAGCAAAGATATACGCGATTTCAGAATGTGTTCCTAGAACAGCTGCGAGCAACTTTTTTACTCAACGTTAACAACACATCTGAAGCTTAATATTTCTGGGCTGAAGCGGGGAGGATTAGACAAAGTGTGCACTGTAAAGGGGAAGTCTGTGGCATTAACAGGAAGGGAGAAAAAGTACTTTCTACCCATTTTTAGTTCAGCGGTAAAACTGAAATTTCTATGGAACAGCAGCTCGGCTCGTGACTGTGGTTTTCCCGGTCACACAAAAATGCTGAAATTCGACTTATACAGTGTTTGTGCTTATTAAACTTGATGAATTCTCTCCTCTTGACGGTAGAATAGTGTGTAAAGCAAAGCACAATACATTGCTATGTGTAGAAGCAAAGATATACGCGATTTCAGAATGTGTTCCTAGAACAGCTGCGAGCAACTTTTTTACTCAACGTTAACAACACATCTGAAGCTTAATATTTCTGGGCTGAAGCGGGGAGGATTAGACAAAGTGTGCACTGTAAAAGGGAAGTCTGTGGCATTAACAGAAAGGGAGAAAAAGTACTTTCTACCCATTTCTATTTCAGCGGTAAAACTGAAATTTCTATGGAACTGCAGCTCGGCTTGTGACTGTGGTTTTCCCGGTCACACAAAAATGCTGAAATTCGACTTATACAGTGTTTGTGCTTATTAAACTTGATGAATTCTCTCCTCTTGACGGTAGAATAGTGTGTAAAGCAAAGCACAATACATTGCTATGTGTAGAAGCAAAGATATACGCGATTTCAGAATGTGTTCCTAGAACAGCTGCGAGCAACTTTTTTACTCAACGTTAACAACACATCTGAAGCTTAATATTTCTGGGCTGAAGCGGGGAGGATTAGACAAAGTGTGCACTGTAAAAGGGAAGTCTGTGGCATTAACAGAAAGGGAGAAAAAGTACTTTCTACCCATTTCTATTTCAGCGGTAAAACTGAAATTTCTATGGAACTGCAGCTCGGCTTGTGACTGTGGTTTTCCCGGTCACACAAAAATGCTGAAATTCGACTTATACAGTGTTTGTGCTTATTAAACTTGATGAATTCTCTCCTCTTGACGGGAGAATAGTGTGTAAAGCAAAGCACGATACATTGCTATGTGTAGAAGCAAAGATATACGCGATTTCAGAATGTGTTCCTAGAACAGCTGCGAGCAACTTTTTTACTCAACGTTAACAACACATCTGAAGCTTAATATTTCTGGGCTGAAGCGGGGAGGATTAGACAAAGTGTGCACTGTAAAGGGGAAGTCTGTGGCATTAACAGGAAGGGAGAAAAAGTACTTTCTACCCATTTCTAGTTCAGCGGTAAAACTGAAATGTCTATGGAACTGCAGCTCGGCTTGTGACTGTGGTTTTCCCGGTCACACAGTGTTTGTGCTTATTAACCTTGATGAATTCTCTCCTCTTGACGGTAGAATAGTGTGTAAAGCAAAGCACAATACATTGCTATGTGTAGAAGCAAAGATATACGCGATTTCAGAATGTGTTCCTAGAACAGCTGCGAGCAACTTTTTTACTCAACGTTAACAACACATCTGAAGCTTAATATTTCTGGGCTGAAGCGGGGAGGATTAGACAAAGTGTGCACTGTAAAGGGGAAGTCTGTGGCATTAACAGGAAGGGAGAAAAAGTACTTTCTACCCATTTTTAGTTCAGCGGTAAAACTGAAATTTCTATGGAACTGCAGCTCGGCTCGTGACTGTGGTTTTCCCGGTCACACAAAAATGCTGAAATTCGACTTATACAGTGTTTGTGCTTATTAAACTTGATGAATTCTCTCCTCTTGACGGTAGAATAGTGTGTAAAGCAAAGCACAATACATTGCTATGTGTAGAAGCAAAGATATACGCGATTTCAGAATGTGTTCCTAGAACAGCTGCGAGCAACTTTTTTACTCAACGTTAACAACACATCTGAAGCTTAATATTTCTGGGCTGAAGCGGGGAGGATTAGACAAAGTGTGCACTGTAAAGGGGAAGTCTGTGGCATTAACAGGAAGGGAGAAAAAGTACTTTCTACCCATTTTTAGTTCAGCGGTAAAACTGAAATTTCTATGGAACAGCAGCTCGGCTCGTGACTGTGGTTTTCCCGGTCACACAAAAATGCTGAAATTCGACTTATACAGTGTTTGTGCTTATTAAACTTGATGAATTCTCTCCTCTTGACGGTAGAATAGTGTGTAAAGCAAAGCACAATACATTGCTATGTGTAGAAGCAAAGATATACGCGATTTCAGAATGTGTTCCTAGAACAGCTGCGAGCAACTTTTTTACTCAACGTTAACAACACATCTGTAGCTTAATATTTCTGGGCTGAAGCGGGGAGGATTAGACAAAGTGTGCACTGTAAAAGGGAAGTCTGTGGCATTAACAGAAAGGGAGAAAAAGTACTTTCTACCCATTTCTATTTCAGCGGTAAAACTGAAATTTCTATGGAACTGCAGCTCGGCTTGTGACTGTGGTTTTCCCGGTCACACAAAAATGCTGAAATTCGACTTATACAGTGTTTGTGCTTATTAAACTTGATGAATTCTCTCCTCTTGACGGTAGAATAGTGTGTAAAGCAAAGCACAATACATTGCTATGTGTAGAAGCAAAGATATACGCGATTTCAGAATGTGTTCCTAGAACAGCTGCGAGCAACTTTTTTACTCAACGTTAACAACACATCTGAAGCTTAATATTTCTGGGCTGAAGCGGGGAGGATTAGACAAAGTGTGCACTGTAAAAGGGAAGTCTGTGGCATTAACAGAAAGGGAGAAAAAGTACTTTCTACCCATTTCTATTTCAGCGGTAAAACTGAAATTTCTATGGAACTGCAGCTCGGCTTGTGACTGTGGTTTTCCCGGTCACACAAAAATGCTGAAATTCGACTTATACAGTGTTTGTGCTTATTAAACTTGATGAATTCTCTCCTCTTGACGGGAGAATAGTGTGTAAAGCAAAGCACGATACATTGCTATGTGTAGAAGCAAAGATATACGCGATTTCAGAATGTGTTCCTAGAACAGCTGCGAGCAACTTTTTTACTCAACGTTAACAACACATCTGAAGCTTAATATTTCTGGGCTGAAGCGGGGAGGATTAGACAAAGTGTGCACTGTAAAGGGGAAGTCTGTGGCATTAACAGGAAGGGAGAAAAAGTACTTTCTACCCATTTCTAGTTCAGCGGTAAAACTGAAATGTCTATGGAACTGCAGCTCGGCTTGTGACTGTGGTTTTCCCGGTCACACAGTGTTTGTGCTTATTAAAGTTGATGAATTCTCTCCTCTTGACGGTAGAATAGTGTGTAAAGCAAAGCACAATACATTGCTATGTGTAGAAGCAAAGATATACGCGATTTCAGAATGTGTTCCTAGAACAGCTGCGAGCAACTTTTTTACTCAACGTTAACAACACATCTGAAGCTTAATATTTCTGGGCTGAAGCGGGGAGGATTAGACAAAGTGTGCACTGTAAAGGGGAAGTCTGTGGCATTAACAGGAAGGGAGAAAAAGTACTTTCTACCCATTTTTAGTTCAGCGGTAAAACTGAAATTTCTATGGAACTGCAGCTCGGCTTGTGACTGTGGTTTTCCCGGTCACACCAAAATGCTGAAATTCGACTTACTGTATACAGTGTTTGTGCTTATTAAACTTGATGAATTCTCTCCTCTTGACGGTAGAATAGTGTGTAAAGCAAAGCACAATACATTGCTATGTGTAGAAGCAAAGATATACGCGATTTCAGAATGTGTTCCTAGAACAGCTGCGAGCAACTTTTTTACTCAACGTTAACAACACATCTGAAGCTTAATATTTCTGGGCTGAAGCGGGGAGGATTAGACAAAGTGTGCACTGTAAAGGGGAAGTCTGTGGCATTAACAGGAAGGGAGAAAAAGTACTTTCTACCCATTTTTAGTTCAGCGGTAAAACTGAAATTTCTATGGAACAGCAGCTCGGCTCGTGACTGTGGTTTTCCCGGTCACACAAAAATGCTGAAATTCGACTTATACAGTGTTTGTGCTTATTAAACTTGATGAATTCTCTCCTCTTGACGGTAGAATAGTGTGTAAAGCAAAGCACAATACATTGCTATGTGTAGAAGCAAAGATATACGCGATTTCAGAATGTGTTCCTAGAACAGCTGCGAGCAACTTTTTTACTCAACGTTAACAACACATCTGAAGCTTAATATTTCTGGGCTGAAGCGGGGAGGATTAGACAAAGTGTGCACTGTAAAAGGGAAGTCTGTGGCATTAACAGAAAGGGAGAAAAAGTACTTTCTACCCATTTCTATTTCAGCGGTAAAACTGAAATTTCTATGGAACTGCAGCTCGGCTTGTGACTGTGGTTTTCCCGGTCACACAAAAATGCTGAAATTCGACTTATACAGTGTTTGTGCTTATTAAACTTGATGAATTCTCTCCTCTTGACGGTAGAATAGTGTGTAAAGCAAAGCACAATACATTGCTATGTGTAGAAGCAAAGATATACGCGATTTCAGAATGTGTTCCTAGAACAGCTGCGAGCAACTTTTTTACTCAACGTTAACAACACATCTGAAGCTTAATATTTCTGGGCTGAAGCGGGGAGGATTAGACAAAGTGTGCACTGTAAAAGGGAAGTCTGTGGCATTAACAGAAAGGGAGAAAAAGTACTTTCTACCCATTTCTATTTCAGCGGTAAAACTGAAATTTCTATGGAACTGCAGCTCGGCTTGTGACTGTGGTTTTCCCGGTCACACAAAAATGCTGAAATTCGACTTATACAGTGTTTGTGCTTATTAAACTTGATGAATTCTCTCCTCTTGACGGGAGAATAGTGTGTAAAGCAAAGCACGATACATTGCTATGTGTAGAAGCAAAGATATACGCGATTTCAGAATGTGTTCCTAGAACAGCTGCGAGCAACTTTTTTACTCAACGTTAACAACACATCTGAAGCTTAATATTTCTGGGCTGAAGCGGGGAGGATTAGACAAAGTGTGCACTGTAAAGGGGAAGTCTGTGGCATTAACAGGAAGGGAGAAAAAGTACTTTCTACCCATTTCTAGTTCAGCGGTAAAACTGAAATGTCTATGGAACTGCAGCTCGGCTTGTGACTGTGGTTTTCCCGGTCACACAGTGTTTGTGCTTATTAACCTTGATGAATTCTCTCCTCTTGACGGTAGAATAGTGTGTAAAGCAAAGCACAATACATTGCTATGTGTAGAAGCAAAGATATACGCGATTTCAGAATGTGTTCCTAGAACAGCTGCGAGCAACTTTTTTACTCAACGTTAACAACACATCTGAAGCTTAATATTTCTGGGCTGAAGCGGGGAGGATTAGACAAAGTGTGCACTGTAAAGGGGAAGTCTGTGGCATTAACAGGAAGGGAGAAAAAGTACTTTCTACCCATTTTTAGTTCAGCGGTAAAACTGAAATTTCTATGGAACTGCAGCTCGGCTCGTGACTGTGGTTTTCCCGGTCACACAAAAATGCTGAAATTCGACTTATACAGTGTTTGTGCTTATTAAAGTTGATGAATTCTCTCCTCTTGACGGTAGAATAGTGTGTAAAGCAAAGCACAATACATTGCTATGTGTAGAAGCAAAGATATACGCGATTTCAGAATGTGTTCCTAGAACAGCTGCGAGCAACTTTTTTACTCAACGTTAACAACACATCTGAAGCTTAATATTTCTGGGCTGAAGCGGGGAGGATTAGACAAAGTGTGCACTGTAAAGGGGAAGTCTGTGGCATTAACAGGAAGGGAGAAAAAGTACTTTCTACCCATTTTTAGTTCAGCGGTAAAACTGAAATTTCTATGGAACTGCAGCTCGGCTTGTGACTGTGGTTTTCCCGGTCACACCAAAATGCTGAAATTCGACTTACTGTATACAGTGTTTGTGCTTATTAAACTTGATGAATTCTCTCCTCTTGACGGTAGAATAGTGTGTAAAGCAAAGCACAATACATTGCTATGTGTAGAAGCAAAGATATACGCGATTTCAGAATGTGTTCCTAGAACAGCTGCGAGCAACTTTTTTACTCAACGTTAACAACACATCTGAAGCTTAATATTTCTGGGCTGAAGCGGGGAGGATTAGACAAAGTGTGCACTGTAAAGGGGAAGTCTGTGGCATTAACAGGAAGGGAGAAAAAGTACTTTCTACCCATTTTTAGTTCAGCGGTAAAACTGAAATTTCTATGGAACAGCAGCTCGGCTCGTGACTGTGGTTTTCCCGGTCACACAAAAATGCTGAAATTCGACTTATACAGTGTTTGTGCTTATTAAACTTGATGAATTCTCTCCTCTTGACGGTAGAATAGTGTGTAAAGCAAAGCACAATACATTGCTATGTGTAGAAGCAAAGATATACGCGATTTCAGAATGTGTTCCTAGAACAGCTGCGAGCAACTTTTTTACTCAACGTTAACAACACATCTGAAGCTTAATATTTCTGGGCTGAAGCGGGGAGGATTAGACAAAGTGTGCACTGTAAAAGGGAAGTCTGTGGCATTAACAGAAAGGGAGAAAAAGTACTTTCTACCCATTTCTATTTCAGCGGTAAAACTGAAATTTCTATGGAACTGCAGCTCGGCTTGTGACTGTGGTTTTCCCGGTCACACAAAAATGCTGAAATTCGACTTATACAGTGTTTGTGCTTATTAAACTTGATGAATTCTCTCCTCTTGACGGGAGAATAGTGTGTAAAGGCAAAGCACAATACATTGCTATGTGTAGAAGCAAAGATATACGCGATTTCAGAATGTGTTCCTAGAACAGCTGCGAGCAACTTTTTTACTCAACGTTAACAACACATCTGAAGCTTAATATTTCTGGGCTGAAGCGGGGAGGATTAGACAAAGTGTGCACTGTAAAGGGGAAGTCTGTGGCATTAACAGGAAGGGAGAAAAAGTACTTTCTACCCATTTTTAGTTCAGCGGTAAAACTGAAATTTCTATGGAACTGCAGCTCGGCTTGTGACTGTGGTTTTCCCGGTCACACAAAAATGCTGAAATTCGACTTATACAGTGTTTGTGCTTATTAAACTTGATGAATTCTCTCCTCTTGACGGTAGAATAGTGTGTAAAGCAAAGCACAATACATTGCTATGTGTAGAAGCAAAGATATACGCGATTTCAGAATGTCTTCCTAGAACAGCTGCGAGCAACTTTTTTACTCAACGTTAACAACACATCTGAAGCTTAATATTTCTGGGCTGAAGCGGGGAGGATTAGACAAAGTGTGCACTGTAAAGGGGAAGTCTGTGGCATTAACAGGAAGGGAGAAAAAGTACTTTCTACCCATTTTTAGTTCAGCGGTAAAACTGAAATTTCTATGGAACAGCAGCTCGGCTCGTGACTGTGGTTTTCCCGGTCACACAAAAATGCTGAAATTCGACTTATACAGTGTTTGTGCTTATTAAACTTGATGAATTCTCTCCTCTTGACGGTAGAATAGTGTGTAAAGCAAAGCACAATACATTGCTATGTGTAGAAGCAAAGATATACGCGATTTCAGAATGTGTTCCTAGAACAGCTGCGAGCAACTTTTTTACTCAACGTTAACAACACATCTGAAGCTTAATATTTCTGGGCTGAAGCGGGGAGGATTAGACAAAGTGTGCACTGTAAAAGGGAAGTCTGTGGCATTAACAGAAAGGGAGAAAAAGTACTTTCTACCCATTTCTATTTCAGCGGTAAAACTGAAGTTTCTATGGAACTGCAGCTCGGCTTGTGACTGTGGTTTTCCCGGTCACACAAAAATGCTGAAATTCGACTTATACAGTGTTTGTGCTTATTAAACTTGATGAATTCTCTCCTCTTGACGGTAGAATAGTGTGTAAAGCAAAGCACAATACATTGCTATGTGTAGAAGCAAAGATATACGCGATTTCAGAATGTGTTCCTAGAACAGCTGCGAGCAACTTTTTTACTCAACGTTAACAACACATCTGAAGCTTAATATTTCTGGGCTGAAGCGGGGAGGATTAGACAAAGTGTGCACTGTAAAGGGGAAGTCTGTGGCATTAACAGGAAGGGATAAAAAGTACTTTCTACCCATTTCTAGTTCAGCGGTAAAACTGAAATTTCTATGGAACTGCAGCTCCGCTTGTGACTGTGGTTTTCCCGGTCACACAAAAATGCTGAAATTCGACTTATACAGTGTTTGTGCTTATTAAACTTGATGAATTCTCTCCTCTTGACGGTAGAATAGTGTGTAAAGCAAAGCACAATACATTGCTATGTGTAGAAGCAAAGATATACGCGATTTCATAATGTGTTCCTAGAACAGCTGCGAGCAACTTTTTTACTCAACGTTAACAACACATCTGAAGCTTAATATTTCTGGGCTGAAGCGGGGAGGATTAGACAAAGTGTGCACTGTAAAAGGGAAGTCTGTGGCATTAACAGGAAGGGAGAAAAAGTACTTTCTACCCATTTTTAGTTCAGCGGTAAAACTGAAATTTCTATGGAACTGCAGCTCGTCTTGTGACTGTGGTTTTCCCGGTCACACAAAAATGCTGAAATTCGACTTATACAGTGTTTGTGCTTATTAAACTTGATGAATTCTCTCCTCTTGACGGTAGAATAGTGTGTAAAGCAAAGCACAATACATTGCTATGTGTAGAAGCAAAGATATACGCGATTTCAGAATGTGTTTCGAGAACAGCTGCGAGCAACTTTTTTACTCAACGTTAACAACACATCTGAAGCTTAATATTTCTGGGCTGAAGCGGGGAGGATTAGACAAAGTGTGCACTGTAAAGGGGAAGTCTGTGGCATTAACAGGAAGGGAGAAAAAGTACTTTCTACCCATTTCTAGTTCAGCGGTAAAACTGAAATTTCTATGGAACTGCAGCTCGGCTTGTGACTGTGGTTTTCCCGGTCACACAAAAATGCTGAAATTCGACTTATACAGTGTTTGTGCTTATTAAACTTGATGAATTCTCTCCTCTTGACGGTAGAATAGTGTGTAAAGCAAAGCACAATACATTGCTATGTGTAGAAGCAAAGATATACGCGATTTCAGAATGTGTTCCTAGAACAGCTGCGAGCAACTTTTTTACTCAACGTTAACAACACATCTGAAGCTCAATATTTCTGGGCTGAAGCGGGGAGGATTAGACAAAGTGTGCACTGTAAAGGGGAAGTCTGTGGCATTAACAGGAAGGGAGAAAAAGTACTTTCTACCCATTTCTTGTTCAGCGGTAAAACTGAAATTTCTATGGAACTGCAGCTCGGCTTGTGACTGTGGTTTTCCCATCACACAAAAATGCTGAAATTCGACTTATACAGTGTTTGTGCTTATTAAACTTGATGAATTCTCTCCTCTTGACGGGAGAATAGTGTGTAAAGCAAAGCACAATACATTGCTATGTGTAGACGCAAAGATATACGCGATTTCAGAATGTGTTCCTAGAACAGCTGCGAGCAACTTTTTTACTCAACGTTAACAACACATCTGAAGCTCAATATTTCTGTGCTGAAGCGGGGAGGATTAGACAAAGTGTGCACTGTAAAGGGGAAGTCTGTGGCATTAACAGGAAGGGAGAAAAAGTACTTTCTACCCATTTTTAGTTCAGCGGTAAAACTGAAATTTCTATGGAACTGCAGCTCGGCTTGTGACTGTGGTTTTCCCGGTCACACAAAAATGCTGAAATTCGACTTATACAGTGTTTGTGCTTATTAAACTTGATGAATTCTCTCCTCTTGACGGTAGAATAGTGTGTAAAGCAAAGCACAATACATTGCTATGTGTAGAAGCAAAGATATACGCGATTTCATAATGTGTTCCTAGAACAGCTGCGAGCAACTTTTTTACTCAACGTTAACAACACATCTGAAGCTCAATATTTCTGGGCTGAAGCGGGGAGGATTAGACAAAGTGTGCACTGTAAAGGCGAAGTCTGTGGCATTAACAGGAAGGGAGAAAAAGTACTTTCTACCCATTTTTAGTTCAGCGGTAAAACTGAAATTTCTATGGAACTGCAGCTCGGCTTGTGACTGTGGTTTTCCCGGTCACACAAAAATGCTGAAATTCGACTTATACAGTGTTTGTGCTTATTAAACTTGATGAATTCTCTCCTCTTGACGGTAGAATAGTGTGTAAAGCAAAGCACAATACATTGCTATGTGTAGAAGCAAAGATATACGCGATTTCATAATGTGTTCCTAGAACAGCTGCGAGCAACTTTTTTACTCAACGTTAACAACACATCTGAAGCTTAATATTTCTGGGCTGAAGCGGGGAGGATTAGACAAAGTGTGCACTGTAAAGGGGAAGTCTGTGGCATTAACAGGAAGGGAGAAAAAGTACTTTCTACCCATTTCTATTTCAGCGGTAAAACTGAAATTTCTATGGAACTGCAGCTCGGCTTGTGACTGTGGTTTTCCCGGTCACACAAAAATGCTGAAATTCGACTTATACAGTGTTTGTGCTTATTAAACTTGATGAATTCTCTCCTCTTGACGGTAGAATAGTGTGTAAAGCAAAGCACAATACATTGCTATGTGTAGAAGCAAAGATATACGCGATTTCAGAATGTGTTCCTAGAACAGCTGCGAGCAACTTTTTTACTCAACGTTAACAACACATCTGAAGCTCAATATTTCTGAGCTGAAGCGGGGAGGATTAGACAAAGTGTGCACTGTAAAGGGGAAGTCTGTGGCATTAACAGGAAGGGAGAAAAAGTACTTTCTACCCATTTCTTGTTCAGCGGTAAAACTGAAATTTCTATGGAACTGCAGCTCGGCTTGTGACTGTGGTTTTCCCGGTCACACAAAAATGCTGAAATTCGACTTATACAGTGTTTGTGCTTATTAAACTTGATGAATTCTCTCCTCTTGACGGGAGAATAGTGTGTAAAGCAAAGCACAATACATTGCTATGTGTAGAAGCAAAGATATACGCGATTTCAGAATGTGTTTCTAGAACAGCTGCGAGCAACTTTTTTACTCAACGTTAACAACACATCTGAAGCTCAATATTTCTGAGCTGAAGCGGGGAGGATTAGACAAAGTGTGCACTGTAAAGGGGAAGTCTGTGGCATTAACAGGAAGGGAGAAAAAGTACTTTCTACCCATTTCTTGTTCAGCGGTAAAACTGAAATTTCTATGGAACTGCAGCTCGGCTTGTGACTGTGGTTTTCCCGGTCACACAAAAATGCTGAAATTCGACTTATACAGTGTTTGTGCTTATTAAACTTGATGAATTCTCTCCTCTTGACGGGAGAATAGTGTGTAAAGCAAAGCACAATACATTGCTATGTGTAGAAGCAAAGATATACGCGATTTCAGAATGTGTTTCTAGAACAGCTGCGAGCAACTTTTTTACTCAACGTTAACAACACATCTGAAGCTTAATATTTCTGGGCTGAAGCGGGGAGGATTAGACAAAGTGTGCACTGTAAAGGGGAAGTCTGTGGCATTAACAGGAAGGGAGAAAAAGTACTTTCTACCCATTTCTAGTTCAGCGGTAAAACTGAAATTTCTATGGAACTGCAGCTCGGCTTGTGACTGTGGTTTTCCCGGTCACACAAAAATGCTGAAATTCGACTTATACAGTGTTTGTGCTTATTAAACTTGATGAATTCTCTCCTCTTGACGGTAGAATAGTGTGTAAAGCAAAGCACAATACATTGCTATGTGTAGAAGCAAAGATATACGCGATTTCAGAATGTCTTCCTAGAACAGCTGCGAGCAACTTTTTTACTCAACGTTAACAACACATCTGAAGCTCAATATTTGTGGGCTGAAGCGGGGAGGATTAGACAAAGTGTGCACTGTAAAGGGGAAGTCTGTGGCATTAACAGGAAGGGCGAAAAAGTACTTTCTACCCATTTCTTGTTCAGCGGTAAAACTGAAATTTCTATGGAACTGCAGCTCGGCTTGTGACTGTGGTTTTCCCGGTCACACAAAAATGCTGAAATTCGACTTATACAGTGTTTGTGCTTATTAAACTTGATGAATTCTCTCCTCTTGACGGGAGAATAGTGTGTAAAGCAAAGCACAATACATTGCTATGTGTAGAAGCAAAGATATACGCGATTTCAGAATGTGTTCCTAGAACAGCTGCGAGCAACTTTTTTACTCAACGTTAACAACACATCTGAAGCTCAATATTTCTGGGCTGAAGCGGGGAGGATTAGACAAAGTGTGCACTGTAAAGGCGAAGTCTGTGGCATTAACAGGAAGGGAGAAAAAGTACTTTCTACCCATTTTTAGTTCAGCGGTAAAACTGAAATTTCTATGGAACTGCAGCTCGGCTTGTGACTGTGGTTTTCCCGGTCACACAAAAATGCTGAAATTCGACTTATACAGTGTTTGTGCTTATTAAACTTGATGAATTCTCTCCTCTTGACGGTAGAATAGTGTGTAAAGCAAAGCACAATACATTGCTATGTGTAGAAGCAAAGATATACGCGATTTCATAATGTGTTCCTAGAACAGCTGCGAGCAACTTTTTTACTCAACGTTAACAACACATCTGAAGCTTAATATTTCTGGGCTGAAGCGGGGAGGATTAGACAAAGTGTGCACTGTAAAGGGGAAGTCTGTGGCATTAACAGGAAGGGAGAAAAAGTACTTTCTACCCATTTCTAGTTCAGCGGTAAAACTGAAATTTCTATGGAACTGCAGCTCGGCTTGTGACTGTGGTTTTCCCGGTCACACAAAAATGCTGAAATTCGACTTATACAGTGTTTGTGCTTATTAAACTTGATGAATTCTCTCCTCTTGACGGGAGAATAGTGTGTAAAGCAAAGCACAATACATTGCTATGTGTAGAAGCAAAGATATACGCGATTTCAGAATGTGTTCCTAGAACAGCTGCGAGCAACTTTTTTACTCAACGTTAACAACACATCTGAAGCATAATATTTCTGGGCTGAAGCGGGGAGGATTAGACAAAGTGTGCACTGTAAAGGGGAAGTCTGTGGCATTAACAGGAAGGGAGAAAACGTACTTTCTACCCATTTCTAGTTCAGCGGTAAAACTGAAATTTCTATGGAACTGCAGCTCGGCTTGTGACTGTGGTTTTCCCGGTCACACAAAAATGCTGAAATTCGACTTATACAGTGTTTGTGCTTATTAAACTTGATGAATTCTCTCCTCTTGACGGTAGAATAGTGTGTAAAGCAAAGCACAATACATTGCTATGTGTAGAAGCAAAGATATACGCGATTTCAGAATGTGTTCCTAGAACAGCTGCGAGCAACTTTTTTACTCAACGTTAACAACACATCTGAAGCTTAATATTTCTGGGCTGAAGCGGGGAGGATTAGACAAAGTGTGCACTGTAAAGGGGAAGTCTGTGGCATTAACAGGAAGGGAGAAAAAGTACTTTCTACCCATTTCTAGTTCAGCGGTAAAACTGAAATTTCTATGGAACTGCAGCTCGGCTTGTGACTGTGGTTTTCCCGGTCACACAAAAATGCTGAAATTCGACTTATACAGTGTTTGTGCTTATTAAACTTGATGAATTCTCTCCTCTTGACGGTAGAATAGTGTGTAAAGCAAAGCACAATACATTGCTATGTGTAGAAGCAAAGATATACGCGATTTCAGAATGTGTTCCTAGAACAGCTGCGAGCAACTTTTTTACTCAACGTTAACAACACATCTGAAGCTCAATATTTCTGGGCTGAAGCGGGGAGGATTAGACAAAGTGTGCACTGTAAAGGGGAAGTCTGTGGCATTAACAGGAAGGGAGAAAAAGTACTTTCTACCCATTTTTAGTTCAGCGGTAAAACTGAAATTTCTATGGAACTGCAGCTCGGCTTGTGACTGTGGTTTTCCCGGTCACACAAAAATGCTGAAATTCGACTTATACAGTGTTTGTGCTCATTAAACTTGATGAATTCTCTCCTCTTGACGGTAGAATAGTGTGTAAAGCAAAGCACAATACATTGCTATGTGTAGAAGCAAAGATATACGCGATTTCAGAATGTGTTCCTAGAACAGCTGCGAGCAACTTTTTTACTCAACGTTAACAACACATCTGAAGCTTAATATTTCTGGGCTGAAGCGGGGAGGATTAGACAAAGTGTGCACTGTAAAGGGGAAGTCTGTGGCATTAACAGGAAGGGAGAAAACGTACTTTCTACCCATTTCTAGTTCAGCGGTAAAACTGAAATTTCTATGGAACTGCAGCTCGGCTTGTGACTGTGGTTTTCCCGGTCACACAAAAATGCTGAAATTCGACTTATACAGTGTTTGTGCTTATTAAACTTGATGAATTCTCTCCTCTTGACGGTAGAATAGTGTGTAAAGCAAAGCACAATACATTGCTATGTGTAGAAGCAAAGATATACGCGATTTCAGAATGTGTTCCTAGAACAGCTGCGAGCAACTTTTTTACTCAACGTTAACAACACATCTGAAGCTTAATATTTCTGGGCTGAAGCGGGGAGGATTAGACAAAGTGTGCACTGTAAAGGGGAAGTCTGTGGCATTAACAGGAAGGGAGAAAAAGTACTTTCTACCCATTTCTAGTTCAGCGGTAAAACTGAAATTTCTATGGAACTGCAGCTCGGCTTGTGACTGTGGTTTTCCCGGTCACACAAAAATGCTGAAATTCGACTTATACAGTGTTTGTGCTTATTAAACTTGATGAATTCTCTCCTCTTGACGGTAGAATAGTGTGTAAAGCAAAGCACAATACATTGCTATGTGTAGAAGCAAAGATATACGCGATTTCAGAATGTGTTCCTAGAACAGCTGCGAGCAACTTTTTTACTCAACGTTAACAACACATCTGAAGCTCAATATTTCTGGGCTGAAGCGGGGAGGATTAGACAAAGTGTGCACTGTAAAGGGGAAGTCTGTGGCATTAACAGGAAGGGAGAAAAAGTACTTTCTACCCATTTTTAGTTCAGCGGTAAAACTGAAATTTCTATGGAACTGCAGCTCGGCTTGTGACTGTGGTTTTCCCGGTCACACAAAAATGCTGAAATTCGACTTATACAGTGTTTGTGCTTATTAAACTTGATGAATTCTCTCCTCTTGACGGTAGAATAGTGTGTAAAGCAAAGCACAATACATTGCTATGTGTAGAAGCAAAGATATACGCGATTTCAGAATGTGTTCCTAGAACAGCTGCGAGCAACTTTTTTACTCAACGTTAACAACACATCTGAAGCTTAATATTTCTGGGCTGAAGCGGGGAGGATTAGACAAAGTGTGCACTGTAAAGGGGAAGTCTGTGGCATTAACAGGAAGGGAGAAAAAGTACTTTCTACCCATTTCTAGTTCAGCGGTAAAACTGAAATTTCTATGGAACTGCAGCTCGGCTTGTGACTGTGGTTTTCCCGGTCACACAAAAATGCTGAAATTCGAATTATACAGTGTTTGTGCTTATTAAACTTGATGAATTCTCTCCTCTTGACGGTAGAATAGTGTGTAAAGCAAAGCACAATACATTGCTATGTGTAGAAGCAAAGATATACGCGATTTCAGAATGTGTTCCTAGAACAGCTGCGAGCAACTTTTTTACTCAACGTTAACAACACATCTGAAGCTTAATATTTCTGGGCTGAAGCGGGGAGGATTAGACAAAGTGTGCACTGTAAAAGGGAAGTCTGTGGCATGAACAGAAAGGGAGAAAAAGTACTTTCTACCCATTTCTATTTCAGCGGTAAAACTGAAATTTCTATGGAACTGCAGCTCGGCTTGTGACTGTGGTTTTCCCGGTCACACAAAAATGCTGAAATTCGACTTATACAGTGTTTGTGCTTATTAAACTTGATGAATTCTCTCCTCTTGACGGGAGAATAGTGTGTAAAGCAAAGCACAATACATTGCTATGTGTAGAAGCAAAGATATACGCGATTTCAGAATGTGTTCCTAGAACAGCTGCGAGCAACTTTTTTACTCAACGTTAACAACACATCTGAAGCTTAATATTTCTGGGCTGAAGCGGGGAGGATTAGACAAAGTGTGCACTGTAAAGGGGAAGTCTGTGGCATTAACAGGAAGGGAGAAAAAAAAGTACTTTCTACCCATTTCTAGTTCAGCGGTAAAACTGAAATTTCTATGGAACTGCAGCTCGGCTTGTGACTGTGGTTTTCCCGGTCACACAAAAATGCTGAAATTCGACTTATACAGTGTTTGTGCTTATTAAACTTGATGAATTCTCTCCTCTTGACGGGAGAATAGTGTGTAAAGCAAAGCACAATACATTGCTATGTGTAGAAGCAAAGATATACGCGATTTCAGAATGTGTTCCTAGAACAGCTGCGAGCAACTTTTTTACTCAACGCTAACAACGCATCTGAAGCTCAATATTTCTGGGCTGAAGCGGGGAGGATTAGACAAAGTGTGCACTGTAAAGGGGAAGTCTGTGGCATTAACAGGAAGGGAGAAAAAGTACTTTCTACCCATTTCTTGTTCAGCGGTAAAACTGAAATTTCTATGGAACTGCAGCTCGGCTTGTGACTGTGGTTTTCCCGGTCACACAAAAATGCTGAAATTCGACTTATACAGTGTTTGTGCTTATTAAACTTGATGAATTCTCTCCTCTTGACGGTAGAATAGTGTGTAAAGCAAAGCACAATACATTGCTATGTGTAGAAGCAAAGATATACGCGATTTCAGAATGTGTTTCTAGAACAGCTGCGAGCAACTTTTTTACTCAACGTTAACAACACATCTGAAGCTTAATATTTCTGGGCTGAAGCGGGGAGGATTAGACAAAGTGTGCACTGTAAAGGGGAAGTCTGTGGCATTAACAGGAAGGGAGAAAAAGTACTTTCTACCCATTTCTAGTTCAGCGGTAAAACTGAAATTTCTATGGAACTGCAGCTCGGCTTGTGACTGTGGTTTTCCCGGTCACACAAAAATGCTGAAATTCGACTTATACAGTGTTTGTGCTTATTAAACTTGATGAATTCTCTCCTCTTGACGGGAGAATAGTGTGTAAAGCAAAGCACAATACATTGCTATGTGTAGAAGCAAAGATATACGCGATTTCAGAATGTGTTCCTAGAACAGCTGCGAGCAACTTTTTTACTCAACGCTAACAACGCATCTGAAGCTCAATATTTCTGGGCTGAAGCGGGGAGGATTAGACAAAGTGTGCACTGTAAAGGGGAAGTCTGTGGCATTAACAGGAAGGGAGAAAAAGTACTTTCTACCCATTTCTTGTTCAGCGGTAAAACTGAAATTTCTATGGAACTGCAGCTCGGCTTGTGACTGTGGTTTTCCCGGTCACACAAAAATGCTGAAATTCGACTTATACAGTGTTTGTGCTTATTAAACTTGATAAATTCTCTCCTCTTGACGGTAGAATAGTGTGTAAAGCAAAGCACAATACATTGCTATGTGTAGAAGCAAAGATATACGCGATTTCATAATGTGTTCCTAGAACAGCTGCGAGCAAATTTTTTACTCAACGTTAACAACACATCTGAAGCTCAATATTTCTGGGCTGAAGCGGGGAGGATTAGACAAAGTGTGCACTGTAAAGGCGAAGTCTGTGGCATTAACAGGAAGGGAGAAAAAGTACTTTCTACCCATTTCTAGTTCAGCGGTAAAACTGAAATTTCTATGGAACTGCAGCTCGGCTTGTGACTGTGGTTTTCCCGGTCACACAAAAATGCTGAAATTCGACTTATACAGTGTTTGTGCTTATTAAACTTGATGAATTCTCTCCTCTTGACGGTAGAATAGTGTGTAAAGCAAAGCACAATACATTGCTATGTGTAGAAGCAAAGATATACGCGATTTCAGAATGTGTTCCTAGAACAGCTGCGAGCAACTTTTTTACTCAACGTTAACAACACATCTGAAGCTTAATATTTCTGGGCTGAAGCGGGGAGGATTAGACAAAGTGTGCACTGTAAAGGGGAAGTCTGTGGCATTAACAGGAAGGGAGAAAAAGTACTTTCTACCCATTTCTAGTTCAGCGGTAAAACTGAAATTTCTATGGAACTGCAGCTCGGCTTGTGACTGTGGTTTTCCCGGTCACACAAAAATGCTGAAATTCGACTTATACAGTGTTTGTGCTTATTAAACTTGATGAATTCTCTCCTCTTGACGGTAGAATAGTGTGTAAAGCAAAGCACAATACATTGCTATGTGTAGAAGCAAAGATATACGCGATTTCATAATGTGTTCCTAGAACAGCTGCGAGCAACTTTTTTACTCAACGTTAACAACACATCTGAAGCTTAATATTTCTGGGCTGAAGCGGGGAGGATTAGACAAAGTGTGCACTGTAAAAGGGAAGTCTGTGGCATTAACAGGAAGGGAGAAAAAGTACTTTCTACCCATTTTTAGTTCAGCGGTAAAACTGAAATTTCTATGGAACTGCAGCTCTGCTTGTGACTGTGGTTTTCCCGGTCACACAAAAATGCTGAAATTCGACTTATACAGTGTTTGTGCTTATTAAACTTGATGAATTCTCTCCTCTTGACGGTAGAATAGTGTGTAAAGCAAAGCACAATACATTGCTATGTGTAGAAGCAAAGATATACGCGATTTCAGAATGTGTTCCTAGAACAGCTGCGAGCAACTTTTTTACTCAACGTTAACAACACATCTGAAGCTTAATATTTCTGGGCTGAAGCGGGGAGGATTAGACAAAGTGTGCACTGTAAAGGGGAAGTCTGTGGCATTAACAGGAAGGGAGAAAAAGTACTTTCTACCCATTTCTAGTTCAGCGGTAAAACTGAAATTTCTATGTAACTGCAGCTCGGCTTGTGACTGTGGTTTTCCCATCACACAAAAATGCTGAAATTCGACTTATACAGTGTTTGTGCTTATTAAACTTGATGAATTCTCTCCTCTTGACGGTAGAATAGTGTGTAAAGCAAAGCACAATACATTGCTATGTGTAGAAGCAAAGATATACGCGATTTCAGAATGTGTTTCTAGAACAGCTGCGAGCAACTTTTTTACTCAACGTTAACAACACATCTGAAGCTTAATATTTCTGGGCTGAAGCGGGGAGGATTAGACAAAGTGTGCACTGTAAAGGGGAAGTCTGTGGCATTAACAGGAAGGGAGAAAAAGTACTTTCTACCCATTTCTAGTTCAGCGGTAAAACTGAAATTTCTATGGAACTGCAGCTCGGCTTGTGACTGTGGTTTTCCCGGTCACACAAAAATGCTGAAATTCGACTTATACAGTGTTTGTGCTTATTAAACTTGATGAATTCTCTCCTCTTGACGGTAGAATAGTGTGTAAAGCAAAGCACAATACATTGCTATGTGTAGAAGCAAAGATATACGCGATTTCAGAATGTGTTCCTAGAACAGCTGCGAGCAACTTTTTTACTCAACGTTAACAACACATCTGAAGCTCAATATTTCTGGGCTGAAGCGGGGAGGATTAGACAAAGTGTGCACTGTAAAGGGGAAGTCTGTGGCATTAACAGGAAGGGATAAAAAGTACTTTCTACCCATTTCTTGTTCAGCGGTAAAACTGAAATTTCTATGGAACTGCAGCTCGGCTTGTGACTGTGGTTTTCCCGGTCACACAAAAATGCTGAAATTCGACTTATACAGTGTTTGTGCTTATTAAACTTGATGAATTCTCTCCTCTTGACGGGAGAATAGTGTGTAAAGCAAAGCACAATACATTGCTATGTGTAGAAGCAAAGATATACGCGATTTCAGAATGTGTTTCTAGAACAGCTGCGAGCAACTTTTTTACTCAACGTTAACAACACATCTGAAGCTTAATATTTCTGGGCTGAAGCGGGGAGGATTAGACAAAGTGTGCACTGTAAAGGGGAAGTCTGTGGCATTAACAGGAAGGGAGAAAAAGTACTTTCTACCCATTTCTAGATCAGCGGTAAAACTGAAATTTCTATGGAACTGCAGCTCGGCTTGTGACTGTGGTTTTCCCGGTCACACAAAAATGCTGAAATTCGACTTATACAGTGTTTGTGCTTATTAAACTTGATGAATTCTCTCCTCTTGACGGGAGACTAGTGTGTAAAGCAAAGCACAATACATTGCTATGTGTAGAAGCAAAGATATACGCGATTTCAGAATGTGTTCCTAGAACAGCTGCGAGCAACTTTTTTACTCAACGCTAACAACGCATCTGAAGCTCAATATTTCTGGGCTGAAGCGGGGAGGATTAGACAAAGTGTGCACTGTAAAGGGGAAGTCTGTGGCATTAACAGGAAGGGAGAAAAAGTACTTTCTACCCATTTCTTGTTCAGCGGTAAAACTGAAATTTCTATGGAACTGCAGCTCGGCTTGTGACTGTGGTTTTCCCGGTCACACAAAAATGCTGAAATTCGACTTATACAGTGTTTGTGCTTATTAAACTTGATGAATTCTCTCCTCTTGACGGTAGAATAGTGTGTAAAGCAAAGCACAATACATTCCTATGTGTAGAAGCAAAGATATACGCGATTTCATAATGTGTTCCTAGAACAGCTGCGAGCAAATTTTTTACTCAACGTTAACAACACATCTGAAGCTCAATATTTCTGGGCTGAAGCGGGGAGGATTAGACAAAGTGTGCACTGTAAAGGCGAAGTCTGTGGCATTAACAGGAAGGGAGAAAAAGTACTTTCTACCCATTTCTAGTTCAGCGGTAAAACTGAAATTTCTATGGAACTGCAGCTCGGCTTGTGACTGTGGTTTTCCCGGTCACACAAAAATGCTGAAATTCGACTTATACAGTGTTTGTGCTTATTAAACTTGATGAATTCTCTCCTCTTGACGGTAGAATAGTGTGTAAAGCAAAGCACAATACATTGCTATGTGTAGAAGCAAAGATATACGCGATTTCAGAATGTGTTTCTAGAACAGCTGCGAGCAACTTTTTTACTCAACGTTAACAACACATCTGAAGCTTAATATTTCTGGGCTGAAGCGGGGAGGATTAGACAAAGTGTGCACTGTAAAGGGGAAGTCTGTGGCATTAACAGGAAGGGAGAAAAAGTACTTTCTACCCATTTCTAGTTCAGCGGTAAAACTGAAATTTCTATGGAACTGCAGCTCGGCTTGTGACTGTGGTTTTCCCGGTCACACAAAAATGCTGAAATTCGACTTATACAGTGTTTGTGCTTATTAAACTTGATGAATTCTCTCCTCTTGACGGTAGAAAAGTGTGTAAAGCAAAGCACAATACATTGCTATGTGTAGAAGCAAAGATATACGCGATTTCAGAATGTGTTCCTAGAACAGCTGCGAGCAACTTTTTTACTCAACGTTAACAACACATCTGAAGCTTAATATTTCTGGGCTGAAGCGGGGAGGATTAGACAAAGTGTGCACTGTAAAAGGGAAGTCTGTGGCATTAACAGGAAGGGAGAAAAAGTACTTTCTACCCATTTTTAGTTCAGCGGTAAAACTGAAATTTCTATGGAACTGCAGCTCTGCTTGTGACTGTGGTTTTCCCGGTCACACAAAAATGCTGAAATTCGACTTATACAGTGTTTGTGCTTATTAAACTTGATGAATTCTCTCCTCTTGACGGTAGAATAGTGTGTAAAGCAAAGCACAATACATTGCTATGTGTAGAAGCAAAGATATACGCGATTTCAGAATGTGTTCCTAGAACAGCTGCGAGCAACTTTTTTACTCAACGTTAACAACACATCTGAAGCTTAATATTTCTGGGCTGAAGCGGGGAGGATTAGACAAAGTGTGCACTGTAAAGGGGAAGTCTGTGGCATTAACAGGAAGGGAGAAAAAGTACTTTCTACCCATTTCTAGTTCAGCGGTAAAACTGAAATTTCTATGTAACTGCAGCTCGGCTTGTGACTGTGGTTTTCCCATCACACAAAAATGCTGAAATTCGACTTATACAGTGTTTGTGCTTATTAAACTTGATGAATTCTCTCCTCTTGACGGTAGAATAGTGTGTAAAGCAAAGCACAATACATTGCTATGTGTAGAAGCAAAGATATACGCGATTTCAGAATGTGTTTCTAGAACAGCTGCGAGCAACTTTTTTACTCAACGTTAACAACACATCTGAAGCTTAATATTTCTGGGCTGAAGCGGGGAGGATTAGACAAAGTGTGCACTGTAAAGGGGAAGTCTGTGGCATTAACAGGAAGGGAGAAAAAGTACTTTCTACCCATTTCTAGTTCAGCGGTAAAACTGAAATTTCTATGGAACTGCAGCTCGGCTTGTGACTGTGGTTTTCCCGGTCACACAAAAATGCTGAAATTCGACTTATACAGTGTTTGTGCTTATTAAACTTGATGAATTCTCTCCTCTTGACGGTAGAATAGTGTGTAAAGCAAAGCACAATACATTGCTATGTGTAGAAGCAAAGATATACGCGATTTCAGAATGTGTTCCTAGAACAGCTGCGAGCAACTTTTTTACTCAACGTTAACAACACATCTGAAGCTCAATATTTCTGGGCTGAAGCGGGGAGGATTAGACAAAGTGTGCACTGTAAAGGGGAAGTCTGTGGCATTAACAGGAAGGGATAAAAAGTACTTTCTACCCATTTCTTGTTCAGCGGTAAAACTGAAATTTCTATGGAACTGCAGCTCGGCTTGTGACTGTGGTTTTCCCGGTCACACAAAAATGCTGAAATTCGACTTATACAGTGTTTGTGCTTATTAAACTTGATGAATTCTCTCCTCTTGACGGGAGAATAGTGTGTAAAGCAAAGCACAATACATTGCTATGTGTAGAAGCAAAGATATACGCGATTTCAGAATGTGTTTCTAGAACAGCTGCGAGCAACTTTTTTACTCAACGTTAACAACACATCTGAAGCTTAATATTTCTGGGCTGAAGCGGGGAGGATTAGACAAAGTGTGCACTGTAAAGGGGAAGTCTGTGGCATTAACAGGAAGGGAGAAAAAGTACTTTCTACCCATTTCTAGTTCAGCAGGAAAACTGAAATTTCTATGGAACTGCAGCTCGGCTTGTGACTGTGGTTTTCCCGGTCACACAAAAATGCTGAAATTCGACTTATACAGTGTTTGTGCTTATTAAACTTGATGAATTCTCTCCTCTTGACGGTAGAATAGTGTGTAAAGCAAAGCACAATACATTGCTATGTGTAGAAGCAAAGATATACGCGATTTCAGAATGTGTTCCTAGAACAGCTGCGAGCAACTTTTTTACTCAACGTTAACAACACATCTGAAGCTCAATATTTGTGGGCTGAAGCGGGGAGGATTAGACAACGTGTGCACTGTAAAGGGGAAGTCTGTGGCATTAACAGGAAGGGAGAAAAAGTACTTTCTACCCATTTCTTGTTCAGCGGTAAAACTGAAATTTCTATGGAACTGCAGCTCGGCTTGTGACTGTGGTTTTCCCGGTCACACAAAAATGCTGAAATTCGACTTATACAGTGTTTGTGCTTATTAAACTTGATGAATTCTCTCCTCTTGACGGGAGAATAGTGTGTAAAGCAAAGCACAATACATTGCTATGTGTAGAAGCAAAGATATACGCGATTTCAGAATGTGTTCCTAGAACAGCTGCGAGCAACTTTTTTACTCAACGTTAACAACACATCTGAAGCTCAATATTTCTGTGCTGAAGCGGGGAGGATTAGACAAAGTGTGCACTGTAAAGGGGAAGTCTGTGGCATTAACAGGAAGGGAGAAAAAGTACTTTCTACCCATTTTTAGTTCAGCGGTAAAACTGAAATTTCTATGGAACTGCAGCTCGGCTTGTGACTGTGGTTTTCCCGGTCACACAAAAATGCTGAAATTCGACTTATACAGTGTTTGTGCTTATTAAACTTGATGAATTCTCTCCTCTTGACGGTAGAATAGTGTGTAAAGCAAAGCACAATACATTGCTATGTGTAGAAGCAAAGATATACGCGATTTCAGAATGTGTTCCTAGAACAGCTGCGAGCAACTTTTTTACTCAACGTTAACAACACATCTGAAGCTTAATATTTCTGGGCTGAAGCGGGGAGGATTAGACAAAGTGTGCACTGTAAAGGGGAAGTCTGTGGCATTAACAGGAAGGGAGAAAAAGTACTTTCTACCCATTTCTAGTTCAGCGGTAAAACTGAAATTTCTATGGAACTGCAGCTCGGCTTGTGACTGTGGTTTTCCCATCACACAAAAATGCTGAAATTCGACTTATACAGTGTTTGTGCTTATTAAACTTGATGAATTCTCTCCTCTTGACGGTAGAATAGTGTGTAAAGCAAAGCACAATACATTGCTATGTGTAGAAGCAAAGATATACGCGATTTCAGAATGTGTTTCTAGAACAGCTGCGAGCAACTTTTTTACTCAACGTTAACAACACATCTGAAGCTTAATATTTCTGGGCTGAAGCGGGGAGGATTAGACAAAGTGTGCACTGTAAAGGGGAAGTCTGTGGCATTAACAGGAAGGGAGAAAAAGTACTTTCTACCCATTTCTAGTTCAGCGGTAAAACTGAAATTTCTATGGAACTGCAGCTCGGCTTGTGACTGTGGTTTTCCCGGTCACACAAAAATGCTGAAATTCGACTTATACAGTGTTTGTGCTTATTAAACTTGATGAATTCTCTCCTCTTGACGGTAGAATAGTGTGTAAAGCAAAGCACAATACATTGCTATGTGTAGAAGCAAAGATATACGCGATTTCAGAATGTGTTCCTAGAACAGCTGCGAGCAACTTTTTTACTCAACGTTAACAACACATCTGAAGCTCAATATTTCTGGGCTGAAGCGGGGAGGATTAGACAAAGTGTGCACTGTAAAGGGGAAGTCTGTGGCATTAACAGGAAGGGAGAAAAAGTACTTTCTACCCATTTCTTGTTCAGCGGTAAAACTGAAATTTCTATGGAACTGCAGCTCGTCTTGTGACTGTGGTTTTCCCGGTCACACAAAAATGCTGAAATTCGACTTATACAGTGTTTGTGCTTATTAAACTTGATGAATTCTCTCCTCTTGACGGTAGAAGTGTGTAAAGCAAAGCACAATACATTGCTTGCTATGTGTAGAAGCAAAGATATACGCGATTTCAGAATGTGTTCCTAGAACAGCTGCGAGCAACTTTTTTACTCAACGTTAACAACACATCTCAAGCTTAATATTTCTGGGCTGAAGCGGGGAGGATTAGACAAAGTGTGCACTGTAAAGGGGAAGTCTGTGGCATTAACAGGAAGGGAGAAAAAGTACTTTCTACCCATTTCTAGTTCAGCGGTAAAACTGAAATTTCTATGGAACTGCAGCTCGTCTTGTGACTGTGGTTTTCCCGGTCACACAAAAATGCTGAAATTCGACTTATACAGTGTTTGTGCTTATTAAACTTGATGAATTCTCTCCTCTTGACGGGAGAATAGTGTGTAAAGCAAAGCACAATACATTGCTATGTGTAGAAGCAAAGATATACGCGATTTCAGAATGTGTTCCTAGAACAGATGCGAGCAACTTTTTTACTCAACGTTAACAACACATCTGAAGCTTAATATTTCTGGGCTGAAGCGGGGAGGATTAGACAAAGTGTGCACTGTAAAGGGGAAGTCTGTGGCATTAACAGGAAGGGAGAAAAAAAAGTACTTTCTACCCATTTCTAGTTCAGCGGTAAAACTGAAATTTCTATGGAACTGCAGCTCGGCTTGTGACTGTGGTTTTCCCGGTCACACAAAAATGCTGAAATTCGACTTATACAGTGTTTGTGCTTATTAAACTTGATGAATTCTCTCCTCTTGACGGGAGAATAGTGTGTAAAGCGAAGCACAATACATTGCTATGTGTAGAAGCAAAGATATACGCGATTTCAGAATGTGTTCCTAGAACAGCTGCGAGCAACTTTTTTACTCAACGTTAACAACACATCTGAAGCTTAATATTTCTGGGCTGAAGCGGGGAGGATTAGACAAAGTGTGCACTGTAAAGGGGAAGTCTGTGGCATTAACAGGAAGGGAGAAAAAGTACTTTCTACCCATTTCTAGTTCAGCGGTAAAACTGAAATTTCTATGGAACTGCAGCTCGGCTTGTGACTGTGGTTTTCCCAT
The DNA here is from genome assembly GCF_040206685.1 of Ascaphus truei. NCBI lineage: Eukaryota > Metazoa > Chordata > Amphibia > Anura > Ascaphidae > Ascaphus > Ascaphus truei. The sequence continues at coordinate 1,079,037 of NW_027457167.1, read as the reverse complement.
CACACAAAAATGCTGAAATTCGACTTATACAGTGTTTGTGCTTATTAAACTTGATGAATTCTCTCCTCTTGACGGTAGAATAGTGTGTAAAGCAAAGCACAATACATTGCTATGTGTAGAAGCAAAGATATACGCGATTTCAGAATGTGTTTCTAGAACAGCTGCGAGCAACTTTTTTACTCAACGTTAACAACACATCTGAAGCTTAATATTTCTGGGCTGAAGCGGGGAGGATTAGACAAAGTGTGCACTGTAAAGGGGAAGTCTGTGGCATTAACAGGAAGGGAGAAAAAGTACTTTCTACCCATTTCTAGTTCAGCGGTAAAACTGAAATTTCTATGGAACTGCAGCTCGGCTTGTGACTGTGGTTTTCCCGGTCACACAAAAATGCTGAAATTCGACTTATACAGTGTTTGTGCTTATTAAACTTGATGAATTCTCTCCTCTTGACGGTAGAATAGTGTGTAAAGCAAAGCACAATACATTGCTATGTGTAGAAGCAAAGATATACGCGATTTCAGAATGTGTTACTAGAACAGCTGCGAGCAACTTTTTTACTCAACGTTAACAACACATCTGAAGCTCAATATTTCTGGGCTGAAGCGGGGAGGATTAGACAAAGTGTGCACTGTAAAGGGGAAGTCTGTGGCATTAACAGGAAGGGAGAAAAAGTACTTTCTACCCATTTCTTGTTCAGCGGTAAAACTGAAATTTCTATGGAACTGCAGCTCGGCTTGTGACTGTGGTTTTCCCGGTCACACAAAAATACTGAAATTCGACTTATACAGTGTTTGTGCTTATTAAACTTGATGAATTCTCTCCTCTTGACGGTAGAATAGTGTGTAAAGCAAAGCACAATACATTGCTATGTGTAGAAGCAAAGATATACGCGATTTCAGAATGTGTTCCTAGAACAGCTGCGAGCAACTTTTTTACTCAACGTTAACAACACATCTGAAGCTTAATATTTCTGGGCTGAAGCGGGGAGGATTAGACAAAGTGTGCACTGTAAAGGGGAAGTCTGTGGCATTAACAGGAAGGGAGAAAAAGTACTTTCTACCCATTTCTTGTTCAGCGGTAAAACTGAAATTTCTATGGAACTGCAGCTCGGCTTGTGACTGTGGTTTTCCCGGTCACACAAAAATGCTGAAATTCGACTTATACAGTGTTTGTGCTTATTAAACTTGATGAATTCTCTCCTCTTGACGGGAGAATAGTGTGTAAAGCAAAGCACAATACATTGTTATGTGTAGAAGCAAAGATATACGCGATTTCAGAATGTGTTCCTAGAACAGCTGCGAGCAACTTTTTTACTCAACGTTAACAACACATCTGAAGCTTAATATTTCTGGGCTGAAGCGGGGAGGATTAGACAAAGTGTGCACTGTAAAGGGGAAGTCTGTGGCATTAACAGGAAGGGAGAAAAAAAAGTACTTTCTACCCATTTCTAGTTCAGCGGTAAAACTGAAATTTCTATGGAACTGCAGCTCGGCTTGTGACTGTGGTTTTCCCGGTCACACAAAAATGCTGAAATTCGACTTATACAGTGTTTGTGCTTATTAAACTTGATGAATTCTCTCCTCTTGACGGGAGAATAGTGTGTAAAGCGAAGCACAATACATTGCTATGTGTAGAAGCAAAGATATACGCGATTTCAGAATGTGTTCCTAGAACAGCTGCGAGCAACTTTTTTACTCAACGCTAACAACGCATCTGAAGCTCAATATTTCTGGGCTGAAGCGGGGAGGATTAGACAAAGTGTGCACTGTAAAGGGGAAGTCTGTGGCATTAACAGGAAGGGAGAAAAAGTACTTTCTACCCATTTCTTGTTCAGCGGTAAAACTGAAATTTCTATGGAACTGCAGCTCGGCTTGTGACTGTGGTTTTCCCGGTCACACAAAAATGCTGAAATTCGACTTATACAGTGTTTGTGCTTATTAAACTTGATGAATTCTCTCCTCTTGACGGTAGAATAGTGTGTAAAGCAAAGCACAATACATTGCTATGTGTAGAAGCAAAGATATTCGCGATTTCAGAATGTGTTTCTAGTACAGCTGCGAGCAACTTTTTTACTCAACGTTAACAACACATCTGAAGCTTAATATTTCTGAGCTGAAGCGGGGAGGATTAGACAAAGTGTGCACTGTAAAGGGGAAGTCTGTGGCATTAACAGGAAGGGAGAAAAAGTACTTTCTACCCATTTCTAGTTCAGCGGTAAAACTGAAATTTCTATGGAACTGCAGTTCGGCTTGTGACTGTGGTTTTCCCGGTCACACAAAAATGCTGAAATTCGACTTATACAGTGTTTGTGCTTATTAAACTTGATGAATTCTCTCCTCTTGACGGTAGAATAGTGTGTAAAGCAAAGCACAATACATTGCTATGTGTAGAAGCAAAGATATACGCGATTTCAGAATGTGTTCCTAGAACAGCTGCGAGCAACTTTTTTACTCAACGTTAACAACACATCTGAAGCTCAATATTTCTGGGCTGAAGCGGGGAGGATTAGACAAAGTGTGCACTGTAAAGGCGAAGTCTGTGGCATTAACAGGAAGGGAGAAAAAGTACTTTCTACCCATTTCTAGTTCAGCGGTAAAACTGAAATTTCTATGGAACTGCAGCTCGGCTTGTGACTGTGGTTTTCCCGGTCACACAAAAATGCTGAAATTCGACTTATACAGTGTTTGTGCTTATTAAACTTGATGAATTCTCTCCTCTTGACGGTAGAATAGTGTGTAAAGCAAAGCACAATACATTGCTATGTGTAGAAGCAAAGATATACGCGATTTCAGAATGTGTTCCTAGAACAGCTGCGAGCAACTTTTTTACTCAACGTTAACAACACATCTGAAGCTCAATATTTCTGGGCTGAAGCGGGGAGGATTAGACAAAGTGTGCACTGTAAAGGGGAAGTCTGTGGCATTAACAGGAAGGGAGAAAAAGTACTTTCTACCCATTTCTAGTTCAGCGGTAAAACTGAAATTTCTATGGAACTGCAGCTCGGCTTGTGACTGTGGTTTTCCCGGTCACACAAAAATGCTGAAATTCGACTTATACAGTGTTTGTGCTTATTAAACTTGATGAATTCTCTCCTCTTGACGGTAGAATAGTGTGTAAAGCAAAGCACAATACATTGCTATGTGTAGAAGCAAAGATATACGCGATTTCAGAATGTGTTCCTAGAACAGCTGCAAGCAACTTTTTTACTCAACGTTAACAACACATCTGAAGCTCAATATTTCTGGGCTGAAGCGGGGAAGATTAGACAAAGTGTGCACTGTAAAGGGGAAGTCTGTGGCATTAACAGGAAGGGAGAAAAAGTACTTTCTACCCATTTTTAGTTCAGCGGTAAAACTGAAATTTCTATGGAACTGCAGCTCGGCTTGTGACTGTGGTTTTCCCGGTCACACAAAAATGCTGAAATTCGACTTATACAGTGTTTGTGCTTATTAAACTTGATGAATTCTCTCCTCTTGACGGTAGAATAGTGTGTAAAGCAAAGCACAATACATTGCTATGTGTAGAAGCAAAGATATACGCGATTTCATAATGTGTTCAAAGAACAGCTGCGAGCAACTTTTTTACTCAACGTTAACAACACATCTGAAGCTCAATATTTCTGGGCTGAAGCGGGGAAGATTAGACAAAGTGTGCACTGTAAAGGGGAAGTCTGTGGCATTAACAGGAAGGGAGAAAAAGTACTTTCTACCCATTTTTAGTTCAGCGGTAAAACTGAAATTTCAATGGAACTGCAGCTCGGCTTGTGACTCTGGTTTTCCCGGTCACACAAAAATGCTGAAATTCGACTTATACAGTGTTTGTGCTTATTAAACTTGATGAATTCTCTCCTCTTGACGGTAGAATAGTGTGTAAAGCAAAGCACAATACATTGCTATGTGTAGAAGCAAAGATATTCGCGATTTCAGAATGTGTTTCTAGAACAGCTGCGAGCAACTTTTTTACTCAACGTTAACAACACATCTGAAGCTTAATATTTCTGAGCTGAAGCGGGGAGGATTAGACAAAGTGTGCACTGTAAAGGGGAAGTCTGTGGCATTAACAGGAAGGGAGAAAAAGTACTTTCTACCCATTTCTAGTTCAGCGGTAAAACTGAAATTTCTATGGAACTGCAGTTCGGCTTGTGACTGTGGTTTTCCCGGTCACACAAAAATGCTGAAATTCGACTTATACAGTGTTTGTGCTTATTAAACTTGATGAATTCTCTCCTCTTGACGGTAGAATAGTGTGTAAAGCAAAGCACAATACATTGCTATGTGTAGAAGCAAAGATATACGCGATTTCAGAATGTGTTCCTAGAACAGCTGCGAGCAACTTTTTTACTCAACGTTAACAACACATCTGAAGCTCAATATTTCTGGGCTGAAGCGGGGAGGATTAGACAAAGTGTGCACTGTAAAGGCGAAGTCTGTGGCATTAACAGGAAGGGAGAAAAAGTACTTTCTACCCATTTCTAGTTCAGCGGTAAAACTGAAATTTCTATGGAACTGCAGCTCGGCTTGTGACTGTGGTTTTCCCGGTCACACAAAAATGCTGAAATTCGACTTATACAGTGTTTGTGCTTATTAAACTTGATGAATTCTCTCCTCTTGACGGTAGAATAGTGTGTAAAGCAAAGCACAATACATTGCTATGTGTAGAAGCAAAGATATACGCGATTTCATAATGTGTTCAAAGAACAGCTGCGAGCAACTTTTTTACTCAACGTTAACAACACATCTGAAGCTCAATATTTCTGGGCTGAAGCGGGGAAGATTAGACAAAGTGTGCACTGTAAAGGGGAAGTCTGTGGCATTAACAGGAAGGGAGAAAAAGTACTTTCTACCCATTTTTAGTTCAGCGGTAAAACTGAAATTTCTATGGAACTGCAGCTCGGCTTGTGACTGTGGTTTTCCCGGTCACACAAAAATGCTGAAATTCGACTTATACAGTGTTTGTGCTTATTAAACTTGATGAATTCTCTCCTCTTGACGGTAGAATAGTGTGTAAAGCAAAGCACAATACATTGCTATGTGTAGAAGCAAAGATATACGCGATTTCAGAATGTGTTCCTAGAACAGCTGCGAGCAACTTTTTTACTCAACGTTAACAACAAATCTGAAGCTCAATATTTCTGGGCTGAAGCGGGGAGGATTAGACAAAGTGTGCACTGTAAAGGGGAAGTCTGTGGCATTAACAGGAAGGGAGAAAAAGTACTTTCTACCCATTTCTATTTCAGCGGTAAAACTGAAATTTCTATGGAACTGCAGCTCGGCTTGTGACTGTGGTTTTCCCGGTCACACAAAAATGCTGAAATTCGACTTATACAGTGTTTGTGCTTATTAAACTTGATGAATTCTCTCCTCTTGACGGTAGAATAGTGTGTAAAGCAAAGCACAATACATTGCTATGTGTAGAAGCAAAGATATACGCGATTTCAGAATGTGTTCCTAGAACAGCTGCGAGCAACTTTTTTACTCAACGTTAACAACACATCTGAAGCTTAATATTTCTGGGCTGAAGCGGGGAGGATTAGACAAAGTGTGCACTGTAAAGGGGAAGTCTGTGGCATTAACAGGAAGGGAGAAAAAGTACTTTCTACCCATTTCTAGTTCAGCGGTAAAACTGAAATTTCTATGGAACTGCAGCTCGGCTTGTGACTGTGGTTTTCCCGGTCACACAAAAATGCTGAAATTCGACTTATACAGTGTTTGTGCTTATTAAACTTGATGAATTCTCTCCTCTTGACGGTAGAATAGTGTGTAAAGCAAAGCACAATACATTGCTATGTGTAGAAGCAAAGATATTCGCGATTTCAGAATGTGTTTCTAGAACAGCTGCGAGCAACTTTTTTACTCAACGTTAACAACACATCTGAAGCTTAATATTTCTGGGCTGAAGCGGGGAGGATTAGACAAAGTGTGCACTGTAAAGGGGAAGTCTGTGGCATTAACAGGAAGGGAGAAAAAGTACTTTCTACCCATTTTTAGTTCAGCGGTAAAACTGAAATTTCTATGGAACTGCAGTTCGGCTTGTGACTGTGGTTTTCCCGGTCACACAAAAATGCTGAAATTCGACTTATACAGTGTTTGTGCTTATTAAACTTGATGAATTCTCTCCTCGTGACGGTAGAATAGTGTGTAAAGCAAAGCACAATACATTGCTATGTGTAGAAGCAAAGATATACGCGATTTCAGAATGTGTTCCTAGAACAGCTGCGAGCAACTTTTTTACTCAACGTTAACAACACATCTGAAGCTCAATATTTCTGGGCTGAAGCGGGGAGGATTAGACAAAGTGTGCACTGTAAAGGCGAAGTCTGTGGCATTAACAGGAAGGGAGAAAAAGTACTTTCTACCCATTTCTAGTTCAGCGGTAAAACTGAAATTTCTATGGAACTGCAGCTCGGCTTGTGACTGTGGTTTTCCCGGTCACACAAAAATGCTGAAATTCGACTTATACAGTGTTTGTGCTTATTAAACTTGATGAATTCTCTCCTCTTGACGGTAGAATAGTGTGTAAAGCAAAGCACAATACATTGCTATGTGTAGAAGCAAAGATATTCGCGATTTCAGAATGTGTTTCTAGAACAGCTGCGAGCAACTTTTTTACTCAACGTTAACAACACATCTGAAGCTTAATATTTCTGGGCTGAAGCGGGGAGGATTAGACAAAGTGTGCACTGTAAAGGGGAAGTCTGTGGCATTAACAGGAAGGGAGAAAAAGTACTTTCTACCCATTTCTAGTTCAGCGGTAAAACTGAAATTTCTATGGAACTGCAGCTCGGCTTGTGACTGTGGTTTTCCCGGTCACACAAAAATGCTGAAATTCGACTTATACAGTGTTTGTGCTTATTAAACTTGATGAATTCTCTCCTCTTGACGGTAGAATAGTGTGTAAAGCAAAGCACAATACATTGCTATGTGTAGAAGCAAAGATATACGCGATTTCAGAATGTGTTCCTAGAACAGCTGCGAGCAACTTTTTTACTCAACGTTAACAACACATCTGAAGCTCAATATTTCTGGGCTGAAGCGGGGAGGATTAGACAAAGTGTGCACTGTAAAGGCGAAGTCTGTGGCATTAACAGGAAGGGATAAAAAGTACTTTCTACCCATTTTTAGGTTCAGCGGTAAAACTGAAGTTTCTATGGAACTGCAGCTCGGTTTGTGACTCTGGTTTTCCCGGTCACACAAAAATGCTGAAATTCGACTTATACAGTGTTTGTGCTTATTAAACTTGATGAATTCTCTCCTCTTGACGGTAGAATAGTGTGTAAAGCAAAGCACAATACATTGCTATGTGTAGAAGCAAAGATATACGCGATTTCAGAATGTGTTCCTAGAACAGCTGCGAGCAACTTTTTTACTCAACGTTAACAACACATCTGAAGCTCAATATTTCTGGGCTGAAGCGGGGAGGATTAGACAAAGTGTGCACTGTAAAGGGGAATTCTGTGGCATTAACAGGATGGGAGAAAAAGTACTTTCTACCCATTTTTAGTTCAGCGTTAAAACTGAAATTTCTATGGAACTGCAGCTCGGCTTGTGACTGTGGTTTTCCCGGTCACAAAAAAATGCTGAAATTCGACTTATACAGTGTTTGTGCTTATTAAACTTGATGAATTCTCTCCTCTTGACGGTAGAATAGTGTGTAAAGCAAAGCACAATACATTGCTATGTGTAGAAGCAAAGATATACGCGATTTCATAATGTGTTCCTAGAACAGCTGCGAGCAACTTTTTTACTCAACGTTAACAACACATCTGAAGCTCAATATTTCTGGGCTGAAGCGGGGAGGATTAGACAAAGTGTGCACTGTAAAGGGGAAGTCTGTGGCATTAACAGGAAGGGAGAAAAAGTACTTTCTACCCATTTTTAGGTTCAGCGGTAAAACGGAAGTTTCTATGGAACTGCAGCTCGGCTTGTGACTGTGGTTTTCCCGGTCACACAAAAATGCTGAAATTCGACTTATACAGTGTTTGTGCTTATTAAACTTGATGAATTCTCTCCTCGTGACGGTAGAATAGTGTGTAAAGCAAAGCACAATACATTGCTATGTGTAGAAGCAAAGATATACGCGATTTCAGAATGTGTTCCTAGAACAGCTGCGAGCAACTTTTTTACTCAACGTTAACAACACATCTGAAGCTCAATATTTCTGGGCTGAAGCGGGGAGGATTAGACAAAGTGTGCACTGTAAAGGCGAAGTCTGTGGCATTAACAGGAAGGGAGAAAAAGTACTTTCTACCCATTTCTAGTTCAGCGGTAAAACTGAAATTTCTATGGAACTGCAGCTCGGCTTGTGACTGTGGTTTTCCCGGTCACACAAAAATGCTGAAATTCGACTTATACAGTGTTTGTGCTTATTAAACTTGATGAATTCTCTCCTCTTGACGGTAGAATAGTGTGTAAAGCAAAGCACAATACATTGCTATGTGTAGAAGCAAAGATATTCGCGATTTCAGAATGTGTTTCTAGAACAGCTGCGAGCAACTTTTTTACTCAACGTTAACAACACATCTGAAGCTTAATATTTCTGGGCTGAAGCGGGGAGGATTAGACAAAGTGTGCACTGTAAAGGCGAAGTCTGTGGCATTAACAGGAAGGGAGAAAAAGTACTTTCTACCCATTTCTAGTTCAGCGGTAAAACTGAAATTTCTATGGAACTGCAGCTCGGCTTGTGACTGTGGTTTTCCCGGTCACACAAAAATGCTGAAATTCGACTTATACAGTGTTTGTGCTTATTAAACTTGATGAATTCTCTCCTCTTGACGGTAGAATAGTGTGTAAAGCAAAGCACAATACATTGCTATGTGTAGAAGCAAAGATATACGCGATTTCAGAATGTGTTCCTAGAACAGCTGCGAGCAACTTTTTTACTCAACGTTAACAACACATCTGAAGCTCAATATTTCTGGGCTGAAGTGGGGAGGATTAGACAAAGTGTGCACTGTAAAGGGGAAGTCTGTGGCATTAACAGGAAGGGAGAAAAAGTACTTTCTACCCATTTTTAGGTTCAGCGGTAAAACTGAAGTTTCTATGGAACTGCAGCTCGATTTGTGACTCTGGTTTTCCCGGTCACACAAAAATGCTGAAATTCGACTTATACAGTGTTTGTGCTTATTAAACTTGATGAATTCTCTCCTCTTGACGGTAGAATAGTGTGTAAAGCAAAGCACAATACATTGCTATGTGTAGAAGCAAAGATATACGCGATTTCAGAATGTGTTCCTAGAACAGCTGCGAGCAACTTTTTTACTCAACGTTAACAACACATCTGAAGCTCAATATTTCTGGGCTGAAGCGGGGAGGATTAGACAAAGTGTGCACTGTAAAGGCGAAGTCTGTGGCATTAACAGGAAGGGAGAAAAAGTACTTTCTACCCATTTCTAGTTCAGCGGTAAAACTGAAATTTCTATGGAACTGCAGCTCGGCTTGTGACTGTGGTTTTCCCGGTCACACAAAAATGCTGAAATTCGACTTATACAGTGTTTGTGCTTATTAAACTTGATGAATTCTCTCCTCTTGACGGTAGAATAGTGTGTAAAGCAAAGCACAATACATTGCTATGTGTAGAAGCAAAGATATTCGCGATTTCAGAATGTGTTTCTAGAACAGCTGCGAGCAACTTTTTTACTCAACGTTAACAACACATCTGAAGCTTAATATTTCTGGGCTGAAGCGGGGAGGATTAGACAAAGTGTGCACTGTAAAGGCGAAGTCTGTGGCATTAACAGGAAGGGAGAAAAAGTACTTTCTACCCATTTCTAGTTCAGCGGTAAAACTGAAATTTCTATGGAACTGCAGCTCGGCTTGTGACTGTGGTTTTCCCGGTCACACAAAAATGCTGAAATTCGACTTATACAGTGTTTGTGCTTATTAAACTTGATGAATTCTCTCCTCTTGACGGTAGAATAGTGTGTAAAGCAAAGCACAATACATTGCTATGTGTAGAAGCAAAGATATACGCGATTTCAGAATGTGTTCCTAGAACAGCTGCGAGCAACTTTTTTACTCAACGTTAACAACACATCTGAAGCTCAATATTTCTGGGCTGAAGTGGGGAGGATTAGACAAAGTGTGCACTGTAAAGGGGAAGTCTGTGGCATTAACAGGAAGGGAGAAAAAGTACTTTCTACCCATTTTTAGGTTCAGCGGTAAAACTGAAGTTTCTATGGAACTGCAGCTCGATTTGTGACTCTGGTTTTCCCGGTCACACAAAAATGCTGAAATTCGACTTATACAGTGTTTGTGCTTATTAAACTTGATGAATTCTCTCCTCTTGACGGTAGAATAGTGTGTAAAGCAAAGCACAATACATTGCTATGTGTAGAAGCAAAGATATACGCGATTTCAGAATGTGTTCCTAGAACAGCTGCGAGCAACTTTTTTACTCAACGTTAACAACACATCTGAAGCTCAATATTTCTGGGCTGAAGCGGGGAGGATTAGACAAAGTGTGCACTGTAAAGGGGAAGTCTGTGGCATTAACAGGAAGGGAGAAAAAGTACTTTCTACCCATTTTTAGTTCAGCGTTAAAACTGAAATTTCTATGGAACTGCAGCTCGGCTTGTGACTGTGGTTTTCCCGGTCACAAAAAAATGCTGAAATTCGACTTATACAGTGTTTGTGCTTATTAAACTTGATGAATTCTCTCCTCTTGACGGTAGAATAGTGTGTAAAGCAAAGCACAATACATTGCTATGTGTAGAAGCAAAGATATACGCGATTTCATAATGTGTTCCTAGAACAGCTGCGAGCAACTTTTTTACTCAACGTTAACAACACATCTGAAGCTCAATATTTCTGGGCTGAAGCGGGGAGGATTAGACAAAGTGTGCACTGTAAAGGGGAAGTCTGTGGCATTAACAGGAAGGGAGAAAAAGTACTTTCTACCCATTTTTAGGTTCAGCGGTAAAACTGAAGTTTCTATGGAACTGCAGCTCGGCTTGTGACTGTGGTTTTCCCGGTCACACAAAAATGCTGAAATTCGACTTATACAGTGTTTGTGCTTATTAAACTTGATGAATTCTCTCCTCGTGACGGTAGAATAGTGTGTAAAGCAAAGCACAATACATTGCTATGTGTAGAAGCAAAGATATACGCGATTTCAGAATGTGTTCCTAGAACAGCTGCGAGCAACTTTTTTACTCAACGTTAACAACACATCTGAAGCTCAATATTTCTGGGCTGAAGCGGGGAGGATTAGACAAAGTGTGCACTGTAAAGGCGAAGTCTGTGGCATTAACAGGAAGGGAGAAAAAGTACTTTCTACCCATTTCTAGTTCAGCGGTAAAACTGAAATTTCTATGGAACTGCAGCTCGGCTTGTGACTGTGGTTTTCCCGGTCACACAAAAATGCTGAAATTCGACTTATACAGTGTTTGTGCTTATTAAACTTGATGAATTCTCTCCTCTTGACGGTAGAATAGTGTGTAAAGCAAAGCACAATACATTGCTATGTGTAGAAGCAAAGATATTCGCGATTTCAGAATGTGTTTCTAGAACAGCTGCGAGCAACTTTTTTACTCAACGTTAACAACACATCTGAAGCTTAATATTTCTGGGCTGAAGCGGGGAGGATTAGACAAAGTGTGCACTGTAAAGGCGAAGTCTGTGGCATTAACAGGAAGGGAGAAAAAGTACTTTCTACCCATTTCTAGTTCAGCGGTAAAACTGAAATTTCTATGGAACTGCAGCTCGGCTTGTGACTGTGGTTTTCCCGGTCACACAAAAATGCTGAAATTCGACTTATACAGTGTTTGTGCATATTAAACTTGATGAATTCTCTCCTCTTGACGGTAGAATAGTGTGTAAAGCAAAGCACAATACATTGCTATGTGTAGAAGCAAAGATATTCAAGATTTCAGAATGTGTTTCTAGAACAGCTGCGAGCAACTTTTTTACTCAACGTTAACAACACATCTGAAGCTTAATATTTCTGGGCTGAAGCGGGGAGGATTAGACAAAGTGTGCACTGTAAAGGGGAAGTCTGTGGCATTAACAGGAAGGGAGAAAAAGTACTTTCTACCCATTTCTAGTTCAGCGGTAAAACTGAAATTTCTATGGAACTGCAGCTCGGCTTGTGACTGTGGTTTTCCCGGTCACACAAAAATGCTGAAATTCGACTTATACAGTGTTTGTGCTTATTAAACTTGATGAATTCTCTCCTCTTGACGGTAGAATAGTGTGTAAAGCAAAGCACAATACATTGCTATGTGTAGAAGCAAAGATATACGCGATTTCAGAATGTGTTCCTAGAACAGCTGCGAGCAACTTTTTTACTCAACGTTAACAACACATCTGAAGCTCAATATTTCTGGGCTGAAGCGGGGAGGATTAGACAAAGTGTGCACTGTAAAGGGGAAGTCTGTGGCATTAACAGGAAGGGAGAAAAAGTACTTTCTACCCATTTTTAGTTCAGCGGTAAAACTGAAATTTCTATGGAACTGCAGCTCGTCTTGTGACTGTGGTTTTCCCGGTCACACAAAAATGCTGAAATTCGACATATACAGTGTTTGTGCTTATTAAACTTGATGAATTCTCTCCTCTTGACGGTAGAATAGTGTGTAAAGCAAAGCACAATACATTGCTATGTGTAGAAGCAAAGATATACGCGATTTCAGAATGTGTTCCTAGAACAGCTGCGAGCAACTTTTTTACTCAACGTTAACAACACATCTGAAGCTCAATATTTCTGGGCTGAAGCGGGGAGGATTAGACAAAGTGTGCACTTTAAAGGGGAAGTCTGTGGCATTAACAGGAAGGGAGAAAAAGTACTTTCTACCCATTTTTAGTTCAGCGGTAAAACTGAAATTTCTATGGAACTAAAGCTCGGCTTGTGACTGTGGTTTTCCCGGTCACACAAAAATGCTGAAATTCGACTTATACAGTGTTTGTGCTTATTAAACTTGATGAATTCTCTCCTCTTGACGGTAGAATAGTGTGTAAAGCAAAGCACAATACATTGCTATGTGTAGAAGCAAAGATATACGCGATTTCATAATGTGTTCCTAGAACAGCTGCGAGCAACTTTTTTACTCAACGTTAACAACACATCTGAAGCTCAATATTTCTGGGCTGAAGCGGGGAGGATTAGACAAAGTGTGCACTGTAAAGGGGAAGTCTGTGGCATTAACAGGAAGGGAGAAATAGTACTTTCTACCCATTTTTAGTTCAGCGGTAAAACTGAAATTTCTATGGAACTGCAGCTCGTCTTGTGACTGTGGTTTTCCCGGTCACACAAAAATGCTGAAATTCGACTTATACAGTGTTTGTGCTTATTAAACTTGATGAATTCTCTCCTCTTGACGGTAGAATAGTGTGTAAAGCAAAGCACAATACATTGCTATGTGTAGAAGCAAAGATATACGCGATTTCATAATGTGTTCCTAGAACAGCTGCGAGCAACTTTTTTACTCAACGTTAACAACACATCTGAAGCTCAATATTTCTGGGCTGAAGCGGGGAGGATTAGACAAAGTGTGCACTGTAAAGGGGAAGTCTGTGGCATTAACAGGAAGGGAGAAAAAGTACTTTCTACCCATTTTTAGGTTCAGCGGTAAAACTGAAGTTTCTATGGAACTGCAGCTCGGCTTGTGACTCTGGTTTTCCCGGTCACACAAAAATGCTGAAATTCGACTTATACAGTGTTTGTGCTTATTAAACTTGATGAATTCTCTCCTCTTGACGGTAGAATAGTGTGTAAAGCAAAGCACAATACATTGCTATGTGTAGAAGCAAAGATATACGCGATTTCAGAATGTGTTCCTAGAACAGCTGCGAGCAACTTTTTTACTCAACGTTAACAACACATCTGAAGCTCAATATTTCTGGGCTGAAGCGGGGAGGATTAGACAAAGTGTGCACTGTAAAGGGGAAGTCTGTGGCATTAACAGGAAGGGAGAAAAAGTACTTTCTACCCATTTTTAGGTTCAGCGGTAAAACTGAAGTTTCTATGGAACTGCAGCTCGTTTTGTGACTGTGGTTTTCCCGGTCACACAAAAATGCTGAAATTCGACTTATACAGTGTTTGTGCTTATTAAACTTGATGAATTCTCTCCTCTTGACGGTAGAATAGTGTGTAAAGCAAAGCACAATACATTGCTATGTGTAGAAGCAAAGATATTCAAGATTTCAGAATGTGTTTCTAGAACAGCTGCGAGCAACTTTTTTACTCAACGTTAACAACACATCTGAAGCTTAATATTTCTGGGCTGAAGCGGGGAGGATTAGACAAAGTGTGCACTGTAAAGGGGAAGTCTGTGGCATTAACAGGAAGGGAGAAAAAGTACTTTCTACCATTTCTAGTTCAGCGGTAAAACTGAAATTTCTATGGAACTGCAGCTCGGCTTGTGACTGTGGTTTTCCCGGTCACACAAAAATGCTGAAATTCGACTTATACAGTGTTTGTGCTTATTAAACTTGATGAATTCTCTCCTCTTGACGGTAGAATAGTGTGTAAAGCAAAGCACAATACATTGCTATGTGTAGAAGCAAAGATATACGCGATTTCAGAATGTGTTCCTAGAACAGCTGCGAGCAACTTTTTTACTCAACGTTAACAACACATCTGAAGCTCAATATTTCTGGGCTGAAGCGGGGAGGATTAGACAAAGTGTGCACTGTAAAGGGGAAGTCTGTGGCATTAACAGGAAGGGAGAAAAAGTACTTTCTACCCATTTTTAGTTCAGCGGTAAAACTGAAATTTCTATGGAACTGCAGCTCGTCTTGTGACTGTGGTTTTCCCGGTCACACAAAAATGCTGAAATTCGACATATACAGTGTTTGTGCTTATTAAACTTGATGAATTCTCTCCTCTTGACGGTAGAATAGTGTGTAAAGCAAAGCACAATACATTGCTATGTGTAGAAGCAAAGATATACGCGATTTCAGAATGTGTTCCTAGAACAGCTGCGAGCAACTTTTTTACTCAACGTTAACAACACATCTGAAGCTCAATATTTCTGGGCTGAAGCGGGGAGGATTAGACAAAGTGTGCACTTTAAAGGGGAAGTCTGTGGCATTAACAGGAAGGGAGAAAAAGTACTTTCTACCCATTTTTAGTTCAGCGGTAAAACTGAAATTTCTATGGAACTAAAGCTCGGCTTGTGACTGTGGTTTTCCCGGTCACACAAAAATGCTGAAATTCGACTTATACAGTGTTTGTGCTTATTAAACTTGATGAATTCTCTCCTCTTGACGGTAGAATAGTGTGTAAAGCAAAGCACAATACATTGCTATGTGTAGAAGCAAAGATATACGCGATTTCATAATGTGTTCCTAGAACAGCTGCGAGCAACTTTTTTACTCAACGTTAACAACACATCTGAAGCTCAATATTTCTGGGCTGAAGCGGGGAGGATTAGACAAAGTGTGCACTGTAAAGGGGAAGTCTGTGGCATTAACAGGAAGGGAGAAATAGTACTTTCTACCCATTTTTAGTTCAGCGGTAAAACTGAAATTTCTATGGAACTGCAGCTCGTCTTGTGACTGTGGTTTTCCCGGTCACACAAAAATGCTGAAATTCGACTTATACAGTGTTTGTGCTTATTAAACTTGATGAATTCTCTCCTCTTGACGGTAGAATAGTGTGTAAAGCAAAGCACAATACATTGCTATGTGTAGAAGCAAAGATATACGCGATTTCATAATGTGTTCCTAGAACAGCTGCGAGCAACTTTTTTACTCAACGTTAACAACACATCTGAAGCTCAATATTTCTGGGCTGAAGCGGGGAGGATTAGACAAAGTGTGCACTGTAAAGGGGCAGTCTGTGGCATTAACAGGAAGGGAGAAAAAGTACATTCTACCCATTTCTAGTTCAGCGGTAAAACTGAAATTTCTATGGAACTGCAGCTCGGCTTGTGACTGTGGTTTTCCCGGTCACACAAAAATGCTGAAATTCGACTTATACAGTGTTTGTGCTTATTAAACTTGATGAATTCTCTCCTCTTGACGGTAGAATAGTGTGTAAAGCAAAGCACAATACATTGCTATGTGTAGAAGCAAAGATATACGCGATTTCAGAATGTGTTCCTAGAACAGCTGCGAGCAACTTTTTTACTCAACGTTAACAACACATCTGAAGCTCAATATTTCTGGGCTGAAGCGGGGAGGATTAGACAAAGTGTGCACTGTAAAGGGGAAGTCTGTGGCATTAACAGGAAGGGAGAAAAAGTACTTTCTACCCATTTTTAGGTTCAGCGGTAAAACTGAAGTTTCTATGGAACTGCAGCTCGTTTTGTGACTGTGGTTTTCCCGGTCACACAAAAATGCTGAAATTCGACTTATACAGTGTTTGTGCTTATTAAACTTGATGAATTCTCTCCTCTTGACGGTAGAATAGTGTGTAAAGCAAAGCACAATACATTGCTATGTGTAGAAGCAAAGATATACGCGATTTCAGAATGTGTTCCTAGAACAGCTGCGAGCAACTTTTTTACTCAACGTTAACAACACATCTGAAGCTCAATATTTCTGGGCTGAAGCGGGGAGGATTAGACAAAGTGTGCACTGTAAAGGGGAAGTCTGTGGCATTAACAGGAAGGGAGAAAAAGTACTTTCTACCCATTTTTAGGTTCAGCGGTAAAACTGAAGTTTCTATGGAACTGCAGCTCGGCTTGTGACTCTGGTTTTCCCGGTCACACAAAAATGCTGAAATTCGACTTATACAGTGTTTGTGCTTATTAAACTTGATGAATTCTCTCCTCTTGACGGTAGAATAGTGTGTAAAGCAAAGCACAATACATTGCTATGTGTAGAAGCAAAGATATACGCGATTTCAGAATGTGTTCCTAGAACAGCTGCGAGCAACTTTTTTACTCAACGTTAACAACACATCTGAAGCTCAATATTTCTGGGCTGAAGCGGGGAGGATTAGACAAAGTGTGCACTGTAAAGGGGAAGTCTGTGGCATTAACAGGAAGGGAGAAAAAGTACTTTCTACCCATTTTTAGGTTCAGCGGTAAAACTGAAGTTTCTATGGAACTGCAGCTCGTTTTGTGACTGTGGTTTTCCCGGTCACACAAAAATGCTGAAATTCGACTTATACAGTGTTTGTGCTTATTAAACTTGATGAATTCTCTCCTCTTGACGGTAGAATAGTGTGTAAAGCAAAGCACAATACATTGCTATGTGTAGAAGCAAAGATATACGCGATTTCAGAATGTGTTCCTAGAACAGCTGCGAGCAACTTTTTTACTCAACGTTAACAACACATCTGAAGCTCAATATTTCTGGGCTGAAGCGGGGAGGATTAGACAAAGTGTGCACTGTAAAGGGGAAGTCTGTGGCATTAACAGGAAGGGAGAAAAAGTACTTTCTACCCATTTTTAGGTTCAGCGGTAAAACTGAAGTTTCTATGGAACTGCAGCTCGGCTTGTGACTCTGGTTTTCCCGGTCACACAAAAATGCTGAAATTCGACTTATACAGTGTTTGTGCTTATTAAACTTGATGAATTCTCTCCTCTTGACGGTAGATAGTGTGTAAAGCAAAGCACAATACATTGCTATGTGTAGAAGCAAAGATATACGCGATTTCAGAATGTGTTCCTAGAACAGCTGCGAGCAACTTTTTTACTCAACGTTAACAACACATCTGAAGCTCAATATTTCTGGGCTGAAGCGGGGAGGATTAGACAAAGTGTGCACTGTAAAGGGGAAGTCTGTGGCATTAACAGGAAGGGAGAAAAAGTACTTTCTACCCATTTTTAGGTTCAGCGGTAAAACTGAAGTTTCTATGGAACTGCAGCTCGTTTTGTGACTGTGGTTTTCCCGGTCACACAAAAATGCTGAAATTCGACTTATACAGTGTTTGTGCTTATTAAACTTGATGAATTCTCTCCTCTTGACGGTAGAATAGTGTGTAAAGCAAAGCACAATACATTGCTATGTGTAGAAGCAAAGATATACGCGATTTCAGAATGTGTTCCTAGAACAGCTGCGAGCAACTTTTTTACTCAACGTTAACAACACATCTGAAGCTCAATATTTCTGGGCTGAAGCGGGGAGGATTAGACAAAGTGTGCACTGTAAAGGGGAAGTCTGTGGCATTAACAGGAAGGGAGAAAAAGTACTTTCTACCCATTTTTAGGTTCAGCGGTAAAACTGAAGTTTCTATGGAACTGCAGCTCGTTTTGTGACTGTGGTTTTCCCGGTCACACAAAAATGCTGAAATTCGACTTATACAGTGTTTGTGCTTATTAAACTTGATGAATTCTCTCCTCTTGACGGTAGAATAGTGTGTAAAGCAAAGCACAATACATTGCTATGTGTAGAAGCAAAGATATACGCGATTTCAGAATGTGTTCCTAGAACAGCTGCGAGCAACTTTTTTACTCAACGTTAACAACACATCTGAAGCTCAATATTTCTGGGCTGAAGCGGGGAGGATTAGACAAAGTGTGCACTGTAAAGGGGAAGTCTGTGGCATTAACAGGAAGGGAGAAAAAGTACTTTCTACCCATTTTTAGGTTCAGCGGTAAAACTGAAGTTTCTATGGAACTGCAGCTCGGCTTGTGACTCTGGTTTTCCCGGTCACACAAAAATGCTGAAATTCGACTTATACAGTGTTTGTGCTTATTAAACTTGATGAATTCTCTCCTCTTGACGGTAGATAGTGTGTAAAGCAAAGCACAATACATTGCTATGTGTAGAAGCAAAGATATACGCGATTTCAGAATGTGTTCCTAGAACAGCTGCGAGCAACTTTTTTACTCAACGTTAACAACACATCTGAAGCTCAATATTTCTGGGCTGAAGCGGGGAGGATTAGACAAAGTGTGCACTGTAAAGGGGAAGTCTGTGGCATTAACAGGAAGGGAGAAAAAGTACTTTCTACCCATTTTTAGGTTCAGCGGTAAAACTGAAGTTTCTATGGAACTGCAGCTCGGCTTGTGACTCTGGTTTTCCCGGTCACACAAAAATGCTGAAATTCGACTTATACAGTGTTTGTGCTTATTAAACTTGATGAATTCTCTCCTCTTGACGGTAGATAGTGTGTAAAGCAAAGCACAATACATTGCTATGTGTAGAAGCAAAGATATACGCGATTTCAGAATGTGTTCCTAGAACAGCTGCGAGCAACTTTTTTACTCAACGTTAACAACACATCTGAAGCTTAATATTTCTGGGCTGAAGCGGGGAGGATTAGACAAAGTGTGCACTGTAAAGGGGAAGTCTGTGGCATTAACAGGAAGGGAGAAAAAGTACTTTCTACCCATTTCTAGTTCAGCGGTAAAACTGAAATTTCTATGGAACTGCAGCTCGGCTTGTGACTGTGGTTTTCCCGGTCACACAAAAATGCTGAAATTCGACTTATACAGTGTTTGTGCTTATTAAACTTGATGAATTCTCTCCTCTTGACGGTAGAATAGTGTGTAAAGCAAAGCACAATACATTGCTATGTGTAGAAGCAAAGATATACGCGATTTCATAAAGTGTTCCTAGTACAGCTGCGAGCAACTTTTTTACTCAACGTTAACAACACATCTGAAGCTCAATATTTCTGGGCTGAAGCGGGGAGGATTAGACAAAGTGTGCACTGTAAAGGCGAAGTCTGTGGCATTAACAGGAAGGGAGAAAAAGTACTTTCTACCCATTTCTAGTTCAGCGGTAAAACTGAAATTTCTATGGAACTGCAGCTCGGCTTGTGACTGTGGTTTTCCAGGTCACACAAAAATGCTGAAATTCGACTTATACAGTGTTTGTGCTTATTAAACTTGATGAATTCTCTCCTCTTGACGGTAGAATAGTGTGTAAAGCAAAGCACAATACATTGCTATGTGTAGAAGCAAAGATATACGCGATTTCATAATGTGTTCCTAGAACAGCTGCGAGCAACTTTTTTACTCAACGTTAACAACACATCTGAAGCTCAATATTTCTGGGCTGAAGCGGGGAAGATTAGACAAAGTGTGCACTGTAAAGGGGAAGTCTGTGGCATTAACAGGAAGGGAGAAAAAGTACTTTCTACCCATTTTTAGTTCAGCGGTAAAACTGAAATTTCTATGGAACTGCAGCTCGGCTTGTGACTGTGGTTTTCCCGGTCACACAAAAATGCTGAAATTCGACTTATACAGTGTTTGTGCTTATTAAACTTGATGAATTCTCTCCTCTTGACGGGAGAATAGTGTGTAAAGCAAAGCACAATACATTGCTATGTGTAGAAGCAAAGATATACGCGATTTCAGAATGTGTTCCTAGAACAGCTGCGAGCAACTTTTTTACTCAACGTTAACAACACATCTGAAGCTTAATATTTCTGGGCTGAAGCGGGGAGGATTAGACAAAGTGTGCACTGTAAAGGGGAAGTCTGTGGCATTAACAGGAAGGGAGAAAAAGTACTTTCTACCCATTTCTAGTTCAGCGGTAAAACTGAAATTTCTATGGAACTGCAGCTCGGCTTGTGACTGTGGTTTTCCCGGTCACACAAAAATGCTGAAATTCGACTTATACAGTGTTTGTGCTTATTAAACTTGATGAATTCTCTCCTCTTGACGGTAGAATAGTGTGTAAAGCAAAGCACAATACATTGCTATGTGTAGAAGCAAAGATATACGCGATTTCATAATGTGTTCCTAGAACAGCTGCGAGCAACTTTTTTACTCAACGTTAACAACACATCTGAAGCTCAATATTTCTGGGCTGAAGCGGGGAGGATTAGACAAAGTGTGCACTGTAAAGGGGAAGTCTGTGGCATTAACAGGAAGGGAGAAAAAGTACTTTCTACCCATTTTTAGTTCAGCGGTAAAACTGAAATTTCTATGGAACTGCAGCTCGTCTTGTGACTGTGGTTTTCCCGGTCACACAAAAATGCTGAAATTCGACTTATACAGTGTTTGTGCTTATTAAACTTGATGAATTCTCTCCTCTTGACGGTAGAATAGTGTGTAAAGCAAAGCACAATACATTGCTATGTGTAGAAGCAAAGATATACGCGATTTCAGAATGTGTTCCTAGAACAGCTGCGAGCAACTTTTTTACTCAACGTTAACAACACATCTGAAGCTTAATATTTCTGGGCTGAAGCGGGGAGGATTAGACAAAGTGTGCACTGTAAAGGGGAAGTCTGTGGCATTAACAGGAAGGGAGAAAAAGTACTTTCTACCCATTTCTAGTTCAGCGGTAAAACTGAAATTTCTATGGAACTGCAGCTCGGCTTGTGATTGTGGTTTTCCCGGTCACACAAAAATGCTGAAATTCGACTTATACAGTGTTTGTGCTTATTAAACTTGATGAATTCTCTCCTCTTGACGGTAGAATAGTGTGTAAAGCAAAGCACAATACATTGCTATGTGTAGAAGCAAAGATATACGCGATTTCAGAATGTGTTCCTAGAACAGCTGCGAGCAACTTTTTTACTCAACGTTAACAACACATCTGAAGCTCAATATTTCTGGGCTGAAGCGGGGAGGATTAGACAAAGTGTGCACTGTAAAGGGGAAGTCTGTGGCATTAACAGGAAGGGAGAAAAAGTACTTTCTACCCATTTTTAGTTCAGCGGTAAAACTGAAATTTCTATGGAACTGCAGCTCGGCTTGTGACTGTGGTTTTCCCGGTCACACAAAAATGCTGAAATTCGACTTATACAGTGTTTGTGCTTATTAAACTTGATGAATTCTCTCCTCTTGACGGTAGAATAGTGTGTAAAGCAAAGCACAATACATTGCTATGTGTAGAAGCAAAGATATACGCGATTTCAGAATGTGTTCCTAGAACAGCTGCGAGCAACTTTTTTACTCAACGTTAACAACACATCTGAAGCTCAATATTTCTGGGCTGAAGCGGGGAGGATTAGACAAAGTGTGCACTGTAAAGGGGAAGTCTGTGGCATTCACAGGAAGGGAGAAAAAGTACTTTCTACCCATTTCTTGTTCAGCGGTAAAACTGAAATTTCTATGGAACTGCAGCTCGGCTTGTGACTGTGGTTTTCCCGGTCACACAAAAATGCTGAAATTCGACTTATACAGTGTTTGTGCTTATTAAACTTGATGAATTCTCTCCTCTTGACGGTAGAATAGTGTGTAAAGCAAAGCACAATACATTGCTATGTGTAGAAGCAAAGATATACGCGATTTCAGAATGTGTTCCTAGAACAGCTGCGAGCAACTTTTTTACTCAACGTTAACAACACATCTGAAGCTCAATATTTCTGGGCTGAAGCGGGGAGGATTAGACAAAGTGTGCACTGTAAAGGGGAAGTCTGTGGCATTAACAGGAAGGGAGAAAAAGTACTTTCTACCCATTTTTAGTTCAGCGGTAAAACTGAAATTTCTATGGAACTGCAGCTCGGCTTGTGACTGTGGTTTTCCCGGTCACACAAAAATGCTGAAATTCGACTTATACAGTGTTTGTGCTTATTAAACTTGATGAATTCTCTCCTCTTGACGGTAGAATAGTGTGTAAAGCAAAGCACAATACATTGCTATGTGTAGAAGCAAAGATATACGCGATTTCAGAATGTGTTCCTAGAACAGCTGCGAGCAACTTTTTTACTCAACGTTAACAACACATCTGAAGCTCAATATTTCTGGGCTGAAGCGGGGAGGATTAGACAAAGTGTGCACTGTAAAGGGGAAGTCTGTGGCATTAACAGGAAGGGAGAAAAAGTACTTTCTACCCATTTTTAGTTCAGCGGTAAAACTGAAATTTCTATGGAACTGCAGCTCGGCTTGTGACTGTGGTTTTCCCGGTCACACAAAAATGCTGAAATTCGACTTATACAGTGTTTGTGCTTATTAAACTTGATGAATTCTCTCCTCTTGACGGTAGAATAGTGTGTAAAGCAAAGCACAATACATTGCTATGTGTAGAAGCAAAGATATACGCGATTTCAGAATGTGTTCCTAGAACAGCTGCGAGCAACTTTTTTACTCAACGTTAACAACACATCTGAAGCTCAATATTTCTGGGCTGAAGCGGGGAGGATTAGACAAAGTGTGCACTGTAAAGGGGAAGTCTGTGGCATTAACAGGAAGGGAGAAAAAGTACTTTCTACCCATTTTTAGTTCAGCGGTAAAACTGAAATTTCTATGGAACTGCAGCTCGGCTTGTGACTGTGGTTTTCCCGGTCACACAAAAATGCTGAAATTCGACTTATACAGTGTTTGTGCTTATTAAACTTGATGAATTCTCTCCTCTTGACGGTAGAATAGTGTGTAAAGCAAAGCACAATACATTGCTATGTGTAGAAGCAAAGATATACGCGATTTCAGAATGTGTTCCTAGAACAGCTGCGAGCAACTTTTTTACTCAACGGTAACAACACATCTGAAGCTCAATATTTCTGGGCTGAAGCGGGGAGGATTAGACAAAGTGTGCACTGTAAAGGGGAAGTCTGTGGCATTAACAGGAAGGGAGAAAAAGTACTTTCTACCCATTTTTAGTTCAGCGGTAAAACTGAAATTTCTATGGAACTGCAGCTCGGCTTGTGACTGTGGTTTTCCCGGTCACACAAAAATGCTGACATTCGACTTATACAGTGTTTGTGCTTATTAAACTTGATGAATTCTCTCCTCTTGACGGTAGAATAGTGTGTAAAGCAAAGCACAATACATTGCTATGTGTAGAAGCAAAGATATACGCGATTTCATAATGTGTTCCTAGAACAGCTGCGAGCAACTTTTTTACTCAACGTTAACAACACATCTGAAGCTCAATATTTCTGGGCTGAAGCGGGGAGGATTAGACAAAGTGTGCACTGTAAAGGCGAAGTCTGTGGCATTAACAGGAAGGGAGAAAAAGTACTTTCTACCCATTTTTAGTTCAGCGGTAAAACTGAAATTTCTATGGAACTGCAGCTCGGCTTGTGACTGTGGTTTTCCCGGTCACACAAAAATGCTGAAATTCGACTTATACAGTGTTTGTGCTTATTAAACTTGATGAATTCTCTCCTCTTGAAGGTAGAATAGTGTGTAAAGCAAAGCACAATACATTGCTATGTGTAGAAGCAAAGATATACGCGATTTCATAATGTGATCCTAGAACAGCTGCGAGCAACTTTTTTACTCAACGTTAACAACACATCTGAAGCTCAATATTTCTGTGCTGAAGCGGGGAGGATTAGACAAAGTGTGCACTGTAAAGGGAAAGTCTGTGGCATTAACAGGAAGGGAGAAAAAGTACTTTCTACCCATTTTTAGTTCAGCAGTAAAACTGAAATTTCTATGGAACTGCAGCTCGGCTTGTGACTGTGGTTTTCCCGGTCACACAAAAATGCTGAAATTCGACTTATACAGTGTTTGTGCTTATTAAACTTGATGAATTCTCTCCTCTTGACGGTAGAATAGTGTGTAAAGCAAAGCACAATACATTGCTATGTGTAGAAGCAAAGATATACGCGATTTCAGAACGTGTTCCTAGAACAGCTGCGAGCAACTTTTTTACTCAACGTTAACAACACATCTGAAGCTTAATATTTCTGGGCTGAAGCGGGGAGGATTAGACAAAGTGTGCACTGTAAAGGGGAAGTCTGTGGCATTAACAGGAAGGGAGAAAAAGTACTTTCTACCCAGTTCTAGTACAGCGGTAAAACTGAAATTTCTATGGAACTGCAGCTCGTCTTGTGACTGTGGTTATCCCGGTCACACAAAAATGCTGAAATTCGACTTATACAGTGTTTGTGCTTATTAAACTTGATGAATTCTCTCCTCTTGACGGTAGAATAGTGTGTAAAGCAAAGCACAATACATTGCTATGTGTAGAAGCAAAGATATACGCGATTTCAGAATGTGTTCCTAGAACAGCTGCGAGCAACTTTTTTACTCAACGTTAACAACACATCTGAAGCTTAATATTTCTGGGCTGAAGCGGGGAGGATTAGACAAAGTGTGCACTGTAAAGGGGAAGTCTGTGGCATTAACAGGAAGGGAGAAAAAGTACTTTCTAC
The DNA here is from genome assembly GCF_040206685.1 of Ascaphus truei. Lineage (NCBI taxonomy): Eukaryota > Metazoa > Chordata > Amphibia > Anura > Ascaphidae > Ascaphus > Ascaphus truei. Next base: position 1,054,149 of record NW_027457167.1, on the reverse strand, counting down.
CCATTTCTAGTTCAGCGGTAAAACTGAAATTTCTATGGAACTGCAGCTCGGCTTGTGACTGTGGTTTTCCCGGTCACACAAAAATGCTGAAATTCGACTTATACAGTGTTTGTGCTTATTAAACTTGATGAATTCTCTCCTCTTGACGGTAGAATAGTGTGTAAAGCAAAGCACAATACATTGCTATGTGTAGAAGCAAAGATATACGCGATTTCAGAATGTGTTCCTAGAACAGCTGCGAGCAACTTTTTTACTCAACGTTAACAACACATCTGAAGCTTAATATTTCTGGGCTGAAGCGGGGAGGATTAGACAAAGTGTGCACTGTAAAGGGGAAGTCTGTGGCATTAACAGGAAGGGAGAAAAAGTACTTTCTACCCATTTCTAGTTCAGCGGTAAAACTGAAATTTCTATGGAACTGCAGCTCGGCTTGTGACTGTGGTTTTCCCGGTCACACAAAAATGCTGAAATTCGACTTATACAGTGTTTGTGCTTATTAAACTTGATGAATTCTCTCCTCTTGACGGTAGAATAGTGTGTAAAGCAAAGCACAATACATTGCTATGTGTAGAAGCAAAGATATACGCGATTTCATAATGTGTTCCTAGAACAGCTGCGAGCAACTTTTTTACTCAACGTTAACAACACATCTGAAGCTCAATATTTCTGGGCTGAAGCGGGGAGGATTAGACAAAGTGTGCACTGTAAAGGGGAAGTCTGTGGCATTAACAGGAAGGGAGAAAAAGTACTTTCTACCCATTTTTAGTTCAGCGGTAAAACTGAAATTTCTATGGAACTGCAGCTCGTCTTGTGACTGTGGTTTTCCCGGTCACACAAAAATGCTGAAATTCGACTTATACAGTGTTTGTGCTTATTAAACTTGATGAATTCTCTCCTCTTGACGGTAGAATAGTGTGTAAAGCAAAGCACAATACATTGCTATGTGTAGAAGCAAAGATATACGCGATTTCAGAATGTGTTCCTAGAACAGCTGCGAGCAACTTTTTTACTCAACGTTAACAACACATCTGAAGCTTAATATTTCTGGGCTGAAGCGGGGAGGATTAGACAAAGTGTGCACTGTAAAGGGGAAGTCTGTGGCATTAACAGGAAGGGAGAAAAAGTACTTTCTACCCATTTCTAGTTCAGCGGTAAAACTGAAATTTCTATGGAACTGCAGCTCGGCTTGTGATTGTGGTTTTCCCGGTCACACAAAAATGCTGAAATTCGACTTATACAGTGTTTGTGCTTATTAAACTTGATGAATTCTCTCCTCTTGACGGTAGAATAGTGTGTAAAGCAAAGCACAATACATTGCTATGTGTAGAAGCAAAGATATACGCGATTTCAGAATGTGTTCCTAGAACAGCTGCGAGCAACTTTTTTACTCAACGTTAACAACACATCTGAAGCTCAATATTTCTGGGCTGAAGCGGGGAGGATTAGACAAAGTGTGCACTGTAAAGGGGAAGTCTGTGGCATTAACAGGAAGGGAGAAAAAGTACTTTCTACCCATTTTTAGTTCAGCGGTAAAACTGAAATTTCTATGGAACTGCAGCTCGGCTTGTGACTGTGGTTTTCCCGGTCACACAAAAATGCTGAAATTCGACTTATACAGTGTTTGTGCTTATTAAACTTGATGAATTCTCTCCTCTTGACGGTAGAATAGTGTGTAAAGCAAAGCACAATACATTGCTATGTGTAGAAGCAAAGATATACGCGATTTCAGAATGTGTTCCTAGAACAGCTGCGAGCAACTTTTTTACTCAACGTTAACAACACATCTGAAGCTCAATATTTCTGGGCTGAAGCGGGGAGGATTAGACAAAGTGTGCACTGTAAAGGGGAAGTCTGTGGCATTCACAGGAAGGGAGAAAAAGTACTTTCTACCCATTTCTTGTTCAGCGGTAAAACTGAAATTTCTATGGAACTGCAGCTCGGCTTGTGACTGTGGTTTTCCCGGTCACACAAAAATGCTGAAATTCGACTTATACAGTGTTTGTGCTTATTAAACTTGATGAATTCTCTCCTCTTGACGGTAGAATAGTGTGTAAAGCAAAGCACAATACATTGCTATGTGTAGAAGCAAAGATATACGCGATTTCAGAATGTGTTCCTAGAACAGCTGCGAGCAACTTTTTTACTCAACGTTAACAACACATCTGAAGCTCAATATTTCTGGGCTGAAGCGGGGAGGATTAGACAAAGTGTGCACTGTAAAGGGGAAGTCTGTGGCATTAACAGGAAGGGAGAAAAAGTACTTTCTACCCATTTTTAGTTCAGCGGTAAAACTGAAATTTCTATGGAACTGCAGCTCGGCTTGTGACTGTTGTTTTCCCGGTCACACAAAAATGCTGAAATTCGACTTATACAGTGTTTGTGCTTATTAAACTTGATGAATTCTCTCCTCTTGACGGTAGAATAGTGTGTAAAGCAAAGCACAATACATTGCTATGTGTAGAAGCAAAGATATACGCGATTTCAGAATGTGTTCCTAGAACAGCTGCGAGCAACTTTTTTACTCAACGTTAACAACACATCTGAAGCTCAATATTTCTGGGCTGAAGCGGGGAGGATTAGACAAAGTGTGCACTGTAAAGGGGAAGTCTGTGGCATTAACAGGAAGGGAGAAAAAGTACTTTCTACCCATTTTTAGTTCAGCGGTAAAACTGAAATTTCTATGGAACTGCAGCTCGGCTTGTGACTGTGGTTTTCCCGGTCACACAAAAATGCTGAAATTCGACTTATACAGTGTTTGTGCTTATTAAACTTGATGAATTCTCTCCTCTTGACGGTAGAATAGTGTGTAAAGCAAAGCACAATACATTGCTATGTGTAGAAGCAAAGATATACGCGATTTCAGAATGTGTTCCTAGAACAGCTGCGAGCAACTTTTTTACTCAACGTTAACAACACATCTGAAGCTCAATATTTCTGGGCTGAAGCGGGGAGGATTAGACAAAGTGTGCACTGTAAAGGGGAAGTCTGTGGCATTAACAGGAAGGGAGAAAAAGTACTTTCTACCCATTTTTAGTTCAGCGGTAAAACTGAAATTTCTATGGAACTGCAGCTCGGCTTGTGACTGTGGTTTTCCCGGTCACACAAAAATGCTGAAATTCGACTTATACAGTGTTTGTGCTTATTAAACTTGATGAATTCTCTCCTCTTGACGGTAGAATAGTGTGTAAAGCAAAGCACAATACATTGCTATGTGTAGAAGCAAAGATATACGCGATTTCAGAATGTGTTCCTAGAACAGCTGCGAGCAACTTTTTTACTCAACGTTAACAACACATCTGAAGCTCAATATTTCTGGGCTGAAGCGGGGAGGATTAGACAAAGTGTGCACTGTAAAGGGGAAGTCTGTGGCATTAACAGGAAGGGAGAAAAAGTACTTTCTACCCATTTTTAGTTCAGCGGTAAAACTGAAATTTCTATGGAACTGCAGCTCGGCTTGTGACTGTGGTTTTCCCGGTCACACAAAAATGCTGACATTCGACTTATACAGTGTTTGTGCTTATTAAACTTGATGAATTCTCTCCTCTTGACGGTAGAATAGTGTGTAAAGCAAAGCACAATACATTGCTATGTGTAGAAGCAAAGATATACGCGATTTCATAATGTGTTCCTAGAACAGCTGCGAGCAACTTTTTTACTCAACGTTAACAACACATCTGAAGCTCAATATTTCTGGGCTGAAGCGGGGAGGATTAGACAAAGTGTGCACTGTAAAGGCGAAGTCTGTGGCATTAACAGGAAGGGAGAAAAAGTACTTTCTACCCATTTTTAGTTCAGCGGTAAAACTGAAATTTCTATGGAACTGCAGCTCGGCTTGTGACTGTGGTTTTCCCGGTCACACAAAAATGCTGAAATTCGACTTATACAGTGTTTGTGCTTATTAAACTTGATGAATTCTCTCCTCTTGACGGTAGAATAGTGTGTAAAGCAAAGCACAATACATTGCTATGTGTAGAAGCAAAGATATACGCGATTTCATAATGTGATCCTAGAACAGCTGCGAGCAACTTTTTTACTCAACGTTAACAACACATCTGAAGCTCAATATTTCTGGGCTGAAGCGGGGAGGATTAGACAAAGTGTGCACTGTAAAGGGGAAGTCTGTGGCATTAACAGGAAGGGAGAAAAAGTACTTTCTACCCATTTCTAGTTCAGCGGTAAAACTGAAATTTCTATGGAACTGCAGCTCGGCTTGTGACTGTGGTTTTCCCGGTCACACAAAAATGCTGAAATTCGACTTATACAGTGTTTGTGCTTATTAAACTTGATGAATTCTCTCCTCTTGACGGTAGAATAGTGTGTAAAGCAAAGCACAATACATTGCTATGTGTAGAAGCAAAGATATACGCGATTTCAGAATGTGTTCCTAGAACAGCTGCGAGCAACTTTTTACTCAACGTTAACAACACATCTGAAGCTTAATATTTCTGGGCTGAAGCGGGGAGGATTAGACAAAGTGTGCACTGTAAAGGGGAAGTCTGTGGCATTAACAGGAAGGGAGAAAAAGTACTTTCTACCCATTTCTAGTACAGCGGTAAAACTGAAATTTCTATGGAACTGCAGCTCGTCTTGTGACTGTGGTTATCCCGGTCACACAAAAATGCTGAAATTCGACTTATACAGTGTTTGTGCTTATTAAACTTGATGAATTCTCTCCTCTTGACGGTAGAATAGTGTGTAAAGCAAAGCACAATACATTGCTATGTGTAGAAGCAAAGATATACGCGATTTCAGAATGTGTTCCTAGAACAGCTGCGAGCAACTTTTTTACTCAACGTTAACAACACATCTGAAGCTCAATATTTCTGGGCTGAAGCGGGGAGGATTAGACAAAGTGTGCACTGTAAAGGGGAAGTCTGTGGCATTAACAGGAAGGGAGAAAAAGTACTTTCTACCCATTTTTAGTTCAGCGGTAAAACTGAAATTTCTATGGAACTGCAGCTCGGCTTGTGACTGTGGTTTTCCCGGTCACAGAAAAATGCTGAAATTCGACTTATACAGTGTTTGTGCTTATTAAACTTGATGAATTCTCTCCTCTTGACGGTAGAATAGTGTGTAAAGCAAAGCACAATACATTGCTATGTGTAGAAGCAAAGATATACGCGATTTCAGAATGTGTTCCTAGAACAGCTGCGAGCAACTTTTTTACTCAACGTTAACAACACATCTGAAGCTCAATATTTCTGGGCTGAAGCGGGGAGGATTAGACAAAGTGTGCACTGTAAAGGGGAAGTCTGTGGCATTCACAGGAAGGGAGAAAAAGTACTTTCTACCCATTTCTTGTTCAGCGGTAAAACTGAAATTTCTATGGAACTGCAGCTCGGCTTGTGACTGTGGTTTTCCCGGTCACACAAAAATGCTGAAATTCGACTTATACAGTGTTTGTGCTTATTAAACTTGATTAATTCTCTCCTCTTGACGGTAGAATAGTGTGTAAAGCAAAGCACAATACATTGCTATGTGTAGAAGCAAAGATATACGCGATTTCAGAATGTGTTCCTAGAACAGCTGCGAGCAACTTTTTTACTCAACGTTAACAACACATCTGAAGCTCAATATTTCTGGGCTGAAGCGGGGAGGATTAGACAAAGTGTGCACTGTAAAGGGGAAGTCTGTGGCATTAACAGGAAGGGAGAAAAAGTACTTTCTACCCATTTTTAGTTCAGCGGTAAAACTGAAATTTCTATGGAACTGCAGCTCGGCTTGTGACTGTGGTTTTCCCGGTCACACAAAAATGCTGACATTCGACTTATACAGTGTTTGTGCTTATTAAACTTGATGAATTCTCTCCTCTTGACGGTAGAATAGTGTGTAAAGCAAAGCACAATACATTGCTATGTGTAAAAGCAAAGATATACGCGATTTCAGAATGTGTTCTTAGAACAGCTGCGAGCAACTTTTTTACTCAACGTTAACAACACATCTGAAGCTCAATATTTCTGTGCTGAAGCGGGGAGGATTAGACAAAGTGTGCACTGTAAAGGGAAAGTCTGTGGCATTAACAGGAAGGGAGAAAAAGTACTTTCTACCCATTTTTAGTTCAGCAGTAAAACTGAAATTTCTATGGAACTGCAGCTCGGCTTGTGACTGTGGTTTTCCCGGTCACACAAAAATGCTGAAATTCGACTTATACAGTGTTTGTGCTTATTAAACTTGATGAATTCTCTCCTCTTGACGGTAGAATAGTGTGTAAAGCAAAGCACAATACATTGCTATGTGTAGAAGCAAAGATATACGCGATTTCATAATGTGTTCCTAGAACAGCTGCGAGCAACTTTTTTACTCAACGTTAACAACACATCTGAAGCTCAATATTTCTGGGCTGAAGCGGGGAGGATTAGACAAAGTGTGCACTGTAAAGGCGAAGTCTGTGGCATTAACAGGAAGGGAGAAAAAGTACTTTCTACCCATTTTTAGTTCAGCGGTAAAACTGAAATTTCTATGGAACTGCAGCTCGGCTTGTGACTGTGGTTTTCCCGGTCACACAAAAATGCTGAAATTCGACTTATACAGTGTTTGTGCTTATTAAACTTGATGAATTCTCTCCTCTTGACGGTAGAATAGTGTGTAAAGCAAAGCACAATACATTGCTATGTGTAGAAGCAAAGATATACGCGATTTCAGAACGTGTTCCTAGAACAGCTGCGAGCAACTTTTTTACTCAACGTTAACAACACATCTGAAGCTTAATATTTCTGGGCTGAAGCGGGGAGGATTAGACAAAGTGTGCACTGTAAAGGGGAAGTCTGTGGCATTAACAGGAAGGGAGAAAAAGTACTTTCTACCCAGTTCTAGTACAGCGGTAAAACTGAAATTTCTATGGAACTGCAGCTCGTCTTGTGACTGTGGTTATCCCGGTCACACAAAAATGCTGAAATTCGACTTATACAGTGTTTGTGCTTATTAAACTTGATGAATTCTCTCCTCTTGACGGTAGAATAGTGTGTAAAGCAAAGCACAATACATTGCTATGTGTAGAAGCAAAGATATACGCGATTTCAGAATGTGTTCCTAGAACAGCTGCGAGCAACTTTTTTACTCAACGTTAACAACACATCTGAAGCTTAATATTTCTGGGCTGAAGCGGGGAGGATTAGACAAAGTGTGCACTGTAAAGGGGAAGTCTGTGGCATTAACAGGAAGGGAGAAAAAGTACTTTCTACCCATTTCTAGTTCAGCGGTAAAACTGAAATTTCTATGGAACTGCAGCTCGGCTTGTGACTGTGGTTTTCCCGGTCACACAAAAATGCTGAAATTCGACTTATACAGTGTTTGTGCTTATTAAACTTGATGAATTCTCTCCTCTTGACGGTAGAATAGTGTGTAAAGCAAAGCACAATACATTGCTATGTGTAGAAGCAAAGATATTCGCGATTTCAGAATGTGTTTCTAGAACAGCTGCGAGCAACTTTTTTACTCAACGTTAACAACACATCTGAAGCTTAATATTTCTGGGCTGAAGCGGGGAGGATTAGACAAAGTGTGCACTGTAAAGGGGAAGTCTGTGGCATTAACAGGAAGGGAGAAAAAGTACTTTCTACCCATTTCTAGTTCAGCGGTAAAACTGAAATTTCTATGGAACTGCAGCTCGGCTTGTGACTGTGGTTTTCCCGGTCACACAAAAATGCTGAAATTCGACTTATACAGTGTTTGTGCTTATTGAACTTGATGAATTCTCTCCTATTGACGGTAGAATAGTGTGTAAAGCAAAGCACAATACATTGCTATGTGTAGAAGCAAAGATATACGCGATTTCAGAATGTGTTCCTAGAACAGCTGCGAGCAACTTTTTTACTCAACGTTAACAACACATCTGAAGCTCAATATTTCTGGGCTGAAGCGGGGAGGATTAGACAAAGTGTGCACTGTAAAGGCGAAGTCTGTGGCATTAACAGGAAGGGAGAAAAAGTACTTTCTACCCATTTCTAGTTCAGCGGTAAAACTGAAATTTCTATGGAACTGCAGCTCGTCTTGTGACTGTGGTTATCCCGGTCACACAAAAATGCTGAAATTCGACTTATACAGTGTTTGTGCTTATTAAACTTGATGAATTCTCTCCTCTTGACGGTAGAATAGTGTGTAAAGCAAAGCACAATACATTGCTATGTGTAGAAGCAAAGATATACGCGATTTCAGAATGTGTTCCTAGAACAGCTGCGAGCAACTTTTTTACTCAACGTTAACAACACATCTGAAGTTCAATATTTCTGGGATGAAGCGGGGAGGATTAGACAAAGTGTGCACTGTAAAGGGGAAGTCTGTGGCATTAACAGGAAGGGAGAAAAAGTACTTTCTACCCATTTTTAGTTCAGCGGTAAAACTGAAATTTCTATGGAACTGCAGCTCGGCTTGTGACTGTGGTTTTCCCGGTCACACAAAAATGCTGAAATTCGACTTATACAGTGTTTGTGCTTATTAAACTTGATGAATTCTCTCCTCTTGACGGTAGAATAGTGTGTAAAGCAAAGCACAATACATTGCTATGTGTAGAAGCAAAGATATACGCGATTTCATAATGTGTTCCTAGAACAGCTGCGAGCAACTTTTTTACTCAACGTTAACAACACATCTGAAGCTCAATATTTCTGGGCTGAAGCGGGGAGGATTAGACAAAGTGTGCACTGTAAAGGGGAAGTCTGTGGCATTAACAGGAAGGGAGAAAAAGTACTTTCTACCCATTTTTAGTTCAGCGGTAAAACTGAAATTTCTATGGAACTGCAGCTCGTCTTGTGACTGTGGTTATCCCGGTCACACAAAAATGCTGAAATTCGACTTATACAGTGTTTGTGCTTATTAAACTTGATGAATTCTCTCCTCTTGACGGTAGAATAGTGTGTAAAGCAAAGCACAATACATTGCTATGTGTAGAAGCAAAGATATACGCGATTTCATAATGTGTTCCTAGAACAGCTGCGAGCAACTTTTTTACTCAACGTTAACAACACATCTGAAGCTCAATATTTCTGGGCTGAAGCGGGGAGGATTAGACAAAGTGTGCACTGTAATGGGGAAGTCTGTGGCATTAACAGGAAGGGAGAAAAAGTACTTTCTACCCATTTTTAGTTCAGCGGTAAAACTGAAATTTCTATGGAACTGCAGCTCGGCTCGTGACTGTGGTTTTCCCGGTCACACAAAAATGCTGAAATTCGACTTATACAGTGTTTGTGCTTATTAAACTTGATGAATTCTCTCCTCTTGACGGTAGAATAGTGTGTAAAGCAAAGCACAATACATTGCTATGTGTAGAAGCAAAGATATACGCGATTTCAGAATGTGTTCCTAGAACAGCTGCGAGCAACATTTTTACTCAACGTTAACAACACATCTGAAGCTCAATATTTCTGGGCTGAAGCGGGGAGGATTAGACAAAGTGTGCACTGTAAAGGGGAAGTCTGTGGCATTAACAGGAAGGGAGAAAAAGTACTTTCTACCCATTTTTAGTTCAGCGGTAAAACTGAAATTTCTATGGAACTGCAGCTCGGCTTGTGACTGTGGTTTTCCCGGTCACACAAAAATGCTGAAATTCGACTTATACAGTGTTTGTGCTTATTAAACTTGATGAATTCTCTCCTCTTGACGGTAGAATAGTGTGTAAAGCAAAGCACAATACATTGCTATGTGTAGAAGCAAAGATATACGCGATTTCAGAATGTGTTCCTAGAACAGCTGCGAGCAACTTTTTTACTCAACGTTAACAACACATCTGAAGCTCAATATTTCTGGGCTGAAGCGGGGAGGATTAGACAAAGTGTGCACTGTAAAGGGGAAGTCTGTGGCATTAACAGGAAGGGAGAAAAAGTACTTTCTACCCATTTTTAGGTTCAGCGGTAAAACTGAAGTTTCTATGGAACTGCAGCTCGATTTGTGACTGTGGTTTTCCCGGTCACACAAAAATGCTGAAATTCGACTTATACAGTGTTTGTGCTTATTAAACTTGATGAATTCTCTCCTCTTGACGGTAGAATAGCGTGTAAAGCAAAGCACAATACATTGCTATGTGTAGAAGCAAAGATATACGCGATTTCAGAATGTGTTCCTAGAACAGCTGCGAGCAACTTTTTTACTCAACGTTAACAACACATCTGAAGCTCAATATTTCTGGGCTGAAGCGGGGAGGATTAGACAAAGTGTGCACTGTAAAGGGGAAGTCTGTGGCATTAACAGGAAGGGAGAAAAAGTACTTTCTACCCATTTCTAGTTCAGCGGTAAAACTGAAATTTCTATGGAACTGCAGCTCGTCTTGTGACTGTGGTTATCCCGGTCACACAAAAATGCTGAAATTCGACTTATACAGTGTTTGTGCTTATTAAACTTGATGAATTCTCTCCTCTTGACGGTAGAATAGTGTGTAAAGCAAAGCACAATACATTGCTATGTGTAGAAGCAAAGATATACGCGATTTCAGAATGTGTTCCTAGAACAGCTGCGAGCAACATTTTTACTCAACGTTAACAACACATCTGAAGCTCAATATTTCTGGGCTGAAGCGGGGAGGATTAGACAAAGTGTGCACTGTAAAGGGGAAGTCTGTGGCATTAACAGGAAGGGAGAAAAAGTACTTTCTACCCATTTTTATTTCAGCGGTAAAACTGAAATTTCTATGGAACTGCAGCTCGGCTTGTGACTGTGGTTTTCCCGGTCACACAAAAATGCTGAAATTCGACTTATACAGTGTTTGTGCTTATTAAACTTGATGAATTCTCTCCTCTTGACGGTAGAATAGTGTGTAAAGCAAAGCACAATACATTGCTATGTGTAGAAGCAAAGATATACGCGATTTCAGAATGTGTTCCTAGAACAGCTGCGAGCAACTTTTTTACTCAACGTTAACAACACATCTGAAGCTCAATATTTCTGGGCTGAAGCGGGGAGGATTAGACAAAGTGTGCACTGTAAAGGGGAAGTCTGTGGCATTAACAGGAAGGGAGAAAAAGTACTTTCTACCCATTTTTAGGTTCAGCGGTAAAACTGAAGTTTCTATGGAACTGCAGCTCGATTTGTGACTGTGGTTTTCCCGGTCACACAAAAATGCTGAAATTCGACTTATACAGTGTTTGTGCTTATTAAACTTGATGAATTCTCTCCTCTTGACGGTAGAATAGTGTGTAAAGCAAAGCACAATACATTGCTATGTGTAGAAGCAAAGATATACGCGATTTCAGAATGTGTTCCTAGAACAGCTGCGAGCAACTTTTTTACTCAACGTTAACAACACATCTGAAGCTCAATATTTCTGGGCTGAAGCGGGGAGGATTAGACAAAGTGTGCACTGTAAAGGGGAAGTCTGTGGCATTAACAGGAAGGGAGAAAAAGTACTTTCTACCCATTTTTAGGTTCAGCGGTAAAACTGAAGTTTCTATGGAACTGCAGCTCGATTTGTGACTGTGGTTTTCCCGGTCACACAAAAATGCTGAAATTCGACTTATACAGTGTTTGTGCTTATTAAACTTGATGAATTCTCTCCTCTTGACGGTAGAATAGTGTGTAAAGCAAAGCACAATACATTGCTATGTGTAGAAGCAAAGATATACGCGATTTCAGAATGTGTTCCTAGAACAGCTGCGAGCAACATTTTTACTCAACGTTAACAACACATCTGAAGCTCAATATTTCTGGGCTGAAGCGGGGAGGATTAGACAAAGTGTGCACTGTAAAGGGGAAGTCTGTGGCATTAACAGGAAGGGAGAAAAAGTACTTTCTACCCATTTCTAGTTCAGCGGTAAAACTGAAATTTCTATGGAACTGCAGCTCGGCTTGTGACTGTGGTTTTCCCGGTCACACAAAAATGCTGAAATTCGACTTATACAGTGTTTGTGCTTATTAAACTTGATGAATTCTCCCCTCTTGACGGTAGAATAGTGTGTAAAGCAAAGCACAATACATTGCTATGTGTAGAAGCAAAGATATACGCGATTTCAGAATGTGTTCCTAGAACAGCTGCGAGCAACTTTTTTACTCAACGTTAACAACACATCTGAAGCTCAATATTTCTGGGCTGAAGCGGGGAGGATTAGACAAAGTGTGCACTGTAAAGGCGAAGTCTGTGGCATTAACAGGAAGGGAGAAAAAGTACTTTCTACCCATTTCTAGTTCAGCGGTAAAACTGAAATTTCTATGGAACTGCAGCTCGGCTTGTGACTGTGGTTTTCCCGGTCACACAAAAATGCTGAAATTCGACTTATACAGTGTTTGTGCTTATTAAACTTGATGAATTCTCTCCTCTTGACGGTAGAATAGTGTGTAAAGCAAAGCACAATACATTGCTATGTGTAGAAGCAAAGATATACGCGATTTCATAATGTGTTCCTAGAACAGCTGCGAGCAACTTTTTTACTCAACGTTAACAACACATCTGAAGCTCAATATTTCTGGGCTGAAGCGGGGAGGATTAGACAAAGTGTGCACTGTAAAGGGGAAGTCTGTGGCATTAACAGGAAGGGAGAAAAAGTACTTTCTACCCATTTTTAGTTCAGCGGTAAAACTGAAATTTCTATGGAACTGCAGCTCGTCTTGTGACTGTGGTTATCCCGGTCACACAAAAATGCTGAAATTCGACTTATACAGTGTTTGTGCTTATTAAACTTGATGAATTCTCTCCTCTTGACGGTAGAATAGTGTGTAAAGCAAAGCACAATACATTGCTATGTGTAGAAGCAAAGATATACGCGATTTCAGAATGTGTTCCTAGAACAGCTGCGAGCAACATTTTTACTCAACGTTAACAACACATCTGAAGCTCAATATTTCTGGGCTGAAGCGGGGAGGATTAGACAAAGTGTGCACTGTAAAGGGGAAGTCTGTGGCATTAACAGGAAGGGAGAAAAAGTACTTTCTACCCATTTTTAGTTCAGCGGTAAAACTGAAATTTCTATGGAACTGCAGCTCGGCTTGTGACTGTGGTTTTCCCGGTCACACAAAAATGCTGAAATTCGACTTATACAGTGTTTGTGCTTATTAAACTTGATGAATTCTCTCCTCTTGACGGTAGAATAGTGTGTAAAGCAAAGCACAATACATTGCTATGTGTAGAAGCAAAGATATACGCGATTTCAGAATGTGTTCCTAGAACAGCTGCGAGCAACTTTTTTACTCAACGTTAACAACACATCTGAAGCTCAATATTTCTGGGCTGAAGCGGGGAGGATTAGACAAAGTGTGCACTGTAAAGGGGAAGTCTGTGGCATTAACAGGAAGGGAGAAAAAGTACTTTCTACCCATTTTTAGGTTCAGCGGTAAAACTGAAGTTTCTATGGAACTGCAGCTCGATTTGTGACTGTGGTTTTCCCGGTCACACAAAAATGCTGAAATTCGACTTATACAGTGTTTGTGCTTATTAAACTTGATGAATTCTCTCCTCTTGACGGTAGAATAGTGTGTAAAGCAAAGCACAATACATTGCTATGTGTAGAAGCAAAGATATACGCGATTTCAGAATGTGTTCCTAGAACAGCTGCGAGCAACTTTTTTACTCAACGTTAACAACACATCTGAAGCTCAATATTTCTGGGCTGAAGCGGGGAGGATTAGACAAAGTGTGCACTGTAAAGGGGAAGTCTGTGGCATTAACAGGAAGGGAGAAAAAGTACTTTCTACCCATTTCTAGTTCAGCGGTAAAACTGAAATTTCTATGGAACTGCAGCTCGGCTTGTGACTGTGGTTTTCCCGGTCACACAAAAATGCTGAAATTCGACTTATACAGTGTTTGTGCTTATTAAACTTGATGAATTCTCCCCTCTTGACGGTAGAATAGTGTGTAAAGCAAAGCACAATACATTGCTATGTGTAGAAGCAAAGATATACGCGATTTCAGAATGTGTTCCTAGAACAGCTGCGAGCAACTTTTTTACTCAACGTTAACAACACATCTGAAGCTTAATATTTCTGGGCTGAAGCGGGGAGGATTAGACAAAGTGTGCACTGTAAAGGGGAAGTCTGTGGCATTAACAGGAAGGGAGAAAAAGTACTTTCTACCCATTTCTAGTTCAGCGGTAAAACTGAAATTTCTATGGAACTGCAGCTCGGCTTGTGACTGTGGTTTTCCCGGTCACACAAAAATGCTGAAATTCGACTTATACAGTGTTTGTGCTTATTAAACTTGATGAATTCTCTCCTATTGACGGTAGAATAGTGTGTAAAGCAAAGCACAATACATTGCTATGTGTAGAAGCAAAGATATACGCGATTTCAGAATGTGTTCCTAGAACAGCTGCGAGCAACTTTTTTACTCAACGTTAACAACACATCTGAAGCTCAATATTTCTGGGCTGAAGCGGGGAGGATTAGACAAAGTGTGCACTGTAAAGGGGAAGTCTGTGGCATTAACAGGAAGGGAGAAAAAGTACTTTCTACCCATTTTTAGGTTCAGCGGTAAAACTGAAGTTTCTATGGAGCTGCAGCTCGATTTGTGACTGTGGTTTTCCCGGTCACACAAAAATGCTGAAATTCGACTTATACAGTGTTTGTGCTTATTAAACTTGATGAATTCTCTCCTCTTGACGGTAGAATAGTGTGTAAAGCAAAGCACAATACATTGCTATGTGTAGAAGCAAAGATATACGCGATTTCAGAATGTGTTCCTAGAACAGCTGCGAGCAACTTTTTTACTCAACGTTAACAACACATCTGAAGCTCAATATTTCTGGGCTGAAGCGGGGAGGATTAGACAAAGTGTGCACTGTAAAGGGGAAGTCTGTGGCATTAACAGGAAGGGAGAAAAAGTACTTTCTACCCATTTCTAGTTCAGCGGTAAAACTGAAATTTCTATGGAACTGCAGCTCGGCTTGTGACTGTGGTTTTCCCGGTCACACAAAAATGCTGAAATTCGACTTATACAGTGTTTGTGCTTATTAAACTTGATGAATTCTCCCCTCTTGACGGTAGAATAGTGTGTAAAGCAAAGCACAATACATTGCTATGTGTAGAAGCAAAGATATACGCGATTTCAGAATGTGTTCCTAGAACAGCTGCGAGCAACTTTTTTACTCAACGTTAACAACACATCTGAAGCTTAATATTTCTGGGCTGAAGCGGGGAGGATTAGACAAAGTGTGCACTGTAAAGGGGAAGTCTGTGGCATTAACAGGAAGGGAGAAAAAGTACTTTCTACCCATTTCTAGTTCAGCGGTAAAACTGAAATTTCTATGGAACTGCAGCTCGGCTTGTGACTGTGGTTTTCCCGGTCACACAAAAATGCTGAAATTCGACTTATACAGTGTTTGTGCTTATTAAACTTGATGAATTCTCTCCTATTGACGGTAGAATAGTGTGTAAAGCAAAGCACAATACATTGCTATGTGTAGAAGCAAAGATATACGCGATTTCAGAATGTGTTCCTAGAACAGCTGCGAGCAACTTTTTTACTCAACGTTAACAACACATCTGAAGCTCAATATTTCTGGGCTGAAGCGGGGAGGATTAGACAAAGTGTGCACTGTAAAGGCGAAGTCTGTGGCATTAACAGGAAGGGAGAAAAAGTACTTTCTACCCATTTCTAGTTCAGCGGTAAAACTGAAATTTCTATGGAACTGCAGCTCGGCTTGTGACTGTGGTTTTCCCGGTCACACAAAAATGCTGAAATTCGACTTATACAGTGTTTGTGCTTATTAAACTTGATGAATTCTCTCCTCTTGACGGTAGAATAGTGTGTAAAGCAAAGCACAATACATTGCTATGTGTAGAAGCAAAGATATACGCGATTTCATAATGTGTTCCTAGAACAGCTGCGAGCAACTTTTTTACTCAACGTTAACAACACATCTGAAGCTCAATATTTCTGGGCTGAAGCGGGGAGGATTAGACAAAGTGTGCACTGTAAAGGGGAAGTCTGTGGCATTAACAGGAAGGGAGAAAAAGTACTTTCTACCCATTTTTAGTTCAGCGGTAAAACTGAAATTTCTATGGAACTGCAGCTCGTCTTGTGACTGTGGTTATCCCGGTCACACAAAAATGCTGAAATTCGACTTATACTGTGTTTGTGCTTATTAAACTTGATGAATTCTCTCCTCTTGACGGTAGAATAGTGTGTAAAGCAAAGCACAATACATTGCTATGTGTAGAAGCAAAGATATACGCGATTTCAGAATGTGTTCCTAGAACAGCTGCGAGCAACTTTTTTACTCAACGTTAACAACACATCTGAAGCTTAATATTTCTGGGCTGAAGCGGGGAGGATTAGACAAAGTGTGCACTGTAAAGGGGAAGTCTGTGGCATTAACAGGAAGGGAGAAAAAGTACTTTCTACCCATTTCTAGTTCAGCGGTAAAACTGAAATTTCTATGGAACTGCAGCTCGTCTCGTGACTGTGGTTTTCCCGGTCACACAAAAATGCTGAAATTCGACTTATACAGTGTTTGTGCTTATTAAACTTGATGAATTCTCTCCTCTTGACGGTAGAATAGTGTGTAAAGCAAAGCACAATACATTGCTATGTGTAGAAGCAAAGATATACGCGATTTCAGAATGTGTTCCTAGAACAGCTGCGAGCAACTTTTTTACTCAACGTTAACAACACATCTGAAGTTCAATATTTCTGGGATGAAGCGGGGAGGATTAGACAAAGTGTGCACTGTAAAGGGGAAGTCTGTGGCATTAACAGGAAGGGAGAAAAAGTACTTTCTACCCATTTTTAGTTCAGCGGTAAAACTGAAATTTCTATGGAACTGCAGCTCGGCTTGTGACTGTGGTTTTCCCGGTCACACAAAAATGCTGAAATTCGACTTATACAGTGTTTGTGCTTATTAAACTTGATGAATTCTCTCCTCTTGACGGTAGAATAGTGTGTAAAGCAAAGCACAATACATTGCTATGTGTAGAAGCAAAGATATACGCGATTTCAGAATGTGTTCCTAGAACAGCTGCGAGCAACATTTTTACTCAACGTTAACAACACATCTGAAGCTCAATATTTCTGGGCTGAAGCGGGGAGGATTAGACAAAGTGTGCACTGTAAAGGGGAAGTCTGTGGCATTAACAGGAAGGGAGAAAAAGTACTTTCTACCCATTTTTAGTTCAGCGGTAAAACTGAAATTTCTATGGAACTGCAGCTCGGCTTGAGAGAGAGAGAGAGAAAGAGCACAGAGAGAGAGAAAGAAAGAGTGCAGAGAGAGACAAAGAGCACAGAGAGAGTGAAAGAAAGAGCGCAGAGAGAGAGAAAGAAAAAGCGCAGAGAGAGAAAGAAAGAGCGCAGAGAGAGAAAGAGCGCAGAGAGAGAGAAAGAGCGCAGAGAGAGAGAAAGAGCGCAGAGAGAGAAAGAGCGCAGAGAGAGAGAAAGAGCGCAGAGAGAGAGAAAAAAAGAGCGCAAAGAGAGAGAAAGAAAAAGCGCAGAGAGAGAGAAAGAAAGAGCGCAGAGAGAGAAAGAAAGAGCGCAGAGAGAGAAAGAAAGAGCGCAGAGAGAGAAAGAAAGAGCGCAGAGAGAGAAAGAAAGAGCGCAGAGAGAGAAAGAAAGAGCGCAGAGAGTGAGAGAGAAAGAGCGCAGAGAGAAAGAAAGAGCGCAGAGAGAGAGAGAAAGAAAGAGCGCAGAGAGAGAGAGAAAGAAAGAGCGCAGAGAGAGAGAGAAAGAAAGAGCGCAGAGAGAGAAAGAAATAGCGCAGAGAGAGAGAAAGAGCGCAGAGAGAGAGAAAGAGCGCAGAGAGAGAGAGGAAGAAAGAGCGCAGAGAGAGAGAAAGAAAGAGCGCAGAGAGAAAGAAAGAGAAAGAAAGAGCACAGAGAGAGAGAAAGAAAGAGCGCAGAGAGAGAGAAAAAGCGCAGAGAGAGAAATAAAGAGCGCAGAGAAAGAAAGAGCGCAGAGAGAGAAAGAAAGAGCGCAGAGAGAGAGAAAGAAAGAGCGCAGAGAGAGAAAGAAAGAGAGCAGAGAGAGAAAGAAAGAGCGCAAAGAGAGAAAAAAAGAGCGCAAAGAGAGAAAAAAAGAGCGCAGAAAGAAAGAAAGAAAGAAAGAGCGCAGAGAGAAAGAAAGAGCGCAGAGAGAGAGAGCGCAGAGAGAGAAAGAGAAAGAAAGAGCGCAGAGAGAGAGAGAAAGAGCGCAGAGAGAGAAAGAGCGCAGAGAGTGAAAGAAAGAGCGCAGAGAGAGAGAAAGAAAGAGCGCAGAGAGAGAGCGCAGAGAGAGAGAGAAAGAGCGCAAAGAGAGAAATAGAGCGCAGAGAGAGAAATAAAGAGCGCAGAGAGAGAAATAAAGAGCGCAGAGAGAGCGCAGAGAGAGAAAGAGAAAGAAAGAGCGCAGAGAGAGAGAGAGAGAAAGAGCGCCGAGAGAGAGAAAGAGAAAGAGCGCCGAGAGATAGAAAGAGCGCAGAGAGAGAGAAAGAGAAAGAAAGAGCGCAGAGAGAGAGAGAGAAAGAGCGCAGAGAGAGAAAGAAAGAGCGCAGAGAGAGAAAGAAAGAGCGCAGAGAAAGAAAGAGCGCAGAGAGAGAGAAAGAAAGAGCGCAGAGAGAGAAAGAAAGAGCGCAAAGAGAGAAAAAAAGAGCGCGAAGAGAGAAAAAAAGAGCGCAGAGAGAAAGAAAGAGCGCAGAGAGAGAGAGCGCAGAGAGAGAAAGAAAGAGCGCAGAGAGAGAGAGAAAGAGCGCAGAGAGAGAGAAAGAAAGAGCGCAGAGAGAGAAAGAAAGAGCGCAGAGAGAGAGCGCAGAGAGAGAGAAAGAGCGCAGAGAGAGAGAAAGAGCGCAGAGAGAGAGAAAGAAAGTGCGCAGAGAGAAAGAAAGAGCGCAGAGAGAAAGAGCGCAGAGAGAGAAAGAGAAAGAAAGAGCACAGAGAGAGAAAGAGAAAGAAAGAGCGCAAAGAGAGAGAGAAAGAGCGCACAGAGAGAGAGAGAGAAAGAGCGCAGAGAGAGAAAGAAAGAGCGCAGAGAGAGAGAGCGCAGTGAGAAAGAAAGAGCGCAGAGAGAAAGAAAGAGCACAGAGAGAAAGAAAGAGCGCAGAGAGAGAGAAAGAGCGCAGAGAGAGAGAAAGAAAGTGCGCAGAGAGAAAGAAAGAGCACAGAGAGAAAGAGAAAGAGCGCAGAGAGAGAGAGAAAGAGCGCAGAGAGAGAGAAAGAGAAAGAAAGAGCGCAGAGAGAGAGAAAGAGCGCAGAGAGAGAGAAAGAGCGCAGAGAGAGAGAAAGAAAGAGCGCAGAGAGAGAGAGAAAGAAAAAGCGCAGAGAAAGAAAGAGCGCAGAGAGAGGAAGAAAGAGCGCAGAGAGAGAGAGAAAGAGCGCAGAGAGAGAGAAAGAGAAAGAAAGAGCGCAGAGAGAGAGAAAGAGCGCAGAGAGAGAGAAAGAGCGCAGAGAGAGAGAAAGAAAGAGCGCAGAGAGAGAGAGAAAGAAAAAGCGCAGAGAAAGAAAGAGCGCAGAGAGAGGAAGAAAGAGCGCAGAGAGAGAGAGAGAAAGAAAGAGCGCAGAGAGAGAGAGAGAGAGCGCAGAGAGAGAGAGAGAGTGCAGAGAGAGAGAGCGCAGAGAGAGAGAGAGAGCGCAGAGAGAGAGAGCGCAGAGAGAGAGAGAGCGCAGAGAGAGAGAGAGCGCAGAGAGAGAGAGAGCGCAGAAAGAGAGAGAGCGCAGAGAGTGAGAGAGCGCAGAGAGAGAGATTGCGCAGAGAGAGAGATTGCGCAGAGAGAGAGAGCGCAGAGAGAGAGAAAGAGTGCAGAGAGAGAGAAAGAGTGCAGAGAGAGAGAAAGAGTGCAGAGAGAGAGAAAGAGAGCAGAGAGAAAGAAAGTGCGCAGAGAGAAAGAAAGAGCGCAGAGAGAAAGAAAGAGCGCAGAGAGAGAGAAAGAAAGAGCGCAGAGAGAGAAAGAGCGCAGAGAGAGAGAGAAAGAGCGCGGAGAGAAAGAAAGAAAGAGCGCAGAGAGAGAGAGAAAGAAAGAGCGCAGAGAGAGAAAGAAAGAGCGCAGAGAGAGAGAGAGAGCGCAGAGAGAGAGGAAGAAAGAGCGCAGAGAGAGAGAGAAAGAGCGCAGAGAGAGAGAGAAAGAGCGCAGAGAAAGAGAAAGAGCGCAGAGAGAGAAAGAGAAAGAAAGAGCGCAGAGAGAGAAAGAGCGCAGAAAGAGAAAGAGCACAGAGAGAAAGAAAGAGCGCAGAGAGAGAGAGAGAAAGAGCACAGAGAGAGAGAAAGAGCGCAGAGAGAGAGAAAGAGCGCAGAGAGAGAGAAAGAGCGCAGAGAGAGAGAAAAAAAAGAGCGCAGAGAGAGAGAAAGAAAAAGCGCAGAGAGAGACAAAGAGCGCGGAGAGAGAGAAAGAAAAAGCGCAGAGAGAGAAAGATAGAGCGCAGAGAGTGAGAGAGAAAGAGCGCAGAGAGAAAGAAAGAAAGAGCACAGAGAGAAAGAAAGAGCACATAGAGAGAGAAAGAGCGCAGAGAGAGAGAGAAAGAGCGCAGAGAGAAAAAGAGAGCACAGAGAGAGAGCGCAGACAGAGAGAGAGCGCAGACAGAGAGAGAGCGCAGAGAGAGAGAGCGCAGAGAGAAAGAGAGAGAGCGCAGAGAGAGAGAAAGAAAGAAAGAGCGCAGAGAGAGAGAAAGAGCGTAGAGAAAAAAAGAGCGCAGAGAGAGAGAGAGGAAGAAAGAGCGCAGACAGAGAAAGAAAGAGCGCAGAGAGAGAGAGCGCAGAGAGAGAAAGAGCGCAGAGAAAGAAAGAGCACAGAGAGAGAAAGAAAGAGCGCAGAGAGAGAAAGAAAGAAAGAGCGCAGAGAGAGAGAAAAAGAAAGAGCGCAGAGAGAGAGAGAAAGAAAGAGCGCAGAGAGAGAGAGAAAGAAAGAGCGCAGAGAGAGAAAGAAAGAGCGCAGAGAGAGGAAGAAAGAGCGCAGAGAGAGAGAAAGAAAGAGCACAGAGAGAAAGAAAGAGCACATAGAGAGAGAAAGAGCGCAGAGAGAGAGAGAAAGAGCGCAGAGAGAAAAAGAGAGCACAGAGAGAGAGCGCAGACAGAGAGAGAGCGCAGACAGAGAGAGAGCGCAGAGAGAGAGAGCGCAGAGAGAAAGAGAGAGAGCGCAGAGAGAGAGAAAGAAAGAAAGAGCGCAGAGAGAGAGAAAGAGCGTAGAGAAAAAAAGAGCGCAGAGAGAGAGAGAGGAAGAAAGAGCGCAGACAGAGAAAGAAAGAGCGCAGAGAGAGAGAGCGCAGAGAGAGAAAGAGTGCAGAGAAAGAAAGAGCACAGAGAGAGAAAGAAAGAGCGCAGAGAGAGAAAGAAAGAAAGAGCGCAGAGAGAGAAAAAGCGCAGAGAGAGAAATAAAGAGCGCAGAGAGAGAAATTAAGAGCGCAGAGAGAGAAAGAAAGAGCGCAGAGAAAGAAAGAGCGCAGAGAGAGAGAGAAAGAAAGAGCGCAGAGAGAGAAAGAAAGAGAGCAGAGAGAGAAAGAAAGAGCGCAAAGAGAGAAAGAAAGAGCGCAAAGAGAGAAAGAAAGAGCGCAAAGAGAGAAAAAAAGAGCGCAAAGAGAGATAAAAAGAGCGCAGAGAGAAAGAAAGAAAGAGCGCAGAGAGAAAGAAAGAGCGCAGAGAGAGAGAGCGCAGAGAGAGAAAGAGAAAGAAAGAGCGCAGAGAGAGAAAGAGAAAGAAAGAGCGCAGAGAGAGAGAGAGAAAGAGCGCAGAGAGAGAGAGAAAGAGCGCAGAGAGAGAGAAAGAGAAAGAAAGAGCGCAGAGAGAGAGAAAGAAAGAGCGCAGAGAGAGAGAAAGAGCGCAGAGAGAGAGAAAGAGCGCAGAGAGAGAGAAAGAGCGCAGAGAGAGAGAAAGAGCACAGAGAGAGAGAAAGAGCGCAGAGAGAGAGAAAGAAAGAGCGCAGAGAGAGAGAAAGAGCGCAGAGAGAGAAAGAAAGAGCGCAGAGAGAAAGAAAGAGCGCAGAGAGAGAGAGAAAGAGCGCAGAGAGAGAGAAAGAGCACAGAGAGAGAGAAAGAAAGAGCGCAGAGAGAGAAAGAGCGCAGAGAGAGAAAGAAAGAGCGCAGAGAGAGAGAAAGAAAGAGCGCAGAGAGAGAGCGCAGAGAGAGAGAGAAAGAGCGCAGAGAGAGAAATAAAGAGCGCAGAGAGAGAAATAAAGAGCGCAGAGAGAGAAATAAAGAGCGCAGAGAGAGAAATAAAGAGCGCAGAGAGAGAAATAAAGAGCGCAGAGAAAGAAAGAGCGCAGAGAGAGAGAAAGAAAGAGCGCAGAGAGAGAAAGAAAGAGCGCAAAGAGAGAAAATAAGAGCGCAAAGAGAGAAAAAAAGAGCGCAGAGAGAAAGAAAGAAAGAGCGCAGAGAGAAAGAAAGAGCGCAGAGAGAGAAAGAGAAAGAAAGTGCGCAGAGAGAGAGAGAGAGAAAGAGCGCCGAGAGAGAGAAAGAGCGCAGAGAGAGAAAGAAATAGCGCAGAGAGAGAGAAAGAGCGCAGAGAGAGAGAAAGAGCGCAGAGAGAGAGAGGAAGAAAGAGCGCAGAGAGAGAGAAAGAAAGAGCGCAGAGAGAGAGAAAGAAAGAGCGCAGAGAGAAAGAAAGAGCACAAAGAGAGAGAAAGAGCGCAGAGAGAGAGAAAAAGCGCAGAGAGAGAAATAAAGAGCGCAGAGAGAGAAAGTAAGAGCGCAGAGAAAGAAAGAGCGCAAAGAGAGAAAGAAAGAGCGCAGAGAGAGAGAGAAAGAAAGAGCGCAGAGAGAGAGAGAAAGAAAGAGTGCAGAGAGAGAGAAAGAGCGCAGAGAGAGAGAAAGAAAGAGCACAGAGAGAGAAAGAAAGAGAGCAGAGAGAAAAAGAAAGAGCGCAGAGAAAGAAAGAGCACAGAGAGAGGAAGAAAGAGCGCAGAGAGAGAGAGAAAGAAAGAGCGCAGAGAGAGAAAGAAAGAGTGCAGAGAGAGAGAAAGAGCGCAGAGAGAGAGAAAGAAAGAGCACAGAGAGAGAAAGAAAGAGAGCAGAGAGAGAAAGAAAGAGCGCAAAGAGAGAAAAAAAGAGCGCAGAGAGAAAGAAAGAAAGAGCGCAGAGAGAAAGATAGAGCGCAGAGAGAGAGAGCGCAGAGAGAGAAAGAGAAAGAGAGAGCGCAGAGAGAGAAAGAGAAAGAAAGAGCGCAGAGAGAGAGAGAGAAAGAGCGCAGAGAGAGAGAAAGAGCGCAGAGAGAGAAAGAGAAAGAAAGAGCGCAGAGAGAGAAAGAAAGAGCGCAGAGAGAGAAAGAAAGAGCGCAGAGAGAGAGAAAGAGCGCAGAGAGAGAGAAAGAGCGCAGAGAGAGAGAAAGAGCGCAGAGAGAAAGAAAGAGCACAGAGAGAGAGAAAGAGCACAGAGAGAGAGAAAGAAAGAGCGCAGAGAGAGAAAGAGCGCAGAGAGAGAAAGAAAGAGCGCAGAGAGAGAGAAAGAAAGAGCGCAGAGAGAGAGCGCATAGAGAGAGAGAAAGAGCGCAGAGAGAGAAATAAAGAGCGCAGAGAGAGAAAAAAAGAGCGCAGAGAGAGAAATAAAGAGCGCAGAGAGAGAAATAAAGAGTGCAGAGAAAGAAAGAGCGCAGAGAGAGAAAGAAAGAGCGCAAAGAGAGAAAAAAAGAGCGCAAAGAGAGAAAAAAAGAGCGCAGAGAGAAAGAAAGAAAGAGCGCAGAGAGAAAGAAAGAGCGCAGAGAGAGAGAGCGCAGAGAGAGAAAGAGAAAGAAAGAGCGCAGAGAGAGAGAGAGAGAAAGAGCGCCGAGAGAGAGAAAGAGCGCAGAGAGAGAGAAAGAGAAAGAAAGAGCGCAAAGAGAGAGAGAGAAAGAGCGCAGAGAGAGATAAAGAGCGCAGAGAAAGAAAGAGAAAGAAAGAGCGCAGAGAGAGAAAGAGCGCAGGGAGAGAGAGAGCGCAGAGAGAGAAAGAGCGCAGAGAAAGAAAGAGAAAGAAACAGCGCAGAGAGAGAAAGAGAGAGCGCAGAGAGAGAAAGAAAGAGCGCAAAGAGAGAAAAAAAGAGCGCAGAAAGAAAGAAAGAGCGAGAGAGAAAGAAAGAAAGAGCGCAGAGAGAGAGAAAGAAAGAGCGCCGAGAGAGAGAAAGAGCGCAGAGAGAGAGAAAGAGAAAGAAAGAGCGCAGAGAGAGAGAGAAAGAGCGCAGAGAGAGAGAAAGAGCGCAGAGAAAGAAAGAGAAAGAAAGAGCGCAGAGAGAGAAAGAGCGCAGAGAGAGAAAGAGCGCAGGGAGAGAGAGAGCGCAGAGAGAGAAAGAGCGCAGAGAGAGAGAAAGAGCGCAGAGAGAGAGAGAAAGAGCGCAGAGAGAGAGAAAGAGCGCAGAGAGAGAAATAAAGAGCGCAGAGAGAGAAATAAAGAGCGCAGAAAGAGAAATAAAGAGCGCAGAGAGAGAAATAAAGAGCGCAGAGAGAGAAATAAAGAGTGCAGAGAAAGAAAGAGCGCAGAGAGAGAGAAAGAAAGAGCGCAGAGAGAGAAAGAAAGAGCGCAAAGAGAGAAAAAAAGAGCGCAGAAAGAAAGAAAGAGCGCAGAGAGAAAGAAAGAAAGAGCGCAGAGAGAGAGAAAGAGCGCAGAGAGAGAAAGACAAAGTAAGAGCGCAGTGAGAGAGAGAGAAAGAGCGCAGAGAGAGAGAGAAAGAGCGCAGAGAGAGAGAAAGAGCGCAGAGAAAGAAAGAGAAAGAAAGAGTGCAGAGAGAGAAAGAGTGCAGAGAGAGAAAGAGCGCAGAGAGAGAAAGAGCGCAGAGAGAGAAAGAGCGCAGAGAGAGAGCGCAGAGAGAGAGCGCAGACAGAGAAAGAGCGCAGAGAGAGAGAAAGAGCGCAGAGAGAGAGAAAGAGCGCAGAGAGAGAGAGAAAGAGCGCAGAGAGAGAGAAAGAAAGAGCGCAGAGAGAGAAAGAAAGAGCGCAAAGAGAGAAAAAAAGAGCGCAAAGAGAGAAAAAAAGAGCGCAGAGAGAAAGAAAGAAAGAGCGCAGAGAGAAAGAAAGAGCGCAGAGAGAGAGAGCGCAGAGAGAGAAAGAGAAAGAAAGAGCGCAGAGAGAGAGAGAGAGAAAGAGCGCCGAGAGAGAGAAAGAGCGCAGAGAGAGAGAAAGAGAAAGAAAGAGCGCAGAGAGAGAGAGAGAAAGAGCGCAGAGAGAGAGAAAGAGCGCAGAGAAAGAAAGAGAAAGAAAGAGCGCAGAGATAGAAAGAGCGCAGGGAGAGAGAGAGCGCAGAGAGAGAAAGAGCGCAGAGAAAGAAAGAGAAAGAAAGAGCGCAGAGAGAGAAAGAGAGAGCGCAGAGAGAGAAAGAAAGAGCGCAAAGAGAGAAAAAAAGAGCGCAGAAAGAAAGAAAGAGCGCAGAGAGAAAGAAAGAAAGAGCGCAGAGAGAGAGAAAGAGCGCAGAGAGAGAAAGAGAAAGTAAGAGCGCAGAGAGAGAGAGAGAGAAAGAGCGCAGAGAGAGAAAGAGCGCAGAGAGAGAGAAAGAGCGCAGAGAAAGAAAGAGAAAGAAAGAGTGCAGAGAGAGAAAGAGCGCAGAGAGAGAAAGAGCGCAGAGAGAGAAAGAGCGCAGAGAGAGAGCGCAGAGAGAGAGCGCAGAGAGAGAAAGAGCGCAGAGAGAGAGAAAGAGCGCAGAGAGAGAGAGAAAGAGCGCAGAGAGAGAGAGAAAGCGCAGAGAGAGAGAAAGAGCGCAGAGAGAGAGAAAGAGCGCAGAGAGAGAAAGAAAGAGCGCAGAGAGAGAAAGAAAGAGCGCAGAGAGAGAAAGATAGAGCGCAGAGAGAGAAAGAAAGAGCGCAGAGAGTGAGAGAGAAAGAGCACAGAGAGAAAGAAAGAGCGCAGAGAGAGAGAGAAAGAAAGAGCGCAGAGAGAGAGAGAAAGAAAGAGCGCAGAGAGAGAAAGAGCGCAGAGAGAGAGAGAGGAAGAAAGAGCGCAGAGAAAGAGAAAGAAAGAGTGCAGAGAGAGAGAAAGAGCGCAGAGAGAGAGAAAGAAAGAGCACAGAGAGAGAAAGAAAGAGAGCAGAGAGAGAAAGAAAGAGCGCAAAGAGAGAAAAAAAGAGCGCAGAGAGAAAGAAAGAAAGAGCGCAGAGGGAAAGATAGAGCGCAGAGAGAGAGAGCGCAGAGAGAGAAAGAGAAAGAAAGAGCGCAGAGAGAGAAAGAGAAAGAAAGAGCGCAGAGAGAGAGAGAGAGAAAGAAAGAGCGCAGAGAGAGAAAGAAAGAGCGCAGAGAGAGAAAGAAAGAGCGCAGAGAGAGAGAAAGAGCGCAGAGAGAGAGAAAGAGCGCAGAGAGAGAGAAAGAGCGCAGAGAGAGAGAAAGAAAGTGCGCAGAGAGAAAGAAAGAGCGCAGAGAGAGAGAAAGAGCGCAGAGAGAGAAAGAAAGAGCGCAGAGAGAGAAAGAAAGAGCGCAGAGAGAGAAAGAAAGAGCGCAGAGAGAGAAAGAAAGAGCGCAGAGAGTGAGAGAGAAAGAGCACAGAGAAAAAGAAAGAGCGCAGAGAGAGAGAAAGAAAGAGCGCAGAGAGAGAAAGAAAGAGCGCAGAGAGAGAAAGAAATAGCGCAGAGAGAGAGAAAGAGCGCGGAGAGAGAGAGAGGAAGAAAGAGCGCAGAGAGAGAGAAAGAAAGAGCGCAGAGAGAAAGAAAGAGCACATAGAGAGAGAAAGAGCGCAGAGAGAGAGAGAGAAAGAGCGCAGAGAGAGAGAGAAAGAGCGCAGAGAAAGAAAGAGAAAGAAAGAGCGCAGAGAGAGAAAGAGAGAGCGCAGAGAGAGAAAGAAAGAGCGCAATGAGAGAAAAAAAGAGCGCAGAAAGAAAGAAAGAGCGCAGAGAGAAAGAAAGAAAGAGCGCAGAGAGAGAGAAAGAGAAAGAGCGCAGAGAGAGAAAGAGCGCAGAGAGAGAGAAAGAGCGCAGAGAAAGAAAGAGAAAGAAAGAGCACAGAGAGAGAGAAAGAGCGCAGAGAGAGAAAGAGCGCAGAGAGAGAGCGCAGAGAGAGAAAGAGCGCAGAGAGAGAGAAAGAGCGCAGAGAGAGAGAAAGATCGCAGAGAGAGAGAAAGAGCGCAGAGAGAGAGAAAGAGCGCAGAGAGAGAGAAAGAGCGCAGAGAGAGAGAAAGAGCGCAGAGAGAGAGAAAGAGCGCAGAGAGAGAAAGAAAGAGCGCAGAGAGAGAAAGAAAGAGCGCAGAGAGAGAAAGAAAGAGCGCAGAGAGAGAAAGAAAGAGCGCAGAGAGTGAGAGAGAAAGAGCACAGAGAGAAAGAAAGAGCGCAGAGAGAGAGAGAAAGAAAGAGCGCAGAGAGAGAGAGAAAGAAAGAGCGCAGAGAGAGAAAGAGCGCAGAGAGAGAGAGAGGAAGAAATAGCGCAGAGAGAGAGAAAGAAAGAGCGCAGAGAGAGAGAGCGCAGAGAGAGAAAGAGAAAGAAAGAGCGCAGAGAGAGAAAGAGAAAGAAAGAGCGCAGAGAGAGAGAGAGAAAGAGCGCAGAGAGAGAGAGAGAAAGAGCGCAGAGAGAGAGAAAGAGAAAGAAAGAGCGCAGAGAGAGAAAGAAAGAGCGCAGAGAGAGAAAGAAATAGCGCAGAGAGAGAGAAAGAGCGCAGAGAGAGAGAGAGGAAGAAAGAGCGCAGAGAGAGAGAAAGAAATAGCGCAGAGAGAAAGAAAGAGCACATAGAGAGAGAAAGAGCGCAGAGAGAGAGAGAGAAAGAGCGCAGAGAGAGAGAGAAAGAGCGCAGAGAGAGAGAGAAAGAGCGCAGAGAGAGAGAGAAAGAGCGCAGAGAGAGAAATAAAGAGCGCAGAGAGAGAAAGAAAGAGCGCAGAGAAAGAAAGAGCGCAGAGAGAGAAAGAAAGAGCGCAGAGAGAGAAAGAAAGAGCGCAGAGAGAGAGAAAGAGCGCAGAGAGAGAGAGAGGAAGAAAGAGCGCAGAGAGAGAGAAAGAAAGAGCGCAGAGAGAAAGAAAGAGCACATAGAGAGAGAAAGAGCGCAGAGAGAGAGAGAGAAAGAGCGCAGAGAGAGAGAGAAAGAGCGCAGAGAGAGAGAGAAAGAGCGCAGAGAGAGAGAGAAAGAGCGCAGAGAGAGAAATAAAGAGCGCAGAGAGAGAAAGAAAGAGCGCAGAGAAAGAAAGAGCGCAGAGAGAGAAAGAAAGAGCGCAGAGAGAGAAAGAAAGAGAGCAGAGAGAGAAAGAAAGAGAGCAGAGAGAGAAAGAAAGAGCGCAAAGAGAGAAAAAAGGAGCGCAGAGAGAAAGAAAGAAAGAGCGCAGAGAGAAAGAAAGAGCGCAGAGAGAGAGAGAGAGCGCAGAGAGAGAAAGAGAAAGAAAGAGCGCAGAGAGAGAGAGAGAAAGAGCGCAGAGAGAGAGAGAAAGAGCGCAGAGAGAGAGAAAGAGAAAGAAAGAGCGCAGAGAGAGAGAAAGAGCACAGAGAGAGAGAAAGAGCGCAGAGAGAGAGAAAGAAAGAGCGCAGAGAGAGAAAGAGCACAGAGAGAGAAAGAAAGAGCGCAGAGAGAGAGAAAGAAAGAGCGCAGAGATAGAGCGCAGAGAGAGAAAAAAAGAGCGCAGAGAGAGAAATAAAGAGCGCAGAGAAAGAAAGAGCGCAGAGAGAGAGAGAAAGAAAGAGCGCAGAGAGAGAAAGAAAGAGCGCAGAGAGAGAAATAAAGAGCGCAAAGAGAGAAAAAAAGAGCGCAAAGAGAGAAAAAAAGAGCGCAAAGAGAGAAAAAAAGAGTGCAGAGAGAAAGAAAGAAAGAGCGCAGAGAGAAAGAAAGAGCGCAGAGAGAAAGAAAGAGCGCAGAGAGAGAGAGCGCAGAGAGAGAAAGAGAAAGAAAGAGCACAGAGAGAGAGAGAGAGAGAAAGAGCGCCGAGAGAGAGAGAGCGCAGAGAGAGAGAAAGAGAAAGAAAGAGCGCAGAGAGAGAAAGTGCGCAGAGAGAGAAAGTGCGCAGAGAGAGAAAGTGCGCAGAGAGAGAAAGAGCGCAGAGAGAAAGAAAGAGCGCAGAGAGAGAGAGAGAAAGAGCGCAAAGAGAGAAAAAAAGAGCGCAGAAAGAAAGAAACAGCGCAGAGAGAAAGAAAGAGCGCAGAGAGAAAGAAAGAAAGAGCGCAGAGAGAGAGAAAGAGCGCAGAGAGAGAGAGAGAAAGAAAAAGCGCAGAGAAAGAAAGAGCGCAGAGAGAGGAAGAAAGAGCGCAGAGAGAGAGAAAGAAAGAGTGCAGAGAGAGAGAAAGAGCGCAGAGAGAGAGAAAGAAAGAGCACAGAGAGAGAAAGAAAGAGAGCAGAGAGAGAAAGAAAGAGCGCAAAGAGAGAAAAAAAGAGCGCAGAGAGAAAGAAAGAAAGAGAGCAGAGAGAGAAAGAGAAAGAAAGAGCGCAGAGAGAGAAAGAGAAAGAAAGAGCGCAGAGAGAGAGAGAGAAAGAGCGCAGAGAGAGAGAGAAAGAGAGCAGAGAGAGAAAGAGAAAGAAAGAGCGCAGAGAGAGAAAGAAAGAGCGCAGAGAGAGAAAGAAAGAGCGCAGAGAAAGAAAGAGCGCAGAGAGAGAAAGAAAGAGCGCAGAGAGAGAAAGAAAGAGCGCAGAGAGAGAGAAAGAGCGCAGAGAGAGAGAGAGGAAGAAAGAGCGCAGAGAGAGAGAAAGAAAGAGCGCAGAGAGAAAGAAAGAGCACATAGAGAGAGAAAGAGCGCAGAGAGAGAGAGAGAAAGAGCGCAGAGAGAGAGAGAAAGAGCGCAGAGAGAGAGAGAAAGAGCGCAGAGAGAGAGAGAAAGAGCGCAGAGAGAGAAATAAAGAGCGCAGAGAGAGAAAGAAAGAGCGCAGAGAAAGAAAGAGCGCAGAGAGAGAAAGAAAGAGCGCAGAGAGAGAAAGAAAGAGAGCAGAGAGAGAAAGAAAGAGAGCAGAGAGAGAAAGAAAGAGCGCAAAGAGAGAAAAAAGGAGCGCAGAGAGAAAGAAAGAAAGAGCGCAGAGAGAAAGAAAGAGCGCAGAGAGAGAGAGAGAGCGCAGAGAGAGAAAGAGAAAGAAAGAGCGCAGAGAGAGAGAGAGAAAGAGCGCAGAGAGAGAGAGAAAGAGCGCAGAGAGAGAGAAAGAGAAAGAAAGAGCGCAGAGAGAGAGAAAGAGCACAGAGAGAGAGAAAGAGCGCAGAGAGAGAGAAAGAAAGAGCGCAGAGAGAGAAAGAGCACAGAGAGAGAAAGAAAGAGCGCAGAGAGAGAGAAAGAAAGAGCGCAGAGATAGAGCGCAGAGAGAGAAAAAAAGAGCGCAGAGAGAGAAATAAAGAGCGCAGAGAAAGAAAGAGCGCAGAGAGAGAGAGAAAGAAAGAGCGCAGAGAGAGAAAGAAAGAGCGCAGAGAGAGAAATAAAGAGCGCAAAGAGAGAAAAAAAGAGCGCAAAGAGAGAAAAAAAGAGCGCAAAGAGAGAAAAAAAGAGTGCAGAGAGAAAGAAAGAAAGAGCGCAGAGAGAAAGAAAGAGCGCAGAGAGAAAGAAAGAGCGCAGAGAGAGAGAGCGCAGAGAGAGAAAGAGAAAGAAAGAGCACAGAGAGAGAGAGAGAGAGAAAGAGCGCCGAGAGAGAGAGAGCGCAGAGAGAGAGAAAGAGAAAGAAAGAGCGCAGAGAGAGAAAGTGCGCAGAGAGAGAAAGTGCGCAGAGAGAGAAAGTGCGCAGAGAGAGAAAGAGCGCAGAGAGAAAGAAAGAGCGCAGAGAGAGAGAGAGAAAGAGCGCAAAGAGAGAAAAAAAGAGCGCAGAAAGAAAGAAACAGCGCAGAGAGAAAGAAAGAGCGCAGAGAGAAAGAAAGAAAGAGCGCAGAGAGAGAGAAAGAGCGCAGAGAGAGAGAGAGAAAGAAAAAGCGCAGAGAAAGAAAGAGCGCAGAGAGAGGAAGAAAGAGCGCAGAGAGAGAGAAAGAAAGAGTGCAGAGAGAGAGAAAGAGCGCAGAGAGAGAGAAAGAAAGAGCACAGAGAGAGAAAGAAAGAGAGCAGAGAGAGAAAGAAAGAGCGCAAAGAGAGAAAAAAAGAGCGCAGAGAGAAAGAAAGAAAGAGAGCAGAGAGAGAAAGAGAAAGAAAGAGCGCAGAGAGAGAAAGAGAAAGAAAGAGCGCAGAGAGAGAGAGAGAAAGAGCGCAGAGAGAGAGAGAAAGAGAGCAGAGAGAGAAAGAGAAAGAAAGAGCGCAGAGAGAGAAAGAAAGAGCGCAGAGAGAGAAAGAAAGAGCGCAGAGAGAGTGAAAGAGCGCAGAGAGAGAGAAAGAGCGCAGAGAGAGAGAAAGAGCACAGAGAGAGAGAAAGAGCACAGAGAGAGAGAAAGAAAGAGCGCAGAGAGAGAAAGAGCGCAGAGAGAGAAAGAAAGAGCGCAGAGAGAGAGAAAGAAAGAGCGCAGAGAGAGAGCGCATAGAGAGAGAGAAAGAGCGCAGAGAGAGAAATAAAGAGCGCAGAGAGAGAAATAAAGAGCGCAGAGAGAGAAATAAAGAGCGCAGAGAGAGAAATAAAGAGCGCAGAGAGAGAAATAAAGAGTGCAGAGAAAGAAAGAGCGCAGAGAGAGAGAAAGAAAGAGCGCAGAGAGAGAAAGAAAGAGCGCAAAGAGAGAAAAAAAGAGCGCAAAGAGAGAAAAAAGAGCGCAGAGAGAAAGAAAGAAAGAGCGCAGAGAGAAAGAAAGAGCGCAGAGAGAGAGAAAGAGAAAGAAAGAGCGCAGAGAGAGAGAGAGAGAAAGAGCGCCGAGAGAGAGAAAGAGCGCAGAGAGAGAGAAAGAGAAAGAAAGAGCGCAGAGAGAGAGAGAGAAAGAGCGCAGAGAGAGAGAAAGAGCGCAGAGAAAGAAAGAGAAAGAAAGAGCGCAGAGAGAGAAAGAGCGCAGAGAGAGAAAGAGCGCAGGGAGAGAGAGAGCGCAGAGAGAGAAAGAGCGCAGAGAAAGAAAGAGAAAGAAAGAGCGCAGAGAGAGAAAGAGAGAGCGCAGAGAGAGAAAGAAAGAGCGCAAAGAGAGAAAAAAAGAGCGCAGAAAGAAAGAAAGAGCGAGAGAGAAAGAAAGAAAGAGCGCAGAGAGAGAGAGAAAGAAAGAGCGCAGAGAGAGAGAAAGAAAGAGCGCAGAGAGAGAGAAAGAAAGAGCGCAGAGGGAGAGAGAGAGAGAAAGAGCGCCGAGAGAGAGAAAGAGCGCAGAGAGAGAGAAAGAGAAAGAAAGAGCGCAGAGAGAGAGAGAGAAAGAGCGCAGAGAGAGAGAAAGAGCGCAGAGAAAGAAAGAGAAAGAAAGAGCGCAGAGAGAGAAAGAGAGAGCGCAGAGAGAGAAAGAAAGAGCGCAAAGAGAGAAAAAAAGAGCGCAGAAAGAAAGAAAGAGCGAGAGAGAAAGAAAGAAAGAGCGCAGAGAGAGAGAAAGAAAGAGCGCAGAGAGAGAGAAAGAAAGAGCGCAGAGAGAGAGAAAGAAAGAGCGCAGAGAGAGAGAGAGAGAAAGAGCGCCGAGAGAGAGAAAGAGCGCAGAGAGAGAGAAAGAGAAAGAAAGAGCGCAGAGAGAGAGAGAGAAAGAGCGCAGAGAGAGAGAAAGAGCGCAGAGAAAGAAAGAGAAAGAAAGAGCGCAGAGAGAGAAAGAGCGCAGAGAGAGAAAGAGCGCAGGGAGAGAAAGAGAGAGCGCAGAGAGAGAAAGAAAGAGCGCAAAGAGAGAAAAAAAGAGCGCAGAAAGAAAGAAAGAGCGCAGAGAGAAAGAAAGAAAGAGCGCAGAGAGAGAGAAAGAGCGCAGAGAGAGAAAGAGAAAGTAAGAGCGCAGAGAGAGAGAGAGAAAGAGCGCAGAGAGAGAGAGAAAGAGCGCAGAGAGAGAGAAAGAGCGCAGAGAAAGAAAGAGAAAGAAAGAGTGCAGAGAGAGAAAGAGTGCAGAGAGAGAAAGAGTGCAGAGAGAGAAAGAGCGCAGAGAGAGAAAGAGCGCAGAGAGAGAAAGAGCGCAGAGAGAGAGTGCAGAGAGAGAGCGCAGAGAGAGAAAGAGCGCAGAGAGAGAGAAAGAACGCAGAGAGAGAAATAAAGAGCGCAGAGAGAGAAATAAAGAGCGCAGAGAGAGAAATAAAGAGCGCAAAGAGAGAAATAAAGAGTGTAGAGAAAGAAAGAGTGCAGAGAGAGAGAAAGAAAGAGCGCAGAGAGAGAAAGAAAGAGCGCAAAGAGAGAAAAAAAGAGCGCAAAGAGAGAAAAAAAGAGCGCAGAGAGAAAGAAAGAAAGAGTGCAGAGAGAAAGAAAGAGCGCAGAGAGAGAGAGCGCAGAGAGAGAAAGAGAAAGAAAGAGCGCAGAGAGAGAGAGAGAGAAAGAGCGCCGAGAGAGAGAAAGAGCGCAGAGAGAGAGAAAGAGAAAGAAAGAGCGCAGAGAGAGAAAAAGAGAAAGAAAGAGCGCAGAGAGAGAGAGAGAAAGAGCGCAGAGAGAGAAAGAGCGCAGAGAAATAAAGAGAAAGAAAGAGCGCAGAGAGAGAAAGAGCGCAGAGAGAGAAAGAGCGCAGGGAGAGAGAGAGCGCAGAGAGAGAAAGAGCGCAGAGAAAGAAAGAGAAAGAAAGAGCACAGAGAGAGAAAGAGAGAGCGCAGAGAGAGAAAGAAAGAGCGCAAAGAGAGAAAAAAAGAGCGCAGAAAGAAAGAAAGAGCGCAGAGAGAAAGAAAGAAAGAGCGCAGAGAGAAAGAAAGAGCGCAGAGAGAGAGAAAGAAAGAGCGCAGAGAGAGAGAAAGAAAGAGCGCAGAGAGAGAGAGAGAGAGAAAGAGCGCAGAGAGAGAGAAAGAGCGCAGAGAAAGAAAGAGAAAGAAAGAGCGCAGAGAGAGAAAGAGCGCAGAGAGAGAAAGAGTGCAGGGAGAGAGAGAGCGCAGAGAGAGAAAGAGCGCAGAGAAAGAAAGAGAAAGAAAGAGCACAGAGAGAGAAAGAGAGAGCGCAGAGAGAGAAAGAAAGAGCGCAAAGAGAGAAAAAAAGAGCGCAGAAAGAAAGAAAGAGCGCAGAGAGAAAGAAAGAAAGAGCGCAGAGAGAGAGAAAGAGCGCAGAGAGAGAAAGAGAAAGTAAGAGTGCAGAGAGAGAGAGAGAGAAAGAGCGCAGAGAGAGAAAGAGCGCAGAGAGAGAGAAAGAGCGCAGAGAAAGAAAGAGAAAGAAAGAGTGCAGAGAGAGAAAGAGCGCAGAGAGAGAAAGAGCGCAGAGAGAGAAAGAGCGCAGAGAGAGAGCGCAGAGAGAGAGCGCAGAGAGAGAAAGAGCGCAGAGAGAGAGAAAGAGCGCAGAGAGAGAGAGAAAGAGCGCAGAGAGAGAGAAAGAGCGCAGAGAAAGAAAGAGAAAGAAAGAGTGCAGAGAGAGAAAGAGCGCAGAGAGAGAAAGAGTGCAGAGAGAGAAAGAGCGCAGAGAGAGAGCGCAGAGAGAGAAAGAGCGCAGAGAGAGAGAAAGAGCGCAGAGAGAGAGAAAGAGCGCAGAGAGAGAGAAAGAGCGCAGAGAGAGAGAAAGAGCGCAGAGAGAGAGAAAGAGCGCAGAGAGAGAAAGAAAGAGCACAGAGAGAGAAAGAAAGAGCGCAGAGAGTGAGAGAGAAAGAGCACAGAGAGAAAGAAAGAGCGCAGAGAGAGAGAGAAAGAAAGAGCGCAGAGAGAGAGAGAAAGAAAGAGCGCAGAGAGAGAAAGAGCACAGAGAGAGAGAGAGGAAGAAAGAGCGCAGAGAGAGAGAAAGAAAGAGTGCAGAGAGAGAGAAAGAGCGCAGAGAGAGAGAAAGAAAGAGCACAGAGAAAGAAAGAAAGAGAGC
Source organism: Ascaphus truei (assembly GCF_040206685.1). NCBI lineage: Eukaryota > Metazoa > Chordata > Amphibia > Anura > Ascaphidae > Ascaphus > Ascaphus truei. Next base: position 1,019,756 of record NW_027457167.1, on the reverse strand, counting down.
AGAGAGAGAAAGAAAGAGTGCAAAGAGAGAAAAAAAGAGCGCAGAGAGAAAGAAAGAGAGAGCGCAGAGAGAAAGATAGAGCGCAGAGAGAGAAAGAGAAAGAAAGAGCGCAGAGAGAGAGAGAGAAAGAGCGCAGAGAGAGAGAGAGAAAGAGCGCAGAGAGAGAGAGAAAGAGCGCAGAGAGAGAGAAAGAGAAAGAAAGAGCGCAGAGAGAGAAAGAAAGAGCGCAGAGAGAGAAAGAAAGAGCGCAGAGAGAGAGAAAGAGCGCAGAGAGAGAGATAGAGCGCAGAGAAAGAGAAAGAGCGCAGAGAGAGAGAAAGAGCGCAGAGAGAGAGAAAGAGCGCAGAGAGAGAGAAAGAGCACAGAGAGAGAGAAAGAGCACAGAGAGAGAGAAAGAAAGAGCGCAGAGAGAGAAAGAGTGCAGAGAGAGAAAGAAAGAGCGCAGAGAGAGAGAAAGAAAGAGCGCAGAGAGAGAGCGCATAGAGAGAGAGAAAGAGCGCAGAGAGAGAAATAAAGAGCGCAGAGAAAGAAATAAAGAGTGCAGAGAAAGAAAGAGCGCAGAGAAAGAAAGAGCGCAGAGAGAAAGAAAGAGCGCAGAGAGAGAAAGAAAGAGCGCAAAGAGAGAAAAAAAGAGCGCAAAGAGAGAAAAAAAGAGCGCAGAGAGAAAGAAAGAAAGAGCGCAGAGAGAAAGAAAGAGCGCAGAGAGAGAGAGCGCAGAGAGAGAAAGAGAAAGAAAGAGCGCAGAGAGAGAGAGAGAGAAAGAGCGCAGAGAGAGAGAAAGAGCGCAGAGAGAGAGAAAGAGCACAGACAGAGAGAAAGAGCACAGAGAGAGAGAAAGAAAGAGCGCAGAGAGAGAAAGAGCGCAGAGAGAGAAAGAAAGAGCGCAGAGAGAGAAAGAGCGCAGAGAGAGAAAGAAAGAGCGCAGAGAGAGAGAAAGAAAGAGCGCAGAGAGAGAGCGCAGAGAGAGAGAGAAAGAGCGCAGAGAGAGAAATAAAGAGCGCAGAGAGAGAAATAAAGAGCGCAGAGAGAGAAATAAAGAGCGCAGAGAGAGAAATAAAGAGCGCAGAGAGAGAAATAAAGAGCGCAGAGAAAGAAAGAGCACAGAGAGAGAGAAAGAAAGAGCGCAGAGAGAGAAAGAAAGAGCGCAAAGAGAGAAAAAAAGAGCGCAAAGAGAGAAAAAAAAGAGCGCAGAGAGAAAGAAAGAAAGAGCGCAGAGAGAAAGAAAGAGAGCAGAGAGAGAAAGAGAAAGAAAGTGCGCAGAGAGAGAGAGAGAGAAAGAGCGCCGAGAGAGAGAAAGAGCGCAGAGAGAGAAAGAAATAGCGCAGAGAGAGAGAAAGAGCGCAGAGAGAGAGAAAGAGCGCAGAGAGAGAGAGGAAGAAAGAGCGCAGAGAGAGAGAAAGAAAGAGCGCAGAGAGAAAGAAAGAGCACATAGAGAGAGAAAGAGCGCAGAGAGAGAGAAAAAGCACAGAGAGAGAAATAAAGAGCGCAGAGAGAGAAAGAAAGAGCGCAGAGAAAGAAAGAGCGCAAAGAGAGAAAGAAAGAGCGCAAAGAGAGAAAGAAAGAGTGCAGAGAGAAAGAAAGAGTGCAGAGAGAAAGAAAAAGCGCAGAGAGATAGAGCGCAGAGAGAGAAAGAGAAAGAAAGAGCGCAGAGAGAGAAAGAGAAAGAAAGAGCGCAGAGAGAGAGAGAGAGAAAGAGCGCAGAGAGAGAGAGAAAGAGCGCAGAGAGAGAGAAAGAGAAAGAAAGAGCGCAGAGAGAGAAAGAAAGAGCGCAGAGAGAGAAAGAAAGAGCGCAGAGAGAGAGCGCAAAAAGAGAGAGAAAAAGCGCAGAGAGAGAGAAAGAGCACAGAGAGAGAGAAAGAAAGAGCGCAGAGAGAGAAAGAGCGCAGAGAGAGAAAGAAAGAGCGCAGAGAGAGAGAAAGAAAGAGCGCAGAGAGAGAGCGCAGAGAGAGAGAGAAAGAGCGCAGAGAGAGAAATAAAGAGCGCAGAGAGAGAAATAAAGAGCGCAGAGAGAGAAATAAAGAGCGCAGAGAGAGAAATAAAGAGCGCAGAGAGAGAAATAAAGAGCGCAGAGAAAGAAAGAGCACAGAGAGAGAGAAAGAAAGAGCGCAGAGAGAGAAAGAAAGAGCGCAAAGAGAGAAAAAAAGAGCGCAAAGAGAGAAAAAAAAGAGCGCAGACAGAAAGAAAGAAAGAGCGCAGAGAGAAAGAAAGAGAGCAGAGAGAGAAAGAGAAAGAAAGTGCGCAGAGAGAGAGAGAGAGAAAGAGCGCCGAGAGAGAGAAAGAGCGCAGAGAGAGAAAGAAATAGCGCAGAGAGAGAGAAAGAGCGCAGAGAGAGAGAAAGAGCGCAGAGAGAGAGAGGAAGAAAGAGCGCAGAGAGAGAGAAAGAAAGAGCGCAGAGAGAAAGAAAGAGCACATAGAGAGAGAAAGAGCGCAGAGAGAGAGAAAAAGCACAGAGAGAGAAATAAAGAGCGCAGAGAGAGAAAGAAAGAGCGCAGAGAAAGAAAGAGCGCAAAGAGAGAAAGAAAGAGCGCAAAGAGAGAAAGAAAGAGTGCAGAGAGAAAGAAAGAGTGCAGAGAGAAAGAAAAAGCGCAGAGAGATAGAGCGCAGAGAGAGAAAGAGAAAGAAAGAGCGCAGAGAGAGAAAGAGAAAGAAAGAGCGCAGAGAGAGAGAGAGAGAAAGAGCGCAGAGAGAGAGAGAAAGAGCGCAGAGAGAGAGAAAGAGAAAGAAAGAGCGCAGAGAGAGAAAGAAAGAGCGCAGAGAGAGAAAGAAAGAGCGCAGAGAGAGAGAAAGAGCGCAGAGAGAGAGAAAGAGCACAGAGAGAGAGAAAGAGCACAGAGAGAGAGAAAGAAAGAGCGCAGAGAGAGAAAGAGCACAGAGAGAGGAAGAGCGCAGAGAGAGAGAAAGAGCACAGAGAGAGAGAAAGAGCGCAGAGAGAGAGAAAAAAAGAGCGCAGAGAGAGAGAAAGAAAAAACGCAGAGAGAGAAAGAAAGAGCGCAGAGAGAGAGAAAAAGCGCAGAGAGAGAAATAAAGAGCGCAGAGAGAGAGAAAGAGCGCAGAGAGAGAGAAAAAAAGAGCGCAGAGAGAGAAAGAAAGAGAGCAGAGAGAGAAATAAAGAGCGCAAAGAGAGATAAAAAGAGCGCAAAGAGAGAAAAAAAGAGCGCAGAGAGAAAGAAAGAAAGAGCGCAGAGAGAAAGAAAGAGCGCAGAGAGAGAGAGCGCAGAGAGAGAAAGAGAAAGAAAGAGCGCAGAGAGAGAGTGAAAGAGCGCAGAGAGAGAGAAAGAGAAAGAAAGAGCACAGAGAGAGAAAGAAAGAGCGCAGAGAGAGAAAGAAAGAGCACAGAGAGAGAGAAAGAGCGCAGAGAGAGAGAGAGAGCGCAGAGAGAGAGAAAGAGCACAGAGAGAGAGAAAGAAAGAGCGCAGAGAGAGAAATAAAGAGCGCAGAGAGAGAGAGCGCAGAGAGAGAAAGAGAAAGAAAGAGCGCAGAGAGAGAGAGAGAGAGAGAAAGAGCGCCGAGAGAGAGAAAGAGCGCAGAGAGAGAGAAAGAGAAAGAAAGAGCGCAGAGAGAGAGAGAGAAAGAGCGCAGAGAGAGAGAGGAAGAAAGAGCGCAGAGAGAGAGAAAGAAAGAGCGCAGAGAGAAAGAAAGAGCGCAGAGAGAGAGAAAAAGCACAGAGAGAGAAATAAAGAGCGCAGAGAGAGAAAGAAAGAGCGCAGAGAAAGAAAGAGCGCAAAGAGAGAAAGAAAGAGCGCAAAGAGAGAAAGAAAGAGTGCAGAGAGAAAGAAAGAGTGCAGAGAGAAAGAAAGAGCGCAGAGAGAGAGAGCGCAGAGAGAGAAAGAGAAAGAAAGAGCGCAGAGAGAGAAAGAGAAAGAAAGAGCGCAGAGAGAGAGAGAAAGAGCGCAGAGAGAAAGAGAAACAAAGAGCGCAGAGAGAGAAAGAAAGAGCGCAGAGAGAGAAAGAAAGAACGCAGAGAGAGAGAAAGAGCGCAGAGAGAGAGAAAGAGCGCAGAGAGAGAGAAAGAGCACAGAGAGAGAGAAAGAGCACAGAGAGAGAGAAAGAAAGAGCGCAGAGAGAGAAAGAGCGCAGAGAGAGAAAGAGCGCAGAGAGAGAAAGAGCGCAGAGAGAGAAAGAGCGCAGAGAGAGAGAAAGAGCGCAGAGAGAGAGAAAAAAAGAGCGCAGAGAGAGAGAAAGAAAAAACGCAGAGAGAGAAAGAAAGAGCGCAGAGAGAGAAAGAGCGCAGAGAGAGAGAAAGAGCGCAGAGAGAGAGAAAGAGCGCAGAGAGAGAGAAAAAAAGAGCGCAGAGAGAGAGAAAGAAAAAGCGCAGAGAGAGAGAAAGAAAGAGCACAGAGAGAGAAAGAAAGAGCGCAGAGAGAGAAAGAAAGAGCGCAGAGAGAGAAAGAAAGAGCGCAGAGAGAGAAAGAAAGAGCGCAGAGAGTGAGAGAAAGAAAGAGCGCAGAGAGAGAAAGAAATAGCGCAGAGAGAGAGAAAGAGCGCAGAGAGAGAGAAAGAGCGCAGAGAGAGAGAGGAAGAAAGAGCGCAGAGAGAGAGAAAGAAAGAGCGCAGAGAGAAAGAAAGAGCACATAGAGAGAGAAAGAGCGCAGAGAGAGAGAAAAAGCGCAGAGAGAGAAATAAAGAGCGCAGAGAAAGAAAGAGCGCAGAGAGAGAGAAAGAAAGAGCGCAGAGAGAGAGAGCGCAGAGAGAGAAAGAGAAAGAAAGAGCGCAGAGAGAGAGAGAAAGAGCGCAGAGAGAGAGAAAGAGAAAGAAAGAGCACAGAGAGAGAAAGAAAGAGCGCAGAGAGAGAAAGAAAGAGCACAGAGAGAGAGAAAGAAAGAGCGCAGAGAGAGAAAGAGCGCAGAGAGAGAAAGAGCGCAGAGAGAGAAAGAGCGCAGAGAGAGAGAAAGAGCGCAGAGAGAGAGAAAAAAAGAGCGCAGAGAGAGAGAAAGAAAAAACGCAGAGAGAGAAAGAAAGAGCGCAGAGAGAGAAAGAGCGCAGAGAGAGAGAAAGAGCGCAGAGAGAGAGAAAGAGCGCAGAGAGAGAGAAAAAAAGAGCGCAGAGAGAGAGAAAGAAAAAGCGCAGAGAGAGAGAAAGAAAGAGCGCAGAGAGAGAAAGAAAGAGCGCAGAGAGAGAAAGAAAGAGCGCAGAGAGAGAAAGAAAGAGCGCAGAGAGAGAAAGAAAGAGCGCAGAGAGTGAGAGAAAGAAAGAGCGCAGAGAAAGAAAGAAATAGCGCAGAGAGAGAGAAAGAGCGCAGAGAGAGAGAAAGAGCGCAGAGAGAGAGAGGAAGAAAGAGCGCAGAGAGAGAGAAAGAAAGAGCGCAGAGAGAAAGAAAGAGCACATAGAGAGAGAAAGAGCGCAGAGAGAGAGAAAAAGCGCAGAGAGAGAAATAAAGAGCGCAGAGAAAGAAAGAGCGCAGAGAGAGAGAAAGAAAGAGCGCAGAGAGAGAAAGAGCGCAGAGAGAGAGAAAGAGCGCAGAGAGAGAGAAAGAGCGCAGAGAGAGAGAAAAAAAGAGCGCAGAGAGAGAGAAAGAAAAAGCGCAGAGAGAGAGAAAGAAAGAGCGCAGAGAGAGAAAGAAAGAGCGCAGAGAGAGAAAGAAAGAGCGCAGAGAGAGAAAGAAAGAGCGCAGAGAGAGAAAGAAAGAGCGCAGAGAGTGAGAGAAAGAAAGAGCGCAGAGAGAGAAAGAAATAGCGCAGAGAGAGAGAAAGAGCGCAGAGAGAGAGAAAGAGCGCAGAGAGAGAGAGGAAGAAAGAGCGCAGAGAGAGAGAAAGAAAGAGCGCAGAGAGAAAGAAAGAGCACATAGAGAGAGAAAGAGCGCAGAGAGAGAGAAAAAGCGCAGAGAGAGAAATAAAGAGCGCAGAGAAAGAAAGAGCGCAGAGAGAGAGAAAGAAAGAGCGCAGAGAGAGAGAGCGCAGAGAGAGAAAGAGAAAGAAAGAGCGCAGAGAGAGAGAGAAAGAGCGCAGAGAGAGAGAAAGAGAAAGAAAGAGCACAGAGAGAGAAAGAAAGAGCGCAGAGAGAGAAAGAAAGAGCACAGAGAGAGAGAAAGAGCGCAGAGAGAGAGAGAGAGAGCGCAGAGAGAGAGAAAGAGCACAGAGAGAGAGAAAGAAAGAGCGCAGAGAGAGAAAGAGCGCAGAGAGAAAAAGAAAGAGCGCAGAGAGAAAGAAAGAGCGCAGAGAGAGAGCGCAGAGAGAGAGAGAAAGAGCGCAGAGAGAGAAATAAAGAGCGCAGAGAGAGAGAGCGCAGAGAGAGAAAGAGAATGAAAGAGCGCAGAGAGAGAGAGAGAGAGAGAAAGAGCGCCGAGAGAGAGAAAGAGCGCAGAGAGAGAGAAAGAGAAAGAAAGAGCGCAGAGAGAGAGAGAGAAAGAGCGCAGAGAGAGAGAAAGAGCGCAGAGAGAGAAATAAAGAGCGCAGAGAAAGAAATAGCGCAGAGAGAGAGAAAGAAAGAGCGCAGAGAGAGAAAGAAAGAGAGCAGAGAGAGAAAGAAAGAGCGCAAAGAGAGAAAAAAAGAGCGCAAAGAGAGAAAAAAAGAGCGCAGAGAGAAAGAAAGAAAGAGCGCAGAGAGAAAGAAAGAGCGCAGAGAGAGAGAGAGCGCAGAGAGAGAAAGAGAAAGAAAGAGCGCAGAGAGAGAGAAAGAAAGAGCACAGAGAGAGAAAGAAAGAGCGCAGAGAGAGAAAGAAAGAGCGCAGAGAGAGAGAAAGAAAGAGCACAGAGAGAGAAAGAAAGAGCGCAGAGAGAGAAAGAAAGAGCACAGAGAGAGAGAAAGAGCGCAGAGAGAGAGAGAGAGAGCGCAGAGAGAGAGAAAGAGCACAGAGAGAGAGAAAGAAAGAGCGCAGAGAGAGAAAGAGCGCAGAGAGAAAAAGAAAGAGCGCAGAGAGAAAGAAAGAGCGCAGAGAGAGAGCGCAGAGAGAGAGAGAAAGAGCGCAGAGAGAGAAATAAAGAGCGCAGAGAGAGAGAGCGCAGAGAGAGAAAGAGAATGAAAGAGCGCAGAGAGAGAGAGAGAGAGAGAAAGAGCGCCGAGAGAGAGAAAGAGCGCAGAGAGAGAGAAAGAGAAAGAAAGAGCGCAGAGAGAGAGAGAGAAAGAGCGCAGAGAGAGAGAAAGAGCGCAGAGAGAGAAATAAAGAGCGCAGAGAAAGAAATAGCGCAGAGAGAGAGAAAGAAAGAGCGCAGAGAGAGAAAGAAAGAGAGCAGAGAGAGAAAGAAAGAGCGCAAAGAGAGAAAAAAAGAGCGCAAAGAGAGAAAAAAAGAGCGCAGAGAGAAAGAAAGAAAGAGCGCAGAGAGAAAGAAAGAGCGCAGAGAGAGAGAGAGCGCAGAGAGAGAAAGAGAAAGAAAGAGCGCAGAGAGAGAGAGAAAGAGCGCAGAGAGAGAGAAAGAGAAAGAAAGAGCACAGAGAGAGAAAGAAAGAGCGCAGAGAGAGAAAGAAAGAGCACAGAGAGAGAGAAAGAGCGCAGAGAGAGAGAGAGAGAGCGCAGAGAGAGAGAAAGAGCACAGAGAGAGAGAAAGAAAGAGCGCAGAGAGAGAAAGAGCGCAGAGAGAAAAAGAAAGAGCGCAGAGAGAAAGAAAGAGCGCAGAGAGAGAGCGCAGAGAGAGAGAGAAAGAGCGCAGAGAGAGAAATAAAGAGCGCAGAGAGAGAAATAAAGAGCGCAGAGAGAGAAATAAAGAGCGCAGAGAGAGAGAGCGCAGAGAGAGAAAGAGAAAGAAAGAGCGCAGAGAGAGAGAGAGAGAGAGAAAGAGCGCCGAGAGAGAAAAGAGCGCAGAGAGAGAGAAAGAGAAAGAAAAAGCGCAGAGAGAGAGAGAGAAAGAGCGCAGAGAGAGAGAAAGAGCGCAGAGAGAGAAATAAAGAGCGCAGAGAAAGAAATAGCGCAGAGAGAGAGAAAGAAAGAGCGCAGAGAGAGAAAGAAAGAGAGCAGAGAGAGAAAGAAAGAGCGCAAAGAGAGAAAAAAAGAGCGCAAAGAGAGAAAAAAAGAGCGCAGAGAGAAAGAAAGAAAGAGCGCAGAGAGAAAGAAAGAGCGCAGAGAGAGAGAGAGCGCAGAGAGAGAAAGAGAAAGAAAGAGCGTCAGAGAGAGAGAAAGAGCGCAGAGAGAGAGAAAGAGAAAGAAAGAGCACAGAGAGAGAAAGAAAGAGCGCAGAGAGAGAAAGAAAGAGCGCAGAGAGAGAGAAAGAGCGCAGAGAGAGAGAAAGAGCGCAGAGAGAGAGAAAGAGCGCAGAGAGAGAGAAAGAGCACAGAGAGAGAGAGAGAGCGCAGAGAGAGAGAAAGAGAACAGAGAGAGAGAAAGAAAGAGCGCAGAGAGAGAAAGAGCGCAGAGAGAGAAAGAAAGAGCGCAGAGAGAAAGAAAGAGAGCAGAGAGAGAAAGAAAGAGCGCAAAGAGAGAAAAAAAGAGCGCAAAGAGAGAAAAAAAGAGCGCAGAGAGAAAGAAAGAAAGAGCGCAGAGAGAGAGAGCGCAGAGAGAGAAAGAGAAAGAAAGAGCGCAGAGAGAGAGAAAGAGCGCAGAGAGAGAGAAAGAGAAAGAAAGAGCACAGAGAGAGAAAGAAAGAGCGCAGAGAGAGAAAGAAAGAGCGCAGAGAGAGAGAAAGAGCGCAGAGAGAGAGAAAGAGCGCAGAGAGAGAGAAAGAGCACAGAGAGAGAGAAAGAGCACAGAGAGAGAGAAAGAAAGAGCGCAGAGAGAGAAAGAGCGCAGAGAGAGAAAGAAAGAGCGCAGAGAGAGAGAAAGAAAGAGCGCAGAGAGAGAGAGCAGAGAGAGAGAGAGAGCGCAGAGAGAGAGAGAAAGAGCGCAGAGAGAGAAATAAAGAGCGCAGAGAGAGAAATAAAGAGCGCAGAGAGAGAAATAAAGAGCGCAGAGAGAGAGAGCGCAGAGAGAGAAAGAGAAAGAAAGAGCGCAGAGAGAGAGAGAGAGAGAAAGAGCGCCGAGAGAGAGAAAGAGCGCAGAGAGAGAGAAAGAGAAATAAAGAGCGCAGAGAGAGAAATAAAGAGCGCAGAGAGAGAAATAAAGAGCGCAGAGAGAGAAATAAAGAGCGCAGAGAGAGAAATAAAGAGCGCAGAGAGAGAAATAAAGAGCGCAGAGAGAGAAATAAAGAGCGCAGAGAGAGAAATAAAGAGCGCAGAGAGAGAAATAAAGAGCGCAGAGAGAGAAATAAAGAGCGCAGAGAGAGAAATAAAGAGCGCAGAGAAAGAAATAAAGAGCGCAGAGAAAGAAAGAGCGCAGAGAGAGAGAAAGAAAGAGCGCAGAGAGAAAGAAAGAAAGATCGCAGAGAGAAAGAAAGAGCGCAGAGAGAGAGCGCAGAGAGAGAAAGAGAAAGAAAGAGCGCAGAGAGAGAGAGAGAGAAAGAGCGCCGAGAGAGAGAAAGAGCGCAGAGAGAGAGAAAGAGAAAGAAAGAGCGCAGAGAGAGAGAAAGAGCGCAGAGAGAGAGAAAGAGCGCAGAGAAAGAAAGAGAGAGAAAGAGCGCAGAGAGAGAAAGAGCGCAGAGAGAGAAAGAGCGCAGAGAGAGAGAGAGCGCAGAGAGAGAAAGAGCGCAGAGAAAGAAAGAGAAAGAAAGAGCGCAGAGAGAGAAAGAGAGAGCGCAGAGAGAGAAAGAAAGAGCGCAAAGAGAGAAAAAAAGAGCGCAGAAAGAAAGAAAGAGCGCAGAGAGAAAGAAAGAAAGAAAGAGCGCAGAGAGAGAGAAAGAGCGCAGAGAGAGAAAGAGAAAGAAAGAGCGCAGAGAGAGAGAGAGAAAGAGCGCAGAGAGAGAGAGAAAGAGCGCAGAGAGAGAGAAAGAGCGCAGAGAAAGAAAGAGAAAGAAAGAGCGCAGAGAGAGAAAGAGCGCAGAGAGAGAAAGAGCGCAGAGAGAGAAAGAGCGCAGAGAGAGAGCGCAGAGAGAGAAAGAGAGCAGAGAGAAAGAAAGAGCGCAGAGAGAGAGAGAGAAAGAGCGCAGAGAGAGAGAAAGAGCGCAGAGAGAGAGAAAGAGCGCAGAGAGAGAGAAAGAGCGCAGAGAGAGAGAAAGAGCGCAGAGAGAGAGAAAGAGCGCAGAGAGAGAGAAAGAGCGCAGAGAGAGAAAGAAAGAGCGCAGAGAGAGAAAGAAAGAGCGCAGAGAGAGAAAGAAAGAGCGCAGAGAGTGAGAGAGAAAGAGCACAGAGAGAAAGAAAGAGCGCAGAGAGAGAGAGAAAGAAAGAGCGCAGAGAGAGAAAGAAATAGCGCAGAGAGAGAGAAAGAGTGCAGAGAGAGAGAGAGGAAGAAAGAGCGCAGAGAGAGAGAAAGAAAGAGCGCAGAGAGAAAGAAAGAGCACATAGAGAGAGAAAGAGCGCAGAGAGAGAAATAAAGAGCGCAGAGAAATAAAGAGCGCAGAGAAAGAAAGAGCGCAGAGAGAGAGAAAGAAAGAGCGCAGAGAGAGAAAAAAGAGCGCAAAGAGAGAAAAAAAGAGCGCAAAGAGAGAAAAAAAGAGCGCAAAGAGAAAGAAAGAAAGAGCGCAGAGAGAAAGAAAGAGCGCAGATAGAGAGCGCAGAGAGAGAAAGAGAAAGAAAGAGCGCAGAGAGAGAGAGAGAGAAAGAGCGCCGAGAGAGAGAAAGAGCGCAGAGAGAGAGAAAGAGAAAGAAAGAGCGCAGAGAGAGAGAGAGAAAGAGCGCAGAGAGAGAGAAAGAGCGCAGAGAAAGAAAGAGAAAGAAAGAGCGCAGAGAGAGAAAGAGCGCAGAGAGAGAAAGAGCGCAGAGAGAGAGAGAGCGCAGAGAGAGAAAGAGCGCAGAGAAAGAAAGAGAAAGAAAGAGCGCAGAGAGAGAAAGAGAGAGCGCAGAGAGAGAAAGAAAGAGCGCAGAAAGAAAGAAAGAGCGCAGAGAGAGAGAAAGAAAGAGCGCAGAGAGAGAGAAAGAAAGAGCGCAGAGAGAGAGAAAGAAAGAGCGCAGAGAGAGAGAGAAAGAACGCAGAGAGAGAGAAAGAAAGAGCGCAGAGAGAGAGAAAGAGCGCAGAGAGAGAGAAAGAGCGCAGAGAGAGAGAAAGAGCGCAGAGAGAGAGAAAGAGCTCAGAGAGAGAAAGAGAAAGTAAGAGCGCAGAGAGAGAGAGAGAAAAAGCGCAGAGAGAGAGAAAAAGAGCGCAGAGAGAGAGAAAGAGCGCAGAGAGAGAGAAAGAGCGCAGAGAAAGAAAGAGAAAGAAAGAGTGCAGAGAGAGAAAGAGCGCAGAGAGAGAAAGAGCGCAGAGAGAGAGCGCAGAGAGAGAGCGCAGAGAGAGAGCGCAGAGAGAGAAAGAGCGCAGAGAGAGAGAAAGAGCGCAGAGAGAGAGAAAGAGAGCAAAGAGAGAGAAAGAGCGCAGAGAGAGAGAAAGAGCGCAGAGAGAGAGAAAGAGCACAGAGAGAGAGAAAGAGCGCAGAGAGAGAGAAAGAAAGAGCGCAGAGAGAGAAAGAAAGAGCGCAGAGAGAGAAAGAAAGAGCGCAGAGAGAGAAAGAAAGAGCGCAGAGAGAGAAAGAAAGAGCGCAGAGAGAGAAAGAGCGCAGAGAGTGAGAGAGAAAGAGCACAGAGAGAAAGAAAGAGCGCAGAGAGATAGAGAAAGAAAGAGCGCAGAGAGAGAGAGAAAGAAAGAGCGCAGAGAGAGAAATAACGCAGAGAGAGAGAAAGAGCGCAGAGAGAGAGAAAGAGCGCAGAGAGAGAAAGAAAGAGCGCAGAGAAAGAAAGAGCGCAGAGAGAGAGAAAGAAAGAGCGCAGAGAGAGAAAGAAAGAGAGCAGAGAGAGAAAGAAAGAGAGCAGAGAGAGAAAGAAAGAGCGCAAAGAGAGAAAAAAAGAGCGCAGAGAGAAAGAAAGAAAGAGCGCAGAGAGAAAGAAAGAGCGCAGAGAGAGAGAGAGCGCAGAGAGAAAGAGAAAGAAAGAGCGCAGAGAGAGAGAGAGAAAGAGCGCCGAGAGAGAGAGAGAGCGCAGAGAGAGAGAAAGAGAAAGAAAGAGCGCAGAGAGAGAAAGTGCGCAGAGAGAGAAAGAGCGCAGAGAGAAAGAAAGAGCGCAGAGAAAGAAAGAGCGCAGAGAGAGGAAGAAAGAGCGCAGAGAGAGAGAGAAAGAAAGAGCGCAGAGAGAGAGAAAGAGCGCAGAGAGAGAGAGAAAGAACGCAGAGAGAGAGAAAAAGCGCAGAGAGAAAGAAAGTACGCAGAGAGAGAGAAAGAGCGCAGAGATTGAGAGAGAAAGAAAAAGCGCAGAGAAAGAAAGAGCGCAGAGAGAGGAAGAAAGAGCGCAGAGAGAGAGAGAAAGAAAGAGCGCAGAGAGAGAGAAAGAGCGCAGAGAGAGAGAGAAAGAACGCAGAGAGAGAGAAAGAGCGCAGAGAGAGAGAAAGAGCGCTGAGAGAGAGAAAGAGCGCAGAGAGAGAGAGAGCGCAGAGAAAGAGAAAGAGCGCAGAGAGAGAGAAAGAGCGCAGAGAGAGAAATAAAGAGCGCAGAGAGAGAAATAAAGAGCGCAGAGAGAGAAATAAAGAGCGCAGAGAGAGAAATAAAGAGCGCAGAGAAATAAAGAGCGCAGAGAAAGAAAGAGCGCAGAGAGAGAGAAAGAAAGAGTGCAGAGAGAGAAAAAAGAGCGCAAAGAGAGAAAAAAAGAGCGCAAAGAGAGAAAAAAAGAGCGCAAAGAGAAAGAAAGAAAGAGCGCAGAGAGAAAGAAAGAGCGCAGATAGAGTGCGCAGAGAGAGAAAGAGAAAGAAAGAGCGCAGAGAGAGAGAGAGAGAAAGAGCGCAGAGAGAGAGAAAGAGCGCAGGGAAAGAAAGAGAAAGAAAGAGCGCAGAGAGAGAAAGAGCGCAGAGAGAGAAAGAGCGCAGAGAGAGAAAGAGCGCAGAGAGAGAGAGAGCGCAGAGAGAGAGCGCAGAGAGAAAGAAAGAGCGCAGAGAGAGAGAAAGAGCGCAGAGAGAGAGAAAGAGCGCAGAGAGAGAGAAAGAGCGCAGAGAGAGAGAAAGAGCGCAGAGAGAGAGAAAGAGCGCAGAGAGAGAGACAGAGCGCAGAGAGAGAAAGAAAGAGCGCAGAGAGAGAAAGAAAGAGCGCAGAGAGAGAAAGAAAGAGCGCAGAGAGAGAAAGAAAGAGCGCAGAGAGAGAAAGAAAGAGCGCAGAGAGAGAAAGAAAGAGCGCAGAGAGAGAAAGAAAGAGCGCAGAGAGTGAGAGAGAAAGAGCACAGAGAGAAAGAAAGAGCGCAGAGAGAGAGAGAGAGAAAGAAAGAGCGCAGAGAGAGAGAGAAAGAAAGAGCGCAGAGAGAGAGAGAAAGAAAGAGCGCAGAGAGAGAAAGAGCGCAGAGAGAGAGAGGAAGAAAGAGTGCAGAGAGAGAGAAAGAAAGAGCGCAGAGAGAAAGAAAGAGCACATAGAGAGAGAAAGAGCGCAGAGAGAGAGAAAGAAAGAGCGCAGAGAGAGAGAAAGAGCGCAGAGAGAGAGAGAAAGAGCGCAGAGAGAGAAATAAAGAGCACAGAGAGAGAAAGAAAGAGCGCAGAGAAAGAAAGAGCGCAGAGAGAGAAAGAAAGAGCGCAGAGAGAGAAAGAAAGAGAGCAGAGAGAGAAAGAAAGAGAGCAGAGAGAGAAAGAAAGAGCGCAAAGAGAGAAAAAAAGAGCGCAGAGAGAAAGAAATAAAGAGCGCAGAGAGAAAGAAAGAGCGCAGAGAGAGAGAGAGCGCAGAGAGAAAGAGAAAGAAAGAGCGCAGAGAGAGAGAGAGAAAGAGCGCCGAGAGAGAGAGAGAGAGCGCAGAGAGAGAGAAAGAGAAAGAAAGAGCGCAGAGAGAGAAAGTGCGCAGAGAGAGAAAGAGCGCAGAGAGAAAGAAAGAGCGCAGAGAAAGAAAGAGCGCAGAGAGAGGAAGAAAGAGCGCAGAGAGAGAGAGAAAGAAAGAGCGCAGAGAGAGAGAAAGAGCGCAGAGAGAGAGAGAAAGAACGCAGAGAGAGAGAAAAAGCGCAGAGAGAAAGAAAGTGCGCAGAGAGAGAGAAAGAGCGCAGAGAGAGAGAGAGAGAAAGAAAAAGCGCAGAGAAAGAAAGAGCGCAGAGAGAGGAAGAAAGAGCGCAGAGAGAGAGAGAAAGAAAGAGCGCAGAGAGAGAGAAAGAGCGCAGAGAGAGAGAGAAAGAACGCAGAGAGAGAGAAAGAGCGCAGAGAGAGAGAAAGAGCGCAGAGAGAGAGAAAGAGCACAGAGAGAGAGAAAGAGCGCAGAGAGAGAGAGAGCGCAGAGAAAGAGAAAGAGCGCAGAGAGAGAGAAAGAGCGCAGAGAGAGAAATAAAGAGCGCAGAGAGAGAAATAAAGAGCGCAGAGAGAGAAATAAAGAGCGCAGAGAGAGAAATAAAGAGCACAGAGAAATAAAGAGCGCAGAGAAAGAAAGAGCGCAGAGAGAGAGAAAGAAAGAGTGCAGAGAGAGAAAAAAGAGCGCAGAGAGAGAAAGAGCGCAGAGAGTGAGAGAGAAAGAGCACAGAGAGAAAGAAAGAGCGCAGAGAGATAGAGAAAGAAAGAGCGCAGAGAGAGAGAGAAAGAAAGAGCGCAGAGAGAGAAATAAAGAGCGCAAAGAGAGATAAAAAGAGCGCAAAGAGAGAAAAAAAGAGCGCAGAGAGAAAGAAAGAAAGAGCGCAGAGAGAAAGAAAGAGCGCAGAGAGAGAGAGCGCAGAGAGAGAAAGAGAAAGAAAGAGCGCAGAGAGAGAGTGAAAGAGCGCAGAGAGAGAGAAAGAGAAAGAAAGAGCACAGAGAGAGAAAGAAAGAGCGCAGAGAGAGAAAGAAAGAGCACAGAGAGAGAGAAAGAGCGCAGAGAGAGAGAGAGAGCGCAGAGAGAGAGAAAGAGCACAGAGAGAGAGAAAGAAAGAGCGCAGAGAGAGAAATAAAGAGCGCAGAGAGAGAGAGCGCAGAGAGAGAAAGAGAAAGAAAGAGCGCAGAGAGAGAGAGAGAGAGAGAAAGAGCGCCGAGAGAGAGAAAGAGCGCAGAGAGAGAGAAAGAGAAAGAAAGAGCGCAGAGAGAGAGAGAGAAAGAGCGCAGAGAGAGAGAGGAAGAAAGAGCGCAGAGAGAGAGAAAGAAAGAGCGCAGAGAGAAAGAAAGAGCGCAGAGAGAGAGAAAAAGCACAGAGAGAGAAATAAAGAGCGCAGAGAGAGAAAGAAAGAGCGCAGAGAAAGAAAGAGCGCAAAGAGAGAAAGAAAGAGCGCAAAGAGAGAAAGAAAGAGTGCAGAGAGAAAGAAAGAGTGCAGAGAGAAAGAAAGAGCGCAGAGAGAGAGAGCGCAGAGAGAGAAAGAGAAAGAAAGAGCGCAGAGAGAGAAAGAGAAAGAAAGAGCGCAGAGAGAGAGAGAAAGAGCGCAGAGAGAAAGAGAAAGAAAGAGCGCAGAGAGAGAAAGAAAGAGCGCAGAGAGAGAAAGAAAGAACGCAGAGAGAGAGAAAGAGCGCAGAGAGAGAGAAAGAGCGCAGAGAGAGAGAAAGAGCACAGAGAGAGAGAAAGAGCACAGAGAGAGAGAAAGAAAGAGCGCAGAGAGAGAAAGAGCGCAGAGAGAGAAAGAGCGCAGAGAGAGAAAGAGCGCAGAGAGAGAAAGAGCGCAGAGAGAGAGAAAGAGCGCAGAGAGAGAGAAAAAAAGAGCGCAGAGAGAGAGAAAGAAAAAACGCAGAGAGAGAAAGAAAGAGCGCAGAGAGAGAAAGAGCGCAGAGAGAGAGAAAGAGCGCAGAGAGAGAGAAAGAGCGCAGAGAGAGAGAAAAAAAGAGCGCAGAGAGAGAGAAAGAAAAAGCGCAGAGAGAGAGAAAGAAAGAGCACAGAGAGAGAAAGAAAGAGCGCAGAGAGAGAAAGAAAGAGCGCAGAGAGAGAAAGAAAGAGCGCAGAGAGAGAAAGAAAGAGCGCAGAGAGTGAGAGAAAGAAAGAGCGCAGAGAGAGAAAGAAATAGCGCAGAGAGAGAGAAAGAGCGCAGAGAGAGAGAAAGAGCGCAGAGAGAGAGAGGAAGAAAGAGCGCAGAGAGAGAGAAAGAAAGAGCGCAGAGAGAAAGAAAGAGCACATAGAGAGAGAAAGAGCGCAGAGAGAGAGAAAAAGCGCAGAGAGAGAAATAAAGAGCGCAGAGAAAGAAAGAGCGCAGAGAGAGAGAAAGAAAGAGCGCAGAGAGAGAGAGCGCAGAGAGAGAAAGAGAAAGAAAGAGCGCAGAGAGAGAGAGAAAGAGCGCAGAGAGAGAGAAAGAGAAAGAAAGAGCACAGAGAGAGAAAGAAAGAGCGCAGAGAGAGAAAGAAAGAGCACAGAGAGAGAGAAAGAAAGAGCGCAGAGAGAGAAAGAGCGCAGAGAGAGAAAGAGCGCAGAGAGAGAAAGAGCGCAGAGAGAGAGAAAGAGCGCAGAGAGAGAGAAAAAAAGAGCGCAGAGAGAGAGAAAGAAAAAACGCAGAGAGAGAAAGAAAGAGCGCAGAGAGAGAAAGAGCGCAGAGAGAGAGAAAGAGCGCAGAGAGAGAGAAAGAGCGCAGAGAGAGAGAAAAAAAGAGCGCAGAGAGAGAGAAAGAAAAAGCGCAGAGAGAGAGAAAGAAAGAGCGCAGAGAGAGAAAGAAAGAGCGCAGAGAGAGAAAGAAAGAGCGCAGAGAGAGAAAGAAAGAGCGCAGAGAGAGAAAGAAAGAGCGCAGAGAGTGAGAGAAAGAAAGAGCGCAGAGAAAGAAAGAAATAGCGCAGAGAGAGAGAAAGAGCGCAGAGAGAGAGAAAGAGCGCAGAGAGAGAGGAAGAAAGAGCGCAGAGAGAGAGAAAGAAAGAGCGCAGAGAGAAAGAAAGAGCACATAGAGAGAGAAAGAGCGCAGAGAGAGAGAAAAAGCGCAGAGAGAGAAATAAAGAGCGCAGAGAAAGAAAGAGCGCAGAGAGAGAGAAAGAAAGAGCGCAGAGAGAGAAAGAGCGCAGAGAGAGAGAAAGAGCGCAGAGAGAGAGAAAGAGCGCAGAGAGAGAGAAAAAAAGAGCGCAGAGAGAGAGAAAGAAAAAGCGCAGAGAGAGAGAAAGAAAGAGCGCAGAGAGAGAAAGAAAGAGCGCAGAGAGAGAAAGAAAGAGCGCAGAGAGAGAAAGAAAGAGCGCAGAGAGAGAAAGAAAGAGCGCAGAGAGTGAGAGAAAGAAAGAGCGCAGAGAGAGAAAGAAATAGCGCAGAGAGAGAGAAAGAGCGCAGAGAGAGAGAAAGAGCGCAGAGAGAGAGAGGAAGAAAGAGCGCAGAGAGAGAGAAAGAAAGAGCGCAGAGAGAAAGAAAGAGCACATAGAGAGAGAAAGAGCGCAGAGAGAGAGAAAAAGCGCAGAGAGAGAAATAAAGAGCGCAGAGAAAGAAAGAGCGCAGAGAGAGAGAAAGAAAGAGCGCAGAGAGAGAGAGCGCAGAGAGAGAAAGAGAAAGAAAGAGCGCAGAGAGAGAGAGAAAGAGCGCAGAGAGAGAGAAAGAGAAAGAAAGAGCACAGAGAGAGAAAGAAAGAGCGCAGAGAGAGAAAGAAAGAGCACAGAGAGAGAGAAAGAGCGCAGAGAGAGAGAGAGAGAGCGCAGAGAGAGAGAAAGAGCACAGAGAGAGAGAAAGAAAGAGCGCAGAGAGAGAAAGAGCGCAGAGAGAAAAAGAAAGAGCGCAGAGAGAAAGAAAGAGCGCAGAGAGAGAGCGCAGAGAGAGAGAGAAAGAGCGCAGAGAGAGAAATAAAGAGCGCAGAGAGAGAAATAAAGAGCGCAGAGAGAGAAATAAAGAGCGCAGAGAGAGAGAGCGCAGAGAGAGAAAGAGAATGAAAGAGCGCAGAGAGAGAGAGAGAGAGAGAAAGAGCGCCGAGAGAGAGAAAGAGCGCAGAGAGAGAGAAAGAGAAAGAAAGAGCGCAGAGAGAGAGAGAGAAAGAGCGCAGAGAGAGAGAAAGAGCGCAGAGAGAGAAATAAAGAGCGCAGAGAAAGAAATAGCGCAGAGAGAGAGAAAGAAAGAGCGCAGAGAGAGAAAGAAAGAGAGCAGAGAGAGAAAGAAAGAGCGCAAAGAGAGAAAAAAAGAGCGCAAAGAGAGAAAAAAAGAGCGCAGAGAGAAAGAAAGAAAGAGCGCAGAGAGAAAGAAAGAGCGCAGAGAGAGAGAGAGCGCAGAGAGAGAAAGAGAAAGAAAGAGCGCAGAGAGAGAGAGAAAGAGCGCAGAGAGAGAGAAAGAGAAAGAAAGAGCACAGAGAGAGAAAGAAAGAGCGCAGAGAGAGAAAGAAAGAGCACAGAGAGAGAGAAAGAGCGCAGAGAGAGAGAGAGAGAGCGCAGAGAGAGAGAAAGAGCACAGAGAGAGAGAAAGAAAGAGTGCAGAGAGAGAAAGAGCGCAGAGAGAAAAAGAAAGAGCGCAGAGAGAAAGAAAGAGCGCAGAGAGAGAGCGCAGAGAGAGAGAGAAAGAGCGCAGAGAGAGAAATAAAGAGCGCAGAGAGAGAAATAAAGAGCGCAGAGAGAGAAATAAAGAGCGCAGAGAGAGAGAGCGCAGAGAGAGAAAGAGAAAGAAAGAGCGCAGAGAGAGAGAGAGAGAGAGAAAGAGCGCCGAGAGAGAAAAGAGCGCAGAGAGAGAGAAAGAGAAAGAAAAAGCGCAGAGAGAGAGAGAGAAAGAGCGCAGAGAGAGAGAAAGAGCGCAGAGAGAGAAATAAAGAGCGCAGAGAAAGAAATAGCGCAGAGAGAGAGAAAGAAAGAGCGCAGAGAGAGAAAGAAAGAGAGCAGAGAGAGAAAGAAAGAGCGCAAAGAGAGAAAAAAAGAGCGCAAAGAGAGAAAAAAAGAGCGCAGAGAGAAAGAAAGAAAGAGCGCAGAGAGAAAGAAAGAGCGCAGAGAGAGAGAGAGCGCAGAGAGAGAAAGAGAAAGAAAGAGCGTCAGAGAGAGAGAAAGAGCGCAGAGAGAGAGAAAGAGAAAGAAAGAGCACAGAGAGAGAAAGAAAGAGCGCAGAGAGAGAAAGAAAGAGCGCAGAGAGAGAGAAAGAGCGCAGAGAGAGAGAAAGAGCGCAGAGAGAGAGAAAGAGCGCAGAGAGAGAGAAAGAGCACAGAGAGAGAGAGAGAGCGCAGAGAGAGAGAAAGAGAACAGAGAGAGAGAAAGAAAGAGCGCAGAGAGAGAAAGAGCGCAGAGAGAGAAAGAAAGAGCGCAGAGAGAAAGAAAGAGAGCAGAGAGAGAAAGAAAGAGCGCAAAGAGAGAAAAAAAGAGCGCAAAGAGAGAAAAAAAGAGCGCAGAGAGAAAGAAAGAAAGAGCGCAGAGAGAGAGAGCGCAGAGAGAGAAAGAGAAAGAAAGAGCGCAGAGAGAGAGAAAGAGCGCAGAGAGAGAGAAAGAGAAAGAAAGAGCACAGAGAGAGAAAGAAAGAGCGCAGAGAGAGAAAGAAAGAGCGCAGAGAGAGAGAAAGAGCGCAGAGAGAGAGAAAGAGCGCAGAGAGAGAGAAAGAGCACAGAGAGAGAGAAAGAGCACAGAGAGAGAGAAAGAAAGAGCGCAGAGAGAGAAAGAGCGCAGAGAGAGAAAGAAAGAGCGCAGAGAGAGAGAAAGAAAGAGCGCAGAGAGAGAGCGCAGAGAGAGAGAGAGAGCGCAGAGAGAGAGAGAAAGAGCGCAGAGAGAGAAATAAAGAGCGCAGAGAGAGAAATAAAGAGCGCAGAGAGAGAAATAAAGAGCGCAGAGAGAGAGAGCGCAGAGAGAGAAAGAGAAAGAAAGAGCGCAGAGAGAGAGAGAGAGAGAAAGAGCGCCGAGAGAGAGAAAGAGCGCAGAGAGAGAGAAAGAGAAATAAAGAGCGCAGAGAGAGAAATAAAGAGCGCAGAGAGAGAAATAAAGAGCGCAGAGAGAGAAATAAAGAGCGCAGAGAGAGAAATAAAGAGCGCAGAGAGAGAAATAAAGAGCGCAGAGAGAGAAATAAAGAGCGCAGAGAGAGAAATAAAGAGCGCAGAGAGAGAAATAAAGAGCGCAGAGAGAGAAATAAAGAGCGCAGAGAGAGAAATAAAGAGCGCAGAGAAAGAAATAAAGAGCGCAGAGAAAGAAAGAGCGCAGAGAGAGAGAAAGAAAGAGCGCAGAGAGAAAGAAAGAAAGAGCGCAGAGAGAAAGAAAGAGCGCAGAGAGAGAGCGCAGAGAGAGAAAGAGAAAGAAAGAGCGCAGAGAGAGAGAGAGAGAAAGAGCGCCGAGAGAGAGAAAGAGCGCAGAGAGAGAGAAAGAGAAAGAAAGAGCGCAGAGAGAGAGAAAGAGCGCAGAGAGAGAGAAAGAGCGCAGAGAAAGAAAGAGAGAGAAAGAGCGCAGAGAGAGAAAGAGCGCAGAGAGAGAAAGAGCGCAGAGAGAGAGAGAGCGCAGAGAGAGAAAGAGCGCAGAGAAAGAAAGAGAAAGAAAGAGCGCAGAGAGAGAAAGAGAGAGCGCAGAGAGAGAAAGAAAGAGCGCAAAGAGAGAAAAAAAGAGCGCAGAAAGAAAGAAAGAGCGCAGAGAGAAAGAAAGAAAGAAAGAGCGCAGAGAGAGAGAAAGAGCGCAGAGAGAGAAAGAGAAAGAAAGAGCGCAGAGAGAGAGAGAGAAAGAGCGCAGAGAGAGAGAGAAAGAGCGCAGAGAGAGAGAAAGAGCGCAGAGAAAGAAAGAGAAAGAAAGAGCGCAGAGAGAGAAAGAGCGCAGAGAGAGAAAGAGCGCAGAGAGAGAAAGAGCGCAGAGAGAGAGCGCAGAGAGAGAAAGAGAGCAGAGAGAAAGAAAGAGCGCAGAGAGAGAGAGAGAAAGAGCGCAGAGAGAGAGAAAGAGCGCAGAGAGAGAGAAAGAGCGCAGAGAGAGAGAAAGAGCGCAGAGAGAGAGAAAGAGCGCAGAGAGAGAGAAAGAGCGCAGAGAGAGAGAAAGAGCGCAGAGAGAGAAAGAAAGAGCGCAGAGAGAGAAAGAAAGAGCGCAGAGAGAGAAAGAAAGAGCGCAGAGAGTGAGAGAGAAAGAGCACAGAGAGAAAGAAAGAGCGCAGAGAGAGAGAGAAAGAAAGAGCGCAGAGAGAGAAAGAAATAGCGCAGAGAGAGAGAAAGAGTGCAGAGAGAGAGAGAGGAAGAAAGAGCGCAGAGAGAGAGAAAGAAAGAGCGCAGAGAGAAAGAAAGAGCACATAGAGAGAGAAAGAGCGCAGAGAGAGAAATAAAGAGCGCAGAGAAATAAAGAGCGCAGAGAAAGAAAGAGCGCAGAGAGAGAGAAAGAAAGAGCGCAGAGAGAGAAAAAAGAGCGCAAAGAGAGAAAAAAAGAGCGCAAAGAGAGAAAAAAAGAGCGCAAAGAGAAAGAAAGAAAGAGCGCAGAGAGAAAGAAAGAGCGCAGATAGAGAGCGCAGAGAGAGAAAGAGAAAGAAAGAGCGCAGAGAGAGAGAGAGAGAAAGAGCGCCGAGAGAGAGAAAGAGCGCAGAGAGAGAGAAAGAGAAAGAAAGAGCGCAGAGAGAGAGAGAGAAAGAGCGCAGAGAGAGAGAAAGAGCGCAGAGAAAGAAAGAGAAAGAAAGAGCGCAGAGAGAGAAAGAGCGCAGAGAGAGAAAGAGCGCAGAGAGAGAGAGAGCGCAGAGAGAGAAAGAGCGCAGAGAAAGAAAGAGAAAGAAAGAGCGCAGAGAGAGAAAGAGAGAGCGCAGAGAGAGAAAGAAAGAGCGCAGAAAGAAAGAAAGAGCGCAGAGAGAGAGAAAGAAAGAGCGCAGAGAGAGAGAAAGAAAGAGCGCAGAGAGAGAGAAAGAAAGAGCGCAGAGAGAGAGAGAAAGAACGCAGAGAGAGAGAAAGAAAGAGCGCAGAGAGAGAGAAAGAGCGCAGAGAGAGAGAAAGAGCGCAGAGAGAGAGAAAGAGCGCAGAGAGAGAGAAAGAGCTCAGAGAGAGAAAGAGAAAGTAAGAGCGCAGAGAGAGAGAGAGAAAAAGCGCAGAGAGAGAGAAAAAGAGCGCAGAGAGAGAGAAAGAGCGCAGAGAGAGAGAAAGAGCGCAGAGAAAGAAAGAGAAAGAAAGAGTGCAGAGAGAGAAAGAGCGCAGAGAGAGAAAGAGCGCAGAGAGAGAGCGCAGAGAGAGAGCGCAGAGAGAGAGCGCAGAGAGAGAAAGAGCGCAGAGAGAGAGAAAGAGCGCAGAGAGAGAGAAAGAGAGCAAAGAGAGAGAAAGAGCGCAGAGAGAGAGAAAGAGCGCAGAGAGAGAGAAAGAGCACAGAGAGAGAGAAAGAGCGCAGAGAGAGAGAAAGAAAGAGCGCAGAGAGAGAAAGAAAGAGCGCAGAGAGAGAAAGAAAGAGCGCAGAGAGAGAAAGAAAGAGCGCAGAGAGAGAAAGAAAGAGCGCAGAGAGAGAAAGAGCGCAGAGAGTGAGAGAGAAAGAGCACAGAGAGAAAGAAAGAGCGCAGAGAGATAGAGAAAGAAAGAGCGCAGAGAGAGAGAGAAAGAAAGAGCGCAGAGAGAGAAATAACGCAGAGAGAGAGAAAGAGCGCAGAGAGAGAGAAAGAGCGCAGAGAGAGAAAGAAAGAGCGCAGAGAAAGAAAGAGCGCAGAGAGAGAGAAAGAAAGAGCGCAGAGAGAGAAAGAAAGAGAGCAGAGAGAGAAAGAAAGAGAGCAGAGAGAGAAAGAAAGAGCGCAAAGAGAGAAAAAAAGAGCGCAGAGAGAAAGAAAGAAAGAGCGCAGAGAGAAAGAAAGAGCGCAGAGAGAGAGAGAGCGCAGAGAGAAAGAGAAAGAAAGAGCGCAGAGAGAGAGAGAGAAAGAGCGCCGAGAGAGAGAGAGAGCGCAGAGAGAGAGAAAGAGAAAGAAAGAGCGCAGAGAGAGAAAGTGCGCAGAGAGAGAAAGAGCGCAGAGAGAAAGAAAGAGCGCAGAGAAAGAAAGAGCGCAGAGAGAGGAAGAAAGAGCGCAGAGAGAGAGAGAAAGAAAGAGCGCAGAGAGAGAGAAAGAGCGCAGAGAGAGAGAGAAAGAACGCAGAGAGAGAGAAAAAGCGCAGAGAGAAAGAAAGTACGCAGAGAGAGAGAAAGAGCGCAGAGATTGAGAGAGAAAGAAAAAGCGCAGAGAAAGAAAGAGCGCAGAGAGAGGAAGAAAGAGCGCAGAGAGAGAGAGAAAGAAAGAGCGCAGAGAGAGAGAAAGAGCGCAGAGAGAGAGAGAAAGAACGCAGAGAGAGAGAAAGAGCGCAGAGAGAGAGAAAGAGCGCTGAGAGAGAGAAAGAGCGCAGAGAGAGAGAGAGCGCAGAGAAAGAGAAAGAGCGCAGAGAGAGAGAAAGAGCGCAGAGAGAGAAATAAAGAGCGCAGAGAGAGAAATAAAGAGCGCAGAGAGAGAAATAAAGAGCGCAGAGAGAGAAATAAAGAGCGCAGAGAAATAAAGAGCGCAGAGAAAGAAAGAGCGCAGAGAGAGAGAAAGAAAGAGTGCAGAGAGAGAAAAAAGAGCGCAAAGAGAGAAAAAAAGAGCGCAAAGAGAGAAAAAAAGAGCGCAAAGAGAAAGAAAGAAAGAGCGCAGAGAGAAAGAAAGAGCGCAGATAGAGTGCGCAGAGAGAGAAAGAGAAAGAAAGAGCGCAGAGAGAGAGAGAGAGAAAGAGCGCAGAGAGAGAGAAAGAGCGCAGGGAAAGAAAGAGAAAGAAAGAGCGCAGAGAGAGAAAGAGCGCAGAGAGAGAAAGAGCGCAGAGAGAGAAAGAGCGCAGAGAGAGAGAGAGCGCAGAGAGAGAGCGCAGAGAGAAAGAAAGAGCGCAGAGAGAGAGAAAGAGCGCAGAGAGAGAGAAAGAGCGCAGAGAGAGAGAAAGAGCGCAGAGAGAGAGAAAGAGCGCAGAGAGAGAGAAAGAGCGCAGAGAGAGAGACAGAGCGCAGAGAGAGAAAGAAAGAGCGCAGAGAGAGAAAGAAAGAGCGCAGAGAGAGAAAGAAAGAGCGCAGAGAGAGAAAGAAAGAGCGCAGAGAGAGAAAGAAAGAGCGCAGAGAGAGAAAGAAAGAGCGCAGAGAGAGAAAGAAAGAGCGCAGAGAGTGAGAGAGAAAGAGCACAGAGAGAAAGAAAGAGCGCAGAGAGAGAGAGAGAGAAAGAAAGAGCGCAGAGAGAGAGAGAAAGAAAGAGCGCAGAGAGAGAGAGAAAGAAAGAGCGCAGAGAGAGAAAGAGCGCAGAGAGAGAGAGGAAGAAAGAGTGCAGAGAGAGAGAAAGAAAGAGCGCAGAGAGAAAGAAAGAGCACATAGAGAGAGAAAGAGCGCAGAGAGAGAGAAAGAAAGAGCGCAGAGAGAGAGAAAGAGCGCAGAGAGAGAGAGAAAGAGCGCAGAGAGAGAAATAAAGAGCACAGAGAGAGAAAGAAAGAGCGCAGAGAAAGAAAGAGCGCAGAGAGAGAAAGAAAGAGCGCAGAGAGAGAAAGAAAGAGAGCAGAGAGAGAAAGAAAGAGAGCAGAGAGAGAAAGAAAGAGCGCAAAGAGAGAAAAAAAGAGCGCAGAGAGAAAGAAATAAAGAGCGCAGAGAGAAAGAAAGAGCGCAGAGAGAGAGAGAGCGCAGAGAGAAAGAGAAAGAAAGAGCGCAGAGAGAGAGAGAGAAAGAGCGCCGAGAGAGAGAGAGAGAGCGCAGAGAGAGAGAAAGAGAAAGAAAGAGCGCAGAGAGAGAAAGTGCGCAGAGAGAGAAAGAGCGCAGAGAGAAAGAAAGAGCGCAGAGAAAGAAAGAGCGCAGAGAGAGGAAGAAAGAGCGCAGAGAGAGAGAGAAAGAAAGAGCGCAGAGAGAGAGAAAGAGCGCAGAGAGAGAGAGAAAGAACGCAGAGAGAGAGAAAAAGCGCAGAGAGAAAGAAAGTGCGCAGAGAGAGAGAAAGAGCGCAGAGAGAGAGAGAGAGAAAGAAAAAGCGCAGAGAAAGAAAGAGCGCAGAGAGAGGAAGAAAGAGCGCAGAGAGAGAGAGAAAGAAAGAGCGCAGAGAGAGAGAAAGAGCGCAGAGAGAGAGAGAAAGAACGCAGAGAGAGAGAAAGAGCGCAGAGAGAGAGAAAGAGCGCAGAGAGAGAGAAAGAGCACAGAGAGAGAGAAAGAGCGCAGAGAGAGAGAGAGCGCAGAGAAAGAGAAAGAGCGCAGAGAGAGAGAAAGAGCGCAGAGAGAGAAATAAAGAGCGCAGAGAGAGAAATAAAGAGCGCAGAGAGAGAAATAAAGAGCGCAGAGAGAGAAATAAAGAGCACAGAGAAATAAAGAGCGCAGAGAAAGAAAGAGCGCAGAGAGAGAGAAAGAAAGAGTGCAGAGAGAGAAAAAAGAGCGCAAAGAGAGAAAAAAAAGAGCGCAAAGAGAGAAAAAAAGAGCGCAAAGAGAAAGAAAGAAAGAGCGCAGAGAGAAAGAAAGAGCGCAGATAGAGAGCGCAGAGAGAGAAAGAGAAAGAAAGAGCGCAGAGAGAGAGAGAGAGAAAGAGCGCAGAGAGAGAGAAAGAGCGCAGAGAGAGAGAAAGAGAAAGAAAGAGCGCAGAGAGAGAGAGAGAAAGAGCGCAGAGAGAGAGAAAGAGCGCAGAGAAAGAAAGAGAAAGAAAGAGCGCAGAGAGAGAAAGAGCGCAGAGAGAGAGAGAGCGCAGAGAGAGAAAGAGCGCAGAGAAAGAAAGAGAAAGAAAGAGCGCAGAGAGAGAAAGAGAGAGCGCAGAGAGAGAAAGAAAGAGCGCAGAAAGAAAGAAAGCGCGCAGAGAGAGAGAAAGAAAGAGCGCAGAGAGAGAGAAAGAAAGAGCGCAAAGAGAGAGAGAAAGAACGCAGAGAGAGAGAAAGAGCGCAGAGAGAGAGAAAGAGCGCAGAGAGAGAGAAAGAGCGCAGAGAGAGAGAAAGAGCGCAGAGAAAGAGAAAGAGCGCAGAGAGAGAGAAAGAGCGCAGAGAGAGAAATAAAGAGCGCAGAGAGAGAAATAAAGAGCGCAGAGAGAGAAATAAAGAGCGCAGAGAAATAAAGAGCGCAGAGAAAGAAAGAGCGCAGAGAGAGAAAGAAAGAGCGCAGAGAGAGAAAGAAAGAGCGCAAAGAGAGAAAAAAAGAGCGCAAAGAGAGAAAAAAAGAGCGCAGAGAGAAAGAAAGAAAGAGCGCAGAGAGAAAGAAAGAGCGCAGATAGAGAGCGCAGAGAGAGAAAGAGAAAGAAAGAGCGCAGAG
Source organism: Ascaphus truei (assembly GCF_040206685.1). Lineage (NCBI taxonomy): Eukaryota > Metazoa > Chordata > Amphibia > Anura > Ascaphidae > Ascaphus > Ascaphus truei. The sequence goes on along the minus strand of NW_027457167.1, from coordinate 993,976 downwards.
AGAGAGAGAGAGAAAGAGCGCAGAGAGAGAGAAAGAGCGCAGAGAGAGAGAAAGAGAAAGAAAGAGCGCAGAGAGAGAGAGAGAGAAAGAGCGCAGAGAGAGAGAAAGAGCGCAGAGAAAGAAAGAGAAAGAAAGAGCGCAGAGAGAGAAAGAGCGCAGAGAGAGAGAGAGCGCAGAGAGAGAAAGAGCGCAGAGAAAGAAAGAGAAAGAAAGAGCGCAGAGAGAGAAAGAGAGAGCGCAGAGAGAGAAAGAAAGAGCGCAGAAAGAAAGAAAGCGCGCAGAGAGAGAGAAAGAAAGAGCGCAGAGAGAGAGAAAGAAAGAGCGCAAAGAGAGAGAGAAAGAACGCAGAGAGAGAGAAAGAGCGCAGAGAGAGAGAAAGAGCGCAGAGAGAGAGAAAGAGCGCAGAGAGAGAGAAAGAGCGCAGAGAAAGAGAAAGAGCGCAGAGAGAGAGAAAGAGCGCAGAGAGAGAAATAGAGAGCGCAGAGAGAGAAATAAAGAGCGCAGAGAGAGAAATAAAGAGCGCCGAGAAATAAAGAGCGCAGAGAAAGAAAGAGCGCAGAGAGAGAAAGAAAGAGCGCAGAGAGAGAAAGAAAGAGCGCAAAGAGAGAAAAAAAAGAGCGCAAAGAGAGAAAAAAAGAGCGCAGAGAGAAAGAAAGAAAGAGCGCAGAGAGAAAGAAAGAGCGCAGATAGAGAGCGCAGAGAGAGAAAGAGAAAGAAAGAGCGCAGAGAGAGAGAGAGAGAAAGAGCGCAGAGAGAGAGAAAGAGCGCAGAGAGAGAGAAAGAGAAAGAAAGAGCGCAGAGAGAGAGAGAGAGAAAGAGCGCAGAGAGAGAGAAAGAGCGCAGAGAAAGAAAGAGAAAGAAAGAGCGCAGAGAGAGAAAGAGCGCAGAGAGAGAGAGAGCGCAGAGAGAGAAAGAGCGCAGAGAAAGAAAGAGAAAGAAAGAGCGCAGAGAGAGAAAGAAAGAGCGCAGAAAGAAAGAAAGAGCGCAGAGAGAAAGAAAGAAAGAGCGCAGAGAGAGAGAAAGAGCGCAGAGAGAGAAAGAGAAAGAAAGAGCGCAGAGAGAGAAAGAGCGCAGAGAGAGAGAGAGCGCAGAGAGAGAAAGAGCGCAGAGAAAGAAAGAGAAAGAAAGAGCGCAGAGAGAGAAAGAAAGAGCGCAGAGAGAGAAAGAAAGAGCGCAGAGAGAGAAAGAAAGAGCGCAGAGAGAGAAAGAAAGAGCGCAGAGAGTGAGAGAGAAAGAGCACAGAGAGAAAGAAAGAGCGCAGAGAGATAGAGAAAGAAAGAGCGCAGAGAGAGAGAGAAAGAAAGAGCACAGAGAGAGAAAGAGCGCAGAGAGAGAGAGAGAAAGAGCGCAGAGAGAGAGAAAGAGAAAGAAAGAGCACAGAGAGAGAGAGAGAGAAAGAGCGCCGAGAGAGAGAGAGAGAGCGCAGAGAGAGAGAAAGAAAGAGCGCAGAGAGAGAAAGTGCGCAGAGAGAGAAAGTGCGCAGAGAGAGAAAGAGTGCAGAGAGAAAGAAAGAGCGCAGAGAGAGAGAGAGAGAAAGAGCGCAAAGAGAGAAAAAAAGAGCGCAGAAAGAAAGAAACAGCGCAGAGAGAAAGAAAGAAAGAGCGCAGAGAGAGAGAAAGAGCGCAGAGAGAGAGAGAGAAAGAAAAAGCGCAGAGAAAGAAAGAGCGCAGAGAGAAGAAGAAAGAGCGCAGAGAGAGAGAGAAAGAGCGCAGAGAGAGAGAAAGAGCGCAGAGAGAGAAAGAGCGCAGAGAGAGAAAGAGCGCAGAGAGAGAAAGAGCGCAGAGAGAGAAAGAGCGCAGAGAGAGAAAGAGCGCAGAGAGAGAGAGAGCGCAGAGAGAGAGTGCAGAGAGAAAGAAAGAGCGCAGAGAGAGAGAAAGAGCGCAGAGAGAGAGAAAGAGCGCAGAGAGAGAGAAAGAGCGCAGAGAGAGAGAAAGAGCGCAGAGAGAGAGAAAGAGCGCAGAGAGAGAAAGAAAGAGCGCAGAGAGAGAAAGAAAGAGCGCAGAGAGAGAAAGAAAGAGCGCAGAGAGAGAAAGAAAGAGCGCAGAGAGAGAAAGAAAGAGCGCAGAGAGAGAAAGAAAGAGCGCAGAGAGTGAGAGAGAAAGAGCACAGAGAGAAAGAAAGAGCGCAGAGAGAGAGAGAAAGAAAGAGCGCAGAGAGAGAGAGAAAGAAAGAGCGCAGAGAGAGAGAGAAAGAAAGATCGCAGAGAGAGAAAGAGCGCAGAGAGAGAGAGGGAGAAAGAGCGCAGAGAGAGAGAAAGAAAGAGCGCAGAGAGAAAGAAAGAGCACATAGAGAGAGAAAGAGCGCAGAGAGAGAAATAAAGAGCACAGAGAGAGAAAGAAAGAGCGCAGAGAAAGAAAGAGCGCAGAGAGAGAGAAAGAAAGAGCGCAGAGAGAGAAAGAAAGAGAGCAGAGAGAGAAAGAAAGAGCGCAAAGAGAGAAAAAAAGAGCGCAGAGAGAAAGAAAGAAAGAGCGCAGAGAGAAAGAAAGAGCGCAGAGAGAGAGAGAGAGCGCAGAGAGAAAGAGAAAGAAAGAGCGCAGAGAGAGAGAGAGAAAGAGCGCCGAGAGAGAGAGAGAGAGCGCAGAGAGAGAGAAAGAGAAAGAAAGAGCGCAGAGAGAGAAAGTGCGCAGAGAGAGAAAGAGCGCAGAGAGAAAGAAAGAGCGCAGAGAAAGAAAGAGCACAGAGAGAGGAAGAAAGAGCGCAGAGAGAGAGAGAAAGAAAGAGCGCAGAGAGAGAGAAAGAGCGCAGAGAGAGAGAGAAAGAACGCAGAGAGAGAGAAAGAGCGCAGAGAGAAAGAAAGTGCGCAGAGAGAGAGAAAGAGCGCAGAGAGAGAGAGAGAAAGAAAAAGCGCAGAGAAAGAAAGAGCGCAGAGAGAGGAAGAAAGAGCGCAGAGAGAGAGAGAAAGAAAGAGCGCAGAGAGAGAGAAAGAGCGCAGAGAGAGAGAGAAAGAACGCAGAGAGAGAGAAAGAGCGCAGAGAGAGAGAAAGAGCGCAGAGAGAGAGAAAGAGCGCAGAGAGAGAGAAAGAGTGCAGAGAGAGAGAAAGAGCGCAGAGAGAGAAATAAAGAGCGCAGAGAGAGAAATAAAGAGCGCAGAGAGAGAAATAAAGAGCGCAGAGAGAGAAATAAAGAGCGCAGAGAAATAAAGAGCGCAGAGAAAGAAAGAGCGCAGAGAGAGAGAAAGAAAGAGCGCAGAGAGAGAAAAAAGAGCGCAAAGAGAGAAAAAAAGAGCGCAAAGAGAGAAAAAAAGAGCGCAAAGAGAAAGAAAGAAAGAGCGCAGAGCGAAAGAAAGAGCGCAGATAGAGAGCGCAGAGAGAGAAAGAGAAAGAAAGAGCGCAGAGAGAGAGAGAGAGAAAGAGCGCCGAGAGAGAGAAAGAGCGCAGAGAGAGAGAAAGAGAAAGAAAGAGCGCAGAGAGAGAGAGAGAAAGAGCGCAGAGAGAGAGAAAGAGCGCAGAGAAAGAAAGAGAAAGAAAGAGCGCAGAGAGAGAAAGAGCGCAGAGAGAGAGAGAGCGCAGAGAGAGAAAGAGCGCAGAGAAAGAAAGAGAAAGAAAGAGCGCAGAGAGAGAAAGAGAGAGCGCAGAGAGAGAAAGAAAGAGCGCAGAAAGAAAGAAAGCGCGCAGAGAGAGAGAAAGAAAGAGCGCAGAGAGAGAGAAAGAAAGAGCGCAGAGAGAGAGAAAGAGCGCAGAGAGAGAGAAAGAGCGCAGAGAGAGAGAAAGAGCGCAGAGAAAGAGAAAGAGCGCAGAGAGAGAGAAAGAGCGCAGAGAGAGAGAGAAAGAGCGCAGAGAGAGAGAAAGAGCGCAGATAAAGAAAGAGAAAGAAAGAGCGCAGAGAGAGAAAGAGCGCAGAGAGAGAAAGAGCGCAGAGAGAGAGCGCAGAGAGAGAAAGAGCGCAGAGAGAAAGAAAGAGCGCAGAGAGAGAGAGAATGAGCGCAGAGAGAGAGAGAGAGCGCAGAGAGAGAGAAAGAGCGCAGAGAGAGAGAGAAAGAGCGCAGAGAGAGAGAAAGAGCGCAGAGAGAGAGAAAGAGCGCAGAGAGAAAGAAAGAGCGCAGAGAGAGAGCGCAGAGAGAGAGAGAAAAAGCGCAGAGAGAGAGAGAAAGAGCGCAGAGAGAGAAATAAAGAGCGCAGAGAGAGAAATAAAGAGCGCAGAGAGAGAAATAAAGAGCGCAGAGAAAGAAAGAGCGCAGAGAGAGAAAGAAAGAGCGCAGAGAGAGAAAGAAAGAGCGCAAAGAGAGAAAAAAAGAGCGCAAAGAGAGAAAAAAAGAGCGCAGAGAGAAAGAAAGAAAGAGCGCAGAGAGAAAGAAAGAGCGCAGATAGAGAGCGCAGAGAGAGAAAGAGAAAGAAAGAGCGCAGAGAGAGAGAGAGAGAAAGAGCGCCGAGAGAGAGAAAGAGCGCAGAGAGAGAGAAAGAGAAAGAAAGAGCGCAGAGAGAGAGAGAGAGAAAGAGCGCAGAGAGAGAGAAAGAGCGCAGAGAAAGAAAGAGAAAGAAAGAGCGCAGAGAGAGAAAGAGCTCAGAGAGAGAGAGCGCAGAGAGAGAAAGAGCGCAGAGAAAGAAAGAGAAAGAAAGAGCGCAGAGAGAGAAAGAAAGAGCGCAGAAAGAAAGAAAGAGCGCAGAGAGAAAGAAAGAAAGAGCGCAGAGAGAGAGAAAGAGCTCAGAGAGAGAAAGAGAAAGAAAGAGCGCAGAGAGAGAGAGAGAAAGAGCGCAGAGAGAGAGAGAAAGAGCGCAGAGAGAGAGAGAAAGAGTGCAGAGAGAGAGAAAGAGCGCAGATAAAGAAAGAGAAAGAAAGAGCGCAGAGAGAGAAAGAGCGCAGAGAGAGAAAGAGCGCAGAGAGAGAGCGCAGAGAGAGAAAGAGCGCAGAGAGAAAGAAAGAGCGCAGAGAGAGAGAGAATGAGCGCAGAGAGAGAGAGAGCGCAGAGAGAGAGAAAGAGCGCAGAGAGAGAGAAAGAGCGCAGAGAGAGAGAGAAAGAGCGCAGAGAGTGAGAAAGAGCGCAGAGAGAGAGAAAGAGCGCAGAGAGAAAGAAAGAGCGCAGAGAGAGAGCGCAGAGAGAGAGAGAAAGAGCGCAGAGAGAGAGAGAAAGAGCGCAGAGAGAGAAATAAAGAGCGCAGAGAGAGAAATAAAGAGCGCAGAGAGAGAAATAAAGAGCGCAGAGAAAGAAAGAGCGCAGAGAGAGAGAAAGAAAGAGCGCAGAGAGAGAAAGAAAGAGCGCAAAGAGAGAAAAAAAGAGCGCAAAGAGAGAAAAAAAGAGCGCAGAGAGAAAGAAAGAAAGAGCGCAGAGAGAAAGAAAGAGCGCAGAGAGAGAGAGCGCAGAGAGAGAAAGAGAAAGAAAGAGCGCAGAGAGAGAAAGTGCGCAGAGAGAGAAAGAGCGCAGAGAGAAAGAAAGAGCGCAGAGAGAGAGAGAGAGAGCGCAGAGAGAGAAAGAAAGTGCGCAAACAGAGAAAAAAAGAGCGCAGAAAGAAAGAAAAAGCGCAGAGAGAAAGAAAGAAAGAGCGCAGAGAGAGAGAAAGAGCGCAGAGAGAGAAAGAGAAAGAAAGAGCGCAGAGAGAGAGAGAGAAAGAGCGCAGAGAGAGAGAGAAAGAGCGCAGAGAGAGAGAGAAAGAGTGCAGAGAGAGAGAAAGAGCGCAGATAAAGAAAGAGAAAGAAAGAGCGCAGAGAGAGAAAGAGCGCAGAGAGAGAAAGAGCGCAGAGAGAGAGCGCAGAGAGAGAAAGAGCGCAGAGAGAAAGAAAGAGCGCAGAGAGAGAGAGAATGAGCGCAGAGAGAGAGAGCGCAGAGAGAGAGAAAGAGCGCAGAGAGAGAGAAAGAGCGCAGAGAGAGAGAGAAAGAGCGCAGAGAGTGAGAAAGAGCGCAGAGAGAGAGAAAGAGCGCAGAGAGAAAGAAAGAGCGCAGAGAGAGAGCGCAGAGAGAGAGAGAAAGAGCGCAGAGAGAGAGAGAAAGAGCGCAGAGAGAGAAATAAAGAGCGCAGAGAGAGAAATAAAGAGCGCAGAGAGAGAAATAAAGAGCGCAGAGAAAGAAAGAGCGCAGAGAGAGAGAAAGAAAGAGCGCAGAGAGAGAAAGAAAGAGCGCAAAGAGAGAAAAAAAGAGCGCAAAGAGAGAAAAAAAGAGCGCAGAGAGAAAGAAAGAAAGAGCGCAGAGAGAAAGAAAGAGCGCAGAGAGAGAGAGCGCAGAGAGAGAAAGAGAAAGAAAGAGCGCAGAGAGAGAAAGTGCGCAGAGAGAGAAAGAGCACAGAGAGAAAGAAAGAGCGCAGAGAGAGAGAGAGAGCGCAGAGAGAGAAAGAAAGTGCGCAAACAGAGAAAAAAAGAGCGCAGAAAGAAAGAAAAAGCGCAGAGAGAAAGAAAGAAAGAGCGCAGAGAGAGAGAAAGAGCGCAGAGAGAGAAAGAGAAAGAAAGAGCGCAGAGAGAGAGAGAGAAAGAGCGCAGAGAGAGAGAGAAAGAGCGCAGAGAGAGAGAGCGCAGAGAAAGAAAGAGAAAGAAAGAGCACAGAGAGAGAAAGAGCGCAGAGAGAGAAAGAGCGCAGAGAGAGAAAGAGCGCAGAGAGAGAGAGAGCGCAGAGAGAGAAAGAGTGCAGAGAGAGAGAGAAAGAGCGCAGAGAGAGAGAGAAAGAGTGCAGAGAGAGAGAGAAAGAGCGCAGAGAGAGAGAAAGAGCGCAGAGAGAGAGAAAGAGCGCAGAGAGAAAGAGCGCAGAGAGAGAGAAAGAGCGCAGAGAAAGAGAAAGAGCGCAGAGAGAGAGAAAGAGCGCAGAGAGAGAAATAAAGAGCGCAGAGAGAGAAATAAAGAGCGCAGAGAGAGAAATAAAGAGCGCAGAGAGAGAAATAAAGAGCGCAGAGAGAGAAAGAAGAGCGCAAAGAGAGAAAAAAAGAGCGCAAAGAGAGAAAAAAAGAGCGCAGAGAGAAAGAAAGAAAGAGCGCAGAGAGAAAGAAAGAGCGCAGAGAGAGAGAGCGCAGAGAGAGAAAGAGAAAGAAAGAGCGCAGAGAGAGAGAGAGAGAGAAAGAGCGCCGAGAGAGAGAAAGAGCGCAGAGAGAGAGAAAGAGAAAGAAAGAGCGCAGAGAGAGAGAGAGAAAGAGCGCAGAGAGAGAGAAAGAGCGCAGAGAAAGAAAGAGAAAGAAAGAGCGCAGAGAGAGAAAGAGCGCAGAGAGAGAGAGAGCACAGAGAGAGAAAGAGCGCAGAGAAAGAAAGAGAAAGAAAGAGCGCAGAGAGAGAAAGAGAGAGCGCAGAGAGAGAAAGAAAGAGCGCAGAAAGAAAGAAAGCGCGCAGAGAGAGAGAAAGAAAGAGCGCAGAGAGAGAGAAAGAAAGAGCGCAGAGAGAGAGAAAGAGCGCAGAGAGAGAGAAAGAGCGCAGAGAGAGAGAAAGAGCGCAGAGAAAGAGAAAGAGCGCAGAGAGAGAGAAAGAGCGCAGAGAGAGAGAGAAAGAGCGCAGAGAGAGAGAAAGAGCGCAGATAAAGAAAGAGAAAGAAAGAGCGCAGAGAGAGAAAGAGCGCAGAGAGAGAAAGAGCGCAGAGAGAGAGCGCAGAGAGAGAAAGAGCGCAGAGAGAAAGAAAGAGCGCAGAGAGAGAGAGAATGAGCGCAGAGAGAGAGAGAGAGCGCAGAGAGAGAGAAAGAGCGCAGAGAGAGAGAGAAAGAGCGCAGAGAGAGAGAAAGAGCGCAGAGAGAGAGAAAGAGCGCAGAGAGAAAGAAAGAGCGCAGAGAGAGAGCGCAGAGAGAGAGAGAAAAAGCGCAGAGAGAGAGAGAAAGAGCGCAGAGAGAGAAATAAAGAGCGCAGAGAGAGAAATAAAGAGCGCAGAGAGAGAAATAAAGAGCGCAGAGAAAGAAAGAGCGCAGAGAGAGAAAGAAAGAGCGCAGAGAGAGAAAGAAAGAGCGCAAAGAGAGAAAAAAAGAGCGCAAAGAGAGAAAAAAAGAGCGCAGAGAGAAAGAAAGAAAGAGCGCAGAGAGAAAGAAAGAGCGCAGATAGAGAGCGCAGAGAGAGAAAGAGAAAGAAAGAGCGCAGAGAGAGAGAGAGAGAAAGAGCGCCGAGAGAGAGAAAGAGCGCAGAGAGAGAGAAAGAGAAAGAAAGAGCGCAGAGAGAGAGAGAGAGAAAGAGCGCAGAGAGAGAGAAAGAGCGCAGAGAAAGAAAGAGAAAGAAAGAGCGCAGAGAGAGAAAGAGCTCAGAGAGAGAGAGCGCAGAGAGAGAAAGAGCGCAGAGAAAGAAAGAGAAAGAAAGAGCGCAGAGAGAGAAAGAAAGAGCGCAGAAAGAAAGAAAGAGCGCAGAGAGAAAGAAAGAAAGAGCGCAGAGAGAGAGAAAGAGCTCAGAGAGAGAAAGAGAAAGAAAGAGCGCAGAGAGAGAGAGAGAAAGAGCGCAGAGAGAGAGAGAAAGAGCGCAGAGAGAGAGAGAAAGAGTGCAGAGAGAGAGAAAGAGCGCAGATAAAGAAAGAGAAAGAAAGAGCGCAGAGAGAGAAAGAGCGCAGAGAGAGAAAGAGCGCAGAGAGAGAGCGCAGAGAGAGAAAGAGCGCAGAGAGAAAGAAAGAGCGCAGAGAGAGAGAGAATGAGCGCAGAGAGAGAGAGAGCGCAGAGAGAGAGAAAGAGCGCAGAGAGAGAGAAAGAGCGCAGAGAGAGAGAGAAAGAGCGCAGAGAGTGAGAAAGAGCGCAGAGAGAGAGAAAGAGCGCAGAGAGAAAGAAAGAGCGCAGAGAGAGAGCGCAGAGAGAGAGAGAAAGAGCGCAGAGAGAGAGAGAAAGAGCGCAGAGAGAGAAATAAAGAGCGCAGAGAGAGAAATAAAGAGCGCAGAGAGAGAAATAAAGAGCGCAGAGAAAGAAAGAGCGCAGAGAGAGAGAAAGAAAGAGCGCAGAGAGAGAAAGAAAGAGCGCAAAGAGAGAAAAAAAGAGCGCAAAGAGAGAAAAAAAGAGCGCAGAGAGAAAGAAAGAAAGAGCGCAGAGAGAAAGAAAGAGCGCAGAGAGAGAGAGCGCAGAGAGAGAAAGAGAAAGAAAGAGCGCAGAGAGAGAAAGTGCGCAGAGAGAGAAAGAGCGCAGAGAGAAAGAAAGAGCGCAGAGAGAGAGAGAGAGAGCGCAGAGAGAGAAAGAAAGTGCGCAAACAGAGAAAAAAAGAGCGCAGAAAGAAAGAAAAAGCGCAGAGAGAAAGAAAGAAAGAGCGCAGAGAGAGAGAAAGAGCGCAGAGAGAGAAAGAGAAAGAAAGAGCGCAGAGAGAGAGAGAGAAAGAGCGCAGAGAGAGAGAGAAAGAGCGCAGAGAGAGAGAGAAAGAGTGCAGAGAGAGAGAAAGAGCGCAGATAAAGAAAGAGAAAGAAAGAGCGCAGAGAGAGAAAGAGCGCAGAGAGAGAAAGAGCGCAGAGAGAGAGCGCAGAGAGAGAAAGAGCGCAGAGAGAAAGAAAGAGCGCAGAGAGAGAGAGAATGAGCGCAGAGAGAGAGAGAGCGCAGAGAGAGAGAAAGAGCGCAGAGAGAGAGAAAGAGCGCAGAGAGAGAGAGAAAGAGCGCAGAGAGTGAGAAAGAGCGCAGAGAGAGAGAAAGAGCGCAGAGAGAAAGAAAGAGCGCAGAGAGAGAGCGCAGAGAGAGAGAGAAAGAGCGCAGAGAGAGAGAGAAAGAGCGCAGAGAGAGAAATAAAGAGCGCAGAGAGAGAAATAAAGAGCGCAGAGAGAGAAATAAAGAGCGCAGAGAAAGAAAGAGCGCAGAGAGAGAGAAAGAAAGAGCGCAGAGAGAGAAAGAAAGAGCGCAAAGAGAGAAAAAAAGAGCGCAAAGAGAGAAAAAAAGAGCGCAGAGAGAAAGAAAGAAAGAGCGCAGAGAGAAAGAAAGAGCGCAGAGAGAGAGAGCGCAGAGAGAGAAAGAGAAAGAAAGAGCGCAGAGAGAGAAAGTGCGCAGAGAGAGAAAGAGCGCAGAGAGAAAGAAAGAGCGCAGAGAGAGAGAGAGAGAGCGCAGAGAGAGAAAGAAAGTGCGCAAACAGAGAAAAAAAGAGCGCAGAAAGAAAGAAAAAGCGCAGAGAGAAAGAAAGAAAGAGCGCAGAGAGAGAGAAAGAGCGCAGAGAGAGAAAGAGAAAGAAAGAGCGCAGAGAGAGAGATAGAAAGAGCGCAGAGAGAGAGAGAAAGAGCGCAGAGAGAGAGAGCGCAGAGAAAGAAAGAGAAAGAAAGAGCGCAGAGAGAGAAAGAGCGCAGAGAGAGAAAGAGCGCAGAGAGAGAAAGAGCGCAGAGAGAGAGAGAGCGCAGAGAGAGAAAGAGTGCAGAGAGAGAGAGAAAGAGCGCAGAGAGAGAGAGAAAGAGTGCAGAGAGAGAGAGAAAGAGCGCAGAGAGAGAGAAAGAGCGCAGAGAGAGAGAAAGAGCGCAGAGAGAAAGAGCGCAGAGAGAGAGAAAGAGCGCAGAGAAAGAGAAAGAGCGCAGAGAGAGAGAAAGAGCGCAGAGAGAGAAATAAAGAGCGCAGAGAGAGAAATAAAGAGCGCAGAGAGAGAAATAAAGAGCGCAGAGAGAGAAATAAAGAGCGCAGAGAGAGAAAGAAGAGCGCAAAGAGAGAAAAAAAGAGCGCAAAGAGAGAAAAAAAGAGCGCAGAGAGAAAGAAAGAAAGAGCGCAGAGAGAAAGAAAGAGCGCAGAGAGAGAGAGCGCAGAGAGAGAAAGAGAAAGAAAGAGCGCAGAGAGAGAGAGAGAGAGAAAGAGCGCCGAGAGAGAGAAAGAGCGCAGAGAGAGAGAAAGAGAAAGAAAGAGCGCAGAGAGAGAGAGAGAAAGAGCGCAGAGAGAGAGAAAGAGCGCAGAGAAAGAAAGAGAAAGAAAGAGCGCAGAGAGAGAGAGAGCGCAGAGAGAGAAAGAGCGCAGAGAGAAAGAAAGAGCGCAGAGAGATAGAGAAAGAGCGCAGAGAGAGAAAGAAAGAGCGCAGAAAGAAAGAAAGAGCGCAGAGAGAAAGAAAGAAAGAGCGCAGAGAGAGAGAAAGAGCGCAGAGAGAGAAAGAGAAAGAAAGAGCGCAGAGAGAGAGAGAGAAAGAGCGCAGAGAGAGAGAGAAAGAGCGCAGAGAGAGAGAAAGAGCGCAGAGAGAAAGAGCGCAGAGAGAGAGAAAGAGCGCAGAGAAAGAGAAAGAGCGCAGAGAGAGAGAAAGAGCGCAGAGAGAGAAATAAAGAGCGCAGAGAGAGAAATAAAGAGCGCAGAGAGAGAAATAAAGAGCGCAGAGAGAGAAATAAAGAGCGCAGAGAGAGAAAGAAGAGCGCAAAGAGAGAAAAAAAGAGCGCAAAGAGAGAAAAAAAGAGCGCAGAGAGAAAGAAAGAAAGAGCGCAGAGAGAAAGAAAGAGCGCAGAGAGAGAGAGCGCAGAGAGAGAAAGAGAAAGAAAGAGCGCAGAGAGAGAGAGAGAGAGAAAGAGCGCCGAGAGAGAGAAAGAGCGCAGAGAGAGAGAAAGAGAAAGAAAGAGCGCAGAGAGAGAGAGAGAAAGAGCGCAGAGAGAGAGGAAGAGCGCAGAGAAAGAAAGAGAAAGAAAGAGCGCAGAGAAAGAAAGAGCGCAGAGAGAGAGAGAAAGAGCGCAGAGAGAGAGAGAAAGAGTGCAGAGAGAGAGAGAAAGAGCGCAGAGAGAGAGAAAGAGCGCAGAGAGAGAGAAAGAGCGCAGAGAGAAAGAGCGCAGAGAGAGAGAAAGAGCGCAGAGAAAGAGAAAGAGCGCAGAGAGAGAGAAAGAGCGCAGAGAGAGAAATAAAGAGCGCAGAGAGAGAAATAAAGAGCGCAGAGAGAGAAATAAAGAGCGCAGAGAGAGAAATAAAGAGCGCAGAGAGAGAAAGAAGAGCGCAAAGAGAGAAAAAAAGAGCGCAAAGAGAGAAAAAAAGAGCGCAGAGAGAAAGAAAGAAAGAGCGCAGAGAGAAAGAAAGAGCGCAGAGAGAGAGAGCGCAGAGAGAGAAAGAGAAAGAAAGAGCGCAGAGAGAGAGAGAGAGAGAAAGAGCGCCGAGAGAGAGAAAGAGCGCAGAGAGAGAGAAAGAGAAAGAAAGAGCGCAGAGAGAGAGAGAGAAAGAGCGCAGAGAGAGAGAAAGAGCGCAGAGAAAGAAAGAGAAAGAAAGAGCGCAGAGAAAGAAAGAGCGCAGAGAGAGAGAGAAAGAGCGCAGAGAGAGAGAGAAAGAGTGCAGAGAGAGAGAGAAAGAGCGCAGAGAGAGAGAAAGAGCGCAGAGAGAGAGAAAGAGCGCAGAGAGAAAGAGCGCAGAGAGAGAGAAAGAGCGCAGAGAAAGAGAAAGAGCGCAGAGAGAGAGAAAGAGCGCAGAGAGAGAAATAAAGAGCGCAGAGAGAGAAATAAAGAGCGCAGAGAGAGAAATAAAGAGCGCAGAGAGAGAAATAAAGAGCGCAGAGAGAGAAAGAAGAGCGCAAAGAGAGAAAAAAAGAGCGCAAAGAGAGAAAAAAAGAGCGCAGAGAGAAAGAAAGAAAGAGCGCAGAGAGAAAGAAAGAGCGCAGAGAGAGAGAGCGCAGAGAGAGAAAGAGAAAGAAAGAGCGCAGAGAGAGAGAGAGAGAGAAAGAGCGCCGAGAGAGAGAAAGAGCGCAGAGAGAGAGAAAGAGAAAGAAAGAGCGCAGAGAGAGAGAGAGAAAGAGCGCAGAGAGAGAGAAAGAGCGCAGAGAAAGAAAGAGAAAGAAAGAGCGCAGAGAAAGAAAGAGCGCAGAGAGAGAGAGAAAGAGCGCAGAGAGAGAAAGAAAGAGCGCAGAAAGAAAGAAAGAGCGCAGAGAGAAAGAAAGAAAGAGCGCAGAGAGAGAGAAAGAGCGCAGAGAGAGAAAGAGAAAGAAAGAGCGCAGAGAGAGAGAAAGAGCGCAGAGAAAGAGAAAGAGCGCAGAGAGAGAGAAAGAGCGCAGAGAGAGAAATAAAGAGCGCAGAGAGAGAAATAAAGAGCGCAGAGAGAGAAATAAAGAGCGCAGAGAGAGAAATAAAGAGCGCAGAGAGAGAAAGAAGAGCGCAAAGAGAGAAAAAAAGAGCGCAAAGAGAGAAAAAAAGAGCGCAGAGAGAAAGAAAGAAAGAGCGCAGAGAGAAAGAAAGAGCGCAGAGAGAGAGAGCGCAGAGAGAGAAAGAGAAAGAAAGAGCGCAGAGAGAGAGAGAGAGAAAGAGCGCCGAGAGAGAGAAAGAGCGCAGAGAGAGAGAAAGAGAAAGAAAGAGCGCAGAGAGAGAGAGAGAAAGAGCGCAGAGAGAGAGAAAGAGCGCAGAGAAAGAAAGAGAAAGAAAGAGCGCAGAGAAAGAAAGAGCGCAGAGAGAGAGAGAAAGAGCGCAGAGAGAGAAAGAAAGAGCGCAGAAAGAAAGAAAGAGCGCAGAGAGAAAGAAAGAAAGAGCGCAGAGAGAGAGAAAGAGCGCAGAGAGAGAAAGAGAAAGAAAGAGCGCAGAGAGAGAGAGAGAAAGAGCGCAGAGAGAGAGAGAAAGAGCGCAGAGAGAGAGAAAGAGCGCAGAGAAAGAAAGAGAAAGAAAGAGCGCAGAGAGAGAAAGAGCGCAGAGAGAGAAAGAGCGCAGAGAGAGAGAGAAAGAGCGCAGAGAGAGAGAGAAAGAGTGCAGAGAGAGAGAGAAAGAGCGCAGAGAGAGAGAAAGAGCGCAGAGAGAGAGAAAGAGCGCAGAGAGAAAGAGCGCAGAGAGAGAGAAAGAGCGCAGAGAAAGAGAAAGAGAAAGAAAGAGCGCAGAGAGAGAGAGAGAAAGAGCGCAGAGAGAGAGAGAAAGAGCGCAGAGAGAGAGAGCGCAGAGAAAGAAAGAGAAAGAAAGAGCGCAGAGAGAGAAAGAGCGCAGAGAGAGAAAGAGCGCAGAGAGAGAAAGAGCGCAGAGAGAGAGAGAGCGCAGAGAGAGAAAGAGTGCAGAGAGAGAGAGAAAGAGCGCAGAGAGAGAGAGAAAGAGTGCAGAGAGAGAGAGAAAGAGCGCAGAGAGAGAGAAAGAGCGCAGAGAGAGAGAAAGAGCGCAGAGAGAAAGAGCGCAGAGAGAGAGAAATAGCGCAGAGAAAGAGAAAGAGCGCAGAGAGAGAGAAAGAGCGCAGAGAGAGAAATAAAGAGCGCAGAGAGAGAAATAAAGAGCGCAGAGAGAGAAATAAAGAGCGCAGAGAGAGAAATAAAGAGCGCAGAGAGAAAGAAAGAAAGAGCGCAGAGAGAAAGAAAGAGCGCAGAGAGAGAAATAAAGAGCGCAGAGAGAGAAATAAAGAGCGCAAAGAGAGAAAAAAAGAGCGCAAAGAGAGAAAAAAAGAGCGCAGAGAGAAAGAAAGAAAGAGCGCAGAGAGAAAGAAAGAGCGCAGAGAGAGAGAGCGCAGAGAGAGAAAGAGAAAGAAAGAGCGCAGAGAGAGAGAGAGAGAGAAAGAGCGCCGAGAGAGAGAAAGAGCGCAGAGAGAGAGAAAGAGAAAGAAAGAGCGCAGAGAGAGAGAGAGAAAGAGCGCAGAGAGAGAGAAAGAGCGCAGAGAAAGAAAGAGAAAGAAAGAGCGCAGAGAAAGAAAGAGCGCAGAGAGAGAGAGAAAGAGCGCAGAGAGAGAAAGAAAGAGCGCAGAAAGAAAGAAAGAGCGCAGAGAGAAAGAAAGAAAGAGCGCAGAGAGAAAGAAAGAGCGCAGAGAGAGAGAGCGCAGAGAGAGAAAGAGAAAGAAAGAGCGCAGAGAGAGAAAGTGCGCAGAGAGAGAAAGAGCGCAGAGAGAAAGAAAGAGCGCAGAGAGAGAGAGAGAGAGCGCAGAGAGAGAAAGAAAGTGCGCAAACAGAGAAAAAAAGAGCGCAGAAAGAAAGAAAAAGCGCAGAGAGAAAGAAAGAAAGAGCGCAGAGAGAGAGAAAGAGCGCAGAGAGAGAAAGAGAAAGAAAGAGCGCAGAGAGAGAGAGAGAAAGAGCGCAGAGAGAGAGAGCGCAGAGAAAGAAAGAGAAAGAAAGAGCGCAGAGAGAGAAAGAGCGCAGAGAGAGAAAGAGCGCAGAGAGAGAAAGAGCGCAGAGAGAGAGAGAGCGCAGAGAGAGAAAGAGTGCAGAGAGAGAGAGAAAGAGCGCAGAGAGAGAGAGAAAGAGTGCAGAGAGAGAGAGAAAGAGCGCAGAGAGAGAGAAAGAGCGCAGAGAGAGAGAAAGAGCGCAGAGAGAAAGAGCGCAGAGAGAGAGAAAGAGCGCAGAGAAAGAGAAAGAGCGCAGAGAGAGAGAAAGAGCGCAGAGAGAGAAATAAAGAGCGCAGAGAGAGAAATAAAGAGCGCAGAGAGAGAAATAAAGAGCGCAGAGAGAGAAATAAAGAGCGCAGAGAGAGAAAGAAGAGCGCAAAGAGAGAAAAAAAGAGCGCAAAGAGAGAAAAAAAGAGCGCAGAGAGAAAGAAAGAAAGAGCGCAGAGAGAAAGAAAGAGCGCAGAGAGAGAGAGCGCAGAGAGAGAAAGAGAAAGAAAGAGCGCAGAGAGAGAGAGAGAGAGAAAGAGCGCCGAGAGAGAGAAAGAGCGCAGAGAGAGAGAAAGAGAAAGAAAGAGCGCAGAGAGAGAGAGAGAAAGAGCGCAGAGAGAGAGAAAGAGCGCAGAGAAAGAAAGAGAAAGAAAGAGCGCAGAGAGAGAGAGAGCGCAGAGAGAGAAAGAGAGCAGAGAGAAAGAAAGAGCGCAGAGAGAGAGAGAAAGAGCGCAGAGAGAGAAAGAAAGAGCGCAGAAAGAAAGAAAGAGCGCAGAGAGAAAGAAAGAAAGAGCGCAGAGAGAGAGAAAGAGCGCAGAGAGAGAAAGAGAAAGAAAGAGCGCAGAGAGAGAGAGAGAAAGAGCGCAGAGAGAGAGAGAAAGAGCGCAGAGAGAGAGAAAGAGCGCAGAGAAAGAAAGAGAAAGAAAGAGCGCAGAGAGAGAAAGAGCGCAGAGAGAGAAAGAGCGCAGAGAGAGAGAGAGCGCAGAGAGAGAAAGAGCGCAGAGAGAAAGAAAGAGCGCAGAGAGAGAGAGAAAGAGCGCAGAGAGAGAGAAAGAGCGCAGAGAGAGAGAAAGAGCGCAGAGAGAAAGAAATAGCGCAGAGAGAAAGAAATAGCGCAGAGAGAGAGAGGAAGAAAGAGCGCAGAGAGAGAGAAAGAAAGAGCGCAGAGAGAAAAAAAGAGCACATAGAGAGAGAAAGAGCGCAGAGAGAGAGAAAGAAAGAGCGCAGAGAGAGAGAGAAAGAGCGCAGAGAGAGAGAGAAAGAGTGCAGAGAGAGAAATAAAGAGCGCAGAGAGAGAAAGAAAGAGCGCAGAGAAAGAAAGAGCGCAGAGAGAGAGAAAAAAAGAGCGCAGAGAGAGAAAGAAAGAGAGCAGAGAGAGAGAGAAAGAGCGCAGAGCGAGAGAGAAAGAGCGCAGAGAGAGAGAAAGAGAAAGAAAGAGCACAGAGAGAGAAAGAAAGAGCACAGAGAGAGAGAAAGAGCGCAGAGAGAGAGAAAGAAAGAGCGAAGAGAGAGAAAGAGCGCAGAGAGAGAAAGAAAGAGCGCAGAGAGAGAGAAAGAAAGAGCGCAGAGAGAGAGCGCAGAGAGAGAAATAAAGAGCGCAGAGAGAGAAATAAAGAGCGCAGAGAAAGAAAGAGCGCAGAGAGAGAGAGAAAGAAAGAGCGCAGAGAGAGAAAGAAAGAGCGCAGGGAGAGAAAGAAAGAGCGCAAAGAGAGAAAAAAAGAGCGCAAAGAGAGAAAAAAAGATCGCAGAGAGAAAGAAAGAAAGAGCGCAGAGAGAAAGAAAGAGCGCAGAGAGAGAGAGAGAGAGCGCAGAGAGAGAAAGAGAAAGAAAGAGCACAGAGAGAGAGAGAGAGAAAGAGCGCCGAGAGAGAGAGAGAGAGAGAGAGCGCAGAGAGAGAGAAAGAGAAAGAAAGAGCGCAGAGAGAGAAAGTGCGCAGAGAGAGAAAGTGCGCAGAGAGAGAAAGAGCGCAGAGAGAAAGAAAGAGCGCAGAGAGAGAGAGAAAGAGCGCAAAGAGAGAAAAAAAGAGCGCAGAAAGAAAGAAACAGCGCAGAGAGAAAGAAAGAAAGAGCGCAGAGAGAGAGAAAGAGCGCAGAGAGAGAAAGAGAAAGAAAGAGCGCAGAGAGAGAGAGAAAGAGCACAGAGAGAGAGAGAAAGAGCGCAAAGAGAGAGAAAGAGCGCAGAGAGAGAAAGAGAAAGAAAGAGCGCAGAGAGAGAAAGAGCGCAGAGAGAGAAAGAGCACAGAGAGAGAAAGAGCGCAGAGAGAGAAAGTGCGCAGAGAGAGAAAGTGCGCAGAGAGAGAAAGTGCGCAGAGAGAAAGAAAGAGCGCAGAGAGAGAGAGAGAAAGAGCGCAAAGAGAGAAAAAAAGAGCGCAGAAAGAAAGAAACAGCGCAGAGAGAAAGAAAGAAAGAGCTCAGAGAGAGAGAAAGAGCGCAGAGAGAGAAAGAGAAAGAAAGAGCACAGAGAGAGAGAGAAAGAGCGCAAAGAGAGAGAAAGAGCGCAGAGAGAGAAAGAGAAAGAAAGAGCGCAGAGAGAGAAAGAGCGCAGAGAGAGAAAGAGCACAGAGAGAGAAAGAGCGCAGAGAGAGAAAGAGCGCAGAGAGAGAAAGAGCGCAGAGAGAGAAAGAGCGCAGAGAGAAAGAAGAGCGCAGAGAGAGAAAGAGCGCAGAGAGAAAGAAAGAGCGCAGAGAGAAAGAAAGAGCGCAGAGAGAGAGAGAAAGAGCGCAGAGAGAGAGAGAAAGAGCTTAGAGAGAGAGAAAAAAGTGCGCAGAGAGAGAGAAAAAAGAGCGCAGAGAGAAAGAAAGAGCGCAGAGAGAGAAAGAAAGAGCGCAGAGAGAGAAAGAAAGAGCGCAGAGAGTGAGAGAGAAAGAGCGCAGAGAGAGAGAGAAAGAAAGAGCACAGAGAGAGAGAGAAAGAAAGAGCGCAGAGATAGAAAGAAATAGCGCAGAGAGAGAAAGAAATAGCGCAGAGAGAGAGAAAGAGCGCAGAGAGAGAGAAAGAAAGAGCGCAGAGAGAAAGAAAGAGCACATAGAGAGAGAAAGAGCACAGAGAGAGAGAGAAAGAGCGCAGAGAGAAAGAGAGAGCGCAGAGAGAGAGAGCGCAGACAGAGAGAGCGCAGAGAGAGAGCGCAGAGAGAAAGAGAGAGAGCGCAGAGAGAGAGAAAAAAAGAGCGCAGAGAGAGAGAAAGAGCGTAGAGAAAAAAAGAGCGCAGAGAGAGAGAGAGGAAGAAAGAGCGCAGACAGAGAAAGAAAGAGCGCAGAGAGAGAAAGAAAGAGCCACACTGTAATGGGGACCGGTTAGACCACAGGGGCCAATGTGAGATTGGGTGGGTCAGGCCGGGCCAGAAATACCGTTACATTTGGAGGCACTGCTGAGATCAGATCTGTCATCAGGACAGGCTCTAGCTAGGCACACTGGGAAACAGGGAGAGTGTCTGCTGCCACTTTGTGCTGCGTAGGGACGGACCTAGGGGTAGTCAGGGGGCTGACGGGATATTGTCAGTTCGCAGGGACAACCTAGGGGCCTGAAGGGAGTGAGGGGTCTGGAGCCGGGCTATAGCTGACCGAGTCACCTTGAGGCAGTGCTAGTTGGTAGGATGCCTGAAGGGATAGCCTGTTAACATGGTCAGGAATCCTGGAGAGGGTCTGCGCTAGGCTGACCAAGACAGGTAGACGCCCCAAGTACTGCATGGCAGAGCCAGAGTACCTAGCCCATTCCAGACACTCACCGTAGGGAGCACAGACTGGGAGGAAGGAGTCACAGCAGACACTGAGAGAGTGAGCCTAGCCTGAGGTAGTGCAACACTGGGTCACACCTAGATAAGGTACACATGTGGTGGTGCATCTGAAGCTAATCTTTATTGTACCGGTGTGGTGGCTGCCCCGCAGAGTGGAGCCCCATGTACGATAACTGTTACGAGAGAGTGGAGGATCCGCGTGGTGCGGAGAACATGAAATGGCGGACAGAGGCTGATGGGGAGGGCACCCGTGGCGTGCAACCCACTGAAGAGCAGACTGTCGCCGAATTGTCATTAACGAATCTGCTCTGGAGCGGAGCGAAGGCCGTGGCTGCCCCGTTTTTATCCTGTCTGGGACAGCGAGGGGCCACCCTTGAAGAGTGTGAGGACATTGTAATAATTGGGGGAGAACCCCGTGAGGAGAGCAAACAAATGGACTTTTTGGGCTTAAAAGTCAACCAAAATGGCGGTTCCCGCTTGCTAGGGAAACCGCATGGGCCAGTCGCAGAGAAAATGGCTGACGCAGGACTTGCAAAGAGCTGGCCGGGAATGGCGCGAACAGCAGAGCCCCGCCCTGATGGGGGGCATGGCGCGAAAGCTATAGCTGCGCCGGGATGGACAGTGACTAATTCAGCCCCTGTGCTGAGTCAACCGCTAAGTCTATGGGACCCTCCCCTGATTTCTACCAGGGGGAGTCATTTTCAACTATGGCCTGTGGGGATGCACCCACTGGGCCCAGGGACTGATATCCAGACGGCGCCACTACAAAAAGTAGTTCCGGCCGCGGGAGTGAATTACCAAAAAGAAGGATACTTTGCACGCAAAGCTGCTGCAAGGAGAAGGCGGGAACTAGCCGCGGGAAAAGACTACAGCTCTGAGGAGGAAACTGGCGCGAAAACGCAGACCGCGCCCACCAGGACTGAGAAAGGCGCGGCCTTAATTAAGGGGCATGATATTCCCCTGTGGGACCCGCCCAATATTGCAACCCCTGGGGGCGGGTTTCACTCTCACAACATTATGGCTGGTTGGAGACAGTCCGAACCACAAGTACCGGGTCCATGGTTCTGGCCGTATACTGGGGGGACGGGGACGACTCCCATTAACCCCTGACTATACCGGGGATACGCTTATCACAATGCCTTTCTGGTCTGTGCTGAAGCAGGGCATTCTGGCAGGCAAGTGGCTTGACCTTTATTAGTGAGCCTGGTTACCCCCTCTCGGAACCACAGACTTAGAAATCGCCAGCTCATATACAGTGCATAAAATATATTTATATATATACCCTTATACACCATTTTAATAAAAAATATCACAAAATTCTTCTAAGTCCCTCGGGAAGAGTGAAAGACGCGTACGTTCATTTTCAGAGCTCCTAGACCTTCCTATAAGAAGTTAGCTAAAAAGTAGCTTCGAAAAACGCTTAGGTTAAGTTTCAGAGTTGCTTCTAATGTACCAAAGCTGGACTTAGACATAATTTCACTCTCACAACATTATGGCTGGTTGGAGACAGTCCGAACCACAAGTACCGGGTCCATGGTTCTGGCCGTATACTGGGGGGACGGGGACGACTCCCATTAACCCCTGACTATACCGGGGATACGCTTATCACAATGCCTTTCTGGTCTGTGCTGAAGCAGGGCATTCTGGCAGGCAAGTGGCTTGACCTTTATTAGTGAGCCTGGTTACCCCCTCTGGAACCACAGACTTAGAAATCGCCAGCTCATATACAGTGCATAAAATATATTTATATATATACCCTTATACACCATTTTAATAAAAAATATCACAAAATTCTTCTAAGTCCCTCGGGAAGAGTGAAAGACGCGCACGTTCATTTTCAGAGCTCCTAGACCTTCCTATAAGAAGTTAGCCAAAAAGTAGCTTCGAAAAACGCTTAGGTTAAGTTTCAGAGTTGCTTCTAATGTACCAAAGCTGGACTTAGACATAATTTCACTCTCACAACATTATGGATGGTTGGAGAGGGTCCGAACCACACGTACCGGGTCCATGGTTCTGGCCGTATACTGGGGGGACGGGGACGACTCCCATTAACCCCTGACTATACCGGGGATACGCTTATCACAATGCCTTTCTGGTCTGTGCTGAAGCAGGGCATTCTGGCAGGCAAGTGGCTTGACCTTTATTAGTGAGCCTGGTTACCCCCTCTGGAACCACAGACTTAGAAATCGCCAGCTCATATACAGTGCATAAAATATATTTATATATATACCCTTATACACCATTTTAATAAAAAATATCACAAAATTCTTCTAAGTCTCTCGGGAAGAGTGAAAGACGCGCACGTTCATTTTCAGAGCTCCTAGACCTTCCTATAAGAAGTTAGCTAAAAAGTAGCTTCGAAAAACGCTTAGGTTAAGTTTCAGAGTTGCTTCTAATGTACCAAAGCTGGACTTAGACATAATGTCACTCTCACAACATTATGGCTGGTTGGAGAGGGTCCGAACCACAAGTACCGGGTCCATGGTTCTGGCCGTATACTGGGGGGACGGGGACGACTCCCATTAACCCCTGACTATACCGGGGATACGCTTATCCCAATGCCTTTCTGGTCTGTGCTGAAGCAGGGCATTCTGGCAGCCAAGTGGCTTGACCTTTATTAGTGAGCCTGGTTACCCCCTCTCGGAACCACAGACTTAGAAATCGCCAGCTCATATACAGTGCATAAAATATATTTATATATATACCCTTATACACCATTTTAATAAAAAAATATCACAAAATTCTTCTAAGTCTCTCGGGAAGAGTGAAAGACGCGCACGTTCATTTTCAGAGCTCCTAGACCTTCCTATAAGAAGTTAGCCAAAAAGTAGCTTCGAAAAACGCTTAGGTTAAGTTTCAGAGTTGCTTCTAATGTACCAAAGCTGGACTTAGACATAATTTCACTCTCACAACATTATGGCTGGTTGGAGAGGGTCCGAACCACAAGTACCGGGTCCATGGTTCTGGCCGTATACTGGGGGGACGGGGACGACTCCCATTAACCCCTGACTATACCGGGGATACGCTTATCACAATGCCTTTCTGGTCTGTGCTGAAGCAGGGCATTCTGGCAGCCAAGTGGCTTGACCTTTATTAGTGAGCCTGGTTACCCCCTCTCGGAACCACAGACTTAGAAATCGCCAGCTCAAATACAGTGCATAAAATATATTTATATATATACCCTTATACACCATTTTAATAAAAAAATATCACAAAATTCTTCTAAGTCTCTCGGGAAGAGTGAAAGACGCGCACGTTCATTTTCAGAGCTCCTAGACCTTCCTATAAGAAGTTAGCCAAAAAGTAGCTTCGAAAAACGCTTAGGTTAAGTTTCAGAGTTGCTTCTAATGTACCAAAGCTGGACTTAGACATAATGTCACTCTCACAACATTATGGCTGGTTGGAGACAGTCCGAACCACAAGTACCGGGTCCATGGTTCTGGCCGTATACTGGGGGGACGGGGACGACTCCCATTAACCCCTGACTATACCGGGGATACGCTTATCACAATGCCTTTCTGGTCTGTGCTGAAGCAGGGCATTCTGGCAGGCAAGTGGCTTGACCTTTATTAGTGAGCCTGGTTACCCCCTCTGGAACCACAGACTTAGAAATCGCCAGCTCATATACAGTGCATAAAATATATTTATATATATACCCTTATACACCATTTTAATAAAAAATATCACAAAATTCTTCTAAGTCCCTCGGGAAGAGTGAAAGACGCGTACGTTCATTTTCAGAGCTCCTAGACCTTCCTATAAGAAGTTAGCTAAAAAGTAGCTTCGAAAAACGCTTAGGTTAAGTTTCAGAGTTGCTTCTAATGTACCAAAGCTGGACTTAGACATAATTTCACTCTCACAACATTATGGCTGGTTGGAGACAGTCCGAACCACAAGTACCGGGTCCATGGTTCTGGCCGCATACTGGGGGGACGGGGACGACTCCCATTAACCCCTGACTATACCGGGGATACGCTTATCACAATGCCTTTCTGGTCTGTGCTGAAGCAGGGCATTCTGGCAGGCAAGTGGCTTGACCTTTATTAGTGAGCCTGGTTACCCCCTCTGGAACCACAGACTTAGAAATCGCCAGCTCATATACAGTGCATAAAATATATTTATATATATATACCCTTATACACCATTTTAATAAAAAATATCACAAAATTCTTCTAAGTCCCTCGGGAAGAGTGAAAGACGCGCACGTTCATTTTCAGAGCTCCTAGACCTTCCTATAAGAAGTTAGCCAAAAAGTAGCTTCGAAAAACGCTTAGGTTAAGTTTCAGAGTTGCTTCTAATGTACCAAAGCTGGACTTAGACATAATGTCACTCTCACAACATTATGGCTGGTTGGAGAGGGTCCGAACCACAAGTACCGGGTCCATGGTTCTGGCCGTATACTGGGGGGACGGGGACGACTCCCATTAACCCCTGACTATACCGGGGATACGCTTATCCCAATGCCTTTCTGGTCTGTGCTGAAGCAGGGCATTCTGGCAGCCAAGTGGCTTGACCTTTATTAGTGAGCCTGGTTACCCCCTCTCGGAACCACAGACTTAGAAATCGCCAGCTCATATACAGTGCATAAAATATATTTATATATATACCCTTATACACCATTTTAATAAAAAAATATCACAAAATTCTTCTAAGTCTCTCGGGAAGAGTGAAAGACGCGCACGTTCATTTTCAGAGCTCCTAGACCTTCCTATAAGAAGTTAGCCAAAAAGTAGCTTCGAAAAACGCTTAGGTTAAGTTTCAGAGTTGCTTCTAATGTACCAAAGCTGGACTTAGACATAATTTCACTCTCACAACATTATGGCTGGTTGGAGAGGGTCCGAACCACAAGTACCGGGTCCATGGTTCTGGCCGTATACTGGGGGGACGGGGACGACTCCCATTAACCCCTGACTATACCGGGGATACGCTTATCACAATGCCTTTCTGGTCTGTGCTGAAGCAGGGCATTCTGGCAGCCAAGTGGCTTGACCTTTATTAGTGAGCCTGGTTACCCCCTCTCGGAACCACAGACTTAGAAATCGCCAGCTCATATACAGTGCATAAAATATATTTATATATATACCCTTATACACCATTTTAATAAAAAAATATCACAAAATTCTTCTAAGTCTCTCGGGAAGAGTGAAAGACGCGCACGTTCATTTTCAGAGCTCCTAGACCTTCCTATAAGAAGTTAGCCAAAAAGTAGCTTCGAAAAACGCTTAGGTTAAGTTTCAGAGTTGCTTCTAATGTACCAAAGCTGGACTTAGACATAATGTCACTCTCACAACATTATGGCTGGTTGGAGACAGTCCGAACCACAAGTACCGGGTCCATGGTTCTGGCCGTATACTGGGGGGACGGGGACGACTCCCATTAACCCCTGACTATACCGGGGATACGCTTATCACAATGCCTTTCTGGTCTGTGCTGAAGCAGGGCATTCTGGCAGGCAAGTGGCTTGACCTTTATTAGTGAGCCTGGTTACCCCCTCTGGAACCACAGACTTAGAAATCGCCAGCTCATATACAGTGCATAAAATATATTTATATATATACCCTTATACACCATTTTAATAAAAAATATCACAAAATTCTTCTAAGTCCCTCGGGAAGAGTGAAAGACGCGCACGTTCATTTTTAGAGCTCCTAGACCTTCCTATAAGAAGTTAGCCAAAAAGTAGCTTCGAAAAACGCTTAGGTTAAGTTTCAGAGTTGCTTCTAATGTACCAAAGCTGGACTTAGACATAATGTCACTCTCACAACATTATGGCTGGTTGGAGACAGTCCGAACCACAAGTACCGGGTCCATGGTTCTGGCCGTATACTGGGGGGACGGGGACGACTCCCATTAACCCCTGACTATACCGGGGATACGCTTATCACAATGCCTTTCTGGTCTGTGCTGAAGCAGGGCATTCTGGCAGGCAAGTGGCTTGACCTTTATTAGTGAGCCTGGTTACCCCCTCTGGAACCACAGACTTAGAAATCGCCAGCTCATATACAGTGCATAAAATATATTTATATATATACCCTTATACACCATTTTAATAAAAAATATCACAAAATTCTTCTAAGTCCCTCGGGAAGAGTGAAAGACGCGCACGTTCATTTTCAGAGCTCCTAGACCTTCCTATAAGAAGTTAGCCAAAAAGTAGCTTCGAAAAACGCTTAGGTTAAGTTTCAGAGTTGCTTCTAATGTACCAAAGCTGGACTTAGACATAATGTCACTCTCACAACATTATGGCTGGTTGGAGACAGTCCGAACCACAAGTACCGGGTCCATGGTTCTGGCCGTATACTGGGGGGACGGGGACGACTCCCATTAACCCCTGACTATACCGGGGATACGCTTATCACAATGCCTTTCTGGTCTGTGCTGAAGCAGGGCATTCTGGCAGGCAAGTGGCTTGACCTTTATTAGTGAGCCTGGTTACCCCCTCTGGAACCACAGACTTAGAAATCGCCAGCTCATATACAGTGCATAAAATATATTTATATATATACCCTTATACACCATTTTAATAAAAAATATCACAAAATTCTTCTAAGTCCCTCGGGAAGAGTGAAAGACGCGCACGTTCATTTTTAGAGCTCCTAGACCTTCCTATAAGAAGTTAGCCAAAAAGTAGCTTCGAAAAACGCTTAGGTTAAGTTTCAGAGTTGCTTCTAATGTACCAAAGCTGGACTTAGACATAATGTCACTCTCACAACATTATGGCTGGTTGGAGACAGTCCGAACCACAAGTACCGGGTCCATGGTTCTGGCCGTATACTGGGGGGACGGGGACGACTCCCATTAACCCCTGACTATACCGGGGATACGCTTATCACAATGCCTTTCTGGTCTGTGCTGAAGCAGGGCATTCTGGCAGCCAAGTGGCTTGACCTTTATTAGTGAGCCTGGTTACCCCCTCTCGGAACCACAGACTTAGAAATCGCCAGCTCATATACAGTGCATAAAATATATTTATATATATACCCTTATACACCATTTTAATAAAAAATATCACAAAATTCTTCTAAGTCTCTCGGGAAGAGTGAAAGACGCGCACGTTCATTTTCAGAGCTCCTAGACCTTCCTATAAGAAGTTAGCTAAAAAGTAGCTTCGAAAAACGCTTAGGTTAAGTTTCAGAGTTGCTTCTAATGTACCAAAGCTGGACTTAGACATAATTTCACTCTCACAACATTATGGCTGGTTGGAGACAGTCCGAACCACAAGTACCGGGTCCATGGTTCTGGCAGTATACTGGGGGGACGGGGACGACTCCCATTAACCCCTGACTATACCGGGGATACGCTTATCACAATGCCTTTCTGGTCTGTGCTGAAGCAGGGCATTCTGGCAGGCAAGTGGCTTGACCGTTATTAGTGAGCCTGGTTACCCCCTCTGGAACCACAGACTTAGAAATCGCCAGCTCATATACAGTGCATAAAATATATTTATATATATACCCTTATACACCATTTTAATAAAAAATATCACAAAATCCTTCTAAGTCCCTCGGGAAGAGTGAAAGACGCGCACGTTCATTTTCAGAGCTCCTAGACCTTCCTATAAGAAGTTAGCCAAAAAGTAGCTTCGAAAAACGCTTAGGTTAAGTTTCAGAGTTGCTTCTAATGTACCAAAGCTGGACTTAGACATAATGTCACTCTCACAACATTATGGCTGGTTGGAGACAGTCCGAACCACAAGTACCGGGTCCATGGTTCTGGCCGTATACTGGGGGGACGGGGACGACTCCCATTAACCCCTGACTATACCGGGGATACGCTTATCACAATGCCTTTCTGGTCTGTGCTGAAGCAGGGCATTCTGGCAGGCAAGTGGCTTGACCTTTATTAGTGAGCCTGGTTACCCCCTCTGGAACCACAGACTTAGAAATCGCCAGCTCATATACAGTGCATAAAATATATTTAAATATATACCCTTATACACCATTTTAATAAAAAATATCACAAAATTCTTCTAAGTCCCTCGGGAAGAGTGAAAGACGCGCACGTTCATTTTCAGAGCTCCTAGACCTTCCTATAAGAAGTTAGCCAAAAAGTAGCTTCGAAAAACGCTTAGGTTAAGTTTCAGAGTTGCTTCTAATGTACCAAAGCTGGACTTAGACATAATGTCACTCTCACAACATTATGGCTGGTTGGAGACAGTCCGAACCACAAGTACCGGGTCCATGGTTCTGGCCGTATACTGGGGGGACGGGGACGACTCCCATTAACCCCTGACTATACCGGGGATACGCTTATCACAATGCCTTTCTGGTCTGTGCTGAAGCAGGGCATTCTGGCAGCCAAGTGGCTTGACCTTTATTAGTGAGCCTGGTTACCCCCTCTCGGAACCACAGACTTAGAAATCGCCAGCTCATATACAGTGCATAAAATATATTTATATATATACCCTTATACACCATTTTAATAAAAAAATATCACAAAATTCTTCTAAGTCTCTCGGGAAGAGTGAAAGACGCGCACGTTCATTTTCAGAGCTCCTAGACCTTCCTATAAGAAGTTAGCCAAAAAGTAGCTTCGAAAAACGCTTAGGTTAAGTTTCAGAGTTGCTTCTAATGTACCAAATCTGGACTTAGACATAATTTCACTCTCACAACATTATGGCTGGTTGGAGACAGTCCGAACCACAAGTACCGGGTCCATGGTTCTGGCCGTATACTGGGGGGACGGGGACGACTCCCATTAACCCCTGACTATACCGGGGATACGCTTATCACAATGCCTTTCTGGTCTGTGCTGAAGCAGGGCATTCTGGCAGCCAAGTGGCTTGACCTTTATTAGTGAGCCTGGTTACCCCCTCTGGAACCACAGACTTAGAAATCGCCAGCTCATATACAGTGCATAAAATATATTTATATATATACCCTTATACACCATTTTAATAAAAAATATCACAAAATTCTTCTAAGTCCCTCGGGAAGAGTGAAAGACGCGCACGTTCATTTTTAGAGCTCCTAGACCTTCCTATAAGAAGTTAGCCAAAAAGTAGCTTCGAAAAACGCTTAGGTTAAGTTTCAGAGTTGCTTCTAATGTACCAAAGCTGGACTTAGACATAATGTCACTCTCACAACATTATGGCTGGTTGGAGACAGTCCGAACCACAAGTACCGGGTCCATGGTTCTGGCCGTATACTGGGGGGACGGGGACGACTCCCATTAACCCCTGACTATACCGGGGATACGCTTATCACAATGCCTTTCTGGTCTGTGCTGAAGCAGGGCATTCTGGCAGCCAAGTGGCTTGACCTTTATTAGTGAGCCTGGTTACCCCCTCTCGGAACCACAGACTTAGAAATCGCCAGCTCATATACAGTGCATAAAATATATTTATATATATACCCTTATACACCATTTTAATAAAAAATATCACAAAATTCTTCTAAGTCTCTCGGGAAGAGTGAAAGACGCGCACGTTCATTTTCAGAGCTCCTAGACCTTCCTATAAGAAGTTAGCTAAAAAGTAGCTTCGAAAAACGCTTAGGTTAAGTTTCAGAGTTGCTTCTAATGTACCAAAGCTGGACTTAGACATAATTTCACTCTCACAACATTATGGCTGGTTGGAGACAGTCCGAACCACAAGTACCGGGTCCATGGTTCTGGCAGTATACTGGGGGGACGGGGACGACTCCCATTAACCCCTGACTATACCGGGGATACGCTTATCACAATGCCTTTCTGGTCTGTGCTGAAGCAGGGCATTCTGGCAGGCAAGTGGCTTGACCGTTATTAGTGAGCCTGGTTACCCCCTCTGGAACCACAGACTTAGAAATCGCCAGCTCATATACAGTGCATAAAATATATTTATATATATACCCTTATACACCATTTTAATAAAAAATATCACAAAATCCTTCTAAGTCCCTCGGGAAGAGTGAAAGACGCGCACGTTCATTTTCAGAGCTCCTAGACCTTCCTATAAGAAGTTAGCCAAAAAGTAGCTTCGAAAAACGCTTAGGTTAAGTTTCAGAGTTGCTTCTAATGTACCAAAGTTGGACTTAGACATAATGTCACTCTCACAACATTATGGCTGGTTGGAGACAGTCCGAACCACAAGTACCGGGTCCATGGTTCTGGCCGTATACTGGGGGGACGGGGACGACTCCCATTAACCCCTGACTATACCGGGGATACGCTTATCACAATGCCTTTCTGGTCTGTGCTGAAGCAGGGCATTCTGGCAGCCAAGTGGCTTGACCTTTATTAGTGAGCCTGGTTACCCCCTCTCGGAACCACAGACTTAGAAATCGCCAGCTCATATACAGTGCATAAAATATATTTATATATATACCCTTTTACACCATTTTAATAAAAAAATATCACAAAATTCTTCTAAGTCTCTCGGGAAGAGTGAAAGACGCGCACGTTCATTTTCAGAGCTCCTAGACCTTCCTATAAGAAGTTAGCCAAAAAGTAGCTTCGAAAAACGCTTAGGTTAAGTTTCAGAGTTGCTTCTAATGTACCAAATCTGGACTTAGACATAATTTCACTCTCACAACATTATGGCTGGTTGGAGACAGTCCGAACCACAAGTACCGGGTCCATGGTTCTGGCCGTATACTGGGGGGACGGGGACGACTCCCATTAACCCCTGACTATACCGGGGATACGCTTATCACAATGCCTTTCTGGTCTGTGCTGAAGCAGGGCATTCTGGCAGCCAAGTGGCTTGACCTTTATTAGTGAGCCTGGTTACCCCCTCTGGAACCACAGACTTAGAAATCGCCAGCTCATATACAGTGCATAAAATATATTTATATATATACCCTTATACACCATTTTAATAAAAAATATCACAAAATTCTTCTAAGTCCCTCGGGAAGAGTGAAAGACGCGCACGTTCATTTTCAGAGCTCCTAGACCTTCCTATAAGAAGTTAGCCAAAAAGTAGCTTCGAAAAACGCTTAGGTTAAGTTTCAGAGTTGCTTCTAATGTACCAAAGCTGGACTTAGACATAATGTCACTCTCACAACATTATGGCTGGTTGGAGACAGTCCGAACCACAAGTACCGGGTCCATGGTTCTGGCAGTATACTGGGGGGACGGGGACGACTCCCATTAACCCCTGACTATACCGGGGATACGCTTATCACAATGCCTTTCTGGTCTGTGCTGAAGCAGGGCATTCTGGCAGGCAAGTGGCTTGACCGTTATTAGTGAGCCTGGTTACCCCCTCTGGAACCACAGACTTAGAAATCGCCAGCTCATATACAGTGCATAAAATATATTTATATATATACCCTTATACACCATTTTAATAAAAAATATCACAAAATCCTTCTAAGTCCCTCGGGAAGAGTGAAAGACGCGCACGTTCATTTTCAGAGCTCCTAGACCTTCCTATAAGAAGTTAGCCAAAAAGTAGCTTCGAAAAACGCTTAGGTTAAGTTTCAGAGTTGCTTCTAATGTACCAAAGCTGGACTTAGACATAATGTCACTCTCACAACATTATGGCTGGTTGGAGACAGTCCGAACCACAAGTACCGGGTCCATGGTTCTGGCCGTATACTGGGGGGACGGGGACGACTCCCATTAACCCCTGACTATACCGGGGATACGCTTATCACAATGCCTTTCTGGTCTGTGCTGAAGCAGGGCATTCTGGCAGGCAAGTGGCTTGACCTTTATTAGTGAGCCTGGTTACCCCCTCTCGGAACCACAGACTTAGAAATCGCCAGCTCATATACAGTGCATAAAATATATTTATATATATACCCTTATACACCATTTTAATAAAAAATATCACAAAATTCTTCTAAGTACCTCGGGAAGAGTGAAAGACGCGCACGTTCATTTTGAGAGCTCCTAGACCTTCCTATAAGAAGTTAGCCAAAAAGTAGCTTCGAAAAACGCTTAGGTTAAGTTTCAGAGTTGCTTCTAATGTACCAAAGCTGGACTTAGACATAATGTCACTCTCACAACATTATGGCTGGTTGGAGACAGTCCGAACCACAAGTACCGGGTCCATGGTTCTGGCCGTATACTGGGGGGACGGGGACGACTCCCATTAACCCCTGACTATACCGGGGATACGCTTATCACAATGCCTTTCTGGTCTGTGCTGAAGCAGGGCATTCTGGCAGCCAAGTGGCTTGACCTTTATTAGTGAGCCTGGTTACCCCCTCTCGGAACCACAGACTTAGAAATCGCCAGCTCATATACAGTGCATAAAATATATTTATATATATACCCTTATACACCATTTTAATAAAAAATATACAAAATCCTTCTAAGTCCCTCAGGAAGAGTGAAAGACGCGCACGTTCATTTTCAGAGCTCCTAGACCTTCCTATAAGAAGTTAGCCAAAAAGTAGCTTCGAAAAACGCTTAGGTTAAGTTTCAGAGTTGCTTCTAATGTACCAAAGCTGGACTTAGACATAATGTCACTCTCACAACATTATGGCTGGTTGGAGACAGTCCGAACCACAAGTACCGGGTCCATGGTTCTGGCCGTATACTGGGGGGACGGGGACGACTCCCATTAACCCCTGACTATACCGGGGATACGCTTATCACAATGCCTTTCTGGTCTGTGCTGAAGCAGGGCATTCTGGCAGGCAAGTGGCTTGACATTTATTAGTGAGCCTGGTTACCCCCTCTGGAACCACAGACTTAGAAATCGCCAGCTCATATACAGTGCATAAAATATATTTAAATATATACCCTTATACACCATTTTAATAAAAAATATCACAAAATTCTTCTAAGTCCCTCGGGAAGAGTGAAAGACGCGCACGTTCATTTTCAGAGCTTCTAAACCTTCCTATAAGATGTTAGCCAAAAAGTAGCTTCGAAAAACGCTTAGGTTAAGTTTCAGAGTTGCTTCTAATGTACCAAAGCTGGACTTAGACATAATGTCACTCTCACAACATTATGGCTGGTTGGAGACAGTCCGAACCACAAGTACCGGGTCCATGGTTCTGGCCGTATACTGGGGGGACGGGGACGACTCCCATTAACCCCTGACTATACCGGGGATACGCTTATCACAATGCCTTTCTGGTCTGTGCTGAAGCAGGGCATTCTGGCAGCCAAGTGGCTTGACCTTTATTAGTGAGCCTGGTTACCCCCTCTCGGAACCACAGACTTAGAAATCGCCAGCTCATATACAGTGCATAAAATATATTAATATATATACCCTTATACACCATTTTATTAAAAAATATCACAAAATTCTTCTAAGTCTCTCGGGAAGAGTGAAAGACACGCACGTTCATTTTCAGAGCTGCTAGTCCTTCCTATATGAAGTTAGCTAAAAAGTAGCTTCGAAAAACTCTTAGGTTAAGTTTCAGAGTTGCTTCTAATGTACCAAAGCTGGACTTAGACATAATTTTACTCTCACAACATTATGGCTGGTTGGAGACAGTCCGAACCACAAGTACCGGGTCCATGGTTCTGGCCGTATACTGGGGGGACGGGGACGACTCCCATTAACCCCTGACTATACCGGGGATACGCTTATCACAATGCCTTTCTGGTCTGTGCTGAAGCAGGGCATTCTGGCAGGCAAGTGGCTTGACCGTTATTAGTGAGCCTGGTTACCCCCTCTGGAACCACAGACTTAGAAATCGCCAGCTCATATACAGTGCATAAAATATATTTATATATATACCCTTATACACCATTTTAATAAAAAATATCACAAAATTCTTCTAAGTACCTCGGGAAGAGTGAAAGACGCGCACGTTCATTTTCAGAGCTCCTAGACCTTCCTATAAGAAGTTAGCCAAAAAGTAGCTTCGAAAAACGCTTAGGTTAAGTTTCAGAGTTGCTTCTAATGTACCAAAGCTGGACTTAGACATAATGTCACTCTCACAACATTATGGCTGGTTGGAGACAGTCCGAACCACAAGTACCGGGTCCATGGTTCTGGCCGTATACTGGGGGGACGGGGACGACTCCCATTAACCCCTGACTATACCGGGGATACGCTTATCACAATGCCTTTCTGGTCTGTGCTGAAGCAGGGCATTCTGGCAGGCAAGTGGCTTGACCTTTATTAGTGAGCCTGGTTACCCCCTCTGGAACCACAGACTTAGAAATCGCCAGCTCATATACAGTGCATAAAATATATTTAAATATATACCCTTATACACCATTTTAATAAAACATATCACAAAATTCTTCTAAGTCCCTCGGGAAGAGTGAAAGACGCGCACGTTCATTTTCAGAGCTCCTAGACCTTCCTATAAGAAGTTAGCCAAAAAGTAGCTTCGAAAAACGCTTAGGTTAAGTTTCAGAGTTGCTTCTAATGTACCAAAGCTGGACTTAGACATAATGTCACTCTCACAACATTATGGCTGGTTGGAGACAGTCCGAACCACAAGTACCGGGTCCATGGTTCTGGCCGTATACTGGGGGGACGGGGACGACTCCCATTAACCCCTGACTATACCGGGGATACGCTTATCACAATGCCTTTCTGGTCTGTGCTGAAGCAGGGCATTCTGGCAGGCAAGTGGCTTGACCTTTATTAGTGAGCCTGGTTACCCCCTCTCGGAACCACAGACTTAGAAATCGCCAGCTCATATACAGTGCATAAAATATTTTTATATATATACCCTTATACACCATTTTAATAAAAAATATCACAAAACTCTTCTAAGTACCTCGGGAAGAGTGAAAGACGCGCACGTTCATTTTCAGAGCTCCTAGACCTTCCTATAAGAAGTTAGCCAAAAAGTAGCTTCGAAAAACGCTTAGGTTAAGTTTCAGAGTTGCTTCTAATGTACCAAAGCTGGACTTAGACATAATGTCACTCTCACAACATTATGGCTGGTTGGAGACAGTCCGAACCACAAGTACCGGGTCCATGGTTCTGGCCGTATACTGGGGGGACGGGGACGACTCCCATTAACCCCTGACTATACCGGGGATACGCTTATCACAATGCCTTTCTGGTCTGTGCTGAAGCAGGGCATTCTGGCAGCCAAGTGGCTTGACCTTTATTAGTGAGCCTGGTTACCCCCTCTCGGAACCACAGACTTAGAAATCGCCAGCTCATATACAGTGCATAAAATATATTTATATATATACCCTTATACACCATTTTAATAAAAAATATCACAAAATTCTTCTAAGTCCCTCGGGAAGAGTGAAAGACGCGCACGTTCATTTTCAGAGCTCCTAGACCTTCCTATAAGAAGTTAGCCAAAAAGTAGCTTCGAAAAACGCTTAGGTTAAGTTTCAGAGTTGCTTCTAATGTACCAAAGCTGGACTTAGACATAATTTCACTCTCACAACATTATGGCTGGTTGGAGAAAGTCCGAACCACAAGTACCGGGTCCATGGTTCTGGCCGTATACTGGGGGGACGGGGACGACTCCCATTAACCCCTGACTATACCGGGGATACGCTTATCACAATGCCTTTCTGGTCTGTGCTGAAGCAGGGCATTCTGGCAGGCAAGTGGCTTGACCTTTATTAGTGAGCCTGGTTACCCCCTCTGGAACCACAGACTTAGAAATCGCCAGCTCATATACAGTGCATAAAATATATTTATATATATACCCTTATACACCATTTTAATAAAAAATATCACAAAATTCTTCTAAGTCCCTCGGGAAGAGTGAAAGACGCGCACGTTCATTTTCAGAGCTCCTAGACCTTCCTATAAGAAGTTAGCCAAAAAGTAGCTTCGAAAAACGCTTAGGTTAAGTTTCAGAGTTGCTTCTAATGTACCAAAGCTGGACTTAGACATAATGTCACTCTCACAACATTATGGCTGGTTGGAGACAGTCCGAACCACAAGTACCGGGTCCATGGTTCTGGCCGTATACTGGGGGGACGGGGACGACTCCCATTAACCCCTGACTATACCGGGGATACGCTTATCACAATGCCTTTCTGGTCTGTGCTGAAGCAGGGCATTCTGGCAGCCAAGTGGCTTGACCTTTATTAGTGAGCCTGGTTACCCCCTCTCGGAACCACAGACTTAGAAATCGCCAGCTCATATACAGTGCATAAAATATATTTATATATATACCCTTATACACCATTTTAATAAAAAATATCACAAAATTCTTCTAATTCCCTCGGAAAGAGTGAAAGACGCGCACGTTCATTTTTAGGGCTCCTAGACCTTCCTATAAGAAGTTAGCCAAAAAGTAGCTTCGAAAAACGCTTAGGTTAAGTTTCAGAGTTGCTTCTAATGTACCAAAGCTGGACTTAGATATAATTTCACTCTCACAACATTATGGCTGGTTGGAGACAGTCCGAACCACAAGTACCGGGTCCATGGTTCTGGCCGTATACTGGGGGGACGGGGACGACTCCCATTAACCCCTGACTATACCGGGGATACGCTTATCACAATGCCTTTCTGGTCTGTGCTGAAGCAGGGCATTCTGGCAGCCAAGTGGCTTGACCTTTATTAGTGAGCCTGGTTACCCCCTCTCGGAACCACAGACTTAGAAATCGCCAGCTCATATACAGTGCATAAAATATATTTATATATATACCCTTATACACCATTTTAATAAAAAAATATCACAAAATTCTTCTAAGTCTCTCGGGAAGAGTGAAAGACGCGCACGTTTATTTTCAGAGCTCCTAGACCTTCCTATAAGAAGTTAGCCAAAAAGTAGCTTCGAAAAACGCTTAGGTTAAGTTTCAGAGTTGCTTCTAATGTACCAAAGCTGGACTTAGACATAATTTCACTCTCACAACATTATGGCTGGTTGGAGACAGTCCGAACCACAAGTACCGGGTCCATGGTTCTGGCCGTATACTGGGGGGACGGGGACGACTCCCATTAACCCCTGACTATACCGGGGATACGCTTATCACAATGCCTTTCTGGTCTGTGCTGAAGCAGGGCATTCTGGCAGCCAAGTGGCTTGACCTTTATTAGTGAGCCTGGTTACCCCCTCTCGGAACCACAGACTTAGAAATCGCCAGCTCATATACAGTGCATAAAATATATTTATATATATACCCTTATACACCTTTTTAATAAAAAAATATCACAAAATTCTTCTAAGTCTCTCGGGAAGAGTGAAAGACGCGCACGTTCATTTTCAGAGCTCCTAGACCTTCCTATAAGAAGTTAGCCAAAAAGTAGCTTCGAAAAACGCTTAGGTTAAGTTTCAGAGTTGCTTCTAATGTACCAAAGCTGGACTTAGACATAATGTCACTCTCACAACATTATGGCTGGTTGGAGACAGTCCGAACCACAAGTACCGGGTCCATGGTTCTGGCCGTATACTGGGGGGACGGGGACGACTCCCATTAACCCCTGACTATACCGGGGATACGCTTATCACAATGCCTTTCTGGTCTGTGCTGAAGCAGGGCATTCTGGCAGGCAAGTGGCTTGACCTTTATTAGTGAGCCTGGTTACCCCCTCTCGGAACCACAGACTTAGAAATCGCCAGCTCATATACAGTGCATAAAATATATTTATATATATACCCTTATACACCATTTTAATAAAAAATATCTCAAAACTCTTCTAAGTACCTCGGGAAGAGTGAAAGACGCGCACGTTCATTTTCAGAGCTCCTAGACCTTCCTATAATAAGTTAGCCAAAAAGTAGCTTCGAAAAACGCTTAGGTTAAGTTTCAGAGTTGCTTCTAATGTACCAAAGCTGGACTTAGACATAATGTCACTCTCACAACATTATGGCTGGTTGGAGACAGTCCGAACCACAAGTACCGGGTCCATGGTTCTGGCCGTATACTGGGGGGACGGGGACGACTCCCATTAACCCCTGACTATACCGGGGATACGCTTATCACAATGACTTTCTGGTCTGTGCTGAAGCAGGGCATTCTGGCAGGCAAGTGGCTTGACCTTTATTAGTGAGCCTGGTTACCCCCTCTCGGAACCACAGACTTAGAAATCGCCAGCTCATATACAGTGCATAAAATATATTTATATATATACCCTTATACACCATTTTAATAAAAAATATCACAAAATTCTTCTAAGTCTCTCGGGAAGAGTGAAAGACGCGCACGTTCATTTTCAGAGCTCCTAGACCTTCCTATAAGAAGTTAGCCAAAAAGTAGCTTCGAAAAACGCTTAGGTTAAGTTTCAGAGTTGCTTCTAATGTACCAAAGCTGGACTTAGACATAATTTCACTCTCACAACATTATGGCTGGTTGGAGACAGTCCGAACCACAAGTACCGGGTCCATGGTTCTGGCCGTATACTGGGGGGACGGGGACGACTCCCATTAACCCCTGACTATACCGGGGATACGCTTATCACAATGCCTTTCTGGTCTGTGCTGAAGCAGGGCATTCTGGCAGCCAAGTGGCTTGACCTTTATTAGTGAGCCTGGTTACCCCCTCTCGGAACCACAGACTTAGAAATCGCCAGCTCATATACAGTGCATAAAATATATTTATATATATACCCTTATACACCATTTTAATAAAAAAATATCACAAAATTCTTCTAAGTCTCTCGGGAAGAGTGAAAGACGCGCACGTTCATTTTCAGAGCTCCTAGACCTTCCTATAAGAAGTTAGCCAAAAAGTAGCTTCGAAAAACGCTTAGGTTAAGTTTCAGAGTTGCTTCTAATGTACCAAAGCTGGACTTAGACATAATGTCACTCTCACAACATTATGGCTGGTTGGAGACAGTCCGAACCACAAGTACCGGGTCCATGGTTCTGGCCGTATACTGGGGGGACGGGGACGACTCCCATTAACCCCTGACTATACCGGGGATACGCTTATCACAATGCCTTTCTGGTCTGTGCTGAAGCAGGGCATTCTGGCAGGCAAGTGGCTTGACCTTTATTAGTGAGCCTGGTTACCCCCTCTCGGAACCACAGACTTAGAAATCGCCAGCTCATATACAGTGCATAAAATATATTTATATATATACCCTTATACACCATTTTAATAAAAAATATCACAAAACTCTTCTAAGTACCTCGGGAAGAGTGAAAGACGCGCACGTTCATTTTCAGAGCTCCTAGACCTTCCTATAAGAAGTTAGCCAAAAAGTAGCTTCGAAAAACGCTTAGGTTAAGTTTCAGAGTTGCTTCTAATGTACCAAAGCTGGACTTAGACATAATGTCACTCTCACAACATTATGGCTGGTTGGAGACAGTCCGAACCACAAGTACCGGGTCCATGGTTCTGGCCGTATACTGGGGGGACGGGGACGACTCCCATTAACCCCTGACTATACCGGGGATACGCTTATCACAATGCCTTTCTGGTCTGTGCTGAAGCAGGGCATTCTGGCAGGCAAGTGGCTTGACCTTTATTAGTGAGCCTGGTTACCCCCTCTCGGAACCACAGACTTAGAAATCGCCAGCTCATATACAGTGCATAAAATATATTTATATATATACCCTTATACACCATTTTAATAAAAAATATCACAAAATTCTTCTAAGTCTCTCGGGAAGAGTGAAAGACGCGCACGTTCATTTTCAGAGCTCCTAGACCTTCCTATAAGAAGTTAGCCAAAAAGTAGCTTCGAAAAACGCTTAGGTTAAGTTTCAGAGTTGCTTCTAATGTACCAAAGCTGGACTTAGACATAATTTCACTCTCACAACATTATGGCTGGTTGGAGAAAGTCCGAACCACAAGTACCGGGTCCATGGTTCTGGCCGTATACTGGGGGGACGGGGACGACTCCCATTAACCCCTGACTATACCGGGGATACGCTTATCACAATGCCTTTCTGGTCTGTGCTGAAGCAGGTCATTCTGGCAGGCAAGTGGCTTGACCTTTATTAGTGAGCCTGGTTACCCCCTCTGGAACCACAGACTTAGAAATCGCCAGCTCATATACAGTGCATAAAATATATTTATATATATACCCTTATACACCATTTTAATAAAAAAATATCACAAAATTCTTCTAAGTCTCTCGGGAAGAGTGAAAGACGCGCACGTTCGTTTTCAGAGCTCCTAGACCTTCCTATAAGAAGTTAGCCAAAAAGTAGCTTCGAAAAACGCTTAGGTTAAGTTTCAGAGTTGCTTCTAATGTACCAAAGCTGGACTTAGACATAATTTCACTCTCACAACATTATGGCTGGTTGGAGAAAGTCCGAACCACAAGTACCGGGTCCATGGTTCTGGCCGTATACTGGGGGGACGGGGACGACTCCCATTAACCCCTGACTATACCGGGGATACGCTTATCACAATGCCTTTCTGGTCTGTGCTGAAGCAGGGCATTCTGGCAGGCAAGTGGCTTGACCTTTATTAGTGAGTCTGGTTACCCCCTCTGGAACCACAGACTTAGAAATCGCCAGCTCATATACAGTGCATAAAATATATTTATATATATACCCTTATACACCATTTTAATAAAAAAATATCACAAAATTCTTCTAAGTCTCTCGGGAAGAGTGAAAGACGCGCACGTTCGTTTTCAGAGCTCCTAGACCTTCCTATAAGAAGTTAGCCAAAAAGTAGCTTCGAAAAACGCTTAGGTTAAGTTTCAGAGTTGCTTCTAATGTACCAAAGCTGGACTTAGACATAATGTCACTCTCACAACATTATGGCTGGTTGGAGACAGTCCGAACCACAAGTACCGGGTCCATGGTTCTGGCCGTATACTGGGGGGACGGGGACGACTCCCATTAACCCCTGACTATACCGGGGATACGCTTATCACAATGCCTTTCTGGTCTGTGCTGAAGCAGGGCATTCTGGCAGGCAAGTGGCTTGACCTTTATTAGTGAGCCTGGTTACCCCCTCTGGAACCACAGACTTAGAAATCGCCAGCTCATATACAGTGCATAAAATATATTTATATATATACCCTTATACACCATTTTAATAAAAAAATATCACAAAATTCTTCTAAGTCTCTCGGGAAGAGTGAAAGACGCGCACGTTCGTTTTCAGAGCTCCTAGACCTTCCTATAAGAAGTTAGC
Source organism: Ascaphus truei (assembly GCF_040206685.1). NCBI lineage: Eukaryota > Metazoa > Chordata > Amphibia > Anura > Ascaphidae > Ascaphus > Ascaphus truei. Next base: position 954,635 of record NW_027457167.1, on the reverse strand, counting down.
CAAAAAGTAGCTTCGAAAAACGCTTAGGTTAAGTTTCAGAGTTGCTTCTAATGTACCAAAGCTGGACTTAGACATAATTTCACTCTCACAACATTACTGTATGGCTGGTTGGAGACAGTCCGAACCACAAGTACCGGGTCCATGGTTCTGGCCGTATACTGGGGGGACGGGGACGACTCCCATTAACCCCTGACTATACCGGGGATACGCTTATCACAATGCCTTTCTGGTCTGTGCTGAAGCAGGGCATTCTGGCAGCCAAGTGGCTTGACCTTTATTAGTGAGCCTGGTTACCCCCTCTCGGAACCACAGACTTAGAAATCGCCAGCTCATATACAGTGCATAAAATATATTTATATATATACCCTTATACACCATTTTAATAAAAAAATATCACAAAATTCTTCTAAGTCTCTCGGGAAGAGTGAAAGACGCGCACGTTCATTTTCAGAGCTCCTAGACCTTCCTATAAGAAGTTAGCCAAAAAGTAGCTTCGAAAAACGCTTAGGTTAAGTTTCAGAGTTGCTTCTAATGTACCAAAGCTGGACTTAGACATAATTTCACTCTCACAACATTATGGCTGGTTGGAGACAGTCCGAACCACAAGTACCGGGTCCATGGTTCTGGCCGTATACTGGGGGGACGGGGACGACTCCCATTAACCCCTGACTATACCGGGGATACGCTTATCACAATGCCTTTCTGGTCTGTGCTGAAGCAGGGCATTCTGGCAGGCAAGTGGCTTGACCTTTATTAGTGAGCCTGGTTACCCCCTCTCGGAACCACAGACTTAGAAATCGCCAGCTCATATACAGTGCATAAAATATATTTATATATATACCCTTATACACCATTTTAATAAAAAAATATCACAAAATTCTTCTAAGTCTCTCGGGAAGAGTGAAAGACGCGCACGTTCATTTTCAGAGCTCCTAGACCTTCCTATAAGAAGTTAGCCAAAAGGTAGCTTCGAAAAACGCTTAGGTTAAGTTTCAGAGTTGCTTCTAATGTACCAAAGCTGGACTTAGACATAATTTCACTCTCACAACATTATGGCTGGTTGGAGACAGTCCGAACCACAAGTACCGGGTCCATGGTTCTGGCCGTATACTGGGGGGACGGGGACGACTCCCATTAACCCCTGACTATACCGGGGATACGCTTATCACAATGCCTTTCTGGTCTGTGCTGAAGCAGGGCATTCTGGCAGGCAAGTGGCTTGACCTTTATTAGTGAGCCTGGTTACCCCCTCTGGAACCACAGACTTAGAAATCGCCAGCTCATATACAGTGCATAAAATATATTTATATATATACCCTTATACACCATTTTAATAAAAAATATCACAAAATTCTTCTAAGTACCTCGGGAAGAGTGAAAGACGCGCACGTTCATTTTCAGAGCTCCTACACCTTCATATAAAAAGTTAGCCAAAAAGTAGCTTCGAAAAACGCTTAGGTTAAGTTTCAGAGTTGCTTCTAATGTACCAAAGCTGGACTTAGACATAATTTCACTCTCACAACATTATGGCTGGTTGGAGACAGTCCGAACCACAAGTACTGGGTCCATGGTTCTGGCCGTATACTGGGGGGACGGGGACGACTCCCATTAACCCCTGACTATACCGGGGATACGCTTATCACAATGCCTTTCTGGTCTGTGCTGAAGCAGGGCATTCTGGCAGGCAAGTGGCTTGACCTTTATTAGTGAGCCTGGTTACCCCCTCTCGGAACCACAGACTTAGAAATCGCCAGCTCATATACAGTGCATAAAATATATTTATATATATACCCTTATACACCATTTTAATAAAAAATATCACAAAATTCTTCTAAGTCCCCTGGGAAGAGTGAAAGACGCGCGCGTTCATTTTCAGAGCTCCTAGACCTTCCTATAAGAAGTTAGCTAAAAAGTAGCTTCGAAAAACGCTTAGGTTAAGTTTCAGAGTTGCTTCTAATGTACCAAAGCTGGACTTAGACATAATTTCACTCTCACAACATTATGGCTGGTTGGAGACAGTCCGAACCACAAGTACTGGGTCCATGGTTCTGGCCGTATACTGGGGGGACGGGGACGACTCCCATTAACCCCTGACTATACCGGGGATACGCTTATCACAATGCCTTTCTGGTCTGTGCTGAAGCAGGGCATTCTGGCAGGCAAGTGGCTTGACCTTTATTAGTGAGTCTGGTTACCCCCTCTGGAACCACAGACTTAGAAATCGCCAGCTCATATACAGTGCATAAAATATATTTATATATATACCCTTATACACCATTTTAATAAAAAAATATCACAAAATTCTTCTAAGTCTCTCGGGAAGAGTGAAAGACGCGCACGTTCGTTTTCAGAGCTCCTAGACCTTCCTATAAGAAGTTAGCCAAAAAGTAGCTTCGAAAAACGCTTAGGTTAAGTTTCAGAGTTGCTTCTAATGTACCAAAGCTGGACTTAGACATAATGTCACTCTCACAACATTATGGCTGGTTGGAGACAGTCCGAACCACAAGTACCGGGTCCATGGTTCTGGCCGTATACTGGGGGGACGGGGACGACTCCCATTAACCCCTGACTATACCGGGGATACGCTTATCACAATGCCTTTCTGGTCTGTGCTGAAGCAGGGCATTCTGGCAGGCAAGTGGCTTGACCTTTATTAGTGAGCCTGGTTACCCCCTCTGGAACCACAGACTTAGAAATCGCCAGCTCATATACAGTGCATAAAATATATTTATATATATACCCTTATACACCATTTTAATAAAAAAATATCACAAAATTCTTCTAAGTCTCTCGGGAAGAGTGAAAGACGCGCACGTTCGTTTTCAGAGCTCCTAGACCTTCCTATAAGAAGTTAGCCAAAAAGTAGCTTCGAAAAACGCTTAGGTTAAGTTTCAGAGTTGCTTCTAATGTACCAAAGCTGGACTTAGACATAATTTCACTCTCACAACATTACTGTATGGCTGGTTGGAGACAGTCCGAACCACAAGTACCGGGTCCATGGTTCTGGCCGTATACTGGGGGGACGGGGACGACTCCCATTAACCCCTGACTATACCGGGGATACGCTTATCACAATGCCTTTCTGGTCTGTGCTGAAGCAGGGCATTCTGGCAGCCAAGTGGCTTGACCTTTATTAGTGAGCCTGGTTACCCCCTCTCGGAACCACAGACTTAGAAATCGCCAGCTCATATACAGTGCATAAAATATATTTATATATATACCCTTATACACCATTTTAATAAAAAAATATCACAAAATTCTTCTAAGTCTCTCGGGAAGAGTGAAAGACGCGCACGTTCATTTTCAGAGCTCCTAGACCTTCCTATAAGAAGTTAGCCAAAAAGTAGCTTCGAAAAACGCTTAGGTTAAGTTTCAGAGTTGCTTCTAATGTACCAAAGCTGGACTTAGACATAATTTCACTCTCACAACATTATGGCTGGTTGGAGACAGTCCGAACCACAAGTACCGGGTCCATGGTTCTGGCCGTATACTGGGGGGACGGGGACGACTCCCATTAACCCCTGACTATACCGGGGATACGCTTATCACAATGCCTTTCTGGTCTGTGCTGAAGCAGGGCATTCTGGCAGGCAAGTGGCTTGACCTTTATTAGTGAGCCTGGTTACCCCCTCTCGGAACCACAGACTTAGAAATCGCCAGCTCATATACAGTGCATAAAATATATTTATATATATACCCTTATACACCATTTTAATAAAAAAATATCACAAAATTCTTCTAAGTCTCTCGGGAAGAGTGAAAGACGCGCACGTTCATTTTCAGAGCTCCTAGACCTTCCTATAAGAAGTTAGCCAAAAGGTAGCTTCGAAAAACGCTTAGGTTAAGTTTCAGAGTTGCTTCTAATGTACCAAAGCTGGACTTAGACATAATTTCACTCTCACAACATTATGGCTGGTTGGAGACAGTCCGAACCACAAGTACCGGGTCCATGGTTCTGGCCGTATACTGGGGGGACGGGGACGACTCCCATTAACCCCTGACTATACCGGGGATACGCTTATCACAATGCCTTTCTGGTCTGTGCTGAAGCAGGGCATTCTGGCAGGCAAGTGGCTTGACCTTTATTAGTGAGCCTGGTTACCCCCTCTGGAACCACAGACTTAGAAATCGCCAGCTCATATACAGTGCATAAAATATATTTATATATATACCCTTATACACCATTTTAATAAAAAATATCACAAAATTCTTCTAAGTACCTCGGGAAGAGTGAAAGACGCGCACGTTCATTTTCAGAGCTCCTACACCTTCATATAAAAAGTTAGCCAAAAAGTAGCTTCGAAAAACGCTTAGGTTAAGTTTCAGAGTTGCTTCTAATGTACCAAAGCTGGACTTAGACATAATTTCACTCTCACAACATTATGGCTGGTTGGAGACAGTCCGAACCACAAGTACTGGGTCCATGGTTCTGGCCGTATACTGGGGGGACGGGGACGACTCCCATTAACCCCTGACTATACCGGGGATACGCTTATCACAATGCCTTTCTGGTCTGTGCTGAAGCAGGGCATTCTGGCAGCCAAGTGGCTTGACCTTTATTAGTGAGCCTGGTTACCCCCTCTCGGAACCACAGACTTAGAAATCGCCAGCTCATATACAGTGCATAAAATATATTTATATATATACCCTTATACACCATTTTAATAAAAAATATCACAAAATTCTTCTAAGTCCCCTGGGAAGAGTGAAAGACGCGCGCGTTCATTTTCAGAGCTCCTAGACCTTCCTATAAGAAGTTAGCTAAAAAGTAGCTTCGAAAAACGCTTAGGTTAAGTTTCAGAGTTGCTTCTAATGTACCAAAGCTGGACTTAGACATAATTTCACTCTCACAACATTATGGCTGGTTGGAGACAGTCCGAACCACAAGTACTGGGTCCATGGTTCTGGCCGTATACTGGGGGGACGGGGACGACTCCCATTAACCCCTGACTATACCGGGGATACGCTTATCACAATGCCTTTCTGGTCTGTGCTGAAGCAGGGCATTCTGGCAGCCAAGTGGCTTGACCTTTATTAGTGAGCCTGGTTACCCCCTCTCGGAACCACAGACTTAGAAATCGCCAGCTCATATACAGTGCATAAAATATATTTATATATATACCCTTATACACCATTTTAATAAAAAAATATCACAAAATTCTTCTAAGTCTCTCGGGAAGAGTGAAAGACGCGCACGTTCATTTTCAGAGCTCCTAGACCTTCCTATAAGAAGTTAGCCAAAAGGTAGCTTCGAAAAACGCTTAGGTTAAGTTTCAGAGTTGCTTCTAATGTACCAAAGCTGGACTTAGACATAATTTCACTCTCACAACATTATGGCTGGTTGGAGACAGTCCGAACCACAAGTACCGGGTCCATGGTTCTGGCCGTATACTGGGGGGACGGGGACGACTCCCATTAACCCCTGACTATACCGGGGATACGCTTATCACAATGCCTTTCTGGTCTGTGCTGAAGCAGGGCATTCTGGCAGGCAAGTGGCTTGACCTTTATTAGTGAGCCTGGTTACCCCCTCTGGAACCACAGACTTAGAAATCGCCAGCTCATATACAGTGCATAAAATATATTTATATATATACCCTTATACACCATTTTAATAAAAAATATCACAAAATTCTTCTAAGTACCTCGGGAAGAGTGAAAGACGCGCACGTTCATTTTCAGAGCTCCTACACCTTCATATAAAAAGTTAGCCAAAAAGTAGCTTCGAAAAACGCTTAGGTTAAGTTTCAGAGTTGCTTCTAATGTACCAAAGCTGGACTTAGACATAATTTCACTCTCACAACATTATGGCTGGTTGGAGACAGTCCGAACCACAAGTACCGGGTCCATGGTTCTGGCCGTATACTGGGGGGACGGGGACGACTCCCATTAACCCCTGACTATACCGGGGATACGCTTATCACAATGCCTTTCTGGTCTGTGCTGAAGCAGGGCATTCTGGCAGCCAAGTGGCTTGACCTTTATTAGTGAGCCTGGTTACCCCCTCTCGGAACCACAGACTTAGAAATCGCCAGCTCATATACAGTGCATAAAATATATTAATATATATACCCTTATACACCATTTTAATAAAAAATATCACAAAATTCTTCTAAGTCCCCTGGGAAGAGTGAAAGACGTGCACGTTCATTTTCAGAGCTCCTAGACCTTCCTATAAGAAGTTAGCTAAAAAGTAGCTTCGAAAAACGCTTAGGTTAAGTTTCAGAGTTGCTTCTAATGTACCAAAGCTGGACTTAGACATAATTTCACTCTCACAACATTATGGCTGGTTGGAGACAGTCCGAAACACAAGTGCCGGGTCCATGGTTCTGGCCGTATACTGGGGGGACGGGGACGACTCCCATTAACCCCTGACTATACCGGGGATACGCTTATCACAATGCCTTTCTGTTCTGTGCTGAAGCAGGGCATTCTGGCAGCCAAGTGGCTTGACCTTTATTAGTGAGCCTGGTTACCCCCTCTCGGAACCACAGACTTAGAAATCGCCATCTCATATACAGTGCATAAAATATATTTATATATATACCCTTATACACCATTTTAATAAAAAATATCACAAAATTCTCTTAAGTCCCTCGGGAAGAGTGAAAGACGCGCACGTTCATTTTCAGAGCTCCTAGACCTTCCTATAAGAAGTTAGCCAAAAAGTAGCTTCGAAAAACGCTTAGGTTAAGTTTCAGAGTTGCTTCTAATGTACCAAAGCTGGACTTAGACATAATGTCACTCTCACAACATTATGGCTGGTTGGAGACAGTCCGAACCACAAGTACCGGGTCCATGGTTCTGGCCGTATACTGGGGGGACGGGGACGACTCCCATTAACCCCTGACTATACCGGGGATACGCTTATCACAATGCCTTTCTGGTCTGTGCTGAAGCAGGGCATTCTGGCAGGCAAGTGGCTTGACCGTTATTAGTGAGCCTGGTTACCCCCTCTGGAACCACAGACTTAGAAATCGCCAGCTCATATACAGTGCATAAAATATATTTATATATATACCCTTATACACCATTTTAATAAAAAATATCACAAAATTCTTCTAAGTCCCTCGAGAAGAGTGAAAGACGCGCACGTTCATTTTCAGAGCTCCTAGACCTTCCTATAAGAAGTTAGCCAAAAGGTAGCTTCGAAAAACGCTTAGGTTAAGTTTCAGAGTTGCTTCTAATGTACCAAAGCTGGACTTAGACATAATTTCACTCTCACAACATTATGGCTGGTTGGAGACAGTCCGAACCACAAGTACCGGGTCCATGGTTCTGGCCGTATACTGGGGGGACGGGGACGACTCCCATTAACCCCTGACTATACCGGGGATACGCTTATCACAATGCCTTTCTGGTCTGTGCTGAAGCAGGGCATTCTGGCAGGCAAGTGGCTTGACCTTTATTAGTGAGCCTGGTTACCCCCTCTGGAACCACAGACTTAGAAATCGCCAGCTCATATACAGTGCATAAAATATATTTATATATATACCCTTATACACCATTTTAATAAAAAATATCACAAAATTCTTCTAAGTACCTCGGGAAGAGTGAAAGACGCGCACGTTCATTTTCAGAGCTCCTACACCTTCATATAAAAAGTTAGCCAAAAAGTAGCTTCGAAAAACGCTTAGGTTAAGTTTCAGAGTTGCTTCTAATGTACCAAAGCTGGACTTAGACATAATTTCACTCTCACAACATTATGGCTGGTTGGAGACAGTCCGAACCACAAGTACCGGGTCCATGGTTCTGGCCGTATACTGGGGGGACGGGGACGACTCCCATTAACCCCTGACTATACCGGGGATACGCTTATCACAATGCCTTTCTGGTCTGTGCTGAAGCAGGGCATTCTGGCAGCCAAGTGGCTTGACCTTTATTAGTGAGCCTGGTTACCCCCTCTCGGAACCACAGACTTAGAAATCGCCAGCTCATATACAGTGCATAAAATATATTTATATATATACCCTTATACACCATTTTAATAAAAAATATCACAAAATTCTTCTAAGTCCCCTGGGAAGAGTGAAAGACGTGCACGTTCATTTTCAGAGCTCCTAGACCTTCCTATAAGAAGTTAGCTAAAAAGTAGCTTCGAAAAACGCTTAGGTTAAGTTTCAGAGTTGCTTCTAATGTACCAAAGCTGGACTTAGACATAATTTCACTCTCACAACATTATGGCTGGTTGGAAACAGTCCGAACCACAAGTACCGGGTCCATGGTTCTGGCCGTATACTGGGGGGACGGGGACGACTCCCATTAACCCCTGACTATACCGGGGATACGCTTATCACAATGCCTTTCTGGTCTGTGCTGAAGCAGGGCATTCTGGCAGGCAAGTGGCTTGACCTTTATTAGTGAGCCTGGTTACCCCCTCTGGAACCACAGACTTAGAAATCGCCAGCTCATATACAGTGCATAAAATATATTTATATATATACCCTTATACACCATTTTAATAAAAAATATCACAAAATTCTTCTAAGTACCTCGGGAAGAGTGAAAGACGCGCACGTTCATTTTCAGAGCTCCTACACCTTCATATAAAAAGTTAGCCAAAAAGTAGCTTCGAAAAACGCTTAGGTTAAGTTTCAGAGTTGCTTCTAATGTACCAAAGCTGGACTTAGACATAATTTCACTCTCACAACATTATGGCTGGTTGGAGACAGTCCGAACCACAAGTACCGGGTCCATGGTTCTGGCCGTATACTGGGGGGACGGGGACGACTCCCATTAACCCCTGACTATACCGGGGATACGCTTATCACAATGCCTTTCTGGTCTGTGCTGAAGCAGGGCATTCTGGCAGCCAAGTGGCTTGACCTTTATTAGTGAGCCTGGTTACCCCCTCTCGGAACCACAGACTTAGAAATCGCCAGCTCATATACAGTGCATAAAATATATTAATATATATACCCTTATACACCATTTTAATAAAAAATATCACAAAATTCTTCTAAGTCCCCTGGGAAGAGTGAAAGACGTGCACGTTCATTTTCAGAGCTCCTAGACCTTCCTATAAGAAGTTAGCTAAAAAGTAGCTTCGAAAAACGCTTAGGTTAAGTTTCAGAGTTGCTTCTAATGTACCAAAGCTGGACTTAGACATAATTTCACTCTCACAACATTATGGCTGGTTGGAGACAGTCCGAAACACAAGTGCCGGGTCCATGGTTCTGGCCGTATACTGGGGGGACGGGGACGACTCCCATTAACCCCTGACTATACCGGGGATACGCTTATCACAATGCCTTTCTGTTCTGTGCTGAAGCAGGGCATTCTGGCAGCCAAGTGGCTTGACCTTTATTAGTGAGCCTGGTTACCCCCTCTCGGAACCACAGACTTAGAAATCGCCATCTCATATACAGTGCATAAAATATATTTATATATATACCCTTATACACCATTTTAATAAAAAATATCACAAAATTCTCTTAAGTCCCTCGGGAAGAGTGAAAGACGCGCACGTTCATTTTCAGAGCTCCTAGACCTTCCTATAAGAAGTTAGCCAAAAAGTAGCTTCGAAAAACGCTTAGGTTAAGTTTCAGAGTTGCTTCTAATGTACCAAAGCTGGACTTAGACATAATGTCACTCTCACAACATTATGGCTGGTTGGAGACAGTCCGAACCACAAGTACCGGGTCCATGGTTCTGGCCGTATACTGGGGGGACGGGGACGACTCCCATTAACCCCTGACTATACCGGGGATACGCTTATCACAATGCCTTTCTGGTCTGTGCTGAAGCAGGGCATTCTGGCAGGCAAGTGGCTTGACCGTTATTAGTGAGCCTGGTTACCCCCTCTGGAACCACAGACTTAGAAATCGCCAGCTCATATACAGTGCATAAAATATATTTATATATATACCCTTATACACCATTTTAATAAAAAATATCACAAAATTCTTCTAAGTCCCTCGAGAAGAGTGAAAGACGCGCACGTTCATTTTCAGAGCTCCTAGACCTTCCTATAAGAAGTTAGCCAAAAGGTAGCTTCGAAAAACGCTTAGGTTAAGTTTCAGAGTTGCTTCTAATGTACCAAAGCTGGACTTAGACATAATTTCACTCTCACAACATTATGGCTGGTTGGAGACAGTCCGAACCACAAGTACCGGGTCCATGGTTCTGGCCGTATACTGGGGGGACGGGGACGACTCCCATTAACCCCTGACTATACCGGGGATACGCTTATCACAATGCCTTTCTGGTCTGTGCTGAAGCAGGGCATTCTGGCAGGCAAGTGGCTTGACCTTTATTAGTGAGCCTGGTTACCCCCTCTGGAACCACAGACTTAGAAATCGCCAGCTCATATACAGTGCATAAAATATATTTATATATATACCCTTATACACCATTTTAATAAAAAATATCACAAAATTCTTCTAAGTACCTCGGGAAGAGTGAAAGACGCGCACGTTCATTTTCAGAGCTCCTACACCTTCATATAAAAAGTTAGCCAAAAAGTAGCTTCGAAAAACGCTTAGGTTAAGTTTCAGAGTTGCTTCTAATGTACCAAAGCTGGACTTAGACATAATTTCACTCTCACAACATTATGGCTGGTTGGAGACAGTCCGAACCACAAGTACCGGGTCCATGGTTCTGGCCGTATACTGGGGGGACGGGGACGACTCCCATTAACCCCTGACTATACCGGGGATACGCTTATCACAATGCCTTTCTGGTCTGTGCTGAAGCAGGGCATTCTGGCAGCCAAGTGGCTTGACCTTTATTAGTGAGCCTGGTTACCCCCTCTCGGAACCACAGACTTAGAAATCGCCAGCTCATATACAGTGCATAAAATATATTTATATATATACCCTTATACACCATTTTAATAAAAAATATCACAAAATTCTTCTAAGTCCCCTGGGAAGAGTGAAAGACGTGCACGTTCATTTTCAGAGCTCCTAGACCTTCCTATAAGAAGTTAGCTAAAAAGTAGCTTCGAAAAACGCTTAGGTTAAGTTTCAGAGTTGCTTCTAATGTACCAAAGCTGGACTTAGACATAATTTCACTCTCACAACATTATGGCTGGTTGGAAACAGTCCGAACCACAAGTACCGGGTCCATGGTTCTGGCCGTATACTGGGGGGACGGGGACGACTCCCATTAACCCCTGACTATACCGGGGATACGCTTATCACAATGCCTTTCTGGTCTGTGCTGAAGCAGGGCATTCTGGCAGGCAAGTGGCTTGACCTTTATTAGTGAGCCTGGTTACCCCCTCTCGGAACCACAGACTTAGAAATCGCCAGCTCATATACAGTGCATAAAATATATTAATATATATACCCTTATACACCATTTTAATAAAAAATATCACAAAATTCTTCTAAGTCCCTCGGGAAGAGAGAAAGACGCGTACGTTCATTTTCAGAGCTCCTAGACCTTCCTATAAGAAGTTAGCTAAAAAGTAGCTTCGAAAAACGCTTAGGTTAAGTTTCAGAGTTGCTTCTAATGTACCAAAGCTGGACTTAGACATAATTTCACTCTCACAACATTATGGCTGGTTGGAGACAGTCCGAAACACAAGTGCCGGGTCCATGGTTCTGGCCGTATACTGGGGGGACGGGGACGACTCCCATTAACCCCTGACTATACCGGGGATACGCTTATCACAATGCCTTTCTGTTCTGTGCTGAAGCAGGGCATTCTGGCAGCCAAGTGGCTTGACCTTTATTAGTGAGCCTGGTTACCCCCTCTCGGAACCACAGACTTAGAAATCGCCATCTCATATACAGTGCATAAAATATATTTATATATATACCCTTATACACCATTTTAATAAAAAATATCACAAAATTCTCTTAAGTCCCTCGGGAAGAGTGAAAGACGCGCACGTTCATTTTCAGAGCTCCTAGACCTTCCTATAAGAAGTTAGCCAAAAAGTAGCTTCGAAAAACGCTTAGGTTAAGTTTCAGAGTTGCTTCTAATGTACCAAAGCTGGACTTAGACATAATGTCACTCTCACAACATTATGGCTGGTTGGAGACAGTCCGAACCACAAGTACCGGGTCCATGGTTCTGGCCGTATACTGGGGGGACGGGGACGACTCCCATTAACCCCTGACTATACCGGGGATACGCTTATCACAATGCCTTTCTGGTCTGTGCTGAAGCAGGGCATTCTGGCAGGCAAGTGGCTTGACCGTTATTAGTGAGCCTGGTTACCCCCTCTGGAACCACAGACTTAGAAATCGCCAGCTCATATACAGTGCATAAAATATATTTATATATATACCCTTATACACCATTTTAATAAAAAATATCACAAAATTCTTCTAAGTCCCTCGAGAAGAGTGAAAGACGCGCACGTTCATTTTCAGAGCTCCTAGACCTTCCTATAAGAAGTTAGCCAAAAAGTAGCTTCGAAAAACGCTTAGGTTAAGTTTCAGAGTTGCTTCTAATGTACCAAAGCTGGACTTAGACATAATGTCACTCTCACAACATTATGGCTGGTTGGAGACAGTCCGAACCACAAGTACCGGGTCCATGGTTCTGGCCGTATACTGGGGGGACGGGGACGACTCCCATTAACCCCTGACTATACCGGGGATACGCTTATCACAATGCCTTTCTGGTCTGTGCTGAAGCAGGGCATTCTGGCAGGCAAGTGGCTTGACCTTTATTAGTGAGCCTGGTTACCCCCTCTGGAACCACAGACTTAGAAATCGCCAGCTCATATACAGTGCATAAAATATATTTAAATATATACCCTTATACACCATTTTAATAAAAAATATCACAAAATTCTTCTAAGTCCCTCGGGAAGAGTGAAAGACGCGCACGTTCATTTTCAGAGCTCCTAGACCTTCCTATAAGAAGTTAGCCAAAAAGTAGCTTCGAAAAACGCTTAGGTTAAGTTTCAGAGTTGCTTCTAATGTACCAAAGCTGGACTTAGACATAATGTCACTCTCACAACATTATGGCTGGTTGGAGACAGTCCGAACCACAAGTACCAGGTCCATGGTTCTGGCCGTATACTGGGGGGACGGGGACGACTCCCATTAACCCCTGACTATACCGGGGATACGCTTATCACAATGCCTTTCTGGTCTGTGCTGAAGCAGGGCATTCTGGCAGCCAAGTGGCTTGACCTTTATTAGTGAGCCTGGTTACCCCCTCTCGGAACCACAGACTTAGAAATCGCCAGCTCATATACAGTGCATAAAATATATTTATATATATACCCTTATACACCATTTTAATAAAAAATATCACAAAATTCTTCTAAGTCTCTCGGGAAGAGTGAAAGACGCGCACGTTCATTTTCAGAGCTCCTAGACCTTTCTATAAGAAGTTAGCTAAAAAGTAGCTTCGAAAAACGCTTAGGTTAAGTTTCAGAGTTGCTTCTAATGTACCAAAGCTGGACTTAGACATAATTTTACTCTCACAACATTATGGCTGGTTGGAGACAGTCCGAACCACAAGTACCGGGTCCATGGTTCTGGCCGTATACTGGGGGGACGGGGACGACTCCCATTAACCCCTGACTATACCGGGGATACGCTTATCACAATGCCTTTCTGGTCTGTGCTGAAGCAGGGCATTCTGGCAGGCAAGTGGCTTGACCTTTATTAGTGAGCCTGGTTACCCCCTCTCGGAACCACAGACTTAGAAATCGCCAGCTCATATACAGTGCATAAAATATATTTATATATATACCCTTATACACCATTTTAATAAAAAATATCACAAAATTCTTCTAAGTACCTCGGGAAGAGTGAAAGACGCGCACGTTCATTTTCAGAGCTCCTAGACCTTCCTATAAGAAGTTAGCCAAAAAGTAGCTTCGAAAAACGCTTAGGTAAAGTTTCAGAGTTGCTTCTAATGTACCAAAGCTGGACTTAGACATAATGTCACTCTCACAACATTATGGCTGGTTGGAGACAGTCCGAACCACAAGTACCGGGTCCATGGTTCTGGCCGTATACTGGGGGGACGGGGACGACTCCCATTAACCCCTGACTATACCGGGGATACGCTTATCACAATGCCTTTCTGGTCTGTGCTGAAGCAGGGCATTCTGGCAGCCAAGTGGCTTGACCTTTATTAGTGAGCCTGGTTACCCCCTCTCGGAACCACAGACTTAGAAATCGCCAGCTCATATACAGTGCATAAAATATATTTATATATATACCCTTATACACCATTTTAATAAAAAATATCACAAAATTCTTCTAATTCCCTCGGAAAGAGTGAAAGACGCGCACGTTTATTTTCAGAGCTCCTAGACCTTCCTATAAGAAGTTAGCCAAAAAGTAGCTTCGAAAAACGCTTAGGTTAAGTTTCAGAGTTGCTTCTAATGTACCAAAGCTGGACTTAGATATAATTTCACTCTCACAACATTATGGCTGGTTGGAGACAGTCCGAACCACAAGTACCGGGTCCATGGTTCTGGCCGTATACTGGGGGGACGGGGACGACTCCCATTAACCCCTGACTATACCGGGGATACGCTTATCACAATGCCTTTCTGGTCTGTGCTGAAGCAGGGCATTCTGGCAGCCAAGTGGCTTGACCTTTATTAGTGAGCCTGGTTACCCCCTCTCGGAACCACAGACTTAGAAATCGCCAGCTCATATACAGTGCATAAAATATATTTATATATATACCCTTATACACCATTTTAATAAAAAATATCACAAAATTCTTCTAAGTCTCTCGGGAAGAGTGAAAGACGCGCACGTTCATTTTCAGAGCTCCTAGACCTTCCTATAAGAAGTTAGCTAAAAAGTAGCTTCGAAAAACGCTTAGGTTAAGTTTCAGAGTTGCTTCTAATGTACCAAAGCTGGACTTAGACATAATTTCACTCTCACAACATTATGGCTGGTTGGAAACAGTCCGAACCACAAGTACCGGGTCCATGGTTCTGGCCGTATACTGGGGGGACGGGGACGACTCCCATTAACCCCTGACTATACCGGGGATACGCTTATCACAATGCCTTTCTGGTCTGTGCTGAAGCAGGGCATTCTGGCAGGCAAGTGGCTTGACCTTTATTAGTGAGCCTGGTTACCCCCTCTCGGAACCACAGACTTAGAAATCGCCAGCTCATATACAGTGCATAAAATATATTTATATATATACCCTTATACACCATTTTAATAAAAAATATCACAAAATTCTTCTAAGTCCCTCGGGAAGAGAGAAAGACGCGTACGTTCATTTTCAGAGCTCCTAGACCTTCCTATAAGAAGTTAGCTAAAAAAGTAGCTTCGAAAAACGCTTAGGTTAAGTTTCAGAGTTGCTTCTAATGTACCAAAAATGGAGTTAGACATAATTTCACTCTCACAACATTATGGCTGGTTGGAGACAGTCCGAACCACAAGTGCCGGGTCCATGGTTCTGGCCGTATACTGGGGGGACGGGGACGACTCCCATTAACCCCTGACTATACCGGGGATACGCTTATCACAATGCCTTTCTGGTCTGTGCTGAAGCAGGGCATTCTGGCAGGCAAGTGGCTTGACCTTTATTAGTGAGCCTGGTTACCCCCTCTGGAACCACAGACTTAGAAATCGCCAGCTCATATACAGTGCATAAAATATATTTATATATATACCCTTATACACCATTTTAATAAAAAATATCACAAAATTCTTCTAAGTCCCTCGGGAAGAGTGAAAGACGCGCACGTTCCTTTTCAGAGCTCCTAGACCTTCCTATAAGAAGTTAGCCAAAAAGTAGCTTCGAAAAACGCTTAGGTTAAGTTTCAGAGTTGCTTCTAATATACCAAAGCTGGACTTAGACATAATGTCACTCTCACAACATTATGGCTGGTTGGAGACAGTCCGAACCACAAGTACCGGGTCCATGGTTCTGGCCGTATACTGGGGGGACGGGGACGACTCCCATTAACCCCTGACTATACCGGGGATACGCTTATCACAATGCCTTTCTGGTCTGTGCTGAAGCAGGGCATTCTGGCAGCCAAGTGGCTTGACCTTTATTAGTGAGCCTGGTTACCCCCTCTCGGAACCACAGACTTAGAAATCGCCAGCTCATATACAGTGCATAAAATATATTTATATATATACCCATATACACCATTTTAATAAAAAATATCACAAAATTCTTCTAAGTCTCTCGGGAAGAGAGAAAGACGCGCACGTTCATTTTCAGAGCTCCTAGACCTTCCTATAAGAAGTTAGCTAAAAAGTAGCTTCGAAAAACGCTTAGGTTAAGTTTCAGAGTTGCTTCTAATGTACCAAAGCTGGAGTTAGACATAATTTCACTCTCACAACATTATGGCTGGTTGGAGACAGTCCGAACCACAAGTGCCGGGTCCATGGTTCTGGCCGTATACTGGGGGGACGGGGACGACTCCCATTAACCCCTGACTATACCGGGGATACGCTTATCACAATGCCTTTCTGGTCTGTGCTGAAGCAGGGCATTCTGGCAGCCAAGTGGCTTGACCTTTATTAGTGAGCCTGGTTACCCCCTCTCGGAACCACAGACTTAGAAATCGCCAGCTCATATACAGTGCATAAAATATATTTATATATATACCCTTATACACCATTTTAATAAAAAATATCTCAAAATTCTTCTAAGTCTCTCGGGAAGAGTGAAAGACGCGCACGTTCATTTTCAGAGCTCCTAGACCTTCCTATAAGAAGTTAGCCAAAAAGTAGCTTCGAAAAACGCTTAGGTTAAGTTTCAGAGTTGCTTCTAATGTACCAAAGCTGGACTTAGACATAATTTCACTCTCACAACATTATGGCTGGTTGGAGACAGTCCGAACCACAAGTACCGGGTCCATGGTTCTGGCCGTATACTGGGGGGACGGGGACGACTCCCATTAACCCCTGACTATACCGGGGATACGCTTATCACAATGCCTTTCTGGTCTGTGCTGAAGCAGGGCATTCTGGCAGGCAAGTGGCTTGACCTTTATTAGTGAGCCTGGTTACCCCCTCTGGAACCACAGACTTAGAAATCGCCAGCTCATATATAGTGCATAAAATATATTTATATATATACCCTTATACACCATTTTAATAAAAAAATATCACAAAATTCTTCTAAGTCCCTCGGGAAGAGTGAAAGACGCGCACGTTCCTTTTCAGAGCTCCTAGACCTTCCTATAAGAAGTTAGCCAAAAAGTAGCTTCGAAAAACGCTTAGGTTAAGTTTCAGAGTTGCTTCTAATGTACCAAAGCTGGACTTAGACATAATGTCACTCTCACAACATTATGGCTGGTTGGAGACAGTCCGAACCACAAGTACCGGGTCCATGGTTCTGGCCGTATACTGGGGGGACGGGGACGACTCCCATTAACCCCTGACTATACCGGGGATACGCTTATCACAATGCCTTTCTGGTCTGTGCTGAAGCAGGGCATTCTGGCAGGCAAGTGGCTTGACCTTTATTAGTGAGCCTGGTTACCCCCTCTGGAACCACAGACTTAGAAATCGCCAGCTCATATATAGTGCATAAAATATATTTATATATATACCCTTATACACCATTTTAATAAAAAAATATCACAAAATTCTTCTAAGTCCCTCGGGAAGAGTGAAAGACGCGCACGTTCCTTTTCAGAGCTCCTAGACCTTCCTATAAGAAGTTAGCCAAAAAGTAGCTTCGAAAAACGCTTAGGTTAAGTTTCAGAGTTGCTTCTAATGTACCAAAGCTGGACTTAGACATAATGTCACTCTCACAACATTATGGCTGGTTGGAGACAGTCCGAACCACAAGTACCGGGTCCATGGTTCTGGCCGTATACTGGGGGGACGGGGACGACTCCCATTAACCCCTGACTATACCGGGGATACGCTTATCACAATGCCTTTCTGGTCTGTGCTGAAGCAGGGCATTCTGGCAGGCAAGTGGCTTGACCTTTATTAGTGAGCCTGGTTACCCCCTCTCGGAACCACAGACTTAGAAATCGCCAGCTCATATACAGTGCATAAAATATATTTATATATATACCCTTATACACCATTTTAATAAAAAATATCACAAAATTCTTCTAAGTCTCTCGGGAAGAGTGAAAGACGCGCACGTTCATTTTCAGAGCTCCTAGACCTTCCTATAAGAAGTTAGCTAAAAAGTAGCTTCGAAAAACGCTTAGGTTAAGTTTCAGAGTTGCTTCTAATGTACCAAAGCTGGACTTAGACATAATTTCACTCTCACAACATTATGGCTGGTTGGAGACAGTCCGAACCACAAGTACCGGGTCCATGGTTCTGGCCGTATACTGGGGGGACGGGGACGACTCCCATTAACCCCTGACTATACCGGGGATACGCTTATCACAATGCCTTTCTGGTCTGTGCTGAAGCAGGGCATTCTGGCAGGCAAGTGGCTTGACCGTTATTAGTGAGCCTGGTTACCCCCTCTGGAACCACAGACTTAGAAATCGCCAGCTCATATACAGTGCATAAAATATATTTATATATATACCCTTATACACCATTTTAATAAAAAATATCACAAAATTCTTCTAAGTCCCTCGGGAAGAGTGAAAGACGCGCACGTTCATTTTCAGAGCTCCTAGACCTTCCTATAAGAAGTTAGCCAAAAAGTAGCTTCGAAAAACGCTTAGGTTAAGTTTCAGAGTTGCTTCTAATGTACCAAAGCTGGACTTAGACATAATGTCACTCTCACAACATTATGGCTGGTTGGAGACAGTCCGAACCACAAGTACCGGGTCCATGGTTCTGGCCGTATACTGGGGGGACGGGGACGACTCCCATTAACCCCTGACTATACCGGGGATACGCTTATCACAATGCCTTTCTGGTCTGTGCTGAAGCAGGGCATTCTGGCAGGCAAGTGGCTTGACCTTTATTAGTGAGCCTGGTTACCCCCTCTGGAACCACAGACTTAGAAATCGCCAGCTCATATACAGTGCATAAAATATATTTAAATATATACCCTTATACACCATTTTAATAAAAATTATCACAAAATTCTTCTAAGTCCCTCGGGAAGAGTGAAAGACGCGCACGTTCATTTTCAGAGCTCCTAGACCTTCCTATAAGAAGTTAGCCAAAAAGTAGCTTCGAAAAACGCTTAGGTTAAGTTTCAGAGTTGCTTCTAATGTACCAAAGCTGGACTTAGACATAATGTCACTCTCACAACATTATGGCTGGTTGGAGACAGTCCGAACCACAAGTACCGGGTCCATGGTTCTGGCCGTATACTGGGGGGACGGGGACGACTCCCATTAACCCCTGACTATACCGGGGATACGCTTATCACAATGCCTTTCTGGTCTGTGCTGAAGCAGGGCATTCTGGCAGCCAAGTGGCTTGACCTTTATTAGTGAGCCTGGTTACCCCCTCTCGGAACTACAGACTTAGAAATCGCCAGCTCATATACAGTGCATAAAATATATTTATATATATACCCTTATACACCATTTTAATAAAAAATATCACAAAATTCTTCTAAGTCTCTCGGGAAGAGTGAAAGACGCGCACGTTCATTTTCAGAGCTCCTAGACCTTCCTATAAGAAGTTAGCTAAAAAGTAGCTTCGAAAAACGCTTAGGTTAAGTTTCAGAGTTGCTTCTAATGTACCAAAGCTGGACTTAGACATAATTTTACTCTCACAACATTATGGCTGGTTGGAGACAGTCCGAACCACAAGTACCGGGTCCATGGTTCTGGCCGTATACTGGGGGGACGGGGACGACTCCCATTAACCCCTGACTATACCGGGGATACGCTTATCACAATGCCTTTCTGGTCTGTGCTGAAGCAGGGCATTCTGGCAGGCAAGTGGCTTGACCTTTATTAGTGAGCCTGGTTACCCCCTCTGGAACCACAGACTTAGAAATCGCTAGCTCATATACAGTGCATAAAATATATTTATATATATACCCTTATACACCATTTTAATAAAAAATATCACAAAATTCTTCTAAGTCCCTCGGGAAGAGTGAAAGACGCGCACGTTCATTTTCAGAGCTCCTAGACCTTCCTATAAGAAGTTAGCCAAAAAGTAGCTTCGAAAAACGCTTAGGTTAAGTTTCAGAGTTGCTTCTAATGTACCAAAGCTGGACTTAGACATAAAGTCACTCTCACAACATTATGGCTGGTTGGAGACAGTCCGAACCACAAGTACCGGGTCCATGGTTCTGGCCGTATACTGGGGGGACGGGGACGACTCCCATTAACCCCTGACTATACCGGGGATACGCTTATCACAATGCCTTTCTGGTCTGTGCTGAAGCAGGGCATTCTGGCAGGCAAGTGGCTTGACCGTTATTAGTGAGCCTGGTTACCCCCTCTGGAACCACAGACTTAGAAATCGCCAGCTCATATACAGTGCATAAAATATATTTAAATATATACCCTTATACACCATTTTAATAAAAATTATCACAAAATTCTTCTAAGTCCCTCGGGAAGAGTGAAAGACGCGCACGTTCATTTTCAGAGCTCCTAGACCTTCCTATAAGAAGTTAGCCAAAAAGTAGCTTCGAAAAACGCTTAGGTTAAGTTTCAGAGTTGCTTCTAATGTACCAAAGCTGGACTTAGACATAATGTCACTCTCACAACATTATGGCTGGTTGGAGACAGTCCGAACCACAAGTACCGGGTCCATGGTTCTGGCCGTATACTGGGGGGACGGGGACGACTCCCATTAACCCCTGACTATACCGGGGATACGCTTATCACAATGCCTTTCTGGTCTGTGCTGAAGCAGGGCATTCTGGCAGCCAAGTGGCTTGACCTTTATTAGTGAGCCTGGTTACCCCCTCTCGGAACTACAGACTTAGAAATCGCCAGCTCATATACAGTGCATAAAATATATTTATATATATACCCTTATACACCATTTTAATAAAAAATATCACAAAATTCTTCTAAGTCTCTCGGGAAGAGTGAAAGACGCGCACGTTCATTTTCAGAGCTCCTAGACCTTCCTATAAGAAGTTAGCTAAAAAGTAGCTTCGAAAAACGCTTAGGTTAAGTTTCAGAGTTGCTTCTAATGTACCAAAGCTGGACTTAGACATAATTTTACTCTCACAACATTATGGCTGGTTGGAGACAGTCCGAACCACAAGTACCGGGTCCATGGTTCTGGCCGTATACTGGGGGGACGGGGACGACTCCCATTAACCCCTGACTATACCGGGGATACGCTTATCACAATGCCTTTCTGGTCTGTGCTGAAGCAGGGCATTCTGGCAGGCAAGTGGCTTGACCTTTATTAGTGAGCCTGGTTACCCCCTCTCGGAACCACAGACTTAGAAATCGCCAGCTCATATACAGTGCATAAAATATATTTATATATATACCCTTATACACCATTTTAATAAAAAATATCACAAAATTCTTCTAAGTCCCTCGGGAAGAGTGAAAGACGCGCACGTTCATTTTCAGAGCTCCTAGACCTTCCTATAAGAAGTTAGCCAAAAAGTAGCTTCGAAAAACGCTTAGGTTAAGTTTCAGAGTTGCTTCTAATGTACCAAAGCTGGACTTAGACATAATGTCACTCTCACAACATTATGGCTGGTTGGAGACAGTCCGAACCACAAGTACCGGGTCCATGGTTCTGGCCGTATACTGGGGGGACGGGGACGACTCCCATTAACCCCTGACTATACCGGGGATACGCTTATCACAATGCCTTTCTGGTCTGTGCTGAAGCAGGGCATTCTGGCAGCCAAGTGGCTTGACCTTTATTAGTGAGCCTGGTTACCCCCTCTCGGAACCACAGACTTAGAAATCGCCAGCTCATATACAGTGCATAAAATATATTTATATATATACCCTTATACACCATTTTAATAAAAAAATATCACAAAATTCTTCTAAGTCTCTCGGGAAGAGTGAAAGACGCGCACGTTTATTTTCAGAGCTCCTAGACCTTCCTATAAGAAGTTAGCCAAAAAGTAGCTTCGAAAAACGCTTAGGTTAAGTTTCAGAGTTGCTTCTAATGTACCAAAGCTGGACTTAGACATAATTTCACTCTCACAACATTATGGCTGGTTGGAGACAGTCCGAACCACAAGTACCGGGTCCATGGTTCTGGCCGTATACTGGGGCGACGGGGACGACTCCCATTAACCCCTGACTATACCGGGGATACGCTTATCACAATGCCTTTCTGGTCTGTGCTGAAGCAGGGCATTCTGGCAGGCAAGTGGCTTGACCTTTATTAGTGAGCCTGGTTACCCCCTCTGGAACCACAGACTTAGAAATCGCCAGCTCATATACAGTGCATAAAATATATTTATATATATACCCTTATACACCATTTTAATAAAACATATCACAAAATTCTTCTAAGTCCCTCGGGAAGAGTGAAAGACGCGCACGTTCATTTTCAGAGCTCCTACACCTTCCTATAAGAAGTTAGCCAAAAAGTAGCTTCGAAAAACGCTTAGGTTAAGTTTCAGAGTTGCTTCTAATGTACCAAAGCTGGACTTAGACATAATGTCACTCTCACAACATTATGGCTGGTTGGAGACAGTCCGAACCACAAGTACCGGGTCCATGGTTCTGGCCGTATACTGGGGGGGACGGGGACGACTCCCATTAACCCCTGACTATACCGGGAATACGCTTATCACAATGCCTTTCTGGTCTGTGCTGAAGCAGGGCATTCTGGCAGCCAAGTGGCTTGACCTTTATTAGTGAGCCTGGTTACCCCCTCTCGGAACCACAGACTTAGAAATCGCCAGCTCATATACAGTGCATAAAATATATTTATATATATACCCTTATACACCATTTAATAAAAAATATCACAAAATTCTTCTAAGTCTCTCGGGAAGAGTGAAAGACGCGCACGTTCATTTTCAGAGCTCCTAGACCTTCCTATAAGAAGTTAGCTAAAAAGTAGCTTCGAAAAACGCTTAGGTTAAGTTTCAGAGTTGCTTCTAATGTACCAAAGCTGGACTTAGACATAATTTCACTCTCACAACATTATGGCTGGTTGGAGACAGTCCGAACCACAAGTACCGGGTCCATGGTTCTGGCCGTATACTGGGGGGACGGGGACGACTCCCATTAACCCCTGACTATACCGGGGATACGCTTATCACAATGCCTTTCTGGTCTGTGCTGAAGCAGGGCATTCTGGCAGCCAAGTGGCTTGACCTTTATTAGTGAGCCTGGTTACCCCCTCTCGGAACCACAGACTTAGAAATCGCCAGCTCATATACAGTGCATAAAATATATTTATATATATACCCTTATACACCATTTTAATAAAAAATATCACAAAATTCTTCTAAGTCCCTCGGGAAGAGAGAAAGACGCGTACGTTCATTTTCAGAGCTCCTAGACCTTCCTATAAGAAGTTAGCTAAAAAGTAGCTTCGAAAAACGCTTAGGTTAAGTTTCAGAGTTGCTTCTAATGTACCAAAGCTGGACTTAGACATAATTTCACTCTCACAACATTATGGCTGGTTGGAGACAGTCCGAACCACAAGTACCGGGTCCATGGTTCTGGCCGTATACTGGCGGGACGGGGACGACTCCCATTAACCCCTGACTATACCGGGGATACGCTTATCACAATGCCTTTCTGGTCTGTGCTGAAGCAGGGCATTCTGGCAGCCAAGTGGCTTGACCTTTATTAGTGAGCCTGGTTACCCCCTCTCGGAACCACAGACTTAGAAATCGCCAGCTCATATACAGTGCATAAAATATATTTATATATATACCCTTATACACCATTTTAATAAAAAAATATCACAAAATTCTTCTAAGTCTCTCGGGAAGAGTGAAAGACGCGCACGTTCATTTTCAGAGCTCCTAGACCTTCCTATAAGACGTTAGCCAAAAAGTAGCTTCGAAAAACGCTTAGGTTAAGTTTCAGAGTTGCTTCTAATGTACCAAAGCTGGACTTAGACATAATTTCACTCTCACAACATTATGGCTGGTTGGAGACAGTCCGAACCACAAGTACCGGGTCCATGGTTCTGGCCGTATACTGGGGCGACGGGGACGACTCCCATTAACCCCTGACTATACCGGGGATACGCTTATCACAATGCCTTTCTGGTCTGTGCTGAAGCAGGGCATTCTGGCAGCCAAGTGGCTTGACCTTTATTAGTGAGCCTGGTTACCCCCTCTCGGAACCACAGACTTAGAAATCGCCAGCTCATATACAGTGCATAAAATATATTTATATATATACCCTTATACACCATTTTAATAAAAAAATATCACAAAATTCTTCTAAGTCTCTCGGGAAGAGTGAAAGACGCGCACGTTCATTTTCAGAGCTCCTAGACCTTCCTATAAGACGTTAGCCAAAAAGTAGCTTCGAAAAACGCTTAGGTTAAGTTTCAGAGTTGCTTCTAATGTACCAAAGCTGGACTTAGACATAATTTCACTCTCACAACATTATGGCTGGTTGGAGACAGTCCGAACCACAAGTACCGGGTCCATGGTTCTGGCCGTATACTGGGGCGACGGGGACGACTCCCATTAACCCCTGACTATACCGGGGATACGCTTATCACAATGCCTTTCTGGTCTGTGCTGAAGCAGGGCATTCTGGCAGGCAAGTGGCTTGACCTTTATTAGTGAGCCTGGTTACCCCCTCTGGAACCACAGACTTAGAAATCGCCAGCTCATATACAGTGCATAAAATATATTTATATATATACCCTTATACACCATTTTAATAAAACATATCACAAAATTCTTCTAAGTCCCTCGGGAAGAGTGAAAGACGCGCACGTTCATTTTCAGAGCTCCTACACCTTCCTATAAGAAGTTAGCCAAAAAGTAGCTTCGAAAAACGCTTAGGTTAAGTTTCAGAGTTGCTTCTAATGTACCAAAGCTGGACTTAGACATAATGTCACTCTCACAACATTATGGCTGGTTGGAGACAGTCCGAACCACAAGTACCGGGTCCATGGTTCTGGCCGTATACTGGGGGGACGGGGACGACTCCCATTAACCCCTGACTATACCGGGAATACGCTTATCACAATGCCTTTCTGGTCTGTGCTGAAGCAGGGCATTCTGGCAGCCAAGTGGCTTGACCTTTATTAGTGAGCCTGGTTACCCCCTCTCGGAACCACAGACTTAGAAATCGCCAGCTCATATACAGTGCATAAAATATATTTATATATATACCCTTATACACCATTTTAATAAAAAATATCACAAAATTCTTCTAAGTCTCTCGGGAAGAGTGAAAGACGCGCACGTTCATTTTCAGAGCTCCTAGACCTTCCTATAAGAAGTTAGCTAAAAAGTAGCTTCGAAAAACGCTTAGGTTAAGTTTCAGAGTTGCTTCTAATGTACCAAAGCTGGACTTAGACATAATTTCACTCTCACAACATTATGGCTGGTTGGAGACAGTCCGAACCACAAGTACCGGGTCCATGGTTCTGGCCGTATACTGGGGGGACGGGGACGACTCCCATTAACCCCTGACTATACCGGGGATACGCTTATCACAATGCCTTTCTGGTCTGTGCTGAAGCAGGGCATTCTGGCAGCCAAGTGGCTTGACCTTTATTATTGAGCCTGGTTACCCCCTCTCGGAACCACAGACTTAGAAATCGCCAGCTCATATACAGTGCATAAAATATATTTATATATATACCCTTATACACCATTTAATAAAAAATATCACAAAATTCTTCTAAGTCTCTCGGGAAGAGTGAAAGACGCGCACGTTCATTTTCAGAGCTCCTAGACCTTCCTATAAGAAGTTAGCTAAAAAGTAGCTTCGAAAAACGCTTAGGTTAAGTTTCAGAGTTGCTTCTAATGTACCAAAGCTGGACTTAGACATAATTTCACTCTCACAACATTATGGCTGGTTGGAGACAGTCCGAACCACAAGTACCGGGTCCATGGTTCTGGCCGTATACTGGGGGGACGGGGACGACTCCCATTAACCCCTGACTATACCGGGGATACGCTTATCACAATGCCTTTCTGGTCTGTGCTGAAGCAGGGCATTCTGGCAGCCAAGTGGCTTGACCTTTATTAGTGAGCCTGGTTACCCCCTCTCGGAACCACAGACTTAGAAATCGCCAGCTCATATACAGTGCATAAAATATATTTATATATATACCCTTATACACCATTTTAATAAAAAATATCACAAAATTCTTCTAAGTCCCTCGGGAAGAGAGAAAGACGCGTACGTTCATTTTCAGAGCTCCTAGACCTTCCTATAAGAAGTTAGCTAAAAAGTAGCTTCGAAAAACGCTTAGGTTAAGTTTCAGAGTTGCTTCTAATGTACCAAAGCTGGACTTAGACATAATTTCACTCTCACAACATTATGGCTGGTTGGAGACAGTCCGAACCACAAGTACCGGGTCCATGGTTCTGGCCGTATACTGGCGGGACGGGGACGACTCCCATTAACCCCTGACTATACCGGGGATACGCTTATCACAATGCCTTTCTGGTCTGTGCTGAAGCAGGGCATTCTGGCAGCCAAGTGGCTTGACCTTTATTAGTGAGCCTGGTTACCCCCTCTCGGAACCACAGACTTAGAAATCGCCAGCTCATATACAGTGCATAAAATATATTTATATATATACCCTTATACACCATTTTAATAAAAAAATATCACAAAATTCTTCTAAGTCTCTCGGGAAGAGTGAAAGACGCGCACGTTCATTTTCAGAGCTCCTAGACCTTCCTATAAGACGTTAGCCAAAAAGTAGCTTCGAAAAACGCTTAGGTTAAGTTTCAGAGTTGCTTCTAATGTACCAAAGCTGGACTTAGACATAATTTCACTCTCACAACATTATGGCTGGTTGGAGACAGTCCGAACCACAAGTACCGGGTCCATGGTTCTGGCCGTATACTGGGGCGACGGGGACGACTCCCATTAACCCCTGACTATACCGGGGATACGCTTATCACAATGCCTTTCTGGTCTGTGCTGAAGCAGGGCATTCTGGCAGCCAAGTGGCTTGACCTTTATTAGTGAGCCTGGTTACCCCCTCTCGGAACCACAGACTTAGAAATCGCCAGCTCATATACAGTGCATAAAATATATTTATATATATACCCTTATACACCATTTTAATAAAAAAATATCACAAAATTCTTCTAAGTCTCTCGGGAAGAGTGAAAGACGCGCACGTTCATTTTCAGAGCTCCTAGACCTTCCTATAAGACGTTAGCCAAAAAGTAGCTTCGAAAAACGCTTAGGTTAAGTTTCAGAGTTGCTTCTAATGTACCAAAGCTGGACTTAGACATAATTTCACTCTCACAACATTATGGCTGGTTGGAGACAGTCCGAACCACAAGTACCGGGTCCATGGTTCTGGCCGTATACTGGGGCGACGGGGACGACTCCCATTAACCCCTGACTATACCGGGGATACGCTTATCACAATGCCTTTCTGGTCTGTGCTGAAGCAGGGCATTCTGGCAGGCAAGTGGCTTGACCTTTATTAGTGAGCCTGGTTACCCCCTCTGGAACCACAGACTTAGAAATCGCCAGCTCATATACAGTGCATAAAATATATTTATATATATACCCTTATACACCATTTTAATAAAACATATCACAAAATTCTTCTAAGTCCCTCGGGAAGAGTGAAAGACGCGCACGTTCATTTTCAGAGCTCCTACACCTTCCTATAAGAAGTTAGCCAAAAAGTAGCTTCGAAAAACGCTTAGGTTAAGTTTCAGAGTTGCTTCTAATGTACCAAAGCTGGACTTAGACATAATGTCACTCTCACAACATTATGGCTGGTTGGAGACAGTCCGAACCACAAGTACCGGGTCCATGGTTCTGGCCGTATACTGGGGGGACGGGGACGACTCCCATTAACCCCTGACTATACCGGGAATACGCTTATCACAATGCCTTTCTGGTCTGTGCTGAAGCAGGGCATTCTGGCAGCCAAGTGGCTTGACCTTTATTAGTGAGCCTGGTTACCCCCTCTCGGAACCACAGACTTAGAAATCGCCAGCTCATATACAGTGCATAAAATATATTTATATATATACCCTTATACACCATTTTAATAAAAAATATCACAAAATTCTTCTAAGTCTCTCGGGAAGAGTGAAAGACGCGCACGTTCATTTTCAGAGCTCCTAGACCTTCCTATAAGAAGTTAGCTAAAAAGTAGCTTCGAAAAACGCTTAGGTTAAGTTTCAGAGTTGCTTCTAATGTACCAAAGCTGGACTTAGACATAATTTCACTCTCACAACATTATGGCTGGTTGGAGACAGTCCGAACCACAAGTACCGGGTCCATGGTTCTGGCCGTATACTGGGGGGACGGGGACGACTCCCATTAACCCCTGACTATACCGGGGATACGCTTATCACAATGCCTTTCTGGTCTGTGCTGAAGCAGGGCATTCTGGCAGCCAAGTGGCTTGACCTTTATTATTGAGCCTGGTTACCCCCTCTCGGAACCACAGACTTAGAAATCGCCAGCTCATATACAGTGCATAAAATATATTTATATATATACCCTTATACACCATTTAATAAAAAATATCACAAAATTCTTCTAAGTCTCTCGGGAAGAGTGAAAGACGCGCACGTTCATTTTCAGAGCTCCTAGACCTTCCTATAAGAAGTTAGCTAAAAAGTAGCTTCGAAAAACGCTTAGGTTAAGTTTCAGAGTTGCTTCTAATGTACCAAAGCTGGACTTAGACATAATTTCACTCTCACAACATTATGGCTGGTTGGAGACAGTCCGAACCACAAGTACCGGGTCCATGGTTCTGGCCGTATACTGGGGGGACGGGGACGACTCCCATTAACCCCTGACTATACCGGGGATACGCTTATCACAATGCCTTTCTGGTCTGTGCTGAAGCAGGGCATTCTGGCAGCCAAGTGGCTTGACCTTTATTAGTGAGCCTGGTTACCCCCTCTCGGAACCACAGACTTAGAAATCGCCAGCTCATATACAGTGCATAAAATATATTTATATATATACCCTTATACACCATTTTAATAAAAAATATCACAAAATTCTTCTAAGTCCCTCGGGAAGAGAGAAAGACGCGTACGTTCATTTTCAGAGCTCCTAGACCTTCCTATAAGAAGTTAGCTAAAAAGTAGCTTCGAAAAACGCTTAGGTTAAGTTTCAGAGTTGCTTCTAATGTACCAAAGCTGGACTTAGACATAATTTCACTCTCACAACATTATGGCTGGTTGGAGACAGTCCGAACCACAAGTACCGGGTCCATGGTTCTGGCCGTATACTGGCGGGACGGGGACGACTCCCATTAACCCCTGACTATACCGGGGATACGCTTATCACAATGCCTTTCTGGTCTGTGCTGAAGCAGGGCATTCTGGCAGCCAAGTGGCTTGACCTTTATTAGTGAGCCTGGTTACCCCCTCTCGGAACCACAGACTTAGAAATCGCCAGCTCATATACAGTGCATAAAATATATTTATATATATACCCTTATACACCATTTTAATAAAAAAATATCACAAAATTCTTCTAAGTCTCTCGGGAAGAGTGAAAGACGCGCACGTTCATTTTCAGAGCTCCTAGACCTTCCTATAAGACGTTAGCCAAAAAGTAGCTTCGAAAAACGCTTAGGTTAAGTTTCAGAGTTGCTTCTAATGTACCAAAGCTGGACTTAGACAT
Source organism: Ascaphus truei (assembly GCF_040206685.1). Taxonomy (NCBI): domain Eukaryota; kingdom Metazoa; phylum Chordata; class Amphibia; order Anura; family Ascaphidae; genus Ascaphus; species Ascaphus truei. Next base: position 925,108 of record NW_027457167.1, on the reverse strand, counting down.
AATTTCACTCTCACAACATTATGGCTGGTTGGAGACAGTCCGAACCACAAGTACCGGGTCCATGGTTCTGGCCGTATACTGGGGCGACGGGGACGACTCCCATTAACCCCTGACTATACCGGGGATACGCTTATCACAATGCCTTTCTGGTCTGTGCTGAAGCAGGGCATTCTGGCAGCCAAGTGGCTTGACCTTTATTAGTGAGCCTGGTTACCCCCTCTCGGAACCACAGACTTAGAAATCGCCAGCTCATATACAGTGCATAAAATATATTTATATATATACCCTTATACACCATTTTAATAAAAAAATATCACAAAATTCTTCTAAGTCTCTCGGGAAGAGTGAAAGACGCGCACGTTCATTTTCAGAGCTCCTAGACCTTCCTATAAGACGTTAGCCAAAAAGTAGCTTCGAAAAACGCTTAGGTTAAGTTTCAGAGTTGCTTCTAATGTACCAAAGCTGGACTTAGACATAATTTCACTCTCACAACATTATGGCTGGTTGGAGACAGTCCGAACCACAAGTACCGGGTCCATGGTTCTGGCCGTATACTGGGGCGACGGGGACGACTCCCATTAACCCCTGACTATACCGGGGATACGCTTATCACAATGCCTTTCTGGTCTGTGCTGAAGCAGGGCATTCTGGCAGGCAAGTGGCTTGACCTTTATTAGTGAGCCTGGTTACCCCCTCTGGAACCACAGACTTAGAAATCGCCAGCTCATATACAGTGCATAAAATATATTTATATATATACCCTTATACACCATTTTAATAAAACATATCACAAAATTCTTCTAAGTCCCTCGGGAAGAGTGAAAGACGCGCACGTTCATTTTCAGAGCTCCTACACCTTCCTATAAGAAGTTAGCCAAAAAGTAGCTTCGAAAAACGCTTAGGTTAAGTTTCAGAGTTGCTTCTAATGTACCAAAGCTGGACTTAGACATAATGTCACTCTCACAACATTATGGCTGGTTGGAGACAGTCCGAACCACAAGTACCGGGTCCATGGTTCTGGCCGTATACTGGGGGGACGGGGACGACTCCCATTAACCCCTGACTATACCGGGAATACGCTTATCACAATGCCTTTCTGGTCTGTGCTGAAGCAGGGCATTCTGGCAGCCAAGTGGCTTGACCTTTATTAGTGAGCCTGGTTACCCCCTCTCGGAACCACAGACTTAGAAATCGCCAGCTCATATACAGTGCATAAAATATATTTATATATATACCCTTATACACCATTTTAATAAAAAATATCACAAAATTCTTCTAAGTCTCTCGGGAAGAGTGAAAGACGCGCACGTTCATTTTCAGAGCTCCTAGACCTTCCTATAAGAAGTTAGCTAAAAAGTAGCTTCGAAAAACGCTTAGGTTAAGTTTCAGAGTTGCTTCTAATGTACCAAAGCTGGACTTAGACATAATTTCACTCTCACAACATTATGGCTGGTTGGAGACAGTCCGAACCACAAGTACCGGGTCCATGGTTCTGGCCGTATACTGGGGGGACGGGGACGACTCCCATTAACCCCTGACTATACCGGGGATACGCTTATCACAATGCCTTTCTGGTCTGTGCTGAAGCAGGGCATTCTGGCAGCCAAGTGGCTTGACCTTTATTATTGAGCCTGGTTACCCCCTCTCGGAACCACAGACTTAGAAATCGCCAGCTCATATACAGTGCATAAAATATATTTATATATATACCCTTATACACCATTTAATAAAAAATATCACAAAATTCTTCTAAGTCTCTCGGGAAGAGTGAAAGACGCGCACGTTCATTTTCAGAGCTCCTAGACCTTCCTATAAGAAGTTAGCTAAAAAGTAGCTTCGAAAAACGCTTAGGTTAAGTTTCAGAGTTGCTTCTAATGTACCAAAGCTGGACTTAGACATAATTTCACTCTCACAACATTATGGCTGGTTGGAGACAGTCCGAACCACAAGTACCGGGTCCATGGTTCTGGCCGTATACTGGGGGGACGGGGACGACTCCCATTAACCCCTGACTATACCGGGGATACGCTTATCACAATGCCTTTCTGGTCTGTGCTGAAGCAGGGCATTCTGGCAGCCAAGTGGCTTGACCTTTATTAGTGAGCCTGGTTACCCCCTCTCGGAACCACAGACTTAGAAATCGCCAGCTCATATACAGTGCATAAAATATATTTATATATATACCCTTATACACCATTTTAATAAAAAATATCACAAAATTCTTCTAAGTCCCTCGGGAAGAGAGAAAGACGCGTACGTTCATTTTCAGAGCTCCTAGACCTTCCTATAAGAAGTTAGCTAAAAAGTAGCTTCGAAAAACGCTTAGGTTAAGTTTCAGAGTTGCTTCTAATGTACCAAAGCTGGACTTAGACATAATTTCACTCTCACAACATTATGGCTGGTTGGAGACAGTCCGAACCACAAGTACCGGGTCCATGGTTCTGGCCGTATACTGGCGGGACGGGGACGACTCCCATTAACCCCTGACTATACCGGGGATACGCTTATCACAATGCCTTTCTGGTCTGTGCTGAAGCAGGGCATTCTGGCAGCCAAGTGGCTTGACCTTTATTAGTGAGCCTGGTTACCCCCTCTCGGAACCACAGACTTAGAAATCGCCAGCTCATATACAGTGCATAAAATATATTTATATATATACCCTTATACACCATTTTAATAAAAAAATATCACAAAATTCTTCTAAGTCTCTCGGGAAGAGTGAAAGACGCGCACGTTCATTTTCAGAGCTCCTAGACCTTCCTATAAGACGTTAGCCAAAAAGTAGCTTCGAAAAACGCTTAGGTTAAGTTTCAGAGTTGCTTCTAATGTACCAAAGCTGGACTTAGACATAATTTCACTCTCACAACATTATGGCTGGTTGGAGACAGTCCGAACCACAAGTACCGGGTCCATGGTTCTGGCCGTATACTGGGGCGACGGGGACGACTCCCATTAACCCCTGACTATACCGGGGATACGCTTATCACAATGCCTTTCTGGTCTGTGCTGAAGCAGGGCATTCTGGCAGCCAAGTGGCTTGACCTTTATTAGTGAGCCTGGTTACCCCCTCTCGGAACCACAGACTTAGAAATCGCCAGCTCATATACAGTGCATAAAATATATTTATATATATACCCTTATACACCATTTTAATAAAAAAATATCACAAAATTCTTCTAAGTCTCTCGGGAAGAGTGAAAGACGCGCACGTTCATTTTCAGAGCTCCTAGACCTTCCTATAAGACGTTAGCCAAAAAGTAGCTTCGAAAAACGCTTAGGTTAAGTTTCAGAGTTGCTTCTAATGTACCAAAGCTGGACTTAGACATAATTTCACTCTCACAACATTATGGCTGGTTGGAGACAGTCCGAACCACAAGTACCGGGTCCATGGTTCTGGCCGTATACTGGGGCGACGGGGACGACTCCCATTAACCCCTGACTATACCGGGGATACGCTTATCACAATGCCTTTCTGGTCTGTGCTGAAGCAGGGCATTCTGGCAGGCAAGTGGCTTGACCTTTATTAGTGAGCCTGGTTACCCCCTCTGGAACCACAGACTTAGAAATCGCCAGCTCATATACAGTGCATAAAATATATTTATATATATACCCTTATACACCATTTTAATAAAACATATCACAAAATTCTTCTAAGTCCCTCGGGAAGAGTGAAAGACGCGCACGTTCATTTTCAGAGCTCCTACACCTTCCTATAAGAAGTTAGCCAAAAAGTAGCTTCGAAAAACGCTTAGGTTAAGTTTCAGAGTTGCTTCTAATGTACCAAAGCTGGACTTAGACATAATGTCACTCTCACAACATTATGGCTGGTTGGAGACAGTCCGAACCACAAGTACCGGGTCCATGGTTCTGGCCGTATACTGGGGGGACGGGGACGACTCCCATTAACCCCTGACTATACCGGGAATACGCTTATCACAATGCCTTTCTGGTCTGTGCTGAAGCAGGGCATTCTGGCAGCCAAGTGGCTTGACCTTTATTAGTGAGCCTGGTTACCCCCTCTCGGAACCACAGACTTAGAAATCGCCAGCTCATATACAGTGCATAAAATATATTTATATATATACCCTTATACACCATTTTAATAAAAAATATCACAAAATTCTTCTAAGTCTCTCGGGAAGAGTGAAAGACGCGCACGTTCATTTTCAGAGCTCCTAGACCTTCCTATAAGAAGTTAGCTAAAAAGTAGCTTCGAAAAACGCTTAGGTTAAGTTTCAGAGTTGCTTCTAATGTACCAAAGCTGGACTTAGACATAATTTCACTCTCACAACATTATGGCTGGTTGGAGACAGTCCGAACCACAAGTACCGGGTCCATGGTTCTGGCCGTATACTGGGGGGACGGGGACGACTCCCATTAACCCCTGACTATACCGGGGATACGCTTATCACAATGCCTTTCTGGTCTGTGCTGAAGCAGGGCATTCTGGCAGCCAAGTGGCTTGACCTTTATTATTGAGCCTGGTTACCCCCTCTCGGAACCACAGACTTAGAAATCGCCAGCTCATATACAGTGCATAAAATATATTTATATATATACCCTTATACACCATTTTAATAAAAAATATCACAAAATTCTTCTAAGTCCCTCGGGAAGAGAGAAAGACGCGTACGTTCATTTTCAGAGCTCCTAGACCTTCCTATAAGAAGTTAGCTAAAAAGTAGCTTCGAAAAACGCTTAGGTTAAGTTTCAGAGTTGCTTCTAATGTACCAAAGCTGGACTTAGACATAATTTCACTCTCACAACATTATGGCTGGTTGGAGACAGTCCGAACCACAAGTACCGGGTCCATGGTTCTGGCCGTATACTGGCGGGACGGGGACGACTCCCATTAACCCCTGACTATACCGGGGATACGCTTATCACAATGCCTTTCTGGTCTGTGCTGAAGCAGGGCATTCTGGCAGGCAAGTGGCTTGACCTTTATTAGTGAGCCTGGTTACCCCCTCTCGGAACCACAGACTTAGAAATCGCCAGCTCATATACAGTGCATAAAATATATTTATATATATACCCTTATACACCATTTTAATAAAAAAATATCACAAAATTCTTCTAAGTCTCTCGGGAAGAGTGAAAGACGCGCACGTTCATTTTCAGAGCTCCTAGACTTCCTATAAGACGTTAGCCAAAAAGTAGCTTCGAAAAACGCTTAGGTTAAGTTTCAGAGTTGCTTCTAATGTACCAAAGCTGGACTTAGACATAATTTCACTCTCACAACATTATGGCTGGTTGGAGACAGTCCGAACCACAAGTACCGGGTCCATGGTTCTGGCCGTATACTGGGGGGACGGGGACGACTCCCATTAACCCCTGACTATACCGGGGATACGCTTATCACAATGCCTTTCTGGTCTGTGCTGAAGCAGGGCATTCTGGCAGGCAAGTGGCTTGACCTTTATTAGTGAGCCTGGTTACCCCCTCTGGAACCACAGACTTAGAAATCGCCAGCTCATATACAGTGCATAAAATATATTTATATATATACCCTTATACACCATTTTAATAAAAAATATCACAAAATTCTTCTAAGTCCCTCGGGAAGAGTGAAAGACGCGCACGTTCATTTTCAGAGCTCCTAGACCTTCCTATAAGAAATTAGCCAAAAAGTAGCTTTGAAAAACGCTTAGGTTAAGTTTCAGAGTTGCTTCTAATGTACCAAAGCTGGACTTAGACATAATGTCACTCTCACAACATTATGGCTGGCTGGAGACAGTCCGAACCACAAGTACCGGGTCCATGGTTCTGGCCGTATACTGGGGGGACGGGGACGACTCCCATTAACCCCTGACTATACCGGGGATACGCTTATCACAATGCCTTTCTGGTCTGTGCTGAAGCAGGGCATTCTGGCAGCCAAGTGGCTTGACCTTTATTAGTGAGCCTGGTTACCCCCTCTCGGAACCACAGACTTAGAAATCGCCAGCTCATATACAGTGCATAAAATATATTTATATATATACCCTTATACACCATTTTAATAAAAAAATATCACAAAATTCTTCTAAGTCTCTCGGGAAGAGTGAAAGACGCGCACGTTCATTTTCAGAGCTCCTAGACCTTCCTATAAGAAGTTAGCCAAAAAGTAGCTTCGAAAAACGCTTAGGTTAAGTTTCAGAGTTGCTTCTAATGTACCAAAGCTGGACTTAGATATAATTTCACTCTCACAACATTATGGCTGGTTGGAGACAGTCCGAACCACAAGTACCGGGTCCATGGTTCTGGCCGTATACTGGGGGGACGGGGACGACTCCCATTAACCCCTGACTATACCGGGGATACGCTTATCACAATGCCTTTCTGGTCTGTGCTGAAGCAGGGCATTCTGGCAGCCAAGTGGCTTGACCTTTATTAGTGAGCCTGGTTACCCCCTCTCGGAACCACAGACTTAGAAATCGCCAGCTCATATACAGTGCATAAAATATATTTATATATATACCCTTATACACCATTTTAATAAAAAAATATCACAAAATTCTTCTAAGTCTCTCGGGAAGAGTGAAAGACGCGCACGTTCATTTTCAGAGCTCCTAGACCTTCCTATAAGAAGTTAGCCAAAAAGTAGCTTCGAAAAACGCTTAGGTTAAGTTTCAGAGTTGCTTCTAATGTACCAAAGCTGGACTTAGACATAATTTCACTCTCACAACATTATGGCTGGTTGGAGACAGTCCGAACCACAAGTACCGGGTCCATGGTTCTGGCCGTATACTGGGGGGACGGGGACGACTCCCATTAACCCCTGACTATACCGGGGATACGCTTATCACAATGCCTTTCTGGTCTGTGCTGAAGCAGGGCATTCTGGCAGCCAAGTGGCTTGACCTTTATTAGTGAGCCTGGTTACCCCCTCTCGGAACCACAGACTTAGAAATCGCCAGCTCATATACAGTGCATAAAATATATTTATATATATACCCTTATACACCATTTTAATAAAAAATATCACAAAATTCTTCTAAGTCTCTCGGGAAGAGTGAAAGACGCGCACGTTCATTTTCAGAGCTCCTAGACCTTCCTATAAGAAGTTAGCTAAAAAGTAGCTTCGAAAAACGCTTAGGTTAAGTTTCAGAGTTGCTTCTAATGTACCAAAGCTGGACTTAGACATAATTTCACTCTCACAACATTATGGCTGGTTGGAGACAGTCCGAACCACAAGTACCGGGTCCATGGTTCTGGCCGTATACTGGGGGGACGGGGACGACTCCCATTAACCCCTGACTATACCAGGGATACGCTTATCACAATGCCTTTCTGGTCTGTGCTGAAGCAGGGCATTCTGGCAGGCAAGTGGCTTGACCTTTATTAGTGAGCCTGGTTACCCCCTCTGGAACCACAGACTTAGAAATCGCCAGCTCATATACAGTGCATAAAATATATTTATATATATACCCTTATACACCATTTTAATAAAAAATATCACAAAATTCTTCTAAGTCCCTCGGGAAGAGTGAAAGACGCGCACGTTCATTTTCAGAGCTCCTAGACCTTCCTATAAGAAGTTAGCCAAAAAGTAGCTTCGAAAAACGCTTAGGTTAAGTTTCAGAGTTGCTTCTAATGTACCAAAGCTGGACGTAGACATAATGTCACTCTCACAACATTATGGCTGGTTGGAGACAGTCCGAACCACAAGTACCGGGTCCATGGTTCTGGCCGTATACTGGGGGGACGGGGACGACTCCCATTAACCCCTGACTATACCGGGGATACGCTTATCACAATGCCTTTCTGGTCTGTGCTGAAGCAGGGCATTCTGGCAGCCAAGTGGCTTGACCTTTATTAGTGAGCCTGGTTACCCCCTCTCGGAACCACAGACTTAGAAATCGCCAGCTCATATACAGTGCATAAAATATATTTATATATATACCCTTATACACCATTTTAATAAAAAATATCTCAAAATTCTTCTAAGTCTCTCCGGAAGAGTGAAAGACGCGCACGTTCATTTTCAGAGCTCCTAGACCTTCCTATAAGAAGTTAGCTAAAAAGTAGCTTCGAAAAACGCTTAGGTTAAGTTTCAGAGTTGCTTCTAATGTACCAAAGCTGGACTTAGACATAATTTCACTCTCACAACATTATGGCTGGTTGGAGACAGTCCGAACCACAAGTACCGGGTCCATGGTTCTGGCCGTATACTGGGGGGACGGGGACGACTCCCATTAACCCCTGACTATACCGGGGATACGCTTATCACAATGCCTTTCTGGTCTGTGCTGAAGCAGGGCATTCTGGCAGGCAAGTGGCTTGACCTTTATTAGTGAGCCTGGTTACCCCCTCTCGGAACCACAGACTTAGAAATCGCCAGCTCATATACAGTGCATAAAATATATTTATATATATACCCTTATACACCATTTTAATAAAAAATATCTCAAAATTCTTCTAAGTCTCTCCGGAAGAGTGAAAGACGCGCACGTTCATTTTCAGAGCTCCTAGACCTTCCTATAAGAAGTTAGCTAAAAAGTAGCTTCGAAAAACGCTTAGGTTAAGTTTCAGAGTTGCTTCTAATGTACCAAAGCTGGACTTAGACATAATTTCACTCTCACAACATTATGGCTGGTTGGAGACAGTCCGAACCACAAGTACCGGGTCCATGGTTCTGGCCGTATACTGGGGGGACGGGGACGACTCCCATTAACCCCTGACTATACCGGGGATACGCTTATCACAATGCCTTTCTGGTCTGTGCTGAAGCAGGGCATTCTGGCAGGCAAGTGGCTTGACCTTTATTAGTGAGCCTGGTTACCCCCTCTCGGAACCACAGACTTAGAAATCGCCAGCTCATATACAGTGCATAAAATATATTTATATATATACCCTTATACACCATTTTAATAAAAAATATCACAAAATTCTTCTAAGTCCCTCGGGAAGAGTGAAAGACGCGTACGTTCATTTTCAGAGCTCCTAGACCTTCCTATAAGAAGTTAGCTAAAAAGTAGCTTCGAAAAACGCTTAGGTTAAGTTTCAGAGTTGCTTCTAATGTACCAAAGCTGGACTTAGACATAATTTCACTCTCACAACATTATGGCTGGTTGGAGACAGTCCGAACCACAAGTACCGGGTCCATGGTTCTGGCCGTATACTGGGGGGACGGGGACGACTCCCATTAACCCCTGACTATACCGGGGATACGCTTATCACAATGCCTTTCTGGTCTGTGCTGAAGCAGGGCATTCTGGCAGCCAAATGGCTTGACCTTTATTAGTGAGCCTGGTTACCCCCTCTCAGAACCACAGACTTAGAAATCGCCAGCTCATATACAGTGCATAAAATATATTTATATATATACCCTTATACACCATTTTAATAAAAAATATCTCAAAATTCTTCTAAGTCTCTCGGGAAGAGTGAAAGACGCGCACGTTCATTTTCAGAGCTCCTAGACCTTCCTATAAGAAGTTAGCTAAAAAGTAGCTTCGAAAAACGCTTAGGTTAAGTTTCAGAGTTGCTTCTAATGTACCAAAGCTGGACTTAGACATAATTTCACTCTCACAACATTATGGCTGGTTGGAGACAGTCCGAACCACAAGTACCGGGTCCATGGTTCTGGCCGTATACTGGGGGGACGGGGACGACTCCCATTAACCCCTGACTATACCAGGGATACGCTTATCACAATGCCTTTCTGGTCTGTGCTGAAGCAGGGCATTCTGGCAGGCAAGTGGCTTGACCTTTATTAGTGAGCCTGGTTACCCCCTCTGGAACCACAGACTTAGAAATCGCCAGCTCATATACAGTGCATAAAATATATTTATATATATACCCTTATACACCATTTTAATAAAAAATATCACAAAATTCTTCTAAGTCCCTCGGGAAGAGTGAAAGACGCGCACGTTCATTTTCAGAGCTCCTAGACCTTCCTATAAGAAGTTAGCCAAAAAGTAGCTTCGAAAAACGCGTAGGTTAAGTTTCAGAGTTGCTTCTAATGTACCAAAGCTGGACGTAGACATAATGTCACTCTCACAACATTATGGCTGGTTGGAGACAGTCCGAACCACAAGTACCGGGTCCATGGTTCTGGCCGTATACTGGGGGGACGGGGACGACTCCCATTAACCCCTGACTATACCGGGGATACGCTTATCACAATGCCTTTCTGGTCTGTGCTGAAGCAGGGCATTCTGGCAGCCAAGTGGCTTGACCTTTATTAGTGAGCCTGGTTACCCCCTCTCGGAACCACAGACTTAGAAATCGCCAGCTCATATACAGTGCATAAAATATATTTATATATATACCCTTATACACCATTTTAATAAAAAATATCTCAAAATTCTTCTAAGTCTCTCGGGAAGAGTGAAAGACGCGCACGTTCATTTTCAGAGCTCCTAGACCTTCCTATAAGAAGTTAGCTAAAAAGTAGCTTCGAAAAACGCTTAGGTTAAGTTTCAGAGTTGCTTCTAATGTACCAAAGCTGGACTTAGACATAATTTCACTCTCACAACATTATGGCTGGTTGGAGACAGTCCGAACCACAAGTACCGGGTCCATGGTTCTGGCCGTATACTGGGGGGACGGGGACGACTCCCATTAACCCCTGACTATACCAGGGATACGCTTATCACAATGCCTTTCTGGTCTGTGCTGAAGCAGGGCATTCTGGCAGGCAAGTGGCTTGACCTTTATTAGTGAGCCTGGTTACCCCCTCTGGAACCACAGACTTAGAAATCGCCAGCTCATATACAGTGCATAAAATATATTTATATATATACCCTTATACACCATTTTAATAAAAAATATCACAAAATTCTTCTAAGTCCCTCGGGAAGAGTGAAAGACGCGCACGTTCATTTTCAGAGCTCCTAGACCTTCCTATAAGAAGTTAGCCAAAAAGTAGCTTCGAAAAACGCTTAGGTTAAGTTTCAGAGTTGCTTCTAATGTACCAAAGCTGGACGTAGACATAATGTCACTCTCACAACATTATGGCTGGTTGGAGACAGTCCGAACCACAAGTACCGGGTCCATGGTTCTGGCCGTATACTGGGGGGACGGGGACGACTCCCATTAACCCCTGACTATACCGGGGATACGCTTATCACAATGCCTTTCTGGTCTGTGCTGAAGCAGGGCATTCTGGCAGCCAAGTGGCTTGACCTTTATTAGTGAGCCTGGTTACCCCCTCTCGGAACCACAGACTTAGAAATCGCCAGCTCATATACAGTGCATAAAATATATTTATATATATACCCTTATACACCATTTTAATAAAAAATATCTCAAAATTCTTCTAAGTCTCTCGGGAAGAGTGAAAGACGCGCACGTTCATTTTCAGAGCTCCTAGACCTTCCTATAAGAAGTTAGCTAAAAAGTAGCTTCGAAAAACGCTTAGGTTAAGTTTCAGAGTTGCTTCTAATGTACCAAAGCTGGACTTAGACATAATTTCACTCTCACAACATTATGGCTGGTTGGAGACAGTCCGAACCACAAGTACCGGGTCCATGGTTCTGGCCGTATACTGGGGGGACGGGGACGACTCCCATTAACCCCTGACTATACCAGGGATACGCTTATCACAATGCCTTTCTGGTCTGTGCTGAAGCAGGGCATTCTGGCAGCCAAGTGGCTTGACCTTTATTAGTGAGCCTGGTTACCCCCTCTCGGAACCACAGACTTAGAAATCGCCAGCTCATATACAGTGCATAAAATATATTTATATATATACCCTTATACACCATTTTAATAAAAAATATCTCAAAATTCTTCTAAGTCTCTCGGGAAGAGTGAAAGACGCGCACGTTCATTTTCAGAGCTCCTAGACCTTCCTATAAGAAGTTAGCTAAAAAGTAGCTTCGAAAAACGCTTAGGTTAAGTTTCAGAGTTGCTTCTAATGTACCAAAGCTGGACTTAGACATAATTTCACTCTCACAACATTATGGCTGGTTGGAGACAGTCCGAACCACAAGTACCGGGTCCATGGTTCTGGCCGTATACTGGGGGGACGGGGACGACTCCCATTAACCCCTGACTATACCAGGGATACGCTTATCACAATGCCTTTCTGGTCTGTGCTGAAGCAGGGCATTCTGGCAGGCAAGTGGCTTGACCTTTATTAGTGAGCCTGGTTACCCCCTCTGGAACCACAGACTTAGAAATCGCCAGCTCATATACAGTGCATAAAATATATTTATATATATACCCTTATACACCATTTTAATAAAAAATATCTCAAAATTCTTCTAAGTCTCTCGGGAAGAGTGAAAGACGCGCACGTTCATTTTCAGAGCTCCTAGACCTTCCTATAAGAAGTTAGCTAAAAAGTAGCTTCGAAAAACGCTTAGGTTAAGTTTCAGAGTTGCTTCTAATGTACCAAAGCTGGACTTAGACATAATTTCACTCTCACAACATTATGGCTGGTTGGAGACAGTCCGAACCACAAGTACCGGGTCCATGGTTCTGGCCGTATACTGGGGGGACGGGGACGACTCCCATTAACCCCTGACTATACCGGGGATACACTTATCACAATGCCTTTCTGGTCTGTGCTGAAGCAGGGCATTCTGGCAGGCAAGTGGCTTGACCTTTATTAGTGAGCCTGGTTACCCCCTCTCGGAACCACAGACTTAGAAATCGCCAGCTCATATACAGTGCATAAAATATATTTATATATATACCCTTATACACCATTTTAATAAAAAATATCACAAAATTCTTCTAAGTCCCTCGGGAAGAGAGAAAGACGCGTACGTTCATTTTCAGAGCTCCTAGACCTTCCTATAAGAAGTTAGCTAAAAAGTAGCTTCGAAAAACGCTTAGGTTAAGTTTCAGAGTTGCTTCTAATGTACCAAAGCTGGACTTAGACATAATTTCACTCTCACAACATTATGGCTGGTTGAAGACAGTCCGAACCACAAGTACCGGGTCCATGGTTCTGGCCGTATACTGGGGGGACGGGGACGACTCCCATTAACCCCTGACTATACCAGGGATACGCTTATCACAATGCCTTTCTGGTCTGTGCTGAAGCAGGGCATTCTGGCAGGCAAGTGGCTTGACCTTTATTAGTGAGCCTGGTTACCCCCTCTGGAACCACAGACTTAGAAATCGCCAGCTCATATACAGTGCATAAAATATATTTATATATATACCCTTATACACCATTTTAATAAAAAATATCACAAAATTCTTCTAAGTCCCTCGGGAAGAGTGAAAGACGCGCACGTTCATTTTCAGAGCTCCTAGACCTTCCTATAAGAAGTTAGCCAAAAAGTAGCTTCGAAAAACGCTTAGGTTAAGTTTCAGAGTTGCTTCTAATGTACCAAAGCTGGACGTAGACATAATGTCACTCTCACAACATTATGGCTGGTTGGAGACAGTCCGAACCACAAGTACCGGGTCCATGGTTCTGGCCGTATACTGGGGGGACGGGGACGACTCCCATTAACCCCTGACTATACCGGGGATACGCTTATCACAATGCCTTTCTGGTCTGTGCTGAAGCAGGGCATTCTGGCAGCCAAGTGGCTTGACCTTTATTAGTGAGCCTGGTTACCCCCTCTCGGAACCACAGACTTAGAAATCGCCAGCTCATATACAGTGCATAAAATATATTTATATATATACCCTTATACACCATTTTAATAAAAAATATCTCAAAATTCTTCTAAGTCTCTCGGGAAGAGTGAAAGACGCGCACGTTCATTTTCAGAGCTCCTAGACCTTCCTATAAGAAGTTAGCTAAAAAGTAGCTTCGAAAAACGCTTAGGTTAAGTTTCAGAGTTGCTTCTAATGTACCAAAGCTGGACTTAGACATAATTTCACTCTCACAACATTATGGCTGGTTGGAGACAGTCCGAACCACAAGTACCGGGTCCATGGTTCTGGCCGTATACTGGGGGGACGGGGACGACTCCCATTAACCCCTGACTATACCAGGGATACGCTTATCACAATGCCTTTCTGGTCTGTGCTGAAGCAGGGCATTCTGGCAGGCAAGTGGCTTGACCTTTATTAGTGAGCCTGGTTACCCCCTCTGGAACCACAGACTTAGAAATCGCCAGCTCATATACAGTGCATAAAATATATTTATATATATACCCTTATACACCATTTTAATAAAAAATATCTCAAAATTCTTCTAAGTCTCTCGGGAAGAGTGAAAGACGCGCACGTTCATTTTCAGAGCTCCTAGACCTTCCTATAAGAAGTTAGCTAAAAAGTAGCTTCGAAAAACGCTTAGGTTAAGTTTCAGAGTTGCTTCTAATGTACCAAAGCTGGACTTAGACATAATTTCACTCTCACAACATTATGGCTGGTTGGAGACAGTCCGAACCACAAGTACCGGGTCCATGGTTCTGGCCGTATACTGGGGGGACGGGGACGACTCCCATTAACCCCTGACTATACCGGGGATACACTTATCACAATGCCTTTCTGGTCTGTGCTGAAGCAGGGCATTCTGGCAGGCAAGTGGCTTGACCTTTATTAGTGAGCCTGGTTACCCCCTCTCGGAACCACAGACTTAGAAATCGCCAGCTCATATACAGTGCATAAAATATATTTATATATATACCCTTATACACCATTTTAATAAAAAATATCACAAAATTCTTCTAAGTCCCTCGGGAAGAGAGAAAGACGCGTACGTTCATTTTCAGAGCTCCTAGACCTTCCTATAAGAAGTTAGCTAAAAAGTAGCTTCGAAAAACGCTTAGGTTAAGTTTCAGAGTTGCTTCTAATGTACCAAAGCTGGACTTAGACATAATTTCACTCTCACAACATTATGGCTGGTTGGAGACAGTCCGAACCACAAGTACCGGGTCCATGGTTCTGGCCGTATACTGGGGGGACGGGGACGACTCCCATTAACCCCTGACTATACCAGGGATACGCTTATCACAATGCCTTTCTGGTCTGTGCTGAAGCAGGGCATTCTGGCAGGCAAGTGGCTTGACCTTTATTAGTGAGCCTGGTTACCCCCTCTGGAACCACAGACTTAGAAATCGCCAGCTCATATACAGTGCATAAAATATATTTATATATATACCCTTATACACCATTTTAATAAAAAATATCACAAAATTCTTCTAAGTCCCTCGGGAAGAGTGAAAGACGCGCACGTTCATTTTCAGAGCTCCTAGACCTTCCTATAAGAAGTTAGCCAAAAAGTAGCTTCGAAAAACGCTTAGGTTAAGTTTCAGAGTTGCTTCTAATGTACCAAAGCTGGACGTAGACATAATGTCACTCTCACAACATTATGGCTGGTTGGAGACAGTCCGAACCACAAGTACCGGGTCCATGGTTCTGGCCGTATACTGGGGGGACGGGGACGACTCCCATTAACCCCTGACTATACCGGGGATACGCTTATCACAATGCCTTTCTGGTCTGTGCTGAAGCAGGGCATTCTGGCAGCCAAGTGGCTTGACCTTTATTAGTGAGCCTGGTTACCCCCTCTCGGAACCACAGACTTAGAAATCGCCAGCTCATATACAGTGCATAAAATATATTTATATATATATACCCTTATACACCATTTTAATAAAAAATATCTCAAAATTCTTCTAAGTCTCTCGGGAAGAGTGAAAGACGCGCACGTTCATTTTCAGAGCTCCTAGACCTTCCTATAAGAAGTTAGCTAAAAAGTAGCTTCGAAAAACGCTTAGGTTAAGTTTCAGAGTTGCTTCTAATGTACCAAAGCTGGACTTAGACATAATTTCACTCTCACAACATTATGGCTGGTTGGAGACAGTCCGAACCACAAGTACCGGGTCCATGGTTCTGGCCGTATACTGGGGGGACGGGGACGACTCCCATTAACCCCTGACTATACCAGGGATACGCTTATCCCAATGCCTTTCTGGTCTGTGCTGAAGCAGGGCATTCTGGCAGGCAAGTGGCTTGACCTTTATTAGTGAGCCTGGTTACCCCCTCTGGAACCACAGACTTAGAAATCGCCAGCTCATATACAGTGCATAAAATATATTTATATATATACCCTTATACACCATTTTAATAAAAAATATCTCAAAATTCTTCTAAGTCTCTCGGGAAGAGTGAAAGACGCGCACGTTCATTTTCAGAGCTCCTAGACCTTCCTATAAGAAGTTAGCTAAAAAGTAGCTTCGAAAAACGCTTAGGTTAAGTTTCAGAGTTGCTTCTAATGTACCAAAGCTGGACTTAGACATAATTTCACTCTCACAACATTATGGCTGGTTGGAGACAGTCCGAACCACAAGTACCGGGTCCATGGTTCTGGCCGTATACTGGGGGGACGGGGACGACTCCCATTAACCCCTGACTATACCGGGGATACACTTATCACAATGCCTTTCTGGTCTGTGCTGAAGCAGGGCATTCTGGCAGGCAAGTGGCTTGACCTTTATTAGTGAGCCTGGTTACCCCCTCTCGGAACCACAGACTTAGAAATCGCCAGCTCATATACAGTGCATAAAATATATTTATATATATACCCTTATACACCATTTTAATAAAAAATATCACAAAATTCTTCTAAGTCCCTCGGGAAGAGAGAAAGACGCGTACGTTCATTTTCAGAGCTCCTAGACCTTCCTATAAGAAGTTAGCTAAAAAGTAGCTTCGAAAAACGCTTAGGTTAAGTTTCAGAGTTGCTTCTAATGTACCAAAGCTGGACTTAGACATAATTTCACTCTCATAACATTATGGCTGGTTGGAGACAGTCCGAACCACAAGTACCGGGTCCATGGTTCTGGCCGTATACTGGGGGGACGGGGACGACTCCCATTAACCCCTGACTATACCGGGGATACGCTTATCACAATGCCTTTCTGGTCTGTGCTGAAGCAGGGCATTCTGGCAGCCAAATGGCTTGACCTTTATTAGTGAGCCTGGTTACCCCCTCTCGGAACCACAGACTTAGAAATCGCCAGCTCATATACAGTGCATAAAATATATTTATATATATACCCTTATACACCATTTTAATAAAAAATATCACAAAATTCTTCTAAGTCCCTCGGGAAGAGAGAAAGACGCGCACGTTCATTTTCAGAGCTCCTAGACCTTCCTATAAGAAGTTAGCTAAAAAGTAGCTTCGAAAAACGCTTAGGTTAAGTTTCAGAGTTGCTTCTAATGTACCAAAGCTGGACTTAGACATAATTTCACTCTCACAACATTATGGCTGGTTGGAGACAGTCCGAACCACAAGTACCGGGTCCATGGTTCTGGCCGTATACTGGGGGGACGGGGACGACTCCCATTAACCCCTGACTATACCGGGGATACGCTTATCACAATGCCTTTCTGGTCTGTGCTGAAGCAGGGCATTCTGGCAGCCAAATGGCTTGACCTTTATTAGTGAGCCTGGTTACCCCCTCTCGGAACCACAGACTTAGAAATCGCCAGCTCATATACAGTGCATAAAATATATTTATATATATACCCTTATACACCATTTTAATAAAAAAATATCACAAAATTCTTCTAAGTCTCTCGGGAAGAGTGAAAGACGCGCACGTTCATTTTCAGAGCTTCTAGACCTTCCTATAAGAAGTTAGCCAAAAAGTAGCTTCGAAAAACGCTTAGGTTAAGTTTCAGAGTTGCTTCTAATGTACCAAAGCTGGACTTAGACATAATTTCACTCTCACAACATTATGGCTGGTTGGAGACAGTCCGAACCACAAGTACCGGGTCCATGGTTCTGGCCGTATACTGGGGGGACGGGGACGACTCCCATTAACCCCTGACTATACCGGGGATACGCTTATCACAATGCCTTTCTGGTCTGTGCTGAAGCAGGGCATTCTGGCAGCCAAGTGGCTTGACCTTTATTAGTGAGCCTGGTTACCCCCTCTCGGAACCACAGACTTAGAAATCGCCAGCTCATATACAGTGCATAAAATATATTTATATATATACCCTTATACACCATTTTAATAAAAATATCACAAAATTCTTCTAAGTCCCTCGGAAAGAGTGAAAGACGCGCACGTTCATTTTCAGAGCTCCTAGACCTTCCTATTAGAAGTTAGCCAAAAAGTATCTTCGAAAAACGCTTAGGTTAAGTTTCAGAGTTGCTTCTAATGTACCAAAGCTGGACTTAGATATAATTTCACTCTCACAACATTATGGCTGGTTGGAGACAGTCCGAACCACAAGTACCGGGTCCATGGTTCTGGCCGTATACTGGGGGGACGGGGACGACTCCCATTAACCCCTGACTATACCGGGGATACGCTTATCACAATGCCTTTCTGGTCTGTGCTGAAGCAGGGCATTCTGGCAGCCAAGTGGCTTGACCTTTATTAGTGAGCCTGGTTACCCCCTCTCGGAACCACAGACTTAGAAATCGCCAGCTCATATACAGTGCATAAAATATATTTATATATATACCCTTATACACCATTTTAATAAAAAATATCACAAAATTCTTCTAAGTCCCTCGGGAAGAGAGAAAGACGCGTACGTTCATTTTCAGAGCTCCTAGACCTTCCTATAAGAAGTTAGCTAAAAAGTAGCTTCGAAAAACGCTTAGGTTAAGTTTCAGAGTTGCTTCTAATGTACCAAAGCTGGACTTAGACATAATTTCACTCTCACAACATTATGGCTGGTTGGAGACAGTCCGAACCACAAGTACCGGGTCCATGGTTCTGGCCGTATACTGGGGGGACGGGGACGACTCCCATTAACCCCTGACTATACCGGGGATACGCTTATCACAATGCCTTTCTGGTCTGTGCTGAAGCAGGGCATTCTGGCAGCCAAATGGCTTGACCTTTATTAGTGAGCCTGGTTACCCCCTCTCGGAACCACAGACTTAGAAATCGCCAGCTCATATACAGTGCATAAAATATATTTATATATATACCCTTATACACCATTTTAATAAAAAAATATCACAAAATTCTTCTAAGTCTCTCGGGAAGAGTGAAAGACGCGCACGTTCATTTTCAGAGCTTCTAGACCTTCCTATAAGAAGTTAGCCAAAAAGTAGCTTCGAAAAACGCTTAGGTTAAGTTTCAGAGTTGCTTCTAATGTACCAAAGCTGGACTTAGACATAATTTCACTCTCACAACATTATGGCTGGTTGGAGACAGTCCGAACCACAAGTACCGGGTCCATGGTTCTGGCCGTATACTGGGGGGACGGGGACGACTCCCATTAACCCCTGACTATACCGGGGATACGCTTATCACAATGCCTTTCTGGTCTGTGCTGAAGCAGGGCATTCTGGCAGCCAAGTGGCTTGACCTTTATTAGTGAGCCTGGTTACCCCCTCTCGGAACCACAGACTTAGAAATCGCCAGCTCATATACAGTGCATAAAATATATTTATATATATACCCTTATACACCATTTTAATAAAAATATCACAAAATTCTTCTAAGTCCCTCGGAAAGAGTGAAAGACGCGCACGTTCATTTTCAGAGCTCCTAGACCTTCCTATTAGAAGTTAGCCAAAAAGTATCTTCGAAAAACGCTTAGGTTAAGTTTCAGAGTTGCTTCTAATGTACCAAAGCTGGACTTAGATATAATTTCACTCTCACAACATTATGGCTGGTTGGAGACAGTCCGAACCACAAGTACCGGGTCCATGGTTCTGGCCGTATACTGGGGGGACGGGGACGACTCCCATTAACCCCTGACTATACCGGGGATACGCTTATCACAATGCCTTTCTGGTCTGTGCTGAAGCAGGGCATTCTGGCAGCCAAGTGGCTTGACCTTTATTAGTGAGCCTGGTTACCCCCTCTCGGAACCACAGACTTAGAAATCGCCAGCTCATATACAGTGCATAAAATATATTTATATATATACCCTTATACACCATTTTAATAAAAAATATCACAAAATTCTTCTAAGTCCCTCGGGAAGAGAGAAAGACGCGTACGTTCATTTTCAGAGCTCCTAGACCTTCCTATAAGAAGTTAGCTAAAAAGTAGCTTCGAAAAACGCTTAGGTTAAGTTTCAGAGTTGCTTCTAATGTACCAAAGCTGGACTTAGACATAATTTCACTCTCACAACATTATGGCTGGTTGGAGACAGTCCGAACCACAAGTACCGGGTCCATGGTTCTGGCCGTATACTGGGGGGACGGGGACGACTCCCATTAACCCCTGACTATACCGGGGATACGCTTATCACAATGCCTTTCTGGTCTGTGCTGAAGCAGGGCATTCTGGCAGCCAAATGGCTTGACCTTTATTAGTGAGCCTGGTTACCCCCTCTCGGAACCACAGACTTAGAAATCGCCAGCTCATATACAGTGCATAAAATATATTTATATATATACCCTTATACACCATTTTAATAAAAAAAATCACAAAATTCTTCTAAGTCTCTCGGGAAGAGTGAAAGACGCGCACGTTCATTTTCAGAGCTTCTAGACCTTCCTATAAGAAGTTAGCCAAAAAGTAGCTTCGAAAAACGCTTAGGTTAAGTTTCAGAGTTGCTTCTAATGTACCAAAGCTGGACTTAGACATAATTTCACTCTCACAACATTATGGCTGGTTGGAGACAGTCCGAACCACAAGTACCGGGTCCATGGTTCTGGCCGTATACTGGGGGGACGGGGACGACTCCCATTAACCCCTGACTATACCGGGGATACGCTTATCACAATGCCTTTCTGGTCTGTGCTGAAGCAGGGCATTCTGGCAGCCAAGTGGCTTGACCTTTATTAGTGAGCCTGGTTACCCCCTCTCGGAACCACAGACTTAGAAATCGCCAGCTCATATACAGTGCATAAAATATATTTATATATATACCCTTATACACCATTTTAATAAAAAATATCACAAAATTCTTCTAAGTCCCTCGGGAAGAGGGAAAGACGCGCACGTTCATTTTCAGAGCTCCTAGACCTTCCTATAAGAAGTTAGCTAAAAAGTAGCTTCGAAAAACGCTTAGGTTAAGTTTCAGAGTTGCTTCTAATGTACCAAAGCTGGACTTAGACATAATTTCACTCTCACAACATTATGGCTGGTTGGAGAGGGTCCGAACCACAAGTACCGGGTCCATGGTTCTGGCCGTATACTGGGGGGACGGGGACGACTCCAATTAACCCCTGACTATACCGGGGATACGCTTATCACAATGCCTTTCTGGTCTGTGCTGAAGCAGGGCATTCTGGCAGCCAAGTGGCTTGACCTTTATTAGTGAGCCTGGTTACCCCCTCTCGGAACCACAGACTTAGAAATCGCCAGCTCATATACAGTGCATAAAATATATTTATATATATACCCTTATACACCATTTTAATAAAAAATATCACAAAATTCTTCTAAGTCCCTCGGAAAGAGTGAAAGACGCGCACGTTCATTTTCAGAGCTCCTAGACCTTCCTATTAGAAGTTAGCCAAAAAGTATCTTCGAAAAACGCTTAGGTTAAGTTTCAGAGTTGCTTCTAATGTACCAAAGCTGGACTTAGATATAATTTCACTCTCACAACATTATGGCTGGTTGGAGACAGTCCGAACCACAAGTACCGGGTCCATGGTTCTGGCCGTATACTGGGGGGACGGGGACGACTCCCATTAACCCCTGACTATACCGGGGATACGCTTATCACAATGCCTTTCTGGTCTGTGCTGAAGCAGGGCATTCTGTCAGCCAAGTGGCTTGACCTTTATTAGTGAGCCTGGTTACCCCCTCTCGGAACCACAGACTTAGAAATCGCCAGCTCATATACAGTGCATAAAATATATTTATATATATACCCTTATACACCATTTTAATAAAAAAATATCACAAAATTCTTCTAAGTCTCTCGGGAAGAGTGAAAGACGCGCACGTTCATTTTCAGAGCTCCTAGACCTTCCTATAAGAAGTTAGCCAAAAAGTAGCTTCGAAAAACGCTTAGGTTAAGTTTCAGAGTTGCTTCTAATGTACCAAAGCTGGACTTAGACATAATGTCACTCTCACAAAATTATGGCTGGTTGGAGACAGTCCGAACCACAAGTACCGGGTCCATGGTTCTGGCCGTATACTGGGGGGACGGGGACGACTCCCATTAACCCCTGACTATACCGGGGATACGCTTATCACAATGCCTTTCTGGTCTGTGCTGAAGCAGGGCATTCTGGCAGGCAAGTGGCTTGACCTTTATTAGTGAGCCTGGTTACCCCCTCTGGAACCACAGACTTAGAAATCGCCAGCTCATATACAGTGCATAAAATATATTTATATATATACCCTTATACACCATTTTAATAAAAAAATATCACAAAATTCTTCTAAGTCTCTCGGGAAGAGTGAAAGACGCGCACGTTCATTTTCAGAGCTCCTAGACCTTCCTATAAGAAGTTAGCCAAAAAGTAGCTTCGAAAAACGCTTAGGTTAAGTTTCAGAGTTGCTTCTAATGTACCAAAGCTGGACTTAGACATAATGTCACTCTCACAAAATTATGGCTGGTTGGAGACAGTCCGAACCACAAGTACCGGGTCCATGGTTTTGGCCGTATACTGGGGGGACGGGGACGACTCCCATTAACCCCTGACTATACCGGGGATACGCTTATCACAATGCCTTTCTGGTCTGTGCTGAAGCAGGGCATTCTGGCAGCCAAGTGGCTTGACCTTTATTAGTGAGCCTGGTTACCCCCTCTCGGAACCACAGACTTAGAAATCGCCAGCTCATATACAGTGCATAAAATATATTTATATATATACCCTTATACACCATTTTAATAAAAAAATATCACAAAATTCTTCTAAGTCTCTCGGGAAGAGTGAAAGACGCGCACGTTCATTTTCAGAGCTTCTAGACCTTCCTATAAGAAGTTAGCCAAAAAGTAGCTTCGAAAAACGCTTAGGTTAAGTTTCAGAGTTGCTTCTAATGTACCAAAGCTGGACTTAGACATAATTTCACTCTCACAACATTATGGCTGGTTGGAGACAGTCCGAACCACAAGTACCGGGTCCATGGTTCTGGCCGTATACTGGGGGGACGGGGACGACTCCCATTAACCCCTGACTATACCGGGGATACGCTTATCACAATGCCTTTCTGGTCTGTGCTGAAGCAGGGCATTCTGGCAGGCAAGTGGCTTGACCTTTATTAGTGAGCCTGGTTACCCCCTCTGGAACCACAGACTTAGAAATCGCCAGCTCATATACAGTGCATAAAATATATTTATATATATACCCTTATACACCATTTTAATAAAAAATATCACAAAATTCTTCTAAGTCTCTCGGGAAGAGTGAAAGACGCGCACGTTCATTTTCAGAGCTCCTAGACCTTCCTATAAGATGTTAGCCAAAAAGTAGCTTCGAAAAACGCTTAGGTTAAGTTTCAGAGTTGCTTCTAATGTACCAAAGCTGGACGTAGACATAATGTCACTCTCACAACATTATGGCTGGTTGGAGACAGTCCGAACCACAAGTACCGGGTCCATGGTTCTGGCCGTATACTGGGGGGACGGGGACGACTCCCATTAACCCCTGACTATACCGGGGATACGCTTATCACAATGCCTTTCTGGTCTGTGCTGAAGCAGGGCATTCTGGCAGCCAAGTGGCTTGACCTTTATTAGTGAGCCTGGTTACCCCCTCTCGGAACCACAGACTTAGAAATCGCCAGCTCATATACAGTGCATAAAATATATTTATATATATACCCTTATACACCATTTTAATAAAAAAAATCTCAAAATTCTTCTAAGTCTCTCGGGAAGAGTGAAAGACGCGCACGTTCATTTTCAGAGCTCCTAGACCTTCCTATAAGAAGTTAGCTAAAAAGTAGCTTCGAAAAACGCTTAGGTTAAGTTTCAGAGTTGCTTCTAATGTACCAAAGCTGGACTTAGACATAATTTCACTCTCACAACATTATGGCTGGTTGGAGACAGTCCGAACCACAAGTACCGGGTCCATGGTTCTGGCCGTATACTGGGGGGACGGGGACGACTCCCATTAACCCCTGACTATACCAGGGATACGCTTATCACAATGCCTTTCTGCTCTGTGCTGAAGCAGGGCATTCTGGCAGGCAAGTGGCTTGACCTTTATTAGTGAGCCTGGTTACCCCCTCTGGAACCACAGACTTAGAAATCGCCAGCTCATATACAGTGCATAAAATATATTTATATATATACCCTTATACACCATTTTAATAAAAAATATCACAAAATTCTTCTAAGTCCCTCGGGAAGAGTGAAAGACGCGCACGTTCATTTTCAGAGCTCCTAGACCTTCCTATAAGAAGTTAGCCAAAAAGTAGCTTCGAAAAACGCTTAGGTTAAGTTTCAGAGTTGCTTCTAATGTACCAAAGCTGGACGTAGACATAATGTCACTCTCACAACATTATGGCTGGTTGGAGACAGTCCGAACCACAAGTACCGGGTCCATGGTTCTGGCCGTATACTGGGGGGACGGGGACGACTCCCATTAACCCCTGACTATACCGGGGATACGCTTATCACAATGCCTTTCTGGTCTGTGCTGAAGCAGGGCATTCTGGCAGCCAAGTGGCTTGACCTTTATTAGTGAGCCTGGTTACCCCCTCTCGGAACCACAGACTTAGAAATCGCCAGCTCATATACAGTGCATAAAATATATTTATATATATACCCTTATACACCATTTTAATAAAAAATATCTCAAAATTCTTCTAAGTCTCTCGGGAAGAGTGAAAGACGCGCACGTTCATTTTCAGAGCTCCTAGACCTTCCTATAAGAAGTTAGCTAAAAAGTAGCTTCGAAAAACGCTTAGGTTAAGTTTCAGAGTTGCTTCTAATGTACCAAAGCTGGACTTAGACATAATTTCACTCTCACAACATTATGGCTGGTTGGAGACAGTCCGAACCACAAGTACCGGGTCCATGGTTCTGGCCGTATACTGGGGGGACGGGGACGACTCCCATTAACCCCTGACTATACCAGGGATACGCTTATCACAATGCCTTTCTGGTCTGTGCTGAAGCAGGGCATTCTGGCAGGCAAGTGGCTTGACCTTTATTAGTGAGCCTGGTTACCCCCTCTGGAACCACAGACTTAGAAATCGCCAGCTCATATACAGTGCATAAAATATATTTATATATATACCCTTATACACCATTTTAATAAAAAATATCTCAAAATTCTTCTAAGTCTCTCGGGAAGAGTGAAAGACGCGCACGTTCATTTTCAGAGCTCCTAGACCTTCCTATAAGAAGTTAGCTAAAAAGTAGCTTCGAAAAACGCTTAGGTTAAGTTTCAGAGTTGCTTCTAATGTACCAAAGCTGGACTTAGACATAATTTCACTCTCACAACATTATGGCTGGTTGGAGACAGTCCGAACCACAAGTACCGGGTCCATGGTTCTGGCCGTATACTGGGGGGACGGGGACGACTCCCATTAACCCCTGACTATACCGGGGATACACTTATCACAATGCCTTTCTGGTCTGTGCTGAAGCAGGGCATTCTGGCAGGCAAGTGGCTTGACCTTTATTAGTGAGCCTGGTTACCCCCTCTCGGAACCACAGACTTAGAAATCGCCAGCTCATATACAGTGCATAAAATATATTTATATATATACCCTTATACACCATTTTAATAAAAAATATCACAAAATTCTTCTAAGTCCCTCGGGAAGAGAGAAAGACGCGTACGTTCATTTTCAGAGCTCCTAGACCTTCCTATAAGAAGTTAGCTAAAAAGTAGCTTCGAAAAACGCTTAGGTTAAGTTTCAGAGTTGCTTCTAATGTACCAAAGCTGGACTTAGACATAATTTCACTCTCACAACATTATGGCTGGTTGGAGACAGTCCGAACCACAAGTACCGGGTCCATGGTTCTGGCCGTATACTGGGGGGACGGGGACGACTCCCATTAACCCCTGACTATACCGGGGATACGCTTATCACAATGCCTTTCTGGTCTGTGCTGAAGCAGGGCATTCTGGCAGCCAAATGGCTTGACCTTTATTAGTGAGCCTGGTTACCCCCTCTCGGAACCACAGACTTAGAAATCGCCAGCTCATATACAGTGCATAAAATATATTTATATATATACCCTTATACACCATTTTAATAAAAAAATATCACAAAATTCTTCTAAGTCTCTCGGGAAGAGTGAAAGACGCGCACGTTCATTTTCAGAGCTTCTATACCTTCCTATAAGAAGTTAGCCAAAAAGTAGCTTCGAAAAACGCTTAGGTTAAGTTTCAGAGTTGCTTCTAATGTACCAAAGCTGGACTTAGACATAATTTCACTCTCACAACATTATGGCTGGTTGGAGACAGTCCGAACCACAAGTACCGGGTCCATGGTTCTGGCCGTATACTGGGGGGACGGGGACGACTCCCATTAACCCCTGACTATACCGGGGATACGCTTATCACAATGCCTTTCTGGTCTGTGCTGAAGCAGGGCATTCTGGCAGCCAAGTGGCTTGACCTTTATTAGTGAGCCTGGTTACCCCCTCTCGGAACCACAGACTTAGAAATCGCCAGCTCATATACAGTGCATAAAATATATTTATATATATACCCTTATACACCATTTTAATAAAAAATATCTCAAAATTCTTCTAAGTCTCTCGGGAAGAGTGAAAGACGCGCACGTTCATTTTCAGAGCTCCTAGACCTTCCTATAAGAAGTTAGCTAAAAAGTAGCTTCGAAAAACGCTTAGGTTAAGTTTCAGAGTTGCTTCTAATGTACCAAAGCTGGACTTAGACATAATTTCACTCTCACAACATTATGGCTGGTTGGAGACAGTCCGAACCACAAGTACCGGGTCCATGGTTCTGGCCGTATACTGGGGGGACGGGGACGACTCCCATTAACCCCTGACTATACCAGGGATACGCTTATCACAATGCCTTTCTGGTCTGTGCTGAAGCAGGGCATTCTGGCAGGCAAGTGGCTTGACCTTTATTAGTGAGCCTGGTTACCCCCTCTGGAACCACAGACTTAGAAATCGCCAGCTCATATACAGTGCATAAAATATATTTATATATATACCCTTATACACCATTTTAATAAAAAATATCTCAAAATTCTTCTAAGTCTCTCGGGAAGAGTGAAAGACGCGCACGTTCATTTTCAGAGCTCCTAGACCTTCCTATAAGAAGTTAGCTAAAAAGTAGCTTCGAAAAACGCTTAGGTTAAGTTTCAGAGTTGCTTCTAATGTACCAAAGCTGGACTTAGACATAATTTCACTCTCACAACATTATGGCTGGTTGGAGACAGTCCGAACCACAAGTACCGGGTCCATGGTTCTGGCCGTATACTGGGGGGACGGGGACGACTCCCATTAACCCCTGACTATACCGGGGATACACTTATCACAATGCCTTTCTGGTCTGTGCTGAAGCAGGGCATTCTGGCAGGCAAGTGGCTTGACCTTTATTAGTGAGCCTGGTTACCCCCTCTCGGAACCACAGACTTAGAAATCGCCAGCTCATATACAGTGCATAAAATATATTTATATATATACCCTTATACACCATTTTAATAAAAAATATCACAAAATTCTTCTAAGTCCCTCGGGAAGAGAGAAAGACGCGTACGTTCATTTTCAGAGCTCCTAGACCTTCCTATAAGAAGTTAGCTAAAAAGTAGCTTCGAAAAACGCTTAGGTTAAGTTTCAGAGTTGCTTCTAATGTACCAAAGCTGGACTTAGACATAATTTCACTCTCACAACATTATGGCTGGTTGGAGACAGTCCGAACCACAAGTACCGGGTCCATGGTTCTGGCCGTATACTGGGGGGACGGGGACGACTCCCATTAACCCCTGACTATACCAGGGATACGCTTATCACAATGCCTTTCTGGTCTGTGCTGAAGCAGGGCATTCTGGCAGGCAAGTGGCTTGACCTTTATTAGTGAGCCTGGTTACCCCCTCTGGAACCACAGACTTAGAAATCGCCAGCTCATATACAGTGCATAAAATATATTTATATATATACCCTTATACACCATTTTAATAAAAAATATCACAAAATTCTTCTAAGTCCCTCGGGAAGAGTGAAAGACGCGCACGTTCATTTTCAGAGCTCCTAGACCTTCCTATAAGAAGTTAGCCAAAAAGTAGCTTCGAAAAACGCTTAGGTTAAGTTTCAGAGTTGCTTCTAATGTACCAAAGCTGGACGTAGACATAATGTCACTCTCACAACATTATGGCTGGTTGGAGACAGTCCGAACCACAAGTACCGGGTCCATGGTTCTGGCCGTATACTGGGGGGACGGGGACGACTCCCATTAACCCCTGACTATACCGGGGATACGCTTATCACAATGCCTTTCTGGTCTGTGCTGAAGCAGGGCATTCTGGCAGCCAAGTGGCTTGACCTTTATTAGTGAGCCTGGTTACCCCCTCTCGGAACCACAGACTTAGAAATCGCCAGCTCATATACAGTGCATAAAATATATTTATATATATACCCTTATACACCATTTTAATAAAAAATATCTCAAAATTCTTCTAAGTCTCTCGGGAAGAGTGAAAGACGCGCACGTTCATTTTCAGAGCTCCTAGACCTTCCTATAAGAAGTTAGCTTAAAAGTAGCTTCGAAAAACGCTTAGGTTAAGTTTCAGAGTTGCTTCTAATGTACCAAAGCTGGACTTAGACATAATTTCACTCTCACAACATTATGGCTGGTTGGAGACAGTCCGAACCACAAGTACCGGGTCCATGGTTCTGGCCGTATACTGGGGGGACGGGGACGACTCCCATTAACCCCTGACTATACCAGGGATACGCTTATCACAATGCCTTTCTGGTCTGTGCTGAAGCAGGGCATTCTGGCAGGCAAGTGGCTTGACCTTTATTAGTGAGCCTGGTTACCCCCTCTGGAACCACAGACTTAGAAATCGCCAGCTCATATACAGTGCATAAAATATATTTATATATATACCCTTATACACCATTTTAATAAAAAATATCTCAAAATTCTTCTAAGTCTCTCGGGAAGAGTGAAAGACGCGCACGTTCATTTTCAGAGCTCCTAGACCTTCCTATAAGAAGTTAGCTAAAAAGTAGCTTCGAAAAACGCTTAGGTTAAGTTTCAGAGTTGCTTCTAATGTACCAAAGCTGGACTTAGACATAATTTCACTCTCACAACATTATGGCTGGTTGGAGACAGTCCGAACCACAAGTACCGGGTCCATGGTTCTGGCCGTATACTGGGGGGACGGGGACGACTCCCATTAACCCCTGACTATACCGGGGATACACTTATCACAATGCCTTTCTGGTCTGTGCTGAAGCAGGGCATTCTGGCAGGCAAGTGGCTTGACCTTTATTAGTGAGCCTGGTTACCCCCTCTCGGAACCACAGACTTAGAAATCGCCAGCTCATATACAGTGCATAAAATATATTTATATATATACCCTTATACACCATTTTAATAAAAAATATCACAAAATTCTTCTAAGTCCCTCGGGAAGAGAGAAAGACGCGTACGTTCATTTTCAGAGCTCCTAGACCTTCCTATAAGAAGTTAGCTAAAAAGTAGCTTCGAAAAACGCTTAGGTTAAGTTTCAGAGTTGCTTCTAATGTACCAAAGCTGGACTTAGACATAATTTCACTCTCACAACATTATGGCTGGTTGGAGACAGTCCGAACCACAAGTACCGGGTCCATGGTTCTGGCCGTATACTGGGGGGACGGGGACGACTCCCATTAACCCCTGACTATACCGGGGATACGCTTATCACAATGCCTTTCTGGTCTGTGCTGAAGCAGGGCATTCTGGCAGCCAAATGGCTTGACCTTTATTAGTGAGCCTGGTTACCCCCTCTCGGAACCACAGACTTAGAAATCGCCAGCTCATATACAGTGCATAAAATATATTTATATATATACCCTTATACACCATTTTAATAAAAAATATCACAAAATTCTTCTAAGTCCCTCGGGAAGAGAGAAAGACGCGTACGTTCATTTTCAGAGCTCCTAGACCTTCCTATAAGAAGTTAGCTAAAAAGTAGCTTCGAAAAACGCTTAGGTTAAGTTTCAGAGTTGCTTCTAATGTACCAAAGCTGGACTTAGACATAATTTCACTCTCACATCACATTATGGCTGGTTGGAGACAGTCCGAACCACAAGTACCGGGTCCATGGTTCTGGCCGTATACTGGGGGGACGGGGACGACTCCCATTAACCCCTGACTATACCGGGGATACGCTTATCACAATGCCTTTCTGGTCTGTGCTGAAGCAGGGCATTCTGGCAGCCAAATGGCTTGACCTTTATTAGTGAGCCTGGTTACCCCCTCTCGGAACCACAGACTTAGAAATCGCCAGCTCATATACAGTGCATAAAATATATTTATATATATACCCTTATACACCATTTTAATAAAAAAATATCACAAAATTCTTCTAAGTCTCTCGGGAAGAGTGAAAGACGCGCACGTTCATTTTCAGAGCTTCTAGACCTTCCTATAAGAAGTTAGCCAAAAAGTAGCTTCGAAAAACGCTTAGGTTAAGTTTCAGAGTTGCTTCTAATGTACCAAAGCTGGACTTAGACATAATTTCACTCTCACAACATTATGGCTGGTTGGAGACAGTCCGAACCACAAGTACCGGGTCCATGGTTCTGGCCGTATACTGGGGGGACGGGGACGACTCCCATTAACCCCTGACTATACCGGGGATACGCTTATCACAATGCCTTTCTGGTCTGTGCTGAAGCAGGGCATTCTGGCAGCCAAGTGGCTTGACCTTTATTAGTGAGCCTGGTTACCCCCTCTCGGAACCACAGACTTAGAAATCGCCAGCTCATATACAGTGCATAAAATATATTTATATATATACCCTTATACACCATTTTAATAAAAATATCACAAAATTCTTCTAAGTCCCTCGGAAAGAGTGAAAGACGCGCACGTTCATTTTCAGAGCTCCTAGACCTTCCTATTAGAAGTTAGCCAAAAAGTATCTTCGAAAAACGCTTAGGTTAAGTTTCAGAGTTGCTTCTAATGTACCAAAGCTGGACTTAGATATAATTTCACTCTCACAACATTATGGCTGGTTGGAGACAGTCCGAACCACAAGTACCGGGTCCATGGTTCTGGCCGTATACTGGGGGGACGGGGACGACTCCCATTAACCCCTGACTATACCGGGGATACGCTTATCACAATGCCTTTCTGGTCTGTGCTGAAGCAGGGCATTCTGGCAGCCAAGTGGCTTGACCTTTATTAGTGAGCCTGGTTACCCCCTCTCGGAACCACAGACTTAGAAATCGCCAGCTCATATACAGTGCATAAAATATATTTATATATATACCCTTATACACCATTTTAATAAAAAATATCACAAAATTCTTCTAAGTCCCTCGGGAAGAGAGAAAGACGCGTACGTTCATTTTCAGAGCTCCTAGACCTTCCTATAAGAAGTTAGCTAAAAAGTAGCTTCGAAAAACGCTTAGGTTAAGTTTCAGAGTTGCTTCTAATGTACCAAAGCTGGACTTAGACATAATTTCACTCTCACAACATTATGGCTGGTTGGAGACAGTCCGAACCACAAGTACCGGGTCCATGGTTCTGGCCGTATACTGGGGGGACGGGGACGACTCCCATTAACCCCTGACTATACCGGGGATACGCTTATCACAATGCCTTTCTGGTCTGTGCTGAAGCAGGGCATTCTGGCAGCCAAATGGCTTGACCTTTATTAGTGAGCCTGGTTACCCCCTCTCGGAACCACAGACTTAGAAATCGCCAGCTCATATACAGTGCATAAAATATATTTATATATATACCCTTATACACCATTTTAATAAAAAAATATCACAAAATTCTTCTAAGTCTCTCGGGAAGAGTGAAAGACGCGCACGTTCATTTTCAGAGCTTCTAGACCTTCCTATAAGAAGTTAGCCAAAAAGTAGCTTCGAAAAACGCTTAGGTTAAGTTTCAGAGTTGCTTCTAATGTACCAAAGCTGGACTTAGACATAATTTCACTCTCACAACATTATGGCTGGTTGGAGACAGTCCGAACCACAAGTACCGGGTCCATGGTTCTGGCCGTATACTGGGGGGACGGGGACGACTCCCATTAACCCCTGACTATACCGGGGATACGCTTATCACAATGCCTTTCTGGTCTGTGCTGAAGCAGGGCATTCTGGCAGCCAAGTGGCTTGACCTTTATTAGTGAGCCTGGTTACCCCCTCTCGGAACCACAGACTTAGAAATCGCCAGCTCATATACAGTGCATAAAATATATTTATATATATACCCTTATACACCATTTTAATAAAAAATATCACAAAATTCTTCTAAGTCCCTCGGGAAGAGGGAAAGACGCGCACGTTCATTTTCAGAGCTCCTAGACCTTCCTATAAGAAGTTAGCTAAAAAGTAGCTTCGAAAAACGCTTAGGTTAAGTTTCAGAGTTGCTTCTAATGTACCAAAGCTGGACGTAGACATAATTTCACTCTCACAACATTATGGCTGGTTGGAGAGGGTCCGAACCACAAGTACCGGGTCCATGGTTCTGGCCGTATACTGGGGGGACGGGGACGACTCCAATTAACCCCTGACTATACCGGGGATACGCTTATCACAATGCCTTTCTGGTCTGTGCTGAAGCAGAGCATTCTGGCAGCCAAGTGGCTTGACCTTTATTAGTGAGCCTGGTTACCCCCTCTCGGAACCACAGACTTAGAAATCGCCAGCTCATATACAGTGCATAAAATATATTTATATATATACCCTTATACACCATTTTAATAAAAAATATCACAAAATTCTTCTAAGTCCCTCGGAAAGAGTGAAAGACGCGCACGTTCATTTTCAGAGCTCCTAGACCTTCCTATTAGAAGTTAGCCAAAAAGTATCTTCGAAAAACGCTTAGGTTAAGTTTCAGAGTTGCTTCTAATGTACCAAAGCTGGACTTAGATATAATTTCACTCTCACAACATTATGGCTGGTTGGAGACAGTCCGAACCACAAGTACCGGGTCCATGGTTCTGGCCGTATACTGGGGGGACGGGGACGACTCCCATTAACCCCTGACTATACCGGGGATACGCTTATCACAATGCCTTTCTGGTCTGTGCTGAAGCAGGGCATTCTGGCAGCCAAGTGGCTTGACCTTTATTAGTGAGCCTGGTTACCCCCTCTCGGAACCACAGACTTAGAAATCGCCAGCTCATATACAGTGCATAAAATATATTTATATATATACCCTTATACACCATTTTAATAAAAAAATATCACAAAATTCTTCTAAGTCTCTCGGGAAGAGTGAAAGACGCGCACGTTCATTTTCAGAGCTCCTAGACCTTCCTATAAGAAGTTAGCCAAAAAGTAGCTTCGAAAAACGCTTAGGTTAAGTTTCAGAGTTGCTTCTAATGTACCAAAGCTGGACTTAGACATAATGTCACTCTCACAAAATTATGGCTGGTTGGAGACAGTCCGAACCACAAGTACCGGGTCCATGGTTCTGGCCGTATACTGGGGGGACGGGGACGACTCCCATTAACCCCTGACTATACCGGGGATACGCTTATCACAATGCCTTTCTGGTCTGTGCTGAAGCAGGGCATTCTGGCAGGCAAGTGGCTTGACCTTTATTAGTGAGCCTGGTTACCCCCTCTGGAACCACAGACTTAGAAATCGCCAGCTCATATACAGTGCATAAAATATATTTATATATATACCCTTATACACCATTTTAATAAAAAAATATCACAAAATTCTTCTAAGTCTCTCGGGAAGAGTGAAAGACGCGCACGTTCATTTTCAGAGCTCCTAGACCTTCCTATAAGAAGTTAGCCAAAAAGTAGCTTCGAAAAACGCTTAGGTTAAGTTTCAGAGTTGCTTCTAATGTACCAAAGCTGGACTTAGACATAATGTCACTCTCACAAAATTATGGCTGGTTGGAGACAGTCCGAACCACAAGTACCGGGTCCATGGTTTTGGCCGTATACTGGGGGGACGGGGACGACTCCCATTAACCCCTGACTATACCGGGGATACGCTTATCACAATGCCTTTCTGGTCTGTGCTGAAGCAGGGCATTCTGGCAGCCAAGTGGCTTGACCTTTATTAGTGAGCCTGGTTACCCCCTCTCGGAACCACAGACTTAGAAATCGCCAGCTCATATACAGTGCATAAAATATATTTATATATATACCCTTATACACCATTTTAATAAAAAAATATCACAAAATTCTTCTAAGTCTCTCGGGAAGAGTGAAAGACGCGCACGTTCATTTTCAGAGCTTCTAGACCTTCCTATAAGAAGTTAGCCAAAAAGTAGCTTCGAAAAACGCTTAGGTTAAGTTTCAGAGTTGCTTCTAATGTACCAAAGCTGGACTTAGACATAATTTCACTCTCACAACATTATGGCTGGTTGGAGACAGTCCGAACCACAAGTACCGGGTCCATGGTTCTGGCCGTATACTGGGGGGACGGGGACGACTCCCATTAACCCCTGACTATACCGGGGATACGCTTATCACAATGCCTTTCTGGTCTGTGCTGAAGCAGGGCATTCTGGCAGGCAAGTGGCTTGACCTTTATTAGTGAGCCTGGTTACCCCCTCTGGAACCACAGACTTAGAAATCGCCAGCTCATATACAGTGCATAAAATATATTTATATATATACCCTTATACACCATTTTAATAAAAAATATCACAAAATTCTTCTAAGTCTCTCGGGAAGAGTGAAAGACGCGCACGTTCATTTTCAGAGCTCCTAGACCTTCCTATAAGATGTTAGCCAAAAAGTAGCTTCGAAAAACGCTTAGGTTAAGTTTCAGAGTTGCTTCTAATGTACCAAAGCTGGACGTAGACATAATGTCACTCTCACAACATTATGGCTGGTTGGAGACAGTCCGAACCACAAGTACCGGGTCCATGGTTCTGGCCGTATACTGGGGGGACGGGGACGACTCCCATTAACCCCTGACTATACCGGGGATACGCTTATCACAATGCCTTTCTGGTCTGTGCTGAAGCAGGGCATTCTGGCAGCCAAGTGGCTTGACCTTTATTAGTGAGCCTGGTTACCCCCTCTCGGAACCACAGACTTAGAAATCGCCAGCTCATATACAGTGCATAAAATATATTTATATATATACCCTTATACACCATTTTAATAAAAAATATCTCAAAATTCTTCTAAGTCTCTCGGGAAGAGTGAAAGACGCGCACGTTCATTTTCAGAGCTCCTAGACCTTCCTATAAGAAGTTAGCTAAAAAGTAGCTTCGAAAAACGCTTAGGTTAAGTTTCAGAGTTGCTTCTAATGTACCAAAGCTGGACTTAGACATAATTTCACTCTCACAACATTATGGCTGGTTGGAGACAGTCCGAACCACAAGTACCGGGTCCATGGTTCTGGCCGTATACTGGGGGGACGGGGACGACTCCCATTAACCCCTGACTATACCAGGGATACGCTTATCACAATGCCTTTCTGCTCTGTGCTGAAGCAGGGCATTCTGGCAGGCAAGTGGCTTGACCTTTATTAGTGAGCCTGGTTACCCCC
This sequence comes from Ascaphus truei, assembly GCF_040206685.1. Lineage (NCBI taxonomy): Eukaryota > Metazoa > Chordata > Amphibia > Anura > Ascaphidae > Ascaphus > Ascaphus truei. Next base: position 889,744 of record NW_027457167.1, on the reverse strand, counting down.
TCTGGAACCACAGACTTAGAAATCGCCAGCTCATATACAGTGCATAAAATATATTTATATACCAGTATATACCCTTATACACCATTTTAATAAAAAATATCACAAAATTCTTCTAAGTCCCTCGGGAAGAGTGAAAGACGCGCACGTTCATTTTCAGAGCTCCTAGACCTTCCTATAAGAAGTTAGCCAAAAAGTAGCTTCGAAAAACGCTTAGGTTAAGTTTCAGAGTTGCTTCTAATGTACCAAAGCTGGACGTAGACATAATGTCACTCTCACAACATTATGGCTGGTTGGAGACAGTCCGAACCACAAGTACCGGGTCCATGGTTCTGGCCGTATACTGGGGGGACGGGGACGACTCCCATTAACCCCTGACTATACCGGGGATACGCTTATCACAATGCCTTTCTGGTCTGTGCTGAAGCAGGGCATTCTGGCAGCCAAGTGGCTTGACCTTTATTAGTGAGCCTGGTTACCCCCTCTCGGAACCACAGACTTAGAAATCGCCAGCTCATATACAGTGCATAAAATATATTTATATATATACCCTTATACACCATTTTAATAAAAAATATCTCAAAATTCTTCTAAGTCTCTCGGGAAGAGTGAAAGACGCGCACGTTCATTTTCAGAGCTCCTAGACCTTCCTATAAGAAGTTAGCTAAAAAGTAGCTTCGAAAAACGCTTAGGTTAAGTTTCAGAGTTGCTTCTAATGTACCAAAGCTGGACTTAGACATAATTTCACTCTCACAACATTATGGCTGGTTGGAGACAGTCCGAACCACAAGTACCGGGTCCATGGTTCTGGCCGTATACTGGGGGGACGGGGACGACTCCCATTAACCCCTGACTATACCAGGGATACGCTTATCACAATGCCTTTCTGGTCTGTGCTGAAGCAGGGCATTCTGGCAGGCAAGTGGCTTGACCTTTATTAGTGAGCCTGGTTACCCCCTCTGGAACCACAGACTTAGAAATCGCCAGCTCATATACAGTGCATAAAATATATTTATATATATACCCTTATACACCATTTTAATAAAAAATATCTCAAAATTCTTCTAAGTCTCTCGGGAAGAGTGAAAGACGCGCACGTTCATTTTCAGAGCTCCTAGACCTTCCTATAAGAAGTTAGCTAAAAAGTAGCTTCGAAAAACGCTTAGGTTAAGTTTCAGAGTTGCTTCTAATGTACCAAAGCTGGACTTAGACATAATTTCACTCTCACAACATTATGGCTGGTTGGAGACAGTCCGAACCACAAGTACCGGGTCCATGGTTCTGGCCGTATACTGGGGGGACGGGGACGACTCCCATTAACCCCTGACTATACCGGGGATACGCTTATCACAATGCCTTTCTGGTCTGTGCTGAAGCAGGGCATTCTGGCAGCCAAATGGCTTGACCTTTATTAGTGAGCCTGGTTACCCCCTCTCGGAACCACAGACTTAGAAATCGCCAGCTCATATACAGTGCATAAAATATATTTATATATATACCCTTATACACCATTTTAATAAAAAATATCACAAAATTCTTCTAAGTCCCTCGGGAAGAGAGAAAGACGCGTACGTTCATTTTCAGAGCTCCTAGACCTTCCTATAAGAAGTTAGCTAAAAAGTAGCTTCGAAAAACGCTTAGGTTAAGTTTCAGAGTTGCTTCTAATGTACCAAAGCTGGACTTAGACATAATTTCACTCTCACAACATTATGGCTGGTTGGAGACAGTCCGAACCACAAGTACCGGGTCCATGGTTCTGGCCGTATACTGGGGGGACGGGGACGACTCCCATTAACCCCTGACTATACCGGGGATACGCTTATCACAATGCCTTTCTGGTCTGTGCTGAAGCAGGGCATTCTGGCAGCCAAGTGGCTTGACCTTTATTAGTGAGCCTGGTTACCCCCTCTCGGAACCACAGACTTAGAAATCGCCAGCTCATATACAGTGCATAAAATATATTTATATATATACCCTTATACACCATTTTAATAAAAAATATCACAAAATTCTTCTAAGTCCCTCGGAAAGAGTGAAAGACGCGCACGTTCATTTTCAGAGCTCCTAGACCTTCCTATTAGAAGTTAGCCAAAAAGTATCTTCGAAAAACGCTTAGGTTAAGTTTCAGAGTTGCTTCTAATGTACCAAAGCTGGACTTAGATATAATTTCACTCTCACAACATTATGGCTGGTTGGAGACAGTCCGAACCACAAGTACCGGGTCCATGGTTCTGGCCGTATACTGGGGGGACGGGGACGACTCCCATTAACCCCTGACTATACCGGGGATACGCTTATCACAATGCCTTTCTGGTCTGTGCTGAAGCAGGGCATTCTGGCAGCCAAGTGGCTTGACCTTTATTAGTGAGCCTGGTTACCCCCTCTCGGAACCACAGACTTAGAAATCGCCAGCTCATATACAGTGCATAAAATATATTTATATATATACCCTTATACACCATTTTAATAAAAAAATATCACAAAATTCTTCTAAGTCTCTCGGGAAGAGTGAAAGACGCGCACGTTCATTTTCAGAGCTCCTAGACCTTCCTATAAGAAGTTAGCCAAAAAGTAGCTTCGAAAAACGCTTAGGTTAAGTTTCAGAGTTGCTTCTAATGTACCAAAGCTGGACTTAGACATAATGTCACTCTCACAAAATTATGGCTGGTTGGAGACAGTCCGAACCACAAGTACCGGGTCCATGGTTCTGGCCGTATACTGGGGGGACGGGGACGACTCCCATTAACCCCTGACTATACCGGGGATACGCTTATCACAATGCCTTTCTGGTCTGTGCTGAAGCAGGGCATTCTGGCAGGCAAGTGGCTTGACCTTTATTAGTGAGCCTGGTTACCCCCTCTGGAACCACAGACTTAGAAATCGCCAGCTCATATACAGTGCATAAAATATATTTATATATATACCCTTATACACCATTTTAATAAAAAAATATCACAAAATTCTTCTAAGTCTCTCGGGAAGAGTGAAAGACGCGCACGTTCATTTTCAGAGCTCCTAGACCTTCCTATAAGAAGTTAGCCAAAAAGTAGCTTCGAAAAACGCTTAGGTTAAGTTTCAGAGTTGCTTCTAATGTACCAAAGCTGGACTTAGACATAATGTCACTCTCACAAAATTATGGCTGGTTGGAGACAGTCCGAACCACAAGTACCGGGTCCATGGTTTTGGCCGTATACTGGGGGGACGGGGACGACTCCCATTAACCCCTGACTATACCGGGGATACGCTTATCACAATGCCTTTCTGGTCTGTGCTGAAGCAGGGCATTCTGGCAGGCAAGTGGCTTGACCTTTATTAGTGAGCCTGGTTACCCCCTCTGGAACCACAGACTTAGAAATCGCCAGCTCATATACAGTGCATAAAATATATTTATATATATACCCTTATACACCATTTTAATAAAAAATATCACAAAATTCTTCTACTGTAAGTCTCTCGGGAAGAGTGAAAGACGCGCACGTTCATTTTCAGAGCTCCTAGACCTTCCTATAAGATGTTAGCCAAAAAGTAGCTTCGAAAAACGCTTAGGTTAAGTTTCAGAGTTGCTTCTAATGTACCAAAGCTGGACTTAGACATAATGTCACTCTCACAACATTATGGCTGGTTGGAGACAGTCCGAACCACAAGTACCGGGTCCATGGTTTTGGCCGTATACTGGGGGGATGGGGATGACTGCCATTAACCCCTGACTATACCGGGGATACGCTTATCACAATGCCTTTCTGGTCTGTGCTGAAGCAGGGCATTCTGGCAGCCAAGTGGCTTGACCTTTATTAGTGAGCCTGGTTACCCCCTCTCGGAACCACAGACTTAGAAATCGCCAGCTCATATACAGTGCATAAAATATATTTATATATATACCCTTATACACCATTTTAATAAAAAATATCACAAAATTCTTCTAAGTCTCTCGGGAAGAGTGAAAGACGCGCACGTTCATTTTCAGAGCTCCTAGACCTTCCTATAAGAAGTTAGCTAAAAAGTAGCTTCGAAAAACGCTTAGGTTAAGTTTCAGAGTTGCTTCTAATGTACCAAAGCTGGACTTAGACATAATTTCACTCTCACAACATTATGGCTGGTTGGAGAGGGTCCGAACCACAAGTACCGGGTCCATGGTTCTGGCCGTATACTGGGGGGACGGGGACGACTCCAATTAACCCCTGACTATACCGGGGATACGCTTATCACAATGCCTTTCTGGTCTGTGCTGAAGCAGGGCATTCTGGCAGCCAAGTGGCTTGACCTTTATTAGTGAGCCTGGTTACCCCCTCTCGGAACCACAGACTTAGAAATCGCCAGCTCATATACAGTGCATAAAATATATTTATATATATACCCTTATACACCATTTTAATAAAAAATATCACAAAATTCTTCTAAGTCCCTCGGAAAGAGTGAAAGACGCGCACGTTCATTTTCAGAGCTCCTAGACCTTCCTATTAGAAGTTAGCCAAAAAGTATCTTCGAAAAACGCTTAGGTTAAGTTTCAGAGTTGCTTCTAATGTACCAAAGCTGGACTTAGATATAATTTCACTCTCACAACATTATGGCTGGTTGGAGACAGTCCGAACCACAAGTACCGGGTCCATGGTTCTGGCCGTATACTGGGGGGACGGGGACGACTCCCATTAACCCCTGACTATACCGGGGATACGCTTATCACAATGCCTTTCTGGTCTGTGCTGAAGCAGGGCATTCTGGCAGCCAAGTGGCTTGACCTTTATTAGTGAGCCTGGTTACCCCCTCTCGGAACCACAGACTTAGAAATCGCCAGCTCATATACAGTGCATAAAATATATTTATATATATACCCTTATACACCATTTTAATAAAAAAATATCACAAAATTCTTCTAAGTCTCTCGGGAAGAGTGAAAGACGCGCACGTTCATTTTCAGAGCTCCTAGACCTTCCTATAAGAAGTTAGCCAAAAAGTAGCTTCGAAAAACGCTTAGGTTAAGTTTCAGAGTTGCTTCTAATGTACCAAAGCTGGACTTAGACATAATGTCACTCTCACAAAATTATGGCTGGTTGGAGACAGTCCGAACCACAAGTACCGGGTCCATGGTTTTGGCCGTATACTGGGGGGACGGGGACGACTCCCATTAACCCCTGACTATACCGGGGATACGCTTATCACAATGCCTTTCTGGTCTGTGCTGAAGCAGGGCATTCTGGCAGCCAAGTGGCTTGACCTTCATTAGTGAGCCTGGTTACCCCCTCTCGGAACCACAGACTTAGAAATCGCCAGCTCATATACAGTGCATAAAATATATTTATATATATACCCTTATACACCATTTTAATAAAAAATATCACAAAATTCTTCTAAGTCTCTCGGGAAGAGTGAAAGACGTGCACGTTCATTTTCAGAGCTCCTAGACCTTCCTATAAGAAGTTAGCTAAAAAGTAGCTTCGAAAAACGCTTAGGTTAAGTTTCAGAGTTGCTTCTAATGTACCAAAGCTGGACTTAGACATAATTTCACTCTCACAACATTATGGCTGGTTGGAGACAGTCCGAACCACAAGTACCGGGTCCATGGTTCTGGCCGTATACTGGGGGGACGGGGACGACTCCCATTAACCCCTGACTATACCGGGGATACGCTTATCACAATGCCTTTCTGGTCTGTGCTGAAGCAGGGCATTCTGGCAGCCAAGTGGCTTGACCTTTATTAGTGAGCCTGGTTACCCCCTCTCGGAACCACAGACTTAGAAATCGCCAGCTCATATACAGTGCATAAAATATATTTATATATATACCCTTATACACCATTTTAATAAAAAATATCACAAAATTCTTCTAAGTCCCTCGGAAAGAGTGAAAGACGCGCACGTTCATTTTCAGAGCTCCTAGACCTTCCTATTAGAAGTTAGCCAAAAAGTATCTTCGAAAAACGCTTAGGTTAAGTTTCAGAGTTGCTTCTAATGTACCAAAGCTGGACTTAGATATAATTTCACTCTCACAACATTATGGCTGGTTGGAGACAGTCCGAACCACAAGTACCGGGTCCATGGTTCTGGCCGTATACTGGGGGGACGGGGACGACTCCCATTAACCCCTGACTATACCGGGGATACGCTTATCACAATGCCTTTCTGGTCTGTGCTGAAGCAGGGCATTCTGGCAGCCAAGTGGCTTGACCTTTATTAGTGAGCCTGGTTACCCCCTCTCGGAACCACAGACTTAGAAATCGCCAGCTCATATACAGTGCATAAAATATATTTATATATATACCCTTATACACCATTTTAATAAAAAAATATCACAAAATTCTTCTAAGTCTCTCGGGAAGAGTGAAAGACGCGCACGTTCATTTTCAGAGCTCCTAGACCTTCCTATAAGAAGTTAGCCAAAAAGTAGCTTCGAAAAACGCTTAGGTTAAGTTTCAGAGTTGCTTCTAATGTACCAAAGCTGGACTTAGACATAATGTCACTCTCACAAAATTATGGCTGGTTGGAGACAGTCCGAACCACAAGTACCGGGTCCATGGTTTTGGCCGTATACTGGGGGGACGGGGACGACTCCCATTAACCCCTGACTATACCGGGGATACGCTTATCACAATGCCTTTCTGGTCTGTGCTGAAGCAGGGCATTCTGGCAGCCAAGTGGCTTGACCTTCATTAGTGAGCCTGGTTACCCCCTCTCGGAACCACAGACTTAGAAATCGCCAGCTCATATACAGTGCATAAAATATATTTATATATATACCCTTATACACCATTTTAATAAAAAATATCACAAAATTCTTCTAAGTCTCTCGGGAAGAGTGAAAGACGTGCACGTTCATTTTCAGAGCTCCTAGACCTTCCTATAAGAAGTTAGCTAAAAAGTAGCTTCGAAAAACGCTTAGGTTAAGTTTCAGAGTTGCTTCTAATGTACCAAAGCTGGACTTAGACATAATTTCACTCTCACAACATTATGGCTGGTTGGAGACAGTCCGAACCACAAGTACCGGGTCCATGGTTCTGGCCGTATACTGGGGGGACGGGGACGACTCCCATTAACCCCTGACTATACCGGGGATACGCTTATCACAATGCCTTTCTGGTCTGTGCTGAAGCAGGGCATTCTGGCAGCCAAGTGGCTTGACCTTTATTAGTGAGCCTGGTTACCCCCTCTCGGAACCACAGACTTAGAAATCGCCAGCTCATATACAGTGCATAAAATATATTTATATATATACCCTTATACACCATTTTAATAAAAAAATATCACAAAATTCTTCTAAGTCTCTCGGGAAGAGTGAAAGACGCGCACGTTCATTTTCAGAGCTCCTAGACCTTCCTATAAGAAGTTAGCCAAAAAGTAGCTTCGAAAAACGCTTAGGTTAAGTTTCAGAGTTGCTTCTAATGTACCAAAGCTGGACTTAGACATAATGTCACTCTCACAAAATTATGGCTGGTTGGAGACAGTCCGAACCACAAGTACCGGGTCCATGGTTTTGGCCGTATACTGGGGGGACGGGGACGACTCCCATTAACCCCTGACTATACCGGGGATACGCTTATCACAATGCCTTTCTGGTCTGTGCTGAAGCAGGGCATTCTGGCAGCCAAGTGGCTTGACCTTCATTAGTGAGCCTGGTTACCCCCTCTCGGAACCACAGACTTAGAAATCGCCAGCTCATATACAGTGCATAAAATATATTTATATATATACCCTTATACACCATTTTAATAAAAAATATCACAAAATTCTTCTAAGTCTCTCGGGAAGAGTGAAAGACGTGCACGTTCATTTTCAGAGCTCCTAGACCTTCCTATAAGAAGTTAGCTAAAAAGTAGCTTCGAAAAACGCTTAGGTTAAGTTTCAGAGTTGCTTCTAATGTACCAAAGCTGGACTTAGACATAATTTCACTCTCACAACATTATGGCTGGTTGGAGACAGTCCGAACCACAAGTACCGGGTCCATGGTTCTGGCCGTATACTGGGGGGACGGGGACGACTCCCATTAACCCCTGACTATACCGGGGATACGCTTATCACAATGCCTTTCTGGTCTGTGCTGAAGCAGGGCATTCTGGCAGCCAAGTGGCTTGACCTTTATTAGTGAGCCTGGTTACCCCCTCTCGGAACCACAGACTTAGAAATCGCCAGCTCATATACAGTGCATAAAATATATTTATATATATACCCTTATACACCATTTTAATAAAAAATATCACAAAATTCTTCTAAGTCCCTCGGGAAGAGGGAAAGACGCGCACGTTCATTTTCAGAGCTCCTAGACCTTCCTATAAGAAGTTAGCTAAAAAGTAGCTTCGAAAAACGCTTAGGTTAAGTTTCAGAGTTGCTTCTAATGTACCAAAGCTGGACTTAGACATAATTTCACTCTCACAACATTATGGCTGGTTGGAGAGGGTCCGAACCACAAGTACCGGGTACATGGTTCTGGCCGTATACTGGGGGGACGGGGACGACTCCCATTAACCCCTGACTATACCGGGGATACGCTTATCACAATGCCTTTCTGGTCTGTGCTGAAGCAGGGCATTCTGGCAGCCAAGTGGCTTGACCTTCATTAGTGAGCCTGGTTACCCCCTCTCGGAACCACAGACTTAGAAATCGCCAGCTCATATACAGTGCATAAAATATATTTATATATATACCCTTATACACCATTTTAATAAAAAATATCACAAAATTCTTCTAAGTCTCTCGGGAAGAGTGAAAGACGTGCACGTTCATTTTCAGAGCTCCTAGACCTTCCTATAAGAAGTTAGCTAAAAAGTAGCTTCGAAAAACGCTTAGGTTAAGTTTCAGAGTTGCTTCTAATGTACCAAAGCTGGACTTAGACATAATTTCACTCTCACAACATTATGGCTGGTTGGAGACAGTCCGAACCACAAGTACCGGGTCCATGGTTCTGGCCGTATACTGGGGGGACGGGGACGACTCCCATTAACCCCTGACTATACCGGGGATACGCTTATCACAATGCCTTTCTGGTCTGTGCTGAAGCAGGGCATTCTGGCAGCCAAGTGGCTTGACCTTTATTAGTGAGCCTGGTTACCCCCTCTCGGAACCACAGACTTAGAAATCGCCAGCTCATATACAGTGCATAAAATATATTTATATATATACCCTTATACACCATTTTAATAAAAAATATCACAAAATTCTTCTAAGTCCCTCGGGAAGAGGGAAAGACGCGCACGTTCATTTTCAGAGCTCCTAGACCTTCCTATAAGAAGTTAGCTAAAAAGTAGCTTCGAAAAACGCTTAGGTTAAGTTTCAGAGTTGCTTCTAATGTACCAAAGCTGGACTTAGACATAATTTCACTCTCACAACATTATGGCTGGTTGGAGAGGGTCCGAACCACAAGTACCGGGTCCATGGTTCTGGCCGTATACTGGGGGGACGGGGACGACTCCCATTAACCCCTGACTATACCGGGGATACGCTTATCACAATGCCTTTCTGGTCTGTGCTGAAGCAGGGCATTCTGGCAGCCAAGTGGCTTGACCTTTATTAGTGAGCCTGGTTACCCCCTCTCGGAACCACAGACTTAGAAATCGCCAGCTCATATACAGTGCATAAAATATATTTATATATATACCCTTATACACCATTTTAATAAAAAATATCACAAAATTCTTCTAAGTCCCTCGGGAAGAGAGAAAGACGCGTACGTTCATTTTCAGAGCTCCTAGACCTTCCTATAAGAAGTTAGCTAAAAAGTAGCTTCGAAAAACGCTTAGGTTAAGTTTCAGAGTTGCTTCTAATGTACCAAAGCTGGACTTAGACATAATTTCACTCTCACAACATTATGGCTGGTTGGAGACAGTCCGAACCACAAGTACCGGGTCCATGGTTCTGGCCGTATACTGGGGGGACGGGGACGACTCCCATTAACCCCTGACTATACCGGGGATACGCTTATCACAATGCCTTTCTGGTCTGTGCTGAAGCAGGGCTTTCTGGCAGCCAAATGGCTTGACCTTTATTAGTGAGCCTGGTTACCCCCTCTCGGAACCACAGACTTAGAAATCGCCAGCTCATATACAGTGCATAAAATATATTTATATATATACCCTTATACACCATTTTAATAAAAAATATCACAAAATTCTTCTAATTCCCTCGGAAAGAGTGAAAGACGCGCACCTTTATTTTCAGAGCTCCTACACCTTCCTATAAGAAGTTAGCCAAAAAGTAGCTTCGAAAAACGCTTAGGTTAAGTTTCAGAGTTGCTTCTAATGTACCAAAGCTGGACTTAGATATAATTTCACTCTCACAACATTATGGCTGGTTGGAGACAGTCCGAACCACAAGTGCCGGGTCCATGGTTCTGGCCGTATACTGGGGGGACGGGGACGACTCCCATTAACCCCTGACTATACCGGGGATACGCTTATCACAATACCTTTCTGGTCTGTGCTGAAGCAGGGCATTCTGGCAGCCAAGTGGCTTGACCTTTATTAGTGAGCCTGGTTACCCCCTCTCGGAACCACAGACTTAGAAATCGCCAGCTCATATACAGTGCATAAAATATATTTATATATATACCCTTATACACCATTTTAATAAAAAAATATCACAAAATTCTTCTAAGTCTCTCGGGAAGAGTGAAAGACGCGCACGTTTATTTTCAGAGCTCCTAGACCTTCCTATAAGAAGTTAGCCAAAAAGTAGCTTCGAAAAACGCTTAGGTTAAGTTTCAGAGTTGCTTCTAATGTACCAAAGCTGGACTTAGACATAATTTCACTCTCACAACATTATGGCTGGTTGGAGACAGTCCGAACCACAAGTACCGGGTCCATGGTTCTGGCCGTATACTGGGGCGACGGGGACGACTCCCATTAACCCCTGACTATACCGGGGATACGCTTATCACAATGCCTTTCTGGTCTGTGCTGAAGCAGGGCATTCTGGCAGGCAAGTGGCTTGACCTTTATTAGTGAGCCTGGTTACCCCCTCTGGAACCACAGACTTAGAAATCGCCAGCTCATATACAGTGCATAAAATATATTTATATATATACCCTTATACACCATTTTAATAAAACATATCACAAAATTCTTCTAAGTCCCTCGGGAAGAGTGAAAGACGCGTACGGTCATTTTCAGAGCTCCTACACCTTCCTATAAGAAGTTAGCCAAAAAGTAGCTTCGAAAAACGCTTAGGTTAAGTTTCAGAGTTGCTTCTAATGTACCAAAGCTGGACTTAGACATAATGTCACTCTCACAACATTATGGCTGGTTGGAGACAGTCCGAACCACAAGTACCGGGTCCATGGTTCTGGCCGTATACTGGGGGGACGGGGACGACTCCCATTAACCCCTGACTATACCGGGGATACGCTTATCACAATGCCTTTCTGGTCTGTGCTGAAGCAGGGCATTCTGGCAGCCAAGTGGCTTGACCTTTATTAGTGAGCCTGGTTACCCCCTCTCGGAACCACAGACTTAGAAATCGCCAGCTCATATACAGTGCATAAAATATATTTATATATATACCCTTATACACCATTTTAATAAAAAATATCACAAAATTCTTCTAATTCCCTCGGAAAGAGTGAAAGACGCGCACGTTTATTTTCAGAGATCCTAGACCTTCCTATAAGACGTTAGCCTAAAAGTAGCTTCGAAAAACGCTTAGGTTAAGTTTCAGAGTTGCTTCTAATGTACCAAAGCTGGACTTAGATATAATTTCACTCTCACAACATTATGGCTGGTTGGAGACAGTCCGAACCACAAGTACCGGGTCCATGGTTCTGGCCGTATACTGGGGGGACGGGGACGACTCCCATTAACCCCTGACTATACCGGGGATATGCTTATCACAATGCCTTTCTGGTCTGTGCTGAAGCAGGGCATTCTGGCAGCCAAGTGGCTTGACCTTTATTAGTGAGCCTGGTTACCCCCTCTCGGAACCACAGACTTAGAAATCGCCAGCTCATATACAGTGCATAAAATATATTTATATATATACCCTTATACACCATTTTAATAAAAAAATATCACAAAATTCTTCTAAGTCCCTTGGGAAGAGTGAAAGACGCGCACGTTCATTTTCAGAGCTCCTACACCTTCCTATAAGAAGTTAGCCAAAAAGTAGCTTCGAAAAACGCTTAGGTTAAGTTTCAGAGTTGCTTCTAATGTACCAAAGCTGGACTTAGATATAATTTCACTCTCACAACATTATGGCTGGTTGGAGACAGTCCGAACCACAAGTGCCGGGTCCATGGTTCTGGCCGTATACTGGGGGGACGGGGACGACTCCCATTAACCCCTGACTATACCGGGGATACGCTTATCACAATACCTTTCTGGTCTGTGCTGAAGCAGGGCATTCTGGCAGCCAAGTGGCTTGACCTTTATTAGTGAGCCTGGTTACCCCCTCTCGGAACCACAGACTTAGAAATCGCCAGCTCATATACAGTGCATAAAATATATTTATATATATACCCTTATACACCATTTTAATAAAAAAATATCACAAAATTCTTCTAAGTCTCTCGGGAAGAGTGAAAGACGCGCACGTTTATTTTCAGAGCTCCTAGACCTTCCTATAAGAAGTTAGCCAAAAAGTAGCTTCGAAAAACGCTTAGGTTAAGTTTCAGAGTTGCTTCTAATGTACCAAAGCTGGACTTAGACATAATTTCACTCTCACAACATTATGGCTGGTTGGAGACAGTCCGAACCACAAGTACCGGGTCCATGGTTCTGGCCGTATACTGGGGCGACGGGGACGACTCCCATTAACCCCTGACTATACCGGGGATACGCTTATCACAATGCCTTTCTGGTCTGTGCTGAAGCAGGGCATTCTGGCAGGCAAGTGGCTTGACCTTTATTAGTGAGCCTGGTTACCCCCTCTGGAACCACAGACTTAGAAATCGCCAGCTCATATACAGTGCATAAAATATATTTATATATATACCCTTATACACCATTTTAATAAAACATATCACAAAATTCTTCTAAGTCCCTCGGGAAGAGTGAAAGACGCGCACGTTCATTTTCAGAGCTCCTACACCTTCCTATAAGAAGTTAGCCAAAAAGTACTGTAGCTTCGAAAAACGCTTAGGTTAAGTTTCAGAGTTGCTTCTAATGTACCAAAGCTGGACTTAGACATAATGTCACTCTCACAACATTATGGCTGGTTGGAGACCGTCCGAACCACAAGTACCGGGTCCATGGTTCTGGCCGTATACTGGGGGGACGGGGACGACTCCCATTAACCCCTGACTATACCGGGAATACGCTTATCACAATGCCTTTCTGGTCTGTGCTGAAGCAGGGCATTCTGGCAGCCAAGTGGCTTGACCTTTATTAGTGAGCCTGGTTACCCCCTCTCGGAACCACAGACTTAGAAATCGCCAGCTCATATACAGTGCATAAAATATATTTATATATATACCCTTATACACCATTTTAATAAAAAATATCACAAAATTCTTCTAAGTCTCTCGGGAAGAGTGAAAGACGCGCACGTTCATTTTCAGAGCTCCTAGACCTTCCTATAAGAAGTTAGCTAAAAAGTAGCTTCGAAAAACGCTTAGGTTAAGTTTCAGAGTTGCTTCTAATGTACCAAAGCTGGACTTAGACATAATTTCACTCTCACAACATTATGGCTGGTTGGAGACAGTCCGAACCACAAGTACCGGGTCCATGGTTCTGGCCGTATACTGGGGGGACGGGGACGACTCCCATTAACCCCTGACTATACCGGGGATACGCTTATCACAATGCCTTTCTGGTCTGTGCTGAAGCAGGGCATTCTGGCAGCCAAGTGGCTTGACCTTTATTAGTGAGCCTGGTTACCCCCTCTCGGAACCACAGACTTAGAAATCGCCAGCTCATATACAGTGCATAAAATATATTTATATATATACCCTTATACACCATTTTAATAAAAAATATCACAAAATTCTTCTAAGTCCCTCGGGAAGAGAGAAAGACGCGTACGTTCATTTTCAGAGCTCCTAGACCTTCCTATAAGAAGATAGCTAAAAAGTAGCTTCGAAAAACGCTTAGGTTAAGTTTCAGAGTTGCTTCTAATGTACCAAAGCTGGACTTAGACATAATTTCACTCTCACAACATTATGGCTGGTTGGAGACAGTCCGAACCACAAGTACCGGGTCCATGGTTCTGGCCGTATACTGGCGGGACGGGGACGACTCCCATTAACCCCTGACTATACCGGGGATACGCTTATCACAATGCCTTTCTGGTCTGTGCTGAAGCAGGGCATTCTGGCAGCCAAGTGGCTTGACCTTTATTAGTGAGCCTGGTTACCCCCTCTCGGAACCACAGACTTAGAAATCGCCAGCTCATATACAGTGCATAAAATATATTTATATATATACCCTTATACACCATTTTAATAAAAAAATATCACAAAATTCTTCTAAGTCTCTCGGGAAGAGTGAAAGACGCGCACGTTCATTTTCAGAGCTCCTAGACCTTCCTATAAGACGTTAGCCAAAAAGTAGCTTCGAAAAACGCTTAGGTTAAGTTTCAGAGTTGCTTCTAATGTACCAAAGCTGGACTTAGACATAATTTCACTCTCACAACATTATGGCTGGTTGGAGACAGTCCGAACCACAAGTACCGGGTCCATGGTTCTGGCCGTATACTGGGGGGACGGGGACGACTCCCATTAACCCCTGACTATACCGGGGATACGCTTATCACAATGCCTTTCTGGTCTGTGCTGTTGCAGGGCATTCTGGCAGCCAAGTGGCTTGACCTTTATTAGTGAGCCTGGTTACCCCCTCTCGGAACCACAGACTTAGAAATCGCCAGCTCATATACAGTGCATAAAATATATTTATATATATACCCTTATACACCATTTTAATAAAAAAATATCACAAAATTCTTCTAAGTCTCTCGGGAAGAGTGAAAGACGCGCACGTTCATTTTCAGAGCTCCTAGACCTTCCTATAAGAAGTTAGCCAAAAAGTAGCTTCGAAAAACGCTTAGGTTAAGTTTCAGAGTTGCTTCTAATGTACCAAAGCTGGACTTAGACATAATTTCACTCTCACAACATTATGGCTGGTTGGAGACAGTCCGAACCACAAGTACCGGGTCCATGGTTCTGGCCGTATACTGGGGGGACGGGGACGACTCCCATTAACCCCTGATTATACCGGGGATACGCTTATCACAATGCCTTTCTGGTCTGTGCTGAAGCAGGGCATTCTGGCAGGCAAGTGGCTTGACCTTTATTAGTGAGCCTGGTTACCCCCTCTGGAACCACAGACTTAGAAATCGCCAGCTCATATACAGTGCATAAAATATATTTATATATATACCCTTATACACCATTTTAATAAAAAATATCACAAAATTCTTCTAAGTCCCTCGGGAAGAGTGAAAGACGCGCACGTTCATTTTCAGAGCTCCTAGACCTTCCTATAAGAAGTTAGCCAAAAAGTAGCTTCGAAAAACGCTTAGGTTAAGTTTCAGAGTTGCTTCTAATGTACCAAAGCTGGACGTAGACATAATGTCACTCTCACAACATTATGGCTGGTTGGAGACAGTCCGAACCACAAGTACCGGGTCCATGGTTCTGGCCGTATACTGGGGGGACGGGGACGACTCCCATTAACCCCTGACTATACCGGGGATACGCTTATCACAATGCCTTTCTGGTCTGTGCTGAAGCAGGGCATTCTGGCAGCCAAGTGGCTTGACCTTTATTAGTGAGCCTGGTTACCCCCTCTCGGAACCACAGACTTAGAAATCGCCAGCTCATATACAGTGCATAAAATATATTTATATATATACCCTTATACACCATTTTAATAAAAAATATCTCAAAATTCTTCTAAGTCTCTCGGGAAGAGTGAAAGACGCGCACGTTCATTTTCAGAGCTCCTAGACCTTCCTATAAGAAGTTAGCTAAAAAGTAGCTTCGAAAAACGCTTAGGTTAAGTTTCAGAGTTGCTTCTAATGTACCAAAGCTGGACTTAGACATAATTTCACTCTCACAACATTATGGCTGGTTGGAGACAGTCCGAACCACAAGTACCGGGTCCATGGTTCTGGCCGTATACTGGGGGGACGGGGACGACTCCCATTAACCCCTGACTATACCGGGGATACGCTTATCACAATGCCTTTCTGGTCTGTGCTGAAGCAGGGCATTCTGGCAGGCAAGTGGCTTGACCTTTATTAGTGAGCCTGGTTACCCCCTCTCGGAACCACAGACTTAGAAATCGCCAGCTCATATACAGTGCATAAAATATATTTATATATATACCCTTATACACCATTTTAATAAAAAATATCACAAAATTCTTCTAAGTCCCTCGGGAAGAGTGAAAGACGCGTACGTTCATTTTCAGAGCTCCTAGACCTTCCTATAAGAAGTTAGCTAAAAAGTAGCTTCGAAAAACGCTTAGGTTAAGTTTCAGAGTTGCTTCTAATGTACCAAAGCTGGACTTAGACATAATTTCACTCTCACAACATTATGGCTGGTTGGAGACAGTCCGAACCACAAGTACCGGGTCCATGGTTCTGGCCGTATACTGGGGGGACGGGGACGACTCCCATTAACCCCTGACTATACCGGGGATACGCTTATCACAATGCCTTTCTGGTCTGTGCTGAAGCAGGGCATTCTGGCAGCCAAGTGGCTTGACCTTTATTAGTGAGCCTGGTTACCCCCTCTCGGAACCACAGACTTAGAAATCGCCAGCTCATATACAGTGCATAAAATATATTTATATATATACCCTTATACACCATTTTAATAAAAAATATCACAAAATTCTTCTAAGTCCCTCGAGAAGAGTGAAAGACGCGTACGTTCATTTTCAGAGCTCCTAGACCTTCCTATAAGAAGTTAGCTAAAAAGTAGCTTCGAAAAACGCTTAGGTTAAGTTTCAGAGTTGCTTCTAATGTACCAAAGCTGGACTTAGACATAATTTCACTCTCACAACATTATGGCTGGTTGGAGACAGTCCGAACCACAAGTACCGGGTCCATGGTTCTGGCCGTATACTGGGGGGACGGGGACGACTCCCATTAACCCCTGACTATACCAGGGATACGCTTATCACAATGCCTTTCTGGTCTGTGCTGAAGCAGGGCATTCTGGCAGGCAAGTGGCTTGACCTTTATTAGTGAGCCTGGTTACCCCCTCTGGAACCACAGACTTAGAAATCGCCAGCTCATATACAGTGCATAAAATATATTTATATATATACCCTTATACACCATTTTAATAAAAAATATCACAAAATTCTTCTAAGTCCATCGGGAAGAGTGAAAGACGCGCACGTTCATTTTCAGAGCTCCTAGACCTTCCTATAAGAAGTTAGCCAGAAAGTAGCTTCGAAAAACGCTTAGGTTAAGTTTCAGAGTTGCTTCTAATGTACCAAAGCTGGACGTAGACATAATGTCACTCTCACAACATTATGGCTGGTTGGAGACAGTCCGAACCACAAGTACCGGGTCCATGGTTCTGGCCGTATACTGGGGGGACGGGGACGACTCCCATTAACCCCTGACTATACCGGGGATACGCTTATCACAATGCCTTTCTGGTCTGTGCTGAAGCAGGGCATTCTGGCAGCCAAGTGGCTTGACCTTTATTAGTGAGCCTGGTTACCCCCTCTCGGAACCACAGACTTAGAAATCGCCAGCTCATATACAGTGCATAAAATATATTTATATATATACCCTTATACACCATTTTAATAAAAAATATCTCAAAATTCTTCTAAGTCTCTCGGGAAGAGTGAAAGACGCGCACGTTCATTTTCAGAGCTCCTAGACCTTCCTATAAGAAGTTAGCTAAAAAGTAGCTTCGAAAAACGCTTAGGTTAAGTTTCAGAGTTGCTTCTAATGTACCAAAGCTGGACGTAGACATAATGTCACTCTCACAACATTATGGCTGGTTGGAGACAGTCCGAACCACAAGTACCGGGTCCATGGCTCTGGCCGTATACTGGGGGGACGGGGACGACTCCCATTAACCCCTGACTATACCGGGGATACGCTTATCACAATGCCTTTCTGGTCTGTGCTGAAGCAGGGCATTCTGGCAGCCAAGTGGCTTGACCTTTATTAGTGAGCCTGGTTACCCCCTCTCGGAACCACAGACTTAGAAATCGCCAGCTCATATACAGTGCATAAAATATATTTATATATATACCCTTATACACCATTTTAATAAAAAATATCTCAAAATTCTTCTAAGTCTCTCGGGAAGAGTGAAAGACGCGCACGTTCATTTTCAGAGCTCCTAGACCTTCCTATAAGAAGTTAGCTAAAAAGTAGCTTCGAAAAACGCTTAGGTTAAGTTTCAGAGTTGCTTCTAATGTACCAAAGCTGGACTTAGACATAATTTCACTCTCACAACATTATGGCTGGTTGGAGACAGTCCGAACCACAAGTACCGGGTCCATGGTTCTGGCCGTATACTGGGGGGACGGGGACGACTCCCATTAACCCCTGACTATACCGGGGATACGCTTATCACAATGCCTTTCTGGTCTGTGCTGAAGCAGGGCATTCTGGCAGGCAAGTGGCTTGACCTTTATTAGTGAGCCTGGTTACCCCCTCTGGAACCACAGACTTAGAAATCGCCAGCTCATATACAGTGCATAAAATATATTTATATATATACCCTTATACACCATTTTAATAAAAAATATCACAAAATTCTTCTAAGTCTCTCGGGAAGAGTGAAAGACGCGCACGTTCATTTTCAGAGCTCCTAGACCTTCCTATAAGAAGTTAGCCAAAAAGTAGCTTCGAAAAACGCTTAGGTTAAGTTTCAGAGTTGCTTCTAATGTACCAAAGCTGGACTTAGACATAATGTCACTCTCACAACATTATGGCTGGTTGGAGACAGTCCGAACCACAAGTACCGGGTCCATGGTTTTGGCCGTATACTGGGGGGATGGGGACGACTGCCATTAACCCCTGACTATACCGGGGATACGCTTATCACAATGCCTTTCTGGTCTGTGCTGAAGCAGGGCATTCTGGCAGCCAAGTGGCTTGACCTTTATTAGTGAGCCTGGTTACCCCCTCTCGGAACCACAGACTTAGAAATCGCCAGCTCATATACAGTGCATAAAATATATTTATATATATACCCTTATACACCATTTTAATAAAAAATATCACAAAATTCTTCTAAGTCTCTCGGGAAGAGTGAAAGACGCGCACGTTCATTTTCAGAGCTCCTAGACCTTCCTATAAGAAGTTAGCTAAAAAGTAGCTTCGAAAAACGCTTAGGTTAAGTTTCAGAGTTGCTTCTAATGTACCAAAGCTGGACTTAGACATAATTTCACTCTCACAACATTATGGCTGGTTGGAGAGGGTCCGAACCACAAGTACCGGGTCCATGGTTCTGGCCGTATACTGGGGGGACGGGGACGACTCCAATTAACCCCTGACTATACCGGGGATACGCTTATCACAATGCCTTTCTGGTCTGTGCTGAAGCAGGACATTCTGGCAGCCAAGTGGCTTGACCTTTATTAGTGAGCCTGGTTACCCCCTCTCGGAACCACAGACTTAGAAATCGCCAGCTCATATACAGTGCATAAAATATATTTATATATATACCCTTATACACCATTTTAATAAAAAATATCACAAAATTCTTCTAAGTCCCTCGGAAAGAGTGAAAGGCGCGCACGTTCATTTTCAGAGCTCCTAGACCTTCCTATTAGAAGTTAGCCAAAAAGTATCTTCGAAAAACGCTTAGGTTAAGTTTCAGAGTTGCTTCTAATGTACCAAAGCTGGACTTAGATATAATTTCACTCTCACAACATTATGGCTGGTTGGAGACAGTCCGAACCACAAGTACCGGGTCCATGGTTCTGGCCGTATACTGGGGGGACGGGGACGACTCCCATTAACCCCTGACTATACCGGGGATACGCTTATCACAATGCCTTTCTGGTCTGTGCTGAAGCAGGGCATTCTGGCAGCCAAGTGGCTTGACCTTTATTAGTGAGCCTGGTTACCCCCTCTCGGAACCACAGACTTAGAAATCGCCAGCTCATATACAGTGCATAAAATATATTTATATATATACCCTTATACACCATTTTAATAAAAAAATATCACAAAATTCTTCTAAGTCTCTCGGGAAGAGTGAAAGACGCGCACGTTCATTTTCAGAGCTCCTAGACCTTCCTATAAGAAGTTAGCCAAAAAGTAGCTTCGAAAAACGCTTAGGTTAAGTTTCAGAGTTGCTTCTAATGTACCAAAGCTGGACTTAGACATAATGTCACTCTCACAACATTATGGCTGGTTGGAGACAGTCCGAACCACAAGTACCGGGTCCATGGTTCTGGCCGTATACTGGGGGGACGGGGACGACTCCCATTAACCCCTGACTATACCGGGGATACGCTTATCACAATGCCTTTCTGGTCTGTGCTGAAGCAGGGCATTCTGGCAGCCAAGTGGCTTGACCTTTATTAGTGAGCCTGGTTACCCCCTCTCGGAACCACAGACTTAGAAATCGCCAGCTCATATACAGTGCATAAAATATATTTATATATATACCCTTATACACCATTTTAATAAAAAAATATCACAAAATTCTTCTAAGTCTCTCGGGAAGAGTGAAAGACGCGCACGTTCATTTTCAGAGCTCCTAGACCTTCCTATAAGAAGTTAGCCAAAAAGTAGCTTCGAAAAACGCTTAGGTTAAGTTTCAGAGTTGCTTCTAATGTACCAAAGCTGGACTTAGACATAATGTCACTCTCACAAAATTATGGCTGGTTGGAGACAGTCCGAACCACAAGTACCGGGTCCATGGTTTTGGCCGTATACTGGGGGGACGGGGACGACTCCCATTAACCCCTGACTATACCGGGGATACGCTTATCACAATGCCTTTCTGGTCTGTGCTGAAGCAGGGCATTCTGGCAGCCAAGTGGCTTGACCTTTATTAGTGAGCCTGGTTACCCCCTCTCGGAACCACAGACTTAGAAATCGCCAGCTCATATACAGTGCATAAAATATATTTATATATATACCCTTATACACCATTTTAATAAAAAATATCACAAAATTCTTCTAAGTCTCTCGGGAAGAGTGAAAGACGTGCACGTTCATTTTCAGAGCTCCTAGACCTTCCTATAAGAAGTTAGCTAAAAAGTAGCTTCGAAAAACGCTTAGGTTAAGTTTCAGAGTTGCTTCTAATGTACCAAAGCTGGACGTAGACATAATGTCACTCTCACAACATTATGGCTGGTTGGAGACAGTCCGAACCACAAGTACCGGGTCCATGGTTCTGGCCGTATACTGGGGGGACGGGGACGACTCCCATTAACCCCTGATTATACCGGGGATACGCTTATCACAATGCCTTTCTGGTCTGTGCTGAAGCAGGGCATTCTGGCAGCCAAGTGGCTTGACCTTTATTAGTGAGCCTGGTTACCCCCTCTCGGAACCACAGACTTAGAAATCGCCAGCTCATATACAGTGCATAAAATATATTTATATATATACCCTTATACACCATTTTAATAAAAAATATCACAAAATTCTTCTAAGTCTCTCGGGAAGAGTGAAAGACGCGCACGTTCATTTTCAGAGCTCCTAGACCTTCCTATAAGAAGTTAGCTAAAAAGTAGCTTCGAAAAACGCTTAGGTTAAGTTTCAGAGTTGCTTCTAATGTACCAAAGCTGGACTTAGACATAATTTCACTCTCACAACATTATGGCTGGTTGGAGACAGTCCGAACCACAAGTACCGGGTCCATGGTTCTGGCCGTATACTGGGGGGACGGGGACGACTCCCATTAACCCCTGACTATACCAGGGATACGCTTATCACAATGCCTTTCTGGTCTGTGCTGAAGCAGGGCATTCTGGCAGGCAAGTGGCTTGACCTTTATTAGTGAGCCTGGTTACCCCCTCTGGAACCACAGACTTAGAAATCGCCAGCTCATATACAGTGCATAAAATATATTTATATATATACCCTTATACACCATTTTAATAAAAAATATCACAAAATTCTTCTAAGTCCCTCGGGAAGAGTGAAAGACGCGCACGTTCATTTTCAGAGCTCCTAGACCTTCCTATAAGAAGTTAGCCAAAAAGTAGCTTCGAAAAACGCTTAGGTTAAGTTTCAGAGTTGCTTCTAATGTACCAAAGCTGGACGTAGACATAATGTCACTCTCACAACATTATGGCTGGTTGGAGACAGTCCGAACCACAAGTACCGGGTCCATGGTTCTGGCCGTATACTGGGGGGACGGGGACGACTCCCATTAACCCCTGACTATACCGGGGATACGCTTATCACAATGCCTTTCTGGTCTGTGCTGAAGCAGGGCATTCTGGCAGCCAAGTGGCTTGACCTTTATTAGTGAGCCTGGTTACCCCCTCTCGGAACCACAGACTTAGAAATCGCCAGCTCATATACAGTGCATAAAATATATTTATATATATACCCTTATACACCATTTTAATAAAAAATATCTCAAAATTCTTCTAAGTCTCTCGGGAAGAGTGAAAGACGCGCACGTTCATTTTCAGAGCTCCTAGACCTTCCTATAAGAAGTTAGCTAAAAAGTAGCTTCGAAAAACGCTTAGGTTAAGTTTCAGAGTTGCTTCTAATGTACCAAAGCTGGACTTAGACATAATTTCACTCTCACAACATTATGGCTGGTTGGAGACAGTCCGAACCACAAGTACCGGGTCCATGGTTCTGGCCGTATACTGGGGGGACGGGGACGACTCCCATTAACCCCTGACTATACCGGGGATACGCTTATCACAATGCCTTTCTGGTCTGTGCTGAAGCAGGGCATTCTGGCAGGCAAGTGGCTTGACCTTTATTAGTGAGCCTGGTTACCCCCTCTCGGAACCACAGACTTAGAAATCGCCAGCTCATATACAGTGCATAAAATATATTTATATATATACCCTTATACACCATTTTAATAAAAAATATCACAAAATTCTTCTAAGTCCCTCGGGAAGAGTGAAAGACGCGTACGTTCATTTTCAGAGCTCCTAGACCTTCCTATAAGAAGTTAGCTAAAAAGTAGCTTCGAAAAACGCTTAGGTTAAGTTTCAGAGTTGCTTCTAATGTACCAAAGCTGGACTTAGACATAATTTCACTCTCACAACATTATGGCTGGTTGGAGACAGTCCGAACCACAAGTACCGGGTCCATGGTTCTGGCCGTATACTGGGGGGACGGGGACGACTCCCATTAACCCCTGACTATACCGGGGATACGCTTATCACAATGCCTTTCTGGTCTGTGCTGAAGCAGGGCATTCTGGCAGCCAAGTGGCTTGACCTTTATTAGTGAGCCTGGTTACCCCCTCTCGGAACCACAGACTTAGAAATCGCCAGCTCATATACAGTGCATAAAATATATTTATATATATACCCTTATACACCATTTTAATAAAAAATATCACAAAATTCTTCTAAGTCCCTCGAGAAGAGTGAAAGACGCGTACGTTCATTTTCAGAGCTCCTAGACCTTCCTATAAGAAGTTAGCTAAAAAGTAGCTTCGAAAAACGCTTAGGTTAAGTTTCAGAGTTGCTTCTAATGTACCAAAGCTGGACTTAGACATAATTTCACTCTCACAACATTATGGCTGGTTGGAGACAGTCCGAACCACAAGTACCGGGTCCATGGTTCTGGCCGTATACTGGGGGGACGGGGACGACTCCCATTAACCCCTGACTATACCAGGGATACGCTTATCACAATGCCTTTCTGGTCTGTGCTGAAGCAGGGCATTCTGGCAGGCAAGTGGCTTGACCTTTATTAGTGAGCCTGGTTACCCCCTCTGGAACCACAGACTTAGAAATCGCCAGCTCATATACAGTGCATAAAATATATTTATATATATACCCTTATACACCATTTTAATAAAAAATATCACAAAATTCTTCTAAGTCCCTCGGGAAGAGTGAAAGACGCGCACGTTCATTTTCAGAGCTCCTAGACCTTCCTATAAGAAGTTAGCCAGAAAGTAGCTTCGAAAAACGCTTAGGTTAAGTTTCAGAGTTGCTTCTAATGTACCAAAGCTGGACGTAGACATAATGTCACTCTCACAACATTATGGCTGGTTGGAGACAGTCCGAACCACAAGTACCGGGTCCATGGTTCTGGCCGTATACTGGGGGGACGGGGACGACTCCCATTAACCCCTGACTATACCGGGGATACGCTTATCACAATGCCTTTCTGGTCTGTGCTGAAGCAGGGCATTCTGGCAGCCAAGTGGCTTGACCTTTATTAGTGAGCCTGGTTACCCCCTCTCGGAACCACAGACTTAGAAATCGCCAGCTCATATACAGTGCATAAAATATATTTATATATATACCCTTATACACCATTTTAATAAAAAATATCTCAAAATTCTTCTAAGTCTCTCGGGAAGAGTGAAAGACGCGCACGTTCATTTTCAGAGCTCCTAGACCTTCCTATAAGAAGTTAGCTAAAAAGTAGCTTCGAAAAACGCTTAGGTTAAGTTTCAGAGTTGCTTCTAATGTACCAAAGCTGGACGTAGACATAATGTCACTCTCACAACATTATGGCTGGTTGGAGACAGTCCGAACCACAAGTACCGGGTCCATGGCTCTGGCCGTATACTGGGGGGACGGGGACGACTCCCATTAACCCCTGACTATACCGGGGATACGCTTATCACAATGCCTTTCTGGTCTGTGCTGAAGCAGGGCATTCTGGCAGCCAAGTGGCTTGACCTTTATTAGTGAGCCTGGTTACCCCCTCTCGGAACCACAGACTTAGAAATCGCCAGCTCATATACAGTGCATAAAATATATTTATATATATACCCTTATACACCATTTTAATAAAAAATATCTCAAAATTCTTCTAAGTCTCTCGGGAAGAGTGAAAGACGCGCACGTTCATTTTCAGAGCTCCTAGACCTTCCTATAAGAAGTTAGCTAAAAAGTAGCTTCGAAAAACGCTTAGGTTAAGTTTCAGAGTTGCTTCTAATGTACCAAAGCTGGACTTAGACATAATTTCACTCTCACAACATTATGGCTGGTTGGAGACAGTCCGAACCACAAGTACCGGGTCCATGGTTCTGGCCGTATACTGGGGGGACGGGGACGACTCCCATTAACCCCTGACTATACCGGGGATACGCTTATCACAATGCCTTTCTGGTCTGTGCTGAAGCAGGGCATTCTGGCAGGCAAGTGGCTTGACCTTTATTAGTGAGCCTGGTTACCCCCTCTGGAACCACAGACTTAGAAATCGCCAGCTCATATACAGTGCATAAAATATATTTATATATATACCCTTATACACCATTTTAATAAAAAATATCACAAAATTCTTCTAAGTCTCTCGGGAAGAGTGAAAGACGCGCACGTTCATTTTCAGAGCTCCTAGACCTTCCTATAAGAAGTTAGCCAAAAAGTAGCTTCGAAAAACGCTTAGGTTAAGTTTCAGAGTTGCTTCTAATGTACCAAAGCTGGACTTAGACATAATGTCACTCTCACAACATTATGGCTGGTTGGAGACAGTCCGAACCACAAGTACCGGGTCCATGGTTTTGGCCGTATACTGGGGGGATGGGGACGACTGCCATTAACCCCTGACTATACCGGGGATACGCTTATCACAATGCCTTTCTGGTCTGTGCTGAAGCAGGGCATTCTGGCAGCCAAGTGGCTTGACCTTTATTAGTGAGCCTGGTTACCCCCTCTCGGAACCACAGACTTAGAAATCGCCAGCTCATATACAGTGCATAAAATATATTTATATATATACCCTTATACACCATTTTAATAAAAAATATCACAAAATTCTTCTAAGTCTCTCGGGAAGAGTGAAAGACGCGCACGTTCATTTTCAGAGCTCCTACACCTTCCTATAAGAAGTTAGCTAAAAAGTAGCTTCGAAAAACGCTTAGGTTAAGTTTCAGAGTTGCTTCTAATGTACCAAAGCTGGACTTAGACATAATTTCACTCTCACAACATTATGGCTGGTTGGAGAGGGTCCGAACCACAAGTACCGGGTCCATGGTTCTGGCCGTATACTGGGGGGACGGGGACGACTCCAATTAACCCCTGACTATACCGGGGATACGCTTATCACAATGCCTTTCTGGTCTGTGCTGAAGCAGGACATTCTGGCAGCCAAGTGGCTTGACCTTTATTAGTGAGCCTGGTTACCCCCTCTCGGAACCACAGACTTAGAAATCGCCAGCTCATATACAGTGCATAAAATATATTTATATATATACCCTTATACACCATTTTAATAAAAAATATCACAAAATTCTTCTAAGTCCCTCGGAAAGAGTGAAAGGCGCGCACGTTCATTTTCAGAGCTCCTAGACCTTCCTATTAGAAGTTAGCCAAAAAGTATCTTCGAAAAACGCTTAGGTTAAGTTTCAGAGTTGCTTCTAATGTACCAAAGCTGGACTTAGATATAATTTCACTCTCACAACATTATGGCTGGTTGGAGACAGTCCGAACCACAAGTACCGGGTCCATGGTTCTGGCCGTATACTGGGGGGACGGGGACGACTCCCATTAACCCCTGACTATACCGGGGATACGCTTATCACAATGCCTTTCTGGTCTGTGCTGAAGCAGGGCATTCTGGCAGCCAAGTGGCTTGACCTTTATTAGTGAGCCTGGTTACCCCCTCTCGGAACCACAGACTTAGAAATCGCCAGCTCATATACAGTGCATAAAATATATTTATATATATACCCTTATACACCATTTTAATAAAAAAATATCACAAAATTCTTCTAAGTCTCTCGGGAAGAGTGAAAGACGCGCACGTTCATTTTCAGAGCTCCTAGACCTTCCTATAAGAAGTTAGCCAAAAAGTAGCTTCGAAAAACGCTTAGGTTAAGTTTCAGAGTTGCTTCTAATGTACCAAAGCTGGACTTAGACATAATGTCACTCTCACAACATTATGGCTGGTTGGAGACAGTCCGAACCACAAGTACCGGGTCCATGGTTCTGGCCGTATACTGGGGGGACGGGGACGACTCCCATTAACCCCTGACTATACCGGGGATACGCTTATCACAATGCCTTTCTGGTCTGTGCTGAAGCAGGGCATTCTGGCAGCCAAGTGGCTTGACCTTTATTAGTGAGCCTGGTTACCCCCTCTCGGAACCACAGACTTAGAAATCGCCAGCTCATATACAGTGCATAAAATATATTTATATATATACCCTTATACACCATTTTAATAAAAAAATATCACAAAATTCTTCTAAGTCTCTCGGGAAGAGTGAAAGACGCGCACGTTCATTTTCAGAGCTCCTAGACCTTCCTATAAGAAGTTAGCCAAAAAGTAGCTTCGAAAAACGCTTAGGTTAAGTTTCAGAGTTGCTTCTAATGTACCAAAGCTGGACTTAGACATAATGTCACTCTCACAAAATTATGGCTGGTTGGAGACAGTCCGAACCACAAGTACCGGGTCCATGGTTCTGGCCGTATACTGGGGGGACGGGGACGACTCCCATTAACCCCTGACTATACCGGGGATACGCTTATCACAATGCCTTTCTGGTCTGTGCTGAAGCAGGGCATTCTGGCAGCCAAGTGGCTTGACCTTTATTAGTGAGCCTGGTTACCCCCTCTCGGAACCACAGACTTAGAAATCGCCAGCTCATATACAGTGCATAAAATATATTTATATATATACCCTTATACACCATTTTAATAAAAAAATATCACAAAATTCTTCTAAGTCTCTCGGGAAGAGTGAAAGACGCGCACGTTCATTTTCAGAGCTCCTAGACCTTCCTATAAGAAGTTAGCCAAAAAGTAGCTTCGAAAAACGCTTAGGTTAAGTTTCAGAGTTGCTTCTAATGTACCAAAGCTGGACTTAGACATAATTTCACTCTCACAACATTATGGCTGGTTGGAGACAGTCCGAACCACAAGTACCGGGTCCATGGTTCTGGCCGTATACTGGGGGGACGGGGACGACTCCCATTAACCCCTGACTATACCGGGGATACGCTTATCACAATGCCTTTCTGGTCTGTGCTGAAGCAGGGCATTCTGGCAGCCAAGTGGCTTGACCTTTATTAGTGAGCCTGGTTACCCCCTCTCGGAACCACAGACTTAGAAATCGCCAGCTCATATACAGTGCATAAAATATATTTATATATATACCCTTATACACCATTTTAATAAAAAAATATCACAAAATTCTTCTAAGTCTCTCGGGAAGAGTGAAAGACGCGCACGTTCATTTTCAGAGCTCCTAGACCTTCCTATAAGAAGTTAGCCAAAAAGTAGCTTCGAAAAACGCTTAGGTTAAGTTTCAGAGTTGCTTCTAATGTACCAAAGCTGGACTTAGACATAATGTCACTCTCACAACATTATGGCTGGTTGGAGACAGTCCGAACCACAAGTACCGGGTCCATGGTTCTGGCCGTATACTGGGGGGACGGGGACGACTCCCATTAACCCCTGACTATACCGGGGATACGCTTATCACAATGCCTTTCTGGTCTGTGCTGAAGCAGGGCATTCTGGCAGCCAAGTGGCTTGACCTTTATTAGTGAGCCTGGTTACCCCCTCTCGGAACCACAGACTTAGAAATCGCCAGCTCATATACAGTGCATAAAATATATTTATATATATACCCTTATACAACATTTTAATAAAAAAATATCACAAAATTCTTCTAAGTCTCTCGGGAAGAGTGAAAGACGCGCACGTTCATTTTCAGAGCTCCTAGACCTTCCTATAAGAAGTTAGCCAAAAAGTAGCTTCGAAAAACGCTTAGGTTAAGTTTCAGAGTTGCTTCTAATGTACCAAAGCTGGACTTAGACATAATGTCACTCTCACAAAATTATGGCTGGTTGGAGACAGTCCGAACCACAAGTACCGGGTCCATGGTTTTGGCCGTATACTGGGGGGACGGGGACGACTCCCATTAACCCCTGACTATACCGGGGATACGCTTATCACAATGCCTTTCTGGTCTGTGCTGAAGCAGGGCATTCTGGCAGCCAAGTGGCTTGACCTTTATTAGTGAGCCTGGTTACCCCCTCTCGGAACCACAGACTTAGAAATCGCCAGCTCATATACAGTGCATAAAATATATTTATATATATACCCTTATACACCATTTTAATAAAAAATATCACAAAATTCTTCTAAGTCTCTCGGGAAGAGTGAAAGACGTGCACGTTCATTTTCAGAGCTCCTAGACCTTCCTATAAGAAGTTAGCTAAAAAGTAGCTTCGAAAAACGCTTAGGTTAAGTTTCAGAGTTGCTTCTAATGTACCAAAGCTGGACTTAGACATAATTTCACTCTCACAACATTATGGCTGGTTGGAGACAGTCCGAACCACAAGTACCGGGTCCATGGTTCTGGCCGTATACTGGGGGGACGGGGACGACTCCCATTAACCCCTGACTATACCGGGGATACGCTTATCACAATGCCTTTCTGGTCTGTGCTGAAGCAGGGCATTCTGGCAGGCAAGTGGCTTGACCTTTATTAGTGAGACTGGTTACCCCCTCTCGGAACCACAGACTTAGAAATCGCCAGCTCATATACAGTGCATAAAATATATTTATATATATACCCTTATACACCATTTTAATAAAAAATATCACAAAATTCTTCTAAGTCCCTCGGGAAGAGAGAAAGACGCGTACGTTCATTTTCAGAGCTCCTAGACCTTCCTATAAGAAGTTAGCTAAAAAGTAGCTTCGAAAAACGCTTAGGTTAAGTTTCAGAGTTGCTTCTAATGTACCAAAGCTGGACTTAGACATAATTTCACTCTCACAACATTATGGCTGGTTGGAGACAGTCCGAACCACAAGTACCGGGTCCATGGTTCTGGCCGTATACTGGGGGGACGGGGACGACTCCCATTAACCCCTGACTATACCGGGGATACGCTTATCACAATGCCTTTCTGGTCTGTGCTGAAGCAGGGCTTTCTGGCAGCCAAATGGCTTGACCTTTATTAGTGAGCCTGGTTACCCCCTCTCGGAACCACAGACTTAGAAATCGCCAGCTCATATACAGTGCATAAAATATATTTATATATATACCCTTATACACCATTTTAATAAAAAATATCTCAAAATTCTTCTAAGTCTCTCGGGAAGAGTGAAAGACGCGCACGTTCATTTTCAGAGCTCCTAGACCTTCCTATAAGAAGTTAGCTAAAAAGTAGCTTCGAAAAACGCTTAGGTTAAGTTTCAGAGTTGCTTCTAATGTACCAAAGCTGGACTTAGACATAATTTCACTCTCACAACATTATGGCTGGTTGGAGACAGTCCGAACCACAAGTACCGGGTCCATGGTTCTGGCCGTATACTGGGGGGACGGGGACGACTCCCATTAACCCCTGACTATACCGGGGATACGCTTATCACAATGCCTTTCTGGTCTGTGCTGAAGCAGGGCATTCTGGCAGCCAAGTGGCTTGACCTTTATTAGTGAGCCTGGTTACCCCCTCTGGAACCACAGACTTAGAAATCGCCAGCTCATATACAGTGCATAAAATATATTTATATATATACCCTTATACACCATTTTAATAAAAAATATCACAAAATTCTTCTAAGTCTCTCGGGAAGAGTGAAAGACGCGCACGTTCATTTTCAGAGCTCCTAGACCTTCCTATAAGAAGTTAGCCAAAAAGTAGCTTCGAAAAACGCTTAGGTTAAGTTTCAGAGTTGCTTCTAATGTACCAAAGCTGGACTTAGACATAATTTCACTCTCACAACATTATGGCTGGTTGGAGACAGTCCGAACCACAAGTACCGGGTCCATGGTTCTGGCCGTATACTGGGGGGACGGGGACGACTCCCATTAACCCCTGACTATACCGGGGATACGCTTATCACAATGCCTTTCTGGTCTGTGCTGAAGCAGGGCATTCTGGCAGGCAAGTGGCTTGACCTTTATTAGTGAGACTGGTTACCCCCTCTCGGAACCACAGACTTAGAAATCGCCAGCTCATATACAGTGCATAAAATATATTTATATATATACCCTTATACACCATTTTAATAAAAAATATCACAAAATTCTTCTAAGTCCCTCGGGAAGAGAGAAAGACGCGTACGTTCATTTTCAGAGCTCCTAGACCTTCCTATAAGAAGTTAGCTAAAAAGTAGCTTCGAAAAACGCTTAGGTTAAGTTTCAGAGTTGCTTCTAATGTACCAAAGCTGGACTTAGACATAATTTCACTCTCACAACATTATGGCTGGTTGGAGACAGTCCGAACCACAAGTACCGGGTCCATGGTTCTGGCCGTATACTGGGGGGACGGGGACGACTCCCATTAACCCCTGACTATACCGGGGATACGCTTATCACAATGCCTTTCTGGTCTGTGCTGAAGCAGGGCTTTCTGGCAGCCAAATGGCTTGACCTTTATTAGTGAGCCTGGTTACCCCCTCTCGGAACCACAGACTTAGAAATCGCCAGCTCATATACAGTGCATAAAATATATTTATATATATACCCTTATACACCATTTTAATAAAAAATATCTCAAAATTCTTCTAAGTCTCTCGGGAAGAGTGAAAGACGCGCACGTTCATTTTCAGAGCTCCTAGACCTTCCTATAAGAAGTTAGCTAAAAAGTAGCTTCGAAAAACGCTTAGGTTAAGTTTCAGAGTTGCTTCTAATGTACCAAAGCTGGACTTAGACATAATTTCACTCTCACAACATTATGGCTGGTTGGAGACAGTCCGAACCACAAGTACCGGGTCCATGGTTCTGGCCGTATACTGGGGGGACGGGGACGACTCCCATTAACCCCTGACTATACCGGGGATACGCTTATCACAATGCCTTTCTGGTCTGTGCTGAAGCAGGGCATTCTGGCAGCCAAGTGGCTTGACCTTTATTAGTGAGCCTGGTTACCCCCTCTGGAACCACAGACTTAGAAATCGCCAGCTCATATACAGTGCATAAAATATATTTATATATATACCCTTATACACCATTTTAATAAAAAATATCACAAAATTCTTCTAAGTCTCTCGGGAAGAGTGAAAGACGCGCACGTTCATTTTCAGAGCTCCTAGACCTTCCTATAAGAAGTTAGCCAAAAAGTAGCTTCGAAAAACGCTTAGGTTAAGTTTCAGAGTTGCTTCTAATGTACCAAAGCTGGACTTAGACATAATTTCACTCTCACAACATTATGGCTGGTTGGAGACAGTCCGAACCACAAGTACCGGGTCCATGGTTCTGGCCGTATACTGGGGGGACGGGGACGACTCCCATTAACCCCTGACTATACCGGGGATACGCTTATCACAATGCCTTTCTGGTCTGTGCTGAAGCAGGGCATTCTGGCAGCCAAGTGGCTTGACCTTTATTAGTGAGCCTGGTTACCCCCTCTCGGAACCACAGACTTAGAAATCGCCAGCTCATATACAGTGCATAAAATATATTTATATATATACCCTTATACACCATTTTAATAAAAAAATATCACAAAATTCTTCTAAGTCTCTCGGGAAGAGTGAAAGACGCGCACGTTCATTTTCAGAGCTCCTAGACCTTCCTATAAGAAGTTAGCCAAAAAGTAGCTTCGAAAAACGCTTAGGTTAAGTTTCAGAGTTGCTTCTAATGTACCAAAGCTGGACTTAGACATAATGTCACTCTCACAACATTATGGCTGGTTGGAGACAGTCCGAACCACAAGTACCGGGTCCATGGTTCTGGCCGTATACTGGGGGGACGGGGACGACTCCCATTAACCCCTGACTATACCGGGGATACGCTTATCACAATGCCTTTCTGGTCTGTGCTGAAGCAGGGCATTCTGGCAGCCAAGTGGCTTGACCTTTATTAGTGAGCCTGGTTACCCCCTCTCGGAACCACAGACTTAGAAATCGCCAGCTCATATACAGTGCATAAAATATATTTATATATATACCCTTATACACCATTTTAATAAAAAAATATCACAAAATTCTTCTAAGTCTCTCGGGAAGAGTGAAAGACGCGCACGTTCATTTTCAGAGCTCCTAGACCTTCCTATAAGAAGTTAGCCAAAAAGTAGCTTCGAAAAACGCTTAGG
This sequence comes from Ascaphus truei, assembly GCF_040206685.1. Classification (NCBI taxonomy): domain Eukaryota; kingdom Metazoa; phylum Chordata; class Amphibia; order Anura; family Ascaphidae; genus Ascaphus; species Ascaphus truei. Next base: position 856,738 of record NW_027457167.1, on the reverse strand, counting down.
TTAAGTTTCAGAGTTGCTTCTAATGTACCAAAGCTGGACTTAGACATAATGTCACTCTCACAAAATTATGGCTGGTTGGAGACAGTCCGAACCACAAGTACCGGGTCCATGGTTTTGGCCGTATACTGGGGGGACGGGGACGACTCCCATTAACCCCTGACTATACCGGGGATACGCTTATCACAATGCCTTTCTGGTCTGTGCTGAAGCAGGGCATTCTGGCAGGCAAGTGGCTTGACCTTTATTAGTGAGACTGGTTACCCCCTCTCGGAACCACAGACTTAGAAATCGCCAGCTCATATACAGTGCATAAAATATATTTATATATATACCCTTATACACCATTTTAATAAAAAATATCACAAAATTCTTCTAAGTCCCTCGGGAAGAGAGAAAGACGCGTACGTTCATTTTCAGAGCTCCTAGACCTTCCTATAAGAAGTTAGCTAAAAAGTAGCTTCGAAAAACGCTTAGGTTAAGTTTCAGAGTTGCTTCTAATGTACCAAAGCTGGACTTAGACATAATTTCACTCTCACAACATTATGGCTGGTTGGAGACAGTCCGAACCACAAGTACCGGGTCCATGGTTCTGGCCGTATACTGGGGGGACGGGGACGACTCCCATTAACCCCTGACTATACCGGGGATACGCTTATCACAATGCCTTTCTGGTCTGTGCTGAAGCAGGGCTTTCTGGCAGCCAAATGGCTTGACCTTTATTAGTGAGCCTGGTTACCCCCTCTCGGAACCACAGACTTAGAAATCGCCAGCTCATATACAGTGCATAAAATATATTTATATATATACCCTTATACACCATTTTAATAAAAAATATCTCAAAATTCTTCTAAGTCTCTCGGGAAGAGTGAAAGACGCGCACGTTCATTTTCAGAGCTCCTAGACCTTCCTATAAGAAGTTAGCTAAAAAGTAGCTTCGAAAAACGCTTAGGTTAAGTTTCAGAGTTGCTTCTAATGTACCAAAGCTGGACTTAGACATAATTTCACTCTCACAACATTATGGCTGGTTGGAGACAGTCCGAACCACAAGTACCGGGTCCATGGTTCTGGCCGTATACTGGGGGGACGGGGACGACTCCCATTAACCCCTGACTATACCGGGGATACGCTTATCACAATGCCTTTCTGGTCTGTGCTGAAGCAGGGCATTCTGGCAGCCAAGTGGCTTGACCTTTATTAGTGAGCCTGGTTACCCCCTCTCGGAACCACAGACTTAGAAATCGCCAGCTCATATACAGTGCATAAAATATATTTATATATATACCCTTATACACCATTTTAATAAAAAATATCACAAAATTCTTCTAAGTCCCTCGGGAAGAGAGAAAGACGCGTACGTTCATTTTCAGAGCTCCTAGACCTTCCTATAAGAAGTTAGCTAAAAAGTAGCTTCGAAAAACGCTTAGGTTAAGTTTCAGAGTTGCTTCTAATGTACCAAAGCTGGACTTAGACATAATTTCACTCTCACAACATTATGGCTGGTTGGAGACAGTCCGAACCACAAGTACCGGGTCCATGGTTCTGGCCGTATACTGGGGGGACGGGGACGACTCCCATTAACCCCTGACTATACCGGAGATACGCTTATCACAATGCCTTTCTGGTCTGTGCTGAAGCAGGGCATTCTGGCAGCCAAATGGCTTGACCTTTATTAGTGAGCCTGGTTACCCCCTCTCGGAACCACAGACTTAGAAATCGCCAGCTCATATACAGTGCATAAAATATATTTATATATATACCCTTATACACCATTTTAATAAAAAATATCACAAAATTCTTCTAAGTCCCTCGGGAAGAGGGAAAGACGCGCACGTTCATTTTCAGAGCTCCTAGACCTTCCTATAAGAAGTTAGCCAAAAAGTAGCTTCGAAAAACGCTTAGGTTAAGTTTCAGAGTTGCTTCTAATGTACCAAAGCTGGACTTAGACATAATTTCACTCTCACAACATTATGGCTGGTTGGAGAGGGTCCGAACCACAAGTACCGGGTCCATGGTTCTGGCCGTATACTGGGGGGACGGGGACGACTCCCATTAACCCCTGACTATACCGGGGATACGCTTATCACAATGCCTTTCTGGTCTGTGCTGAAGCAGGGCATTCTGGCAGGCAAGTGGCTTGACCTTTATTAGTGAGACTGGTTACCCCCTCTCGGAACCACAGACTTAGAAATCGCCAGCTCATATACAGTGCATAAAATATATTTATATATATACCCTTATACACCATTTTAATAAAAAATATCACAAAATTCTTCTAAGTCCCTCGGGAAGAGAGAAAGACGCGTACGTTCATTTTCAGAGCTCCTAGACCTTCCTATAAGAAGTTAGCTAAAAAGTAGCTTCGAAAAACGCTTAGGTTAAGTTTCAGAGTTGCTTCTAATGTACCAAAGCTGGACTTAGACATAATTTCACTCTCACAACATTATGGCTGGTTGGAGACAGTCCGAACCACAAGTACCGGGTCCATGGTTCTGGCCGTATACTGGGGGGACGGGGACGACTCCCATTAACCCCTGACTATACCGGGGATACGCTTATCACAATGCCTTTCTGGTCTGTGCTGAAGCAGGGCTTTCTGGCAGCCAAATGGCTTGACCTTTATTAGTGAGCCTGGTTACCCCCTCTCGGAACCACAGACTTAGAAATCGCCAGCTCATATACAGTGCATAAAATATATTTATATATATACCCTTATACACCATTTTAATAAAAAATATCTCAAAATTCTTCTAAGTCTCTCGGGAAGAGTGAAAGACGCGCACGTTCATTTTCAGAGCTCCTAGACCTTCCTATAAGAAGTTAGCTAAAAAGTAGCTTCGAAAAACGCTTAGGTTAAGTTTCAGAGTTGCTTCTAATGTACCAAAGCTGGACTTAGACATAATTTCACTCTCACAACATTATGGCTGGTTGGAGACAGTCCGAACCACAAGTACCGGGTCCATGGTTCTGGCCGTATACTGGGGCGGCGGGGACGACTCCCATTAACCCCTGACTATACCGGGGATACGCTTATCACAATGCCTTTCTGGTCTGTGCTGAAGCAGGGCATTCTGGAAGCCAAGTGGCTTGACCTTTATTAGTGAGCCTGGTTACCCCCTCTCGGAACCACAGACTTAGAAATCGCCAGCTCATATACAGTGCATAAAATATATTTATATATATACCCTTATACACCATTTTAATAAAAAATATCACAAAATTCTTCTAAGTCCCTCGGGAAGAGAGAAAGACGCGTACGTTCATTTTCAGAGCTCCTAGACCTTCCTATAAGAAGTTAGCTAAAAAGTAGCTTCGAAAAACGCTTAGGTTAAGTTTCAGAGTTGCTTCTAATGTACCAAAGCTGGACTTAGACATAATTTCACTCTCACAACATTATGGCTGGTTGGAGACAGTCCGAACCACAAGTACCGGGTCCATGGTTCTGGCCGTATACTGGGGGGACGGGGACGACTCCCATTAACCCCTGACTATACCGGGGATACGCTTATCACAATGCCTTTCTGGTCTGTGCTGAAGCAGGGCATTCTGGCAGCCAAATGGCTTGACCTTTATTAGTGAGCCTGGTTACCCCCTCTCGGAACCACAGACTTAGAAATCGCCAGCTCATATACAGTGCATAAAATATATTTATATATATACCCTTATACACCATTTTAATAAAAAAATATCACAAAATTCTTCTAAGTCTCTCGGGAAGAGGGAAAGACGCGCACGTTCATTTTCAGAGCTCCTAGACCTTCCTATAAGAAGTTAGCCAAAAAGTAGCTTCGAAAAACGCTTAGGTTAAGTTTCAGAGTTGCTTCTAATGTACCAAAGCTGGACTTAGACATAATTTCACTCTCACAACATTATGGCTGGTTGGAGACGGTCCGAACCACAAGTACCGGGTCCATGGTTCTGGCCGTATACTGGGGGGACGGGGACGACTCCCATTAACCCCTGACTATACCGGGGATACGCTTATCACAATGCCTTTCTGGTCTGTGCTGAAGCAGGGCTTTCTGGCAGCCAAATGGCTTGACCTTTATTAGTGAGCCTGGTTACCCCCTCTCGGAACCACAGACTTAGAAATCGCCAGCTCATATACAGTGCATAAAATATATTTATATATATACCCTTATACACCATTTTAATAAAAAATATCTCAAAATTCTTCTAAGTCTCTCGGGAAGAGTGAAAGACGCGCACGTTCATTTTCAGAGCTCCTAGACCTTCCTATAAGAAGTTAGCTAAAAAGTAGCTTCGAAAAACGCTTAGGTTAAGTTTCAGAGTTGCTTCTAATGTACCAAAGCTGGACTTAGACATAATTTCACTCTCACAACATTATGGCTGGTTGGAGACAGTCCGAACCACAAGTACCGGGTCCATGGTTCTGGCCGTATACTGGGGGGACGGGGACGACTCCCATTAACCCCTGACTATACCGGGGATACGCTTATCACAATGCCTTTCTGGTCTGTGCTGAAGCAGGGCATTCTGGCAGCCAAGTGGCTTGACCTTTATTAGTGAGCCTGGTTACCCCCTCTCGGAACCACAGACTTAGAAATCGCCAGCTCATATACAGTGCATAAAATATATTTATATATATACCCTTATACACCATTTTAATAAAAAATATCACAAAATTCTTCTAAGTCCCTCGGGAAGAGAGAAAGACGCGTACGTTCATTTTCAGAGCTCCTAGACCTTCCTATAAGAAGTTAGCTAAAAAGTAGCTTCGAAAAACGCTTAGGTTAAGTTTCAGAGTTGCTTCTAATGTACCAAAGCTGGACTTAGACATAATTTCACTCTCACAACATTATGGCTGGTTGGAGACAGTCCGAACCACAAGTACCGGGTCCATGGTTCTGGCCGTATACTGGGGGGACGGGGACGACTCCCATTAACCCCTGACTATACCGGGGATACGCTTATCACAATGCCTTTCTGGTCTGTGCTGAAGCAGGGCATTCTGGCAGCCAAATGGCTTGACCTTTATTAGTGAGCCTGGTTACCCCCTCTCGGAACCACAGACTTAGAAATCGCCAGCTCATATACAGTGCATAAAATATATTTATATATATACCCTTATACACCATTTTAATAAAAAAATATCACAAAATTCTTCTAAGTCTCTCGGGAAGAGTGAAAGACGCGCACGTTCATTTTCAGAGCTCCTAGACCTTCCTATAAGAAGTTAGCCAAAAAGTAGCTTCGAAAAACGCTTAGGTTAAGTTTCAGAGTTGCTTCTAATGTACCAAAGCTGGACTTAGACATAATTTCACTCTCACAACATTATGGCTGGTTGGAGACAGTCCGAACCACAAGTACTAGGTCCATGGTTCTGGCCGTATACTGGGGGGACGGGGACGACTCCCATTAACCCCTGACTATACCGGGGATACGCTTATCACAATGCCTTTCTGGTCTGTGCTGAAGCAGGGCATTCTGGCAGGCAAGTGGCTTGACCTTTATTAGTGAGCCTGGTTACCCCCTCTGGAACCACAGACTTAGAAATCGCCAGCTCATATACAGTGCATAAAATATATTTATATATACCCTTATACACCATTTTAATAAAAAATATCACAAAATTCTTCTAAGTCTCTCGGGAAGAGTGAAAGACGCGCACGTTCATTTTCAGAGCTCCTAGACCTTCCTATAAGAAGTTAGCCAAAAAGTAGCTTCGAAAAACGCTTAGGTTAAGTTTCAGAGTTGCTTCTAATGTACCAAAGCTGGACTTAGACATAATGTCACTCTCACAACATTATGGCTGGTTGGAGACAGTCCGAACCACAAGTACCGGGTCCATGGTTTTGGCCGTATACTGGGGGGATGGGGACGACTCCCATTAACCCCTGACTATACCGGGGATACGCTTATCACAATGCCTTTCTGGTCTGTGCTGAAGCAGGGCATTCTGGCAGCCAAGTGGCTTGACCTTTATTAGTGAGCCTGGTTACCCCCTCTCGGAACCACAGACTTAGAAATCGCCAGCTCATATACAGTGCATAAAATATATTTATATATATACCCTTATACACCATTTTAATAAAAAATATCACAAAATTCTTCTAAGTCTCTCGGGAAGAGTGAAAGACGTGCACGTTCATTTTCAGAGCTCCTAGACCTTCCTATAAGAAGTTAGCTAAAAAGTAGCTTCGAAAAACGCTTAGGTTAAGTTTCAGAGTTGCTTCTAATGTACCAAAGCTGGACTTAGACATAATTTCACTCTCACAACATTATGGCTGGTTGGAGACATTCCGAACCACAAGTACCGGGTCCATGGTTCTGGCCGTATACTGGGGGGACGGGGACGACTCCCATTAACCCCTGACTATACCGGGGATACGCTTATCACAATGCCTTTCTGGTCTGTGCTGAAGCAGGGCATTCTGGCAGCCAAGTGGCTTGACCTTTATTAGTGAGCCTGGTTACCCCCTCTCGGAACCACAGACTTAGAAATCGCCAGCTCATATACAGTGCATAAAATATATTTATATATATACCCTTATACACCATTTTAATAAAAAATATCACAAAATTCTTCTAAGTCCCTCGGGAAGAGGGAAAGACGCGCACGTTCATTTTCAGAGCTCCTAGACCTTCCTATAAGAAGTTAGCCAAAAAGTAGCTTCGAAAAACGCTTAGGTTAAGTTTCAGAGTTGCTTCTAATGTACCAAAGCTGGACTTAGACATAATTTCACTCTCACAACATTATGGCTGGTTGGAGAGGGTCCGAACCACAAGTACCGGGTCCATGGTTCTGGCCGTATACTGGGGGGACGGGGACGACTCCCATTAACCCCTGACTATACCGGGGATACGCTTATCACAATGCCTTTCTGGTCTGTGCTGAAGCAGGGCATTCTGGCAGGCAAGTGGCTTGACCTTTATTAGTGAGACTGGTTACCCCCTCTCGGAACCACAGACTTAGAAATCGCCAGCTCATATACAGTGCATAAAATATATTTATATATATACCCTTATACACCATTTTAATAAAAAATATCACAAAATTCTTCTAAGTCCCTCGGGAAGAGAGAAAGACGCGTACGTTCATTTTCAGAGCTCCTTGACCTTCCTATAAGAAGTTAGCTACAAAGTAGCTTCGAAAAACGCTTAGGTTAAGTTTCAGAGTTGCTTCTAATGTACCAAAGCTGGACTTAGACATAATTTCACTCTCACAACATTATGGCTGGTTGGAGACAGTCCGAACCACAAGTACCGGGTCCATGGTTCTGGCCGTATACTGGGGGGACGGGGACGACTCCCATTAACCCCTGACTATACCGGGGATACGCTTATCACAATGCCTTTCTGGTCTGTGCTGAAGCAGGGCTTTCTGGCAGCCAAATGGCTTGACCTTTATTAGTGAGCCTGGTTACCCCCTCTCGGAACCACAGACTTAGAAATCGCCAGCTCATATACAGTGCATAAAATATATTTATATATATACCCTTATACACCATTTTAATAAAAAATATCTCAAAATTCTTCTAAGTCTCTCGGGAAGAGTGAAAGACGCGCACGTTCATTTTCAGAGCTCCTAGACCTTCCTATAAGAAGTTAGCTAAAAAGTAGCTTCGAAAAACGCTTAGGTTAAGTTTCAGAGTTGCTTCTAATGTACCAAAGCTGGACTTAGACATAATTTCACTCTCACAACATTATGGCTGGTTGGAGACAGTCCGAACCACAAGTACCGGGTCCATGGTTCTGGCCGTATACTGGGGGGACGGGGACGACTCCCATTAACCCCTGACTATACCGGGGATACGCTTATCACAATGCCTTTCTGGTCTGTGCTGAAGCAGGGCATTCTGGCAGCCAAGTGGCTTGACCTTTATTAGTGAGCCTGGTTACCCCCTCTCGGAACCACAGACTTAGAAATCGCCAGCTCATATACAGTGCATAAAATATATTTATATATATACCCTTATACACCATTTTAATAAAAAATATCACAAAATTCTTCTAAGTCCCTCGGGAAGAGAGAAAGACGCGTACGTTCATTTTCAGAGCTCCTAGACCTTCCTATAAGAAGTTAGCTAAAAAGTAGCTTCGAAAAACGCTTAGGTTAAGTTTCAGAGTTGCTTCTAATGTACCAAAGCTGGACTTAGACATAATTTCACTCTCACAACATTATGGCTGGTTGGAGACAGTCCGAACCACAAGTACCGGGTCCATGGTTCTGGCCGTATACTGGGGGGACGGGGACGACTCCCATTAACCCCTGACTATACCGGGGATACGCTTATCACAATGCCTTTCTGGTCTGTGCTGAAGCAGGGCATTCTGGCAGCCAAATGGCTTGACCTTTATTAGTGAGCCTGGTTACCCCCTCTCGGAACCACAGACTTAGAAATCGCCAGCTCATATACAGTGCATAAAATATATTTATATATATACCCTTATACACCATTTTAATAAAAAAATATCACAAAATTCTTCTAAGTCTCTCGGGAAGAGTGAAAGACGCGCACGTTCATTTTCAGAGCTCCTAGACCTTCCTATAAGAAGTTAGCCAAAAAGTAGCTTCGAAAAACGCTTAGGTTAAGTTTCAGAGTTGCTTCTAATGTACCAAAGCTGGACTTAGACATAATTTCACTCTCACAACATTATGGCTGGTTGGAGAGGGTCCGAACCACAAGTACCGGGTCCATGGTTCTGGCCGTATACTGGGGGGACGGGGACGACTCCCATTAACCCCTGACTATACCGGGGATACGCTTATCACAATGCCTTTCTGGTCTGTGCTGAAGCAGGGCATTCTGGCAGGCAAGTGGCTTGACCTTTATTAGTGAGACTGGTTACCCCCTCTCGGAACCACAGACTTAGAAATCGCCAGCTCATATACAGTGCATAAAATATATTTATATATATACCCTTATACACCATTTTAATAAAAAATATCACAAAATTCTTCTAAGTCCCTCGGGAAGAGAGAAAGACGCGTACGTTCATTTTCAGAGCTCCTTGACCTTCCTATAAGAAGTTAGCTACAAAGTAGCTTCGAAAAACGCTTAGGTTAAGTTTCAGAGTTGCTTCTAATGTACCAAAGCTGGACTTAGACATAATTTCACTCTCACAACATTATGGCTGGTTGGAGACAGTCCGAACCACAAGTACCGGGTCCATGGTTCTGGCCGTATACTGGGGGGACGGGGACGACTCCCATTAACCCCTGACTATACCGGGGATACGCTTATCACAATGCCTTTCTGGTCTGTGCTGAAGCAGGGCTTTCTGGCAGCCAAATGGCTTGACCTTTATTAGTGAGCCTGGTTACCCCCTCTCGGAACCACAGACTTAGAAATCGCCAGCTCATATACAGTGCATAAAATATATTTATATATATACCCTTATACACCATTTTAATAAAAAATATCTCAAAATTCTTCTAAGTCTCTCGGGAAGAGTGAAAGACGCGCACGTTCATTTTCAGAGCTCCTAGACCTTCCTATAAGAAGTTAGCTAAAAAGTAGCTTCGAAAAACGCTTAGGTTAAGTTTCAGAGTTGCTTCTAATGTACCAAAGCTGGACTTAGACATAATTTCACTCTCACAACATTATGGCTGGTTGGAGACAGTCCGAACCACAAGTACCGGGTCCATGGTTCTGGCCGTATACTGGGGGGACGGGGACGACTCCCATTAACCCCTGACTATACCGGGGATACGCTTATCACAATGCCTTTCTGGTCTGTGCTGAAGCAGGGCATTCTGGCAGCCAAGTGGCTTGACCTTTATTAGTGAGCCTGGTTACCCCCTCTCGGAACCACAGACTTAGAAATCGCCAGCTCATATACAGTGCATAAAATATATTTATATATATACCCTTATACACCATTTTAATAAAAAATATCACAAAATTCTTCTAAGTCCCTCGGGAAGAGAGAAAGACGCGTACGTTCATTTTCAGAGCTCCTAGACCTTCCTATAAGAAGTTAGCTAAAAAGTAGCTTCGAAAAACGCTTAGGTTAAGTTTCAGAGTTGCTTCTAATGTACCAAAGCTGGACTTAGACATAATTTCACTCTCACAACATTATGGCTGGTTGGAGACAGTCCGAACCACAAGTACCGGGTCCATGGTTCTGGCCGTATACTGGGGGGACGGGGACGACTCCCATTAACCCCTGACTATACCGGGGATACGCTTATCACAATGCCTTTCTGGTCTGTGCTGAAGCAGGGCATTCTGGCAGCCAAATGGCTTGACCTTTATTAGTGAGCCTGGTTACCCCCTCTCGGAACCACAGACTTAGAAATCGCCAGCTCATATACAGTGCATAAAATATATTTATATATATACCCTTATACACCATTTTAATAAAAAAATATCACAAAATTCTTCTAAGTCTCTCGGGAAGAGTGAAAGACGCGCACGTTCATTTTCAGAGCTCCTAGACCTTCCTATAAGAAGTTAGCCAAAAAGTAGCTTCGAAAAACGCTTAGGTTAAGTTTCAGAGTTGCTTCTAATGTACCAAAGCTGGACTTAGACATAATTTCACTCTCACAACATTATGGCTGGTTGGAGACAGTCCGAACCACAAGTACCGGGTCCATGGTTCTGGCCGTATACTGGGGGGACGGGGACGACTCCCATTAACCCCTGACTATACCGGGGATACGCTTATCACAATGCCTTTCTGGTCTGTGCTGAAGCAGGGCATTCTGGCAGGCAAGTGGCTTGACCTTTATTAGTGAGCCTGGTTACCCCCTCTGGAACCACAGACTTAGAAATCGCCAGCTCATATACAGTGCATAAAATATATTTATATATATACCCTTATACACCATTTTAATAAAAAATATCACAAAATTCTTCTAAGTCTCTCGGGAAGAGTGAAAGACGCGCACGTTCATTTTCAGAGCTCCTAGACCTTCCTATAAGAAGTTAGCCAAAAAGTAGCTTCGAAAAACGCTTAGGTTAAGTTTCAGAGTTGCTTCTAATGTACCAAAGCTGGACTTAGACATAATGTCACTCTCACAACATTATGGCTGGTTGGAGACAGTCCGAACCACAAGTACCGGGTCCATGGTTTTGGCCGTATACTGGGGGGATGGGGACGATTCTCATTAACCCCTGACTATACCGGGGATACGCTTATCACAATGCCTTTCTGGTCTGTGCTGAAGCAGGGCATTCTGGCAGCCAAGTGGCTTGACCTTTATTAGTGAGCCTGGTTACCCCCTCTCGGAACCACAGACTTAGAAATCGCCAGCTCATATACAGTGCATAAAATATATTTATATATATACCCTTATACACCATTTTAATAAAAAAAATCACAAAATTCTTCTAAGTCTCTCGGGAAGAGTGAAAGACGCGCACGTTCATTTTCAGAGCTCCTAGACCTTCCTATAAGAAGTTAGCTAAAAAGTAGCTTCGAAAAACGCTTAGGTTAAGTTTCAGAGTTGCTTCTAATGTACCAAAGCTGGACTTAGACATAATTTCACTCTCACAACATTATGGCTGGTTGGAGAGGGTCCGAACCACAAGTACCGGGTCCATGGTTCTGGCCGTATACTGGGGGGACGGGGACGACTCCAATTAACCCCTGACTATACCGGGGATACGCTTATCACAATGCCTTTCTGGTCTGTGCTGAAGCAGGGCATTCTGGCAGCCAAGTGGCTTGACCTTTATTAGTGAGCCTGGTTACCCCCTCTCGGAACCACAGACTTAGAAATCGCCAGCTCATATACAGTGCATAAAATATATTTATATATATACCCTTATACACCATTTTAATAAAAAATATCACAAAATTCTTCTAAGTCTCTCGGGAAGAGTGAAAGACGCGCACGTTCATTTTCAGAGCTCCTAGACCTTCCTATAAGAAGTTAGCCAAAAAGTAGCTTCGAAAAACGCTTAGGTTAAGTTTCAGAGTTGCTTCTAATGTACCAAAGCTGGACTTAGACATAATTTCACTCTCACAACATTATGGCTGGTTGGAGACAGTCCGAACCACAAGTACCGGGTCCATGGTTCTGGCCGTATACTGGGGGGACGGGGACGACTCCCATTAACCCCTGACTATACCGGGGATACGCTTATCACAATGCCTTTCTGGTCTGTGCTGAAGCAGGGCATTCTGGCAGGCAAGTGGCTTGACCTTTATTAGTGAGCCTGGTTACCCCCTCTGGAACCACAGACTTAGAAATCGCCAGCTCATATACAGTGCATAAAATATATTTATATATATACCCTTATACACCATTTTAATAAAAAATATCACAAAATTCTTCTAAGTCTCTCGGGAAGAGTGAAAGACGCGCACGTTCATTTTCAGAGCTCCTAGACCTTCCTATAAGAAGTTAGCCAAAAAGTAGCTTCGAAAAACGCTTAGGTTAAGTTTCAGAGTTGCTTCTAATGTACCAAAGCTGGACTTAGACATAATGTCACTCTCACAACATTATGGCTGGTTGGAGACAGTCCGAACCACAAGTACCGGGTCCATGGTTTTGGCCGTATACTGGGGGGATGGGGACGACTCTCATTAACCCCTGACTATACCGGGGATACGCTTATCACAATGCCTTTCTGGTCTGTGCTGAAGCAGGGCATTCTGGCAGCCAAGTGGCTTGACCTTTATTAGTGAGCCTGGTTACCCCCTCTCGGAACCACAGACTTAGAAATCGCCAGCTCATATACAGTGCATAAAATATATTTATATATATACCCTTATACACCATTTTAATAAAAAAAATCACAAAATTCTTCTAAGTCTCTCGGGAAGAGTGAAAGACGCGCACGTTCATTTTCAGAGCTCCTAGACCTTCCTATAAGAAGTTAGCTAAAAAGTAGCTTCGAAAAACGCTTAGGTTAAGTTTCAGAGTTGCTTCTAATGTACCAAAGCTGGACTTAGACATAATTTCACTCTCACAACATTATGGCTGGTTGGAGAGGGTCCGAACCACAAGTACCGGGTCCATGGTTCTGGCCGTATACTGGGGGGACGGGGACGACTCCAATTAACCCCTGACTATACCGGGGATACGCTTATCACAATGCCTTTCTGGTCTGTGCTGAAGCAGGGCATTCTGGCAGCCAAGTGGCTTGACCTTTATTAGTGAGCCTGGTTACCCCCTCTCGGAACCACAGACTTAGAAATCGCCAGCTCATATACAGTGCATAAAATATATTTATATATATACCCTTATACACCATTTTAATAAAAAATATCACAAAATTCTTCTAAGTCCCTCGGAAAGAGTGAAAGACGCGCACGTTCATTTTCAGAGCTCCTAGACCTTCCTATTAGAAGTTAGCCAAAAAGTATCTTCGAAAAACGCTTAGGTTAAGTTTCAGAGTTGCTTCTAATGTACCAAAGCTGGACTTAGATATAATTTCACTCTCACAACATTATGGCTGGTTGGAGACAGTCCGAACCACAAGTACCGGGTCCATGGTTCTGGCCGTATACTGGGGGGACGGGGACGACTCCCATTAACCCCTGACTATACCGGGGATACGCTTATCACAATGCCTTTCTGGTCTGTGCTGAAGCAGGGCATTCTGGCAGCCAAGTGGCTTGACCTTTATTAGTGAGCCTGGTTACCCCCTCTCGGAACCACAGACTTAGAAATCGCCAGCTCATATACAGTGCATAAAATATATTTATATATACCCTTATACACCATTTTAATAAAAAATATCACAAAATTCTTCTAAGTCCCTCGGAAAGAGTGAAAGACGCGCACGTTCATTTTCAGAGCTCCTAGACCTTCCTATTAGAAGTTAGCCAAAAAGTATCTTCGAAAAACGCTTAGGTTAAGTTTCAGAGTTGCTTCTAATGTACCAAAGCTGGACTTAGATATAATTTCACTCTCACAACATTATGGCTGGTTGGAGACAGTCCGAACCACAAGTACCGGGTCCATGGTTCTGGCCGTATACTGGGGGGACGGGGACGACTCCCATTAACCCCTGACTATACCGGGGATACGCTTATCACAATGCCTTTCTGGTCTGTGCTGAAGCAGGGCATTCTGGCAGCCAAGTGGCTTGACCTTTATTAGTGAGCCTGGTTACCCCCTCTCGGAACCACAGACTTAGAAATCGCCAGCTCATATACAGTGCATAAAATATATTTATATATATACCCTTATACACCATTTTAATAAAAAAATATCACAAAATTCTTCTAAGTCTCTCGGGAAGAGTGAAAGACGCGCACGTTCATTTTCAGAGCTCCTAGACCTTCCTATAAGAAGTTAGCCAAAAAGTAGCTTCGAAAAACGCTTAGGTTAAGTTTCAGAGTTGCTTCTAATGTACCAAAGCTGGACTTAGACATAATGTCACTCTCACAACATTATGGCTGGTTGGAGACAGTCCGAACCACAAGTACCGGGTCCATGGTTTTGGCCGTATACTGGGGGGACGGGGACGACTCCCATTAACCCCTGACTATACCGGGGATACGCTTATCACAATGCCTTTCTGGTCTGTGCTGAAGCAGGGCATTCTGGCAGCCAAGTGGCTTGACCTTTATTAGTGAGCCTGGTTACCCCCTCTCGGAACCACAGACTTAGAAATCGCCAGCTCATATACAGTGCATAAAATATATTTATATATATACCCTTATACACCATTTTAATAAAAAATATCACAAAATTCTTCTAAGTCTCTCGGGAAGAGTGAAAGACGCGCACGTTCATTTTCAGAGCTCCTAGACCTTCCTATAAGAAGTTAGCTAAAAAGTAGCTTCGAAAAACGCTTAGGTTAAGTTTCAGAGTTGCTTCTAATGTACCAAAGCTGGACTTAGACATAATTTCACTCTCACAACATTATGGCTGGTTGGAGACAGTCCGAACCACAAGTACCGGGTCCATGGTTCTGGCCGTATACTGGGGGGACGGGGACGACTCCCATTAACCCCTGACTATACCGGGGATACGCTTATCACAATGCCTTTCTGGTCTGTGCTGAAGCAGGGCATTCTGGCAGCCAAGTGGCTTGACCTTTATTAGTGAGCCTGGTTACCCCCTCTCGGAACCACAGACTTAGAAATCGCCAGCTCATATACAGTGCATAAAATATATTTATATATATACCCTTATACACCATTTTAATAAAAAATATCACAAAATTCTTCTAAGTCCCTCGGGAAGAGGGAAAGACGCGCACGTTCATTTTCAGAGCTCCTAGACCTTCCTATAAGAAGTTAGCCAAAAAGTAGCTTCGAAAAACGCTTAGGTTAAGTTTCAGAGTTGCTTCTAATGTACCAAAGCTGGACTTAGACATAATGTCACTCTCACAACATTATGGCTGGTTGGAGACAGTCCGAACCACAAGTACCGGGTCCATGGTTTTGGCCGTATACTGGGGGGACGGGGACGACTCCCATTAACCCCTGACTATACCGGGGATACGCTTATCACAATGCCTTTCTGGTCTGTGCTGAAGCAGGGCATTCTGGCAGCCAAGTGGCTTGACCTTTATTAGTGAGCCTGGTAACCCCCTCTCGGAACCACAGACTTAGAAATCGCCAGCTCATATACAGTGCATAAAATATATTTATATATATACCCTTATACACCATTTTAATAAAAAATATCACAAAATTCTTCTAAGTCTCTCGGGAAGAGTGAAAGACGCGCACGTTCATTTTCAGAGCTCCTAGACCTTCCTATAAGAAGTTAGCCAAAAAGTAGCTTCGAAAAACGCTTAGGTTAAGTTTCAGAGTTGCTTCTAATGTACCAAAGCTGGACTTAGACATAATTTCACTCTCACAACATTATGGCTGGTTGGAGAGGGTCCGAACCACAAGTACCGGGTCCATGGTTCTGGCCGTATACTGGGGGGACGGGGACGACTCCCATTAACCCCTGACTATACCGGGGATACGCTTATCACAATGCCTTTCTGGTCTGTGCTGAAGCAGGGCATTCTGGCAGCCAAGTGGCTTGACCTTTATTAGTGAGCCTGGTTACCCCCTCTCGGAACCACAGACTTAGAAATCGCCAGCTCATATACAGTGCATAAAATATATTTATATATATACCCTTATACACCATTTTAATAAAAAATATCACAAAATTCTTCTAAGTCCCTCGGAAAGAGTGAAAGACGCGCACGTTCATTTTCAGAGCTCCTAGACCTTCCTATTAGAAGTTAGCCAAAAAGTATCTTCGAAAAACGCTTAGGTTAAGTTTCAGAGTTGCTTCTAATGTACCAAAGCTGGACTTAGATATAATTTCACTCTCACAACATTATGGCTGGTTGGAGACAGTCCGAACCACAAGTACCGGGTCCATGGTTCTGGCCGTATACTGGGGGGACGGGGACGACTCCCATTAACCCCTGACTATACCGGGGATACGCTTATCACAATGCCTTTCTGGTCTGTGCTGAAGCAGGGCATTCTGGCAGCCAAGTGGCTTGACCTTTATTAGTGAGCCTGGTTACCCCCTCTCGGAACCACAGACTTAGAAATCGCCAGCTCATATACAGTGCATAAAATATATTTATATATACCCTTATACACCATTTTAATAAAAAATATCACAAAATTCTTCTAAGTCCCTCGGAAAGAGTGAAAGACGCGCACGTTCATTTTCAGAGCTCCTAGACCTTCCTATTAGAAGTTAGCCAAAAAGTATCTTCGAAAAACGCTTAGGTTAAGTTTCAGAGTTGCTTCTAATGTACCAAAGCTGGACTTAGATATAATTTCACTCTCACAACATTATGGCTGGTTGGAGACAGTCCGAACCACAAGTACCGGGTCCATGGTTCTGGCCGTATACTGGGGGGACGGGGACGACTCCCATTAACCCCTGACTATACCGGGGATACGCTTATCACAATGCCTTTCTGGTCTGTGCTGAAGCAGGGCATTCTGGCAGCCAAGTGGCTTGACCTTTATTAGTGAGCCTGGTTACCCCCTCTCGGAACCACAGACTTAGAAATCGCCAGCTCATATACAGTGCATAAAATATATTTATATATATACCCTTATACACCATTTTAATAAAAAAATATCACAAAATTCTTCTAAGTCTCTCGGGAAGAGTGAAAGACGCGCACGTTCATTTTCAGAGCTCCTAGACCTTCCTATAAGAAGTTAGCCAAAAAGTAGCTTCGAAAAACGCTTAGGTTAAGTTTCAGAGTTGCTTCTAATGTACCAAAGCTGGACTTAGACATAATGTCACTCTCACAACATTATGGCTGGTTGGAGACAGTCCGAACCACAAGTACCGGGTCCATGGTTTTGGCCGTATACTGGGGGGACGGGGACGACTCCCATTAACCCCTGACTATACCGGGGATACGCTTATCACAATGCCTTTCTGGTCTGTGCTGAAGCAGGGCATTCTGGCAGCCAAGTGGCTTGACCTTTATTAGTGAGCCTGGTTACCCCCTCTCGGAACCACAGACTTAGAAATCGCCAGCTCATATACAGTGCATAAAATATATTTATATATATACCCTTATACACCATTTTAATAAAAAATATCACAAAATTCTTCTAAGTCTCTCGGGAAGAGTGAAAGACGCGCACGTTCATTTTCAGAGCTCCTAGACCTTCCTATAAGAAGTTAGCTAAAAAGTAGCTTCGAAAAACGCTTAGGTTAAGTTTCAGAGTTGCTTCTAATGTACCAAAGCTGGACTTAGACATAATTTCACTCTCACAACATTATGGCTGGTTGGAGACAGTCCGAACCACAAGTACCGGGTCCATGGTTCTGGCCGTATACTGGGGGGACGGGGACGACTCCCATTAACCCCTGACTATACCGGGGATACGCTTATCACAATGCCTTTCTGGTCTGTGCTGAAGCAGGGCATTCTGGCAGCCAAGTGGCTTGACCTTTATTAGTGAGCCTGGTTACCCCCTCTCGGAACCACAGACTTAGAAATCGCCAGCTCATATACAGTGCATAAAATATATTTATATATATACCCTTATACACCATTTTAATAAAAAATATCACAAAATTCTTCTAAGTCCCTCGGGAAGAGGGAAAGACGCGCACGTTCATTTTCAGAGCTCCTAGACCTTCCTATAAGAAGTTAGCCAAAAAGTAGCTTCGAAAAACGCTTAGGTTAAGTTTCAGAGTTGCTTCTAATGTACCAAAGCTGGACTTAGACATAATGTCACTCTCACAACATTATGGCTGGTTGGAGACAGTCCGAACCACAAGTACCGGGTCCATGGTTTTGGCCGTATACTGGGGGGACGGGGACGACTCCCATTAACCCCTGACTATACCGGGGATACGCTTATCACAATGCCTTTCTGGTCTGTGCTGAAGCAGGGCATTCTGGCAGCCAAGTGGCTTGACCTTTATTAGTGAGCCTGGTAACCCCCTCTCGGAACCACAGACTTAGAAATCGCCAGCTCATATACAGTGCATAAAATATATTTATATATATACCCTTATACACCATTTTAATAAAAAATATCACAAAATTCTTCTAAGTCTCTCGGGAAGAGTGAAAGACGCGCACGTTCATTTTCAGAGCTCCTAGACCTTCCTATAAGAAGTTAGCCAAAAAGTAGCTTCGAAAAACGCTTAGGTTAAGTTTCAGAGTTGCTTCTAATGTACCAAAGCTGGACTTAGACATAATTTCACTCTCACAACATTATGGCTGGTTGGAGAGGGTCCGAACCACAAGTACCGGGTCCATGGTTCTGGCCGTATACTGGGGGGACGGGGACGACTCCCATTAACCCCTGACTATACCGGGGATACGCTTATCACAATGCCTTTCTGGTCTGTGCTGAAGCAGGGCATTCTGGCAGCCAAGTGGCTTGACCTTTATTAGTGAGCCTGGTTACCCCCTCTCGGAACCACAGACTTAGAAATCGCCAGCTCATATACAGTGCATAAAATATATTTATATATATACCCTTATACACCATTTTAATAAAAAAATATCACAAAATTCTTCTAAGTCTCTCGGGAAGAGTGAAAGACGCGCACGTTCATTTTCAGAGCTCCTAGACCTTCCTATAAGAAGTTAGCTAAAAAGTAGCTTCGAAAAACGCTTAGGTTAAGTTTCAGAGTTGCTTCTAATGTACCAAAGCTGGACTTAGACATAATTTCACTCTCACAACATTATGGCTGGTTGGAGACAGTCCGAACCACAAGTACCGGGTCCATGGTTCTGGCCGTATACTGGGGGGACGGGGACGACTCCCATTAACCCCTGACTATACCGGGGATACGCTTATCACAATGCCTTTCTGGTCTGTGCTGAAGCAGGGCATTCTGGCAGCCAAGTGGCTTGACCTTTATTAGTGAGCCTGGTTACCCCCTCTCGGAACCACAGACTTAGAAATCGCCAGCTCATATACAGTGCATAAAATATATTTATATATATACCCTTATACACCATTTTAATAAAAAATATCACAAAATTCTTCTAAGTCCCTCGGGAAGAGAGAAAGACGCGTACGTTCATTTTCAGAGCTCCTAGACCTTCCTATAAGAAGTTAGCTAAAAAGTAGCTTCGAAAAACGCTTAGGTTAAGTTTCAGAGTTGCTTCTAATGTACCAAAGCTGGACTTAGACATAATTTCACTCTCACAACATTATGGCTGGTTGGAGACAGTCCGAACCACAAGTACCGGGTCCATGGTTCTGGCCGTATACTGGGGGGACGGGGACGACTCCCATTAACCCCTGACTATACCGGGGATACGATTATCACAATGCCTTTCTGGTCTGTGCTGAAGCAGGGCATTCTGGCAGCCAAATGGCTTGACCTTTATTAGTGAGCCTGGTTACCCCCTCTCGGAACCACAGACTTAGAAATCGCCAGCTCATATACAGTGCATAAAATATATTTATATATATACCCTTATACACCATTTTAATAAAAAAATATCACAAAATTCTTCTAAGTCTCTCGGGAAGAGTGAAAGACGCGCACGTTCATTTTCAGAGCTCCTAGACCTTCCTATAAGAAGTTAGCTAAAAAGTAGCTTCGAAAAACGCTTAGGTTAAGTTTCAGAGTTGCTTCTAATGTACCAAAGCTGGACTTAGACATAATTTCACTCTCACAACATTATGGCTGGTTGGAGACAGTCCGAACCACAAGTACCGGGTCCATGGTTCTGGCCGTATACTGGGGGGACGGGGACGACTCCCATTAACCCCTGACTATACCGGGGATACGCTTATCACAATGCCTTTCTGGTCTGTGCTGAAGCAGGGCATTCTGGCAGGCAAGTGGCTTGACCTTTATTAGTGAGCCTGGTTACCCCCTCTGGAACCACAGACTTAGAAATCGCCAGCTCATATACAGTGCATAAAATATATTTATATATATACCCTTATACACCATTTTAATAAAAAATATCACAAAATTCTTCTAAGTCTCTCGGGAAGAGTGAAAGACGCGCACGTTCATTTTCAGAGCTCCTAGACCTTCCTATAAGAAGTTAGCCAAAAAGTAGCTTCGAAAAACGCTTAGGTTAAGTTTCAGAGTTGCTTCTAATGTACCAAAGCTGGACTTAGACATAATGTCACTCTCACAACATTATGGCTGGTTGGAGACAGTCCGAACCACAAGTACCGGGTCCATGGTTTTGGCCGTATACTGGGGGGATGGGGACGACTCTCATTAACCCCTGACTATACCGGGGATACGCTTATCACAATGCCTTTCTGGTCTGTGCTGAAGCAGGGCATTCTGGCAGCCAAGTGGCTTGACCTTTATTAGTGAGCCTGGTTACCCCCTCTCGGAACCACAGACTTAGAAATCGCCAGCTCATATACAGTGCATAAAATATATTTATATATATACCCTTATACACCATTTTAATAAAAAAAATCACAAAATTCTTCTAAGTCTCTCGGGAAGAGTGAAAGACGCGCACGTTCATTTTCAGAGCTCCTAGACCTTCCTATAAGAAGTTAGCTAAAAAGTAGCTTCGAAAAACGCTTAGGTTAAGTTTCAGAGTTGCTTCTAATGTACCAAAGCTGGACTTAGACATAATTTCACTCTCACAACATTATGGCTGGTTGGAGAGGGTCCGAACCACAAGTACCGGGTCCATGGTTCTGGCCGTATACTGGGGGGACGGGGACGACTCCAATTAACCCCTGACTATACCGGGGATACGCTTATCACAATGCCTTTCTGGTCTGTGCTGAAGCAGGGCATTCTGGCAGCCAAGTGGCTTGACCTTTATTAGTGAGCCTGGTTACCCCCTCTCGGAACCACAGACTTAGAAATCGCCAGCTCATATACAGTGCATAAAATATATTTATATATATACCCTTATACACCATTTTAATAAAAAATATCACAAAATTCTTCTAAGTCCCTCGGAAAGAGTGAAAGACGCGCACGTTCATTTTCAGAGCTCCTAGACCTTCCTATTAGAAGTTAGCCAAAAAGTATCTTCGAAAAACGCTTAGGTTAAGTTTCAGAGTTGCTTCTAATGTACCAAAGCTGGACTTAGATATAATTTCACTCTCACAACATTATGGCTGGTTGGAGACAGTCCGAACCACAAGTACCGGGTCCATGGTTCTGGCCGTATACTGGGGGGACGGGGACGACTCCCATTAACCCCTGACTATACCGGGGATACGCTTATCACAATGCCTTTCTGGTCTGTGCTGAAGCAGGGCATTCTGGCAGCCAAGTGGCTTGACCTTTATTAGTGAGCCTGGTTACCCCCTCTCGGAACCACAGACTTAGAAATCGCCAGCTCATATACAGTGCATAAAATATATTTATATATATACCCTTATACACCATTTTAATAAAAAAATATCACAAAATTCTTCTAAGTCTCTCGGGAAGATTGAAAGACGCGCACGTTCATTTTCAGAGCTCCTAGACCTTCCTATAAGAAGTTAGCCAAAAAGTAGCTTCGAAAAACGCTTAGGTTAAGTTTCAGAGTTGCTTCTAATGTACCAAAGCTGGACTTAGACATAATGTCACTCTCACAACATTATGGCTGGTTGGAGACAGTCCGAACCACAAGTACCGGGTCCATGGTTTTGGCCGTATACTGGGGGGACGGGGACGACTCCCATTAACCCCTGACTATACCGGGGATACGCTTATCACAATGCCTTTCTGGTCTGTGCTGAAGCAGGGCATTCTGGCAGGCAAGTGGCTTGACCTTTATTAGTGAGCCTGGTTACCCCCTCTCGGAACCACAGACTTAGAAATCGCCAGCTCATATACAGTGCATAAAATATATTTATATATATACCCTTATACACCATTTTAATAAAAAATATCACAAAATTCTTCTAAGTCTCTCGGGAAGAGTGAAAGACGCGCACGTTCATTTTCAGAGCTCCTAGACCTTCCTATAAGAAGTTAGCTAAAAAGTAGATTCGAAAAACGCTTAGGTTAAGTTTCAGAGTTGCTTCTAATGTACCAAAGCTGGACTTAGACATAATTTCACTCTCACAACATTATGGCTGGTTGGAGAGGGTCCGAACCACAAGTACCGGGTCCATGGTTCTGGCCGTATACTGGGGGGACGGGGACGACTCCAATTAACCCCTGACTATACCGGGGATACGCTTATCACAATGCCTTTCTGGTCTGTGCTGAAGCAGGGCATTCTGGCAGCCAAGTGGCTTGACCTTTATTAGTGAGCCTGGTTACCCCCTCTCGGAACCACAGACTTAGAAATCGCCAGCTCATATACAGTGCATAAAATATATTTATATATATACCCTTATACACCATTTTAATAAAAAATATCACAAAATTCTTCTAAGTCCCTCGGAAAGAGTGAAAGACGCGCACGTTCATTTTCAGAGCTCCTAGACCTTCCTATAAGAAGTTAGCCAAAAAGTAGCTTCGAAAAACGCTTAGGTTAAGTTTCAGAGTTGCTTCTAATGTACCAAAGCTGGACTTAGACATAATGTCACTCTCACAACATTATGGCTGGTTGGAGACAGTCCGAACCACAAGTACCGGGTCCATGGTTTTGGCCGTATACTGGGGGGACGGGGACGACTCCCATTAACCCCTGACTATACCGGGGATACGCTTATCACAATGCCTTTCTGGTCTGTGCTGAAGCAGGGCATTCTGGCAGCCAAGTGGCTTGACCTTTATTAGTGAGCCTGGTAACCCCCTCTCGGAACCACAGACTTAGAAATCGCCAGCTCATATACAGTGCATAAAATATATTTATATATATACCCTTATACACCATTTTAATAAAAAATATCACAAAATTCTTCTAAGTCTCTCGGGAAGAGTGAAAGACGCGCACGTTCATTTTCAGAGCTCCTAGACCTTCCTATAAGAAGTTAGCCAAAAAGTAGCTTCGAAAAACGCTTAGGTTAAGTTTCAGAGTTGCTTCTAATGTACCAAAGCTGGACTTAGACATAATTTCACTCTCACAACATTATGGCTGGTTGGAGAGGGTCCGAACCACAAGTACCGGGTCCATGGTTCTGGCCGTATACTGGGGGGACGGGGACGACTCCCATTAACCCCTGACTATACCGGGGATACGCTTATCACAATGCCTTTCTGGTCTGTGCTGAAGCAGGGCATTCTGGCAGCCAAGTGGCTTGACCTTTATTAGTGAGCCTGGTTACCCCCTCTCGGAACCACAGACTTAGAAATCGCCAGCTCATATACAGTGCATAAAATATATTTATATATATACCCTTATACACCATTTTAATAAAAAAATATCACAAAATTCTTCTAAGTCTCTCGGGAAGAGTGAAAGACGCGCACGTTCATTTTCAGAGCTCCTAGACCTTCCTATAAGAAGTTAGCCAAAAAGTAGCTTCGAAAAACGCTTAGGTTAAGTTTCAGAGTTGCTTCTAATGTACCAAAGCTGGACTTAGACATAATGTCACTCTCACAACATTATGGCTGGTTGGAGTCAGTCCGAACCACAAGTACCGGGTCCATGGTTTTGGCCGTATACTGGGGGGACGGGGACGACTCCCATTAACCCCTGACTATACCGGGGATACGCTTATCACAATGACTTTCTGGTCTGTGCTGAAGCAGGGCATTCTGGCAGCCAAGTGGCTTGACCTTTATTAGTGAGCCTGGTTACCCCCTCTCGGAACCACAGACTTAGAAATCGCCAGCTCATATACAGTGCATAAAATATATTTATATATATACCCTTATACACCATTTTAATAAAAAAATATCACAAAATTCTTCTAAGTCTCTCGGGAAGAGTGAAAGACGCGCACGTTCATTTTCAGAGCTCCTAGACCTTCCTAAAAGAAGTTAGCCAAAAAGTAGCTTCGAAAAACGCTTAGGTTAAGTTTCAGAGTTGCTTCTAATGTACCAAAGCTGGACTTAGACATAATTTCACTCTCACAACATTATGGCTGGTTGGAGACAGTCCGAACCACAAGTACCGGGTCCATGGTTCTGGCCGTATACTGGGGGGACGGGGACGACTCCCATTAACCCCTGACTATACCGGGGATACGCTTATCACAATGCCTTTCTGGTCTGTGCTGAAGCAGGGCATTCTGGCAGCCAAGTGGCTTGACCTTTATTAGTGAGCCTGGTTACCCCCTCTCGGAACCACAGACTTAGAAATCGCCAGCTCATATACAGTGCATAAAATATATTTATATATATACCCTTATACACCATTTTAATAAAAAATATCACAAAATTCTTCTAAGTCCCTCGGAAAGAGTGAAAGACGCGCACGTTCATTTTCAGAGCTCCTAGACCTTCCTATTAGAAGTTAGCCAAAAAGTATCTTCGAAAAACGCTTAGGTTAAGTTTCAGAGTTGCTTCTAATGTACCAAAGCTGGACTTAGATATAATTTCACTCTCACAATATTATGGCTGGTTGGAGACAGTCCGAACCACAAGTACCGGGTCCATGGTTCTGGCCGTATACTGGGGGGACGGGGACGACTCCCATTAACCCCTGACTATACCGGGGATACGCTTATCACAATGCCTTTCTGGTCTGTGCTGAAGCAGGGCATTCTGGCAGCCAAGTGGCTTGACCTTTATTAGTGAGCCTGGTTACCCCCTCTCGGAACCACAGACTTAGAAATCGCCAGCTCATATACAGTGCATAAAATATATTTATATATATACCCTTATACACCATTTTAATAAAAAAATATCACAAAATTCTTCTAAGTCTCTCGGGAAGAGTGAAAGACGCGCACGTTCATTTTCAGAGCTCCTAGACCTTCCTATAAGAAGTTAGCCAAAAAGTAGCTTCGAAAAACGCTTAGGTTAAGTTTCAGAGTTGCTTCTAATGTACCAAAGCTGGACTTAGACATAATGTCACTCTCACAACATTATGGCTGGTTGGAGACA
The DNA here is from genome assembly GCF_040206685.1 of Ascaphus truei. Taxonomy (NCBI): domain Eukaryota; kingdom Metazoa; phylum Chordata; class Amphibia; order Anura; family Ascaphidae; genus Ascaphus; species Ascaphus truei. The sequence continues at coordinate 831,477 of NW_027457167.1, read as the reverse complement.
GTCCGAACCACAAGTACCGGGTCCATGGTTTTGGCCGTATACTGGGGGGACGGGGACGACTCCCATTAACCCCTGACTATACCGGGGATACGCTTATCACAATGCCTTTCTGGTCTGTGCTGAAGCAGGGCATTCTGGCAGCCAAGTGGCTTGACCTTTATTAGTGAGCCTGGTTACCCCCTCTCGGAACCACAGACTTAGAAATCGCCAGCTCATATACAGTGCATAAAATATATTTATATATATACCCTTATACACCATTTTAATAAAAAATATCACAAAATTCTTCTAAGTCTCTCGGGAAGAGTGAAAGACGCGCACGTTCATTTTCAGAGCTCCTAGACCTTCCTATAAGAAGTTAGCTAAAAAGTAGCTTCGAAAAACGCTTAGGTTAAGTTTCAGAGTTGCTTCTAATGTACCAAAGCTGGACTTAGACATAATTTCACTCTCACAACATTATGGCTGGTTGGAGACAGTCCGAACCACAAGTACCGGGTCCATGGTTCTGGCCGTATACTGGGGAGACGGGGACGACTCCCATTAACCCCTGACTATACCGGGGATACGCTTATCACAATGCCTTTCTGGTCTGTGCTGAAGCAGGGCATTCTGGCAGCCAAGTGGCTTGACCTTTATTAGTGAGCCTGGTTACCCCCTCTCGGAACCACAGACTTAGAAATCGCCAGCTCATATACAGTGCATAAAATATATTTATATATATACCCTTATACACCATTTTAATAAAAAAATATCACAACATTCTTCTAAGTCTCTCGGGAAGAGTGAAAGACGCGCACGTTCATTTTCAGAGCTCCTAGACCTTCCTATAAGAAGTTAGCCAAAAAGTAGCTTCGAAAAACGCTTAGGTTAAGTTTCAGAGTTGCTTCTAATGTACCAAAGCTGGACTTAGACATAATGTCACTCTCACAACATTATGGCTGGTTGGAGTCAGTCCGAACCACAAGTACCGGGTCCATGGTTTTGGCCGTATACTGGGGGGACGGGGACGACTCCCATTAACCCCTGACTATACCGGGGATACGCTTATCACAATGACTTTCTGGTCTGTGCTGAAGCAGGGCATTCTGGCAGCCAAGTGGCTTGACCTTTATTAGTGAGCCTGGTTACCCCCTCTCGGAACCACAGACTTAGAAATCGCCAGCTCATATACAGTGCATAAAATATATTTATATATATACCCTTATACACCATTTTAATAAAAAAATATCACAAAATTCTTCTAAGTCTCTCGGGAAGAGTGAAAGACGCGCACGTTCATTTTCAGAGCTCCTAGACCTTCCTAAAAGAAGTTAGCCAAAAAGTAGCTTCGAAAAACGCTTAGGTTAAGTTTCAGAGTTGCTTCTAATGTACCAAAGCTGGACTTAGACATAATTTCACTCTCACAACATTATGGCTGGTTGGAGACAGTCCGAACCACAAGTACCGGGTCCATGGTTCTGGCCGTATACTGGGGGGACGGGGACGACTCCCATTAACCCCTGACTATACCGGGGATACGCTTATCACAATGCCTTTCTGGTCTGTGCTGAAGCAGGGCATTCTGGCAGCCAAGTGGCTTGACCTTTATTAGTGAGCCTGGTTACCCCCTCTCGGAACCACAGACTTAGAAATCGCCAGCTCATATACAGTGCATAAAATATATTTATATATATACCCTTATACACCATTTTAATAAAAAATATCACAAAATTCTTCTAAGTCCCTCGGAAAGAGTGAAAGACGCGCACGTTCATTTTCAGAGCTCCTAGACCTTCCTATTAGAAGTTAGCCAAAAAGTATCTTCGAAAAACGCTTAGGTTAAGTTTCAGAGTTGCTTCTAATGTACCAAAGCTGGACTTAGATATAATTTCACTCTCACAATATTATGGCTGGTTGGAGACAGTCCGAACCACAAGTACCGGGTCCATGGTTCTGGCCGTATACTGGGGGGACGGGGACGACTCCCATTAACCCCTGACTATACCGGGGATACGCTTATCACAATGCCTTTCTGGTCTGTGCTGAAGCAGGGCATTCTGGCAGCCAAGTGGCTTGACCTTTATTAGTGAGCCTGGTTACCCCCTCTCGGAACCACAGACTTAGAAATCGCCAGCTCATATACAGTGCATAAAATATATTTATATATATACCCTTATACACCATTTTAATAAAAAAATATCACAAAATTCTTCTAAGTCTCTCGGGAAGAGTGAAAGACGCGCACGTTCATTTTCAGAGCTCCTAGACCTTCCTATAAGAAGTTAGCCAAAAAGTAGCTTCGAAAAACGCTTAGGTTAAGTTTCAGAGTTGCTTCTAATGTACCAAAGCTGGACTTAGACATAATGTCACTCTCACAACATTATGGCTGGTTGGAGACAGTCCGAACCACAAGTACCGGGTCCATGGTTTTGGCCGTATACTGGGGGGACGGGGACGACTCCCATTAACCCCTGACTATACCGGGGATACGCTTATCACAATGCCTTTCTGGTCTGTGCTGAAGCAGGGCATTCTGGCAGCCAAGTGGCTTGACCTTTATTAGTGAGCCTGGTTACCCCCTCTCGGAACCACAGACTTAGAAATCGCCAGCTCATATACAGTGCATAAAATATATTTATATATATACCCTTATACACCATTTTAATAAAAAATATCACAAAATTCTTCTAAGTCTCTCGGGAAGAGTGAAAGACGCGCACGTTCATTTTCAGAGCTCCTAGACCTTCCTATAAGAAGTTAGCTAAAAAGTAGCTTCGAAAAACGCTTAGGTTAAGTTTCAGAGTTGCTTCTAATGTACCAAAGCTGGACTTAGACATAATTTCACTCTCACAACATTATGGCTGGTTGGAGACAGTCCGAACCACAAGTACCGGGTCCATGGTTCTGGCCGTATACTGGGGAGACGGGGACGACTCCCATTAACCCCTGACTATACCGGGGATACGCTTATCACAATGCCTTTCTGGTCTGTGCTGAAGCAGGGCATTCTGGCAGCCAAGTGGCTTGACCTTTATTAGTGAGCCTGGTTACCCCCTCTCGGAACCACAGACTTAGAAATCGCCAGCTCATATACAGTGCATAAAATATATTTATATATATACCCTTATACACCATTTTAATAAAAAAATATCACAACATTCTTCTAAGTCTCTCGGGAAGAGTGAAAGACGCGCACGTTCATTTTCAGAGCTCCTAGACCTTCCTAAAAGAAGTTAGCCAAAAAGTAGCTTCGAAAAACGCTTAGGTTAAGTTTCAGAGTTGCTTCTAATGTACCAAAGCTGGACTTAGACATAATTTCACTCTCACAACATTATGGCTGGTTGGAGAGGGTCCGAACCACAAGTACCGGGTCCATGGTTCTGGCCGTATACTGGGGGGACGGGGACGACTCCAATTAACCCCTGACTATACCGGGGATACGCTTATCACAATGCCTTTCTGGTCTGTGCTGAAGCAGGGCATTCTGGCAGCCAAGTGGCTTGACCTTTATTAGTGAGCCTGGTTACCCCCTCTCGGAACCACAGACTTAGAAATCGCCAGCTCATATACAGTGCATAAAATATATTTATATATATACCCTTATACACCATTTTAATAAAAAATATCACAAAATTCTTCTAAGTCCCTCGGAAAGAGTGAAAGACGCGCACGTTCATTTTCAGAGCTCCTAGACCTTCCTATTAGAAGTTAGCCAAAAAGTATCTTCGAAAAACGCTTAGGTTAAGTTTCAGAGTTGCTTCTAATGTACCAAAGCTGGACTTAGATATAATTTCACTCTCACAACATTATGGCTGGTTGGAGACAGTCCGAACCACAAGTACCGGGTCCATGGTTCTGGCCTTATACTGGGGGGACGGGGACGACTCCCATTAACCCCTGACTATACCGGGGATACGCTTATCACAATGCCTTTCTGGTCTGTGCTGAAGCAGGGCATTCTGGCAGCCAAGTGGCTTGACCTTTATTAGTGAGCCTGGTTACCCCCTCTCGGAACCACAGACTTAGAAATCGCCAGCTCATATACAGTGCATAAAATATATTTATATATATACCCTTATACACCATTTTAATAAAAAAATATCACAAAATTCTTCTAAGTCTCTCGGGAAGAGTGAAAGACGAGCACGTTCATTTTCAGAGCTCCTAGACCTTCCTATAAGAAATTAGCCAAAAAGTAGCTTCGAAAAACGCTTAGGTTAAGTTTCAGAGTTGCTTCTAATGTACCAAAGCTGGACTTAGACATAATGTCACTCTCACAACATTATGGCTGGTTGGAGACAGTCCGAACCACAAGTACCGGGTCCATGGTTTTGGCCGTATACTGGGGGGACGGGGACGACTCCCATTAACCCCTGACTATACCGGGGATACGCTTATCACAATGCCTTTCTGGTCTGTGCTGAAGCAGGGCATTCTGGCAGCCAAGTGGCTTGACCTTTATTAGTGAGCCTGGTTACCCCCTCTCGGAACCACAGACTTAGAAATCGCCAGCTCATATACAGTGCATAAAATATATTTATATATATACCCTTATACACCATTTTAATAAAAAATATCACAAAATTCTTCTAAGTCTCTCGGGAAGAGTGAAAGACGCGCACGTTCATTTTCAGAGCTCCTAGACCTTCCTATAAGAAGTTAGCTAAAAAGTAGCTTCGAAAAACGCTTAGGTTAAGTTTCAGAGTTGCTTCTAATGTACCAAAGCTGGACTTAGACATAATTTCACTCTCACAACATTATGGCTGGTTGGAGACAGTCCGAACCACAAGTACCGGGTCCATGGTTTTGGCCGTATACTGGGGGGACGGGGACGACTCCCATTAACCCCTGACTATACCGGGGATACGCTTATCACAATGCCTTTCTGGTCTGTGCTGAAGCAGGGCATTCTGGCAGCCAAGTGGCTTGACCTTTATTAGTGAGCCTGGTTACCCCCTCTCGGAACCACAGACTTAGAAATCGCCAGCTCATATACAGTGCATAAAATATATTTATATATATACCCTTATACACCATTTTAATAAAAAATATCACAAAATTCTTCTAAGTCTCTCGGGAAGAGTGAAAGACGCGCACGTTCATTTTCAGAGCTCCTAGACCTTCCTATAAGAAGTTAGCTAAAAAGTAGCTTCGAAAAACGCTTAGGTTAAGTTTCAGAGTTGCTTCTAATGTACCAAAGCTGGACTTAGACATAATTTCACTCTCACAACATTATGGCTGGTTGGAGACAGTCCGAACCACAAGTACCGGGTCCATGGTTCTGGCCGTATACTGGGGAGACGGGGACGACTCCCATTAACCCCTGACTATACCGGGGATACGCTTATCACAATGCCTTTCTGGTCTGTGCTGAAGCAGGGCATTCTGGCAGCCAAGTGGCTTGACCTTTATTAGTGAGCCTGGTTACCCCCTCTCGGAACCACAGACTTAGAAATCGCCAGCTCATATACAGTGCATAAAATATATTTATATATATACCCTTATACACCATTTTAATAAAAAAATATCACAAAATTCTTCTAAGTCTCTCGGGAAGAGTGAAAGACGCGCACGTTCATTTTCAGAGCTCCTAGACCTTCCTAAAAGAAGTTAGCCAAAAAGTAGCTTCGAAAAACGCTTAGGTTAAGTTTCAGAGTTGCTTCTAATGTACCAAAGCTGGACTTAGACATAATTTCACTCTCACAACATTATGGCTGGTTGGAGACAGTCCGAACCACAAGTACCGGGTCCATGGTTCTGGCCGTATACTGGGGAGACGGGGACGACTCCCATTAACCCCTGACTATACCGGGGATACGCTTATCACAATGCCTTTCTGGTCTGTGCTGAAGCAGGGCATTCTGGCAGCCAAGTGGCTTGACCTTTATTAGTGAGCCTGGTTACCCCCTCTCGGAACCACAGACTTAGAAATCGCCAGCTCATATACAGTGCATAAAATATATTTATATATATACCCTTATACACCATTTTAATAAAAAAATATCACAAAATTCTTCTAAGTCTCTCGGGAAGAGTGAAAGACGCGCACGTTCATTTTCAGAGCTCCTAGACCTTCCTAAAAGAAGTTAGCCAAAAAGTAGCTTCGAAAAACGCTTAGGTTAAGTTTCAGAGTTGCTTCTAATGTACCAAAGCTGGACTTAGACATAATTTCACTCTCACAACATTATGGCTGGTTGGAGACAGTCCGAACCACAAGTACCGGGTCCATGGTTCTGGCCGTATACTGGGGAGACGGGGACGACTCCCATTAACCCCTGACTATACCGGGGATACGCTTATCACAATGCCTTTCTGGTCTGTGCTGAAGCAGGGCATTCTGGCAGCCAAGTGGCTTGACCTTTATTAGTGAGCCTGGTTACCCCCTCTCGGAACCACAGACTTAGAAATCGCCAGCTCATATACAGTGCATAAAATATATTTATATATATACCCTTATACACCATTTTAATAAAAAATATCACAAAATTCTTCTAAGTCCCTCGGAAAGAGTGAAAGACGCGCACGTTCATTTTCAGAGCTCCTAGACCTTCCTATAAGAAGTTAGCCAAAAAGTAGCTTCGAAAAACGCTTAGGTTAAGTTTCAGAGTTGCTTCTAATGTACCAAAGCTGGACTTAGACATAATGTCACTCTCACAACATTATGGCTGGTTGGAGACAGTCCGAACCACAAGTACCGGGTCCATGGTTTTGGCCGTATACTGGGGGGACGGGGACGACTCCCATTAACCCCTGACTATACCGGGGATACGCTTATCACAATGCCTTTCTGGTCTGTGCTGAAGCAGGGCATTCTGGCAGCCAAGTGGCTTGACCTTTATTAGTGAGCCTGGTTACCCCCTCTCGGAACCACAGACTTAGAAATCGCCAGCTCATATACAGTGCATAAAATATATTTATATATATACCCTTATACACCATTTTAATAAAAAAATATCACAACATTCTTCTAAGTCTCTCGGGAAGAGTAAAAGACGCGCACGTTCATTTTCAGAGCTCCTAGACCTTCCTAAAAGAAGTTAGCCAAAAAGTAGCTTCGAAAAACGCTTAGGTTAAGTTTCAGAGTTGCTTCTAATGTACCAAAGCTGGACTTAGACATAATTTCACTCTCACAACATTATGGCTGGTTGGAGACAGTCCGAACCACAAGTACCGGGTCCATGGTTCTGGCCGTATACTGGGGAGACGGGGACGACTCCCATTAACCCCTGACTATACCGGGGATACGCTTATCACAATGCCTTTCTGGTCTGTGCTGAAGCAGGGCATTCTGGCAGCCAAGTGGCTTGACCTTTATTAGTGAGCCTGGTTACCCCCTCTCGGAACCACAGACTTAGAAATCGCCAGCTCATATACAGTGCATAAAATATATTTATATATATACCCTTATACACCATTTTAATAAAAAAATATCACAACATTCTTCTAAGTCTCTCGGGAAGAGTGAAAGACGCGCACGTTCATTTTCAGAGCTCCTAGACCTTCCTAAAAGAAGTTAGCCAAAAAGTAGCTTCGAAAAACGCTTAGGTTAAGTTTCAGAGTTGCTTCTAATGTACCAAAGCTGGACTTAGACATAATTTCACTCTCACAACATTATGGCTGGTTGGAGACAGTCCGAACCACAAGTACCGGGTCCATGGTTCTGGCCGTATACTGGGGAGACGGGGACGACTCCCATTAACCCCTGACTATACCGGGGATACGCTTATCACAATGCCTTTCTGGTCTGTGCTGAAGCAGGGCATTCTGGCAGCCAAGTGGCTTGACCTTTATTAGTGAGCCTGGTTACCCCCTCTCGGAACCACAGACTTAGAAATCGCCAGCTCATATACAGTGCATAAAATATATTTATATATATACCCTTATACACCATTTTAATAAAAAATATCACAAAATTCTTCTAAGTCCCTCGTAAAGTCCCCCACTGTAAAGGGGAAGTCTGTGGCATTAACAGGAAGGGAGAAAAAGTACTTTCTACCCATTTTTAGTTCAGCGGTAAAACTGAAATTTCTATGGAACTGCAGCTCGGCTTGTGACTGTGGTTTTCCCGGTCACACAAAAATGCTGAAATTCGACTTATACAGTGTTTGTGCTTATTAAACTTGATGAATTCTCTCCTCTTGACGGTAGAATAGTGTGTAAAGCAAAGCACAATACATTGCTATGTGTAGAAGCAAAGATATACGCGATTTCATAATGTGTTCCTAGAACAGCTGCGAGCAACTTTTTTACTCAACGTTAACAACACATCTGAAGCTCAATATTTCTGGGCTGAAGCGGGGAGGATTAGACAAAGTATGCACTGTAAAGGGGAAGTCTGTAGCATTAAAAGGAAGGGAGAAAAAGTACTTTCTACCCATTTTTATTTCAGCGGTAAAACTGAAATTTCTATGGAACTGCAGCTTGTCTTGTGACTGTGGTTTTCCCGGTTACACAAAAATGCTGAAATTCGACTTATACAGTGTTTGTGCTTATTAAACTTGATGAATTCTCTCCTCTTGACGGGAGAATAGTGTGTAAAGCAAAGCACAATACATTGCTATGTGTAGAAGCAAAGATATACGCGATTTCATAATGTGTTCCTAGAACAGCTGCGAGCAACTTTTTTACTCAACGTTAACAACACATCTGAAGCTCAATATTTCTGGGCTGAAGCGGGGAGGATTAGACAAAGTGTGCACTGTAAAGGGGAAGTCTGTGGCATTAACAGGAAGGGAGAAAAAGTACTTTCTACCCATTTTTAGGTTCAGCGGTAAAACGGAAGTTTCTATGGAACTGCAGCTCGGCTTGTGACTGTGGTTTTCCCGGTCACACAAAAATGCTGAAATTCGACTTATACAGTGTTTGTGCTTATTAAACTTGATGAATTCTCTCCTCTTGACGGTAGAATAGTGTGTAAAGCAAAGCACAATACATTGCTATGTGTAGAAGCAAAGATATACGCGATTTCAGAATATGTTCCTAGAACAGCTGCGAGCAACTTTTTTACTCAACGTTAACAACACATCTGAAGCTTAATATTTCTGGGCTGAAGCGGGGAGGATTAGACAAAGTGTGCACTGTAAAGGGGAAGTCTGTGGCATTAACAGGAAGGGAGAAAAAGTACTTTCTACCCATTTCTAGTTCAGCGGTAAAACTGAAATTTCTATGGAACTGCAGCTCGGCTTGTGACTCTGGTTTTCCCGGTCACACAAAAATGCTGAAATTCGACTTATACAGTGTTTGTGCTTATTAAACTTGATGAATTCTCTCCTCTTGACGGTAGAATAGTGTGTAAAGCAAAGCACAATACATTGCTATGTGTAGAAGCAAAGATATACGCGATTTCATAATGTGTTCCTAGAACAGCTGCGAGCAACATTTTTACTCAACGTTAACAACACATCTGAAGCTCAATATTTCTGGGCTGAAGCGGGGAGGATTAGACAAAGTGTGCACTGTAAAGGCGAAGTCTGTGGCATTAACAGGAAGGGAGAAAAAGTACTTTCTACCCATTTCTAGTTCAGCGGTAAAACTGAAATTTCTATGGAACTGCAGCTCGGCTTGTGACTGTGGTTTTCCCGGTCACACAAAAATGCTGAAATTCGAGTTATACAGTGTTTGTGCTTATTAAACTTGATGAATTCTCTCCTCTTGACGATAGAATAGTGTGTAAAGCAAAGCACAATACATTGCTATGTGTAGAAGCAAAGATATACGCGATTTCATAATGTGTTCCTAGAACAGCTGCGAGCAACTTTTTTACTCAACGTTAACAACACATCTGAAGCTCAATATTTCTGGGCTGAAGCGGGGAAGATTAGACAAAGTGTGCACTGTAAAGGGGAAGTCTGTGGCATTAACAGGAAGGGAGAAAAAGTACTTTCTACCCATTTTTAGTTCAGCGGTAAAACTGAAATTTCTATGGAACTGCAGCTCGGCTTGTGACTGTGGTTTTCCCGGTCACACAAAAATGCTGAAATTCGACTTATACAGTGTTTGTGCTTATTAAACTTGATGAATTCTCTCCTCTTGACGGTAGAATAGTGTGTAAAGCAAAGCACAATACATTGCTATGTGTAGAAGCAAAGATATACGCGATTTCAGAATGTGTTCCTAGAACAGCTGCGAGCAACTTTTTTACTCAACGTTAACAACACATCTGAAGCTTAATATTTCTGGGCTGAAGCGGGGAGGATTAGACAAAGTGTGCACTGTAAAGGGGAAGTCTGTGGAATTAACAGGAAGGGAGAAAAAGTACTTTCTACCCATTTCTAGTTCAGCGGTAAAACTGAAATTTCTATGGAACTGCAGCTCGGCTTGTGACTGTGGTTTTCCCGGTCACACAAAAATGCTGAAATTCGACTTATACAGTGTTTGTGCTTATTAAACTTGATGAATTCTCTCCTCTTGACGGTAGAATAGTGTGTAAAGCAAAGCACAATACATTGCTATGAGTAGAAGCAAAGATATACGCGATTTCATAATGTGTTCCTAGAACAGCTGCGAGCAACTTTTTTACTCAACGTTAACAACACATCTGAAGCTCAATATTTCTGGGCTGAAGCGGGGAGGATTAGACAAAGTGTGCACTGTAAAGGGGAAGTCTGTGGCATTAACAGGAAGGGAGAAAAAGTACTTTCTACCCATTTTTAGTTCAGCGGTAAAACTGAAATTTCTATGGAACTGCAGCTCGGCTTGTGACTGTGGTTTTCCCGGTCACACAAAAATGCTGAAATTCGACTTATACAGTGTTTGTGCTTATTAAACTTGATGAATTTTCACCTCTTGACGGTAGAATAGTGTGTAAAGCAAAGCACAATACATTGCTATGTGTAGAAGCAAAGATATACGCGATTTCATAATGTGTTCCTAGAACAGCTGCGAGCAACTTTTTTACTCAACGTTAACAACACATCTGAAGCTCAATATTTCTGGGCTGAAGCGGGGAGGATTAGACAAAGTGTGCACTGTACAGGGGAAGTCTGTGGCATTAACAGGAAGGGAGAAAAAGTACTTTCTACCCATTTTTAGTTCAGCGGTAAAACTGAAATTTCTATGGAACTGCAGCTCGGCTTGTGACTGTGGTTTTCCCGGTCACACAAAAATGCTGAAATTCGACTTATACAGTGTTTGTGCTTATTAAACTTGATGAATTCTCTCCTCTTGACGGTAGAATAGTGTGTAAAGCAAAGCACAATACATTGCTATGTGTAGAAGCAAAGATATACGCGATTTCAGAATGTGTTCCTAGAACAGCTGCGAGCAACTTTTTTACTCAACGTTAACAACACATCTGAAGCTCAATATTTCTGGGCTGAAGCGGGGAGGATTAGACAAAGTGTGCACTGTAAAGGGGAAGTCTGTGGCATTAACAGGAAGGGAGAAATAGTACTTTCTACCCATTTTTAGTTCAGCGGTAAAACTGAAATTTCTATGGAACTGCAGCTCGGCTTGTGACTGTGGTTTTCCCGGTCACACAAAAATGCTGAAATTCGACTTATACAGTGTTTGTGCTTATTAAACTTGATGAATTCTCTCCTCTTGACGGTAGAATAGTGTGTAAAGCAAAGCACAATACATTGCTATGTGTAGAAGCAAAGATATACGCGATTTCATAATGTGTTCCTAGAACAGCTGCGAGCAACTTTTTTACTCAACGTTAACAACACATCTGAAGCTCAATATTTCTGGGCTGAAGCGGGGAGGATTAGACAAAGTGTGCACTGTAAAGGGGAAGTCTGTGGCATTAACAGGAAGGGAGAAATAGTACTTTCTACCCATTTTTAGTTCAGCGGTAAAACTGAAATTTCTATGGAACTGCAGCTCGTCTTGTGACTGTGGTTTTCCCGGTCACACAAAAATGCTGAAATTCGACTTATACAGTGTTTGTGCAAATTAAACTTGATGAATTCTCTCCTCTTGACGGTAGAATAGTGTGTAAAGCAAAGCACAATACATTGCTATGTGTAGAAGCAAAGATATACGCGATTTCAGAATGTGTTCCTAGAACAGCTGCGAGCAACTTTTTTACTCAACGTTAACAACACATCTGAAGCTCAATATTTCTGGGCTGAAGCGGGGAGGATTAGACAAAGTGTGCACTGTAAAGGGGAAGTCTGTGGCATTAACAGGAAGGGAGAAAAAGTACTTTCTACCCATTTTTAGGTTCAGCGGTAAAACTGAAGTTTCTATGGAACTGCAGCTCGGCTTGTGACTGTGGTTTTCCCGGTCACACAAAAATGCTGAAATTCGACTTATACAGTGTTTGTGCTTATTAAACTTGATGAATTCTCTCCTCTTGACGGTAGAATAGTGTGTAAAGCAAAGCACAATACATTGCTATGTGTAGAAGCAAAGATATACGCGATTTCATAATGTGTTCCTAGAACAGCTGCGAGCAACTTTTTTACTCAACGTTAACAACACATCTGAAGCTCAATATTTCTGGGCTGAAGCGGGGAAGATTAGACAAAGTGTGCACTGTAAAGGGGATGTCTGTGGCATTAACAGGAAGGGAGAAAAAGTACTTTCTACCCATTTTTAGTTCAGCGGTAAAACTGAAATTTCTATGGAACTGCAGCTCGGCTTGTGACTGTGGTTTTCCCGGTCACACAAAAATGCTGAAATTCGACTTATACAGTGTTTGTGCTTATTAAACTTGATGAATTTTCACCTCTTGACGGTAGAATAGTGTGTAAAGCAAAGCACAATACATTGCTATGTGTAGAAGCAAAGATATACGCGATTTCATAATGTGTTCCTAGAACAGCTGCGAGCAACTTTTTTACTCAACGTTAACAACACATCTGAAGCTCAATATTTCTGGGCTGAAGCGGGGAGGATTAGACAAAGTGTGCACTGTACAGGGGAAGTCTGTGGCATTAACAGGAAGGGAGAAAAAGTACTTTCTACCCATTTTTAGTTCAGCGGTAAAACTGAAATTTCTATGGAACTGCAGCTCGGCTTGTGACTGTGGTTTTCCCGGTCACACAAAAATGCTGAAATTCGACTTATACAGTGTTTGTGCTTATTAAACTTGATGAATTCTCTCCTCTTGACGGTAGAATAGTGTGTAAAGCAAAGCACAATACATTGCTATGTGTAGAAGCAAAGATATACGCGATTTCAGAATGTGTTCCTAGAACAGCTGCGAGCAACTTTTTTACTCAACGTTAACAACACATCTGAAGCTCAATATTTCTGGGCTGAAGCGGGGAGGATTAGACAAAGTGTGCACTGTAAAGGGGAAGTCTGTGGCATTAACAGGAAGGGAGAAATAGTACTTTCTACCCATTTTTAGTTCAGCGGTAAAACTGAAATTTCTATGGAACTGCAGCTCGGCTTGTGACTGTGGTTTTCCCGGTCACACAAAAATGCTGAAATTCGACTTATACAGTGTTTGTGCTTATTAAACTTGATGAATTCTCTCCTCTTGACGGTAGAATAGTGTGTAAAGCAAAGCACAATACATTGCTATGTGTAGAAGCAAAGATATACGCGATTTCATAATGTGTTCCTAGAACAGCTGCGAGCAACTTTTTTACTCAACGTTAACAACACATCTGAAGCTCAATATTTCTGGGCTGAAGCGGGGAGGATTAGACAAAGTGTGCACTGTAAAGGGGAAGTCTGTGGCATTAACAGGAAGGGAGAAATAGTACTTTCTACCCATTTTTAGTTCAGCGGTAAAACTGAAATTTCTATGGAACTGCAGCTCGTCTTGTGACTGTGGTTTTCCCGGTCACACAAAAATGCTGAAATTCGACTTATACAGTGTTTGTGCAAATTAAACTTGATGAATTCTCTCCTCTTGACGGTAGAATAGTGTGTAAAGCAAAGCACAATACATTGCTATGTGTAGAAGCAAAGATATACGCGATTTCAGAATGTGTTCCTAGAACAGCTGCGAGCAACTTTTTTACTCAACGTTAACAACACATCTGAAGCTCAATATTTCTGGGCTGAAGCGGGGAGGATTAGACAAAGTGTGCACTGTAAAGGGGAAGTCTGTGGCATTAACAGGAAGGGAGAAAAAGTACTTTCTACCCATTTTTAGGTTCAGCGGTAAAACTGAAGTTTCTATGGAACTGCAGCTCGGCTTGTGACTGTGGTTTTCCCGGTCACACAAAAATGCTGAAATTCGACTTATACAGTGTTTGTGCTTATTAAACTTGATGAATTCTCTCCTCTTGACGGTAGAATAGTGTGTAAAGCAAAGCACAATACATTGCTATGTGTAGAAGCAAAGATATACGCGATTTCATAATGTGTTCCTAGAACAGCTGCGAGCAACTTTTTTACTCAACGTTAACAACACATCTGAAGCTCAATATTTCTGGGCTGAAGCGGGGAAGATTAGACAAAGTGTGCACTGTAAAGGGGATGTCTGTGGCATTAACAGGAAGGGAGAAAAAGTACTTTCTACCCATTTTTAGTTCAGCGGTAAAACTGAAATTTCTATGGAACTGCAGCTCGGCTTGTGACTGTGGTTTTCCCGGTCACACAAAAATGCTGAAATTCGACTTATACAGTGTTTGTGCTTATTAAACTTGATGAATTCTCTCCTCTTGACGGGAGAATAGTGTGTAAAGCAAAGCACAATACATTGCTATGTGTAGAAGCAAAGATATACGCGATTTCAGAATGTGTTCCTAGAACAGCTGCGAGCAACTTTTTTACTCAACGTTAACAACACATCTGAAGCTCAATATTTCTGGGCTGAAGCGGGGAGGATTAGACAAAGTGTGCACTGTAAAGGGGAAGTCTGTGGCATTAACAGGAAGGGAGAAATAGTACTTTCTACCCATTTTTAGTTCAGCGGTAAAACTGAAATTTCTATGGAACTGCAGCTCGGCTTGTGACTGTGGTTTTCCCGGTCACACAAAAATGCTGAAATTCGACTTATACAGTGTTTGTGCTTATTAAACTTGATGAATTCTCTCCTCTTGACGGTAGAATAGTGTGTAAAGCAAAGCACAATACATTGCTATGTGTAGAAGCAAAGATATACGCGATTTCATAATGTGTTCCTAGAACAGCTGCGAGCAACTTTTTTACTCAACGTTAACAACACATCTGAAGCTCAATATTTCTGGGCTGAAGCGGGGAGGATTAGACAAAGTGTGCACTGTAAAGGGGAAGTCTGTGGCATTAACAGGAAGGGAGAAATAGTACTTTCTACCCATTTTTAGTTCAGCGGTTAAACTGAAATTTCTATGGAACTGCAGCTCGGCTTGTGACTGTGGTTTTCCCGGTCACACAAAAATGCTGAAATTCGACTTATACAGTGTTTGTGCTTATTAAACTTGATGAATTCTCTCCTCTTGACGGTAGAATAGTGTGTAAAGCAAAGCACAATACATTGCTATGTGTAGAAGCAAAGATATACGCGATTTCATAATGTGTTCCTAGAACAGCTGCGAGCAACTTTTTTACTCAACGTTAACAACACATCTGAAGCTCAATATTTCTGGGCTGAAGCGGGGAGGATTAGACAAAGTGTGCACTGTAAAGGGGAAGTCTGTGGCATTAACAGGAAGGGAGAAAAAGTACTTTCTACCCATTTTTAGGTTCAGCGGTAAAACTGAAGTTTCTATGGAACTGCAGCTCGTTTTGTGACTTTGTTTTTCCCGGTCACACAAAAATGCTGAAATTCGACTTATACAGTGTTTGTGCTAATTAAACTTGATGAATTCTCTCCTCTTGACGGTAGAATAGTGTGTAAAGCAAAGCACAATACATTGCTATGTGTAGAAGCAAAGATATACGCGATTTCAGAATGTGTTCCTAGAACAGCTGCGAGCAACTTTTTTACTCAACGTTAACAACACATCTGAAGCTCAATATTTCTGGGCTGAAGCGGGGAGGATTAGACAAAGTGTGCACTGTAAAGGGGAAGTCTGTGGCATTAACAGGAAGGGAGAAAAAGTACTTTCTACCCATTTTTAGGTTCAGCGGTAAAACTGAAGTTTCTATGGAACTGCAGCTCGGCTTGTGACTGTGGTTTTCCCGGTCACACAAAAATGCTGAAATTCGACTTATACAGTGTTTGTGCTTATTAAACTTGATGAATTCTCTCCTCTTGACGGTAGAATAGTGTGTAAAGCAAAGCACAATACATTGCTATGTGTAGAAGCAAAGATATACGCGATTTCAGAATGTGTTCCTAGAACAGCTGCGAGCAACTTTTTTACTCAACGTTAACAACACATCTGAAGCTCAATATTTCTGGGCTGAAGCGGGGAAGATTAGACAAAGTGTGCACTGTAAAGGGGATGTCTGTGGCATTAACAGGAAGGGAGAAAAAGTACTTTCTACCCATTTTTAGTTCAGCGGTAAAACTGAAATTTCTATGGAACTGCAGCTCGGCTTGTGACTGTGGTTTTCCCGGTCACACAAAAATGCTGAAATTCGACTTATACAGTGTTTGTGCTTATTAAACTTGATGAATTCTCTCCTCTTGACGGTAGAATAGTGTGTAAAGCAAAGCACAATACATTGCTATGTGTAGAAGCAAAGATATACGCGATTTCATAATGTGTTCCTAGAACAGCTGCGAGCAACTTTTTTACTCAACGTTAACAACACATCTGAAGCTCAATATTTCTGGGCTGAAGCGGGGAAGATTAGACAAAGTGTGCACTGTAAAGGGGATGTCTGTGGCATTAACAGGAAGGGAGAAAAAGTACTTTCTACCCATTTTTAGTTCAGCGGTAAAACTGAAATTTCTATGGAACTGCAGCTCGTCTTGTGAATGTGGTTTTCCCGGTCACACAAAAATGCTGAAATTCGACTTATACAGTGTTTGTGCTTATTAAACTTGATGAATTCTCTCCTCTTGACGGGAGAATAGTGTGTAAAGCAAAGCACAATACATTGCTATGTGTAGAAGCAAAGATATACGCGATTTCAGAATGTGTTCCTAGAACAGCTGCGAGCAACTTTTTTACTCAACGTTAACAACACATCTGAAGCTCAATATTTCTGGGCTGAAGCGGGGAGGATTAGACAAAGTGTGCACTGTACAGGGGAAGTCTGTGGCATTAACAGGAAGGGAGAAAAAGTACTTTCTACCCATTTTTAGTTCAGCGGTAAAACTGAAATTTCTATGGAACTGCAGCTCGGCTTGTGACTGTGGTTTTCCCGGTCACACAAAAATGCTGAAATTCGACTTATACAGTGTTTGTGCTTATTAAACTTGATGAATTCTCTCCTCTTGACGGTAGAATAGTGTGTAAAGCAAAGCACAATACATTGCTATGTGTAGAAGCAAAGATATACGCGATTTCATAATGTGTTCCTAGAACAGCTGCGAGCAACTTTTTTACTCAACGTTAACAACACATCTGAAGCTCAATATTTCTGGGCTGAAGCGGGGAGGATTAGACAAAGTGTGCACTGTAAAGGGGAAGTCTGTGGCATTAACAGGAAGGGAGAAATAGTACTTTCTACCCATTTTTATTTCAGCGGTAAAACTGAAATTTCTATGGAACTGCAGCTCGGCTTGTGACTGTGGTTTTCCCGGTCACACAAAAATGCTGAAATTCGACTTATACAGTGTTTGTGCTTATTAAACTTGATGAATTCTCTCCTCTTGACGGTAGAATAGTGTGTAAAGCAAAGCACAATACATTGCTATGTGTAGAAGCAAAGATATACGCGATTTCATAATGTGTTCCTAGAACAGCTGCGAGCAACTTTTTTACTCAACGTTAACAACACATCTGAAGCTCAATATTTCTGGGCTGAAGCGGGGAGGATTAGACAAAGTGTGCACTGTAAAGGGGAAGTCTGTGGCATTAACAGGAAGGGAGAAAAAGTACTTTCTACCCATTTTTAGGTTCAGCGGTAAAACTGAAGTTTCTATGGAACTGCAGCTCGTTTTGTGACTTTGTTTTTCCCGGTCACACAAAAATGCTGAAATTCGACTTATACAGTGTTTGTGCTAATTAAACTTGATGAATTCTCTCCTCTTGACGGTAGAATAGTGTGTAAAGCAAAGCACAATACATTGCTATGTGTAGAAGCAAAGATATACGCGATTTCAGAATGTGTTCCTAGAACAGCTGCGAGCAACTTTTTTACTCAACGTTAACAACACATCTGAAGCTCAATATTTCTGGGCTGAAGCGGGGAGGATTAGACAAAGTGTGCACTGTAAAGGGGAAGTCTGTGGCATTAACAGGAAGGGAGAAAAAGTACTTTCTACCCATTTTTAGGTTCAGCGGTAAAACTGAAGTTTCTATGGAACTGCAGCTCGGCTTGTGACTGTGGTTTTCCCGGTCACACAAAAATGCTGAAATTCGACTTATACAGTGTTTGTGCTTATTAAACTTGATGAATTCTCTCCTCTTGACGGTAGAATAGTGTGTAAAGCAAAGCACAATACATTGCTATGTGTAGAAGCAAAGATATACGCGATTTCAGAATGTGTTCCTAGAACAGCTGCGAGCAACTTTTTTACTCAACGTTAACAACACATCTGAAGCTCAATATTTCTGGGCTGAAGCGGGGAAGATTAGACAAAGTGTGCACTGTAAAGGGGATGTCTGTGGCATTAACAGGAAGGGAGAAAAAGTACTTTCTACCCATTTTTAGTTCAGCGGTAAAACTGAAATTTCTATGGAACTGCAGCTCGGCTTGTGACTGTGGTTTTCCCGGTCACACAAAAATGCTGAAATTCGACTTATACAGTGTTTGTGCTTATTAAACTTGATGAATTCTCTCCTCTTGACGGTAGAATAGTGTGTAAAGCAAAGCACAATACATTGCTATGTGTAGAAGCAAAGATATACGCGATTTCAGAATGTGTTCCTAGAACAGCTGCGAGCAACTTTTTTACTCAACGTAAACAACACATCTGAAGCTTAATATTTCTGGGCTGAAGCGGGGAGGATTAGACAAAGTGTGCACTGTAAAGGGGAAGTCTGTGGCATTAACAGGAAGGGAGAAAAAGTACTTTCTACCCATTTCTAGTTCAGCGGTAAAACTGAAATTTCAATGGAACTGCAGCTCGGCTTGTGACTGTGGTTTTCCCGGTCACACAAAAATGCTGAAATTCGACTTATACAGTGTTTGTGCTTATTAAACTTGATGAATTCTCTCCTCTTGACGGTAGAATAGTGTGTAAAGCAAAGCACAATACATTGCTATGTGTAGAAGCAAAGATATACGCGATTTCAGAATGTGTTTCTAGAACAGCTGCGAGCAACTTTTTTACTCAACGTTAACAACACATCTGAAGCTTAATATTTCTGGGCTGAAGCGGGGAGGATAAGACAAAGTGTGCACTGTAAAAGGGAAGTCTGTGGCATTAACAGGAAGGGAGAAAAAGTACTTTCTACCCATTTCTAGTTCAGCGGTAAAACTGAAATTTCTATGGAACTGCAGCTCGTCTTGTGACTGTGGTTTTCCCGGTCACACAAAAATGCTGAAATTCGACTTATACAGTGTTTGTGCTTATTAAACTTGATGAATTCTCTCCTCTTGACGGGAGAATAGTGTGTAAAGCAAAGCACAATACATTGCTATGTGTAGAAGCAAAGATATACGCGATTTCAGAATGTGTTCCTAGAACAGCTGCGAGCAACTTTTTTACTCAACGTTAACAACACATCTGAAGCTTAATATTTCTGGGCTGAAGCGTGGAGGATTAGACAAAGTGTGCACTGTAAAGGGGAAGTCTGTGGCATTAACAGGAAGGGAGAAAAAGTACTTTCTACCCATTTTTAGTTCAGCGGTAAAACTGAAATTTCTATGGAACTGCAGCTCGGCTTGTGACTGTGGTTTTCCCGGTCACACAAAAATGCTGAAATTCGACTTATACAGTGTTTGTGCTTATTAAACTTGATGAATTCTCTCCTCTTGACGGTAGAATAGTGTGTAAAGCAAAGCACAATACATTGCTATGTGTAGAAGCAAAGATATACGCGATTTCAGAATGTGTTCCTAGAACAGCTGCGAGCAACTTTTTTACTCAACGTTAACAACACATCTGAAGCTCAATATTTCTGGGCTGAAGCGGGGAGGATTAGACAAAGTGTGCACTGTAAAGGCGAAGTCTGTGGCATTAACAGGAAGGGAGAAAAAGTACTTTCTACCCATTTTTAGTTCAGCGGTAAAACTGAAATTTCTATGGAACTGCAGCTCGGCTTGTGACTGTGGTTTTCCCGGTCAAACAAAAATGCTGAAATTCGACTTATACAGTGTTTGTGCTTATTAAACTTGATGAATTCTCTCCTCTTGACGGTAGAATAGTGTGTAAAGCAAAGCACAATACATTGCTATGTGTAGAAGCAAAGATATACGCGATTTCAGAATGTGTTCCTAGAACAGCTGCGAGCAACTTTTTTACTCAACGTTAACAACACATCTGAAGCTTAATATTTCTGGGCTGAAGCGGGGAGGATTAGACAAAGTGTGCACTGTAAAGGGGAAGTCTGTGGCATTAACAGGAACGGAGAAAAAGTACTTTCTACCCATTTCTAGTTCAGCGGTAAAACTGAAATTTCTATGGAACTGCAGCTCGGCTTGTGACTGTGGTTTTCCCAGTCTCACAAAAATGCTGAAATTCGACTTATACAGTGTTTGTGCTTATTAAACTTGATGAATTCTCTCCTCTTGACGGTAGAATAGTGTGTAAAGCAAAGCACAATACATTGCTATGTGTAGAAGCAAAGCTATACGCGATTTCAGAATGTGTTCCTAGAACAGCTGCGAGCAACTTTTTTACTCAACGTTAACAACACATCTGAAGCTTAATATTTCTGGGCTGAAGCGGGGAGGATTAGACAAAGTGTGTACTGTAAAGGGGAAGTCTGTGGCATTAACAGGAAGGGAGAAAAAGTACTTTCTACCCATTTTTAGTTCAGCGGTAAAACTGAAATTTCTATGGAACTGCAGCTCGGCTTGTGACTGTGGTTTTCCCGGTCACACAAAAATGCTGAAATTCGACTTATACAGTGTTTGTGCTTATTAAACTTGATGAATTCTCTCCTCTTGACGTTAGAATAGTGTGTAAAGCAAAGCACAATACATTGCTATGTGTAGAAGCAAAGATATACGCGATTTCAGAATGTGTTCCTAGAACAGCTGCGAGCAACTTTTTTACTCAACGTTAACAACACATCTGAAGCTCAATATTTCTGGGCTGAAGCGGGGAGGATTAGACAAAGTGTGCACTGTAAAGGCGAATTCTGTGGCATTAACAGGAAGGGAGAAAAAGTACTTTCTACCCATTTCTAGTTCAGCGGTAAAACTGAAATATCTATGGAACTGCAGCTCGGCTTGTGACTGTGGTTTTCCCGGTCACACAAAAATGCTGAAATTCGAGTTATACAGTGTTTGTGCTTATTAAACTTGATGAATTCTCTCCTCTTGACGGTAGAATAGTGTGTAAAGCAAAGCACAATACATTGCTATGTGTAGAAGCAAAGATATACGCGATTTCAGAATGTGTTCCTAGAACAGCTGCGAGCAACTTTTTTACTCAACGTTAACAACACATCTGAAGCTTAATATTTCTGGGCTGAAGCGGGGAGGATTAGACAAAGTGTGCACTGTAAAGGGGAAGTCTGTGGCATTAACAGGAACGGAGAAAAAGTACTTTCTACCCATTTCTAGTTCAGCGGTAAAACTGAAATTTCTATGGAACTGCAGCTCGGCTTGTGACTGTGGTTTTCCCAGTCTCACAAAAATGCTGAAATTCGACTTATACAGTGTATGTGCTTATTAAACTTGATGAATTCTCTCCTCTTGACGGTAGAATAGTGTGTAAAGCAAAGCACAATACATTGCTATGAGTAGAAGCAAAGATATACGCGATTTCAGAATGTGTTCCTAGAACAGCTGCGAGCAACTTTTTTACTCAACGTTAACAACACATCTGAAGCTCAATATTTCTGGGCTGAAGCGGGGAGGATTAGACAAAGTGTGCACTGTAAAGGCGAAGTCTGTGGCATTAACAGGAAGGGAGAAAAAGTACTTTCTACCCATTTCTAGTTCAGCGGTAAAACTGAAATTTCTATGGAACTGCAGCTCGTCTTGTGACTGTGGTTTTCCCGGTCACACAAAAATGCTGAAATTCGAGTTATACAGTGTTTGTGCTTATTAAACTTGATGAATTCTCTCCTCTTGACGGTAGAATAGTGTGTAAAGCAAAGCACAATACATTGCTATGTGTAGAAGCAAAGATATACGCGATTTCAGAATGTGTTCCTAGAACAGCTGCGAGCAACTTTTTTACTCAACATTAACAACACATCTGAAGCTCAATATTTCTGGGCTGAAGCGGGGAGGATTAGACAAAGTGTGCACTGTAAAGGGGATGTCTGTGGCATTAACAGGAAGGGAGAAATAGTACTTTCTACCCATTTTTAGTTCAGCGGTAAAACTGAAATTTCTATGGAACTGCAGCTCGGCTTGTGACTGTGGTTTTCCCGGTCACACAAAAATGCTGAAATTCGACTTATACAGTGTTTGTGCTTATTAAACTTGATGAATTCTCTCCTCTTGACGGTAGAATAGTGTGTAAAGCAAAGCACAATACATTGCTATGTGTAGAAGCAAAGATATACGCGATTTCAGAAAGTGTTCCTAGAACAGCTGCGAGCAACTTTTTTACTCAACGTTAACAACACATCTGAAGCTTAATATTTCTGGGCTGAAGCGGGGAGGATTAGACAAAGTGTGCACTGTAAAGGGGAAGTCTGTGGCATTAACAGGAACGGAGAAAAAGTACTTTCTACCCATTTCTAGTTCAGCGGTAAAACTGAAATTTCTATGGAACTGCAGCTCGGCTTGTGACTGTGGTTTTCCCAGTCTCACAAAAATGCTGAAATTCGACTTATACAGTGTTTGTGCTTATTAAACTTGATGAATTCTCTCCTCTTGACGGTAGAATAGTGTGTAAAGCAAAGCACAATACATTGCTATGTGTAGAAGCAAAGATATACGCGATTTCAGAATGTGTTCCTAGAACAGCTGCGAGCAACTTTTTTACTCAACGTTAACAACACATCTGAAGCTTAATATTTCTGGGCTGAAGCGGGGAGGATTAGACAAAGTGTGTACTGTAAAGGGGAAGTCTGTGGCATTAACAGGAAGGGAGAAAAAGTACTTTCTACCCATTTCTAGTTCAGCGGTAAAACTGAAATTTCTATGGAACTGCAGCTCGGCTTGTGACTGTGGTTTTCCCGGTCACACAAAAATGCTGAAATTCGACTTATACAGTGTTTGTGCTTATTAAACTTGATGAATTCTCTCCTCTTGACGGTAGAATAGTGTGTAAAGCAAAGCACAATACATTGCTATGTGTAGAAGCAAAGATATACGCGATTTCAGAATGTGTTCCTAGAACAGCTGCGAGCAACTTTTTTACTCAACGTTAACAACACATCTGAAGCTCAATATTTCTGGGCTGAAGCGGGGAGGATTAGACAAAGTGTGCACTGTAAAGGGGAAGTCTGTGGCATTAACAGGAACGGAGAAAAAGTACTTTCTACCCATTTCTAGTTCAGCGGTAAAACTGAAATTTCTATGGAACTGCAGCTCGGCTTGTGACTGTGGTTTTCCCGGACACACAAAAATGCTGAAATTCGACTTATACAGTGTTTGTGCTTATTAAACTTGATGAATTCTCTCCTCTTGACGGTAGAATAGTGTGTAAAGCAAAGCACAATACATTGCTATGTGTAGAAGCAAAGATATACGCGATTTCAGAATGTGTTCCTAGAACAGCTGCGAGCAACTTTTTTACTCAACGTTAACAACACATCTGAAGCTTAATATTTCTGGGCTGAAGCGGGGAGGATTAGACAAAGTGTGCACTGTAAAGGGGAAGTCTGTGGCATTAACAGGAAGGGAGAAAAAGTACTTTCTACCCATTTTTAGTTCAGCGGTAAAACTGAAGTTTCTATGGAACTGCAGCTCGGCTTGTGACTGTGGTTTTCCCGGTCACACAAAAATGCTGAAATTCGACTTATACAGTGTTTGTGCTTATTAAACTTGATGAATTCTCTCCTCTTGAC
This sequence comes from Ascaphus truei, assembly GCF_040206685.1. NCBI lineage: Eukaryota > Metazoa > Chordata > Amphibia > Anura > Ascaphidae > Ascaphus > Ascaphus truei. Next base: position 807,472 of record NW_027457167.1, on the reverse strand, counting down.
GGTAGAATAGTGTGTAAAGCAAAGCACAATACATTGCTATGTGTAGAAGCAAGATATACGCGATTTCAGAATGTGTTCCTAGAACAGCTGCGAGCAACTTTTTTACTCAACGTTAACAACACATCTGAAGCTCAATATTTCTGGGCTGAAGCGGGGAGGATTAGACAAAGTGTGCACTGTAAAAGGGAAGTCTGTGGCATTAACAGGAAGGGAGAAAAAGTACTTTCTACCCATTTCTAGTTCAGCGGTAAAACTGAAATTTCTATGGAACTGCAGCTCGGCTTGTGACTGTGGTTTTCCCGGTCACACAAAAATGCTGAAATTCGAGTTATACAGTGTTTGTGCTTATTAAACTTGATGAATTCTCTCCTCTTGACGGTAGAATAGTGTGTAAAGCAAAGCACAATACATTGCTATGTGTAGAAGCAAAGATATACGCGACGATTTCAGAATGTGTTTCTAGAACAGCTGCGAGCAACTTTTTTACTCAACGTTAACAACACATCTGAAGCTCAATATTTCTGGGCTGAAGCGGGGAAGATTAGACAAAGTGTGCACTGTAAAGGCGAAGTCTGTGGCATTAACAGGAAGGGAGAAAAAGTACTTTCTACCCATTTTTAGTTCAGCGGTAAAACTGAAATTTCTATGGAACTGCAGCTCGGCTTGTGACTGTGGTTTTCCCGGTCAAACAAAAATGCTGAAATTCGACTTATACAGTGTTTGTGCTTATTAAACTTGATGAATTCTCTCCTCTTGACGGTAGAATAGTGTGTAAAGCAAAGCACAATACATTGCTATGTGTAGAAGCAAAGATATACGCGATTTCAGAATGTGTTCCTAGAACAGCTGCGAGCAACTTTTTTACTCGACGTTAACAACACATCTGAAGCTCAATATTTCTGGGCTGAAGCGGGGAGGATTAGACAAAGTGTGCACTGTAAAGGGGAAGTCTGTGGCATTAACAGGAAGGGAGAAAAAGTACTTTCTACCCATTTTTAGTTCAGCGGTAAAACTGAAATTTCTATGGAACTGCAGCTCGGCTTGTGACTGTGGTTTTCCCGGTCACACAAAAATGCTGAAATTCGACTTATACAGTGTTTGTGCTTATTAAACTTGATGAATTCTCTCCTCTTGACGGTAGAATAGTGTGTAAAGCAAAGCACAATACATTGCTATGTGTAGAAGCAAAGATATACGCGATTTCAGAATGTGTTCCTAGAACAGCTGCGAGCAACTTTTTTACTCAACGTTAACAACACATCTGAAGCTTAATATTTCTGGGCTGAAGCGGGAAGGATTAGACAAAGTGTGCACTGTAAAAGGGAAGTCTGTGGCATTAACAGGAAGGGAGAAAAAGTACTTTCTACCCATTTCTAGTTCAGCGGTAAAACTGAAATTTCTATGGAACTGAAGCTCGGCTTGTGACTGTGGTTTTCCCGGTCACACAAAAATGCTGAAATTCGACTTATACAGTGTTTGTGCTTATTAAACTTGATGAATTCTCTCCTCTTGACGGGAGAATAGTGTGTAAAGCAAAGCACAATACATTGCTATGAGTAGAAGCAAAGATATACGTGATTTCATAATGTGTTCCTAGAACAGCTGCGAGCAACTTTTTTACTCAACGTTAACAACACATCTGAAGCTCAATATTTCTGGGCTGAAGCGGGGAGGATTAGACAAAGTGTGCACTGTAAAGGGGAAGTCTGTGGCATTAACAGGAAGGGAGAAAAAGTACTTTCTACCCATTTTTAGGTTCAGCGGTAAAACTGAAGTTTCTATGGAACTGCAGCTCGGCTTGTGACTCTGGTTTTCCCGGTCACACAAAAATGCTGAAATTCGACTTATACAGTGTTTGTGCTTATTAAACTTGATGAATTCTCTCCTCTTGACGGTAGAATAGTGTGTAAAGCAAAGCACAATACATTGCTATGTGTAGAAGCAAAGATATACGCGATTTCAGAATGTGTTCCTAGAACAGCTGCGAGCAACTTTTTTACTCAACGTTAACAACACATCTGAAGCTTAATATTTCTGGGCTGAAGCGGGGAGGATTAGACAAAGTGTGCACTGTAAAGGGGAAGTCTGTGGCATTAACAGGAAGGGAGAAAAAGTACTTTCTACCCATTTCTAGTTCAGCGGTAAAACTGAAATTTCTATGGAACTGCAGCTCGGCTTGTGACTGTGGTTTTCCCGGTCAAACAAAAATGCTGAAATTCGACTTATACAGTGTTTGTGCTTATTAAACTTGATGAATTCTCTCCTCTTGACGGTAGAATAGTGTGTAAAGCAAAGCACAATACATTGCTATGTGTAGAAGCAAAGATATACGCGATTTCAGAATGTGTTCCTCGAAAAAAGCTGCGAGCAACTTTTTTACTCAACGTTAACAACACATCTGAAGCTTAATATTTCTGGGCTGAAGCGGGGAGGATTAGACAAAGTGTGCACTGTAAAGGGGAAGTCTGTGGCATTAACAGGAACGGAGAAAAAGTACTTTCTACCCATTTCTAGTTCAGCGGTAAAACTGAAATTTCTATGGAACTGCAGCTCGGCTTGTGACTGTGGTTTTCCCAGTCTCACAAAAATGCTGAAATTCGACTTATACAGTGTATGTGCTTATTAAACTTGATGAATTCTCTCCTCTTGACGGTAGAATAGTGTGTAAAGCAAAGCACAATACATTGCTATGAGTAGAAGCAAAGATATACGCGATTTCAGAATGTGTTCCTAGAACAGCTGCGAGCAACTTTTTTACTCAACGTTAACAACACATCTGAAGCTTAATATTTCTGGGCTGAAGCGGGGAGGATTAGACAAAGTGTGCACTGTAAAGGGGAAGTCTGTGGCATTAACAGGAAGGGAGAAAAAGTACTTTCTACCCATTTCTAGTTCAGCGGTAAAACTGAAATTTCTATGGAACTGCAGCTCGGCTTGTGACTGTGGTTTTCCTGGTCACACAAAAATGCTGAAATTCGACTTATACAGTGTTTGTGCTTATTAAACTTGATGAATTCTCTCCTCTTGACGGTAGAATAGTGTGTAAAGCAAAGCACAATACATTGCTATGAGTAGAAGCAAAGATATACGTGGTTTCATAATGTGTTCCTAGAACAGCTGCGAGCAACTTTTTTACTCAACGTTAACAACACATCTGAAGCTCAATATTTCTGGGCTGAAGCGGGGAGGATTAGACAAAGTGTGCACTGTAAAGGGGAAGTCTGTGGCATTAACAGGAAGGGAGAAAAAGTACTTTCTACCCATTTTTAGTTCAGCGGTAAAACTGAAATTTCTATGGAACTGCAGCTCGGCTTGTGACTGTGGTTTTCCCGGTCACAAAAAAATGCTGAAATTCGACTTATACAGTGTTTGTGCTTATTAAACTTGATGAATTCTCTCCTCTTGACGGTAGAATAGTGTGTAAAGCAAAGCACAATACATTGCTATGTGTAGAAGCAAAGATATACGCGATTTCATAATGTGTTCCTAGAACAGCTGCGAGCAACTTTTTTACTCAACGTTAACAACACATCTGAAGCTCAATATTTCTGGGCTGAAGCGGGGAGGATTAGACAAAGTGTGCACTGTAAAGGGGAAGTCTGTGGCATTAACAGGAAGGGAGAAAAAGTACTTTCTACCCATTTTTAGGTTCAGCGGTAAAACTGAAGTTTCTATGGAACTGCAGCTCGGCTTGTGACCCTGGTTTTCCCGGTCACACAAAAATGCTGAAATTCGACTTATACAGTGTTTGTGCTTATTAAACTTGATGAATTTTCACCTCTTGACGGTAGAATAGTGTGTAAAGCAAAGCACAATACATTGCTATGTGTAGAAGCAAAGATATACGCGATTTCAGAATGTGTTCCTAGAACAGCTGCGAGCAACTTTTTTACTCAACGTTAACAACACATCTGAAGCTTAATATTTCTGGGCTGAAGCGGGGAGGATTAGACAAAGTGTGCACTGTAAAGGGGAAGTCTGTGGCATTAACAGGAAGGGAGAAAAAGTACTTTCTACCCATTTCTAGTTCAGCGGTAAAACTGAAATTTCTATGGAACTGCAGCTCGGCTTGTGACTGTGGTTTTCCTGGTCACACAAAAATGCTGAAATTCGACTTATACAGTGTTTGTGCTTATTAAACTTGATGAATTCTCTCCTCTTGACGGTAGAATAGTGTGTAAAGCAAAGCACAATACATTGCTATGAGTAGAAGCAAAGATATACGTGGTTTCATAATGTGTTCCTAGAACAGCTGCGAGCAACTTTTTTACTCAACGTTAACAACACATCTGAAGCTCAATATTTCTGGGCTGAAGCGGGGAGGATTAGACAAAGTGTGCACTGTAAAGGGGAAGTCTGTGGCATTAACAGGAAGGGAGAAAAAGTACTTTCTACCCATTTTTAGTTCAGCGGTAAAACTGAAATTTCTATGGAACTGCAGCTCGGCTTGTGACTGTGGTTTTCCCGGTCACAAAAAAATGCTGAAATTCGACTTATACAGTGTTTGTGCTTATTAAACTTGATGAATTCTCTCCTCTTGACGGTAGAATAGTGTGTAAAGCAAAGCACAATACATTGCTATGTGTAGAAGCAAAGATATACGCGATTTCATAATGTGTTCCTAGAACAGCTGCGAGCAACTTTTTTACTCAACGTTAACAACACATCTGAAGCTCAATATTTCTGGGCTGAAGCGGGGAGGATTAGACAAAGTGTGCACTGTAAAGGGGAAGTCTGTGGCATTAACAGGAAGGGAGAAAAAGTACTTTCTACCCATTTTTAGGTTCAGCGGTAAAACTGAAGTTTCTATGGAACTGCAGCTCGGCTTGTGACCCTGGTTTTCCCGGTCACACAAAAATGCTGAAATTCGACTTATACAGTGTTTGTGCTTATTAAACTTGATGAATTTTCACCTCTTGACGGTAGAATAGTGTGTAAAGCAAAGCACAATACATTGCTATGTGTAGAAGCAAAGATATACGCGATTTCAGAATGTGTTCCTAGAACAGCTGCGAGCAACTTTTTTACTCAACGTTAACAACACATCTGAAGCTCAATATTTCTGGGCTGAAGCGGGGAGGATTAGACAAAGTGTGCACTGTAAAGGGGAAGTCTGTGGCATTAACAGGAAGGGAGAAAAAGTACTTTCTACCCATTTCTAGTTCAGCGGTAAAACTGAAATTTCTATGGAACTGCAGCTCGGCTTGTGACTGTGGTTTTCCTGGTCACACAAAAATGCTGAAATTCGACTTATACAGTGTTTGTGCTTATTAAACTTGATGAATTCTCTCCTCTTGACGGTAGAATAGTGTGTAAAGCAAAGCACAATACATTGCTATGAGTAGAAGCAAAGATATACGTGATTTCATAATGTGTTCCTAGAACAGCTGCGAGCAACTTTTTTACTCAACGTTAACAACACATCTGAAGCTCAATATTTCTGGGCTGAAGCGGGGAGGATTAGACAAAGTGTGCACTGTAAAGGGGAAGTCTGTGGCATTAACAGGAAGGGAGAAAAAGTACTTTCTACCCATTTTTAGTTCAGCGGTAAAACTGAAATTTCTATGGAACTGCAGTTTGGCTTGTGACTGTGGTTTTCCCGGTCACAAAAAAATGCTGAAATTCGACTTATACAGTGTTTGTGCTTATTAAACTTGATGAATTCTCTCCTCTTGACGGTAGAATAGTGTGTAAAGCAAAGCACAATACATTGCTATGTGTAGAAGCAAAGATATACGCGATTTCAGAATGTGTTCCTAGAACAGCTGCGAGCAACTTTTTTACTCAACGTTAACAACACATCTGAAGCTCAATATTTCTGGGCTGAAGCGGGGAGGATTAGACAAAGTGTGCACTGTAAAGGGGAAGTCTGTGGCATTAACAGGAAGGGAGAAAAAGTACTTTCTACCCATTTTTAGTTCAGCGGTAAAACTGAAATTTCTATGGAACTGCAGCTCGGCTTGTGACTGTGGTTTTCCCGGTCACAAAAAAATGCTGAAATTCGACTTATACAGTGTTTGTGCTTATTAAACTTGATGAATTCTCTCCTCTTGACGGTAGAATAGTGTGTAAAGCAAAGCACAATACATTGCTATGTGTAGAAGCAAAGATATACGCGATTTCATAATGTGTTCCTAGAACAGCTGCGAGCAACTTTTTTACTCAACGTTAACAACACATCTGAAGCTCAATATTTCTGGGCTGAAGCGGGGAGGATTAGACAAAGTGTGCACTGTAAAGGGGAAGTCTGTGGCATTAACAGGAAGGGAGAAAAAGTACTTTCTACCCATTTTTAGGTTCAGCGGTAAAACTGAAGTTTCTATGGAACTGCAGCTCGGCTTGTGACCCTGGTTTTCCCGGTCACACAAAAATGCTGAAATTCGACTTATACAGTGTTTGTGCTTATTAAACTTGATGAATTTTCACCTCTTGACGGTAGAATAGTGTGTAAAGCAAAGCACAATACATTGCTATGTGTAGAAGCAAAGATATACGCGATTTCAGAATGTGTTCCTAGAACAGCTGCGAGCAACTTTTTTACTCAACGTTAACAACACATCTGAAGCTCAATATTTCTGGGCTGAAGCGGGGAGGATTAGACAAAGTGTGCACTGTAAAGGGGAAGTCTGTGGCATTAACAGGAAGGGAGAAAAAGTACTTTCTACCCATTTCTAGTTCAGCGGTAAAACTGAAATTTCTATGGAACTGCAGCTCGGCTTGTGACTGTGGTTTTCCTGGTCACACAAAAATGCTGAAATTCGACTTATACAGTGTTTGTGCTTATTAAACTTGATGAATTCTCTCCTCTTGACGGTAGAATAGTGTGTAAAGCAAAGCACAATACATTGCTATGAGTAGAAGCAAAGATATACGTGATTTCATAATGTGTTCCTAGAACAGCTGCGAGCAACTTTTTTACTCAACGTTAACAACACATCTGAAGCTCAATATTTCTGGGCTGAAGCGGGGAGGATTAGACAAAGTGTGCACTGTAAAGGGGAAGTCTGTGGCATTAACAGGAAGGGAGAAAAAGTACTTTCTACCCATTTTTAGTTCAGCGGTAAAACTGAAATTTCTATGGAACTGCAGCTCGGCTTGTGACTGTGGTTTTCCCGGTCACAAAAAAATGCTGAAATTCGACTTATACAGTGTTTGTGCTTATTAAACTTGATGAATTCTCTCCTCTTGACGGTAGAATAGTGTGTAAAGCAAAGCACAATACATTGCTATGTGTAGAAGCAAAGATATACGCGATTTCATAATGTGTTCCTAGAACAGCTGCGAGCAACTTTTTTACTCAACGTTAACAACACATCTGAAGCTCAATATTTCTGGGCTGAAGCGGGGAGGATTAGACAAAGTGTGCACTGTAAAGGGGAAGTCTGTGGCATTAACAGGAACGGAGAAAAAGTACTTTCTACCCATTTTTAGTTCAGCGGTAAAACTGAAATTTCTATGGAACTGCAGCTCGGCTTGTGACTGTGGTTTTCCCAGTCTCACAAAAATGCTGAAATTCGACTTATACAGTGTATGTGCTTATTAAACTTGATGAATTCTCTCCTCTTGACGGTAGAATAGTGTGTAAAGCAAAGCACAATACATTGCTATGAGTAGAAGCAAAGATATACGCGATTTCAGAATGTGTTCCTAGAACAGCTGCGAGCAACTTTTTTACTCAACGTTAACAACACATCTGAAGCTTAATATTTCTGGGCTGAAGCGGGGAGGATTAGACAAAGTGTGCACTGTAAAGGGGAAGTCTGTGGCATTAACAGGAAGGGAGAAAAAGTACTTTCTACCCATTTTTAGTTCAGCGGTAAAACTGAAATTTCTATGGAACTGCAGCTCGGCTTGTGACTGTGGTTTTCCCGGTCACAAAAAAATGCTGAAATTCGACTTATACAGTGTTTGTGCTTATTAAACTTGATGAATTCTCTCCTCTTGACGGTAGAATAGTGTGTAAAGCAAAGCACAATACATTGCTATGTGTAGAAGCAAAGATATACGCGATTTCATAATGTGTTCCTAGAACAGCTGCGAGCAACTTTTTTACTCAACGTTAACAACACATCTGAAGCTCAATATTTCTGGGCTGAAGCGGGGAGGATTAGACAAAGTGTGCACTGTAAAGGGGAAGTCTGTGGCATTAACAGGAAGGGAGAAAAAGTACTTTCTACCCATTTTTAGGTTCAGCGGTAAAACTGAAGTTTCTATGGAACTGCAGCTCGGCTTGTGACCCTGGTTTTCCCGGTCACACAAAAATGCTGAAATTCGACTTATACAGTGTTTGTGCTTATTAAACTTGATGAATTTTCACCTCTTGACGGTAGAATAGTGTGTAAAGCAAAGCACAATACATTGCTATGTGTAGAAGCAAAGATATACGCGATTTCAGAATGTGTTCCTAGAACAGCTGCGAGCAACTTTTTTACTCAACGTTAACAACACATCTGAAGCTCAATATTTCTGGGCTGAAGCGGGGAGGATTAGACAAAGTGTGCACTGTAAAGGGGAAGTCTGTGGCATTAACAGGAAGGGAGAAAAAGTACTTTCTACCCATTTCTAGTTCAGCGGTAAAACTGAAATTTCTATGGAACTGCAGCTCGGCTTGTGACTGTGGTTTTCCTGGTCACACAAAAATGCTGAAATTCGACTTATACAGTGTTTGTGCTTATTAAACTTGATGAATTCTCTCCTCTTGACGGTAGAATAGTGTGTAAAGCAAAGCACAATACATTGCTATGAGTAGAAGCAAAGATATACGTGATTTTATAATGTGTTCCTAGAACAGCTGCGAGCAACTTTTTTACTCAACGTTAACAACACATCTGAAGCTCAATATTTCTGGGCTGAAGCGGGGAGGATTAGACAAAGTGTGCACTGTAAAGGGGAAGTCTGTGGCATTAACAGGAAGGGAGAAAAAGTACTTTCTACCCATTTTTAGTTCAGCGGTAAAACTGAAATTTCTATGGAACTGCAGTTTGGCTTGTGACTGTGGTTTTCCCGGTCACAAAAAAATGCTGAAATTCGACTTATACAGTGTTTGTGCTTATTAAACTTGATGAATTCTCTCCTCTTGACGGTAGAATAGTGTGTAAAGCAAAGCACAATACATTGCTATGTGTAGAAGCAAAGATATACGCGATTTCATAATGTGTTCCTAGAACAGCTGCGAGCAACTTTTTTACTCAACGTTAACAACACATCTGAAGCTCAATATTTCTGGGCTGAAGCGGGGAGGATTAGACAAAGTGTGCACTGTAAAGGGGAAGTCTGTGGCATTAACAGGAAGGGAGAAAAAGTACTTTCTACCCATTTTTAGGTTCAGCGGTAAAACTGAAGTTTCTATGGAACTGCAGCTCGGCTTGTGACCCTGGTTTTCCCGGTCACACAAAAATGCTGAAATTCGACTTATACAGTGTTTGTGCTTATTAAACTTGATGAATTTTCACCTCTTGACGGTAGAATAGTGTGTAAAGCAAAGCACAATACATTGCTATGTGTAGAAGCAAAGATATACGCGATTTCAGAATGTGTTCCTAGAACAGCTGCGAGCAACTTTTTTACTCAACGTTAACAACACATCTGAAGCTCAATATTTCTGGGCTGAAGCGGGGAGGATTAGACAAAGTGTGCACTGTAAAGGGGAAGTCTGTGGCATTAACAGGAAGGGAGAAAAAGTACTTTCTACCCATTTCTAGTTCAGCGGTAAAACTGAAATTTCTATGGAACTGCAGCTCGGCTTGTGACTGTGGTTTTCCTGGTCACACAAAAATGCTGAAATTCGACTTATACAGTGTTTGTGCTTATTAAACTTGATGAATTCTCTCCTCTTGACGGTAGAATAGTGTGTAAAGCAAAGCACAATACATTGCTATGAGTAGAAGCAAAGATATACGTGATTTCATAATGTGTTCCTAGAACAGCTGCGAGCAACTTTTTTACTCAACGTTAACAACACATCTGAAGCTCAATATTTCTGGGCTGAAGCGGGGAGGATTAGACAAAGTGTGCACTGTAAAGGGGAAGTCTGTGGCATTAACAGGAAGGGAGAAAAAGTACTTTCTACCCATTTTTAGTTCAGCGGTAAAACTGAAATTTCTATGGAACTGCAGTTTGGCTTGTGACTGTGGTTTTCCCGGTCACAAAAAAATGCTGAAATTCGACTTATACAGTGTTTGTGCTTATTAAACTTGATGAATTCTCTCCTCTTGACGGTAGAATAGTGTGTAAAGCAAAGCACAATACATTGCTATGTGTAGAAGCAAAGATATACGCGATTTCATAATGTGTTCCTAGAACAGCTGCGAGCAACTTTTTTACTCAACGTTAACAACACATCTGAAGCTCAATATTTCTGGGCTGAAGCGGGGAGGATTAGACAAAGTGTGCACTGTAAAGGGGAAGTCTGTGGCATTAACAGGAAGGGAGAAAAAGTACTTTCTACCCATTTTTAGGTTCAGCGGTAAAACTGAAGTTTCTATGGAACTGCAGCTCGGCTTGTGACCCTGGTTTTCCCGGTCACACAAAAATGCTGAAATTCGACTTATACAGTGTTTGTGCTTATTAAACTTGATGAATTTTCACCTCTTGACGGTAGAATAGTGTGTAAAGCAAAGCACAATACATTGCTATGTGTAGAAGCAAAGATATACGCGATTTCATAATGTGTTCCTAGAACAGCTGCGAGCAACTTTTTTACTCAACGTTAACAACACATCTGAAGCTCAATATTTCTGGGCTGAAGCGGGGAGGATTAGACAAAGTGTGCACTGTAAAGGGGAAGTCTGTGGCATTAACAGGAAGGGAGAAAAAGTACTTTCTACCCATTTTTAGTTCAGCGGTAAAACTGAAGTTTCTATGGAACTGCAGCTCGGCTTGTGACCCTGGTTTTCCCGGTCACACAAAAATGCTGAAATTCGACTTATACAGTGTTTGTGCTTATTAAACTTGATGAATTTTCACCTCTTGACGGTAGAATAGTGTGTAAAGCAAAGCACAATACATTGCTATGTGTAGAAGCAAAGATATACGCGATTTCAGAATGTGTTCCTAGAACAGCTGCGAGCAACTTTTTTACTCAACGTTAACAACACATCTGAAGCTCAATATTTCTGGGCTGAAGCGGGGAGGATTAGACAAAGTGTGCACTGTAAAGGGGAAGTCTGTGGCATTAACAGGAAGGGAGAAAAAGTACTTTCTACCCATTTCTAGTTCAGCGGTAAAACTGAAATTTCTATGGAACTGCAGCTCGGCTTGTGACTGTGGTTTTCCTGGTCACACAAAAATGCTGAAATTCGACTTATACAGTGTTTGTGCTTATTAAACTTGATGAATTCTCTCCTCTTGACGGTAGAATAGTGTGTAAAGCAAAGCACAATACATTGCTATGAGTAGAAGCAAAGATATACGTGATTTCATAATGTGTTCCTAGAACAGCTGCGAGCAACTTTTTTACTCAACGTTAACAACACATCTGAAGCTCAATATTTCTGGGCTGAAGCGGGGAGGATTAGACAAAGTGTGCACTGTAAAGGGGAAGTCTGTGGCATTAACAGGAAGGGAGAAAAAGTACTTTCTACCCATTTTTAGTTCAGCGGTAAAACTGAAATTTCTATGGAACTGCAGCTCGGCTTGTGACTGTGGTTTTCCCGGTCACAAAAAAATGCTGAAATTCGACTTATACAGTGTTTGTGCTTATTAAACTTGATGAATTCTCTCCTCTTGACGGTAGAATAGTGTGTAAAGCAAAGCACAATACATTGCTATGTGTAGAAGCAAAGATATACGCGATTTCATAATGTGTTCCTAGAACAGCTGCGAGCAACTTTTTTACTCAACGTTAACAACACATCTGAAGCTCAATATTTCTGGGCTGAAGCGGGGAGGATTAGACAAAGTGTGCACTGTAAAGGGGAAGTCTGTGGCATTAACAGGAACGGAGAAAAAGTACTTTCTACCCATTTCTAGTTCAGCGGTAAAACTGAAATTTCTATGGAACTGCAGCTCGGCTTGTGACTGTGGTTTTCCCAGTCTCACAAAAATGCTGAAATTCGACTTATACAGTGTATGTGCTTATTAAACTTGATGAATTCTCTCCTCTTGACGGTAGAATAGTGTGTAAAGCAAAGCACAATACATTGCTATGAGTAGAAGCAAAGATATACGCGATTTCAGAATGTGTTCCTAGAACAGCTGCGAGCAACTTTTTTACTCAACGTTAACAACACATCTGAAGCTTAATATTTCTGGGCTGAAGCGGGGAGGATTAGACAAAGTGTGCACTGTAAAGGGGAAGTCTGTGGCATTAACAGGAAGGGAGAAAAAGTACTTTCTACCCATTTCTAGTTCAGCGGTAAAACTGAAATTTCTATGGAACTGCAGCTCGGCTTGTGACTGTGGTTTTCCTGGTCACACAAAAATGCTGAAATTCGACTTATACAGTGTTTGTGCTTATTAAACTTGATGAATTCTCTCCTCTTGACGGTAGAATAGTGTGTAAAGCAAAGCACAATACATTGCTATGAGTAGAAGCAAAGATATACGTGATTTCATAATGTGTTCCTAGAACAGCTGCGAGCAACTTTTTTACTCAACGTTAACAACACATCTGAAGCTCAATATTTCTGGGCTGAAGCGGGGAGGATTAGACAAAGTGTGCACTGTAAAGGGGAAGTCTGTGGCATTAACAGGAAGGGAGAAAAAGTACTTTCTACCCATTTTTAGTTCAGCGGTAAAACTGAAATTTCTATGGAACTGCAGCTCGGCTTGTGACTGTGGTTTTCCCGGTCACAAAAAAATGCTGAAATTCGACTTATACAGTGTTTGTGCTTATTAAACTTGATGAATTCTCTCCTCTTGACGGTAGAATAGTGTGTAAAGCAAAGCACAATACATTGCTATGTGTAGAAGCAAAGATATACGCGATTTCATAATGTGTTCCTAGAACAGCTGCGAGCAACTTTTTTACTCAACGTTAACAACACATCTGAAGCTCAATATTTCTGGGCTGAAGCGGGGAGGATTAGACAAAGTGTGCACTGTAAAGGGGAAGTCTGTGGCATTAACAGGAAGGGAGAAAAAGTACTTTCTACCCATTTTTAGGTTCAGCGGTAAAACTGAAGTTTCTATGGAACTGCAGCTCGGCTTGTGACCCTGGTTTTCCCGGTCACACAAAAATGCTGAAATTCGACTTATACAGTGTTTGTGCTTATTAAACTTGATGAATTTTCACCTCTTGACGGTAGAATAGTGTGTAAAGCAAAGCACAATACATTGCTATGTGTAGAAGCAAAGATATACGCGATTTCAGAATGTGTTCCTAGAACAGCTGCGAGCAACTTTTTTACTCAACGTTAACAACACATCTGAAGCTCAATATTTCTGGGCTGAAGCGGGGAGGATTAGACAAAGTGTGCACTGTAAAGGGGAAGTCTGTGGCATTAACAGGAAGGGAGAAAAAGTACTTTCTACCCATTTCTAGTTCAGCGGTAAAACTGAAATTTCTATGGAACTGCAGCTCGGCTTGTGACTGTGGTTTTCCTGGTCACACAAAAATGCTGAAATTCGACTTATACAGTGTTTGTGCTTATTAAACTTGATGAATTCTCTCCTCTTGACGGTAGAATAGTGTGTAAAGCAAAGCACAATACATTGCTATGAGTAGAAGCAAAGATATACGTGATTTCATAATGTGTTCCTAGAACAGCTGCGAGCAACTTTTTTACTCAACGTTAACAACACATCTGAAGCTCAATATTTCTGGGCTGAAGCGGGGAGGATTAGACAAAGTGTGCACTGTAAAGGGGAAGTCTGTGGCATTAACAGGAAGGGAGAAAAAGTACTTTCTACCCATTTTTAGTTCAGCGGTAAAACTGAAATTTCTATGGAACTGCAGTTTGGCTTGTGACTGTGGTTTTCCCGGTCACAAAAAAATGCTGAAATTCGACTTATACAGTGTTTGTGCTTATTAAACTTGATGAATTCTCTCCTCTTGACGGTAGAATAGTGTGTAAAGCAAAGCACAATACATTGCTATGTGTAGAAGCAAAGATATACGCGATTTCATAATGTGTTCCTAGAACAGCTGCGAGCAACTTTTTTACTCAACGTTAACAACACATCTGAAGCTCAATATTTCTGGGCTGAAGCGGGGAGGATTAGACAAAGTGTGCACTGTAAAGGGGAAGTCTGTGGCATTAACAGGAAGGGAGAAAAAGTACTTTCTACCCATTTTTAGGTTCAGCGGTAAAACTGAAGTTTCTATGGAACTGCAGCTCGGCTTGTGACCCTGGTTTTCCCGGTCACACAAAAATGCTGAAATTCGACTTATACTGTGTTTGTGCTTATTAAACTTGATGAATTTTCACCTCTTGACGGTAGAATAGTGTGTAAAGCAAAGCACAATACATTGCTATGTGTAGAAGCAAAGATATACGCGATTTCAGAATGTGTTCCTAGAACAGCTGCGAGCAACTTTTTTACTCAACGTTAACAACACATCTGAAGCTCAATATTTCTGGGCTGAAGCGGGGAGGATTAGACAAAGTGTGCACTGTAAAGGGGAAGTCTGTGGCATTAACAGGAAGGGAGAAAAAGTACTTTCTACCCATTTTTAGTTCAGCGGTAAAACTGAAATTTCTATGGAACTGCAGTTCGTCTTGTGACTGTGGTTTTCCCGGTCACACAAAAATGCTGAAATTCGACTTATACAGTGTTTGTGCTTATTAAACTTGATGAATTCTCTCCTCTTGACGGTAGAATAGTGTGTAAAGCAAAGCACAATACATTGCTATGTGTAGAAGCAAAGATATACGCGATTTCATAATGTGTTCCTAGAACAGCTGCGAGCAACTTTTTTACTCAACGTTAACAACACATCTGAAGCTCAATATTTCTGGGCTGAAGCGGGGAGGATTAGACAAAGTGTGCACTGTAAAGGGGAAGTCTGTGGCATTAACAGGAAGGGAGAAAAAGTACTTTCTACCCATTTTTAGGTTCAGCGGTAAAACTGAAGTTTCTATGGAACTGCAGCTCGGCTTGTGACCCTGGTTTTCCCGGTCACACAAAAATGCTGAAATTCGACTTATACAGTGTTTGTGCTTATTAAACTTGATGAATTTTCACCTCTTGACGGTAGAATAGTGTGTAAAGCAAAGCACAATACATTGCTATGTGTAGAAGCAAAGATATACGCGATTTCAGAATGTGTTCCTAGAACAGCTGCGAGCAACTTTTTTACTCAACGTTAACAACACATCTGAAGCTCAATATTTCTGGGCTGAAGCGGGGAGGATTAGACAAAGTGTGCACTGTAAAGGGGAAGTCTGTGGCATTAACAGGAAGGGAGAAAAAGTACTTTCTACCCATTTCTAGTTCAGCGGTAAAACTGAAATTTCTATGGAACTGCAGCTCGGCTTGTGACTGTGGTTTTCCTGGTCACACAAAAATGCTGAAATTCGACTTATACAGTGTTTGTGCTTATTAAACTTGATGAATTCTCTCCTCTTGACGGTAGAATAGTGTGTAAAGCAAAGCACAATACATTGCTATGAGTAGAAGCAAAGATATACGTGATTTCATAATGTGTTCCTAGAACAGCTGCGAGCAACTTTTTTACTCAACGTTAACAACACATCTGAAGCTCAATATTTCTGGGCTGAAGCGGGGAGGATTAGACAAAGTGTGCACTGTAAAGGGGAAGTCTGTGGCATTAACAGGAAGGGAGAAAAAGTACTTTCTACCCATTTTTAGTTCAGCGGTAAAACTGAAATTTCTATGGAACTGCAGTTTGGCTTGTGACTGTGGTTTTCCCGGTCACAAAAAAATGCTGAAATTCGACTTATACAGTGTTTGTGCTTATTAAACTTGATGAATTCTCTCCTCTTGACGGTAGAATAGTGTGTAAAGCAAAGCACAATACATTGCTATGTGTAGAAGCAAAGATATACGCGATTTCATAATGTGTTCCTAGAACAGCTGCGAGCAACTTTTTTACTCAACGTTAACAACACATCTGAAGCTCAATATTTCTGGGCTGAAGCGGGGAGGATTAGACAAAGTGTGCACTGTAAAGGGGAAGTCTGTGGCATTAACAGGAAGGGAGAAAAAGTACTTTCTACCCATTTTTAGGTTCAGCGGTAAAACTGAAGTTTCTATGGAACTGCAGCTCGGCTTGTGACCCTGGTTTTCCCAGTCACACAAAAATGGTGAAATTCGACTTATACTGTGTTTGTGCTTATTAAACTTGATGAATTTTCACCTCTTGACGGTAGAATAGTGTGTAAAGCAAAGCACAATACATTGCTATGTGTAGAAGCAAAGATATACGCGATTTCAGAATGTGTTCCTAGAACAGCTGCGAGCAACTTTTTTACTCAACGTTAACAACACATCTGAAGCTCAATATTTCTGGGCTGAAGCGGGGAGGATTAGACAAAGTGTGCACTGTAAAGGGGAAGTCTGTGGCATTAACAGGAAGGGAGAAAAAGTACTTTCTACCCATTTTTAGGTTCAGCGGTAAAACTGAAGTTTCTATGGAACTGCAGCTCGGCTTGTGACTCTGGTTTTCCCGGTCACAAAAAAATGCTGAAATTCGACTTATACAGTGTTTGTGCTTATTAAACTTGATGAATTCTCTCCTCTTGACGGTAGAATAGTGTGTAAAGCAAAGCACAATACATTGCTATGAGTAGAAGCAAAGATATACGTGATTTCATAATGTGTTCCTAGAACAGCTGCGAGCAACTTTTTTACTCAACGTTAACAACACATCTGAAGCTCAATATTTCTGGGCTGAAGCGGGGAGGATTAGACAAAGTGTGCACTGTAAAGGGGAAGTCTGTGGCATTAACAGGAAGGGAGAAAAAGTACTTTCTACCCATTTTTAGTTCAGCGGTAAAACTGAAATTTCTATGGAACTGCAGTTTGGCTTGTGACTGTGGTTTTCCCGGTCACAAAAAAATGCTGAAATTCGACTTATACAGTGTTTGTGCTTATTAAACTTGATGAATTCTCTCCTCTTGACGGTAGAATAGTGTGTAAAGCAAAGCACAATACATTGCTATGTGTAGAAGCAAAGATATACGCGATTTCATAATGTGTTCCTAGAACAGCTGCGAGCAACTTTTTTACTCAACGTTAACAACACATCTGAAGCTCAATATTTCTGGGCTGAAGCGGGGAGGATTAGACAAAGTGTGCACTGTAAAGGGGAAGTCTGTGGCATTAACAGGAACGGAGAAAAAGTACTTTCTACCCATTTCTAGTTCAGCGGTAAAACTGAAATTTCTATGGAACTGCAGCTCGGCTTGTGACTGTGGTTTTCCCAGTCTCACAAAAATGCTGAAATTCGACTTATACAGTGTATGTGCTTATTAAACTTGATGAATTCTCTCCTCTTGACGGTAGAATAGTGTGTAAAGCAAAGCACAATACATTGCTATGAGTAGAAGCAAAGATATACGCGATTTCAGAATGTGTTCCTAGAACAGCTGCGAGCAACTTTTTTACTCAACGTTAACAACACATCTGAAGCTTAATATTTCTGGGCTGAAGCGGGGAGGATTAGACAAAGTGTGCACTGTAAAGGGGAAGTCTGTGGCATTAACAGGAAGGGAGAAAAAGTACTTTCTACCCATTTCTAGTTCAGCGGTAAAACTGAAATTTCTATGGAACTGCAGCTCGGCTTGTGACTGTGGTTTTCCTGGTCACACAAAAATGCTGAAATTCGACTTATACAGTGTTTGTGCTTATTAAACTTGATGAATTCTCTCCTCTTGACGGTAGAATAGTGTGTAAAGCAAAGCACAATACATTGCTATGAGTAGAAGCAAAGATATACGTGATTTCATAATGTGTTCCTAGAACAGCTGCGAGCAACTTTTTTACTCAACGTTAACAACACATCTGAAGCTCAATATTTCTGGGCTGAAGCGGGGAGGATTAGACAAAGTGTGCACTGTAAAGGGGAAGTCTGTGGCATTAACAGGAAGGGAGAAAAAGTACTTTCTACCCATTTTTAGTTCAGCGGTAAAACTGAAATTTCTATGGAACTGCAGCTCGGCTTGTGACTGTGGTTTTCCCGGTCACAAAAAAATGCTGAAATTCGACTTATACAGTGTTTGTGCTTATTAAACTTGATGAATTCTCTCCTCTTGACGGTAGAATAGTGTGTAAAGCAAAGCACAATACATTGCTATGTGTAGAAGCAAAGATATACGCGATTTCATAATGTGTTCCTAGAACAGCTGCGAGCAACTTTTTTACTCAACGTTAACAACACATCTGAAGCTCAATATTTCTGGGCTGAAGCGGGGAGGATTAGACAAAGTGTGCACTGTAAAGGGGAAGTCTGTGGCATTAACAGGAAGGGAGAAAAAGTACTTTCTACCCATTTTTAGGTTCAGCGGTAAAACTGAAGTTTCTATGGAACTGCAGCTCGGCTTGTGACCCTGGTTTTCCCGGTCACACAAAAATGCTGAAATTCGACTTATACAGTGTTTGTGCTTATTAAACTTGATGAATTTTCACCTCTTGACGGTAGAATAGTGTGTAAAGCAAAGCACAATACATTGCTATGTGTAGAAGCAAAGATATACGCGATTTCAGAATGTGTTCCTAGAACAGCTGCGAGCAACTTTTTTACTCAACGTTAACAACACATCTGAAGCTCAATATTTCTGGGCTGAAGCGGGGAGGATTAGACAAAGTGTGCACTGTAAAGGGGAAGTCTGTGGCATTAACAGGAAGGGAGAAAAAGTACTTTCTACCCATTTCTAGTTCAGCGGTAAAACTGAAATTTCTATGGAACTGCAGCTCGGCTTGTGACTGTGGTTTTCCTGGTCACACAAAAATGCTGAAATTCGACTTATACAGTGTTTGTGCTTATTAAACTTGATGAATTCTCTCCTCTTGACGGTAGAATAGTGTGTAAAGCAAAGCACAATACATTGCTATGAGTAGAAGCAAAGATATACGTGATTTCATAATGTGTTCCTAGAACAGCTGCGAGCAACTTTTTTACTCAACGTTAACAACACATCTGAAGCTCAATATTTCTGGGCTGAAGCGGGGAGGATTAGACAAAGTGTGCACTGTAAAGGGGAAGTCTGTGGCATTAACAGGAAGGGAGAAAAAGTACTTTCTACCCATTTTTAGTTCAGCGGTAAAACTGAAATTTCTATGGAACTGCAGTTTGGCTTGTGACTGTGGTTTTCCCGGTCACAAAAAAATGCTGAAATTCGACTTATACAGTGTTTGTGCTTATTAAACTTGATGAATTCTCTC
Source organism: Ascaphus truei (assembly GCF_040206685.1). Taxonomy (NCBI): domain Eukaryota; kingdom Metazoa; phylum Chordata; class Amphibia; order Anura; family Ascaphidae; genus Ascaphus; species Ascaphus truei. The sequence goes on along the minus strand of NW_027457167.1, from coordinate 788,185 downwards.
CTCTTGACGGTAGAATAGTGTGTAAAGCAAAGCACAATACATTGCTATGTGTAGAAGCAAAGATATACGCGATTTCATAATGTGTTCCTAGAACAGCTGCGAGCAACTTTTTTACTCAACGTTAACAACACATCTGAAGCTCAATATTTCTGGGCTGAAGCGGGGAGGATTAGACAAAGTGTGCACTGTAAAGGGGAAGTCTGTGGCATTAACAGGAAGGGAGAAAAAGTACTTTCTACCCATTTTTAGGTTCAGCGGTAAAACTGAAGTTTCTATGGAACTGCAGCTCGGCTTGTGACCCTGGTTTTCCCGGTCACACAAAAATGCTGAAATTCGACTTATACTGTGTTTGTGCTTATTAAACTTGATGAATTTTCACCTCTTGACGGTAGAATAGTGTGTAAAGCAAAGCACAATACATTGCTATGTGTAGAAGCAAAGATATACGCGATTTCAGAATGTGTTCCTAGAACAGCTGCGAGCAACTTTTTTACTCAACGTTAACAACACATCTGAAGCTCAATATTTCTGGGCTGAAGCGGGGAGGATTAGACAAAGTGTGCACTGTAAAGGGGAAGTCTGTGGCATTAACAGGAAGGGAGAAAAAGTACTTTCTACCCATTTTTAGTTCAGCGGTAAAACTGAAATTTCTATGGAACTGCAGTTCGTCTTGTGACTGTGGTTTTCCCGGTCACACAAAAATGCTGAAATTCGACTTATACAGTGTTTGTGCTTATTAAACTTGATGAATTCTCTCCTCTTGACGGTAGAATAGTGTTGATGAATTCTCTCCTCTTGACGGTAGAATAGTGTGTAAAGCAAAGCACAATACATTGCTATGTGTAGAAGCAAAGATATACGCGATTTCAGAATGTGTTCCTAGAACAGCTGCGAGCAACTTTTTTACTCAACGTTAACAACACATCTGAAGCTCAATATTTCTGGGCTGAAGCGGGGAGGATTAGACAAAGTGTGCACTGTAAAGGGGAAGTCTGTGGCATTAACAGGAAGGGAGAAAAAGTACTTTCTACCCATTTTTAGTTCAGCGGTAAAACTGAAATTTCTATGGAACTGCAGCTCGGCTTGTGACTGTGGTTTTCCCGGTCACAAAAAAATGCTGAAATTCGACTTATACAGTGTTTGTGCTTATTAAACTTGATGAATTCTCTCCTCTTGACGGTAGAATAGTGTGTAAAGCAAAGCACAATACATTGCTATGTGTAGAAGCAAAGATATACGCGATTTCATAATGTGTTCCTAGAACAGCTGCGAGCAACTTTTTTACTCAACGTTAACAACACATCTGAAGCTCAATATTTCTGGGCTGAAGCGGGGAGGATTAGACAAAGTGTGCACTGTAAAGGGGAAGTCTGTGGCATTAACAGGAAGGGAAAAAAAGTACTTTCTACCCATTTTTAGGTTCAGCGGTAAAACTGAAGTTTCTATGGAACTGCAGCTCGGCTTGTGACCCTGGTTTTCCCGGTCACACAAAAATGCTGAAATTCGACTTATACAGTGTTTGTGCTTATTAAACTTGATGAATTTTCACCTCTTGACGGTAGAATAGTGTGTAAAGCAAAGCACAATACATTGCTATGTGTAGAAGCAAAGATATACGCGATTTCAGAATGTGTTCCTAGAACAGCTGCGAGCAACTTTTTTACTCAACGTTAACAACACATCTGAAGCTCAATATTTCTGGGCTGAAGCGGGGAGGATTAGACAAAGTGTGCACTGTAAAGGGGAAGTCTGTGGCATTAACAGGAAGGGAGAAAAAGTACTTTCTACCCATTTCTAGTTCAGCGGTAAAACTGAAATTTCTATGGAACTGCAGCTCGGCTTGTGACTGTGGTTTTCCTGGTCACACAAAAATGCTGAAATTCGACTTATACAGTGTTTGTGCTTATTAAACTTGATGAATTCTCTCCTCTTGACGGTAGAATAGTGTGTAAAGCAAAGCACAATACATTGCTATGAGTAGAAGCAAAGATATACGTGATTTCATAATGTGTTCCTAGAACAGCTGCGAGCAACTTTTTTACTCAACGTTAACAACACATCTGAAGCTCAATATTTCTGGGCTGAAGCGGGGAGGATTAGACAAAGTGTGCACTGTAAAGGGGAAGTCTGTGGCATTAACAGGAAGGGAGAAAAAGTACTTTCTACCCATTTTTAGTTCAGCGGTAAAACTGAAATTTCTATGGAACTGCAGTTTGGCTTGTGACTGTGGTTTTCCCGGTCACAAAAAAATGCTGAAATTCGACTTATACAGTGTTTGTGCTTATTAAACTTGATGAATTCTCTCCTCTTGACGGTAGAATAGTGTGTAAAGCAAAGCACAATACATTGCTATGTGTAGAAGCAAAGATATACGCGATTTCATAATGTGTTCCTAGAACAGCTGCGAGCAACTTTTTTACTCAACGTTAACAACACATCTGAAGCTCAATATTTCTGGGCTGAAGCGGGGAGGATTAGACAAAGTGTGCACTGTAAAGGGGAAGTCTGTGGCATTAACAGGAAGGGAGAAAAAGTACTTTCTACCCATTTTTAGGTTCAGCGGTAAAACTGAAGTTTCTATGGAACTGCAGCTCGGCTTGTGACCCTGGTTTTCCCAGTCACACAAAAATGGTGAAATTCGACTTATACTGTGTTTGTGCTTATTAAACTTGATGAATTTTCACCTCTTGACGGTAGAATAGTGTGTAAAGCAAAGCACAATACATTGCTATGTGTAGAAGCAAAGATATACGCGATTTCAGAATGTGTTCCTAGAACAGCTGCGAGCAACTTTTTTACTCAACGTTAACAACACATCTGAAGCTCAATATTTCTGGGCTGAAGCGGGGAGGATTAGACAAAGTGTGCACTGTAAAGGGGAAGTCTGTGGCATTAACAGGAAGGGAGAAAAAGTACTTTCTACCCATTTTTAGGTTCAGCGGTAAAACTGAAGTTTCTATGGAACTGCAGCTCGGCTTGTGACTCTGGTTTTCCCGGTCACAAAAAAATGCTGAAATTCGACTTATACAGTGTTTGTGCTTATTAAACTTGATGAATTCTCTCCTCTTGACGGTAGAATAGTGTGTAAAGCAAAGCACAATACATTGCTATGTGTAGAAGCAAAGATATACGCGATTTCATAATGTGTTCCTAGAACAGCTGCGAGCAACTTTTTTACTCAACGTTAACAACACATCTGAAGCTCAATATTTCTGGGCTGAAGCGGGGAGGATTAGACAAAGTGTGCACTGTAAAGGGGAAGTCTGTGGCATTAACAGGAAGGGAGAAAAAGTACTTTCTACCCATTTTTAGTTCAGCGGTAAAACTGAAATTTCTATGGAACTGCAGCTCGGCTTGTGACTGTGGTTTTCCCGGTCACACAAAAATGCTGAAATTCGACTTATACAGTGTTTGTGCTTATTAAACTTGATGAATTCTCTCCTCTTGACGGTAGAATAGTGTGTAAAGCAAAGCACAATACATTGCTATGTGTAGAAGCAAAGATATACTGTACGCGATTTCAGAATGTGTTCCTAGAACAGCTGCGAGCAACTTTTTTACTCAACGTTAACAACACATCTGAAGCTCAATATTTCTGGGCTGAAGCGGGGAGGATTAGACAAAGTGTGCACTGTAAAGGGGAAGTCTGTGGCATTAACAGGAAGGGAGAAAAAGTACTTTCTACCCATTTTTAGGTTCAGCGGTAAAACTGAAGTTTCTATGGAACTGCAGCTCGGCTTGTGACTGTGGTTTTCCCGGTCACACAAAAATGCTGAAATTCGACTTATACAGTGTTTGTGCTTATTAAACTTGATGAATTCTCTCCTCTTGACGGTAGAATAGTGTGTAAAGCAAAGCACAATACATTGCTATGTGTAGAAGCATAGATATACGCGATTTCAGAATGTGTTCCTAGAACAGCTGCGAGCAACTTTTTTACTCAACGTTAACAACACATCTGAAGCTCAATATTTCTGGGCTGAAGCGGGGAGGATTAGACAAAGTGTGCACTGTAAAGGGGAAGTCTGTGGCATTAACAGGAAGGGAGAAAAAGTACTTTCTACCCATTTTTAGGTTCAGCGGTAAAACTGAAGTTTCGATGGAACTGCAGCTCGTTTTGTGACTGTGGTTTTCCCGGTCACACAAAAATGCTGAAATTCGACTTATACAGTGTTTTTGCTTATTAAACTTGATGAATTCTCTCCTCTTGACGGTAGAATAGTGTGTAAAGCAAAGCACAATACATTGCTATGAGTAGAAGCAAAGATATACGCGGTTTCAGAATGTGTTCCTAGAACAGCTGCGAGCAACTTTTTTACTCAACGTTAACAACACATCTGAAGCTTAATATTTCTGGGCTGAAGCGGGGAGGATTAGACAAAGTGTGCACTGTAAAGGGGAAGTCTGTGGCATTAACAGGAAGGGAGAAAAAGTACTTTCTACCCATTTCTAGTTCAGCGGTAAAACTGAAATTTCTATGGAACTGCAGCTCGGCTTGTGACTGTGGTTTTCCTGGTCACACAAAAATGCTGAAATTCGACTTATACGGTGTTTGTGCTTATTAAACTTGATGAATTCTCTCCTCTTGACGGTAGAATAGTGTGTAAAGCAAAGCACAATACATTGCTATGAGTAGAAGCAAAGATATACGTGATTTCATAATGTGTTCCTAGAACAGCTGCGAGCAACTTTTTTACTCAACGTTAACAACACATCTGAAGCTCAATATTTCTGGGCTGAAGCGGGGAGGATTAGACAAAGTGTGCACTGTAAAGGGGAAGTCTGTGGCATTAACAGGAAGGGAGAAAAAGTACTTTCTACCCATTTTTAGTTCAGCGGTAAAACTGAAATTTCTATGGAACTAAAGCTCGGCTTGTGACTGTGGTTTTCCCGGCCACACAAAAATGCTGAAATTCGACTTATACAGTGTTTGTGCTTATTAAACTTGATGAATTCTCTCCTCTTGACGGTAGAATAGTGTGTAAAGCAAAGCACAATACATTGCTATGTGTAGAAGCAAAGATATACGCGATTTCAGAATGTGTTCCTAGAACAGCTGCGAGCAACTTTTTTACTCAACGTTAACAACACATCTGAAGCTCAATATTTCTGGGCTGAAGCAGGGAGGATTAGACAAAGTGTGCACTGTAAAGGGGAAGTCTGTGGCATTAACAGGAAGGGAGAAAAAGTACTTTCTACCCATTTTTAGGTTCAGCGGTAAAACTGAAGTTTCTATGGAACTGCAGCTCGGCTCGTGACTCTGGTTTTCCCGGTCACACAAAAATGCTGAAATTCGACTTATACAGTGTTTGTGCTTATTAAACTTGATGAATTCTCTCCTCTTGACGGGAGAATAGTGTGTAAAGCAAAGCACAATACATTGCTATGTGTAGAAGCAAAGATATACGCGATTTCAGAATGTGTTTCTAGAACAGCTGCGAGCAACTTTTTTACTCAACGTTAACAACACATCTGAAGCTTAATATTTCTGGGCTGAAGCGGGGAGGATTAGACAAAGTGTGCACTGTAAAAGGGAAGTCTGTGGCATTAACAGGAAGGGAGAAAAAGTACTTTCTACCCATTTCTAGTTCAGCGGTAAAACTGAAATTTCTATGGAACTGCAGCTCGGCTTGTGACTGTGGTTTTCCCGGTCACACAAAAATGCTGAAATTCGACTTATACAGTGTTTGTGCTTATTAAACTTGATGAATTCTCTCCTCTTGACGGTAGAATAGTGTGTAAAGCAAAGCACAATACATTGCTATGTGTAGAAGCAAAGATATACGCGACGATTTCAGAATGTGTTTCTAGAACAGCTGCGAGCAACTTTTTTACTCAACGTTAACAACACATCTGAAGCTCAATATTTCTGGGCTGAAGCGGGGAGGATTAGACAAAGTGTGCACTGTAAAGGCGAAGTCTGTGGCATTAACAGGAAGGGAGAAAAAGTACTTTCTACCCATTTCTAGTTCAGCGGTAAAACTGAAATTTCTATGGAACTGCAGCTCGGCTTGTGACTGTGGTTTTCCCGGTCACACAAAAATGCTGAAATTCGACTTATACAGTGTTTGTGCTTATTAAACTTGATGAATTCTCTCCTCTTGACGGTAGAATAGTGTGTAAAGCAAAGCACAATACATTGCTATGTGTAGAAGCAAAGATATACGCGATTTCAGAATGTGTTTCTAGAACAGCTGCGAGCAACTTTTTTACTCAACGTTAACAACACATCTGAAGCTTAATATTTCTGGGCTGAAGCGGGGAGGATTAGACAAAGTGTGCACTGTAAAAGGGAAGTCTGTGGCATTAACAGGAAGGGAGAAAAAGTACTTTCTACCCATTTCTAGTTCAGCGGTAAAACTGAAATTTCTATGGAACTGAAGCTCGGCTTGTGACTGTGGTTTTCCCGGTCACACAAAAATGCTGAAATTCGACTTATACAGTGTTTGTGCTTATTAAACTTGATGAATTCTCTCCTCTTGACGGGAGAATAGTGTGTAAAGCAAAGCACAATACAATGCTATGTGTAGAAGCAAAGATATACGCGATTTCAGAATGTGTTCCTAGAACAGCTGCGAGCAACTTTTTTACTCAACGTTAACAACACATCTGAAGCTTAATATTTCTGGGCTGAAGCGGGGAGGATTAGACAAAGTGTGCACTGTAAAGGGGAAGTCTGTGGCATTAACAGGAAGGGAGAAAAAGTACTTTCTACCCATTTTTAGGTTCAGCGGTAAAACTGAAGTTTCTATGGAACTGCAGCTCGGCTTGTGACTGTGGTTTTCCCGGTCACACAAAAATGCTGAAATTCGACTTATACAGTGTTTGTGCTTATTAAACTTGATGAATTCTCTCCTCTTGACGGTAGAATAGTGTGTAAAGCAAAGCACAATACATTGCTATGTGTAGAAGCAAAGATATACGCGATTTCAGAATGTGTTCCTAGAACAGCTGCGAGCAACTTTTTTACTCAACGTTAACAACACATCTGAAGCTTAATATTTCTGGGCTGAAGCGGGGAGGATTAGACAAAGTGTGCACTGTAAAGGGGAAGTCTGTGGCATTAACAGGAAGGGAGAAAAAGTACTTTCTACCCATATTTAGTTCAGCGGTAAAACTGAAATTTCTATGGAACTGCAGCTCGTCTCGTGACTGTGGTTTTCCCGGTCACACAAAAATGCTGAAATTCGACTTATACAGTGTTTGTGCTTATTAAACTTGATGAATTCTCTCCTCTTGACGGTAGAATAGTGTGTAAAGCAAAGCACAATACATTGCTATGTGTAGAAGCAAAGATATACGCGATTTCAGAATGTGTTCCTAGAACAGCTGCGAGCAACTTTTTTACTCAACGTTAACAACACATCTGAAGCTCAATATTTCTGGGCTGAAGCGGGGAGGATTAGACAAAGTGTGCACTGTAAAGGGGAAGTCTGTGGCATTAACAGGAAGGGAGAAAAAGTACTTTCTACCCATTTTTAGTTCAGCGGTAAAACTGAAATTTCTATGGAACTGCAGCTCGGCTTGTGACCCTGGTTTTCCCGGTCACACAAAAATGCTGAAATTCGACTTATACAGTGTTTGTGCTTATTAAACTTGATGAATTTTCACCTCTTGACGGTAGAATAGTGTGTAAAGCAAAGCACAATACATTGCTATGTGTAGAAGCAAAGATATACGCGATTTCAGAATGTGTTCCTAGAACAGCTGCGAGCAACTTTTTTACTCAACGTTAACAACACATCTGAAGCTCAATATTTCTGGGCTGAAGCGGGGAGGATTAGACAAAGTGTGCACTGTAAAGGGGAAGTCTGTGGCATTAACAGGAAGGGAGAAAAAGTACTTTCTACCCATTTCTAGTTCAGCGGTAAAACTGAAATTTCTATGGAACTGCAGCTCGGCTTGTGACTGTGGTTTTCCTGGTCACACAAAAATGCTGAAATTCGACTTATACAGTGTTTGTGCTTATTAAACTTGATGAATTCTCTCCTCTTGACGGTAGAATAGTGTGTAAAGCAAAGCACAATACATTGCTATGAGTAGAAGCAAAGATATACGTGATTTCATAATGTGTTCCTAGAACAGCTGCGAGCAACTTTTTTACTCAACGTTAACAACACATCTGAAGCTCAATATTTCTGGGCTGAAGCGGGGAGGATTAGACAAAGTGTGCACTGTAAAGGGGAAGTCTGTGGCATTAACAGGAAGGGAGAAAAAGTACTTTCTACCCATTTTTAGTTCAGCGGTAAAACTGAAATTTCTATGGAACTGCAGTTTGGCTTGTGACTGTGGTTTTCCCGGTCACAAAAAAATGCTGAAATTCGACTTATACAGTGTTTGTGCTTATTAAACTTGATGAATTCTCTCCTCTTGACGGTAGAATAGTGTGTAAAGCAAAGCACAATACATTGCTATGTGTAGAAGCAAAGATATACGCGATTTCATAATGTGTTCCTAGAACAGCTGCGAGCAACTTTTTTACTCAACGTTAACAACACATCTGAAGCTCAATATTTCTGGGCTGAAGCGGGGAGGATTAGACAAAGTGTGCACTGTAAAGGGGAAGTCTGTGGCATTAACAGGAAGGGAGAAAAAGTACTTTCTACCCATTTTTAGGTTCAGCGGTAAAACTGAAGTTTCTATGGAACTGCAGCTCGGCTTGTGACCCTGGTTTTCCCGGTCACACAAAAATGCTGAAATTCGACTTATACTGTGTTTGTGCTTATTAAACTTGATGAATTTTCACCTCTTGACGGTAGAATAGTGTGTAAAGCAAAGCACAATACATTGCTATGTGTAGAAGCAAAGATATACGCGATTTCAGAATGTGTTCCTAGAACAGCTGCGAGCAACTTTTTTACTCAACGTTAACAACACATCTGAAGCTCAATATTTCTGGGCTGAAGCGGGGAGGATTAGACAAAGTGTGCACTGTAAAGGGGAAGTCTGTGGCATTAACAGGAAGGGAGAAAAAGTACTTTCTACCCATTTTTAGTTCAGCGGTAAAACTGAAATTTCTATGGAACTGCAGTTCGTCTTGTGACTGTGGTTTTCCCGGTCACACAAAAATGCTGAAATTCGACTTATACAGTGTTTGTGCTTATTAAACTTGATGAATTCTCTCCTCTTGACGGTAGAATAGTGTTGATGAATTCTCTCCTCTTGACGGTAGAATAGTGTGTAAAGCAAAGCACAATACATTGCTATGTGTAGAAGCAAAGATATACGCGATTTCAGAATGTGTTCCTAGAACAGCTGCGAGCAACTTTTTTACTCAACGTTAACAACACATCTGAAGCTCAATATTTCTGGGCTGAAGCGGGGAGGATTAGACAAAGTGTGCACTGTAAAGGGGAAGTCTGTGGCATTAACAGGAAGGGAGAAAAAGTACTTTCTACCCATTTTTAGTTCAGCGGTAAAACTGAAATTTCTATGGAACTGCAGCTCGGCTTGTGACTGTGGTTTTCCCGGTCACAAAAAAATGCTGAAATTCGACTTATACAGTGTTTGTGCTTATTAAACTTGATGAATTCTCTCCTCTTGACGGTAGAATAGTGTGTAAAGCAAAGCACAATACATTGCTATGTGTAGAAGCAAAGATATACGCGATTTCATAATGTGTTCCTAGAACAGCTGCGAGCAACTTTTTTACTCAACGTTAACAACACATCTGAAGCTCAATATTTCTGGGCTGAAGCGGGGAGGATTAGACAAAGTGTGCACTGTAAAGGGGAAGTCTGTGGCATTAACAGGAAGGGAGAAAAAGTACTTTCTACCCATTTTTAGGTTCAGCGGTAAAACTGAAGTTTCTATGGAACTGCAGCTCGGCTTGTGACCCTGGTTTTCCCGGTCACACAAAAATGCTGAAATTCGACTTATACAGTGTTTGTGCTTATTAAACTTGATGAATTTTCACCTCTTGACGGTAGAATAGTGTGTAAAGCAAAGCACAATACATTGCTATGTGTAGAAGCAAAGATATACGCGATTTCAGAATGTGTTCCTAGAACAGCTGCGAGCAACTTTTTTACTCAACGTTAACAACACATCTGAAGCTCAATATTTCTGGGCTGAAGCGGGGAGGATTAGACAAAGTGTGCACTGTAAAGGGGAAGTCTGTGGCATTAACAGGAAGGGAGAAAAAGTACTTTCTACCCATTTCTAGTTCAGCGGTAAAACTGAAATTTCTATGGAACTGCAGCTCGTCTTGTGACTGTGGTTTTCCTGGTCACACAAAAATGCTGAAATTCGACTTATACAGTGTTTGTGCTTATTAAACTTGATGAATTCTCTCCTCTTGACGGTAGAATAGTGTGTAAAGCAAAGCACAATACATTGCTATGAGTAGAAGCAAAGATATACGTGATTTCATAATGTGTTCCTAGAACAGCTGCGAGCAACTTTTTTACTCAACGTTAACAACACATCTGAAGCTCAATATTTCTGGGCTGAAGCGGGGAGGATTAGACAAAGTGTGCACTGTAAAGGGGAAGTCTGTGGCATTAACAGGAAGGGAGAAAAAGTACTTTCTACCCATTTTTAGTTCAGCGGTAAAACTGAAATTTCTATGGAACTGCAGTTTGGCTTGTGACTGTGGTTTTCCCGGTCACAAAAAAATGCTGAAATTCGACTTATACAGTGTTTGTGCTTATTAAACTTGATGAATTCTCTCCTCTTGACGGTAGAATAGTGTGTAAAGCAAAGCACAATACATTGCTATGTGTAGAAGCAAAGATATACGCGATTTCAGAATGTGTTCCTAGAACAGCTGCGAGCAACTTTTTTACTCAACGTTAACAACACATCTGAAGCTCAATATTTCTGGGCTGAAGCGGGGAGGATTAGACAAAGTGTGCACTGTAAAGGGGAAGTCTGTGGCATTAACAGGAAGGGAGAAAAAGTACTTTCTACCCATTTTTAGGTTCAGCGGTAAAACTGAAGTTTCTATGGAACTGCAGCTCGGCTTGTGACTCTGGTTTTCCCGGTCACAAAAAAATGCTGAAATTCGACTTATACAGTGTTTGTGCTTATTAAACTTGATGAATTCTCTCCTCTTGACGGTAGAATAGTGTGTAAAGCAAAGCACAATACATTGCTATGTGTAGAAGCAAAGATATACGCGATTTCATAATGTGTTCCTAGAACAGCTGCGAGCAACTTTTTTACTCAACGTTAACAACACATCTGAAGCTCAATATTTCTGGGCTGAAGCGGGGAGGATTAGACAAAGTGTGCACTGTAAAGGGGAAGTCTGTGGCATTAACAGGAAGGGAGAAAAAGTACTTTCTACCCATTTTTAGTTCAGCGGTAAAACTGAAATTTCTATGGAACTGCAGCTCGGCTTGTGACTGTGGTTTTCCCGGTCACACAAAAATGCTGAAATTCGACTTATACAGTGTTTGTGCTTATTAAACTTGATGAATTCTCTCCTCTTGACGGTAGAATAGTGTGTAAAGCAAAGCACAATACATTGCTATGTGTAGAAGCAAAGATATACTGTACGCGATTTCATTATGTGTTCCTAGAACAGCTGCGAGCAACTTTTTTACTCAACGTTAACAACACATCTGAAGCTCAATATTTCTGGGCTGAAGCGGGGAGGATTAGACAAAGTGTGCACTGTAAAGGGGAAGTCTGTGGCATTAACAGGAAGGGAGAAAAAGTACTTTCTACCCATTTTTAGGTTCAGCGGTAAAACTGAAGTTTCTATGGAACTGCAGCTCGGCTTGTGACTGTGGTTTTCCCGGTCACACAAAAATGCTGAAATTCGACTTATACAGTGTTTGTGCTTATTAAACTTGATGAATTCTCTCCTCTTGACGGTAGAATAGTGTGTAAAGCAAAGCACAATACATTGCTATGTGTAGAAGCATAGATATACGCGATTTCAGAATGTGTTCCTAGAACAGCTGCGAGCAACTTTTTTACTCAACGTTAACAACACATCTGAAGCTCAATATTTCTGGGCTGAAGCGGGGAGGATTAGACAAAGTGTGCACTGTAAAGGGGAAGTCTGTGGCATTAACAGGAAGGGAGAAAAAGTACTTTCTACCCATTTCTAGTTCAGCGGTAAAACTGAAATTTCTATGGAACTGCAGCTCGGCTTGTGACTGTGGTTTTCCTGGTCACACAAAAATGCTGAAATTCGACTTATACGGTGTTTGTGCTTATTAAACTTGATGAATTCTCTCCTCTTGACGGTAGAATAGTGTGTAAAGCAAAGCACAATACATTGCTATGAGTAGAAGCAAAGATATACGTGATTTCATAATGTGTTCCTAGAACAGCTGCGAGCAACTTTTTTACTCAACGTTAACAACACATCTGAAGCTCAATATTTCTGGGCTGAAGCGGGGAGGATTAGACAAAGTGTGCACTGTAAAGGGGAAGTCTGTGGCATTAACAGGAAGGGAGAAAAAGTACTTTCTACCCATTTTTAGTTCAGCGGTAAAACTGAAATTTCTATGGAACTAAAGCTCGGCTTGTGACTGTGGTTTTCCCGGTCACACAAAAATGCTGAAATTCGACTTATACAGTGTTTGTGCTTATTAAACTTGATGAATTCTCTCCTCTTGACGGTAGTGTGTAGATGAATTCTCTCCTCTTGACGGTAGAATAGTGTGTAAAGCAAAGCACAATACATTGCTATGTGTAGAAGCAAAGATATACGCGATTTCAGAATGTGTTCCTAGAACAGCTGCGAGCAACTTTTTTACTCAACGTTAACAACACATCTGAAGCTCAATATTTCTGGGCTGAAGCAGGGAGGATTAGACAAAGTGTGCACTGTAAAGGGGAAGTCTGTGGCATTAACAGGAAGGGAGAAAAAGTACTTTCTACCCATTTTTAGGTTCAGCGGTAAAACTGAAGTTTCTATGGAACTGCAGCTCGGCTCGTGACTCTGGTTTTCCCGGTCACACAAAAATGCTGAAATTCGACTTATACAGTGTTTGTGCTTATTAAACTTGATGAATTCTCTCCTCTTGACGGGAGAATAGTGTGTAAAGCAAAGCACAATACATTGCTATGTGTAGAAGCAAAGATATACGCGATTTCAGAATGTGTTTCTAGAACAGCTGCGAGCAACTTTTTTACTCAACGTTAACAACACATCTGAAGCTTAATATTTCTGGGCTGAAGCGGGGAGGATTAGACAAAGTGTGCACTGTAAAAGGGAAGTCTGTGGCATTAACAGGAAGGGAGAAAAAGTACTTTCTACCCATTTCTAGTTCAGCGGTAAAACTGAAATTTCTATGGAACTGCAGCTCGGCTTGTGACTGTGGTTTTCCCGGTCACACAAAAATGCTGAAATTCGACTTATACAGTGTTTGTGCTTATTAAACTTGATGAATTCTCTCCTCTTGACGGTAGAATAGTGTGTAAAGCAAAGCACAATACATTGCTATGTGTAGAAGCAAAGATATACGCGACGATTTCAGAATGTGTTTCTAGAACAGCTGCGAGCAACTTTTTTACTCAACGTTAACAACACATCTGAAGCTCAATATTTCTGGGCTGAAGCGGGGAGGATTAGACAAAGTGTGCACTGTAAAGGCGAAGTCTGTGGCATTAACAGGAAGGGAGAAAAAGTACTTTCTACCCATTTCTAGTTCAGCGGTAAAACTGAAATTTCTATGGAACTGCAGCTCGGCTTGTGACTGTGGTTTTCCCGGTCACACAAAAATGCTGAAATTCGACTTATACAGTGTTTGTGCTTATTAAACTTGATGAATTCTCTCCTCTTGACGGTAGAATAGTGTGTAAAGCAAAGCACAATACATTGCTATGTGTAGAAGCAAAGATATACGCGATTTCAGAATGTGTTTCTAGAACAGCTGCGAGCAACTTTTTTACTCAACGTTAACAACACATCTGAAGCTTAATATTTCTGGGCTGAAGCGGGGAGGATTAGACAAAGTGTGCACTGTAAAGGGGAAGTCTGTGGCATTAACAGGAAGGGAGAAAAAGTACTTTCTACCCATTTTTAGGTTCAGCGGTAAAACTGAAGTTTCTATGGAACTGCAGCTCGGCTTGTGACTGTGGTTTTCCCGGTCACACAAAAATGCTGAAATTCGACTTATACAGTGTTTGTGCTTATTAAACTTGATGAATTCTCTCCTCTTGACGGTAGAATAGTGTGTAAAGCAAAGCACAATACATTGCTATGTGTAGAAGCAAAGATATACGCGATTTCAGAATGTGTTCCTAGAACAGCTGCGAGCAACTTTTTTACTCAACGTTAACAACACATCTGAAGCTTAATATTTCTGGGCTGAAGCGGGGAGGATTAGACAAAGTGTGCACTGTAAAGGGGAAGTCTGTGGCATTAACAGGAAGGGAGAAAAAGTACTTTCTACCCATATTTAGTTCAGCGGTAAAACTGAAATTTCTATGGAACTGCAGCTCGTCTCGTGACTGTGGTTTTCCCGGTCACACAAAAATGCTGAAATTCGACTTATACAGTGTTTGTGCTTATTAAACTTGATGAATTCTCTCCTCTTGACGGTAGAATAGTGTGTAAAGCAAAGCACAATACATTGCTATGTGTAGAAGCAAAGATATACGCGATTTCAGAATGTGTTCCTAGAACAGCTGCGAGCAACTTTTTTACTCAACGTTAACAACACATCTGAAGCTCAATATTTCTGGGCTGAAGCGGGGAGGATTAGACAAAGTGTGCACTGTAAAGGGGAAGTCTGTGGCATTAACAGGAAGGGAGAAAAAGTACTTTCTACCCATTTTTAGTTCAGCGGTAAAACTGAAATTTCTATGGAACTGCAGCTCGGCTTGTGACTGTGGTTTTCCCGGTCACACAAAAATGCTGAAATTCGACTTATACAGTGTTTGTGCTTATTAAAATTGATGAATTCTCTCCTCTTGACGGTAGAATAGTGTTGATGAATTCTCTCCTCTTGACGGTAGAATAGTGTGTAAAGCAAAGCACAATACATTGCTATGTGTAGAAGCAAAGATATACGCGATTTCAGAATGTGTTCCTAGAACAGCTGCGAGCAACTTTTTTACTCAACGTTAACAACACATCTGAAGCTCAATATTTCTGGGCTGAAGCGGGGAGGATTAGACAAAGTGTGCACTGTAATGGGGAAGTCTGTGGCATTAACAGGAAGGGAGAAAAAGTACTTTCTACCCATTTTTAGTTCAGCGGTAAAACTGAAATTTCTATGGAACTGCAGCTCGGCTCGTGACTGTGGTTTTCCCGGTCACACAAAAATGCTGAAATTCGACTTATACAGTGTTTGTGCTTATTAAACTTGATGAATTCTCTCCTCTTGACGGTAGAATAGTGTGTAAAGCAAAGCACAATACATTGCTATGTGTAGAAGTAATGAGGTCGTGAATCTCACTATATCAAGGTCTCTCTCTCTTCAGTCACTTGCTCCAAATTCAATCATGCATGCGCTAGCTCACTAAGAAAGACTCTGACACAAGGTTCAGCTTCAATCTCAGTACATGCGTTATCCCTGGGGGTAACACAGGAACTTCTGCTTTATTATTCAGCTCACATAGTTTATATAGCATAGCAATGGGGCGAGGCAGGGGTTGTGCTTAAGCCTTTAATATCTTGATCCGGGACACTCTTTCGTCTCTCATTGGTGTACATTCCTTCGTGCATGGGTGCGTGATCAGCTCGTGCTGATAAGCCTGTTGTTTGTACATCTTTCATCAGCCGGATGTCTTCATTACAGGATTATCTCAGGGTGTGTTCCCGGATACAGGCGCCATCTTTACTGTACAATATCTGTTTGCATTGCTGAGTTGGATAACTCTCGGAATAATGGATAAACATATATTCATATAATATTTTCTACCCTCACAATCCCCCCTTGAATCTATGTTTATTCGTTCACTCCCTAGGGGATACAAGCTGTCCTACGATGTGGGGAATGGGTAAAGGATTTCTTCACTTGACTACTGGCACAATACATCCCTAACAGATGTTCATACCTTCCATCAAGACTGTCAACATCGTAGGAGTCTCTTTCCCCAGATACCTTGGTACTCATAATAGAGAATTACGCATAATATATTTCTGCTTTGGGGGGCTTCGGATAGGCATATCCGGCTTAGCTTTAGTTTGCAAAAATGATTCCAGTTCACTTCCTGTACTCATCATCGTTTCTGCTCCAACTACTTTATACATTAGTTTCCGATAAAGAGGAATGACACAGCAAAGCACAAGAATAGCAAAGACAAATAAACATAACAAAATCAATCCAATAGTCGTGAGAATTGACTTCCAGCCTCCAGTCCAATCTGCCAACCAGTTGGCCCAGCTGGTATCCACCCCTGAATTCCTCTTAACTTCTGCCGCTAGATCCCTGATCTGGTTGAGTGCTTTAACTGTCTTTCCATCTATAATAGAGTTTTCTGGGATAAACGTGCAACATTCTTCTCCAAACATTGAACATACCCCCCCTTTTTCTGCTAAAAGCATATCCAAGGCCATTCGATTCTGAAGAGTCATTCGGGTATTTGGCCCTAGTTCCTCAATTATACCTTGGAAAGCGTCCCTACTATAATTGATAAATCTCTGTTGGTTGTAATACAGATAGTTGATCCAATCAACATTTTTATTAATTTGTACTTGGGGAACCATTGATGCGAATCCAGCAAAAATTTGGTCTTGCGCCTTAAATTCATCAGGGACCCCCCTTGGGACCCCTATGGCATCTCTATATACTAAATTATCTTTTTGTAGGGCTGTTGCTATACTTCTTTTTGATCTTGACAGAGAGGGAGACTTCCTGAATAGGCACTGCTCTTCTGGTTCCCATGGGAGTATTCTGAAAGGCATAACTACCTTAACTAATGCACACTGTCCTTGCCACACTGGAGGTAGAATATTTCGGAGTTTACCATTTCCGCATAACCAATATATATCAAGCATGTGGGCAGTGTGATCCTGGAGGTCGGCAGAAGGTATAGACGAGTTAGAAACGCAAAACCCTGGGTTAAATCTTCCTAGGTTTGTCCCCGTATCGTTATTTGCTATAAAGCATGTATAATTTCCGTTATGTATTTTAACTTCCCTAGGGGGTTTAACGCTGGTTTTCAGGGATACCAGTGGTCTTAACTCTGGACAGTCAGTAGAGTTCTTACCTCTTAATAGAGTAATCAGGCATTCTGTTTCATTGTCGGAGAGAAACAGGGGAACCGTAGTTAAATGAGCATTAGCGGCTGCACAGGCTATACAGCTGACATTCTGCCCAGAACTTTTAACCGTATATTTTACCCATTCTAGCCACAGATTCTTCCTAACATCTGTCTGTGTTTCTATTCGGAATACATCTTCCCATGTCAAGCCCGGAATAGGTAATACCTCTTGAATTCGGGCATCTAATTTTTCTTTATTAGTGGGTTGGGAGGTTGGCGACACGGGTCTATTTTTGATATCTTTAAGCTCTATTTGTCCCAATTTTTTGGTGAGAGAACCCCCATACATGCCAAGCACATATTTTCCCATATCTCCCTCGGAAGGATTTTCCAGTTGTAAATAAAAGGGTAGACAACCTTGTCGTACCTTACCTTTGCATTTGGTAGTACCCCAAACTCCTTTAGTGAGGGTCAGACGGGTGAGGAGAGATTTGCCATTCCCATCCTTTCTATCTAGTCCCCCCTTTGGCTTATACGCCCAATCATTTCCTGTGTTCCATCCTACATTTGACCAGGAGGAGCACCATTCATTCCCTGTACTGGTGACACACAGATATATTTGGGCCTGCTTATGTATAGGGGATCTGGAATCATATGAGGGATCATAATAGTAGTTAATAGGTTTAAGGGACCAGGGCTGTGCAGACAAGAGAGAGTCCTCGTAAATACCACAATTTGCGACATTACAAAAATCAGTGGTGAATGTTTGTAGAGGCAGGGAAGTGTTTACCCAGAAGGTTACTGGGGCAGCTTCAACAGTACTTAAAAGCACCATAGTGAAAAGGATATACATCATGGAGCTTCAACGGGAGATTTCTTGCAGTGAGAGGCGTGGATCCAGGGTCCTTTCCCTTCAAGTTTCACTGCCGTAGGTGTTATCAGCAGGACTCGATATGGACCCTCAAATCTGGGCTCCAAACAATCGGGTCTCACGTGTTTCTTCAGATACACGCTATCCCCAGGTTGGAAGGGGTGTACTGTGTCTCCTGTGGACTCTGGAAGAGAAGCAGATACTACAGAACGAGAGTTAGACAATTCTTGCGCAAGTGAAATCACAAATTGTACTACTTTGTCCTGACCTTTTTGTAATTCCTGACTATCTATCTCTGATATTCTGGGAGGGGACCCAAATAGGACTTCATATGGAGTAAGCCCATGCTTGGCCTGGGGCGTGTGTCTGACATGATATAACGCTATAGGCAAGAGATCTGGCCAGGGGAGGGGGTGATCTTGACTCATCTTAAGTAGTTTGGTTTTCAGTGTGCCGTTCATCCTTTCCACCTTTCCCGAACTTTGTGGGTGATAGGGAGTGTGGAGCCCTTGATGAGATCCCAACATGAACCATAGCTCCCCAAAAATAGAGGCTGTGAACGCCGGGCCTTGGTCACTTTCGATCACTTCAGGTATACCAAACCTGCATGCTATTTCGATAAGCATTTTCTTCGCTGTCACCTTTGCCGTCATATTCTTGACTGGGTAAGCTTCGGGCCATCCTGAAAACATATCCACTACTACCAATACATACTCGTATCCCCCGGCCGGGGGCATGTGAATATGGTCCACTTGAATTCTCTGCCATGGGTAGTCGGGTTTGGCTAAATGCTGGGTGGGCACGGTCTGTGTGCTGCTGGGATTACAGGTTTGACAAACCTGACAGGCTCGGTTGTATGCGGCCAGTGTGGTACTGATCCCAGGAGCATAGTAAAACTTCCTTACATATGCGAGGGCTTGATT
This sequence comes from Ascaphus truei, assembly GCF_040206685.1. NCBI lineage: Eukaryota > Metazoa > Chordata > Amphibia > Anura > Ascaphidae > Ascaphus > Ascaphus truei. The sequence continues at coordinate 769,276 of NW_027457167.1, read as the reverse complement.
CTTCCCTCGGTGTGTGGCTCCATGTGCCCATGTTGCTACGGCTGGATACATTCTTCTTGGGAGACAGTATACATTGTCCTTTTTCCACAGACCAGTTTTCTTGTCCACGGTCGCCCCGTCTTTCCTCCACTGCTTTTTTTCTTCTGATAATACTTTTGCCTGCTCCTGTCGTAGTTTAACAACTGGAGGTCGCGCTGTATTAAGGTCGGGAAATTCTTCCTCTGTTTCCTCCCGTTGTTTCTTTTCTTGTGCCCGCGTGCTTACCATTGCTACTTCCGTGGCCTCCATGGCCAGCCATCTCTCTGACACAGATCCCAAGGCAGCTTGTTTGGCGGCTTGGTCAGCTAATTGATTTCCTCTTGTTTCCGTGCTGTCCACTTTTCCATGTGCCTTGACTTTGAGAACCGCTACCTGGATAGGCATATCGCGAGTCTGTTCTTATATTCACCCTTTTTCCTTTTGCCATCTCCAATGCTGTTTGTAACGCAATCAATTCCGCTTCCTGGGCTGACCTGCTTGGTGGCAATGCTTCAGCACAGAGAATCTCTTTCTCCGTGGTGACGGAAAAACCGGTATGGAATCTGCCGTTGGCATCGGCATACCTTGAGCCATCCGTCCAGAGTTCTAGGTCAGCGCCTGAGATGGCAGTAGTAGACATATTATGTGGTTCCGATGTGTCTTGCTGTAGGGTGAGTAAACAGTCATGGGGGGACACCGGTGAACCTGAGGGGTTTGGTTCTTCCATTGTTTCCTCTCCCCCCTTTGGGATATGTGGCAGAAGAGTTGCCGGGTTGATAGTGGTACATCGTTGGAAAGAAACGTAAGACGGAAGAAGCAATGAGCACTGAAGTCTCAAATGGCGTTGATGCGAGAGATGTCGAGGTAATGTCAGCGAGAGAACAGCAGCCAAGTCATGTGGAGCTTGAATAATAACATCATGTCCGAGAGTGATATCCGCCACTTTATCCAGCAGAACTTGGGCAGAATGGGCGGCTTTGAGACAATTCGGAGAAGTACGTGCAACTGGATGCAGCCTGCAGGAGTAGTAACCGACAGGGCGCTGTTTTTCCCGATGGGATTGTGTAAGAACTCCAGAAGCATGGCCTTCCTTTTCGGACACGTATAGATTGAATGGCTTGGTATAATCTGGAAGGCCCAGTGCTGGTGCACTTGAAATGGCTTCCTTCAGGAGATTGAAACAGTGTTGATATAACTGATAGGCAACCGGGTCGGCCACATCGTCTTCCTTGGGGCCAGTTTTCAGCGCATCATACAGCGGTTGCATAAGCCTGGAGGCGTCAGGTATCCATTGTCTACAGTATGTGATAAGTCCAAGAAATGACTGTAGTTGGCTGATCGTGGACGGATAAGAGACAGATAGAATAGCTTGTTTTCTTTCATCTGTCAGATGTCGGATTCCTTGTGATATACAATGTCCCAGAAAAACAACCTTAGGGAGACACCACTGGAGTTTCGACTTGGAGACTTTGCATATCACAAGGGCACCGACCGAGGGCACTATATCTGAGAGTGTGCCCTTGGATTGCAAAGCTGACCGAAGGAGTGGCATTCTATCGGGATCATCAGTGACTATTCTGATCTCTGAGAGTGTAGTAGGTTGGGTGGCCACAAATTCGAATATGGTAGATATGATAGTATTTACCGCAGGTTTGAGTGGGTATCCATATAACCCCGTGGATACCAAAGGAAAAGCAACAGAGGAGATTCCGCGCTCAACACAGGCCTGGTCTGACAAATGAATAAGGGTATTCCAGACGACGGATTTTAATTGAGATTCGCATACTTCGGCAGAATCAGGGTTATACCGGGGACCTACGGCATGTATTATAAGGGCTATAGGCAAGTTACCGGGGCCAGTGACAGCAATTTGTCCCGGGGGTACTTGGCCTGTGCGTGAAATGATTAGGTTGCAATCCCGCTGCATGGAGGGGCCTGCGGCGAGGGAGATACTCCGGGCCAGTCCACCCCCGTGTTGGAGTTGGGAGTTAGCAGGGTTAACTATTACATCTACCACCGCTGTGGTTATGTCCCCAGTTCCTACAGTGACAATAACTTGCTTGCCCTGTCGTGTGACAAACGGTTTGGATAGTGCCGGAAGCCACTGTTCCGGTGCCCGGGGAAGTGTGTCAGAAAGAGGTGGTCTGGTAGGAACTACTGGCGTGGGATTGATTATGAGCGGCGGAGCCCTGGGCGTAGAGGTGGGTGGTGAATTAGGGCCTGGATATAAAGAGTCGTCAAAGTCCGCTACATTTGATGTTTCGGACTCCGACCTACTATCAGGTCGTACCGCCTGTCGCCGTTGTTGACGCGCAGCGACGGCTTCTGGGTAAGTGAGAAATTCTTGAAGCGAGGGAAAAAGTACTTGTAGTGCAGACATAGCGTCATGCGTTTCACTGACCATCGGGCCTTGCGTTCCAGCAGGCTTAGGGCCTTGCATGTCACGAGGTCCTTTTCCTGTATCCGGGCCTTGGTAGAAGGAACCGGAAGGGGTGAGGATAGGGTACAGAGGGGCGGGAGGGGGCGTCGGGGCGGGAGCGGAAGGGGCGGACTTCTCGGATGAGATGGACGGTGGGCTGGGGCGGGGCACACCACAATTATAACAGAAGTCCCGCCAGGCGGGGTTTTGCATACCACAATTGTGACAGACCCACCCCTTTGAACTAGGGCGAGCGCCATCTTGGTATGGCGGCGGACAATGGGTTTCCTCGGTTTTTACAGGCTTCATATATCCATATAGGGGATCAGTATTTTCTGCTCCACCCTCCCCCCGTACTTCTTCATAACCTTCATCACACAATTTTCCCGCTACCCGGAGATGAGCCTGTGCTACCTCTAAAAGACCTTTGTCTTCCAGCGCTCCCCGTGATTCTGTTATCATTGTAGACCATATGCTGGGTTGTAATCTTCCCGTAGGCGGGACTCCAGCCAGTTTATATAGCTTAGTAGCATGTTTGGTATATTTCTTTCCTTCTCGAGTGCGGACTAAATCTAGTGCTGTCTGTGCCCCTGTGGGCAACACATGTTTTTTCTTAAATAAGTGCAACATCTCTGAATTCTCTGTTCGTTCCACTAATATCTCGTGGCCGGTCCTGTGTCACCGTCTCGAGGGAACCACTGTTTGGTTACCGCCCTCAGACGCTGGGTCCCTGACCCCAGACACCCGGTACCGGAGACAGAGTACTATCTCTACGTCTCGAGGGAACCACTTTTTCAGGTTACCGCCCTCAGAGCATCAGTGCCTGTCCTGTTCCCTCGCCTCGGCTGACAGCCTGCACTCTCATTCAGGGATTTTGCAATTACTGGTCAGAAAATCAATCAGACAACCCGCAGTCTATTTCCCATTAATACCCACTCGGTCTCTTAAGTTCCCAACACTAATGCACTAATACACCTACATATACGAACTCCAGTCAGTCGACAAAAATCCCACTCCACTTCGGGCTCCCACTTGCGGCACTGACTAGCATATATAAGATGTAAACATTCGTACAATTTAGCAACTTATAGGTGACCACAAGCAACTGAAGAGTATGATATTTTTAACAGTTCTAAACAGAGCGCGACTCTAAAGATCACACCGTTGTATCACATCAACGTGAGTGAAAGACCTAAACAGATTATACTACCTAGGCAGCAACCCACCGACTTGTCATAGGCAAGATAACACACAAATTGTATGCAAGAGCTTACCTTGACAATGAGGGTGATCAGTCCTCGGTTCGGTGTGTCACGGTCTCTGCAGCAAAATCAGCGACTGGTCAGTCTCTCGTGGTGAGCCGGAGTCACGCTCCCCCCGCCCCACGTTGGGCGCCAAATAATGAGGTCGTGAATCTCACTATATCAGGGTCTCTCTCTCTTCAGTCACTTGCTCCAAATTCAATCATGCATGCGCTAGCTCACTAAGAAAGACTCTGACACAAGGTTCAGCTTCAATCTCAGTACATGCGTTATCCCTGGGGGTAACACAGGAACTTCTGCTTTATTATTCAGCTCACATAGTTTATATAGCATAGCAATGGGGCGAGGCAGGGGTTGTGCTTAAGCCTTTAATATCTTGATCCGGGACACTCTTTCGTCTCTCATTGGTGTACATTCCTTCGTGCATGGGTGCGTGATCAGCTCGTGCTGATAAGCCTGTTGTTTGTACATCTTTCATCAGCCGGATGTCTTCATTACAGGATTATCTCAGGGTGTGTTCCCGGATACAGGCGCCATCTTTACTGTACAATATCTGTTTGCATTGCTGAGTTGGATAACTCTCGGAATAATGGATAAACATATATTCATATAATATTTTCTACCCTCACAGAAGCAAAGATATACGCGATTTCAGAATGTGTTCCTAGAACAGCTGCGAGCAACTTTTTTACTCAACGTTAACAACACATCTGAAGCTCAATATTTCTGGGCTGAAGCGGGGAGGATTAGACAAAGTGTGCACTGTAAAGGGGAAGTCTGTGGCATTAACAGGAAGGGAGAAAAAGTACTTTCTACCCATTTTTAGTTCAGCGGTAAAACTGAAATTTCTATGGAACTGCAGCTCGGCTTGTGACTGTGGTTTTCCCGGTCACACAAAAATGCTGAAATTCGACTTATACAGTGTTTGTGCTTATTAAACTTGATGAATTCTCTCCTCTTGACGGTAGAATAGTGTGTAAAGCAAAGCACAATACATTGCTATGTGTAGAAGCAAAGATATACGCGATTTCAGAATGTGTTCCTAGAACAGCTGCGAGCAACTTTTTTACTCAACGTTAACAACACATCTGAAGCTCAATATTTCTGGGCTGAAGCGGGGAGGATTAGACAAAGTGTGCACTGTAAAGGGGAAGTCTGTGGCATTAACAGGAAGGGAGAAAAAGTACTTTCTACCCATTTTTAGTTCAGCGGTAAAACTGAAATTTCTATGGAACTGCAGCTCGTCTCGTGACTGTGGTTTTCACGGTCACACAAAAATGCTGAAATTCGACTTATACAGTGTTTGTGCTTATTAAACTTGATGAATTCTCTCCTCTTGACGGTAGAATAGTGTGTAAAGCAAAGCACAATACATTGCTATGTGTAGAAGCAAAGATATACGCGATTTCAGAATGTGTTCCTAGAACAGCTGCGAGCAACTTTTTTACTCAACGTTAACAACACATCTGAAGCTCAATATTTCTGGGCTGAAGCGGGGAGGATTAGACAAAGTGTGCACTGTAATGGGGAAGTCTGTGGCATTAACAGGAAGGGAGAAAAAGTACTTTCTACCCATTTTTAGTTCAGCGGTAAAACTGAAATTTCTATGGAACTGCAGCTCGGCTCGTGACTGTGGTTTTCCCGGTCACACAAAAATGCTGAAATTCGACTTATACAGTGTTTGTGCTTATTAAACTTGATGAATTCTCTCCTCTTGACGGTAGAATAGTGTGTAAAGCAAAGCACAATACATTGCTATGTGTAGAAGCAAAGATATACGCGATTTCAGAATGTGTTCCTAGAACAGCTGCGAGCAACTTTTTACTCAACGTTAACAACACATCTGAAGCTCAATATTTCTGGGCTGAAGCGGGGAGGATTAGACAAAGTGTGCACTGTAAAGGGGAAGTCTGTGGCATTAACAGGAAGGGAGAAAAAGTACTTTCTACCCATTTTTAGTTCAGCGGTAAAACTGAAATTTCTATGGAACTGCAGCTCGGCTCGTGACTGTGGTTTTCCCGGTCACACAAAAATGCTGAAATTCGAATTATACAGTGTTTGTGCTTATTAAACTTGATGAATTCTCTCCTCTTGACGGTAGAATAGTGTGTAAAGCAAAGCACAATACATTGCTGTGTGTAGAAGCAAAGATATACGCGATTTCAGAATGTGTTCCTAGAACAGCTGCGAGCAACTTTTTTACTCAACGTTAACAACACATCTGAAGCTCAATATTTCTGGGCTGAAGCGGGGAGGATTAGACAAAGTGTGCACTGTAATGGGGAAGTCTGTGGCATTAACAGGAAGGGAGAAAAAGTACTTTCTACCCATTTTTAGTTCAGCGGTAAAACTGAAATTTCTATGGAACTGCAGCTCGGCTCGTGACTGTGGTTTTCCCGGTCACACAAAAATGCTGAAATTCGACTTATACAGTGTTTGTGCTTATTAAACTTGATGAATTCTCTCCTCTTGACGGTAGAATAGTGTGTAAAGCAAAGCACAATACATTGCTATGTGTAGAAGCAAAGATATACGCGATTTCAGAATGTGTTCCTAGAACAGCTGCGAGCAACTTTTTTACTCAACGTTAACAACACATCTGAAGCTCAATATTTCTGGGCTGAAGCGGGGAGGATTAGACAAAGTGTGCACTGTAAAGGGGAAGTCTGTGGCATTAACAGGAAGGGAGAAAAAGTACTTTCTACCCATTTTTAGTTCAGCGGTAAAACTGAAATTTCTATGGAACTGCAGCTCGTCTTGTGACTGTGGTTTTCCCGGTCACACAAAAATGCTGAAATTCGACTTATACAGTGTTTGTGCTTATTAAACTTGATGAATTCTCTCCTCTTGACGGTAGAATAGTGTGTAAAGCAAAGCACAATACATTGCTATGTGTAGAAGCAAAGATATACGCGATTTCAGAATGTGTTCCTAGAACAGCTGCGAGCAACTTTTTTACTCAACGTTAACAACACATCTGAAGCTCAATATTTCTGGGCTGAAGCGGGGAGGATTAGACAAAGTGTGCACTGTAAAGGGAAAGTCTGTGGCATTAACAGGAAGGGAGAAAAAGTACTTTCTACCCATTTCTAGTTCAGCGGTAAAACTGAAATTTCTATGGAACTGCAGCTCGGCTTGTGACTGTGGTTTTCCCGGTCACACAAAAATGCTGAAATTCGACTTATACAGTGTTTGTGCTTATTAAACTTGATGAATTCTCTCCTCTTGACGGTAGAATAGTGTGTAAAGCAAAGCACAATACATTGCTATGTGTAGAAGCAAAGATATACGCGATTTCAGAATGTGTTCCTAGAACAGCTGCGAGCAACTTTTTTACTCAACGTTAACAACACATCTGAAGCTCAATATTTCTGGGCTGAAGCGGGGAGGATTAGACAAAGTGTGCACTGTAAAGGCGAAGTCTGTGGCATTAACAGGAAGGGAAAAAAAGTACTTTCTACCCATTTCTAGTTCAGCGGTAAAACTGAAATTTCTATGGAACTGCAGCTCGGCTTGTGACTGTGGTTTTCCCGGTCACACAAAAATGCTGAAATTCGACTTATACAGTGTTTGTGCTTATTAAACTTGATGAATTCTCTCCTCTTGACGGGAGAATAGTGTGTAAAGCAAAGCACAATACAATGCTATGTGTAGAAGCAAAGATATACGCGATTTCAGAATGTGTTCCTAGAACAGCTGCGAGCAACTTTTTTACTCAACGTTAACAACACATCTGAAGCTTAATATTTCTGGGCTGAAGCGGGGAGGATTAGACAAAGTGTGCACTGTAAAGGGGAAGTCTGTGGCATTAACAGGAAGGGAGAAAAAGTACTTTCTACCCATTTTTAGGTTCAGCGGTAAAACTGAAGTTTCTATGGAACTGCAGCTCGGCTTGTGACTGTGCTTTTCCCGGTCACACAAAAATGCTGAAATTCGACTTATACAGTGTTTGTGCTTATTAAACTTGATGAATTCTCTCCTCTTGACGGGAGAATAGTGTGTAAAGCAAAGCACAATACAATGCTATGTGTAGAAGCAAAGATATACGCGATTTCAGAATGTGTTCCTAGAACAGCTGCGAGCAACTTTTTTACTCAACGTTAACAACACATCTGAAGCTTAATATTTCTGGGCTGAAGCGGGGAGGATTAGACAAAGTGTGCACTGTAAAGGGGAAGTCTGTGGCATTAACAGGAAGGGAGAAAAAGTACTTTCTACCCATTTTTAGGTTCAGCGGTAAAACTGAAGTTTCTATGGAACTGCAGCTCGGCTTGTGACTGTGCTTTTCCCGGTCACACAAAAATGCTGAAATTCGACTTATACAGTGTTTGTGCTTATTAAACTTGATGAATTCTCTCCTCTTGACGGTAGAATAGTGTGTAAAGCAAAGCACAATACATTGCTATGTGTAGAAGCAAAGATATACGCGATTTCAGAATGTGTTCCTAGAACAGCTGCGAGCAACTTTTTTACTCAACGTTAACAACACATCTGAAGCTTAATATTTCTGGGCTGAAGCGGGGAGGATTAGACAAAGTGTGCACTGTAATGGGGAAGTCTGTGGCATTAACAGGAAGGGAGAAAAAGTACTTTCTACCCATTTTTAGTTCAGCGGTAAAACTGAAATTTCTATGGAACTGCAGCTCGGCTCGTGACTCTGGTTTTCCCGGTCACACAAAAATGCTGAAATTCGACTTATACAGTGTTTGTGCTTATTAAACTTGATGAAATCTCTCCTCTTGACGGTAGAATAGTGTGTAAAGCAAAGCACAATACATTGCTATGTGTAGAAGCAAAGATATACGCGATTTCAGAATGTGTTCCTAGAACAGCTGCGAGCAACTTTTTTACTCAACGTTAACAACACATCTGAAGCTCAATATTTCTGGGCTGAAGCGGGGAGGATTAGACAAAGTGTGCACTGTAAAGGGGAAGTCTGTGGCATTAACAGGAAGGGAGAAAAAGTACTTTCTACCCATTTTTAGGTGCAGCGGTAAAACTGAAGTTTCTATGGAACTGCAGCTCGGCTTGTGACTGTGCTTTTCCCAGTCACACAAAAATGCTGAAAATCGACTTATACAGTGTTTGTGCTTATTAAACTTGATGAATTCTCTCCTCTTGACGGTAGAATAGTGTGTAAAGCAAAGCACAATACATTGCTATGTGTAGAAGCAAAGATATACGCGATTTCATAATGTGTTCCTAGAACAGCTGCGAGCAACTTTTTTACTCAACGTTAACAACACATCTGAAGCTCAATATTTCTGGGCTGAAGCGGGGAGGATTAGACAAAGTGTGCACTGTAAAGGGGAAGTCTGTGGCATTAACAGGAAGGGAGAAAAAGTACTTTCTACCCATTTTTAGTTCAGCGGTAAAACTGAAATTTCTATGGAACTGCAGCTCGGCTTGTGACTGTGGTTTTCCCGGTCACACAAAAATGCTGAAATTCGACTTATACAGTGTTTGTGCTTATTAAACTTGATGAATTCTCTCCTCTTGACGGTAGAATAGTGTGTAAAGCAAAGCACAATACATTGCTATGTGTAGAAGCAAAGATATACGCGGTTTCAGAATGTGTTCCTAGAACAGCTGCGAGCAACTTTTTTACTCAACGTTAACAACACATCTGAAGCTCAATATTTCTGGGCTGAAGCGGGGAGGATTAGACAAAGTGTGCACTGTAAAGGGGAAGTCTGTGGCATTAACAGGAAGGGAGAAAAAGTACTTTCTACCCATTTTTAGTTCAGCGGTAAAACTGAAATTTCTATGGAACTGCAGCTCGTCTCGTGACTGTGGTTTTCCCGGTCACACAAAAATGCTGAAATTCGACTTATACAGTGTTTGTGCTTATTAAACTTGATGAATTCTCTCCTCTTGACGGTAGAATAGTGTGTAAAGCAAAGCACAATACATTGCTATGTGTAGAAGCAAAGATATACGCGATTTCAGAATGTGTTCCTAGAACAGCTGCGAGCAACTTTTTTACTCAACGTTAACAACACATCTGAAGCTCAATATTTCTGGGCTGAAGCGGGGAGGATTAGACAAAGTGTGCACTGTAAAGGGGAAGTCTGTGGCATTAACAGGAAGGGAGAAAAAGTACTTTCTACCCATTTTTAGTTCAGCGGTAAAACTGAAATTTCTATGGAACTGCAGTTCGTCTTGTGACTGTGGTTTTCCCGGTCACACAAAAATGCTGAAATTCGACTTATACAGTGTTTGTGCTTATTAAACTTGATGAATTCTCTCCTCTTGACGGTAGAATAGTGTTGATGAATTCTCTCCTCTTGACGGTAGAATAGTGTGTAAAGCAAAGCACAATACATTGCTATGTGTAGAAGCAAAGATATACGCGATTTCAGAATGTGTTCCTAGAACAGCTGCGAGCAACTTTTTTACTCAACGTTAACAACACATCTGAAGCTCAATATTTCTGGGCTGAAGCGGGGAGGATTAGACAAAGTGTGCACTGTAAAGGGGAAGTCTGTGGCATTAACAGGAAGGGAGAAAAAGTACTTTCTACCCATTTTTAGTTCAGCGGTAAAACTGAAATTTCTATGGAACTGCAGCTCGGCTCGTGACTGTGGTTTTCCCGGTCACACAAAAATGCTGAAATTCGACTTATACAGTGTTTGTGCTTATTAAACGTGATGAATTCTCTCCTCTTGACGGTAGAATAGTGTGTAAAGCAAAGCACAATACATTGCTATGTGTAGAAGCAAAGATATACGCGATTTCAGAATGTGTTCCTAGTACAGCTGCGAGCAACTTTTTTACTCAACGTTAACAACACATCTGAAGCTCAATATTTCTGGGCTGAAGCGGGGAGGATTAGACAAAGTGTGCACTGTAAAGGGGAAGTCTGTGGCATTAACAGGAAGGGAGAAAAAGTACTTTCTACCCATTTCTAGTTCAGCGGTAAAACTGAAATTTCTATGGAACTGCAGCTCGGCTTGTGACTGTGGTTTTCCCGGTCACACAAAAATGCTGAAATTCGACTTATACAGTGTTTGTGCTTATTAAACTTGATGAATTCTCTCCTCTTGACGGTAGTATAGTGTGTAAAGCAAAGCACAATACATTGCTATGTGTAGAAGCAAAGATATACGCGATTTCAGAATGTGTTCCTAGAACAGCTGCGAGCAACTTTTTTACTGAACGTTAACAACACATCTGAAGCTCAATATTTCTGGGCTGAAGCGGGGAGGATTAGACAAAGTGTGCACTGTAAAGGCGAAGTCTGTGGCATTAACAGGAAGGGAGAAAAAGTACTTTCTACCCATTTCTAGTTCAGAGGTAAAACTGAAATTTCTATGGAACTGCAGCTCGGCTTGTGACTGTGGTTTTCCCGGTCACACAAAAATGCTGAAATTCGACTTATACAGTGTTTGTGCTTATTAAACTTGATGAATTCTCTCCTCTTGACGGTAGAATAGTGTGTAAAGCAAAGCACAATACATTGCTATGTGTAGAAGCAAAGATATACGCGATTTCAGAATGTGTTTCTAGAACAGCTGCGAGCAACTTTTTTACTCAACGTTAACAACACATCTGAAGCTTAATATTTCTGGGCTGAAGCGGGGAGGATTAGACAAAGTGTGCACTGTAAAAGGGAAGTCTGTGGCATTAACAGGAAGGGAGAAAAAGTACTTTCTACCCATTTCTAGTTCAGCGGTAAAACTGAAATTTCTATGGAACTGAAGCTCGGCTTGTGACTGTGGTTTTCCCGGTCACACAAAAATGCTGAAATTCGACTTATACAGTGTTTGTGCTTATTAAACTTGATGAATTCTCTCCTCTTGACGGGAGAATAGTGTGTAAAGCAAAGCACAATACAATGCTATGTGTAGAAGCAAAGATATACGCGATTTCAGAATGTGTTCCTAGAACAGCTGCGAGCAACTTTTTTACTCAACGTTAACAACACATCTGAAGCTTAATATTTCTGGGCTGAAGCGGGGAGGATTAGACAAAGTGTGCACTGTAAAGGGGAAGTCTGTGGCATTAACAGGAAGGGAGAAAAAGTACTTTCTACCCATTTTTAGGTTCAGCGGTAAAACTGAAGTTTCTATGGAACTGCAGCTCGGCTTGTGACTGTGGTTTTCCCGGTCACACAAAAATGCTGAAATTCGACTTATACAGTGTTTGTGCTTATTAAACTTGATGAATTCTCTCCTCTTGACGGTAGAATAGTGTGTAAAGCAAAGCACAATACATTGCTATGTGTAGAAGCAAAGATATACGCGATTTCAGAATGTGTTCCTAGAACAGCTGCGAGCAACTTTTTTACTCAACGTTAACAACACATCTGAAGCTTAATATTTCTGGGCTGAAGCGGGGAGGATTAGACAAAGTGTGCACTGTAAAGGGGAAGTCTGTGGCATTAACAGGAAGGGAGAAAAAGTACTTTCTACCCATATTTAGTTCAGCGGTAAAACTGAAATATCTATGGAACTGCAGCTCGGCTCGTGACTGTGGTTTTCCCGGTCACACAAAAATGCTGAAATTCGACTTATACAGTGTTTGTGCTTATTAAACTTGATGAATTCTCTCCTCTTGACGGGAGAATAGTGTGTAAAGCAAAGCACAATACAATGCTATGTGTAGAAGCAAAGATATACGCGATTTCAGAATGTGTTCCTAGAACAGCTGCGAGCAACTTTTTTACTCAACGTTAACAACACATCTGAAGCTTAATATTTCTGGGCTGAAGCGGGGAGGATTAGACAAAGTGTGCACTGTAAAGGGGAAGTCTGTGGCATTAACAGGAAGGGAGAAAAAGTACTTTCTACCCATATTTAGTTCAGCGGTAAAACTGAAATTTCTATGGAACTGCAGCTCGTCTCGTGACTGTGGTTTTCCCGGTCACACAAAAATGCTGAAATTCGACTTATACAGTGTTTGTGCTTATTAAACTTGATGAATTCTCTCCTCTTGACGGTAGAATAGTGTGTAAAGCAAAGCACAATACATTGCTATGTGTAGAAGCAAAGATATACGCGATTTCAGAATGTGTTCCTAGAACAGCTGCGAGCAACTTTTTTACTCAACGTTAACAACACATCTGAAGCTCAATATTTCTGGGCTGAAGCGGGGAGGATTAGACAAAGTGTGCACTGTAAAGGGGAAGTCTGTGGCATTAACAGGAAGGGAGAAAAAGTACTTTCTACCCATTTTTAGTTCAGCGGTAAAACTGAAATTTCTATGGAACTGCAGCTCGGCTTGTGACTGTTATTTTCCCGGTCACACAAAAATGCTGAAATTCGACTTATACAGTGTTTGTGCTTATTAAACTTGATGAATTCTCTCCTCTTGACGGGAGAATAGTGTGTAAAGCAAAGCACAATACAATGCTATGTGTAGAAGCAAAGATATACGCGATTTCAGAATGTGTTCCTAGAACAGCTGCGAGCAACTTTTTTACTCAACGTTAACAACACATCTGAAGCTTAATATTTCTGGGCTGAAGCGGGGAGGATTAGACAAAGTGTGCACTGTAAAGGGGAAGTCTGTGGCATTAACAGGAAGGGAGAAAAAGTACTTTCTACCCATATTTAGTTCAGCGGTAAAACTGAAATTTCTATGGAACTGCAGCTCGTCTCGTGACTGTGGTTTTCCCGGTCACACAAAAATGCTGAAATTCGACTTATACAGTGTTTGTGCTTATTAAACTTGATGAATTCTCTCCTCTTGATGGTAGAATAGTGTGTAAAGCAAAGCACAATACATTGCTATGTGTAGAAGCAAAGATATACGCGATTTCAGAATGTGTTCCTAGAACAGCTGCGAGCAACTTTTTTACTCAACGTTAACAACACATCTGAAGCTCAATATTTCTGGGCTGAAGCGGGGAGGATTAGACAAAGTGTGCACTGTAAAGGGGAAGTCTGTGGCATTAACAGGAAGGGAGAAAAAGTACTTTCTACCCATTTTTAGTTCAGCGGTAAAACTGAAATTTCTATGGAACTCCAGCTCGACTTGTGACTGTGGTTTTCCCGGTCACACAAAAATGCTGAAATTCGACTTATACAGTGTTTGTGCTTATTAAAATTGATGAATTCTCTCCTCTTGACGGTAGAATAGTGTTGATGAATTCTCTCCTCTTGACGGTAGAATAGTGTGTAAAGCAAAGCACAATACATTGCTATGTGTAGAAGCAAAGATATACGCGATTTCAGAATGTGTTCCTAGAACAGCTGCGAGCAACTTTTTTACTCAACGTTAACAACACATCTGAAGCTCAATATTTCTGGGCTGAAGCGGGGAGGATTAGACAAAGTGTGCACTGTAAAGGGGAAGTCTGTGGCATTAACAGGAAGGGAGAAAAAGTACTTTCTACCCATATTTAGTTCAGCGGTAAAACTGAAATTTCTATGGAACTGCAGCTCGGCTCGTGACTGTGGTTTTCCCGGTCACACAAAAATGCTGAAATTCGACTTATACAGTGTTTGTGCTTATTAAACGTGATGAATTCTCTCCTCTTGACGGTAGAATAGTGTGTAAAGCAAAGCACAATACATTGCTATGTGTAGAAGCAAAGATATACGCGATTTCATAATGTGTTCCTAGAACAGCTGCGAGCAACTTTTTTACTCAACGTTAACAACACATCTGAAGCTTAATATTTCTGGGCTGAAGCGGGGAGGATTAGACAAAGTGTGCACTGTAATGGGGAAGTCTGTGGCATTAACAGGAAGGGAGAAAAAGTACTTTCTACCCATTTTTAGTTCAGCGGTAAAACTGAAATTTCTATGGAACTGCAGCTCGGCTCGTGACTCTGGTTTTCCCGGTCACACAAAAATGCTGAAATTCGACTTATACAGTGTTTGTGCTTATTAAACTTGATGAAATCTCTCCTCTTGACGGTAGAATAGTGTGTAAAGCAAAGCACAATACATTGCTATGTGTAGAAGCAAAGATATACGCGATTTCAGAATGTGTTCCTAGAACAGCTGCGAGCAACTTTTTTACTCAACGTTAACAACACATCTGAAGCTTAATATTTCTGGGCTGAAGCGGGGAGGATTAGACAAAGTGTGCACTGTAATGGGGAAGTCTGTGGCATTAACAGGAAGGGAGAAAAAGTACTTTCTACCCATTTATAGTTCAGCGGTAAAACTGAAATTTCTATGGAACTGCAGCTCGGCTCGTGACTCTGGTTTTCCCGGTCACACAAAAATGCTGAAATTCGACTTATACAGTGTTTGTGCTTATTAAACTTGATGAAATCTCTCCTCTTGACGGTAGAATAGTGTGTAAAGCAAAGCACAATACATTGCTATGTGTAGAAGCAAAGATATACGCGATTTCAGAATGTGTTCCTAGAACAGCTGCGAGCAACTTTTTTACTCAACGTTAACAACACATCTGAAGCTCAATATTTCTGGGCTGAAGCGGGGAGGATTAGACAAAGTGTGCACTGTAAAGGGGAAGTCTGTGGCATTAACAGGAAGGGAGAAAAAGTACTTTCTACCCATTTTTAGTTCAGCGGTAAAACTGAAATTTCTATGGAACTGCAGCTCGGCTTGTGACTGTGGTTTTCCCGGTCACACAAAAATGCTGAAATTCGACTTATACAGTGTTTGTGCTTATTAAACTTGATGAATTCTCTCCTCTTGACGGTAGAATAGTGTGTAAAGCAAAGCACAATACATTGCTATGTGTAGAAGCAAAGATATACGCGATTTCAGAATGTGTTCCTAGAACAGCTGCGAGCAACTTTTTTACTCAACGTTAACAACACATCTGAAGCTCAATATTTCTGGGCTGAAGCGGGGAGGATTAGACAAAGTGTGCACTGTAAAGGGGAAGTCTGTGGCATTAACAGGAAGGGAGAAAAAGTACTTTCTACCCATTTTTAGTTCAGCGGTAAAACTGAAATTTCTATGGAACTGCAGCTCGTCTCGTGACTGTGGTTTTCACGGTCACACAAAAATGCTGAAATTCGACTTATACAGTGTTTGTGCTTATTAAACTTGATGAATTCTCTCCTCTTGACGGTAGAATAGTGTGTAAAGCAAAGCACAATACATTGCTATGTGTAGAAGCAAAGATATACGCGATTTCAGAATGTGTTCCTAGAACAGCTGCGAGCAACTTTTTTACTCAACGTTAACAACACATCTGAAGCTCAATATTTCTGGGCTGAAGCGGGGAGGATTAGACAAAGTGTGCACTGTAATGGGGAAGTCTGTGGCATTAACAGGAAGGGAGAAAAAGTACTTTCTACCCATTTTTAGTTCAGCGGTAAAACTGAAATTTCTATGGAACTGCAGCTCGGCTCGTGACTGTGGTTTTCCCGGTCACACAAAAATGCTGAAATTCGACTTATACAGTGTTTGTGCTTATTAAACTTGATGAATTCTCTCCTCTTGACGGTAGAATAGTGTGTAAAGCAAAGCACAATACATTGCTATGTGTAGAAGCAAAGATATACGCGATTTCAGAATGTGTTCCTAGAACAGCTGCGAGCAACTTTTTACTCAACGTTAACAACACATCTGAAGCTCAATATTTCTGGGCTGAAGCGGGGAGGATTAGACAAAGTGTGCACTGTAAAGGGGAAGTCTGTGGCATTAACAGGAAGGGAGAAAAAGTACTTTCTACCCATTTTTAGTTCAGCGGTAAAACTGAAATTTCTATGGAACTGCAGCTCGGCTCGTGACTGTGGTTTTCCCGGTCACACAAAAATGCTGAAATTCGAATTATACAGTGTTTGTGCTTATTAAACTTGATGAATTCTCTCCTCTTGACGGTAGAATAGTGTGTAAAGCAAAGCACAATACATTGCTATGTGTAGAAGCAAAGATATACGCGATTTCAGAATGTGTTCCTAGAACAGCTGCGAGCAACTTTTTTACTCAACGTTAACAACACATCTGAAGCTCAATATTTCTGGGCTGAAGCGGGGAGGATTAGACAAAGTGTGCACTGTAAAGGGGAAGTCTGTGGCATTAACAGGAAGGGAGAAAAAGTACTTTCTACCCATTTCTAGTTCAGCGGTAAAACTGAAATTTCTATGGAACTGCAGCTCGGCTTGTGACTGTGGTTTTCCCGGTCACACAAAAATGCTGAAATTCGACTTATACAGTGTTTGTGCTTATTAAACTTGATGAATTCTCTCCTCTTGACGGTAGAATAGTGTGTAAAGCAAAGCACAATACATTGCTATGTGTAGAAGCAAAGATATACGCGATTTCAGAATGTGTTCCTAGAACAGCTGCGAGCAACTTTTTTACTCAACGTTAACAACACATCTGAAGCTCAATATTTCTGGGCTGAAGCGGGGAGGATTAGACAAAGTGTGCACTGTAAAGGCGAAGTCTGTGGCATTAACAGGAAGGGAAAAAAAGTACTTTCTACCCATTTCTAGTTCAGCGGTAAAACTGAAATTTCTATGGAACTGCAGCTCGGCTTGTGACTGTGGTTTTCCCGGTCACACAAAAATGCTGAAATTCGACTTATACAGTGTTTGTGCTTATTAAACTTGATGAATTCTCTCCTCTTGACGGTAGAATAGTGTTGATGAATTCTCTCCTCTTGACGGTAGAATAGTGTGTAAAGCAAAGCACAATACATTGCTATGTGTAGAAGCAAAGATATACGCGATTTCAGAATGTGTTCCTAGAACAGCTGCGAGCAACTTTTTTACTCAACGTTAACAACACATCTGAAGCTCAATATTTCTGGGCTGAAGCGGGGAGGATTAGACAAAGTGTGCACTGTAAAGGGGAAGTCTGTGGCATTAACAGGAAGGGAGAAAAAGTACTTTCTACCCATTTTTAGTTCAGCGGTAAAACTGAAATTTCTATGGAACTGCAGTTCGTCTTGTGACTGTGGTTTTCCCGGTCACACAAAAATGCTGAAATTCGACTTATACAGTGTTTGTGCTTATTAAACTTGATGAATTCTCTCCTCTTGACGGTAGAATAGTGTTGATGAATTCTCTCCTCTTGACGGTAGAATAGTGTGTAAAGCAAAGCACAATACATTGCTATGTGTAGAAGCAAAGATATACGCGATTTCAGAATGTGTTCCTAGAACAGCTGCGAGCAACTTTTTTACTCAACGTTAACAACACATCTGAAGCTCAATATTTCTGGGCTGAAGCGGGGAGGATTAGACAAAGTGTGCACTGTAAAGGGGAAGTCTGTGGCATTAACAGGAAGGGAGAAAAAGTACTTTCTACCCATTTTTAGTTCAGCGGTAAAACTGAAATTTCTATGGAACTGCAGCTCGGCTTGTGACTGTGGTTTTCCCGGTCACACAAAAATGCTGAAATTCGACTTATACAGTGTTTGTGCTTATTAAACTTGATGAATTCTCTCCTCTTGACGGTAGAATAGTGTGTAAAGCAAAGCACAATACATTGCTATGTGTAGAAGCAAAGATATACGCGATTTCAGAATGTGTTCCTAGAACAGCTGCGAGCAACTTTTTTACTCAACGTTAACAACACATCTGAAGCTCAATATTTCTGGGCTGAAGCGGGGAGGATTAGACAAAGTGTGCACTGTAAAGGGGAAGTCTGTGGCATTAACAGGAAGGGAGAAAAAGTACTTTCTACCCATTTCTAGTTCAGCGGTAAAACTGAAATTTCTATGGAACTGCAGCTCGGCTTGTGACTGTGGTTTTCCCGGTCACACAAAAATGCTGAAATTCGACTTATACAGTGTTTGTGCTTATTAAACTTGATGAATTCTCTCCTCTTGACGGTAGAATAGTGTGTAAAGCAAAGCACAATACATTGCTATGTGTAGAAGCAAAGATATACGCGATTTCAGAATGTGTTCCTAGAACAGCTGCGAGCAACTTTTTTACTCAACGTTAACAACACATCTGAAGCTCAATATTTCTGGGCTGAAGCGGGGAGGATTAGACAAAGTGTGCACTGTAAAGGCGAAGTCTGTGGCATTAACAGGAAGGGAAAAAAAGTACTTTCTACCCATTTCTAGTTCAGCGGTAAAACTGAAATTTCTATGGAACTGCAGCTCGGCTTGTGACTGTGGTTTTCCCGGTCACACAAAAATGCTGAAATTCGACTTATACAGTGTTTGTGCTTATTAAACTTGATGAATTCTCTCCTCTTGACGGTAGAATAGTGTTGATGAATTCTCTCCTCTTGACGGTAGAATAGTGTGTAAAGCAAAGCACAATACATTGCTATGTGTAGAAGCAAAGATATACGCGATTTCAGAATGTGTTCCTAGAACAGCTGCGAGCAACTTTTTTACTCAACGTTAACAACACATCTGAAGCTCAATATTTCTGGGCTGAAGCGGGGAGGATTAGACAAAGTGTGCACTGTAAAGGGGAAGTCTGTGGCATTAACAGGAAGGGAGAAAAAGTACTTTCTACCCATTTTTAGTTCAGCGGTAAAACTGAAATTTCTATGGAACTGCAGTTCGTCTTGTGACTGTGGTTTTCCCGGTCACACAAAAATGCTGAAATTCGACTTATACAGTGTTTGTGCTTATTAAACTTGATGAATTCTCTCCTCTTGACGGTAGAATAGTGTTGATGAATTCTCTCCTCTTGACGGTAGAATAGTGTGTAAAGCAAAGCACAATACATTGCTATGTGTAGAAGCAAAGATATACGCGATTTCAGAATGTGTTCCTAGAACAGCTGCGAGCAACTTTTTTACTCAACGTTAACAACACATCTGAAGCTCAATATTTCTGGGCTGAAGCGGGGAGGATTAGACAAAGTGTGCACTGTAAAGGGGAAGTCTGTGGCATTAACAGGAAGGGAGAAAAAGTACTTTCTACCCATTTTTAGTTCAGCGGTAAAACTGAAATTTCTATGGAACTGCAGCTCGGCTTGTGACTGTGGTTTTCCCGGTCACACAAAAATGCTGAAATTCGACTTATACAGTGTTTGTGCTTATTAAACTTGATGAATTCTCTCCTCTTGACGGTAGAATAGTGTGTAAAGCAAAGCACAATACATTGCTATGTGTAGAAGCAAAGATATACGCGATTTCAGAATGTGTTCCTAGAACAGCTGCGAGCAACTTTTTTACTCAACGTTAACAACACATCTGAAGCTCAATATTTCTGGGCTGAAGCGGGGAGGATTAGACAAAGTGTGCACTGTAAAGGGGAAGTCTGTGGCATTAACAGGAAGGGAGAAAAAGTACTTTCTACCCATTTTTAGTTCAGCGGTAAAACTGAAATTTCTATGGAACTGCAGTTCGTCTTGTGACTGTGGTTTTCCCGGTCACACAAAAATGCTGAAATTCGACTTATACAGTGTTTGTGCTTATTAAACTTGATGAATTCTCTCCTCTTGACGGTAGAATAGTGTTGATGAATTCTCTCCTCTTGACGGTAGAATAGTGTGTAAAGCAAAGCACAATACATTGCTATGTGTAGAAGCAAAGATATACGCGATTTCAGAATGTGTTCCTAGAACAGCTGCGAGCAACTTTTTTACTCAACGTTAACAACACATCTGAAGCTCAATATTTCTGGGCTGAAGCGGGGAGGATTAGACAAAGTGTGCACTGTAAAGGGGAAGTCTGTGGCATTAACAGGAAGGGAGAAAAAGTACTTTCTACCCATTTTTAGTTCAGCGGTAAAACTGAAATTTCTATGGAACTGCAGCTCGGCTCGTGACTGTGGTTTTCCCGGTCACACAAAAATGCTGAAATTCGAATTATACAGTGTTTGTGCTTATTAAACTTGATGAATTCTCTCCTCTTGACGGTAGAATAGTGTGTAAAGCAAAGCACAATACATTGCTATGTGTAGAAGCAAAGATATACGCGATTTCAGAATGTGTTCCTAGAACAGCTGCGAGCAACTTTTTTACTCAACGTTAACAACACATCTGAAGCTCAATATTTCTGGGCTGAAGCGGGGAGGATTAGACAAAGTGTGCACTGTAATGGGGAAGTCTGTGGCATTAACAGGAAGGGAGAAAAAGTACTTTCTACCCATTTTTAGTTCAGCGGTAAAACTGAAATTTCTATGGAACTGCAGCTCGGCTCGTGACTGTGGTTTTCCCGGTCACACAAAAATGCTGAAATTCGACTTATACAGTGTTTGTGCTTATTAAACTTGATGAATTCTCTCCTCTTGACGGTAGAATAGTGTGTAAAGCAAAGCACAATACATTGCTATGTG
This sequence comes from Ascaphus truei, assembly GCF_040206685.1. Lineage (NCBI taxonomy): Eukaryota > Metazoa > Chordata > Amphibia > Anura > Ascaphidae > Ascaphus > Ascaphus truei. The sequence goes on along the minus strand of NW_027457167.1, from coordinate 748,448 downwards.
TAGAAGCAAAGATATACGCGATTTCAGAATGTGTTCCTAGAACAGCTGCGAGCAACTTTTTTACTCAACGTTAACAACACATCTGAAGCTCAATATTTCTGGGCTGAAGCGGGGAGGATTAGACAAAGTGTGCACTGTAAAGGGGAAGTCTGTGGCATTAACAGGAAGGGAGAAAAAGTACTTTCTACCCATTTTTAGTTCAGCGGTAAAACTGAAATTTCTATGGAACTGCAGCTCGGCTTGTGACTGTGGTTTTCCCGGTCACACAAAAATGCTGAAATTCGACTTATACAGTGTTTGTGCTTATTAAACTTGATGAATTCTCTCCTCTTGACGGTAGAATAGTGTGTAAAGCAAAGCACAATACATTGCTATGTGTAGAAGCAAAGATATACGCGATTTCAGAATGTGTTCCTAGAACAGCTGCGAGCAACTTTTTTACTCAACGTTAACAACACATCTGAAGCTCAATATTTCTGGGCTGAAGCGGGGAGGATTAGACAAAGTGTGCACTGTAAAGGGGAAGTCTGTGGCATTAACAGGAAGGGAGAAAAAGTACTTTCTACCCATTTCTAGTTCAGCGGTAAAACTGAAATTTCTATGGAACTGCAGCTCGGCTTGTGACTGTGCTTTTCCCGGTCACACAAAAATGCTGAAATTCGACTTATACAGTGTTTGTGCTTATTAAACTTGATGAATTCTCTCCTCTTGACGGTAGAATAGTGTGTAAAGCAAAGCACAATACATTGCTATGTGTAGAAGCAAAGATATACGCGATTTCAGAATGTGTTCCTAGAACAGCTGCGAGCAACTTTTTTACTCAACGTTAACAACACATCTGAAGCTCAATATTTCAGGGCTGAAGCGGGGAGGATTAGACAAAGTGTGCACTGTAAAGGCGAAGTCTGTGGCATTAACAGGAAGGGAAAAAAAGTACTTTCTACCCATTTCTAGTTCAGCGGTAAAACTGAAATTTCTATGGAACTGCAGCTCGGCTTGTGACTGTGGTTTTCCCGGTCACACAAAAATGCTGAAATTCGACTTATACAGTGTTTGTGCTTATTAAACTTGATGAATTCTCTCCTCTTGACGGGAGAATAGTGTGTAAAGCAAAGCACAATACAATGCTATGTGTAGAAGCAAAGATATACGCGATTTCAGAATGTGTTCCTAGAACAGCTGCGAGCAACTTTTTTACTCAACGTTAACAACACATCTGAAGCTTAATATTTCTGGGCTGAAGCGGGGAGGATTAGACAAAGTGTGCACTGTAAAGGGGAAGTCTGTGGCATTAACAGGAAGGGAGAAAAAGTACTTTCTACCCATTTTTAGTTCAGCGGTAAAACTGAAATTTCTATGGAACTGCAGCTCGGCTTGTGACTGTGGTTTTCCCGGTCACACAAAAATGGTGAAATTCGACTTATACAGTGTTTGTGCTTATTAAACTTGATGAATTCTCTCCTCTTGACGGTAGAATAGTGTGTAAAGCAAAGCACAATACATTGCTATGTGTAGAAGCAAAGATATACGCGATTTCAGAATGTGTTCCTAGAACAGCTGCGAGCAACTTTTTTACTCAACGTTAACAACACATCTGAAGCTCAATATTTCTGGGCTGAAGCGGGGAGGATTAGACAAAGTGTGCACTGTAAAGGGGAAGTCTGTGGCATTAACAGGAAGGGAGAAAAAGTACTTTCTACCCATTTTTAGTTCAGCGGTAAAACTGAAATTTCTATGGAACTGCAGTTCGTCTTGTGACTGTGGTTTTCCCGGTCACACAAAAATGCTGAAATTCGACTTATACAGTGTTTGTGCTTATTAAACTTGATGAATTCTCTCCTCTTGACGGTAGAATAGTGTTGATGAATTCTCTCCTCTTGACGGTAGAATAGTGTGTAAAGCAAAGCACAATACATTGCAATGTGTAGAAGCAAAGATATACGCGATTTCAGAATGTGTTCCTAGAACAGCTGCGAGCAACTTTTTTACTCAACGTTAACAACACATCTGAAGCTCAATATTTCTGGGCTGAAGCGGGGAGGATTAGACAAAGTGTGCACTGTAAAGGGGAAGTCTGTGGCATTAACAGGAAGGGAGAAAAAGTACTTTCTACCCATTTTTAGTTCAGCGGTAAAACTGAAATTTCTATGGAACTGCAGCTCGGCTTGTGACTGTGGTTTTCCCGGTCACACAAAAATGGTGAAATTCGACTTATACAGTGTTTGTGCTTATTAAACTTGATGAATTCTCTCCTCTTGACGGTAGAATAGTGTGTAAAGCAAAGCACAATACATTGCTATGTGTAGAAGCAAAGATATACGCGATTTCAGAATGTGTTCCTAGAACAGCTGCGAGCAACTTTTTTACTCAACGTTAACAACACATCTGAAGCTCAATATTTCTGGGCTGAAGCGGGGAGGATTAGACAAAGTGTGCACTGTAAAGGGGAAGTCTGTGGCATTAACAGGAAGGGAGAAAATGTACTTTCTACCCATTTTTAGTTCAGCGGTAAAACTGAAATTTCTATGGAACTGCAGTTCGTCTTGTGACTGTGGTTTTCCCGGTCACACAAAAATGCTGAAATTCGACTTATACAGTGTTTGTGCTTATTAAACTTGATGAATTCTCTCCTCTTGACGGTAGAATAGTGTTGATGAATTCTCTCCTCTTGACGGTAGAATAGTGTGTAAAGCAAAGCACAATACATTGCTATGTGTAGAAGCAAAGATATACGCGATTTCAGAATGTGTTCCTAGAACAGCTGCGAGCAACTTTTTTACTCAACGTTAACAACACATCTGAAGCTCAATATTTCTGGGCTGAAGCGGGGAGGATTAGACAAAGTGTGCACTGTAAAGGGGAAGTCTGTGGCATTAACAGGAAGGGAGAAAAAGTACTTTCTACCCATTTTTAGTTCAGCGGTAAAACTGAAATTTCTATGGAACTGCAGCTCGGCTTGTGACTGTGGTTTTCCCGGTCACACAAAAATGGTGAAATTCGACTTATACAGTGTTTGTGCTTATTAAACTTGATGAATTCTCTCCTCTTGACGGTAGAATAGTGTGTAAAGCAAAGCACAATACATTGCTATGTGTAGAAGCAAAGATATACGCGATTTCAGAATGTGTTCCTAGAACAGCTGCGAGCAACTTTTTTACTCAACGTTAACAACACATCTGAAGCTCAATATTTCTGGGCTGAAGCGGGGAGGATTAGACAAAGTGTGCACTGTAAAGGGGAAGTCTGTGGCATTAACAGGAAGGGAGAAAATGTACTTTCTACCCATTTTTAGTTCAGCGGTAAAACTGAAATTTCTATGGAACTGCAGTTCGTCTTGTGACTGTGGTTTTCCCGGTCACACAAAAATGCTGAAATTCGACTTATACAGTGTTTGTGCTTATTAAACTTGATGAATTCTCTCCTCTTGACGGTAGAATAGTGTTGATGAATTCTCTCCTCTTGACGGTAGAATAGTGTGTAAAGCAAAGCACAATACATTGCTATGTGTAGAAGCAAAGATATACGCGATTTCAGAATGTGTTCCTAGAACAGCTGCGAGCAACTTTTTTACTCAACGTTAACAACACATCTGAAGCTCAATATTTCTGGGCTGAAGCGGGGAGGATTAGACAAAGTGTGCACTGTAAAGGGGAAGTCTGTGGCATTAACAGGAAGGGAGAAAAAGTACTTTCTACCCATTTTTAGTTCAGCGGTAAAACTGAAATTTCTATGGAACTGCAGCTCGGCTTGTGACTGTGGTTTTCCCGGTCACACAAAAATGCTGAAATTCGACTTATACAGTGTTTGTGCTTATTAAACTTGATGAATTCTCTCCTCTTGACGGTAGAATAGTGTGTAAAGCAAAGCACAATACATTGCTATGTGTAGAAGCAAAGATATACGCGATTTCAGAATGTGTTCCTAGAACAGCTGCGAGCAACTTTTTTACTCAACGTTAACAACACATCTGAAGCTCAATATTTCTGGGCTGAAGCGGGGAGGATTAGACAAAGTGTGCACTGTAAAGGGGAAGTCTGTGGCATTAACAGGAAGGGAGAAAAAGTACTTTCTACCCATTTTTAGTTCAGCGGTAAAACTGAAATTTCTATGGAACTGCAGCTCGGCTTGTGACTGTGGTTTTCCCGGTCACACAAAAATGCTGAAATTCGACTTATACAGTGTTTGTGCTTATTAAACTTGATGAATTCTCTCCTCTTGACGGTAGAATAGTGTGTAAAGCAAAGCACAATACATTGCTATGTGTAGAAGCAAAGATATACGCGATTTCAGAATGTGTTCCTAGAACAGCTGCGAGCAACTTTTTTACTCAACTTTAACAACACATCTGAAGCTCAATATTTCTGGGCTGAAGCGGGGAGGATTAGACAAAGTGTGCACTGTAAAGGGGAAGTCTGTGGCATTAACAGGAAGGGAGAAAAAGTACTTTCTACCCATTTTTAGTTCAGCGGTAAAACTGAAATTTCTATGGAACTGCAGCTCGTCTCGTGACTGTGGTTTTCACGGTCACACAAAAATGCTGAAATTCGACTTATACAGTGTTTGTGCTTATTAAACTTGATGAATTCTCTCCTCTTGACGGTAGAATAGTGTGTAAAGCAAAGCACAATACATTGCTATGTGTAGAAGCAAAGATATACGCGATTTCAGAATGTGTTCCTAGAACAGCTGCGAGCAACTTTTTTACTCAACGTTAACAACACATCTGAAGCTCAATATTTCTGGGCTGAAGCGGGGAGGATTAGACAAAGTGTGCACTGTAATGGGGAAGTCTGTGGCATTAACAGGAAGGGAGAAAAAGTACTTTCTACCCATTTTTAGTTCAGCGGTAAAACTGAAATTTCTATGGAACTGCAGCTCGGCTCGTGACTGTGGTTTTCCCGGTCACACAAAAATGCTGAAATTCGACTTATACAGTGTTTGTGCTTATTAAACTTGATGAATTCTCTCCTCTTGACGGTAGAATAGTGTGTAAAGCAAAGCACAATACATTGCTATGTGTAGAAGCAAAGATATACGCGATTTCAGAATGTGTTCCTAGAACAGCTGCGAGCAACTTTTTACTCAACGTTAACAACACATCTGAAGCTCAATATTTCTGGGCTGAAGCGGGGAGGATTAGACAAAGTGTGCACTGTAAAGGGGAAGTCTGTGGCATTAACAGGAAGGGAGAAAAAGTACTTTCTACCCATTTGTAGTTCAGCGGTAAAACTGAAATTTCTATGGAACTGCAGCTCGGCTTGTGACTGTGGTTTTCCCGGTCACACAAAAATGCTGAAATTCGACTTATACAGTGTTTGTGCTTATTAAACTTGATGAATTCTCTCCTCTTGACGGTAGAATAGTGTGTAAAGCAAAGCACAATACATTGCTATGTGTAGAAGCAAAGATATACGCGATTTCAGAATGTGTTCCTAGAACAGCTGCGAGCAACTTTTTTACTCAACGTTAACAACACATCTGAAGCTCAATATTTCTGGGCTGAAGCGGGGAGGATTAGACAAAGTGTGCACTGTAATGGGGAAGTCTGTGGCATTAACAGGAAGGGAGAAAAAGTACTTTCTACCCATTTTTAGTTCAGCGGTAAAACTGAAATTTCTATGGAACTGCAGCTCGGCTCGTGACTGTGGTTTTCCCGGTCACACAAAAATGCTGAAATTCGACTTATACAGTGTTTGTGCTTATTAAACTTGATGAATTCTCTCCTCTTGACGGTAGAATAGTGTGTAAAGCAAAGCACAATACATTGCTATGTGTAGAAGCAAAGATATACGCGATTTCAGAATGTGTTCCTAGAACAGCTGCGAGCAACTTTTTTACTCAACGTTAACAACACATCTGAAGCTCAATATTTCTGGGCTGAAGCGGGGAGGATTAGACAAAGTGTGCACTGTAAAGGGGAAGTCTGTGGCATTAACAGGAAGGGAGAAAAAGTACTTTCTACCCATTTCTAGTTCAGCGGTAAAACTGAAATTTCTATGGAACTGCAGCTCGGCTTGTGACTGTGGTTTTCCCGGTCACACAAAAATGCTGAAATTCGACTTATACAGTGTTTGTGCTTATTAAACTTGATGAATTCTCTCCTCTTGACGGTAGAATAGTGTGTAAAGCAAAGCACAATACATTGCTATGTGTAGAAGCAAAGATATACGCGATTTCAGAATGTGTTCCTAGAACAGCTGCGAGCAACTTTTTTACTCAACGTTAACAACACATCTGAAGCTCAATATTTCTGGGCTGAAGCGGGGAGGATTAGACAAAGTGTGCACTGTAATGGGGAAGTCTGTGGCATTAACAGGAAGGGAGAAAAAGTACTTTCTACCCATTTTTAGTTCAGCGGTAAAACTGAAATTTCTATGGAACTGCAGCTCGGCTCGTGACTGTGGTTTTCCCGGTCACACAAAAATGCTGAAATTCGACTTATACAGTGTTTGTGCTTATTAAACTTGATGAATTCTCTCCTCTTGACGGTAGAATAGTGTGTAAAGCAAAGCACAATACATTGCTATGTGTAGAAGCAAAGATATACGCGATTTCAGAATGTGTTCCTAGAACAGCTGCGAGCAACTTTTTTACTCAACGTTAACAACACATCTGAAGCTCAATATTTCTGGGCTGAAGCGGGGAGGATTAGACAAAGTGTGCACTGTAAAGGGGAAGTCTGTGGCATTAACAGGAAGGGAGAAAAAGTACTTTCTACCCATTTTTAGTTCAGCGGTAAAACTGAAATTTCTATGGAACTGCAGCTCGGCTTGTGACTGTGGTTTTCCCGGTCACACAAAAATGCTGAAATTCGACTTATACAGTGTTTGTGCTTATTAAACTTGATGAATTCTCTCCTCTTGACGGTAGAATAGTGTGTAAAGCAAAGCACAATACATTGCTATGTGTAGAAGCAAAGATATACGCGATTTCAGAATGTGTTCCTAGAACAGCTGCGAGCAACTTTTTTACTCAACGTTAACAACACATCTGAAGCTCAATATTTCTGGGCTGAAGCGGGGAGGATTAGACAAAGTGTGCACTGTAATGGGGAAGTCTGTGGCATTAACAGGAAGGGAGAAAAAGTACTTTCTACCCATTTTTAGTTCAGCGGTAAAACTGAAATTTCTATGGAACTGCAGCTCGGCTCGTGACTGTGGTTTTCCCGGTCACACAAAAATGCTGAAATTCGACTTATACAGTGTTTGTGCTTATTAAACTTGATGAATTCTCTCCTCTTGACGGTAGAATAGTGTGTAAAGCAAAGCACAATACATTGCTATGTGTAGAAGCAAAGATATACGCGATTTCAGAATGTGTTCCTAGAACAGCTGCGAGCAACTTTTTTACTCAACGTTAACAACACATCTGAAGCTCAATATTTCTGGGCTGAAGCGGGGAGGATTAGACAAAGTGTGCACTGTAAAGGGGAAGTCTGTGGCATTAACAGGAAGGGAGAAAAAGTACTTTCTACCCATTTCTAGTTCAGCGGTAAAACTGAAATTTCTATGGAACTGCAGCTCGGCTTGTGACTGTGGTTTTCCCGGTCACACAAAAATGCTGAAATTCGACTTATACAGTGTTTGTGCTTATTAAACTTGATGAATTCTCTCCTCTTGACGGTAGAATAGTGTGTAAAGCAAAGCACAATACATTGCTATGTGTAGAAGCAAAGATATACGCGATTTCAGAATGTGTTCCTAGAACAGCTGCGAGCAACTTTTTTACTCAACGTTAACAACACATCTGAAGCTCAATATTTCTGGGCTGAAGCGGGGAGGATTAGACAAAGTGTGCACTGTAATGGGGAAGTCTGTGGCATTAACAGGAAGGGAGAAAAAGTACTTTCTACCCATTTTTAGTTCAGCGGTAAAACTGAAATTTCTATGGAACTGCAGCTCGGCTCGTGACTGTGGTTTTCCCGGTCACACAAAAATGCTGAAATTCGACTTATACAGTGTTTGTGCTTATTAAACTTGATGAATTCTCTCCTCTTGACGGTAGAATAGTGTGTAAAGCAAAGCACAATACATTGCTATGTGTAGAAGCAAAGATATACGCGATTTCAGAATGTGTTCCTAGAACAGCTGCGAGCAACTTTTTTACTCAACGTTAACAACACATCTGAAGCTCAATATTTCTGGGCTGAAGCGGGGAGGATTAGACAAAGTGTGCACTGTAAAGGGGAAGTCTGTGGCATTAACAGGAAGGGAGAAAAAGTACTTTCTACCCATTTTTAGTTCAGCGGTAAAACTGAAATTTCTATGGAACTGCAGCTCGGCTTGTGACTGTGGTTTTCCCGGTCACACAAAAATGCTGAAATTCGACTTATACAGTGTTTGTGCTTATTAAACTTGATGAATTCTCTCCTCTTGACGGTAGAATAGTGTGTAAAGCAAAGCACAATACATTGCTATGTGTAGAAGCAAAGATATACGCGATTTCAGAATGTGTTCCTAGAACAGCTGCGAGCAACTTTTTTACTCAACGTTAACAACACATCTGAAGCTCAATATTTCTGGGCTGAAGCGGGGAGGATTAGACAAAGTGTGCACTGTAAAGGGGAAGTCTGTGGCATTAACAGGAAGGGAGAAAAAGTACTTTCTACCCATTTCTAGTTCAGCGGTAAAACTGAAATTTCTATGGAACTGCAGCTCGGCTTGTGACTGTGGTTTTCCCGGTCACACAAAAATGCTGAAATTCGACTTATACAGTGTTTGTGCTTATTAAACTTGATGAATTCTCTCCTCTTGACGGTAGAATAGTGTGTAAAGCAAAGCACAATACATTGCTATGTGTAGAAGCAAAGATATACGCGATTTCAGAATGTGTTCCTAGAACAGCTGCGAGCAACTTTTTTACTCAACGTTAACAACACATCTGAAGCTCAATATTTCTGGGCTGAAGCGGGGAGGATTAGACAAAGTGTGCACTGTAAAGGCGAAGTCTGTGGCATTAACAGGAAGGGAAAAAAAGTACTTTCTACCCATTTCTAGTTCAGCGGTAAAACTGAAATTTCTATGGAACTGCAGCTCGGCTTGTGACTGTGGTTTTCCCGGTCACACAAAAATGCTGAAATTCGACTTATACAGTGTTTGTGCTTATTAAACTTGATGAATTCTCTCCTCTTGACGGGAGAATAGTGTGTAAAGCAAAGCACAATACAATGCTATGTGTAGAAGCAAAGATATACGCGATTTCAGAATGTGTTCCTAGAACAGCTGCGAGCAACTTTTTTACTCAACGTTAACAACACATCTGAAGCTTAATATTTCTGGGCTGAAGCAAAGAGGATTAGACAAAGTGTGCACTGTAAAGGGGAAGTCTGTGGCATTAACAGGAAGGGAGAAAAAGTACTTTCTACCCATTTTTAGTTCAGCGGTAAAACTGAAATTTCTATGGAACTGCAGCTCGGCTTGTGACTGTGGTTTTCCCGGTCACACAAAAATGGTGAAATTCGACTTATACAGTGTTTGTGCTTATTAAACTTGATGAATTCTCTCCTCTTGACGGTAGAATAGTGTGTAAAGCAAAGCACAATACATTGCTATGTGTAGAAGCAAAGATATACGCGATTTCAGAATGTGTTCCTAGAACAGCTGCGAGCAACTTTTTTACTCAACGTTAACAACACATCTGAAGCTCAATATTTCTGGGCTGAAGCGGGGAGGATTAGACAAAGTGTGCACTGTAAAGGGGAAGTCTGTGGCATTAACAGGAAGGGAGAAAAAGTACTTTCTACCCATTTTTAGTTCAGCGGTAAAACTGAAATTTCTATGGAACTGCAGTTCGTCTTGTGACTGTGGTTTTCCCGGTCACACAAAAATGCTGAAATTCGACTTATACAGTGTTTGTGCTTATTAAACTTGATGAATTCTCTCCTCTTGACGGTAGAATAGTGTTGATGAATTCTCTCCTCTTGACGGTAGAATAGTGTGTAAAGCAAAGCACAATACATTGCTATGTGTAGAAGCAAAGATATACGCGATTTCAGAATGTGTTCCTAGAACAGCTGCGAGCAACTTTTTTACTCAACGTTAACAACACATCTGAAGCTCAATATTTCTGGGCTGAAGCGGGGAGGATTAGACAAAGTGTGCACTGTAAAGGGGAAGTCTGTGGCATTAACAGGAAGGGAGAAAAAGTACTTTCTACCCATTTTTAGTTCAGCGGTAAAACTGAAATTTCTATGGAACTGCAGCTCGGCTTGTGACTGTGGTTTTCCCGGTCACACAAAAATGGTGAAATTCGACTTATACAGTGTTTGTGCTTATTAAACTTGATGAATTCTCTCCTCTTGACGGTAGAATAGTGTGTAAAGCAAAGCACAATACATTGCTATGTGTAGAAGCAAAGATATACGCGATTTCAGAATGTGTTCCTAGAACAGCTGCGAGCAACTTTTTTACTCAACGTTAACAACACATCTGAAGCTCAATATTTCTGGGCTGAAGCGGGGAGGATTAGACAAAGTGTGCACTGTAAAGGGGAAGTCTGTGGCATTAACAGGAAGGGAGAAAATGTACTTTCTACCCATTTTTAGTTCAGCGGTAAAACTGAAATTTCTATGGAACTGCAGTTCGTCTTGTGACTGTGGTTTTCCCGGTCACACAAAAATGCTGAAATTCGACTTATACAGTGTTTGTGCTTATTAAACTTGATGAATTCTCTCCTCTTGACGGTAGAATAGTGTTGATGAATTCTCTCCTCTTGACGGTAGAATAGTGTGTAAAGCAAAGCACAATACATTGCTATGTGTAGAAGCAAAGATATACGCGATTTCAGAATGTGTTCCTAGAACAGCTGCGAGCAACTTTTTTACTCAACGATAACAACACATCTGAAGCTCAATATTTCTGGGCTGAAGCGGGGAGGATTAGACAAAGTGTGCACTGTAAAGGGGAAGTCTGTGGCATTCACAGGAAGGGAGAAAAAGTACTTTCTACCCATTTCTTGTTCAGCGGTAAAACCGAAATTTCTATGGAACTGCAGCTCGGCTTGTGACTGTGGTTTTCCCGGTCACACAAAAATGCTGAAATTCGACTTATACAGTGTTTGTGCTTATTAAACTTGATGAATTCTCTCCTCTTGACGGTAGAATAGTGTGTAAAGCAAAGCACAATACATTGCTATGTGTAGAAGCAAAGATATACGCGATTTCAGAATGTGTTCCTAGAACAGCTGCGAGCAACTTTTTTACTCAACGTTAACAACACATCTGAAGCTCAATATTTCTGGGCTGAAGCGGGGAGGATTAGACAAAGTGTGCACTGTAAAGGGGAAGTCTGTGGCATTCACAGGAAGGGAGAAAAAGTACTTTCTACCCATTTCTTGTTCAGCGGTAAAACTGAAATTTCTATGGAACTGCAGCTCGGCTTGTGACTGTGGTTTTCCCGGTCACACAAAAATGCTGAAATTCGACTTATACAGTGTTTGTGCTTATTAAACTTGATGAATTCTCTCCTCTTGACGGTAGAATAGTGTGTAAAGCAAAGCACAATACATTGCTATGTGTAGAAGCAAAGATATACGCGATTTCAGAATGTGTTCCTAGAACAGCTGCGAGCAACTTTTTTACTCAACGTTAACAACACATCTGAAGCTCAATATTTCTGGGCTGAAGCGGGGAGGATTAGACAAAGTGTGCACTGTAATGGGGAAGTCTGTGGCATTAACAGGAAGGGAGAAAAAGTACTTTCTACCCATTTTTAGTTCAGCGGTAAAACTGAAATTTCTATGGAACTGCAGCTCGGCTCGTGACTGTGGTTTTCCCGGTCACACAAAAATGCTGAAATTCGACTTATACAGTGTTTGTGCTTATTAAACTTGATGAATTCTCTCCTCTTGACGGTAGAATAGTGTGTAAAGCAAAGCACAATACATTGCTATGTGTAGAAGCAAAGATATACGCGATTTCAGAATGTGTTCCTAGAACAGCTGCGAGCAACTTTTTTACTCAACGTTAACAACACATCTGAAGCTCAATATTTCTGGGCTGAAGCGGGGAGGATTAGACAAAGTGTGCACTGTAAAGGGGAAGTCTGTGGCATTAACAGGAAGGGAGAAAAAGTACTTTCTACCCATTTTTAGTTCAGCGGTAAAACTGAAATTTCTATGGAACTGCAGCTCGGCTTGTGACTGTGGTTTTCCCGGTCACACAAAAATGCTGAAATTCGACTTATACAGTGTTTGTGCTTATTAAACTTGATGAATTCTCTCCTCTTGACGGTAGAATAGTGTGTAAAGCAAAGCACAATACATTGCTATGTGTAGAAGCAAAGATATACGCGATTTCAGAATGTGTTCCTAGAACAGCTGCGAGCAACTTTTTTACTCAACGTTAACAACACATCTGAAGCTCAATATTTCTGGGCTGAAGCGGGGAGGATTAGACAAAGTGTGCACTGTAAAGGGGAAGTCTGTGGCATTAACAGGAAGGGAGAAAAAGTACTTTCTACCCATTTCTAGTTCAGCGGTAAAACTGAAATTTCTATGGAACTGCAGCTCGTCTCGTGACTGTGGTTTTCCCGGTCACACAAAAATGCTGAAATTCGACTTATACAGTGTTTGTGCTTATTAAACTTGATGAATTCTCTCCTCTTGACGGTAGAATAGTGTGTAAAGCAAAGCACAATACATTGCTATGTGTAGAAGCAAAGATATACGCGATTTCAGAATGTGTTCCTAGAACAGCTGCGAGCAACTTTTTTACTCAACGTTAACAACACATCTGAAGCTCAATATTTCTGGGCTGAAGCGGGGAGGATTAGACAAAGTGTGCACTGTAAAGGGGAAGTCTGTGGCATTAACAGGAAGGGAGAAAAAGTACTTTCTACCCATTTTTAGTTCAGCGGTAAAACTGAAATTTCTATGGAACTGCAGCTCGGCTTGTGACTGTGGTTTTCCCGGTCACACAAAAATGCTGAAATTCGACTTATACAGTGTTTGTGCTTATTAAACTTAATGAATTCTCTCCTCTTGACGGGAGAATAGTGTGTAAAGCAAAGCACAATACAATGCTATGTGTAGAAGCAAAGATATACGCGATTTCAGAATGTGTTCCTAGAACAGCTGCGAGCAACTTTTTTACTCAACGTTAACAACACATCTGAAGCTTAATATTTCTGGGCTGAAGCGGGGAGGATTAGACAAAGTGTGCACTGTAAAGGGGAAGTCTGTGGCATTAACAGGAAGGGAGAAAAAGTACTTTCTACCCATTTTTAGTTCAGCGGTAAAACTGAAATTTCTATGGAACTGCAGCTCGGCTTGTGACTGTGGTTTTCCCGGTCACACAAAAATGGTGAAATTCGACTTATACAGTGTTTGTGCTTATTAAACTTGATGAATTCTCTCCTCTTGACGGTAGAATAGTGTGTAAAGCAAAGCACAATACATTGCTATGTGTAGAAGCAAAGATATACGCGATTTCAGAATGTGTTCCTAGAACAGCTGCGAGCAACTTTTTTACTCAACGTTAACAACACATCTGAAGCTCAATATTTCTGGGCTGAAGCGGGGAGGATTAGACAAAGTGTGCACTGTAAAGGGGAAGTCTGTGGCATTAACAGGAAGGGAGAAAAAGTACTTTCTACCCATTTTTAGTTCAGCGGTAAAACTGAAATTTCTATGGAACTGCAGTTCGTCTTGTGACTGTGGTTTTCCCGGTCACACAAAAATGCTGAAATTCGACTTATACAGTGTTTGTGCTTATTAAACTTGATGAATTCTCTCCTCTTGACGGTAGAATAGTGTTGATGAATTCTCTCCTCTTGACGGTAGAATAGTGTGTAAAGCAAAGCACAATACATTGCTATGTGTAGAAGCAAAGATATACGCGATTTCAGAATGTGTTCCTAGAACAGCTGCGAGCAACTTTTTTACTCAACGTTAACAACACATCTGAAGCTCAATATTTCTGGGCTGAAGCGGGGAGGATTAGACAAAGTGTGCACTGTAAAGGGGAAGTCTGTGGCATTAACAGGAAGGGAGAAAAAGTACTTTCTACCCATTTTTAGTTCAGCGGTAAAACTGAAATTTCTATGGAACTGCAGCTCGGCTTGTGACTGTGGTTTTCCCGGTCACACAAAAATGGTGAAATTCGACTTATACAGTGTTTGTGCTTATTAAACTTGATGAATTCTCTCCTCTTGACGGTAGAATAGTGTGTAAAGCAAAGCACAATACATTGCTATGTGTAGAAGCAAAGATATACGCGATTTCAGAATGTGTTCCTAGAACAGCTGCGAGCAACTTTTTTACTCAACGTTAACAACACATCTGAAGCTCAATATTTCTGGGCTGAAGCGGGGAGGATTAGACAAAGTGTGCACTGTAAAGGGGAAGTCTGTGGCATTAACAGGAAGGGAGAAAATGTACTTTCTACCCATTTTTAGTTCAGCGGTAAAACTGAAATTTCTATGGAACTGCAGTTCGTCTTGTGACTGTGGTTTTCCCGGTCACACAAAAATGCTGAAATTCGACTTATACAGTGTTTGTGCTTATTAAACTTGATGAATTCTCTCCTCTTGACGGTAGAATAGTGTTGACGAATTCTCTCCTCTTGACGGTAGAATAGTGTGTAAAGCAAAGCACAATACATTGCTATGTGTAGAAGCAAAGATATACGCGATTTCAGAATGTGTTCCTAGAACAGCTGCGAGCAACTTTTTTACTCAACGATAACAACACATCTGAAGCTCAATATTTCTGGGCTGAAGCGGGGAGGATTAGACAAAGTGTGCACTGTAAAGGGGAAGTCTGTGGCATTCACAGGAAGGGAGAAAAAGTACTTTCTACCCATTTCTTGTTCAGCGGTAAAACCGAAATTTCTATGGAACTGCAGCTCGGCTTGTGACTGTGGTTTTCCCGGTCACACAAAAATGCTGAAATTCGACTTATACAGTGTTTGTGCTTATTAAACTTGATGAATTCTCTCCTCTTGACGGTAGAATAGTGTGTAAAGCAAAGCACAATACATTGCTATGTGTAGAAGCAAAGATATACGCGATTTCAGAATGTGTTCCTAGAACAGCTGCGAGCAACTTTTTTACTCAACGTTAACAACACATCTGAAGCTCAATATTTCTGGGCTGAAGCGGGGAGGATTAGACAAAGTGTGCACTGTAAAGGGGAAGTCTGTGGCATTCACAGGAAGGGAGAAAAAGTACTTTCTACCCATTTCTTGTTCAGCGGTAAAACTGAAATTTCTATGGAACTGCAGCTCGGCTTGTGACTGTGGTTTTCCCGGTCACACAAAAATGCTGAAATTCGACTTATACAGTGTTTGTGCTTATTAAACTTGATGAATTCTCTCCTCTTGACGGTAGAATAGTGTGTAAAGCAAAGCACAATACATTGCTATGTGTAGAAGCAAAGATATACGCGATTTCAGAATGTGTTCCTAGAACAGCTGCGAGCAACTTTTTTACTCAACGTTAACAACACATCTGAAGCTCAATATTTCTGGGCTGAAGCGGGGAGGATTAGACAAAGTGTGCACTGTAATGGGGAAGTCTGTGGCATTAACAGGAAGGGAGAAAAAGTACTTTCTACCCATTTTTAGTTCAGCGGTAAAACTGAAATTTCTATGGAACTGCAGCTCGGCTCGTGACTGTGGTTTTCCCGGTCACACAAAAATGCTGAAATTCGACTTATACAGTGTTTGTGCTTATTAAACTTGATGAATTCTCTCCTCTTGACGGTAGAATAGTGTGTAAAGCAAAGCACAATACATTGCTATGTGTAGAAGCAAAGATATACGCGATTTCAGAATGTGTTCCTAGAACAGCTGCGAGCAACTTTTTTACTCAACGTTAACAACACATCTGAAGCTCAATATTTCTGGGCTGAAGCGGGGAGGATTAGACAAAGTGTGCACTGTAAAGGGGAAGTCTGTGGCATTAACAGGAAGGGAGAAAAAGTACTTTCTACCCATTTTTAGTTCAGCGGTAAAACTGAAATTTCTATGGAACTGCAGCTCGGCTTGTGACTGTGGTTTTCCCGGTCACACAAAAATGCTGAAATTCGACTTATACAGTGTTTGTGCTTATTAAACTTGATGAATTCTCTCCTCTTGACGGTAGAATAGTGTGTAAAGCAAAGCACAATACATTGCTATGTGTAGAAGCAAAGATATACGCGATTTCAGAATGTGTTCCTAGAACAGCTGCGAGCAACTTTTTTACTCAACGTTAACAACACATCTGAAGCTCAATATTTCTGGGCTGAAGCGGGGAGGATTAGACAAAGTGTGCACTGTAAAGGGGAAGTCTGTGGCATTAACAGGAAGGGAGAAAAAGTACTTTCTACCCATTTCTAGTTCAGCGGTAAAACTGAAATTTCTATGGAACTGCAGCTCGGCTTGTGACTGTGGTTTTCCCGGTCACACAAAAATGCTGAAATTCGACTTATACAGTGTTTGTGCTTATTAAACTTGATGAATTCTCTCCTCTTGACGGTAGAATAGTGTGTAAAGCAAAGCACAATACATTGCTATGTGTAGAAGCAAAGATATACGCGATTTCAGAATGTGTTCCTAGAACAGCTGCGAGCAACTTTTTTACTCAACGTTAACAACACATCTGAAGCTCAATATTTCTGGGCTGAAGCGGGGAGGATTAGACAAAGTGTGCACTGTAAAGGCGAAGTCTGTGGCATTAACAGGAAGGGAAAAAAAGTACTTTCTACCCATTTCTAGTTCAGCGGTAAAACTGAAATTTCTATGGAACTGCAGCTCGGCTCGTGACTGTGGTTTTCCCGGTCACACAAAAATGCTGAAATTCGACTTATACAGTGTTTGTGCTTATTAAACTTGATGAATTCTCTCCTCTTGACGGTAGAATAGTGTGTAAAGCAAAGCACAATACATTGCTATGTGTAGAAGCAAAGATATACGCGATTTCAGAATGTGTTCCTAGAACAGCTGCGAGCAACTTTTTTACTCAACGTTAACAACACATCTGAAGCTCAATATTTCTGGGCTGAAGCGGGGAGGATTAGACAAAGTGTGCACTGTAATGGGGAAGTCTGTGGCATTAACAGGAAGGGAGAAAAAGTACTTTCTACCCATTTTTAGTTCAGCGGTAAAACTGAAATTTCTATGGAACTGCAGCTCGGCTCGTGACTGTGGTTTTCCCGGTTACACAAAAATGCTGAAATTCGACTTATACAGTGTTTGTGCTTATTAAACTTGATGAATTCTCTCCTCTTGACGGTAGAATAGTGTGTAAAGCAAAGCACAATACATTGCTATGTGTAGAAGCAAAGATATACGCGATTTCAGAATGTGTTCCTAGAACAGCTGCGAGCAACTTTTTTACTCAACGTTAACAACACATCTGAAGCTCAATATTTCTGGGCTGAAGCGGGGAGGATTAGACAAAGTGTGCACTGTAAAGGGGAAGTCTGTGGCATTAACAGGAAGGGAGAAAAAGTACTTTCTACCCATTTTTAGTTCAGCGGTAAAACTGAAATTTCTATGGAACTGCAGCTCGGCTTGTGACTGTGGTTTTCCCGGTCACACAAAAATGCTGAAATTCGACTTATACAGTGTTTGTGCTTATTAAACTTGATGAATTCTCTCCTCTTGACGGTAGAATAGTGTGTAAAGCAAAGCACAATACATTGCTATGTGTAGAAGCAAAGATATACGCGATTTCAGAATGTGTTCCTAGAACAGCTGCGAGCAACTTTTTTACTCAACGTTAACAACACATCTGAAGCTCAATATTTCTGGGCTGAAGCGGGGAGGATTAGACAAAGTGTGCACTGTAAAGGGGAAGTCTGTGGCATTAACAGGAAGGGAGAAAAAGTACTTTCTACCCATTTCTAGTTCAGCGGTAAAACTGAAATTTCTATGGAACTGCAGCTCGGCTTGTGACTGTGGTTTTCCCGGTCACACAAAAATGCTGAAATTCGACTTATACAGTGTTTGTGCTTATTAAACTTGATGAATTCTCTCCTCTTGACGGTAGAATAGTGTGTAAAGCAAAGCACAATACATTGCTATGTGTAGAAGCATAGATATACGCGATTTCAGAATGTGTTCCTAGAACAGCTGCGAGCAACTTTTTTACTCAACGTTAACAACACATCTGAAGCTCAATATTTCTGGGCTGAAGCGGGGAGGATTAGACAAAGTGTGCACTGTAAAGGGGAAGTCTGTGGCATTAACAGGAAGGGAGAAAAAGTACTTTCTACCCATTTTTAGGTTCAGCGGTAAAACTGAAGTTTCTATGGAACTGCAGCTCGTTTTGTGACTGTGGTTTTCCCGGTCACACAAAAATGCTGAAATTCGACTTATACAGTGTTTGTGCTTATTAAACTTGATGAATTCTCTCCTCTTGACGGTAGAATAGTGTGTAAAGCAAAGCACAATACATTGCTATGTGTAGAAGCAAAGATATACGCGATTTCAGAATGTGTTCCTAGAACAGCTGCGAGCAACTTTTTTACTCAACGTTAACAACACATCTGAAGCTCAATATTTCTGGGCTGAAGCGGGGAGGATTAGACAAAGTGTGCACTGTAAAGGGGAAGTCTGTGGCATTAACAGGAAGGGAGAAAAAGTACTTTCTACCCATTTCTAGTTCAGCGGTAAAACTGAAATTTCTATGGAACTGCAGCTCGGCTTGTGACTGTGGTTTTCCCGGTCACACAAAAATGCTGAAATTCGACTTATACAGTGTTTGTGCTTATTAAACTTGATGAATTCTCTCCTCTTGACGGTAGAATAGTGTGTAAAGCAAAGCACAATACATTGCTATGTGTAGAAGCAAAGATATACGCGATTTCAGAATGTGTTCCTAGAACAGCTGCGAGCAACTTTTTTACTCAACGTTAACAACACATCTGAAGCTCAATATTTCTGGGCTGAAGCGGGGAGGATTAGACAAAGTGTGCACTGTAAAGGCGAAGTCTGTGGCATTAACAGGAAGGGAAAAAAAGTACTTTCTACCCATTTCTAGTTCAGCGGTAAAACTGAAATTTCTATGGAACTGCAGCTCGGCTTGTGACTGTGGTTTTCCCGGTCACACAAAAATGCTGAAATTCGACTTATACAGTGTTTGTGCTTATTAAACTTGATGAATTCTCTCCTCTTGACGGGAGAATAGTGTGTAAAGCAAAGCACAATACAATGCTATGTGTAGAAGCAAAGATATACGCGATTTCAGAATGTGTTCCTAGAACAGCTGCGAGCAACTTTTTTACTCAACGTTAACAACACATCTGAAGCTTAATATTTCTGGGCTGAAGCGGGGAGGATTAGACAAAGTGTGCACTGTAAAGGGGAAGTCTGTGGCATTAACAGGAAGGGAGAAAAAGTACTTTCTACCCATTTTTAGTTCAGCGGTAAAACTGAAATTTCTATGGAACTGCAGCTCGGCTTGTGACTGTGGTTTTCCCGGTCACACAAAAATGCTGAAATTCGACTTATACAGTGTTTGTGCTTATTAAACTTGATGAATTCTCTCCTCTTGACGGTAGAATAGTGTGTAAAGCAAAGCACAATACATTGCTATGTGTAGAAGCAAAGATATACGCGATTTCAGAATGTGTTCCTAGAACAGCTGCGAGCAACTTTTTTACTCAACGTTAACAACACATCTGAAGCTCAATATTTCTGGGCTGAAGCGGGGAGGATTAGACAAAGTGTGCACTGTAAAGGGGAAGTCTGTGGCATTAACAGGAAGGGAGAAAAAGTACTTTCTACCCATTTTTAGTTCAGCGGTAAAACTGAAATTTCTATGGAACTGCAGTTCGTCTTGTGACTGTGGTTTTCCCGGTCACACAAAAATGCTGAAATTCGACTTATACAGTGTTTGTGCTTATTAAACTTGATGAATTCTCTCCTCTTGATGGTAGAATAGTGTTGATGAATTCTCTCCTCTTGACGGTAGAATAGTGTGTAAAGCAAAGCACAATACATTGCTATGTGTAGAAGCAAAGATATACGCGATTTCAGAATGTGTTCCTAGAACAGCTGCGAGCAACTTTTTTACTCAACGTTAACAACACATCTGAAGCTCAATATTTCTGGGCTGAAGCGGGGAGGATTAGACAAAGTGTGCACTGTAAAGGGGAAGTCTGTGGCATTAACAGGAAGGGAGAAAAAGTACTTTCTACCCATTTTTAGTTCAGCGGTAAAACTGAAATTTCTATGGAACTGCAGCTCGGCTTGTGACTGTGGTTTTCCCGGTCACACAAAAATGGTGAAATTCGACTTATACAGTGTTTGTGCTTATTAAACTTGATGAATTCTCTCCTCTTGACGGTAGAATAGTGTGTAAAGCAAAGCACAATACATTGCTATGTGTAGAAGCAAAGATATACGCGATTTCAGAATGTGTTCCTAGAACAGCTGCGAGCAACTTTTTTACTCAACGTTAACAACACATCTGAAGCTCAATATTTCTGGGCTGAAGCGGGGAGGATTAGACAAAGTGTGCACTGTAAAGGGGAAGTCTGTGGCATTAACAGGAAGGGAGAAAATGTACTTTCTACCCATTTTTAGTTCAGCGGTAAAACTGAAATTTCTATGGAACTGCAGTTCGTCTTGTGACTGTGGTTTTCCCGGTCACACAAAAATGCTGAAATTCGACTTATACAGTGTTTGTGCTTATTAAACTTGATGAATTCTCTCCTCTTGACGGTAGAATAGTGTTGATGAATTCTCTCCTCTTGACGGTAGAATAGTGTGTAAAGCAAAGCACAATACATTGCTATGTGTAGAAGCAAAGATATACGCGATTTCAGAATGTGTTCCTAGAACAGCTGCGAGCAACTTTTTTACTCAACGATAACAACACATCTGAAGCTCAATATTTCTGGGCTGAAGCGGGGAGGATTAGACAAAGTGTGCACTGTAAAGGGGAAGTCTGTGGCATTCACAGGAAGGGAGAAAAAGTACTTTCTACCCATTTCTTGTTCAGCGGTAAAACCGAAATTTCTATGGAACTGCAGCTCGGCTTGTGACTGTGGTTTTCCCGGTCACACAAAAATGCTGAAATTCGACTTATACAGTGTTTGTGCTTATTAAACTTGATGAATTCTCTCCTCTTGACGGTAGAATAGTGTGTAAAGCAAAGCACAATACATTGCTATGTGTAGAAGCAAAGATATACGCGATTTCAGAATGTGTTCCTAGAACAGCTGCGAGCAACTTTTTTACTCAACGTTAACAACACATCTGAAGCTCAATATTTCTGGGCTGAAGCGGGGAGGATTAGACAAAGTGTGCACTGTAAAGGGGAAGTCTGTGGCATTCACAGGAAGGGAGAAAAAGTACTTTCTACCCATTTCTTGTTCAGCGGTAAAACTGAAATTTCTATGGAACTGCAGCTCGGCTTGTGACTGTGGTTTTCCCGGTCACACAAAAATGCTGAAATTCGACTTATACAGTGTTTGTGCTTATTAAACTTGATGAATTCTCTCCTCTTGACGGTAGAATAGTGTGTAAAGCAAAGCACAATACATTGCTATGTGTAGAAGCAAAGATATACGCGATTTCAGAATGTGTTCCTAGAACAGCTGCGAGCAACTTTTTTACTCAACGTTAACAACACATCTGAAGCTCAATATTTCTGGGCTGAAGCGGGGAGGATTAGACAAAGTGTGCACTGTAAAGGGGAAGTCTGTGGCATTAACAGGAAGGGAGAAAATGTACTTTCTACCCATTTTTAGTTCAGCGGTAAAACTGAAATTTCTATGGAACTGCAGTTCGTCTTGTGACTGTGGTTTTCCCGGTCACACAAAAATGCTGAAATTCGACTTATACAGTGTTTGTGCTTATTAAACTTGATGAATTCTCTCCTCTTGACGGTAGAATAGTGTTGATGAATTCTCTCCTCTTGACGGTAGAATAGTGTGTAAAGCAAAGCACAATACATTGCTATGTGTAGAAGCAAAGATATACGCGATTTCAGAATGTGTTCCTAGAACAGCTGCGAGCAACTTTTTTACTCAACGATAACAACACATCTGAAGCTCAATATTTCTGGGCTGAAGCGGGGAGGATTAGACAAAGTGTGCACTGTAAAGGGGAAGTCTGTGGCATTCACAGGAAGGGAGAAAAAGTACTTTCTACCCATTTCTTGTTCAGCGGTAAAACCGAAATTTCTATGGAACTGCAGCTCGGCTTGTGACTGTGGTTTTCCCGGTCACACAAAAATGCTGAAATTCGACTTATACAGTGTTTGTGCTTATTAAACTTGATGAATTCTCTCCTCTTGACGGTAGAATAGTGTGTAAAGCAAAGCACAATACATTGCTATGTGTAGAAGCAAAGATATACGCGATTTCAGAATGTGTTCCTAGAACAGCTGCGAGCAACTTTTTTACTCAACGTTAACAACACATCTGAAGCTCAATATTTCTGGGCTGAAGCGGGGAGGATTAGACAAAGTGTGCACTGTAAAGGGGAAGTCTGTGGCATTCACAGGAAGGGAGAAAAAGTACTTTCTACCCATTTCTTGTTCAGCGGTAAAACTGAAATTTCTATGGAACTGCAGCTCGGCTTGTGACTGTGGTTTTCCCGGTCACACAAAAATGCTGAAATTCGACTTATACAGTGTTTGTGCTTATTAAACTTGATGAATTCTCTCCTCTTGACGGTAGAATAGTGTGTAAAGCAAAGCACAATACATTGCTATGTGTAGAAGCAAAGATATACGCGATTTCAGAATGTGTTCCTAGAACAGCTGCGAGCAACTTTTTTACTCAACGTTAACAACACATCTGAAGCTCAATATTTCTGGGCTGAAGCGGGGAGGATTAGACAAAGTGTGCACTGTAATGGGGAAGTCTGTGGCATTAACAGGAAGGGAGAAAAAGTACTTTCTACCCATTTTTAGTTCAGCGGTAAAACTGAAATTTCTATGGAACTGCAGCTCGGCTCGTGACTCTGGTTTTCCCGGTCACACAAAAATGCTGAAATTCGACTTATACAGTGTTTGTGCTTATTAAACTTGATGAATTCTCTCCTCTTGACGGTAGAATAGTGTGTAAAGCAAAGCACAATACATTGCTATGTGTAGAAGCAAAGATATACGCGATTTCAGAATGTGTTCCTAGAACAGCTGCGAGCAACTTTTTTACTCAACGATAACAACACATCTGAAGCTCAATATTTCTGGGCTGAAGCGGGGAGGATTAGACAAAGTGTGCACTGTAAAGGGGAAGTCTGTGGCATTCACAGGAAGGGAGAAAAAGTACTTTCTACCCATTTCTTGTTCAGCGGTAAAACCGAAATTTCTATGGAACTGCAGCTCGGCTTGTGACTGTGGTTTTCCCGGTCACACAAAAATGCTGAAATTCGACTTATACAGTGTTTGTGCTTATTAAACTTGATGAATTCTCTCCTCTTGACGGTAGAATAGTGTGTAAAGCAAAGCACAATACATTGCTATGTGTAGAAGCAAAGATATACGCGATTTCAGAATGTGTTCCTAGAACAGCTGCGAGCAACTTTTTTACTCAACGTTAACAACACATCTGAAGCTCAATATTTCTGGGCTGAAGCGGGGAGGATTAGACAAAGTGTGCACTGTAAAGGGGAAGTCTGTGGCATTCACAGGAAGGGAGAAAAAGTACTTTCTACCCATTTCTTGTTCAGCGGTAAAACTGAAATTTCTATGGAACTGCAGCTCGGCTTGTGACTGTGGTTTTCCCGGTCACACAAAAATGCTGAAATTCGACTTATACAGTGTTTGTGCTTATTAAACTTGATGAATTCTCTCCTCTTGACGGTAGAATAGTGTGTAAAGCAAAGCACAATACATTGCTATGTGTAGAAGCAAAGATATACGCGATTTCAGAATGTGTTCCTAGAACAGCTGCGAGCAACTTTTTTACTCAACGTTAACAACACATCTGAAGCTCAATATTTCTGGGCTGAAGCGGGGAGGATTAGACAAAGTGTGCACTGTAAAGGGGAAGTCTGTGGCATTAACAGGAAGGGAGAAAAAGTACTTTCTACCCATTTCTAGTTCAGCGGTAAAACTGAAATTTCTATGGAACTGCAGCTCGGCTTGTGACTGTGGTTTTCCCGGTCACACAAAAATGCTGAAATTCGACTTATACAGTGTTTGTGCTTATTAAACTTGATGAATTCTCTCCTCTTGACGGTAGAATAGTGTGTAAAGCAAAGCACAATACATTGCTATGTGTAGAAGCAAAGATATACGCGATTTCAGAATGTGTTCCTAGAACAGCTGCGAGCAACTTTTTTACTCAACGTTAACAACACATCTGAAGCTCAATATTTCTGGGCTGAAGCGGGGAGGATTAGACAAAGTGTGCACTGTAAAGGCGAAGTCTGTGGCATTAACAGGAAGGGAAAAAAAGTACTTTCTACCCATTTCTAGTTCAGCGGTAAAACTGAAATTTCTATGGAACTGCAGCTCGGCTCGTGACTGTGGTTTTCCCGGTCACACAAAAATGCTGAAATTCGACTTATACAGTGTTTGTGCTTATTAAACTTGATGAATTCTCTCCTCTTGACGGTAGAATAGTGTGTAAAGCAAAGCACAATACATTGCTATGTGTAGAAGCAAAGATATACGCGATTTCAGAATGTGTTCCTAGAACAGCTGCGAGCAACTTTTTTACTCAACGTTAACAACACATCTGAAGCTCAATATTTCTGGGCTGAAGCGGGGAGGATTAGACAAAGTGTGCACTGTAATGGGGAAGTCTGTGGCATTAACAGGAAGGGAGAAAAAGTACTTTCTACCCATTTTTAGTTCAGCGGTAAAACTGAAATTTCTATGGAACTGCAGCTCGGCTCGTGACTGTGGTTTTCCCGGTTACACAAAAATGCTGAAATTCGACTTATACAGTGTTTGTGCTTATTAAACTTGATGAATTCTCTCCTCTTGACGGTAGAATAGTGTGTAAAGCAAAGCACAATACATTGCTATGTGTAGAAGCAAAGATATACGCGATTTCAGAATGTGTTCCTAGAACAGCTGCGAGCAACTTTTTTACTCAACGTTAACAACACATCTGAAGCTCAATATTTCTGGGCTGAAGCGGGGAGGATTAGACAAAGTGTGCACTGTAAAGGGGAAGTCTGTGGCATTAACAGGAAGGGAGAAAAAGTACTTTCTACCCATTTTTAGTTCAGCGGTAAAACTGAAATTTCTATGGAACTGCAGCTCGGCTTGTGACTGTGGTTTTCCCGGTCACACAAAAATGCTGAAATTCGACTTATACAGTGTTTGTGCTTATTAAACTTGATGAATTCTCTCCTCTTGACGGTAGAATAGTGTGTAAAGCAAAGCACAATACATTGCTATGTGTAGAAGCAAAGATATACGCGATTTCAGAATGTGTTCCTAGAACAGCTGCGAGCAACTTTTTTACTCAACGTTAACAACACATCTGAAGCTCAATATTTCTGGGCTGAAGCGGGGAGGATTAGACAAAGTGTGCACTGTAAAGGGGAAGTCTGTGGCATTAACAGGAAGGGAGAAAAAGTACTTTCTACCCATTTCTAGTTCAGCGGTAAAACTGAAATTTCTATGGAACTGCAGCTCGGCTTGTGACTGTGGTTTTCCCGGTCACACAAAAATGCTGAAATTCGACTTATACAGTGTTTGTGCTTATTAAACTTGATGAATTCTCTCCTCTTGACGGTAGAATAGTGTGTAAAGCAAAGCACAATACATTGCTATGTGTAGAAGCATAGATATACGCGATTTCAGAATGTGTTCCTAGAACAGCTGCGAGCAACTTTTTTACTCAACGTTAACAACACATCTGAAGCTCAATATTTCTGGGCTGAAGCGGGGAGGATTAGACAAAGTGTGCACTGTAAAGGGGAAGTCTGTGGCATTAACAGGAAGGGAGAAAAAGTACTTTCTACCCATTTTTAGGTTCAGCGGTAAAACTGAAGTTTCTATGGAACTGCAGCTCGTTTTGTGACTGTGGTTTTCCCGGTCACACAAAAATGCTGAAATTCGACTTATACAGTGTTTGTGCTTATTAAACTTGATGAATTCTCTCCTCTTGACGGTAGAATAGTGTGTAAAGCAAAGCACAATACATTGCTATGTGTAGAAGCAAAGATATACGCGATTTCAGAATGTGTTCCTAGAACAGCTGCGAGCAACTTTTTTACTCAACGTTAACAACACATCTGAAGCTCAATATTTCTGGGCTGAAGCGGGGAGGATTAGACAAAGTGTGCACTGTAAAGGGGAAGTCTGTGGCATTAACAGGAAGGGAGAAAAAGTACTTTCTACCCATTTCTAGTTCAGCGGTAAAACTGAAATTTCTATGGAACTGCAGCTCGGCTTGTGACTGTGGTTTTCCCGGTCACACAAAAATGCTGAAATTCGACTTATACAGTGTTTGTGCTTATTAAACTTGATGAATTCTCTCCTCTTGACGGTAGAATAGTGTGTAAAGCAAAGCACAATACATTGCTATGTGTAGAAGCAAAGATATACGCGATTTCAGAATGTGTTCCTAGAACAGCTGCGAGCAACTTTTTTACTCAACGTTAACAACACATCTGAAGCTCAATATTTCTGGGCTGAAGCGGGGAGGATTAGACAAAGTGTGCACTGTAAAGGCGAAGTCTGTGGCATTAACAGGAAGGGAAAAAAAGTACTTTCTACCCATTTCTAGTTCAGCGGTAAAACTGAAATTTCTATGGAACTGCAGCTCGGCTTGTGACTGTGGTTTTCCCGGTCACACAAAAATGCTGAAATTCGACTTATACAGTGTTTGTGCTTATTAAACTTGATGAATTCTCTCCTCTTGACGGGAGAATAGTGTGTAAAGCAAAGCACAATACAATGCTATGTGTAGAAGCAAAGATATACGCGATTTCAGAATGTGTTCCTAGAACAGCTGCGAGCAACTTTTTTACTCAACGTTAACAACACATCTGAAGCTTAATATTTCTGGGCTGAAGCGGGGAGGATTAGACAAAGTGTGCACTGTAAAGGGGAAGTCTGTGGCATTAACAGGAAGGGAGAAAAAGTACTTTCTACCCATTTTTAGTTCAGCGGTAAAACTGAAATTTCTATGGAACTGCAGCTCGGCTTGTGACTGTGGTTTTCCCGGTCACACAAAAATGCTGAAATTCGACTTATACAGTGTTTGTGCTTATTAAACTTGATGAATTCTCTCCTCTTGACGGTAGAATAGTGTGTAAAGCAAAGCACAATACATTGCTATGTGTAGAAGCAAAGATATACGCGATTTCAGAATGTGTTCCTAGAACAGCTGCGAGCAACTTTTTTACTCAACGTTAACAACACATCTGAAGCTCAATATTTCTGGGCTGAAGCGGGGAGGATTAGACAAAGTGTGCACTGTAAAGGGGAAGTCTGTGGCATTAACAGGAAGGGAGAAAAAGTACTTTCTACCCATTTTTAGTTCAGCGGTAAAACTGAAATTTCTATGGAACTGCAGTTCGTCTTGTGACTGTGGTTTTCCCGGTCACACAAAAATGCTGAAATTCGACTTATACAGTGTTTGTGCTTATTAAACTTGATGAATTCTCTCCTCTTGATGGTAGAATAGTGTTGATGAATTCTCTCCTCTTGACGGTAGAATAGTGTGTAAAGCAAAGCACAATACATTGCTATGTGTAGAAGCAAAGATATACGCGATTTCAGAATGTGTTCCTAGAACAGCTGCGAGCAACTTTTTTACTCAACGTTAACAACACATCTGAAGCTCAATATTTCTGGGCTGAAGCGGGGAGGATTAGACAAAGTGTGCACTGTAAAGGGGAAGTCTGTGGCATTAACAGGAAGGGAGAAAAAGTACTTTCTACCCATTTTTAGTTCAGCGGTAAAACTGAAATTTCTATGGAACTGCAGCTCGGCTTGTGACTGTGGTTTTCCCGGTCACACAAAAATGGTGAAATTCGACTTATACAGTGTTTGTGCTTATTAAACTTGATGAATTCTCTCCTCTTGACGGTAGAATAGTGTGTAAAGCAAAGCACAATACATTGCTATGTGTAGAAGCAAAGATATACGCGATTTCAGAATGTGTTCCTAGAACAGCTGCGAGCAACTTTTTTACTCAACGTTAACAACACATCTGAAGCTCAATATTTCTGGGCTGAAGCGGGGAGGATTAGACAAAGTGTGCACTGTAAAGGGGAAGTCTGTGGCATTAACAGGAAGGGAGAAAATGTACTTTCTACCCATTTTTAGTTCAGCGGTAAAACTGAAATTTCTATGGAACTGCAGTTCGTCTTGTGACTGTGGTTTTCCCGGTCACACAAAAATGCTGAAATTCGACTTATACAGTGTTTGTGCTTATTAAACTTGATGAATTCTCTCCTCTTGACGGTAGAATAGTGTTGATGAATTCTCTCCTCTTGACGGTAGAATAGTGTGTAAAGCAAAGCACAATACATTGCTATGTGTAGAAGCAAAGATATACGCGATTTCAGAATGTGTTCCTAGAACAGCTGCGAGCAACTTTTTTACTCAACGATAACAACACATCTGAAGCTCAATATTTCTGGGCTGAAGCGGGGAGGATTAGACAAAGTGTGCACTGTAAAGGGGAAGTCTGTGGCATTCACAGGAAGGGAGAAAAAGTACTTTCTACCCATTTCTTGTTCAGCGGTAAAACCGAAATTTCTATGGAACTGCAGCTCGGCTTGTGACTGTGGTTTTCCCGGTCACACAAAAATGCTGAAATTCGACTTATACAGTGTTTGTGCTTATTAAACTTGATGAATTCTCTCCTCTTGACGGTAGAATAGTGTGTAAAGCAAAGCACAATACATTGCTATGTGTAGAAGCAAAGATATACGCGATTTCAGAATGTGTTCCTAGAACAGCTGCGAGCAACTTTTTTACTCAACGTTAACAACACATCTGAAGCTCAATATTTCTGGGCTGAAGCGGGGAGGATTAGACAAAGTGTGCACTGTAAAGGGGAAGTCTGTGGCATTCACAGGAAGGGAGAAAAAGTACTTTCTACCCATTTCTTGTTCAGCGGTAAAACTGAAATTTCTATGGAACTGCAGCTCGGCTTGTGACTGTGGTTTTCCCGGTCACACAAAAATGCTGAAATTCGACTTATACAGTGTTTGTGCTTATTAAACTTGATGAATTCTCTCCTCTTGACGGTAGAATAGTGTGTAAAGCAAAGCACAATACATTGCTATGTGTAGAAGCAAAGATATACGCGATTTCAGAATGTGTTCCTAGAACAGCTGCGAGCAACTTTTTTACTCAACGTTAACAACACATCTGAAGCTCAATATTTCTGGGCTGAAGCGGGGAGGATTAGACAAAGTGTGCACTGTAAAGGGGAAGTCTGTGGCATTAACAGGAAGGGAGAAAATGTACTTTCTACCCATTTTTAGTTCAGCGGTAAAACTGAAATTTCTATGGAACTGCAGTTCGTCTTGTGACTGTGGTTTTCCCGGTCACACAAAAATGCTGAAATTCGACTTATACAGTGTTTGTGCTTATTAAACTTGATGAATTCTCTCCTCTTGACGGTAGAATAGTGTTGATGAATTCTCTCCTCTTGACGGTAGAATAGTGTGTAAAGCAAAGCACAATACATTGCTATGTGTAGAAGCAAAGATATACGCGATTTCAGAATGTGTTCCTAGAACAGCTGCGAGCAACTTTTTTACTCAACGATAACAACACATCTGAAGCTCAATATTTCTGGGCTGAAGCGGGGAGGATTAGACAAAGTGTGCACTGTAAAGGGGAAGTCTGTGGCATTCACAGGAAGGGAGAAAAAGTACTTTCTACCCATTTCTTGTTCAGCGGTAAAACCGAAATTTCTATGGAACTGCAGCTCGGCTTGTGACTGTGGTTTTCCCGGTCACACAAAAATGCTGAAATTCGACTTATACAGTGTTTGTGCTTATTAAACTTGATGAATTCTCTCCTCTTGACGGTAGAATAGTGTGTAAAGCAAAGCACAATACATTGCTATGTGTAGAAGCAAAGATATACGCGATTTCAGAATGTGTTCCTAGAACAGCTGCGAGCAACTTTTTTACTCAACGTTAACAACACATCTGAAGCTCAATATTTCTGGGCTGAAGCGGGGAGGATTAGACAAAGTGTGCACTGTAAAGGGGAAGTCTGTGGCATTCACAGGAAGGGAGAAAAAGTACTTTCTACCCATTTCTTGTTCAGCGGTAAAACTGAAATTTCTATGGAACTGCAGCTCGGCTTGTGACTGTGGTTTTCCCGGTCACACAAAAATGCTGAAATTCGACTTATACAGTGTTTGTGCTTATTAAACTTGATGAATTCTCTCCTCTTGACGGTAGAATAGTGTGTAAAGCAAAGCACAATACATTGCTATGTGTAGAAGCAAAGATATACGCGATTTCAGAATGTGTTCCTAGAACAGCTGCGAGCAACTTTTTTACTCAACGTTAACAACACATCTGAAGCTCAATATTTCTGGGCTGAAGCGGGGAGGATTAGACAAAGTGTGCACTGTAATGGGGAAGTCTGTGGCATTAACAGGAAGGGAGAAAAAGTACTTTCTACCCATTTTTAGTTCAGCGGTAAAACTGAAATTTCTATGGAACTGCAGCTCGGCTCGTGACTCTGGTTTTCCCGGTCACACAAAAATGCTGAAATTCGACTTATACAGTGTTTGTGCTTATTAAACTTGATGAATTCTCTCCTCTTGACGGTAGAATAGTGTGTAAAGCAAAGCACAATACATTGCTATGTGTAGAAGCAAAGATATACGCGATTTCAGAATGTGTTCCTAGAACAGCTGCGAGCAACTTTTTTACTCAACGATAACAACACATCTGAAGCTCAATATTTCTGGGCTGAAGCGGGGAGGATTAGACAAAGTGTGCACTGTAAAGGGGAAGTCTGTGGCATTCACAGGAAGGGAGAAAAAGTACTTTCTACCCATTTCTTGTTCAGCGGTAAAACCGAAATTTCTATGGAACTGCAGCTCGGCTTGTGACTGTGGTTTTCCCGGTCACACAAAAATGCTGAAATTCGACTTATACAGTGTTTGTGCTTATTAAACTTGATGAATTCTCTCCTCTTGACGGTAGAATAGTGTGTAAAGCAAAGCACAATACATTGCTATGTGTAGAAGCAAAGATATACGCGATTTCAGAATGTGTTCCTAGAACAGCTGCGAGCAACTTTTTTACTCAACGTTAACAACACATCTGAAGCTCAATATTTCTGGGCTGAAGCGGGGAGGATTAGACAAAGTGTGCACTGTAAAGGGGAAGTCTGTGGCATTCACAGGAAGGGAGAAAAAGTACTTTCTACCCATTTCTTGTTCAGCGGTAAAACTGAAATTTCTATGGAACTGCAGCTCGGCTTGTGACTGTGGTTTTCCCGGTCACACAAAAATGCTGAAATTCGACTTATACAGTGTTTGTGCTTATTAAACTTGATGAATTCTCTCCTCTTGACGGTAGAATAGTGTGTAAAGCAAAGCACAATACATTGCTATGTGTAGAAGCAAAGATATACGCGATTTCAGAATGTGTTCCTAGAACAGCTGCGAGCAACTTTTTTACTCAACGTTAACAACACATCTGAAGCTCAATATTTCTGGGCTGAAGCGGGGAGGATTAGACAAAGTGTGCACTGTAAAGGGGAAGTCTGTGGCATTAACAGGAAGGGAGAAAAAGTACTTTCTACCCATTTTTAGTTCAGCGGTAAAACTGAAATTTCTATGGAACTGCAGCTCGGCTTGTGACTGTGGTTTTCCCGGTCACACAAAAATGGTGAAATTCGACTTATACAGTGTTTGTGCTTATTAAACTTGATGAATTCTCTCCTCTTGACGGTAGAATAGTGTGTAAAGCAAAGCACAATACATTGCTATGTGTAGAAGCAAAGATATACGCGATTTCAGAATGTGTTCCTAGAACAGCTGCGAGCAACTTTTTTACTCAACGTTAACAACACATCTGAAGCTCAATATTTCTGGGCTGAAGCGGGGAGGATTAGACAAAGTGTGCACTGTAAAGGGGAAGTCTGTGGCATTAACAGGAAGGGAGAAAATGTACTTTCTACCCATTTTTAGTTCAGCGGTAAAACTGAAATTTCTATGGAACTGCAGTTCGTCTTGTGACTGTGGTTTTCCCGGTCACACAAAAATGCTGAAATTCGACTTATACAGTGTTTGTGCTTATTAAACTTGATGAATTCTCTCCTCTTGACGGTAGAATAGTGTTGATGAATTCTCTCCTCTTGACGGTAGAATAGTGTGTAAAGCAAAGCACAATACATTGCTATGTGTAGAAGCAAAGATATACGCGATTTCAGAATGTGTTCCTAGAACAGCTGCGAGCAACTTTTTTACTCAACGATAACAACACATCTGAAGCTCAATATTTCTGGGCTGAAGCGGGGAGGATTAGACAAAGTGTGCACTGTAAAGGGGAAGTCTGTGGCATTCACAGGAAGGGAGAAAAAGTACTTTCTACCCATTTCTTGTTCAGCGGTAAAACCGAAATTTCTATGGAACTGCAGCTCGGCTTGTGACTGTGGTTTTCCCGGTCACACAAAAATGCTGAAATTCGACTTATACAGTGTTTGTGCTTATTAAACTTGATGAATTCTCTCCTCTTGACGGTAGAATAGTGTGTAAAGCAAAGCACAATACATTGCTATGTGTAGAAGCAAAGATATACGCGATTTCAGAATGTGTTCCTAGAACAGCTGCGAGCAACTTTTTTACTCAACGTTAACAACACATCTGAAGCTCAATATTTCTGGGCTGAAGCGGGGAGGATTAGACAAAGTGTGCACTGTAAAGGGGAAGTCTGTGGCATTAACAGGAAGGGAGAAAAAGTACTTTCTACCCATTTTTAGTTCAGCGGTAAAACTGAAATTTCTATGGAACTGCAGCTCGGCTTGTGACTGTGGTTTTCCCGGTCACACAAAAATGCTGAAATTCGACTTATACAGTGTTTGTGCTTATTAAACTTGATGAATTCTCTCCTCTTGACGGTAGAATAGTGTGTAAAGCAAAGCACAATACATTGCTATGTGTAGAAGCAAAGATATACGCGATTTCAGAATGTGTTCCTAGAACAGCTGCGAGCAACTTTTTTACTCAACGTTAACAACACATCTGAAGCTCAATATTTCTGGGCTGAAGCGGGGAGGATTAGACAAAGTGTGCACTGTAAAGGGGAAGTCTGTGGCATTAACAGGAAGGGAGAAAAAGTACTTTCTACCCATTTTTAGTTCAGCGGTAAAACTGAAATTTCTATGGAACTGCAGCTCGGCTTGTGACTGTGGTTTTCCCGGTCACACAAAAATGCTGAAATTCGACTTATACAGTGTTTGTGCTTATTAAACTTGATGAATTCTCTCCTCTTGACGGTAGAATAGTGTGTAAAGCAAAGCACAATACATTGCTATGTGTAGAAGCAAAGATATACGCGATTTCAGAATGTGTTCCTAGAACAGCTGCGAGCAACTTTTTTACTCAACGTTAACAACACATCTGAAGCTCAATATTTCTGGGCTGAAGCGGGGAGGATTAGACAAAGTGTGCACTGTAAAGGGGAAGTCTGTGGCATTAACAGGAAGGGAGAAAAAGTACTTTCTACCCATTTCTTGTTCAGCGGTAAAACTGAAATTTCTATGGAACTGCAGCTCGGCTTGTGACTGTGGTTTTCCCGGTCACACAAAAATGCTGAAATTCGACTTATACAGTGTTTGTGCTTATTAAACTTGATGAATTCTCTCCTCTTGACGGTAGAATAGTGTGTAAAGCAAAGCACAATACATTGCTATGTGTAGAAGCAAAGATATACGCGATTTCAGAATGTGTTCCTAGAACAGCTGCGAGCAACTTTTTTACTCAACGTTAACAACACATCTGAAGCTCAATATTTCTGGGCTGAAGCGGGGAGGATTAGACAAAGTGTGCACTGTAATGGGGAAGTCTGTGGCATTAACAGGAAGGGAGAAAAAGTACTTTCTACCCATTTTTAGTTCAGCGGTAAAACTGAAATTTCTATGGAACTGCAGCTCGGCTCGTGACTGTGGTTTTCCCGGTCACACAAAAATGCTGAAATTCGACTTATACAGTGTTTGTGCTTATTAAACTTGATGAATTCTCTCCTCTTGACGGTAGAATAGTGTGTAAAGCAAAGCACAATACATTGCTATGTGTAGAAGCAAAGATATACGCGATTTCAGAATGTGTTCCTAGAACAGCTGCGAGCAACTTTTTTACTCAACGTTAACAACACATCTGAAGCTCAATATTTCTGGGCTGAAGCGGGGAGGATTAGACAAAGTGTGCACTGTAAAGGGGAAGTCTGTGGCATTAACAGGAAGGGAGAAAAAGTACTTTCTACCCATTTCTAGTTCAGCGGTAAAACTGAAATTTCTATGGAACTGCAGCTCGGCTTGTGACTGTGGTTTTCCCGGTCACACAAAAATGCTGAAATTCGACTTATACAGTGTTTGTGCTTATTAAACTTGATGAATTCTCTCCTCTTGACGGGAGAATAGTGTGTAAAGCAAAGCACAATACAATGCTATGTGTAGAAGCAAAGATATACGCGATTTCAGAATGTGTTCCTAGAACAGCTGCGAGCAACTTTTTTACTCAACGTTAACAACACATCTGAAGCTTAATATTTCTGGGCTGAAGCGGGGAGGATTAGACAAAGTGTGCACTGTAAAGGGGAAGTCTGTGGCATTAACAGGAAGGGAGAAAATGTACTTTCTACCCATTTTTAGTTCAGCGGTAAAACTGAAATTTCTATGGAACTGCAGTTCGTCTTGTGACTGTGGTTTTCCCGGTCACACAAAAATGCTGAAATTCGACTTATACAGTGTTTGTGCTTATTAAACTTGATGAATTCTCTCCTCTTGACGGTAGAATAGTGTTGATGAATTCTCTCCTCTTGACGGTAGAATAGTGTGTAAAGCAAAGCACAATACATTGCTATGTGTAGAAGCAAAGATATACGCGATTTCAGAATGTGTTCCTAGAACAGCTGCGAGCAACTTTTTTACTCAACGATAACAACACATCTGAAGCTCAATATTTCTGGGCTGAAGCGGGGAGGATTAGACAAAGTGTGCACTGTAAAGGGGAAGTCTGTGGCATTCACAGGAAGGGAGAAAAAGTACTTTCTACCCATTTCTTGTTCAGCGGTAAAACCGAAATTTCTATGGAACTGCAGCTCGGCTTGTGACTGTGGTTTTCCCGGTCACACAAAAATGCTGAAATTCGACTTATACAGTGTTTGTGCTTATTAAACTTGATGAATTCTCTCCTCTTGACGGTAGAATAGTGTGTAAAGCAAAGCACAATACATTGCTATGTGTAGAAGCAAAGATATACGCGATTTCAGAATGTGTTCCTAGAACAGCTGCGAGCAACTTTTTTACTCAACGTTAACAACACATCTGAAGCTCAATATTTCTGGGCTGAAGCGGGGAGGATTAGACAAAGTGTGCACTGTAAAGGGGAAGTCTGTGGCATTCACAGGAAGGGAGAAAAAGTACTTTCTACCCATTTCTTGTTCAGCGGTAAAACTGAAATTTCTATGGAACTGCAGCTCGGCTTGTGACTGTGGTTTTCCCGGTCACACAAAAATGCTGAAATTCGACTTATACAGTGTTTGTGCTTATTAAACTTGATGAATTCTCTCCTCTTGACGGTAGAATAGTGTGTAAAGCAAAGCACAATACATTGCTATGTGTAGAAGCAAAGATATACGCGATTTCAGAATGTGTTCCTAGAACAGCTGCGAGCAACTTTTTTACTCAACGTTAACAACACATCTGAAGCTCAATATTTCTGGGCTGAAGCGGGGAGGATTAGACAAAGTGTGCACTGTAATGGGGAAGTCTGTGGCATTAACAGGAAGGGAGAAAAAGTACTTTCTACCCATTTTTAGTTCAGCGGTAAAACTGAAATTTCTATGGAACTGCAGCTCGGCTCGTGACTGTGGTTTTCCCGGTCACACAAAAATGCTGAAATTCGACTTATACAGTGTTTGTGCTTATTAAACTTGATGAATTCTCTCCTCTTGACGGTAGAATAGTGTGTAAAGCAAAGCACAATACATTGCTATGTGTAGAAGCAAAGATATACGCGATTTCAGAATGTGTTCCTAGAACAGCTGCGAGCAACTTTTTTACTCAACGATAACAACACATCTGAAGCTCAATATTTCTGGGCTGAAGCGGGGAGGATTAGACAAAGTGTGCACTGTAAAGGGGAAGTCTGTGGCATTCACAGGAAGGGAGAAAAAGTACTTTCTACCCATTTCTTGTTCAGCGGTAAAACCGAAATTTCTATGGAACTGCAGCTCGGCTTGTGACTGTGGTTTTCCCGGTCACACAAAAATGCTGAAATTCGACTTATACAGTGTTTGTGCTTATTAAACTTGATGAATTCTCTCCTCTTGACGGTAGAATAGTGTGTAAAGCAAAGCACAATACATTGCTATGTGTAGAAGCAAAGATATACGCGATTTCAGAATGTGTTCCTAGAACAGCTGCGAGCAACTTTTTTACTCAACGTTAACAACACATCTGAAGCTCAATATTTCTGGGCTGAAGCGGGGAGGATTAGACAAAGTGTGCACTGTAAAGGGGAAGTCTGTGGCATTCACAGGAAGGGAGAAAAAGTACTTTCTACCCATTTCTTGTTCAGCGGTAAAACTGAAATTTCTATGGAACTGCAGCTCGGCTTGTGACTGTGGTTTTCCCGGTCACACAAAAATGCTGAAATTCGACTTATACAGTGTTTGTGCTTATTAAACTTGATGAATTCTCTCCTCTTGACGGTAGAATAGTGTGTAAAGCAAAGCACAATACATTGCTATGTGTAGAAGCAAAGATATACGCGATTTCAGAATGTGTTCCTAGAACAGCTGCGAGCAACTTTTTTACTCAACGTTAACAACACATCTGAAGCTCAATATTTCTGGGCTGAAGCGGGGAGGATTAGACAAAGTGTGCACTGTAAAGGGGAAGTCTGTGGCATTAACAGGAAGGGAGAAAAAGTACTTTCTACCCATTTTTAGTTCAGCGGTAAAACTGAAATTTCTATGGAACTGCAGCTCGGCTTGTGACTGTGGTTTTCCCGGTCACACAAAAATGGTGAAATTCGACTTATACAGTGTTTGTGCTTATTAAACTTGATGAATTCTCTCCTCTTGACGGTAGAATAGTGTGTAAAGCAAAGCACAATACATTGCTATGTGTAGAAGCAAAGATATACGCGATTTCAGAATGTGTTCCTAGAACAGCTGCGAGCAACTTTTTTACTCAACGTTAACAACACATCTGAAGCTCAATATTTCTGGGCTGAAGCGGGGAGGATTAGACAAAGTGTGCACTGTAAAGGGGAAGTCTGTGGCATTAACAGGAAGGGAGAAAATGTACTTTCTACCCATTTTTAGTTCAGCGGTAAAACTGAAATTTCTATGGAACTGCAGTTCGTCTTGTGACTGTGGTTTTCCCGGTCACACAAAAATGCTGAAATTCGACTTATACAGTGTTTGTGCTTATTAAACTTGATGAATTCTCTCCTCTTGACGGTAGAATAGTGTTGATGAATTCTCTCCTCTTGACGGTAGAATTGTGTGTAAAGCAAAGCACAATACATTGCTATGTGTAGAAGCAAAGATATACGCGATTTCAGAATGTGTTCCTAGAACAGCTGCGAGCAACTTTTTTACTCAACGATAACAACACATCTGAAGCTCAATATTTCTGGGCTGAAGCGGGGAGGATTAGACAAAGTGTGCACTGTAAAGGGGAAGTCTGTGGCATTCACAGGAAGGGAGAAAAAGTACTTTCTACCCATTTCTTGTTCAGCGGTAAAACCGAAATTTCTATGGAACTGCAGCTCGGCTTGTGACTGTGGTTTTCCCGGTCACACAAAAATGCTGAAATTCGACTTATACAGTGTTTGTGCTTATTAAACTTGATGAATTCTCTCCTCTTGACGGTAGAATAGTGTGTAAAGCAAAGCACAATACATTGCTATGTGTAGAAGCAAAGATATACGCGATTTCAGAATGTGTTCCTAGAACAGCTGCGAGCAACTTTTTTACTCAACGTTAACAACACATCTGAAGCTCAATATTTCTGGGCTGAAGCGGGGAGGATTAGACAAAGTGTGCACTGTAAAGGGGAAGTCTGTGGCATTAACAGGAAGGGAGAAAAAGTACTTTCTACCCATTTTTAGTTCAGCGGTAAAACTGAAATTTCTATGGAACTGCAGCTCGGCTTGTGACTGTGGTTTTCCCGGTCACACAAAAATGCTGAAATTCGACTTATACAGTGTTTGTGCTTATTAAACTTGATGAATTCTCTCCTCTTGACGGTAGAATAGTGTGTAAAGCAAAGCACAATACATTGCTATGTGTAGAAGCAAAGATATACGCGATTTCAGAATGTGTTCCTAGAACAGCTGCGAGCAACTTTTTTACTCAACGTTAACAACACATCTGAAGCTCAATATTTCTGGGCTGAAGCGGGGAGGATTAGACAAAGTGTGCACTGTAAAGGGGAAGTCTGTGGCATTAACAGGAAGGGAGAAAAAGTACTTTCTACCCATTTTTAGTTCAGCGGTAAAACTGAAATTTCTATGGAACTGCAGCTCGGCTTGTGACTGTGGTTTTCCCGGTCACACAAAAATGCTGAAATTCGACTTATACAGTGTTTGTGCTTATTAAACTTGATGAATTCTCTCCTCTTGACGGTAGAATAGTGTGTAAAGCAAAGCACAATACATTGCTATGTGTAGAAGCAAAGATATACGCGATTTCAGAATGTGTTCCTAGAACAGCTGCGAGCAACTTTTTTACTCAACGTTAACAACACATCTGAAGCTCAATATTTCTGGGCTGAAGCGGGGAGGATTAGACAAAGTGTGCACTGTAAAGGGGAAGTCTGTGGCATTAACAGGAAGGGAGAAAAAGTACTTTCTACCCATTTCTTGTTCAGCGGTAAAACTGAAATTTCTATGGAACTGCAGCTCGGCTTGTGACTGTGGTTTTCCCGGTCACACAAAAATGCTGAAATTCGACTTATACAGTGTTTGTGCTTATTAAACTTGATGAATTCTCTCCTCTTGACGGTAGAATAGTGTGTAAAGCAAAGCACAATACATTGCTATGTGTAGAAGCAAAGATATACGCGATTTCAGAATGTGTTCCTAGAACAGCTGCGAGCAACTTTTTTACTCAACGTTAACAACACATCTGAAGCTCAATATTTCTGGGCTGAAGCGGGGAGGATTAGACAAAGTGTGCACTGTAATGGGGAAGTCTGTGGCATTAACAGGAAGGGAGAAAAAGTACTTTCTACCCATTTTTAGTTCAGCGGTAAAACTGAAATTTCTATGGAACTGCAGCTCGGCTCGTGACTGTGGTTTTCCCGGTCACACAAAAATGCTGAAATTCGACTTATACAGTGTTTGTGCTTATTAAACTTGATGAATTCTCTCCTCTTGACGGTAGAATAGTGTGTAAAGCAAAGCACAATACATTGCTATGTGTAGAAGCAAAGATATACGCGATTTCAGAATGTGTTCCTAGAACAGCTGCGAGCAACTTTTTTACTCAACGTTAACAACACATCTGAAGCTCAATATTTCTGGGCTGAAGCGGGGAGGATTAGACAAAGTGTGCACTGTAAAGGGGAAGTCTGTGGCATTAACAGGAAGGGAGAAAAAGTACTTTCTACCCATTTTTAGTTCAGCGGTAAAACTGAAATTTCTATGGAACTGCAGCTCGGCTTGTGACTGTGGTTTTCCCGGTCACACAAAAATGCTGAAATTCGACTTATACAGTGTTTGTGCTTATTAAACTTGATGAATTCTCTCCTCTTGACGGTAGAATAGTGTGTAAAGCAAAGCACAATACATTGCTATGTGTAGAAGCAAAGATATACGCGATTTCAGAATGTGTTCCTAGAACAGCTGCGAGCAACTTTTTTACTCAACGTTAACAACACATCTGAAGCTCAATATTTCTGGGCTGAAGCGGGGAGGATTAGACAAAGTGTGCACTGTAAAGGCGAAGTCTGTGGCATTAACAGGAAGGGAAAAAAAGTACTTTCTACCCATTTTTAGTTCAGCGGTAAAACTGAAATTTCTATGGAACTGCAGCTCGGCTTGTGACTGTGGTTTTCCCGGTCACACAAAAATGCTGAAATTCGACTTATACAGTGTTTGTGCTTATTAAACTTGATGAATTCTCTCCTCTTGACGGGAGAATAGTGTGTAAAGCAAAGCACAATACAATGCTATGTGTAGAAGCAAAGATATACGCGATTTCAGAATGTGTTCCTAGAACAGCTGCGAGCAACTTTTTTACTCAACGTTAACAACACATCTGAAGCTTAATATTTCTGGGCTGAAGCGGGGAGGATTAGACAAAGTGTGCACTGTAAAGGGGAAGTCTGTGGCATTAACAGGAAGGGAGAAAAAGTACTTTCTACCCATTTTTAGTTCAGCGGTAAAACTGAAATTTCTATGGAACTGCAGCTCGGCTTGTGACTGTGGTTTTCCCGGTCACACAAAAATGGTGAAATTCGACTTATACAGTGTTTGTGCTTATTAAACTTGATGAATTCTCTCCTCTTGACGGTAGAATAGTGTGTAAAGCAAAGCACAATACATTGCTATGTGTAGAAGCAAAGATATACGCGATTTCAGAATGTGTTCCTAGAACAGCTGCGAGCAACTTTTTTACTCAACGTTAACAACACATCTGAAGCTCAATATTTCTGGGCTGAAGCGGGGAGGATTAGACAAAGTGTGCACTGTAAAGGCGAAGTCTGTGGCATTAACAGGAAGGGAAAAAAAGTACTTTCTACCCATTTCTAGTTCAGCGGTAAAACTGAAATTTCTATGGAACTGCAGCTCGGCTTGTGACTGTGGTTTTCCCGGTCACACAAAAATGCTGAAATTCGACTTATACAGTGTTTGTGCTTATTAAACTTGATGAATTCTCTCCTCTTGACGGGAGAATAGTGTGTAAAGCAAAGCACAATACAATGCTATGTGTAGAAGCAAAGATATACGCGATTTCAGAATGTGTTCCTAGAACAGCTGCGAGCAACTTTTTTACTCAACGTTAACAACACATCTGAAGCTTAATATTTCTGGGCTGAAGCGGGGAGGATTAGACAAAGTGTGCACTGTAAAGGGGAAGTCTGTGGCATTAACAGGAAGGGAGAAAAAGTACTTTCTACCCATTTTTAGTTCAGCGGTAAAACTGAAATTTCTATGGAACTGCAGCTCGGCTTGTGACTGTGGTTTTCCCGGTCACACAAAAATGCTGAAATTCGACTTATACAGTGTTTGTGCTTATTAAACTTGATGAATTCTCTCCTCTTGACGGTAGAATAGTGTGTAAAGCAAAGCACAATACATTGCTATGTGTAGAAGCAAAGATATACGCGATTTCAGAATGTGTTCCTAGAACAGCTGCGAGCAACTTTTTTACTCAACGTTAACAACACATCTGAAGCTCAATATTTCTGGGCTGAAGCGGGGAGGATTAGACAAAGTGTGCACTGTAAAGGGGAAGTCTGTGGCATTAACAGGAAGGGAGAAAAAGTACTTTCTACCCATTTTTAGTTCAGCGGTAAAACTGAAATTTCTATGGAACTGCAGTTCGTCTTGTGACTGTGGTTTTCCCGGTCACACAAAAATGCTGAAATTCGACTTATACAGTGTTTGTGCTTATTAAACTTGATGAATTCTCTCCTCTTGACGGTAGAATAGTGTGTAAAGCAAAGCACAATACATTGCTATGTGTAGAAGCAAAGATATACGCGATTTCAGAATGTGTTCCTAGAACAGCTGCGAGCAACTTTTTTACTCAACGTTAACAACACATCTGAAGCTCAATATTTCTGGGCTGAAGCGGGGAGGATTAGACAAAGTGTGCACTGTAAAGGGGAAGTCTGTGGCATTAACAGGAAGGGAGAAAAAGTACTTTCTACCCATTTCTAGTTCAGCGGTAAAACTGAAATTTCTATGGAACTGCAGCTCGGCTTGTGACTGTGGTTTTCCCGGTCACACAAAAATGCTGAAATTCGACTTATACAGTGTTTGTGCTTATTAAACTTGATGAATTCTCTCCTCTTGACGGTAGAATAGTGTGTAAAGCAAAGCACAATACATTGCTATGTGTAGAAGCAAAGATATACGCGATTTCAGAATGTGTTCCTAGAACAGCTGCGAGCAACTTTTTTACTCAACGTTAACAACACATCTGAAGCTCAATATTTCTGGGCTGAAGCGGGGAGGATTAGACAAAGTGTGCACTGTAAAGGCGAAGTCTGTGGCATTAACAGGAAGGGAAAAAAAGTACTTTCTACCCATTTCTAGTTCAGCGGTAAAACTGAAATTTCTATGGAACTGCAGCTCGGCTTGTGACTGTGGTTTTCCCGGTCACACAAAAATGCTGAAATTCGACTTATACAGTGTTTGTGCTTATTAAACTTGATGAATTCTCTCCTCTTGACGGTAGAATAGTGTGTAAAGCAAAGCACAATACATTGCTATGTGTAGAAGCAAAGATATACGCGATTTCAGAATGTGTTCCTAGAACAGCTGCGAGCAACTTTTTTACTCAACGTTAACAACACATCTGAAGCTCAATATTTCTGGGCTGAAGCGGGGAGGATTAGACAAAGTGTGCACTGTAAAGGGGAAGTCTGTGGCATTAACAGGAAGGGAGAAAAAGTACTTTCTACCCATTTTTAGTTCAGCGGTAAAACTGAAATTTCTATGGAACTGCAGCTCGGCTTGTGACTGTGGTTTTCCCGGTCACACAAAAATGCTGAAATTCGACTTATACAGTGTTTGTGCTTATTAAACTTGATGAATTCTCTCCTCTTGACGGTAGAATAGTGTGTAAAGCAAAGCACAATACATTGCTATGTGTAGAAGCAAAGATATACGCGATTTCAGAATGTGTTCCTAGAACAGCTGCGAGCAACTTTTTTACTCAACGTTAACAACACATCTGAAGCTCAATATTTCTGGGCTGAAGCGGGGAGGATTAGACAAAGTGTGCACTGTAAAGGGGAAGTCTGTGGCATTAACAGGAAGGGAGAAAAAGTACTTTCTACCCATTTCTTGTTCAGCGGTAAAACTGAAATTTCTATGGAACTGCAGCTCGGCTTGTGACTGTGGTTTTCCCGGTCACACAAAAATGCTGAAATTCGACTTATACAGTGTTTGTGCTTATTAAACTTGATGAATTCTCTCCTCTTGACGGTAGAATAGTGTGTAAAGCAAAGCACAATACATTGCTATGTGTAGAAGCAAAGATATACGCGATTTCAGAATGTGTTCCTAGAACAGCTGCGAGCAACTTTTTTACTCAACGTTAACAACACATCTGAAGCTCAATATTTCTGGGCTGAAGCGGGGAGGATTAGACAAAGTGTGCACTGTAATGGGGAAGTCTGTGGCATTAACAGGAAGGGAGAAAAAGTACTTTCTACCCATTTTTAGTTCAGCGGTAAAACTGAAATTTCTATGGAACTGCAGCTCGGCTCGTGACTGTGGTTTTCCCGGTCACACAAAAATGCTGAAATTCGACTTATACAGTGTTTGTGCTTATTAAACTTGATGAATTCTCTCCTCTTGACGGTAGAATAGTGTGTAAAGCAAAGCACAATACATTGCTATGTGTAGAAGCAAAGATATACGCGATTTCAGAATGTGTTCCTAGAACAGCTGCGAGCAACTTTTTTACTCAACGTTAACAACACATCTGAAGCTCAATATTTCTGGGCTGAAGCGGGGAGGATTAGACAAAGTGTGCACTGTAAAGGGGAAGTCTGTGGCATTAACAGGAAGGGAGAAAAAGTACTTTCTACCCATTTTTAGTTCAGCGGTAAAACTGAAATTTCTATGGAACTGCAGCTCGGCTTGTGACTGTGGTTTTCCCGGTCA
Organism: Ascaphus truei; assembly: GCF_040206685.1. Classification (NCBI taxonomy): domain Eukaryota; kingdom Metazoa; phylum Chordata; class Amphibia; order Anura; family Ascaphidae; genus Ascaphus; species Ascaphus truei. Next base: position 704,531 of record NW_027457167.1, on the reverse strand, counting down.
CACAAAAATGCTGAAATTCGACTTATACAGTGTTTGTGCTTATTAAACTTGATGAATTCTCTCCTCTTGACGGTAGAATAGTGTGTAAAGCAAAGCACAATACATTGCTATGTGTAGAAGCAAAGATATACGCGATTTCAGAATGTGTTCCTAGAACAGCTGCGAGCAACTTTTTTACTCAACGTTAACAACACATCTGAAGCTCAATATTTCTGGGCTGAAGCGGGGAGGATTAGACAAAGTGTGCACTGTAAAGGCGAAGTCTGTGGCATTAACAGGAAGGGAAAAAAAGTACTTTCTACCCATTTCTAGTTCAGCGGTAAAACTGAAATTTCTATGGAACTGCAGCTCGGCTTGTGACTGTGGTTTTCCCGGTCACACAAAAATGCTGAAATTCGACTTATACAGTGTTTGTGCTTATTAAACTTGATGAATTCTCTCCTCTTGACGGGAGAATAGTGTGTAAAGCAAAGCACAATACAATGCTATGTGTAGAAGCAAAGATATACGCGATTTCAGAATGTGTTCCTAGAACAGCTGCGAGCAACTTTTTTACTCAACGTTAACAACACATCTGAAGCTTAATATTTCTGGGCTGAAGCGGGGAGGATTAGACAAAGTGTGCACTGTAAAGGGGAAGTCTGTGGCATTAACAGGAAGGGAGAAAAAGTACTTTCTACCCATTTTTAGTTCAGCGGTAAAACTGAAATTTCTATGGAACTGCAGCTCGGCTTGTGACTGTGGTTTTCCCGGTCACACAAAAATGGTGAAATTCGACTTATACAGTGTTTGTGCTTATTAAACTTGATGAATTCTCTCCTCTTGACGGTAGAATAGTGTGTAAAGCAAAGCACAATACATTGCTATGTGTAGAAGCAAAGATATACGCGATTTCAGAATGTGTTCCTAGAACAGCTGCGAGCAACTTTTTTACTCAACGTTAACAACACATCTGAAGCTCAATATTTCTGGGCTGAAGCGGGGAGGATTAGACAAAGTGTGCACTGTAAAGGGGAAGTCTGTGGCATTAACAGGAAGGGAGAAAAAGTACTTTCTACCCATTTTTAGTTCAGCGGTAAAACTGAAATTTCTATGGAACTGCAGTTCGTCTTGTGACTGTGGTTTTCCCGGTCACACAAAAATGCTGAAATTCGACTTATACAGTGTTTGTGCTTATTAAACTTGATGAATTCTCTCCTCTTGACGGTAGAATAGTGTGTAAAGCAAAGCACAATACATTGCTATGTGTAGAAGCAAAGATATACGCGATTTCAGAATGTGTTCCTAGAACAGCTGCGAGCAACTTTTTTACTCAACGTTAACAACACATCTGAAGCTCAATATTTCTGGGCTGAAGCGGGGAGGATTAGACAAAGTGTGCACTGTAAAGGGGAAGTCTGTGGCATTAACAGGAAGGGAGAAAAAGTACTTTCTACCCATTTCTAGTTCAGCGGTAAAACTGAAATTTCTATGGAACTGCAGCTCGGCTTGTGACTGTGGTTTTCCCGGTCACACAAAAATGCTGAAATTCGACTTATACAGTGTTTGTGCTTATTAAACTTGATGAATTCTCTCCTCTTGACGGTAGAATAGTGTGTAAAGCAAAGCACAATACATTGCTATGTGTAGAAGCAAAGATATACGCGATTTCAGAATGTGTTCCTAGAACAGCTGCGAGCAACTTTTTTACTCAACGTTAACAACACATCTGAAGCTCAATATTTCTGGGCTGAAGCGGGGAGGATTAGACAAAGTGTGCACTGTAAAGGCGAAGTCTGTGGCATTAACAGGAAGGGAGAAAAAGTACTTTCTACCCATTTTTAGTTCAGCGGTAAAACTGAAATTTCTATGGAACTGCAGTTTGGCTTGTGACTGTGGTTTTCCCGGTCACAAAAAAATGCTGAAATTCGACTTATACAGTGTTTGTGCTTATTAAACTTGATGAATTCTCTCCTCTTGACGGGAGAATAGTGTGTAAAGCAAAGCACAATACAATGCTATGTGTAGAAGCAAAGATATACGCGATTTCAGAATGTGTTCCTAGAACAGCTGCGAGCAACTTTTTTACTCAACGTTAACAACATATCTGAAGCTTAATATTTCTGGGCTGAAGCGGGGAGGATTAGACAAAGTGTGCACTGTAAAGGGGAAGTCTGTGGCATTAACAGGAAGGGAGAAAAAGTACTTTCTACCCATTTTTAGTTCAGCGGTAAAACTGAAATTTCTATGGAACTGCAGCTCGGCTTGTGACTGTGGTTTTCCCGGTCACACAAAAATGGTGAAATTCGACTTATACAGTGTTTGTGCTTATTAAACTTGATGAATTCTCTCCTCTTGACGGTAGAATAGTGTGTAAAGCAAAGCACAATACATTGCTATGTGTAGAAGCAAAGATATACGCGATTTCAGAATGTGTTCCTAGAACAGCTGCGAGCAACTTTTTTACTCAACGTTAACAACACATCTGAAGCTCAATATTTCTGGGCTGAAGCGGGGAGGATTAGACAAAGTGTGCACTGTAAAGGGGAAGTCTGTGGCATTAACAGGAAGGGAGAAAAAGTACTTTCTACCCATTTTTAGTTCAGCGGTAAAACTGAAATTTCTATGGAACTGCAGCTCGGCTTGTGACTGTGGTTTTCCCGGTCACACAAAAATGCTGAAATTCGACTTATACAGTGTTTGTGCTTATTAAACTTGATGAATTCTCTCCTCTTGACGGTAGAATAGTGTGTAAAGCAAAGCACAATACATTGCTATGTGTAGAAGCAAAGATATACGCGATTTCAGAATGTGTTCCTAGAACAGCTGCGAGCAACTTTTTTACTCAACGTTAACAACACATCTGAAGCTCAATATTTCTGGGCTGAAGCGGGGAGGATTAGACAAAGTGTGCACTGTAAAGGGGAAGTCTGTGGCATTCACAGGAAGGGAGAAAAAGTACTTTCTACCCATTTCTTGTTCAGCGGTAAAACTGAAATTTCTATGGAACTGCAGCTCGGCTTGTGACTGTGGTTTTCCCGGTCACACAAAAATGCTGAAATTCGACTTATACAGTGTTTGTGCTTATTAAACTTGATGAATTCTCTCCTCTTGACGGTAGAATAGTGTGTAAAGCAAAGCACAATACATTGCTATGTGTAGAAGCAAAGATATACGCGATTTCAGAATGTGTTCCTAGAACAGCTGCGAGCAACTTTTTTACTCAACGTTAACAACACATCTGAAGCTCAATATTTCTGGGCTGAAGCGGGGAGGATTAGACAAAGTGTGCACTGTAAAGGGGAAGTCTGTGGCATTAACAGGAAGGGAGAAAAAGTACTTTCTACCCATTTTTAGTTCAGCGGTAAAACTGAAATTTCTATGGAACTGCAGCTCGGCTTGTGACTGTGGTTTTCCCGGTCACACAAAAATGCTGAAATTCGACTTATACAGTGTTTGTGCTTATTAAACTTGATGAATTCTCTCCTCTTGACGGTAGAATAGTGTTGATGAATTCTCTCCTCTTGACGGTAGAATAGTGTGTAAAGCAAAGCACAATACATTGCTATGTGTAGAAGCAAAGATATACGCGATTTCAGAATGTGTTCCTAGAACAGCTGCGAGCAACTTTTTTACTCAACGTTAACAACACATCTGAAGCTCAATATTTCTGGGCTGAAGCGGGGAGGATTAGACAAAGTGTGCACTGTAAAGGGGAAGTCTGTGGCATTAACAGGAAGGGAGAAAAAGTACTTTCTACCCATTTTTAGTTCAGCGGTAAAACTGAAATTTCTATGGAACTGCAGCTCGGCTTGTGACTGTGGGTTTCCCGGTCACACAAAAATGCTGAAATTCGACTTATACAGTGTTTGTGCTTATTAAACTTGATGAATTCTCTCCTCTTGACGGTAGAATAGTGTGTAAAGCAAAGCACAATACATTGCTATGTGTAGAAGCAAAGATATACGCGATTTCAGAATGTGTTCCTAGAACAGCTGCGAGCAACTTTTTTACTCAACGTTAACAACACATCTGAAGCTCAATATTTCTGGGCTGAAGCGGGGAGGATTAGACAAAGTGTGCACTGTAAAGGGGAAGTCTGTGGCATTCACAGGAAGGGAGAAAAAGTACTTTCTACCCATTTCTTGTTCAGCGGTAAAACCGAAATTTCTATGGAACTGCAGCTCGTCTTGTGACTGTGGTTTTCCCGGTCACACAAAAATGCTGAAATTCGACTTATACAGTGTTTGTGCTTATTAAACTTGATGAATTCTCTCCTCTTGACGGTAGAATAGTGTGTAAAGCAAAGCACAATACATTGCTATGTGTAGAAGCAAAGATATACGCGATTTCAGAATGTGTTCCTAGAACAGCTGCGAGCAACTTTTTTACTCAACGTTAACAACACATCTGAAGCTCAATATTTCTGGGCTGAAGCGGGGAGGATTAGACAAAGTGTGCACTGTAATGGGGAAGTCTGTGGCATTAACAGGAAGGGAGAAAAAGTACTTTCTACCCATTTTTAGTTCAGCGGTAAAACTGAAATTTCTATGGAACTGCAGCTCGGCTTGTGACTGTGGTTTTCCCGGTCACACAAAAATGCTGAAATTCGACTTATACAGTGTTTGTGCTTATTAAACTTGATGAATTCTCTCCTCTTGACGGTAGAATAGTGTGTAAAGCAAAGCACAATACATTGCTATGTGTAGAAGCAAAGATATACGCGATTTCAGAATGTGTTCCTAGAACAGCAGCGAGCAACTTTTTTACTCAACGTTAACAACACATCTGAAGCTCAATATTTCTGGGCTGAAGCGGGGAGGATTAGACAAAGTGTGCACTGTAAATGGGAAGTCTGTGGCATTAACAGGAAGGGAGAAAAAGTACTTTCTACCCATTTTTAGTTCAGCGGTAAAACTGAAATTTCTATGGAACTGCAGCTCGGCTTGTGACTGTGGTTTTCCCGGTCACACAAAAATGCTGAAATTCGACTTATACAGTGTTTGTGCTTATTAAACTTGATGAATTCTCTCCTCTTGACGGTAGAATAGTGTGTAAAGCAAAGCACAATACATTGCTATGTGTAGAAGCAAAGATATACGCGATTTCAGAATGTGTTCCTAGAACAGCTGCGAGCAACTTTTTTACTCAACGTTAACAACACATCTGAAGCTCAATATTTCTGGGCTGAAGCGGGGAGGATTAGACAAAGTGTGCACTGTAATGGTGAAGTCTGTGGCATTAACAGGAAGGGAGAAAAAGTACTTTCTACCCATTTTTAGTTCAGCGGTAAAACTGAAATTTCTATGGAACTGCAGCTCGGCTCGTGACTGTGGTTTTCCCGGTCACACAAAAATGCTGAAATTCGACTTATACAGTGTTTGTGCTTATTAAACTTGATGAATTCTCTCCTCTTGACGGTAGAATAGTGTGTAAAGCAAAGCACAATACATTGCTATGTGTAGAAGCAAAGATATACGCGATTTCAGAATGTGTTCCTAGAACAGCTGCGAGCAACTTTTTTACTCAACGTTAACAACACATCTGAAGCTCAATATTTCTGGGCTGAAGCGGGGAGGATTAGACAAAGTGTGCACTGTAAAGGGGAAGTGCACTGTAAAGGGGAAGTCTGTGGCATTAACAGGAAGGGAGAAAAAGTACTTTCTACCCATTTTTAGTTCAGCGGTAAAACTGAAATTTCTATGGAACTGCAGCTCGGCTTGTGACTGTGGTTTTCCCGGTCACACAAAAATGCTGAAATTCGACTTATACAGTGTTTGTGCTTATTAAACTTGATGAATTCTCTCCTCTTGACGGTAGAATAGTGTGTAAAGCAAAGCACAATACATTGCTATGTGTAGAAGCAAAGATATACGCGATTTCAGAATGTGTTCCTAGAACAGCTGCGAGCAACTTTTTTACTCAACGTTAACAACACATCTGAAGCTCAATATTTCTGGGCTGAAGCGGGGAGGATTAGACAAAGTGTGCACTGTAATGGGGAAGTCTGTGGCATTAACAGGAAGGGAGAAAAAGTACTTTCTACCCATTTTTAGTTCAGCGGTAAAACTGAAATTTCTATGGAACTGCAGCTCGGCTCGTGACTGTGGTTTTCCCGGTCACACAAAAATGCTGAAATTCGACTTATACAGTGTTTGTGCTTATTAAACTTGATGAATTCTCTCCTCTTGACGGTAGAATAGTGTGTAAAGCAAAGCACAATACATTGCTATGTGTAGAAGCAAAGATATACGCGATTTCAGAATGTGTTCCTAGAACAGCTGCGAGCAACTTTTTTACTCAACGTTAACAACACATCTGAAGCTCAATATTTCTGGGCTGAAGCGGGGAGGATTAGACAAAGTGTGCACTGTAAAGGGGAAGTCTGTGGCATTAACAGGAAGGGAGAAAAAGTACTTTCTACCCATTTTTAGTTCAGCGGTAAAACTGAAATTTCTATGGAACTGCAGTTCGTCTTGTGACTGTGGTTTTCCCGGTCACACAAAAATGCTGAAATTCGACTTATACAGTGTTTGTGCTTATTAAACTTGATGAATTCTCTCCTCTTGACGGTAGAATAGTGTGTAAAGCAAAGCACAATACATTGCTATGTGTAGAAGCAAAGATATACGCGATTTCAGAATGTGTTCCTAGAACAGCTGCGAGCAACTTTTTTACTCAACGTTAACAACACATCTGAAGCTCAATATTTCTGGGCTGAAGCGGGGAGGATTAGACAAAGTGTGCACTGTAAAGGGGAAGTCTGTGGCATTCACAGGAAGGGAGAAAAAGTACTTTCTACCCATTTCTTGTTCAGCGGTAAAACTGAAATTTCTATGGAACTGCAGCTCGGCTTGTGACTGTGGTTTTCCCGGTCACACAAAAATGCTGAAATTCGACTTATACAGTGTTTGTGCTTATTAAACTTGATGAATTCTCTCCTCTTGACGGTAGAATAGTGTGTAAAGCAAAGCACAATACATTGCTATGTGTAGAAGCAAAGATATACGCGATTTCAGAATGTGTTCCTAGAACAGCTGCGAGCAACTTTTTTACTCAACGTTAACAACACATCTGAAGCTCAATATTTCTGGGCTGAAGCGGGGAGGATTAGACAAAGTGTGCACTGTAAAGGGGAAAACTGTGGCATTAACAGGAAGGGAGAAAAAGTACTTTCTACCCATTTTTAGTTCAGCGGTAAAACTGAAATTTCTATGGAACTGCAGCTCGGCTTGTGACTGTGGTTTTCCCGGTCACACAAAAATGCTGAAATTCGACTTATACAGTGTTTGTGCTTATTAAACTTGATGAATTCTCTCCTCTTGACGGTAGAATAGTGTGTAAAGCAAAGCACAATACATTGCTATGTGTAGAAGCAAAGATATACGCGATTTCAGAATGTGTTCCTAGAACAGCTGCGAGCAACTTTTTTACTCAACGTTAACAACACATCTGAAGCTCAATATTTCTGGGCTGAAGCGGGGAGGATTAGACAAAGTGTGCACTGTAAAGGGGAAGTCTGTGGCATTAACAGGAAGGGAGAAAAAGTACTTTCTACCCATTTTTAGTTCAGCGGTAAAACTGAAATTTCTATGGAACTGCAGTTCGTCTTGTGACTGTGGTTTTCCCGGTCACACAAAAATGCTGAAATTCGACTTATACAGTGTTTGTGCTTATTAAACTTGATGAATTCTCTCCTCTTGACGGTAGAATAGTGTGTAAAGCAAAGCACAATACATTGCTATGTGTAGAAGCAAAGATATACGCGATTTCAGAATGTGTTCCTAGAACAGCTGCGAGCAACTTTTTTACTCAACGTTAACAACACATCTGAAGCTCAATATTTCTGGGCTGAAGCGGGGAGGATTAGACAAAGTGTGCACTGTAAAGGGGAAGTCTGTGGCATTCACAGGAAGGGAGAAAAAGTACTTTCTACCCATTTCTTGTTCAGCGGTAAAACTGAAATTTCTATGGAACTGCAGCTCGGCTTGTGACTGTGGTTTTCCCGGTCACACAAAAATGCTGAAATTCGACTTATACAGTGTTTGTGCTTATTAAACTTGATGAATTCTCTCCTCTTGACGGTAGAATAGTGTGTAAAGCAAAGCACAATACATTGCTATGTGTAGAAGCAAAGATATACGCGATTTCAGAATGTGTTCCTAGAACAGCTGCGAGCAACTTTTTTACTCAACGTTAACAACACATCTGAAGCTCAATATTTCTGGGCTGAAGCGGGGAGGATTAGACAAAGTGTGCACTGTAAAGGGGAAGTCTGTGGCATTAACAGGAAGGGAGAAAAAGTACTTTCTACCCATTTTTAGTTCAGCGGTAAAACTGAAATTTCTATGGAACTGCAGCTCGGCTTGTGACTGTGGTTTTCCCGGTCACACAAAAATGCTGAAATTCGACTTATACAGTGTTTGTGCTTATTAAACTTGATGAATTCTCTCCTCTTGACGGTAGAATAGTGTGTAAAGCAAAGCACAATACATTGCTATGTGTAGAAGCAAAGATATACGCGATTTCAGAATGTGTTCCTAGAACAGATGCGAGCAACTTTTTTACTCAACGTTAACAACACATCTGAAGCTCAATATTTCTGGGCTGAAGCGGGGAGGATTAGACAAAGTGTGCACTGTAAAGGGAAAGTCTGTGGCATTAACAGGAAGGGAGAAAAAGTACTTTCTACCCATTTTTAGTTCAGCGGTAAAACTGAAATTTCTATGGAACTGCAGCTCGGCTCGTGACTGTGGTTTTCCCGGTCACACAAAAATGCTGAAATTCGACTTATACAGTGTTTGTGCTTATTAAACTTGATGAATTCTCTCCTCTTGACGGTAGAATAGTGTGTAAAGCAAAGCACAATACATTGCTATGTGTAGAAGCAAAGATATACGCGATTTCAGAATGTGTTCCTAGAACAGCTGCGAGCAACTTTTTTACTCAACGTTAACAACACATCTGAAGCTCAATATTTCTGGGCTGAAGCGGGGAGGATTAGACAAAGTGTGCACTGTAATGGGGAAGTCTGTGGCATTAACAGGAAGGGAGAAAAAGTACTTTCTACCCATTTTTAGTTCAGCGGTAAAACTGAAATTTCTATGGAACTGCAGCTCGGCTCGTGACTGTGGTTTTCCCGGTCACACAAAAATGCTGAAATTCGACTTATACAGTGTTTGTGCTTATTAAACTTGATGAATTCTCTCCTCTTGACGGTAGAATAGTGTGTAAAGCAAAGCACAATACATTGCTATGTGTAGAAGCAAAGATATACGCGATTTCAGAATGTGTTCCTAGAACAGCTGCGAGCAACTTTTTTACTCAACGTTAACAACACATCTGAAGCTCAATATTTCTGGGCTGAAGCGGGGAGGATTAGACAAAGTGTGCACTGTAAAGGGGAAGTCTGTGGCATTAACAGGAAGGGAGAAAAAGTACTTTCTACCCATTTTTAGTTCAGCGGTAAAACTGAAATTTCTATGGAACTGCAGTTCGTCTTGTGACTGTGGTTTTCCCGGTCACACAAAAATGCTGAAATTCGACTTATACAGTGTTTGTGCTTATTAAACTTGATGAATTCTCTCCTCTTGACGGTAGAATAGTGTGTAAAGCAAAGCACAATACATTGCTATGTGTAGAAGCAAAGATATACGCGATTTCAGAATGTGCTCCTAGAACAGCTGCGAGCAACTTTTTTACTCAACGTTAACAACACATCTGAAGCTCAATATTTCTGGGCTGAAGCGGGGAGGATTAGACAAAGTGTGCACTGTAAAGGGGAAGTCTGTGGCATTCACAGGAAGGGAGAAAAAGTACTTTCTACCCATTTCTTGTTCAGCGGTAAAACTGAAATTTCTATGGAACTGCAGCTCGGCTTGTGACTGTGGTTTTCCCGGTCACACAAAAATGCTGAAATTCGACTTATACAGTGTTTGTGCTTATTAAACTTGATGAATTCTCTCCTCTTGACGGTAGAATAGTGTGTAAAGCAAAGCACAATACATTGCTATGTGTAGAAGCAAAGATATACGCGATTTCAGAATGTGTTCCTAGAACAGCAGCGAGCAACTTTTTTACTCAACGTTAACAACACATCTGAAGCTCAATATTTCTGGGCTGAAGCGGGGAGGATTAGACAAAGTGTGCACTGTAAAGGGGAAGTCTGTGGCATTAACAGGAAGGGAGAAAAAGTACTTTCTACCCATTTTTAGTTCAGCGGTAAAACTGAAATTTCTATGGAACTGCAGCTCGGCTTGTGACTGTGGTTTTCCCGGTCACACAAAAATGCTGAAATTCGACTTATACAGTGTTTGTGCTTATTAAACTTGATGAATTCTCTCCTCTTGACGGTAGAATAGTGTGTAAAGCAAAGCACAATACATTGCTATGTGTAGAAGCAAAGATATACGCGATTTCAGAATGTGTTCCTAGAACAGCTGCGAGCAACTTTTTTACTCAACGTTAACAACACATCTGAAGCTCAATATTTCTGGGCTGAAGCGGGGAGGATTAGACAAAGTGTGCACTGTAAAGGGGAAGTCTGTGGCATTAACAGGAAGGGAGAAAAAGTACTTTCTACCCATTTTTAGTTCAGCGGTAAAACTGAAATTTCTATGGAACTGCAGCTCGGCTTGTGACTGTGGTTTTCCCGGTCACACAAAAATGCTGAAATTCGACTTATACAGTGTTTGTGCTTATTAAACTTGATGAATTCTCTCCTCTTGACGGTAGAATAGTGTGTAAAGCAAAGCACAATACATTGCTATGTGTAGAAGCAAAGATATACGCGATTTCAGAATGTGTTCCTAGAACAGATGCGAGCAACTTTTTTACTCAACGTTAACAACACATCTGAAGCTCAATATTTCTGGGCTGAAGCGGGGAGGATTAGACAAAGTGTGCACTGTAAAGGGAAAGTCTGTGGCATTAACAGGAAGGGAGAAAAAGTACTTTCTACCCATTTTTAGTTCAGCGGTAAAACTGAAATTTCTATGGAACTGCAGCTCGGCTCGTGACTGTGGTTTTCCCGGTCACACAAAAATGCTGAAATTCGACTTATACAGTGTTTGTGCTTATTAAACTTGATGAATTCTCTCCTCTTGACGGTAGAATAGTGTGTAAAGCAAAGCACAATACATTGCTATGTGTAGAAGCAAAGATATACGCGATTTCAGAATGTGTTCCTAGAACAGCTGCGAGCAACTTTTTTACTCAACGTTAACAACACATCTGAAGCTCAATATTTCTGGGCTGAAGCGGGGAGGATTAGACAAAGTGTGCACTGTAAAGGGGAAGTCTGTGGCATTCACAGGAAGGGAGAAAAAGTACTTTCTACCCATTTCTTGTTCAGCGGTAAAACTGAAATTTCTATGGAACTGCAGCTCGGCTTGTGACTGTGGTTTTCCCGGTCACACAAAAATGCTGAAATTCGACTTATACAGTGTTTGTGCTTATTAAACTTGATGAATTCTCTCCTCTTGACGGTAGAATAGTGTGTAAAGCAAAGCACAATACATTGCTATGTGTAGAAGCAAAGATATACGCGATTTCAGAATGTGTTCCTAGAACAGCAGCGAGCAACTTTTTTACTCAACGTTAACAACACATCTGAAGCTCAATATTTCTGGGCTGAAGCGGGGAGGATTAGACAAAGTGTGCACTGTAAAGGGGAAGTCTGTGGCATTAACAGGAAGGGAGAAAAAGTACTTTCTACCCATTTTTAGTTCAGCGGTAAAACTGAAATTTCTATGGAACTGCAGCTCGGCTTGTGACTGTGGTTTTCCCGGTCACACAAAAATGCTGAAATTCGACTTATACAGTGTTTGTGCTTATTAAACTTGATGAATTCTCTCCTCTTGACGGTAGAATAGTGTGTAAAGCAAAGCACAATACATTGCTATGTGTAGAAGCAAAGATATACGCGATTTCAGAATGTGTTCCTAGAACAGCTGCGAGCAACTTTTTTACTCAACGTTAACAACACATCTGAAGCTCAATATTTCTGGGCTGAAGCGGGGAGGATTAGACAAAGTGTGCACTGTAAAGGGGAAGTCTGTGGCATTAACAGGAAGGGAGAAAAAGTACTTTCTACCCATTTTTAGTTCAGCGGTAAAACTGAAATTTCTATGGAACTGCAGCTCGGCTTGTGACTGTGGTTTTCCCGGTCACACAAAAATGCTGAAATTCGACTTATACAGTGTTTGTGCTTATTAAACTTGATGAATTCTCTCCTCTTGACGGTAGAATAGTGTGTAAAGCAAAGCACAATACATTGCTATGTGTAGAAGCAAAGATATACGCGATTTCAGAATGTGTTCCTAGAACAGATGCGAGCAACTTTTTTACTCAACGTTAACAACACATCTGAAGCTCAATATTTCTGGGCTGAAGCGGGGAGGATTAGACAAAGTGTGCACTGTAAAGGGAAAGTCTGTGGCATTAACAGGAAGGGAGAAAAAGTACTTTCTACCCATTTTTAGTTCAGCGGTAAAACTGAAATTTCTATGGAACTGCAGCTCGGCTCGTGACTGTGGTTTTCCCGGTCACACAAAAATGCTGAAATTCGACTTATACAGTGTTTGTGCTTATTAAACTTGATGAATTCTCTCCTCTTGACGGTAGAATAGTGTGTAAAGCAAAGCACAATACATTGCTATGTGTAGAAGCAAAGATATACGCGATTTCAGAATGTGTTCCTAGAACAGCTGCGAGCAACTTTTTTACTCAACGTTAACAACACATCTGAAGCTCAATATTTCTGGGCTGAAGCGGGGAGGATTAGACAAAGTGTGCACTGTAAAGGGGAAGTCTGTGGCATTCACAGGAAGGGAGAAAAAGTACTTTCTACCCATTTCTTGTTCAGCGGTAAAACTGAAATTTCTATGGAACTGCAGCTCGGCTTGTGACTGTGGTTTTCCCGGTCACACAAAAATGCTGAAATTCGACTTATACAGTGTTTGTGCTTATTAAACTTGATGAATTCTCTCCTCTTGACGGTAGAATAGTGTGTAAAGCAAAGCACAATACATTGCTATGTGTAGAAGCAAAGATATACGCGATTTCAGAATGTGTTCCTAGAACAGCTGCGAGCAACTTTTTTACTCAACGTTAACAACACATCTGAAGCTCAATATTTCTGGGCTGAAGCGGGGAGGATTAGACAAAGTGTGCACTGTAAAGGGGAAGTCTGTGGCATTAACAGGAAGGGAGAAAAAGTACTTTCTACCCATTTTTAGTTCAGCGGTAAAACTGAAATTTCTATGGAACTGCAGCTCGGCTTGTGACTGTGGTTTTCCCGGTCACACAAAAATGCTGAAATTCGACTTATACAGTGTTTGTGCTTATTAAACTTGATGAATTCTCTCCTCTTGACGGTAGAATAGTGTGTAAAGCAAAGCACAATACATTGCTATGTGTAGAAGCAAAGATATACGCGATTTCAGAATGTGTTCCTAGAACAGCTGCGAGCAACTTTTTTACTCAACGTTAACAACACATCTGAAGCTCAATATTTCTGGGCTGAAGCGGGGAGGATTAGACAAAGTGTGCACTGTAATGGGGAAGTCTGTGGCATTAACAGGAAGGGAGAAAAAGTACTTTCTACCCATTTTTAGTTCAGCGGTAAAACTGAAATTTCTATGGAACTGCAGCTCGGCTTGTGACTCTGGTTTTCTTGGTCACACAAAAATGCTGAAATTCGACTTATACAGTGTTTGTGCTTATTAAACTTGATGAATTCTCTCCTCTTGACGGTAGAATAGTGTGTCAAGCAAAGCACAATACATTGCTATGTGTAGAAGCAAAGATATACGCGATTTCAGAATGTGTTCCTAGAACAGCAGCGAGCAACTTTTTTACTCAACGTTAACAACACATCTGAAGCTCAATATTTCTGGGCTGAAGCGGGGAGGATTAGACAAAGTGTGCACTGTAAAGGGGAAGTCTGTGGCATTAACAGGAAGGGAGAAAAAGTACTTTCTACCCATTTTTAGTTCAGCGGTAAAACTGAAATTTCTATGGAACTGCAGCTCGGCTTGTGACTGTGGTTTTCCCGGTCACACAAAAATGCTGAAATTCGACTTATACAGTGTTTGTGCTTATTAAACTTGATGAATTCTCTCCTCTTGACGGTAGAATAGTGTGTAAAGCAAAGCACAATACATTGCTATGTGTAGAAGCAAAGATATACGCGATTTCAGAATGTGTTCCTAGAACAGCTGCGAGCAACTTTTTTACTCAACGTTAACAACACATCTGAAGCTCAATATTTCTGGGCTGAAGCGGGGAGGATTAGACAAAGTGTGCACTGTAATGGGGAAGTCTGTGGCATTAACAGGAAGGGAGAAAAAGTACTTTCTACCCATTTTTAGTTCAGCGGTAAAACTGAAATTTCTATGGAACTGCAGCTCGGCTCGTGACTGTGGTTTTCCCGGTCACACAAAAATGCTGAAATTCGACTTATACAGTGTTTGTGCTTATTAAACTTGATGAATTCTCTCCTCTTGACGGTAGAATAGTGTGTAAAGCAAAGCACAATACATTGCTATGTGTAGAAGCAAAGATATACGCGATTTCAGAATGTGTTCCTAGAACAGCTGCGAGCAACTTTTTTACTCAACGTTAACAACACATCTGAAGCTCAATATTTCTGGGCTGAAGCGGGGAGGATTAGACAAAGTGTGCACTGTAAAGGGGAAGTCTGTGGCATTAACAGGAAGGGAGAAAAAGTACTTTCTACCCATTTTTAGTTCAGCGGTAAAACTGAAATTTCTATGGAACTGCAGCTCGGCTTGTGACTGTGGTTTTCCCGGTCACACAAAAATGCTGAAATTCGACTTATACAGTGTTTGTGCTTATTAAACTTGATGAATTCTCTCCTCTTGACGGTAGAATAGTGTGTAAAGCAAAGCACAATACATTGCTATGTGTAGAAGCAAAGATATACGCGATTTCAGAATGTGTTCCTAGAACAGATGCGAGGAACTTTTTTACTCAACGTTAACAACACATCTGAAGCTCAATATTTCTGGGCTGAAGCGGGGAGGATTAGACAAAGTGTGCACTGTAAAGGGAAAGTCTGTGGCATTAACAGGAAGGGAGAAAAAGTACTTTCTACCCATTTTTAGTTCAGCGGTAAAACTGAAATTTCTATGGAACTGCAGCTCGGCTCGTGACTGTGGTTTTCCCGGTCACACAAAAATGCTGAAATTCGACTTATACAGTGTTTGTGCTTATTAAACTTGATGAATTCTCTCCTCTTGACGGTAGAATAGTGTGTAAAGCAAAGCACAATACATTGCTATGTGTAGAAGCAAAGATATACGCGATTTCAGAATGTGTTCCTAGAACAGCTGCGAGCAACTTTTTTACTCAACGTTAACAACACATCTGAAGCTCAATATTTCTGGGCTGAAGCGGGGAGGATTAGACAAAGTGTGCACTGTAATGGGGAAGTCTGTGGCATTAACAGGAAGGGAGAAAAAGTACTTTCTACCCATTTTTAGTTCAGCGGTAAAACTGAAATTTCTATGGAACTGCAGCTCGGCTCGTGACTGTGGTTTTCCCGGTCACACAAAAATGCTGAAATTCGACTTATACAGTGTTTGTGCTTATTAAACTTGATGAATTCTCTCCTCTTGACGGTAGAATAGTGTGTAAAGCAAAGCACAATACATTGCTATGTGTAGAAGCAAAGATATACGCGATTTCAGAATGTGTTCCTAGAACAGCTGCGAGCAACTTTTTTACTCAACGTTAACAACACATCTGAAGCTCAATATTTCTGGGCTGAAGCGGGGAGGATTAGACAAAGTGTGCACTGTAAAGGGGAAGTCTGTGGCATTAACAGGAAGGGAGAAAAAGTACTTTCTACCCATTTTTAGTTCAGCGGTAAAACTGAAATTTCTATGGAACTGCAGCTCGGCTTGTGACTGTGGTTTTCCCGGTCACACAAAAATGCTGAAATTCGACTTATACAGTGTTTGTGCTTATTAAACTTGATGAATTCTCTCCTCTTGACGGTAGAATAGTGTGTAAAGCAAAGCACAATACATTGCTATGTGTAGAAGCAAAGATATACTGTACGCGATTTCAGAATGTGTTCCTAGAACAGCTGCGAGCAACTTTTTTACTCAACGTTAACAACACATCTGAAGCTCAATATTTCTGGGCTGAAGCGGGGAGGATTAGACAAAGTGTGCACTGTAAAGGGGAAGTCTGTGGCATTAACAGGAAGGGAGAAAAAGTACTTTCTACCCATTTCTAGTTCAGCGGTAAAACTGAAATTTCTATGGAACTGCAGCTCGGCTTGTGACTGTGGTTTTCCCGGTCACACAAAAATGCTGAAATTCGACTTATACAGTGTTTGTGCTTATTAAACTTGATGAATTCTCTCCTCTTGACGGGAGAATAGTGTGTAAATCAAAGCACAATACAATGCTATGTGTAGAAGCAAAGATATACGCGATTTCAGAATGTGTTCCTAGAACAGCTGCGAGCAACTTTTTTACTCAACGTTAACAACACATCTGAAGCTTAATATTTCTGGGCTGAAGCGGGGAGGATTAGACAAAGTGTGCACTGTAAAGGGGAAGTCTGTGGCATTAACAGGAAGGGAGAAAAAGTACTTTCTACCCATTTTTAGGTTCAGCGGTAAAACTGAAGTTTCTATGGAACTGCAGCTCGGCTTGTGACTGTGCTTTTCCCGGTCACACAAAAATGCTGAAATTCGACTTATACAGTGTTTGTGCTTATTAAACTTGATTAATTCTCTCCTCTTGACGGTAGAATAGTGTGTAAAGCAAAGCACAATACATTGCTATGTGTAGAAGCAAAGATATACGCGATTTCAGAATGTGTTCCTAGAACAGCTGCGAGCAACTTTTTTACTCAACGTTAACAACACATCTGAAGCTTAATATTTCTGGGCTGAAGCGGGGAGGATTAGACAAAGTGTGCACTGTAAAGGGGAAGTCTGTGGCATTAACAGGAAGGGAGAAAAAGTACTTTCTACCCATTTTTAGTTCAGCGGTAAAACTGAAATTTCTATGGAACTGCAGCTCGGCTCGTGACTCTGGTTTTCCCGGTCACACAAAAATGCTGAAATTCGACTTATACAGTGTTTGTGCTTATTAAACTTGATGAAATCTCTCCTCTTGACGGTAGAATAGTGTGTAAAGCAAAGCACAATACATTGCTATGTGTAGAAGCAAAGATATACGCGATTTCAGAATGTGCTCCTAGAACAGCTGCGAGCAACTTTTTTACTCAACGTTAACAACACATCTGAAGCTCAATATTTCTGGGCTGAAGCGGGGAGGATTAGACAAAGTGTGCACTGTAAAGGGGAAGTCTGTGGCAATAACAGGAAGGGAGAAAAAGTACTTTCTACCCATTTTTAGTTCAGCGGTAAAACTGAAATTTCTATGGAACTGCAGCTCGGCTTGTGACTGTGGTTTTCCCGGTCACACAAAAATGCTGAAATTCGACTTATACAGTGTTTGTGCTTATTAAACTTGATGAATTCTCTCCTCTTGACGGTAGAATAGTGTGTAAAGCAAAGCACAATACATTGCTATGTGTAGAAGCAAAGATATACGCGATTTCAGAATGTGTTCCTAGAACAGCTGCGAGCAACTTTTTTACTCAACGTTAACAACACATCTGAAGCTCAATATTTCTGGGCTGAAGCGGGGAGGATTAGACAAAGTGTGCACTGTAAAGGGGAAGTCTGTGGCATTAACAGGAAGGGAGAAAAAGTACTTTCTACCCATTTTTAGTTCAGCGGTAAAACTGAAATTTCTATGGAACTGCAGCTCGGCTTGTGACTGTGGTTTTCCCGGTCACACAAAAATGCTGAAATTCGACTTATACAGTGTTTGTGCTTATTAAACTTGATGAATTCTCTCCTCTTGACGGTAGAATAGTGTGTAAAGCAAAGCACAATACATTGCTATGTGTAGAAGCAAAGATATACGCGATTTCAGAATGTGTTCCTAGAACAGCTGCGAGCAACTTTTTTACTCAACGTTAACAACACATCTGAAGCTCAATATTTCTGGGCTGAAGCAGGGAGGATTAGACAAAGTGTGCACTGTAAAGGGGAAGTCTGTGGCATTAACAGGAAGGGAGAAAAAGTACTTTCTACCCATTTTTAGGTTCAGCGGTAAAACTGAAGTTTCTATGGAACTGCAGCTCGGCTTGTGACTGTGCTTTTCCCGGTCACACAAAAATGCTGAAATTCGACTTATACAGTGTTTGTGCTTATTAAACTTGATGAATTCTCTCCTCTTGACGGTAGAATAGTGTGTAAAGCAAAGCACAATACATTGCTATGTGTAGAAGCAAAGATATACGCGATTTCAGAATGTGTTCCTAGAACAGCTGCGAGCAACTTTTTTACTCAACGTTAACAACACATCTGAAGCTCAATATTTCTGGGCTGAAGCGGGGAGGATTAGACAAAGTGTGCACTGTAAAGGGGAAGTCTGTGGCATTAACAGGAAGGGAGAAAAAGTACTTTCTACCCATTTTTAGTTCAGCGGTAAAACTGAAATTTCTATGGAACTGCAGCTCGGCTTGTGACTGTGGTTTTCCCGGTCACACAAAAATGCTGAAATTCGACTTATACAGTGTTTGTGCTTATTAAACTTGATGAATTCTCTCCTCTTGATGGTAGAATAGTGTGTAAAGCAAAGCACAATACATTGCTATGTGTAGAAGCAAAGATATACGCGATTTCAGAATGTGTTCAGAGCGCAGAGAGATTTCAGAGCGCAGAGAGAAAGAAAGAGCGCAGAGAGAGAGAGAAAGAAAGAGCGCAGAGAGAGAGCGCAGAGAGAAAGAGAGAGCGCAGAGAGAGAGAAAGAAAGAGCGCAGAGAGAGAGAAAGAGCGTAGAGAATAAAAGAGCGCAGAGAGAGAGAGAGGAAGAAAGAGCGCAGACAGAGAAAGAAAGAGCGCAGACAGAGAAAGAAAGAGCGCAGACAGAGAAAGAAAGAGCGCAGAGAGAGAGAAAGAGCACAGAGAGAGAAAGAGCGCAGAGAGAGAGAAAGAGCGCAGAGAGAGAGAGAGAGCGCAGAGAGAGAAAGAAAGAGCGCAGAGAGAGAAAGAAAGAGCGCAGAGAGAGAAAGAAAGAGCGCAGAGAGAGAAAGAAAGAGCGCAGAGAGAGAAAGAAAGAGCGCAGAGAGAGAGAAAGAAAGAGCGCAGAGAGAGAGCGCAGAGAGAGAGAGAGCGCAGAGAGAGAGAGCGCAGAGAGAGAAAGAAAGAGCGCAGAGAGAGAAAGAAAGAGCGCAGAGAAAGAAAGAGCGCAGAGAGAGAGAAAGAAAGAGCGCAGAGAGAGAAAGAAAGAGCGCAAAGAGAGAAAAAAAAGTGCAAAGAGAGAAAAAAAGAGCGCAGAGAGAAAGAAAGAGTGCAGTGAGAAAGAAAGAGCGCAGAGAGAGAGAGCGCAGAGAGAGAAAGAGAAAGAAAGAGCGCAGAAAGAGAGAGAGAAAGAGCGCAGAGAGAGAGAAAGAAAGAGCGCAGAGAGAAAAAGAAAGCGCAGAGAGAGAGCGCAGAGAGAAAGAAAGAGCGCAGAGAGAGAGAAAGAGCGCAGAGAGAGAGAAAGAAAGTGCGCAGAGAGAAAGAAAGAGCGCAGAGAGAAAGAGCGCAGAGAGAGAAAGAGAAAGAAAGAGCGCAGAGAGAGAAAGAGAAAGAAAGAGCGCAGAGAGAGAAAGAGAAAGAAAGAGCGCAGAGAGAGAGAGAGAAAGAGCGCAGAGAGAGAGAGAGAAAGAGCGCAGAGAGAGAGAGAGAAAGAGCGCAGAAAGAGAGAAAGAAAGAGCGCAGAGAGAGAGAGCGCAGAGAGAAAGAAAGAGCGCAGAGAGAGAGAAAGAGCGCAGAGAGAGAGAAAGAAAGTGCGCAGAGAGAAAGAGCGCAGAGAGAGAAAGAGAAAGAAAGAGCGCAGAGAGAGAGAGAGAAAGAGCGCAGAGAGAGAGAGAGAGAAAGAGTGCAGAGAGAGAGAAAGAGAAAGAAAGAGCGCAGAGAGAGAGAAAGAGCGCAGAGAGAGAGAAAGTAAGAGTGCAGAGAGAAAGAAAGAGCGCAGAGAGAAAGAAAGAGCGCAGAGAGAGAAAGAGCGCAGAGAGAGAAAGAGCACAGAGAGAGAGAAAGAGCGCAGAGAGAGAGAAAGAGCGCAGAGAGAGAAAGAAAGAGCGCAGAGAGAGAAAGAAAGAGCGCAGAGAGAGAGAAAGAAAGAGCACATAGAGAGAGCGCAGAGAGAGAGAGAAAGCGCAGAGAGAGAGAGAGAGCGCAGAGAGAGAAAGAAAGAGCGCAGAGAGAGAAAGAAAGAGCGCAGAGAAAGAAAGAGCGCAGAGAGAGAGAAAGAAAGAGCGCAGAGAGAGAAAGAAAGAGCGCAAAGAGAGAAAAAAAGAGCGCAAAGAGAGAAAAAAAAAGCGCAGAGAATAAGAAAGAGCGCAGAGAGAAAGAAAGAGCACAGAGAGAGAGAGCGCAGAGAGAGAAAGAGAAAGAAAGAGCGCAGAGAGAGAAAGAGAAAGAAAGAGCGCAGAGAGAGAGAGAGAGAGAGAGCGCAGAGAGAGAGAGAGAAAGAGCGCAGAGAGAGAGAAAGAAAGAGCGCAGAGAGAGAAAGAAAGAGCGCAGAGAGAGAGAGCGCAGAGAGAAAGAAAGAGCGCAGAGAGAGAGAAAGAGTGCAGAGAGAGAGAAAGAAAGTGCGCAGAGAGAAAGAAAGAGCGCAGAGAGAAAGAGCGCAGAGAGAGAAAGAGAAAGAAAGAGCGCAGAGAGAGAGAGAAAGAGCGCAGAGAGAGAGAGAAAGAGCGCAGAGAGAGAGAGAGAAAGAGTGCAGAGAAAGAGAAAGAAAGAGCGCAGAGAGAGAGAAAGAGCGCAGAGAGAAAGAAAGAAAGAGCGCAGAGAGAGAGAAAGAAAGAGCGCAGAGAGAGAAAGAGCGCAGAGAGAGAAAGAGCACAGAGAGAGAAAGAAAGAGCGCAGAGAGAGAAAGAAAAAGCGCAGAGAGAGAGAAAGAAAGAGCGCAGAGAGAGAGCGCAGAGAGAGAGAGCGCAGAGAGAGAAATAAAGAGCGCAGAGAGAGAAAGAAAGAGTGCGAAGAGAGAAAAAAAGAGCGCAAAGAGAGAAAAAAGAGCGCAGAGAGAAAGAAAGAGCGCAGAGAGAAAGAAAGAGCACAGAGAGAGAGAGCACAGAGAGAGAAAGAGAAAGAAAGAGCGCAGAGAGAGAGAAAGAAAGAGCGCAGAGAGAGAGCGCAGAGAGAGAGCGCAGAGAGAGAAATAAAGAGCGCAGAGAGAGAAAGAAAGAGCGCAGAGAAAGAAAGAGCGCAGAGAGAGAGAAAGAAAGAGCGCAGAGAGAGAAAGAAAGAGCGCAAAGAGAGAAAAAAAGAGCGCAAGAGAGAAAAAAGAGCGCAAAGAGAGAAAAAAAGAGCGCAGAGAGAAAGAAAGAGCGCAGAGAGAAAGAAAGAGAGCAGAGAGAAAGAGCGCAGAGAGAGAAAGAGAAAGAAAGAGCGCAGAGAGAGAAAGAGAAAGAAAGAGCGCAGAGAGAGAGAGAGAGAGAAAGAGCGCAGAGAGAGAGAGAGAAAGAGCGCAGAGAGAGAAAGAAAGAGCGCAGAGAGAGAAAGAAAGAGCGCAGAGAAAGAAAGAGCGCAGAGAGAGAGAGAGAAAGAGCGCAGAGAGAGAAAGAAAGAGCGCAGAGAGAGAAAGAAAGAGCGCAGAGAAAGAAAGAGCGCAGAGAGAGAGAAAGAAAGAGCGCAGAGAGAGAAAGAAAGAGCGCAAAGAGAGAAAAAAAGAGCGCAAAGAGAGAAAAAAAGAGCGCAGAGAATAAGAAAGAGCGCAGAGAGAAAGAAAGAGCACAGAGAGAGAGAGCGCAGAGAGAGAAAGAGAAAGAAAGAGCGCAGAGAGAGAAAGAGAAAGAAAGAGCGCAGAGAGAGAGAGAGAGAGAGAGCGCAGAGAGAGAGAGAGAAAGAGCGCAGAGAGAGAGAAAGAAAGAGCGCAGAGAGAGAAAGAAAGAGCGCAGAGAGAGAGAGCGCAGAGAGAAAGAAAGAGCGCAGAGAGAGAGAAAGAGTGCAGAGAGAGAGAAAGAAAGTGCGCAGAGAGAAAGAAAGAGCGCAGAGAGAAAGAGCGCAGAGAGAGAAAGAGAAAGAAAGAGCGCAGAGAGAGAGAGAAAGAGCGCAGAGAGAGAGAGAAAGAGCGCAGAGAGAGAGAGAGAGAAAGAGCGCAGAGAAAGAGAAAGAAAGAGCGCAGAGAGAGAGAAAGAGCGCAGAGAGAAAGAAAGAAAGAGCGCAGAGAGAGAGAAAGAAAGAGCGCAGAGAGAGAAAGAGCGCAGAGAGAGAAAGAGCGCAGAGAGAGAAAGAAAGAGCGCAGAGAGAGAAAGAAAAAGCGCAGAGAGAGAGAAAGAAAGAGCGCAGAGAGAGAGCGCAGAGAGAGAGAGCGCAGAGAGAGAAATAAAGAGCGCAGAGAGAGAAAGAAAGAGTGCGAAGAGAGAAAAAAAGAGCGCAAAGAGAGAAAAAAGAGCGCAGAGAGAAAGAAAGAGCGCAGAGAGAAAGAAAGAGCACAGAGAGAGAGAGCACAGAGAGAGAAAGAGAAAGAAAGAGCGCAGAGAGAGAGAAAGAAAGAGCGCAGAGAGAGAGCGCAGAGAGAGAGAGCGCAGAGAGAGAAATAAAGAGCGCAGAGAGAGAAAGAAAGAGCGCAGAGAAAGAAAGAGCGCAGAGAGAGAGAAAGAAAGAGCGCAGAGAGAGAAAGAAAGAGCGCAAAGAGAGAAAAAAAGAGCGCAAGAGAGAAAAAAAGAGCGCAAAGAGAGAAAAAAAGAGCGCAGAGAGAAAGAAAGAGCGCAGAGAGAAAGAAAGAGAGCAGAGAGAAAGAGCGCAGAGAGAGAAAGAGAAAGAAAGAGCGCAGAGAGAGAAAGAGAAAGAAAGAGCGCAGAGAGAGAGAGAGAGAGAAAGAGCGCAGAGAGAGAGAGAGAAAGAGCGCAGAGAGAGAAAGAAAGAGCGCAGAGAGAGAAAGATAGAGCGCAGAGAGAGAGCGCAGAGAGAAAGAAAGAGCGCAGAGAGAGAGAAAGAGCGCAGAGAGAGAGAAAGAAAGTGCGCAGAGAGAAAGAAAGAGCGTAGAGAGAGAGAGAGAGAGAGAGAAAGAGCGCAGAGAGAGAGAAAGAAAGAGCACAGAGAGAGAAAGAAAGAGCGCAGAGAGAGAGCGCAGAGAGAGAAAGAGAAAGAAAGAGCACAGAGAGAGAGAGAGAAAGAGCGCAGAGAGAGAGAAAGAGCACAGAGAGAGAGAAAGAAAGAGCGCAGAGAGAGAGAAAGAAAGAGCGCAGAGAGAGAGAAAGAAAAAGCGCAGAGAAAGAAAGAGCGCAGAGAGAGGAAGAAAGAGCGCAGAGAGAGAGAGAAAGAAAGAGCGCAGAGAGAGATAGAAAGAGCGCAGAGAAAGAGAAAGAGAGAGCGCAGAGAGAGAGAGCGCAGAGAGAGAGAGAGCGCAGAGAGAGAGCGCAGAGAGAGAGAAAGAGCGCAGAGAGAGAGAAAGAGCGCAGAGAGAGAGAGAGCGCAGAGAGAGAAAGAGCGCAGAGAGAGAGAGAGAGAGCGCAGAGAGAGAGAAAAAAAGAGCGCAGAGAGAGAGAAAAAAAGAGCGCAGAGAGAGAGAAAAAAAGAGCGCAGAGAGAGAGAAAGAAAAAGCGCAGAGAAAGAAAGAGCGCAGAGAGAGAGAGAGAAAGAGCGCAGAGAGTGAGAAAGAAAGAGCGCAGAGAGTGAGAAAGAAAGAGCGCAGAGAGAAAGAAAGAGCGCAGAGAGTGAGAAAGAAAGAGCGCAGAGAGAAAGAAAGAGCGCAGAGAGTGAGAAAGAAAGAGCGCAGAGAGAAAGAAAGAGCGCAGAGAGAGAGAGAAAGAAAGAGCGCAGAGAGAGAAAGAAAGAGCGCAGAGAGAGAGAAAAAGAGCGCAAAGAGAGAAAAAAAGAGCGCAGAGAGAAAGAAAGAAAAAGCGCAGAGAGAAAGAAAGAGCGCAGAGAGAGTGCAGAGAAAGAGAAAGAAAGAGCGCAGAGAGAGAGAGAGAAAGAAAGAGCGCAGAGAGAGAGAGGAAGAAAGAGCGCAGAGAGAAAGAAAGAGCATATAGAGAGAGAAAGAGCGCAGAGAGAGAGAGAAAGAGCACAGAGAGAGAGAACGCAGACAGAGAGAGAGCGCAGAGAGAGAGAGCGCAGAGAGAAAGAGAGAGAGAGCGCAGAGAGAAAGAGAGAGAGAGCGCAGAGAGAGAGAAAGAAAGAGCGCAGAGAGAGAGAAAGAGCGTAGAGAATAAAAGAGCGCAGAGAGAGAGAGAGGAAGAAAGAGCGCAGATAGAGAAAGAAAGAGCGCAGACAGAGAAAGAAAGAGCGCAGACAGAGAAAGAAAGAGCGCAGAGAGAGAGAGAGCGCAGAGAGAGAGAGAGCGCAGAGAGAGAGAGAGCGCAGAGAGAGAGAGAGCGCAGAGAGAGAGAGAGCGCAGAGAGAGAGAAAGAGCGCAGAGAGAGAGAAAGAGCGCAGAGAGAGAGAAAGAGCGCAGAGAGAGAGAAAGAGCGCAGAGAGAGAGAAAGAGCGCAGAGAGAGAAAGAGCACAGAGAGAGAGAAAGAGCGCAGAGAGAGAGAAAGAGCGCAGAGAGAGAGAAAGAGCGCAGAGAGAGAGAAAGAGCGCAGAGAGAGAAAGAGCACAGAGAGAGAGAAAGAGCGCAGAGAGAGAGAAAGAGCGCAGAGAGAGAAAGAAAGAGCGCAGAGAGAGAAAGAAAGAGCGCAGAGAGAGAAAGAAAGAGCGCAGAGAGAGAGAGCGCAGAGAGAAAGAAAGAGCGCAGAGAGAGAGAAAGAAAGAGCACAGAGAAAGAAAGAGCGCAGAGAGAGAAAGAGCGCAGAGAGAGAAAGAGCGCAGAGAGAGAAAGAAAGAGCGCAGAGAGAGAGAAAGAGCGCAGAGAGAGAGAAAGAGCGCAGAGAGAGAGAAAGAGCGCAGAGAGAGAGAAAGAGCGCAGAGAGAGAAAGAGCACAGAGAGAGAGAAAGAGCGCAGAGAGAGAGAAAGAGCGCAGAGAGAGAAAGAAAGAGCGCAGAGAGAGAAAGAAAGAGCGCAGAGAGAGAAAGAAAGAGCGCAGAGAGAGAGAGCGCAGAGAGAAAGAAAGAGCGCAGAGAGAGAGAAAGAAAGAGCGCAGAGAAAGAAAGAGCGCAGAGAGAGAAAGAGCGCAGAGAGAGAAAGAGCGCAGAGAGAGAAAGAAAGAGCGCAGAGAGAGAAAGAAAGAGCGCAGAGAGAGAGAAAGAAAGAGCGCAGAGAGAGAGCGCAGAGAGAGAGAGCGCAGAGAGAGAAATAAAGAGAGCAGAGAGAGAAAGAAAGAGCGCAGAGAAAGAAAGAGCGCAGAGAGAGAGAAAGAAAGAGCGCAGAGAGAGAAAGAAAGAGCGCAAAGAGAGAAAAAAGAGCGCAGAGAGAAAGAAAGAGCGCAGAGAGAAAGAAAGAGAGCAGAGAGAAAGAGCGCAGAGAGAGAAAGAGAAAGAAAGAGCGCAGAGAGAGAAAGAAAGAGCGCAGAGAGAGAGAGAGAGAGAAAGAGCGCAGAGAGAGAGAGAGAAAGAGCGCAGAGAGAGAGGGAACCAACGCTAAAACCACCCTAACACCTGTCACTAGTTTTAAATACCTGGGCTTATGGTTTGACTCCCACTTAACATTCGGGATGCACATTGATACCCTGACAACCAAGACCTATGCCAAACTAGGGGTACTTTACAGGAACAAATCCTCCCTAAGTCTCCTGGTCAGAAAGCGTATTGCACAGCAGATGCTAATGCCAATTATTGACTATGGAGACATAGTATATGGCTCGGCTCCTCAAACCCACCTTAGCAAACTTGACACCCTCTACAATTCAATTTGTCGTTTTGTTCTCCAATGCAACTACAACACACATCACTGCGAAATGCTCAAAGAACTAGATTGGTCATCACTAGAGTCTAGGCGCAAAGTTCACCTTTCCTGTCTCACCCTCAAATACTTTCTGGGCAAGCTACCCAGCTACCTGAACAAGCTCCTCACCCCTACCACATGCAGTACCTATCACCTGAGATCAGACTCCAAAAGACTATTCATGGTCCCAAGACTCAACAAAGTATCCGGACGTTCCTCCTTCTCCTTCCGTGCACCCCAAAACTGGAACAACCTACCAGAGACTCTCATATCCACCACCAGCTTAAGTTCTTTCAAATCTAAGGCTGTCTCACACTTTAATCTGGTCTGTAACTGTTTCATACGCTCATAATATATATTTTCTTTAACTGTGCATGCAATGTCTTGTATATAAATGTATACCTTGTTCATTTATGTAACTGTATTTGTAACCATGTATTATTTGTTTTACTCTGTGCCCAGGACATACTTGAAAACGAGAGGTAACTCTCAATGTATTACTTCCTGGTAAAATATTTTATAAATAAATAAATAAATAAATAAATAAAGAAAGAGCGCAGAGAGAGAAAGATAGAGCGCAGAGAGAGAGCGCAGAGAGAAAGAAAGAGCGCAGAGAGAGAGAAAGAGCGCAGAGAGAGAGAAAGAAAGTGCGCAGAGAGAAAGAAAGAGCGTAGAGAGAGAGAGAGAGAGAGAAAGAGCGCAGAGAGAGAAAGAAAGAGCACAGAGAGAGAAAGAAAGAGCGCAGAGAGAGAGCGCAGAGAGAGAAAGAGAAAGAAAGAGCACAGAGAGAGAGAGAGAAAGAGCGCAGAGAGAGAGAAAGAGCGCAGAGAGAGAGAAAGAAAGAGCGCAGAGAGAGAGAAAGAAAGAGCGCAGAGAGAGAGAAAGTAAGAGTGCAGAGAGAAAGAAAGAGCGCAGAGAGAGAGAAAGAAAAAGCGCAGAGAAAGAAAGAGCGCAGAGAGAGGAAGAAAGAGCGCAGAGAGAGAGAGAGAAAAAGAGCGCAGAGAGAGAGAGAAAGAGCGCAGAGAGAGAGAAAGAGAGAGCGCAGAGAGAGAGAGCGCAGAGAGAGAGAGAGCGCAGAGAGAGAGCGAGTGCAGAGAGAGAGCGCAGAGAGAGAGAAAGAGCGCAGAGAGAGAAAGAGCGCAGAGAGAGAGAGAGCGCAGAGAGAGAAAGAGCGCAGAGAGAGAGAGAGCGCAGAGAGAGAGAAAAAAAGAGCGCAGAGAGAGAGAAAAAAAGAGCGCAGAGAGAGAGAAAAAAAGAGCGCAGAGAGAGAGAAAGAAAAAGCGCAGAGAAAGAAAGAGCGCAGAGAGAGAGAGAGAAATAGCGCAGAGAGTGAGAAAGAAAGAGCGCAGAGAGTGAGAAAGAAAGAGCGCAGAGAGTGAGAAAGAAAGAGCGCAGAGAGAAAGAAAGAGCGCAGAGAGTGAGAAAGAAAGAGCGCAGAGAGAAAGAAAGAGCGCAGAGAGAGAGAGAAAGAAAGAGCGCAGAGAGAGAAAGAAAGAGCGCAGAGAGAGAGAAAAAGAGCGCAAAGAGAGAAAAAAAGAGCGCAGAGAGAAAGAAAGAAAAAGCGCAGAGAGAAAGAAAGAGCGCAGAGAGAGTGCAGAGAGAGAGAAAGAAAGAGCGCAGAGAGAGAGAGAAAGAAAGAGCGCAGAGAGAGAGAGGAAGAAAGAGCGCAGAGAGAAAGAAAAAGCACATAGAGAGAGAAAGAGCGCAGAGAGAGAGAGAAAGAGCACAGAGAGAGAGAGCGCAGACAGAGAGAGAGCGCAGAGAGAGAGAGCGCAGAGAGAAAGAGAGAGAGAGCGTAGAGAGAGAGAAAGAAAGAGCGCAGATAGAGAGAAAGAGCGTAGAGAATAAAAGAGCGCAGAGAGAGAGAGAGGAAGAAAGAGCGCAGATAGAGAAAGAAAGAGCGCAGACAGAGAAAGAAAGAGCGCAGACAGAGAAAGAAAGAGCGCAGAGAGAGAGAGAGCGCAGAGAGAGAGAGAGCGCAGAGAGAGAGAGAGCGCAGAGAGAGAGAAAGAGCGCAGAGAGAGAGAAAGAGCGCAGAGAGAGAGAAAGAGCGCAGAGAGAGAGAAAGAGCGCAGAGAGAGAGAAAGAGCGTAGAGAGAGAAAGAGCACAGAGAGAGAGAAAGAGCGCAGAGAGAGAAAGAGCGCAGAGAGAGAAAGAAAGAGCGCAGAGAGAGAAAGAAAGAGCGCAGAGAGAGAAAGAAAGAGCGCAGAGAGAGAGAGAGAAAGAGCGCAGAGAGAGAGAAAGAAAGAGCGCAGAGAGAGAGCGCAGAGAGAAAGAAAGAGCGCAGAGAGAGAGAAAGAAAGAGCGCAGAGAGAGAGCGCATAGAGAGAGAGAGAGCGCAGAGAGAGAAATAAAGAGCGCAGAGAGAGAAAGAAAGAGCGCAGAGAAAGAAAGAGCGCAGAGAGAGCGAAAGAAAGAGCGCAGAGAGAGAAAGAAAGAGCGCAAAGAGAGAAAAAAAGAGTGCAAAGAGAGAGAGAAAGAGCGCAGCGAGAAAGAAAGAGCGCAGAGAGAGAGAACGCAGAGAGAGAAAGAGAAAGAAAGAGCGCAGAAAGAGAGAGAGAAAGAGCGCAGAGAGAGAGAAAGAAAGAGCGCAGAGAGAGAAAGAGAGAGCGCAGAGAGAGAGAGCGCAGAGAGAAAGAAAGAGCGCAGAGAGAAAGAAAGTGCGCAGAGAGAAAGAAAGAGCGCAGAGAGAAAGAGCGCAGAGAGAGAAAGAGAAAGAAAGAGCGCAGAGAGAGAAAGAGAAAGAAAGAGCGCAGAGAGAGAAAGAGAAAGAAAGAGCGCAGAGAGAGAGAGAGAAAGAGCGCAGAGAGAGAGAAAGAGAAAGAGCGCAGAGAGAGAGAGAAAGAGCGCAGAAAGAGAGAAAGAAAGAGCGCAGAAAGAGAGAAAGAAAGAGCGCAGAGAGAGAGAGCGCAGACAGAGAGAGAGCGCAGAGAGAGAGAGCGCAGAGAGAAAGAGAGAGAGAGCGCAGAGAGAGAAAGAGAGAGCGCAGAGAGAAAGAAAGAGCGCAGAGAGAGAGAGAAAGAGCGCAGAGAGAGAGAGAGAAAGAGCACAGAGAAAGAGAAAGAAAGAGCACAGAGAGAGAGAAAGAGCGCAGAGAGAGAGAGAAAGAGCGCAGAGAGAGAGAGCGCAGACAGAGAGAGAGCGCAGAGAGAGAGAGCGCAGAGAGAAAGAGAGAGAGAGCGCAGAGAGAGAAAGAGAGAGCGCAGAGAGAAAGAAAGAGCGCAGAGAATAAAAGAGCGCAGAGAGAGAGAGAGGAAGAAAGAGCGCAGACAGAGAAAGAAAGAGCGCAGACAGAGAAAGAAAGAGCGCAGAGAGAGAGAGAGCACAGAGAGAGAAAGAGCGCAGAGAGAGAAAAAGAGCGCAGAGAGAGAAAGAGCGCAGAGAGAGAAAGAGCGCAGAGAGAGAAAGAGCGCAGAGAGAGAAAGAGCGCAGAGAGAGAGAAAGAGCGCAGAGAGAGAGAAAGAAAGAGCGCAAAGAGAGAAAAAAAGAGTGCAAAGAGAGAAAAAAAGAGCGCAGCGAGAAAGAAAGAGTGCAGCGAGAAAGAAAGAGTGCAGAGAGAAAGAAAGAGCGCAGAGAGAGAGATCGCAGAGAGAGAAAGAGAAAGAAAGAGCACAGAAAGAGAGAGAGAAAGAGCACAGAGAGAGAGAAAGAAAGAGCGCAGAGAGAGAAAGAGAGAGCGCAGAGAGAAAGAAAGAGCGCAGAGAGAAAGAGCGCAGAGAGAGAGAAAGAAAGTGCGCAGAGAGAAAGAAAGAGCGCAGAGAGAAAGAGCGCAGAGAGAGAAAGAGAAAGAAAGAGCGCAGAGAGAGAAAGAGAAAGAAAGAGCACAGAGAGAGAAAGAGAAAGAAAGAGCACTGAGAGAGAGAGAGAAAGAGCGCAGAGAGAGAGAGAGAAAGAGCGCAGAGAGAGAGAGAGAAAGAGCGCAGAAAGAGAGAAAGAAAGAGCGCAGAAAGAGAGAAAGAAAGAGCGCAGAGAGAGAGAGCGCAGAGAGAAAGAAAGAGCACAGAGAGAGAGAAAGAGCGCAGAGAGAGAGAAAGAAAGTGCGCAGAGAGAAAGAAAGAGCGCAGAGAGAAAGAGCGCAGAGAGAGAAAGAGAAAGAAAGAGCGCAGAGAGAGAGAGAGAAAGAGCGCAGAGAGAGAGAAAGAGAAAGAAAGAGCGCAGAGAGAGAGAAAGAGCGCAGAGAGAGAGAAAGTAAGAGTGCAGAGAGAAAGAAAGAGCGCAGAGAGAGAGAAAGAAAGAGCGCAGATAGAGAAAGAGCGCAGAGAGAGAAAGAGCGCAGAGAGAGAGAAAGAGCGCAGAGAGAGAAAGAAAGAGCGCAGAGAGAGAAAGATAGAGCGCAGAGAGAGAGAAAGAAAGAGCGCAGAGAGAGAGCGCAGAGAGAGAGAGAGCGCAGAGAGAGAAAGAAAGAGCGCAGAGAGAGAAAGAAAGAGCGCAGAGAAAGAAAGAGCGCAGAGAGAGAGAAAGAAAGAGCGCAGAGAGAGAAAGAAAGAGCGCAAAGAGAGAAAAAAAGAGCGCAAAGAGAGAAAAAAAGAGCGCAAAGAGAAAGAAAGAGCATAGAGAGAGAGAGCGCAGAGAGAGAAAGAGAAAGAAAGAGCGCAGAGAGAGAAAGAGAAAGAAAGAGCGCAGAGAGAGAGAGAGAGAGCGCAGAGAGAGAGAGAGAAAGAGTGCAGAGATAGAGAAAGAAAGAGCGCAGAGAGAGAAATAAAGAGCGCAGAGAGAGAGAGCGCAGAGAGAAAGAAAGAGCGCAGAGAGAGAGAAAGAGCGCAGAGAGAGAAAAAGAAAGTGCGCAGAGAGAAAGAAAGAGCGCAGAGAGAAAGAGCGCAGAGAGAGAAAGAGAAAGAAAGAGCGCAGAGAGAGAGAAAGAGCGCAGAGAGAGAGAGAGAGAAAGAGCGCAGAGAAAGAGAAAGAAAGAGCGCAGAGAGAGAGCGCAGAGAGAGAGAAAGAAAGAGTGCAGAGAGAAAAAAAGAGCGCAGAGAGAAAGAAAGAAAGAGCGCAGAGAGAGAGAAAGAAAGAGCGCAGAGAGAGAAAGAGCGCAGAGAGAGAAAGAGCGCAGAGAGAGAAAGAAAGAGCGCAGAGAGAGAAAGAAAGAGCGCAGAGAGAGAAAGAAAGAGCGCAGAGAGAGAGGAAGAAAGAGCGCAGAGAGAGAGCGCAGAGAGAGAGAGCGCAGAGAGAGAAATAAAGAGCGCAGAGAGAGAAAGAAAGAGCGCAGAGAGAGAAAGAAAGAGCGCAAAAAGAGAAAAAAAGAGCGCAAAGAGAGAAAAAAAGAGCGCAGAGAGAAAGAAAGAGCGCAGAGAGAAAGAAAGAGCGCAGAGAGAAAGAAAGAGAGCAGAGAGAAAGAGCGCAGAGAGAGAAAGAGAAAGAAAGAGCGCAGAGAGAGAAAGAGAAAGAAAGAGCGCAGAGAGAGAGAAAGAGCGCAGAGAGAGAGAAAGAAAGTGCGCAGAGAGAAAGAAAGAGCGCAGAGAGAGAGAAAAAAAGTGCGCAGAGAGAAAGAAAGAACGCAGAGAGAAAGAGCGCAGAGAGAGAAAGAGAAAGAAAGAGCGCATAGAGAGAAAGAGAAAGAAAGAGCGCAGAGAGAGAGAGAGAGAGAGAGAGCGCAGAGAGAGAGAAAGAAAGAGCACAGAGAGAGAAAGAAAGAGCGCAGAGAGAGAGAGCGCAGAGAGAAAGAAAGAGCGCAGAGAGAGAGAAAGAGCGCAGAGAGAGAAAGAAAGTGCGCAGAGAGAAAGAAAGAGCGCAGAGAGAGCGCAGAGAGAGAAAGAGAAAGAAAGAGCGCAGAGAGAGAGAGAGAAAGAGCGCAGAGAGAGAGAGAGAGAAAGAGCGCAGAGAGAGAGAAAGAGAAAGAAAGAGCGCAGAGAGAGAGAAAGAGCGCAGAGAGAGAGAAAGAAAGAGCGCAGAGAGAGAGAAAGTAAGAGTGCAGAGAGAAAGAAAGAGCGCAGAGAGAAAGAAAGAAAGAGCGCAGAGAGAGAGAGAGAAAGAAAAAGCGCAGAGAAAGAAAGAGCGCAGAGAGAGGAAGAAAGAGCGCAGAGAGAGAGAGAAAGAAAGAGCGCAGAGAGAGAGAGAGCGCAGAGAGAGAGCGCAGAGAGAGAGAGCGCAGAGAGAGAGCGCAGAGAGAGAGAGAGCGCAGAGAGAGAGAGAGTGCAGAGAGAGAGAGAGTGCAGAGAGAGAGAGAGAGTGCAGAGAGAGAGAGAGAGAAAGAGCGCAGAGAGAAAGAAAGAGCGCAGAGAGAGAGAAAGAAAGTGCGCAGAGAGAAAGAAAGAACGCAGAGAGAAAGAGCGCAGAGAGAGAAAGAGAAAGAAAGAGCGCATAGAGAGAAAGAGAAAGAAAGAGCGCAGAGAGAGAGAGAGAGAGAGAGAGAGCGCAGAGAGAGAGAAAGAAAGAGCACAGAGAGAGAAAGAAAGAGCGCAGAGAGAGAGAGCGCAGAGAGAAAGAAAGAGAGCAGAGAGAGAGAAAGAGCGCAGAGAGAGAGAAAGAAAGTGCGCAGAGAGAAAGAAAGAGCGCAGAGAGAGAGCGCAGAGAGAGAAAGAGAAAGAAAGAGCGCAGAGAGAGAGAGAGAAAGAGCGCAGAGAGAGAGAGAGAAAGAGCGCAGAGAGAGAGAAAGAGAAAGAAAGAGCGCAGAGAGAGAGAAAGAGCGCAGAGAGAGAGAAAGAGCGCAGAGAGAGAGAAAGAAAGAGCGCAGAGAGAGAGAAAGTAAGAGTGCAGAGAGAAAGAAAGAGCGCAGAGAGAAAGAAAGAAAGAGCGCAGAGAGAGAGAGAGAAAGAAAAAGCGCAGAGAAAGAAAGAGCGCAGAGAGAGGAAGAAAGAGCGCATAGAGAGAGAGAAAGAAAGAGCGCAGAGAGAGGGAGCGCAGAGAGAGAGCGCAGAGAGAGAGAGCGCAGAGAGAGAGCGCAGAGAGAGAGAGCGCAGAGAGAGAGAGAGTGCAGAGAGAGAGAGAGTGCAGAGAGAGAGAGAGTGCAGAGAGAGAGAGAGAGAAAGAGCGCAGAGAGAAAGAAAGAGCGCAGAGAGAAAGAAAGAGAGAGAGAAAGAGAGCAGAGAGAAAGAAAGAGCGCAGAGAGAAAGAAAGAGCGCAGAGAGAAAGAAAGAGCGCAGAGAGAAAGAAAGAGCGCAGAGAGAAAGAAAGAGCGCAGAGAGAGAGAAAGAAAGAGCGCAGAGAGAGAGAAAGAAAGAGCGCAGAGAGTGAAAGAAAGAGCGCAGAGAGAGAGAGAAAGAGCGCAGCGAGAGAGAGAGAGCGCAGAGAGAGAGAAAGAAAGAGCGCAGAGAGAGAGAGAAAGAAAGAGCGCAGAGAGAGAAAGAAAGAGTGCAAAGAGAGAGAAAGAGCGCAGAGAGAGAGAAAGAACGCAGAGAGAGAGAAAGAGCTCAGAGAGAGAGAAAGAGCGCAGAGAGAGAAAGAGCGCAGAGAGAGAAAGAGCGCAGAGAGAAAGAAAGAGCGCAGAGAGAGAGAGAGCGCAGAGAGAGAGAAAAAAAGAGCGCAGAGAGAGAGAAAAAAAGAGCGCAGAGAGAGAGAAAAAAAGAGCGCAGAGAGAGAGAAAGTAAGAGTGCAGAGAGAAAGAAAGAGCGCAGAGAGAAAGAAAGAAAGAGCGCAGAGAGAGAGAGAGAAAGAAAAAGCGCAGAGAAAGAAAGAGCGCAGAGAGAGGAAGAAAGAGCGCATAGAGAGAGAGAAAGAAAGAGCGCAGAGAGAGAGAGAGAAAGAGCGCAGAGAGAGAGAAAGAGAAAGAAAGAGCGCAGAGAGAGAGAAAGAGCGCAGAGAGAGAGAAAGAGCGCAGAGAGAGAGAAAGAAAGAGCGCAGAGAGAGAGAAAGTAAGAGTGCAGAGAGAAAGAAAGAGCGCAGAGAGAAAGGAAGAAAGAGCGCAGAGAGAGAGAGAGAAAGAAAAAGCGCAGAGAAAGAAAGAGCGCAGAGAGAGGAAGAAAGAGCGCATAGAGAGAGAGAAAGAAAGAGCGCAGAGAGAGGGAGCGCAGAGAGAGAGCGCAGAGAGAGAGAGCGCAGAGAGAAAGAAAGAAAGAGCGCAGAGAGAGAGAGAGAAAGAAAAAGCGCAGAGAAAGAAAGAGCGCAGAGAGAGAAAGAAAGAGCGCAGAGAGAGAAAGAAAGAGCGCAGAGAGAGAGAGCGCAGAGAGAAAGAAAGAGCGCAGAGAGAGAGAAAGAGCGCAGAGAGAGAGAAA
Source organism: Ascaphus truei (assembly GCF_040206685.1). Classification (NCBI taxonomy): domain Eukaryota; kingdom Metazoa; phylum Chordata; class Amphibia; order Anura; family Ascaphidae; genus Ascaphus; species Ascaphus truei. Next base: position 670,529 of record NW_027457167.1, on the reverse strand, counting down.
GAAAGTGCGCAGAGAGAAAGAAAGAGCGCAGAGAGAAAGAGCGCAGAGAGAGAAAGAGAAAGAAAGAGCGCAGAGAGAGAAAGAGAAAGAAAGAGCGCAGAGAGATAAAGAGAAAGAAAGAGCGCAGAGAGAGAGAGAGAAAGAGCGCAGAGAGAGAGAGAGAAAGAGCGCAGAGAGAGAGAAAGAAAGAGCGCAGAGAGAGAGCGCAGAGAGAAAGAAAGAGCGCAGAGAGAGAGAAAGAAAGAGCGCAGAGAGAGAGCGCATAGAGAGAGAGAGAGCGCAGAGAGAGAAATAAAGAGCGCAGAGAGAGAAAGAAAGAGCGCAGAGAAAGAAAGAGCGCAGAGAGAGCGAAAGAAAGAGCGCAGAGAGAGAAAGAAAGAGCGCAAAGAGAGAAAAAAAGAGTGCAAAGAGAGAAAAAAAGAGCGCAGCGAGAAAGAAAGAGCGCAGAGAGAGAGAGCGCAGAGAGAGAAAGAGAAAGAAAGAGCGCAGAAAGAGAGAGAGAAAGAGCGCAGAGAGAGAGAAAGAAAGAGCGCAGAGAGAAAGAAAGAGCGCAGAGAGAGAGAAAGTAAGAGTGCAGAGAGAAAGAAAGAGCGCAGAGAGAGAGAAAGAAAGAGCGCAGATAGAGAAAGAGCGCAGAGAGAGAAAGAGCGCAGAGAGAGAGAAAGAGCGCAGAGAGAGAAAGAAAGAGCGCAGAGAGAGAAAGATAGAGCGCAGAGAGAGAGAAAGAAAGAGCGCAGAGAGAGAGCGCAGAGAGAGAGAGAGCGCAGAGAGAGAAAGAAAGAGCGCAGAGAGAGAAAGAAAGAGCGCAGAGAAAGAAAGAGCGCAGAGAGAGAGAAAGAAAGAGCGCAGAGAGAGAAAGAAAGAGCGCAAAGAGAGAAAAAAAGAGCGCAAAGAGAGAAAAAAAGAGCGCAAAGAGAAAGAAAGAGCATAGAGAGAGAGAGCGCAGAGAGAGAAAGAGAAAGAAAGAGCGCAGAGAGAGAAAGAGAAAGAAAGAGCGCAGAGAGAGAGAGAGAGAGCGCAGAGAGAGAGAGAGAAAGAGTGCAGAGATAGAGAAAGAAAGAGCGCAGAGAGAGAAATAAAGAGCGCAGAGAGAGAGAGCGCAGAGAGAAAGAAAGAGCGCAGAGAGAGAGAAAGAGCGCAGAGAGAGAAAAAGAAAGTGCGCAGAGAGAAAGAAAGAGCGCAGAGAGAAAGAGCGCAGAGAGAGAAAGAGAAAGAAAGAGCGCAGAGAGAGAGAAAGAGCGCAGAGAGAGAGAGAGAGAAAGAGCGCAGAGAAAGAGAAAGAAAGAGCGCAGAGAGAGAGCGCAGAGAGAGAGAAAGAAAGAGTGCAGAGAGAAAAAAAGAGCGCAGAGAGAAAGAAAGAAAGAGCGCAGAGAGAGAGAAAGAAAGAGCGCAGAGAGAGAAAGAGCGCAGAGAGAGAAAGAGCGCAGAGAGAGAAAGAAAGAGCGCAGAGAGAGAAAGAAAGAGCGCAGAGAGAGAAAGAAAGAGCGCAGAGAGAGAGGAAGAAAGAGCGCAGAGAGAGAGCGCAGAGAGAGAGAGCGCAGAGAGAGAAATAAAGAGCGCAGAGAGAGAAAGAAAGAGCGCAGAGAGAGAAAGAAAGAGCGCAAAAAGAGAGAAAAAGAGCGCAAAGAGAGAAAAAAAGAGCGCAGAGAGAAAGAAAGAGCGCAGAGAGAAAGAAAGAGCGCAGAGAGAAAGAAAGAGAGCAGAGAGAAAGAGCGCAGAGAGAGAAAGAGAAAGAAAGAGCGCAGAGAGAGAAAGAGAAAGAAAGAGCGCAGAGAGAGAGAAAGAGCGCAGAGAGAGAGAAAGAAAGTGCGCAGAGAGAAAGAAAGAGCGCAGAGAGAGAGAAAAAAAGTGCGCAGAGAGAAAGAAAGAACGCAGAGAGAAAGAGCGCAGAGAGAGAAAGAGAAAGAAAGAGCGCATAGAGAGAAAGAGAAAGAAAGAGCGCAGAGAGAGAGAGAGAGAGAGAGAGCGCAGAGAGAGAGAAAGAAAGAGCACAGAGAGAGAAAGAAAGAGCGCAGAGAGAGAGAGCGCAGAGAGAAAGAAAGAGCGCAGAGAGAGAGAAAGAGCGCAGAGAGAGAAAGAAAGTGCGCAGAGAGAAAGAAAGAGCGCAGAGAGAGCGCAGAGAGAGAAAGAGAAAGAAAGAGCGCAGAGAGAGAGAGAGAAAGAGCGCAGAGAGAGAGAGAGAGAAAGAGCGCAGAGAGAGAGAAAGAGAAAGAAAGAGCGCAGAGAGAGAGAAAGAGCGCAGAGAGAGAGAAAGAAAGAGCGCAGAGAGAGAGAAAGTAAGAGTGCAGAGAGAAAGAAAGAGCGCAGAGAGAAAGAAAGAAAGAGCGCAGAGAGAGAGAGAGAAAGAAAAAGCGCAGAGAAAGAAAGAGCGCAGAGAGAGGAAGAAAGAGCGCAGAGAGAGAGAGAAAGAAAGAGCGCAGAGAGAGAGAGAGCGCAGAGAGAGAGCGCAGAGAGAGAGAGCGCAGAGAGAGAGCGCAGAGAGAGAGAGAGCGCAGAGAGAGAGAGAGTGCAGAGAGAGAGAGAGTGCAGAGAGAGAGAGAGAGTGCAGAGAGAGAGAGAGAGAGAAAGAGCGCAGAGAGAAAGAAAGAGCGCAGAGAGAGAGAAAGAAAGTGCGCAGAGAGAAAGAAAGAACGCAGAGAGAAAGAGCGCAGAGAGAGAAAGAGAAAGAAAGAGCGCATAGAGAGAAAGAGAAAGAAAGAGCGCAGAGAGAGAGAGAGAGAGAGCGCAGAGAGAGAGAAAGAAAGAGCACAGAGAGAGAAAGAAAGAGCGCAGAGAGAGAGAGCGCAGAGAGAAAGAAAGAGAGCAGAGAGAGAGAAAGAGCGCAGAGAGAGAGAAAGAAAGTGCGCAGAGAGAAAGAAAGAGCGCAGAGAGAGAGCGCAGAGAGAGAAAGAGAAAGAAAGAGCGCAGAGAGAGAGAGAGAAAGAGCGCAGAGAGAGAGAGAGAAAGAGCGCAGAGAGAGAGAAAGAGAAAGAAAGAGCGCAGAGAGAGAGAAAGAGCGCAGAGAGAGAGAAAGAGCGCAGAGAGAGAGAAAGAAAGAGCGCAGAGAGAGAGAAAGTAAGAGTGCAGAGAGAAAGAAAGAGCGCAGAGAGAAAGAAAGAAAGAGCGCAGAGAGAGAGAGAGAAAGAAAAAGCGCAGAGAAAGAAAGAGCGCAGAGAGAGGAAGAAAGAGCGCATAGAGAGAGAGAAAGAAAGAGCGCAGAGAGAGGGAGCGCAGAGAGAGAGCGCAGAGAGAGAGAGCGCAGAGAGAGAGCGCAGAGAGAGAGAGCGCAGAGAGAGAGAGAGTGCAGAGAGAGAGAGAGTGCAGAGAGAGAGAGAGTGCAGAGAGAGAGAGAGAGAAAGAGCGCAGAGAGAAAGAAAGAGCGCAGAGAGAAAGAAAGAGAGAGAGAAAGAGAGCAGAGAGAAAGAAAGAGCGCAGAGAGAAAGAAAGAGCGCAGAGAGAAAGAAAGAGCGCAGAGAGAAAGAAAGAGCGCAGAGAGAAAGAAAGAGCGCAGAGAGAGAGAAAGAAAGAGCGCAGAGAGAGAGAAAGAAAGAGCGCAGAGAGTGAAAGAAAGAGCGCAGAGAGAGAGAGAAAGAGCGCAGCGAGAGAGAGAGAGCGCAGAGAGAGAGAAAGAAAGAGCGCAGAGAGAGAGAGAAAGAAAGAGCGCAGAGAGAGAAAGAAAGAGTGCAAAGAGAGAGAAAGAGCGCAGAGAGAGAGAAAGAACGCAGAGAGAGAGAAAGAGCTCAGAGAGAGAGAAAGAGCGCAGAGAGAGAAAGAGCGCAGAGAGAGAAAGAGCGCAGAGAGAAAGAAAGAGCGCAGAGAGAGAGAGAGCGCAGAGAGAGAGAAAAAAAGAGCGCAGAGAGAGAGAAAAAAAGAGCGCAGAGAGAGAGAAAAAAAGAGCGCAGAGAGAGAGAAAGTAAGAGTGCAGAGAGAAAGAAAGAGCGCAGAGAGAAAGAAAGAAAGAGCGCAGAGAGAGAGAGAGAAAGAAAAAGCGCAGAGAAAGAAAGAGCGCAGAGAGAGGAAGAAAGAGCGCATAGAGAGAGAGAAAGAAAGAGCGCAGAGAGAGAGAGAGAAAGAGCGCAGAGAGAGAGAAAGAGAAAGAAAGAGCGCAGAGAGAGAGAAAGAGCGCAGAGAGAGAGAAAGAGCGCAGAGAGAGAGAAAGAAAGAGCGCAGAGAGAGAGAAAGTAAGAGTGCAGAGAGAAAGAAAGAGCGCAGAGAGAAAGAAAGAAAGAGCGCAGAGAGAGAGAGAGAAAGAAAAAGCGCAGAGAAAGAAAGAGCGCAGAGAGAGGAAGAAAGAGCGCATAGAGAGAGAGAAAGAAAGAGCGCAGAGAGAGGGAGCGCAGAGAGAGAGCGCAGAGAGAGAGAGCGCAGAGAGAAAGAAAGAAAGAGCGCAGAGAGAGAGAGAGAAAGAAAAAGCGCAGAGAAAGAAAGAGCGCAGAGAGAGAAAGAAAGAGCGCAGAGAGAGAAAGAAAGAGCGCAGAGAGAGAGAGCGCAGAGAGAAAGAAAGAGCGCAGAGAGAGAGAAAGAGCGCAGAGAGAGAGAAAGAAAGTGCGCAGAGAGAAAGAAAGAGCGCAGAGAGAAAGAGCGCAGAGAGAGAAAGAGAAAGAAAGAGCGCAGAGAGAGAAAGAGAAAGAAAGAGCGCAGAGAGATAAAGAGAAAGAAAGAGCGCAGAGAGAGAGAGAGAAAGAGCGCAGAGAGAGAGAGAGAAAGAGCGCAGAGAGAGAGAAAGAAAGAGCGCAGAGAGAGAGCGCAGAGAGAAAGAAAGAGCGCAGAGAGAGAGAAAGAAAGAGCGCAGAGAGAGAGCGCATAGAGAGAGAGAGAGCGCAGAGAGAGAAATAAAGAGCGCAGAGAGAGAAAGAAAGAGCGCAGAGAAAGAAAGAGCGCAGAGAGAGCGAAAGAAAGAGCGCAGAGAGAGAAAGAAAGAGCGCAAAGAGAGAAAAAAAGAGTGCAAAGAGAGAAAAAAAGAGCGCAGCGAGAAAGAAAGAGCGCAGAGAGAGAGAGCGCAGAGAGAGAAAGAGAAAGAAAGAGCGCAGAAAGAGAGAGAGAAAGAGCGCAGAGAGAGAGAAAGAAAGAGCGCAGAGAGAAAGAAAGAGCGCAGAGAGAAAGAAAGTGCGCAGAGAGAAAGAAAGAGCGCAGAGAGAAAGAGCGCAGAGAGAGAAAGAGAAAGAAAGAGCGCAGAGAGAGAAAGAGAAAGAAAGAGCGCAGAGAGAGAAAGAGAAAGAAAGAGCGCAGAGAGAGAGAGAGAAAGAGCGCAGAGAGAGAGAGAGAGAAAGAGCGCAGAGAGAGAGAGAAAGAGCGCAGAAAGAGAGAAAGAAAGAGCGCAGAAAGAGAGAAAGAAAGAGCGCAGAGAGAGAGAGCGCAGACAGAGAGAGAGCGCAGAGAGAGAGAGCGCAGAGAGAAAGAGAGAGAGAGCGCAGAGAGAGAAAGAGAGAGCGCAGAGAGAAAGAAAGAGCGCAGAGAGAGAGAGAAAGAGCGCAGAGAGAGAGAGAGAAAGAGCGCAGAGAGAGAGAGAGAAAGAGCACAGAGAAAGAGAAAGAAAGAGCACAGAGAGAGAGAAAGAGCGCAGAGAGAGAGAGAAAGAGCGCAGAGAGAGAGAGCGCAGACAGAGAAAGAGAAAGAAAGAGCGCAGAAAGAGAGAGAGAAAGAGCGCAGAGAGAGAGAAAGAAAGAGCGCAGAGAGAGAAAGAGAGAGCGCAGAGAGAGAGAGCGCAGAGAGAAAGAAAGAGCGCAGAGAGAAAGAAAGTGCGCAGAGAGAAAGAAAGAGCGCAGAGAGAAAGAGCGCAGAGAGAGAAAGAGAAAGAAAGAGCGCAGAGAGAGAAAGAGAAAGAAAGAGCGCAGAGAGAGAAAGAGAAAGAAAGAGCGCAGAGAGAGAGAGAGAAAGAGCGCAGAGAGAGAGAGAGAGAAAGAGCGCAGAGAGAGAGAGAAAGAGAGCGCAGAGAGAGAAAGAGAGAGCGCAGAGAGAAAGAAAGAGCGCAGAGAGAGAGAGAAAGAGCGCAGAGAGAGAGAGAGAAAGAGCGCAGAGAGAGAGAGAGAAAGAGCACAGAGAAAGAGAAAGAAAGAGCACAGAGAGAGAGAAAGAGCGCAGAGAGAGAGAGAAAGAGCGCAGAGAGAGAGAGCGCAGACAGAGAGAGAGCGCAGAGAGAGAGAGCGCAGAGAGAAAGAGAGAGAGAGCGCAGAGAGAGAAAGAGAGAGCGCAGAGAGAAAGAAAGAGCGCAGAGAATAAAAGAGCGCAGAGAGAGAGAGAGGAAGAAAGAGCGCAGACAGAGAAAGAAAGAGCGCAGACAGAGAAAGAAAGAGCGCAGAGAGAGAGAGAGCACAGAGAGAGAAAGAGCGCAGAGAGAGAAAAAGAGCGCAGAGAGAGAAAGAGCGCAGAGAGAGAAAGAGCGCAGAGAGAGAAAGAGCGCAGAGAGAGAAAGAGCGCAGAGAGAGAGAAAGAGCGCAGAGAGAGAGAAAGAAAGAGCGCAAAGAGAGAAAAAAAGAGTGCAAAGAGAGAAAAAAAGAGCGCAGCGAGAAAGAAAGAGTGCAGCGAGAAAGAAAGAGTGCAGAGAGAAAGAAAGAGCGCAGAGAGAGAGATCGCAGAGAGAGAAAGAGAAAGAAAGAGCACAGAAAGAGAGAGAGAAAGAGCACAGAGAGAGAGAAAGAAAGAGCGCAGAGAGAGAAAGAGAGAGCGCAGAGAGAAAGAAAGAGCGCAGAGAGAAAGAGCGCAGAGAGAGAGAAAGAAAGTGCGCAGAGAGAAAGAAAGAGCGCAGAGAGAAAGAGCGCAGAGAGAGAAAGAGAAAGAAAGAGCGCAGAGAGAGAAAGAGAAAGAAAGAGCACAGAGAGAGAAAGAGAAAGAAAGAGCACTGAGAGAGAGAGAGAAAGAGCGCAGAGAGAGAGAGAGAAAGAGCGCAGAGAGAGAGAGAGAAAGAGCGCAGAAAGAGAGAAAGAAAGAGCGCAGAAAGAGAGAAAGAAAGAGCGCAGAGAGAGAGAGCGCAGAGAGAAAGAAAGAGCACAGAGAGAGAGAAAGAGCGCAGAGAGAGAGAAAGAAAGTGCGCAGAGAGAAAGAAAGAGCGCAGAGAGAAAGAGCGCAGAGAGAGAAAGAGAAAGAAAGAGCGCAGAGAGAGAGAGAGAAAGAGCGCAGAGAGAGAGAAAGAGAAAGAAAGAGCGCAGAGAGAGAGAAAGAGCGCAGAGAGAGAGAAAGTAAGAGTGCAGAGAGAAAGAAAGAGCGCAGAGAGAGAGAAAGAAAGAGCGCAGATAGAGAAAGAGCGCAGAGAGAGAAAGAGCGCAGAGAGAGAGAAAGAGCGCAGAGAGAGAAAGAAAGAGCGCAGAGAGAGAAAGATAGAGCTCAGAGAGAGAGAAAGAAAGAGCGCAGAGAGAGAGCGCAGAGAGAGAGAGAGCGCAGAGAGAGAAAGAAAGAGCGCAGAGAGAGAAAGAAAGAGCGCAGAGAAAGAAAGAGCGCAGAGAGAGAGAAAGAAAGAGCGCAGAGAGAGAAAGAAAGAGCGCAAAGAGAGAAAAAAAGAGCGCAAAGAGAGAAAAAAAGAGCGCAAAGAGAAAGAAAGAGCATAGAGAGAGAGAGCGCAGAGAGAGAAAGAGAAAGAAAGAGCGCAGAGAGAGAAAGAGAAAGAAAGAGCGCAGAGAGAGAGAGAGAGAGCGCAGAGAGAGAGAGAGAAAGAGTGCAGAGATAGAGAAAGAAAGAGCGCAGAGAGAGAAATAAAGAGCGCAGAGAGAGAGAGCGCAGAGAGAAAGAAAGAGCGCAGAGAGAGAGAAAGAGCGCAGAGAGAGAAAAAGAAAGTGCGCAGAGAGAAAGAAAGAGCGCAGAGAGAAAGAGCGCAGAGAGAGAAAGAGAAAGAAAGAGCGCAGAGAGAGAGAAAGAGCGCAGAGAGAGAGAGAGAGAAAGAGCGCAGAGAAAGAGAAAGAAAGAGCGCAGAGAGAGAGCGCAGAGAGAGAGAAAGAAAGAGTGCAGAGAGAAAAAAAGAGCGCAGAGAGAAAGAAAGAAAGAGCGCAGAGAGAGAGAAAGAAAGAGCGCAGAGAGAGAAAGAGCGCAGAGAGAGAAAGAGCGCAGAGAGAGAAAGAAAGAGCGCAGAGAGAGAAAGAAAGAGCGCAGAGAGAGAAAGAAAGAGCGCAGAGAGAGAGGAAGAAAGAGCGCAGAGAGAGAGCGCAGAGAGAGAGAGCGCAGAGAGAGAAATAAAGAGCGCAGAGAGAGAAAGAAAGAGCGCAGAGAGAGAAAGAAAGAGCGCAAAAAGAGAAAAAAAGAGCGCAAAGAGAGAAAAAAAGAGCGCAGAGAGAAAGAAAGAGCGCAGAGAGAAAGAAAGAGCGCAGAGAGAAAGAAAGAGAGCAGAGAGAAAGAGCGCAGAGAGAGAAAGAGAAAGAAAGAGCGCAGAGAGAGAAAGAGAAAGAAAGAGCGCAGAGAGAGAGAAAGAGCGCAGAGAGAGAGAAAGAAAGTGCGCAGAGAGAAAGAAAGAGCGCAGAGAGAGAGAAAAAAAGTGCGCAGAGAGAAAGAAAGAACGCAGAGAGAAAGAGCGCAGAGAGAGAAAGAGAAAGAAAGAGCGCATAGAGAGAAAGAGAAAGAAAGAGCGCAGAGAGAGAGAGAGAGAGAGAGCGCAGAGAGAGAGAAAGAAAGAGCACAGAGAGAGAAAGAAAGAGCGCAGAGAGAGAGAGCGCAGAGAGAAAGAAAGAGCGCAGAGAGAGAGAAAGAGCGCAGAGAGAGAAAGAAAGAGCGCAGAGAGAAAGAAAGAGCGCAGAGAGAGCGCAGAGAGAGAAAGAGAAAGAAAGAGCGCAGAGAGAGAGAGAGAAAGAGCGCAGAGAGAGAGAGAGAGAAAGAGCGCAGAGAGAGAGAAAGAGAAAGAAAGAGCGCAGAGAGAGAGAAAGAGCGCAGAGAGAGAGAAAGAAAGAGCGCAGAGAGAGAGAAAGTAAGAGTGCAGAGAGAAAGAAAGAGCGCAGAGAGAAAGAAAGAAAGAGCGCAGAGAGAGAGAGAGAAAGAAAAAGCGCAGAGAAAGAAAGAGCGCAGAGAGAGGAAGAAAGAGCGCAGAGAGAGAGAGAAAGAAAGAGCGCAGAGAGAGAGAGAGCGCAGAGAGAGAGCGCAGAGAGAGAGAGCGCAGAGAGAGAGCGCAGAGAGAGAGAGAGCGCAGAGAGAGAGAGTGCAGAGAGAGAGAGAGTGCAGAGAGAGAGAGAGTGCAGAGAGAGAGAGAGAGAAAGAGCGCAGAGAGAAAGAAAGAGCGCAGAGAGAGAGAAAGAAAGTGCGCAGAGAGAAAGAAAGAACGCAGAGAGAAAGAGCGCAGAGAGAGAAAGAGAAAGAAAGAGCGCATAGAGAGAAAGAGAAAGAAAGAGCGCAGAGAGAGAGAGAGAGAGAGAGAGCGCAGAGAGAGAGAAAGAAAGAGCACAGAGAGAGAAAGAAAGAGCGCAGAGAGAGAGAGCGCAGAGAGAAAGAAAGAGAGCAGAGAGAGAGAAAGAGCGCAGAGAGAGAGAAAGAAAGTGCGCAGAGAGAAAGAAAGAGCGCAGAGAGAGAGCGCAGAGAGAGAAAGAGAAAGAAAGAGCGCAGAGAGAGAGAGAGAAAGAGCGCAGAGAGAGAGAGAGAGAAAGAGCGCAGAGAGAGAGAAAGAGAAAGAAAGAGCGCAGAGAGAGAGAAAGAGCGCAGAGAGAGAGAAAGAGCGCAGAGAGAGAGAAAGAAAGAGCGCAGAGAGAGAGAAAGTAAGAGTGCAGAGAGAAAGAAAGAGCGCAGAGAGAAAGAAAGAAAGAGCGCAGAGAGAGAGAGAGAAAGAAAAAGCGCAGAGAAAGAAAGAGCGCAGAGAGAGGAAGAAAGAGCGCATAGAGAGAGAGAAAGAAAGAGCGCAGAGAGAGGGAGCGCAGAGAGAGAGCGCAGAGAGAGAGAGCGCAGAGAGAGAGCGCAGAGAGAGAGAGCGCAGAGAGAGAGAGAGTGCAGAGAGAGAGAGAGTGCAGAGAGAGAGAGAGTGCAGAGAGAGAGAGAGAGAAAGAGCGCAGAGAGAAAGAAAGAGCGCAGAGAGAAAGAAAGAGAGAGAGAAAGAGAGCAGAGAGAAAGAAAGAGCGCAGAGAGAAAGAAAGAGCGCAGAGAGAAAGAAAGAGCGCAGAGAGAAAGAAAGAGCGCAGAGAGAAAGAAAGAGCGCAGAGAGAGAGAAAGAAAGAGCGCAGAGAGAGAGAAAGAAAGAGCGCAGAGAGAGAAAGAGAAAGAAAGAGCGCAGAGAGAGAGAGAGAAAGAGCGCAGAGAGAGAGAAAGAAAGAGCGCAGAGAGAGAAAGAGAGAGCGCAGAGAGAGAGAGCGCAGAGAGAAAGAAAGAGCGCAGAGAGAAAGAAAGTGCGCAGAGAGAAAGAAAGAGCGCAGAGAGAAAGAGCGCAGAGAGAGAAAGAGAAAGAAAGAGCGCAGAGAGAGAAAGAGAAAGAAAGAGCGCAGAGAGAGAAAGAGAAAGAAAGAGCGCAGAGAGAGAGAGAGAAAGAGCGCAGAGAGAGAGAGAGAGAAAGAGCGCAGAGAGAGAGAGAAAGAGCGCAGAAAGAGAGAAAGAAAGAGCGCAGAAAGAGAGAAAGAAAGAGCGCAGAGAGAGAGAGCGCAGACAGAGAGAGAGCGCAGAGAGAGAGAGCGCAGAGAGAAAGAGAGAGAGAGCGCAGAGAGAGAAAGAGAGAGCGCAGAGAGAAAGAAAGAGCGCAGAGAGAGAGAGAAAGAGCGCAGAGAGAGAGAGAGAAAGAGCGCAGAGAGAGAGAGAGAAAGAGCACAGAGAAAGAGAAAGAAAGAGCACAGAGAGAGAGAAAGAGCGCAGAGAGAGAGAGAAAGAGCGCAGAGAGAGAGAGCGCAGACAGAGAGAGAGCGCAGAGAGAGAGAGCGCAGAGAGAAAGAGAGAGAGAGCGCAGAGAGAGAAAGAGAGAGCGCAGAGAGAAAGAAAGAGCGCAGAGAATAAAAGAGCGCAGAGAGAGAGAGAGGAAGAAAGAGCGCAGACAGAGAAAGAAAGAGCGCAGACAGAGAAAGAAAGAGCGCAGAGAGAGAGAGAGCACAGAGAGAGAAAGAGCGCAGAGAGAGAAAAAGAGCGCAGAGAGAGAAAGAGCGCAGAGAGAGAAAGAGCGCAGAGAGAGAAAGAGCGCAGAGAGAGAAAGAGCGCAGAGAGAGAGAAAGAGCGCAGAGAGAGAGAAAGAAAGAGCGCAAAGAGAGAAAAAAAGAGTGCAAAGAGAGAAAAAAAGAGCGCAGCGAGAAAGAAAGAGTGCAGCGAGAAAGAAAGAGTGCAGAGAGAAAGAAAGAGCGCAGAGAGAGAGATCGCAGAGAGAGAAAGAGAAAGAAAGAGCACAGAAAGAGAGAGAGAAAGAGCACAGAGAGAGAGAAAGAAAGAGCGCAGAGAGAGAAAGAGAGAGCGCAGAGAGAAAGAAAGAGCGCAGAGAGAAAGAGCGCAGAGAGAGAGAAAGAAAGTGCGCAGAGAGAAAGAAAGAGCGCAGAGAGAAAGAGCGCAGAGAGAGAAAGAGAAAGAAAGAGCGCAGAGAGAGAAAGAGAAAGAAAGAGCACAGAGAGAGAAAGAGAAAGAAAGAGCACTGAGAGAGAGAGAGAAAGAGCGCAGAGAGAGAGAGAGAAAGAGCGCAGAGAGAGAGAGAGAAAGAGCGCAGAAAGAGAGAAAGAAAGAGCGCAGAAAGAGAGAAAGAAAGAGCGCAGAGAGAGAGAGCGCAGAGAGAAAGAAAGAGCACAGAGAGAGAGAAAGAGCGCAGAGAGAGAGAAAGAAAGTGCGCAGAGAGAAAGAAAGAGCGCAGAGAGAAAGAGCGCAGAGAGAGAAAGAGAAAGAAAGAGCGCAGAGAGAGAGAGAGAAAGAGCGCAGAGAGAGAGAAAGAGAAAGAAAGAGCGCAGAGAGAGAGAAAGAGCGCAGAGAGAGAGAAAGTAAGAGTGCAGAGAGAAAGAAAGAGCGCAGAGAGAGAGAAAGAAAGAGCGCAGATAGAGAAAGAGCGCAGAGAGAGAAAGAGCGCAGAGAGAGAGAAAGAGCGCAGAGAGAGAAAGAAAGAGCGCAGAGAGAGAAAGATAGAGCGCAGAGAGAGAGAAAGAAAGAGCGCAGAGAGAGAGCGCAGAGAGAGAGAGAGCGCAGAGAGAGAAAGAAAGAGCGCAGAGAGAGAAAGAAAGAGCGCAGAGAAAGAAAGAGCGCAGAGAGAGAGAAAGAAAGAGCGCAGAGAGAGAAAGAAAGAGCGCAAAGAGAGAAAAAAAGAGCGCAAAGAGAGAAAAAAAGAGCGCAAAGAGAAAGAAAGAGCATAGAGAGAGAGAGCGCAGAGAGAGAAAGAGAAAGAAAGAGCGCAGAGAGAGAAAGAGAAAGAAAGAGCGCAGAGAGAGAGAGAGAGAGCGCAGAGAGAGAGAGAGAAAGAGTGCAGAGATAGAGAAAGAAAGAGCGCAGAGAGAGAAATAAAGAGCGCAGAGAGAGAGAGCGCAGAGAGAAAGAAAGAGCGCAGAGAGAGAGAAAGAGCGCAGAGAGAGAAAAAGAAAGTGCGCAGAGAGAAAGAAAGAGCGCAGAGAGAAAGAGCGCAGAGAGAGAAAGAGAAAGAAAGAGCGCAGAGAGAGAGAAAGAGCGCAGAGAGAGAGAGAGAGAAAGAGCGCAGAGAAAGAGAAAGAAAGAGCGCAGAGAGAGAGCGCAGAGAGAGAGAAAGAAAGAGTGCAGAGAGAAAAAAAGAGCGCAGAGAGAAAGAAAGAAAGAGCGCAGAGAGAGAGAAAGAAAGAGCGCAGAGAGAGAAAGAGCGCAGAGAGAGAAAGAGCGCAGAGAGAGAAAGAAAGAGCGCAGAGAGAGAAAGAAAGAGCGCAGAGAGAGAAAGAAAGAGCGCAGAGAGAGAGGAAGAAAGAGCGCAGAGAGAGAGCGCAGAGAGAGAGAGCGCAGAGAGAGAAATAAAGAGCGCAGAGAGAGAAAGAAAGAGCGCAGAGAGAGAAAGAAAGAGCGCAAAAAGAGAAAAAAAGAGCGCAAAGAGAGAAAAAAAGAGCGCAGAGAGAAAGAAAGAGCGCAGAGAGAAAGAAAGAGCGCAGAGAGAAAGAAAGAGAGCAGAGAGAAAGAGCGCAGAGAGAGAAAGAGAAAGAAAGAGCGCAGAGAGAGAAAGAGAAAGAAAGAGCGCAGAGAGAGAGAAAGAGCGCAGAGAGAGAGAAAGAAAGTGCGCAGAGAGAAAGAAAGAGCGCAGAGAGAGAGAAAAAAAGTGCGCAGAGAGAAAGAAAGAACGCAGAGAGAAAGAGCGCAGAGAGAGAAAGAGAAAGAAAGAGCGCATAGAGAGAAAGAGAAAGAAAGAGCGCAGAGAGAGAGAGAGAGAGAGAGAGCGCAGAGAGAGAGAAAGAAAGAGCACAGAGAGAGAAAGAAAGAGCGCAGAGAGAGAGAGCGCAGAGAGAAAGAAAGAGCGCAGAGAGAGAGAAAGAGCGCAGAGAGAGAAAGAAAGTGCGCAGAGAGAAAGAAAGAGCGCAGAGAGAGCGCAGAGAGAGAAAGAGAAAGAAAGAGCGCAGAGAGAGAGAGAGAAAGAGCGCAGAGAGAGAGAGAGAGAAAGAGCGCAGAGAGAGAGAAAGAGAAAGAAAGAGCGCAGAGAGAGAGAAAGAGCGCAGAGAGAGAGAAAGAAAGAGCGCAGAGAGAGAGAAAGTAAGAGTGCAGAGAGAAAGAAAGAGCGCAGAGAGAAAGAAAGAAAGAGCGCAGAGAGAGAGAGAGAAAGAAAAAGCGCAGAGAAAGAAAGAGCGCAGAGAGAGGAAGAAAGAGCGCAGAGAGAGAGAGAAAGAAAGAGCGCAGAGAGAGAGAGAGCGCAGAGAGAGAGCGCAGAGAGAGAGAGCGCAGAGAGAGAGCGCAGAGAGAGAGAGAGCGCAGAGAGAGAGAGAGTGCAGAGAGAGAGAGAGTGCAGAGAGAGAGAGAGTGCAGAGAGAGAGAGAGAGAAAGAGCGCAGAGAGAAAGAAAGAGCGCAGAGAGAGAGAAAGAAAGTGCGCAGAGAGAAAGAAAGAACGCAGAGAGAAAGAGCGCAGAGAGAGAAAGAGAAAGAAAGAGCGCATAGAGAGAAAGAGAAAGAAAGAGCGCAGAGAGAGAGAGAGAGAGAGCGCAGAGAGAGAGAAAGAAAGAGCACAGAGAGAGAAAGAAAGAGCGCAGAGAGAGAGAGCGCAGAGAGAAAGAAAGAGAGCAGAGAGAGAGAAAGAGCGCAGAGAGAGAGAAAGAAAGTGCGCAGAGAGAAAGAAAGAGCGCAGAGAGAGAGCGCAGAGAGAGAAAGAGAAAGAAAGAGCGCAGAGAGAGAGAGAGAAAGAGCGCAGAGAGAGAGAGAGAAAGAGCGCAGAGAGAGAGAAAGAGAAAGAAAGAGCGCAGAGAGAGAGAAAGAGCGCAGAGAGAGAGAAAGAGCGCAGAGAGAGAGAAAGAAAGAGCGCAGAGAGAGAGAAAGTAAGAGTGCAGAGAGAAAGAAAGAGCGCAGAGAGAAAGAAAGAAAGAGCGCAGAGAGAGAGAGAGAAAGAAAAAGCGCAGAGAAAGAAAGAGCGCAGAGAGAGGAAGAAAGAGCGCATAGAGAGAGAGAAAGAAAGAGCGCAGAGAGAGGGAGCGCAGAGAGAGAGCGCAGAGAGAGAGAGCGCAGAGAGAGAGCGCAGAGAGAGAGAGCGCAGAGAGAGAGAGAGTGCAGAGAGAGAGAGAGTGCAGAGAGAGAGAGAGTGCAGAGAGAGAGAGAGAGAAAGAGCGCAGAGAGAAAGAAAGAGCGCAGAGAGAAAGAAAGAGAGAGAGAAAGAGAGCAGAGAGAAAGAAAGAGCGCAGAGAGAAAGAAAGAGCGCAGAGAGAAAGAAAGAGCGCAGAGAGAAAGAAAGAGCGCAGAGAGAAAGAAAGAGCGCAGAGAGAGAGAAAGAAAGAGCGCAGAGAGAGAGAAAGAAAGAGCGCAGAGAGTGAAAGAAAGAGCGCAGAGAGAGAGAGAAAGAGCGCAGCGAGAGAGAGAGAGCGCAGAGAGAGAGAAAGAAAGAGCGCAGAGAGAGAGAGAAAGAAAGAGCGCAGAGAGAGAAAGAAAGAGTGCAAAGAGAGAGAAAGAGCGCAGAGAGAGAGAAAGAACGCAGAGAGAGAGAAAGAGCTCAGAGAGAGAGAAAGAGCGCAGAGAGAGAAAGAGCGCAGAGAGAGAAAGAGCGCAGAGAGAAAGAAAGAGCGCAGAGAGAGAGAGAGCGCAGAGAGAGAGAAAAAAAGAGCGCAGAGAGAGAGAAAAAAAGAGCGCAGAGAGAGAGAAAAAAAGAGCGCAGAGAGAGAGAAAGTAAGAGTGCAGAGAGAAAGAAAGAGCGCAGAGAGAAAGAAAGAAAGAGCGCAGAGAGAGAGAGAGAAAGAAAAAGCGCAGAGAAAGAAAGAGCGCAGAGAGAGGAAGAAAGAGCGCATAGAGAGAGAGAAAGAAAGAGCGCAGAGAGAGAGAGAGAAAGAGCGCAGAGAGAGAGAAAGAGAAAGAAAGAGCGCAGAGAGAGAGAAAGAGCGCAGAGAGAGAGAAAGAGCGCAGAGAGAGAGAAAGAAAGAGCGCAGAGAGAGAGAAAGTAAGAGTGCAGAGAGAAAGAAAGAGCGCAGAGAGAAAGAAAGAAAGAGCGCAGAGAGAGAGAGAGAAAGAAAAAGCGCAGAGAAAGAAAGAGCGCAGAGAGAGGAAGAAAGAGCGCATAGAGAGAGAGAAAGAAAGAGCGCAGAGAGAGGGAGCGCAGAGAGAGAGCGCAGAGAGAGAGAGCGCAGAGAGAAAGAAAGAAAGAGCGCAGAGAGAGAGAGAGAAAGAAAAAGCGCAGAGAAAGAAAGAGCGCAGAGAGAGAAAGAAAGAGCGCAGAGAGAGAAAGAAAGAGCGCAGAGAGAGAGAGCGCAGAGAGAAAGAAAGAGCGCAGAGAGAGAGAAAGAGCGCAGAGAGAGAGAAAGAAAGTGCGCAGAGAGAAAGAAAGAGCGCAGAGAGAAAGAGCGCAGAGAGAGAAAGAGAAAGAAAGAGCGCAGAGAGAGAAAGAGAAAGAAAGAGCGCAGAGAGAGAGAAAGAAAGAGCGCAGAGAGAGAGCGCAGAGAGAAAGAAAGAGCGCAGAGAGAGAGAAAGAAAGAGCGCAGAGAGAGAGCGCATAGAGAGAGAGAGAGCGCAGAGAGAGAAATAAAGAGCGCAGAGAGAGAAAGAAAGAGCGCAGAGAAAGAAAGAGCGCAGAGAGAGCGAAAGAAAGAGCGCAGAGAGAGAAAGAAAGAGCGCAAAGAGAGAAAAAAAGAGTGCAAAGAGAGAAAAAAAGAGCGCAGCGAGAAAGAAAGAGCGCAGAGAGAGAGAGCGCAGAGAGAGAAAGAGAAAGAAAGAGCGCAGAAAGAGAGAGAGAAAGAGCGCAGAGAGAGAGAAAGAAAGAGCGCAGAGAGAAAGAAAGAGCGCAGAGAGAAAGAAAGTGCGCAGAGAGAAAGAAAGAGCGCAGAGAGAAAGAGCGCAGAGAGAGAAAGAGAAAGAAAGAGCGCAGAGAGAGAAAGAGAAAGAAAGAGCGCAGAGAGAGAAAGAGAAAGAAAGAGCGCAGAGAGAGAGAGAGAAAGAGCGCAGAGAGAGAGAGAGAGAAAGAGCGCAGAGAGAGAGAGAAAGAGCGCAGAAAGAGAGAAAGAAAGAGCGCAGAAAGAGAGAAAGAAAGAGCGCAGAGAGAGAGAGCGCAGACAGAGAGAGAGCGCAGAGAGAGAGAGCGCAGAGAGAAAGAGAGAGAGAGCGCAGAGAGAGAAAGAGAGAGCGCAGAGAGAAAGAAAGAGCGCAGAGAGAGAGAGAAAGAGCGCAGAGAGAGAGAGAGAAAGAGCGCAGAGAGAGAGAGAGAAAGAGCACAGAGAAAGAGAAAGAAAGAGCACAGAGAGAGAGAAAGAGCGCAGAGAGAGAGAGAAAGAGCGCAGAGAGAGAGAGCGCAGACAGAGAAAGAGAAAGAAAGAGCGCAGAAAGAGAGAGAGAAAGAGCGCAGAGAGAGAGAAAGAAAGAGCGCAGAGAGAGAAAGAGAGAGCGCAGAGAGAGAGAGCGCAGAGAGAAAGAAAGAGCGCAGAGAGAAAGAAAGTGCGCAGAGAGAAAGAAAGAGCGCAGAGAGAAAGAGCGCAGAGAGAGAAAGAGAAAGAAAGAGCGCAGAGAGAGAAAGAGAAAGAAAGAGCGCAGAGAGAGAAAGAGAAAGAAAGAGCGCAGAGAGAGAGAGAGAAAGAGCGCAGAGAGAGAGAGAGAGAAAGAGCGCAGAGAGAGAGAGAAAGAGAGCGCAGAGAGAGAAAGAGAGAGCGCAGAGAGAAAGAAAGAGCGCAGAGAGAGAGAGAAAGAGCGCAGAGAGAGAGAGAGAAAGAGCGCAGAGAGAGAGAGAGAAAGAGCACAGAGAAAGAGAAAGAAAGAGCACAGAGAGAGAGAAAGAGCGCAGAGAGAGAGAGAAAGAGCGCAGAGAGAGAGAGCGCAGACAGAGAGAGAGCGCAGAGAGAGAGAGCGCAGAGAGAAAGAGAGAGAGAGCGCAGAGAGAGAAAGAGAGAGCGCAGAGAGAAAGAAAGAGCGCAGAGAATAAAAGAGCGCAGAGAGAGAGAGAGGAAGAAAGAGCGCAGACAGAGAAAGAAAGAGCGCAGACAGAGAAAGAAAGAGCGCAGAGAGAGAGAGAGCACAGAGAGAGAAAGAGCGCAGAGAGAGAAAAAGAGCGCAGAGAGAGAAAGAGCGCAGAGAGAGAAAGAGCGCAGAGAGAGAAAGAGCGCAGAGAGAGAAAGAGCGCAGAGAGAGAGAAAGAGCGCAGAGAGAGAGAAAGAAAGAGCGCAAAGAGAGAAAAAAAGAGTGCAAAGAGAGAAAAAAAGAGCGCAGCGAGAAAGAAAGAGTGCAGCGAGAAAGAAAGAGTGCAGAGAGAAAGAAAGAGCGCAGAGAGAGAGATCGCAGAGAGAGAAAGAGAAAGAAAGAGCACAGAAAGAGAGAGAGAAAGAGCACAGAGAGAGAGAAAGAAAGAGCGCAGAGAGAGAAAGAGAAAGAAAGAGCACAGAGAGAGAAAGAGAAAGAAAGAGCACTGAGAGAGAGAGAGAAAGAGCGCAGAGAGAGAGAGAGAAAGAGCGCAGAGAGAGAGAGAGAAAGAGCGCAGAAAGAGAGAAAGAAAGAGCGCAGAAAGAGAGAAAGAAAGAGCGCAGAGAGAGAGAGCGCAGAGAGAAAGAAAGAGCACAGAGAGAGAGAAAGAGCGCAGAGAGAGAGAAAGAAAGTGCGCAGAGAGAAAGAAAGAGCGCAGAGAGAAAGAGCGCAGAGAGAGAAAGAGAAAGAAAGAGCGCAGAGAGAGAGAGAGAAAGAGCGCAGAGAGAGAGAAAGAGAAAGAAAGAGCGCAGAGAGAGAGAAAGAGCGCAGAGAGAGAGAAAGTAAGAGTGCAGAGAGAAAGAAAGAGCGCAGAGAGAGAGAAAGAAAGAGCGCAGATAGAGAAAGAGCGCAGAGAGAGAAAGAGCGCAGAGAGAGAGAAAGAGCGCAGAGAGAGAAAGAAAGAGCGCAGAGAGAGAAAGATAGAGCTCAGAGAGAGAGAAAGAAAGAGCGCAGAGAGAGAGCGCAGAGAGAGAGAGAGCGCAGAGAGAGAAAGAAAGAGCGCAGAGAGAGAAAGAAAGAGCGCAGAGAAAGAAAGAGCGCAGAGAGAGAGAAAGAAAGAGCGCAGAGAGAGAAAGAAAGAGCGCAAAGAGAGAAAAAAAGAGCGCAAAGAGAGAAAAAAAGAGCGCAAAGAGAAAGAAAGAGCATAGAGAGAGAGAGCGCAGAGAGAGAAAGAGAAAGAAAGAGCGCAGAGAGAGAAAGAGAAAGAAAGAGCGCAGAGAGAGAGAGAGAGAGCGCAGAGAGAGAGAGAGAAAGAGTGCAGAGATAGAGAAAGAAAGAGCGCAGAGAGAGAAATAAAGAGCGCAGAGAGAGAGAGCGCAGAGAGAAAGAAAGAGCGCAGAGAGAGAGAAAGAGCGCAGAGAGAGAAAAAGAAAGTGCGCAGAGAGAAAGAAAGAGCGCAGAGAGAAAGAGCGCAGAGAGAGAAAGAGAAAGAAAGAGCGCAGAGAGAGAGAAAGAGCGCAGAGAGAGAGAGAGAGAAAGAGCGCAGAGAAAGAGAAAGAAAGAGCGCAGAGAGAGAGCGCAGAGAGAGAGAAAGAAAGAGTGCAGAGAGAAAAAAAGAGCGCAGAGAGAAAGAAAGAAAGAGCGCAGAGAGAGAGAAAGAAAGAGCGCAGAGAGAGAAAGAGCGCAGAGAGAGAAAGAGCGCAGAGAGAGAAAGAAAGAGCGCAGAGAGAGAAAGAAAGAGCGCAGAGAGAGAAAGAAAGAGCGCAGAGAGAGAGGAAGAAAGAGCGCAGAGAGAGAGCGCAGAGAGAGAGAGCGCAGAGAGAGAAATAAAGAGCGCAGAGAGAGAAAGAAAGAGCGCAGAGAGAGAAAGAAAGAGCGCAAAAAGAGAAAAAAAGAGCGCAAAGAGAGAAAAAAAGAGCGCAGAGAGAAAGAAAGAGCGCAGAGAGAAAGAAAGAGCGCAGAGAGAAAGAAAGAGAGCAGAGAGAAAGAGCGCAGAGAGAGAAAGAGAAAGAAAGAGCGCAGAGAGAGAAAGAGAAAGAAAGAGCGCAGAGAGAGAGAAAGAGCGCAGAGAGAGAGAAAGAAAGTGCGCAGAGAGAAAGAAAGAGCGCAGAGAGAGAGAAAAAAAGTGCGCAGAGAGAAAGAAAGAACGCAGAGAGAAAGAGCGCAGAGAGAGAAAGAGAAAGAAAGAGCGCATAGAGAGAAAGAGAAAGAAAGAGCGCAGAGAGAGAGAGAGAGAGAGAGCGCAGAGAGAGAGAAAGAAAGAGCACAGAGAGAGAAAGAAAGAGCGCAGAGAGAGAGAGCGCAGAGAGAAAGAAAGAGCGCAGAGAGAGAGAAAGAGCGCAGAGAGAGAAAGAAAGTGCGCAGAGAGAAAGAAAGAGCGCAGAGAGAGCGCAGAGAGAGAAAGAGAAAGAAAGAGCGCAGAGAGAGAGAGAGAAAGAGCGCAGAGAGAGAGAGAGAGAAAGAGCGCAGAGAGAGAGAAAGAGAAAGAAAGAGCGCAGAGAGAGAGAAAGAGCGCAGAGAGAGAGTAAGAAAGAGCGCAGAGAGAGAGAAAGTAAGAGTGCAGAGAGAAAGAAAGAGCGCAGAGAGAAAGAAAGAAAGAGCGCAGAGAGAGAGAGAGAAAGAAAAAGCGCAGAGAAAGAAAGAGCGCAGAGAGAGGAAGAAAGAGCGCAGAGAGAGAGAGAAAGAAAGAGCGCAGAGAGAGAGAGAGCGCAGAGAGAGAGCGCAGAGAGAGAGAGCGCAGAGAGAGAGCGCAGAGAGAGAGAGAGCGCAGAGAGAGAGAGAGTGCAGAGAGAGAGAGAGTGCAGAGAGAGAGAGAGTGCAGAGAGAGAGTGAGAGAAAGAGCGCAGAGAGAAAGAAAGAGCGCAGAGAGAGAGAAAGAAAGTGCGCAGAGAGAAAGAAAGAACGCAGAGAGAAAGAGCGCAGAGAGAGAAAGAGAAAGAAAGAGCGCATAGAGAGAAAGAGAAAGAAAGAGCGCAGAGAGAGAGAGAGAGAGAGAGAGCGCAGAGAGAGAGAAAGAAAGAGCACAGAGAGAGAAAGAAAGAGCGCAGAGAGAGAGAGCGCAGAGAGAAAGAAAGAGAGCAGAGAGAGAGAAAGAGCGCAGAGAGAGAGAAAGAAAGTGCGCAGAGAGAAAGAAAGAGCGCAGAGAGAGAGCGCAGAGAGAGAAAGAGAAAGAAAGAGCGCAGAGAGAGAGAGAGAAAGAGCGCAGAGAGAGAGAGAGAAAGAGCGCAGAGAGAGAGAAAGAGAAAGAAAGAGCGCAGAGAGAGAGAAAGAGCGCAGAGAGAGAGAAAGAGCGCAGAGAGAGAGAAAGAAAGAGCGCAGAGAGAGAGAAAGTAAGAGTGCAGAGAGAAAGAAAGAGCGCAGAGAGAAAGAAAGAAAGAGCGCAGAGAGAGAGAGAGAAAGAAAAAGCGCAGAGAAAGAAAGAGCGCAGAGAGAGGAAGAAAGAGCGCATAGAGAGAGAGAAAGAAAGAGCGCAGAGAGAGGGAGCGCAGAGAGAGAGCGCAGAGAGAGAGAGCGCAGAGAGAGAGCGCAGAGAGAGAGAGCGCAGAGAGAGAGAGAGTGCAGAGAGAGAGAGAGTGCAGAGAGAGAGAGAGTGCAGAGAGAGAGAGAGAGAAAGAGCGCAGAGAGAAAGAAAGAGCGCAGAGAGAAAGAAAGAGAGAGAGAAAGAAAGAAAGAGCGCAGAGAGAAAGAAAGAGAGAGAGAAAGAGAGCAGAGAGAAAGAAAGAGCGCAGAGAGAAAGAAAGAGCGCAGAGAGAAAGAAAGAGCGCAGAGAGAAAGAAAGAGCGCAGAGAGAAAGAAAGAGCGCAGAGAGAGAGAAAGAAAGAGCGCAGAGAGAGAGAAAGAAAGAGCGCAGAGAGTGAAAGAAAGAGCGCAGAGAGAGAGAGAAAGAGCGCAGCGAGAGAGAGAGAGCGCAGAGAGAGAGAAAGAAAGAGCGCAGAGAGAGAGAGAAAGAAAGAGCGCAGAGAGAGAAAGAAAGAGTGCAAAGAGAGAGAAAGAGCGCAGAGAGAGAGAAAGAACGCAGAGAGAGAGAAAGAGCGCAGAGAGAGAGAAAGAGCGCAGAGAGAGAAAGAGCGCAGAGAGAAAGAAAGAGCGCAGAGAGAGAGAGAGCGCAGAGAGAGAGAAAAAAAGAGCGCAGAGAGAGAGAAAAAAAGAGCGCAGAGAGAGAGAAAAAAAGAGCGCAGAGAGAGAGAAAGAAAAAGCGCAGAGAGAGAAAGAAAGAGCGCAGAGAGAGAGAGAAAGAGCGCAGAGAGTGAGAAAGAAAGAGTGCAGAGAGAAAGAAAGAGCGCAGAGAGAAAGAAAGAAAGAGCGCAGAGAGAGAGAAAGAAAGAGCGCAGAGAGAGAGAGCGCAGAGAGAGAGAGCACAGAGAGAGAAAGAGCGCAGAGAGAGAAAGAGCGCAGAGAGAGAAAGAGCGCAGAGAGAGAGAAAGAGCGCAGAGAGAGAGAAAGAGCGCAGAGAGAGAAAGAAAGAGCGCAGAGAGAGAAAGAAAGAGCGCAGAGAGAGAGAAAGAAAGAGCGCAGAGAGAGAGCGCAGAGAGAGAGAGAGCGCAGAGAGAGAAATAAAGAGCGCAGAGAGAGAAAGAAAGAGCGCAGAGAAAGAAAGAGCGCAGAGAGAGAGAAAGAAAGAGCGCAGAGAGAGAAAGAAAGAGCGCAAAGAGAGGAAGAAAGAGCGCAAAGAGAGAAAAAAAGAGTGCAGAGAGAAAGAAAGAGTGCAAAGAGAGAAAAAAAGAGTGCAGAGAGAAAGAAAGAGCGCAGAGAGAAAGAAAGAGCACAGAGAGAGAGAGCGCAGAGAGAGAAAGAGAAAGAAAGAGCGCAGAGAGAGAAAGAGAAAGAAAGAGCGCAGAGAGAGAGAGAGAGAGCGCAGAGAGAGAGAGAGAGAAAGAGCGCAGAGAGAGAGAAAGAAAGAGCGCAGAGAGAGAAAGAAAGAGCGCAGAGAGAGAGAGCGCAGAGAGAGAGAAAGAGCGCAGAGAGAGAGAAAGAGCGCAGAGAGAGAGAAAGAAAGTGCGCAGAGAAAGAGAAAGAAAGAGCGCAGAGAGAGAGAGAAAGAGCGCAGAGAGAGAGAGAGAAAGAGCGCAGAGAAAGAGAAAGAAAGAGCGCAGAGAGAGAGCGCAGAGAGAGAGAAAGAAAGAGTGCAGAGAGAAAAAAAGAGCGCAGAGAGAAAGAAAGAAAGAGCGCAGAGAGAGAGAAAGAAAGAGCGCAGAGAGAGAAAGAGCGCAGAGAGAGAAAGAGCGCAGAGAGAGAAAGAGCGCAGAGAGAGAGAAAGAGCGCAGAGAGAGAAAGAAAGAGCGCAGAGAGAGAAAGAAAGAGCGCAGAGAGAGAGAAAGAAAGAGCGCAGAGAGAGAGCGCAGAGAGAGAGAGCGCAGAGAGAGAGAGCGCAGAGAGAGAAAGAAAGAGCGCAGAGAGAGAAAGAAAGAGCGCAGAGAGAGAAAGAAAGAGCGCAAAAAGAGAAAAAAAGAGCGCAAAGAGAGAAAAAAAGAGCGCAGAGAGAAAGAAAGAGCGCAGAGAGAAAGAAAGAGCGCAGAGAGAAAGAGCGCAGAGAGAGAAAGAGAAAGAAAGAGCGCAGAGAGAGAAAGAGAAAGAAACAGCGCAGAGAGAGAGAAAGAGCGCAGAGAGAGAGAAAGAAAGAGCGCAGAGAGAGAGAAAGAAAGTGCGCAGAGAGAAAGAAAGAGCGCAGAGAGAAAGAGCGCAGAGAGAGAAAGAGAAAGAAAGAGCGCATAGAGAGAAAGAGAAAGAAAGAGCGCAGAGAGAGAGAGAGAGAGAGAAAGAGCGCAGAGAGAGAGAAAGAGCGCAGAGAGAGAGAAAGAAAGAGCGCAGAGAGAGAGAAAGATAGTGCGCAGAGAGAAAGAAAGAGCGCAGAGAGAAAGAGCGCAGAGAGAGAAAGAGAAGGAAAGAGCGGAGAGAGAGAAAGAGCGCAGAGAGAGAGAAAGAAAGAGCGCAGAGAGAGAGAAAGAAAGTGCGCAGAGAGAAAGAAAGAGCGCAGAGAGAAAGAGCGCAGAGAGAGAAAGAGAAAGAAAGAGAGCATAGAGAGAAAGAGAAAGAAAGAGCGCAGAGAGAGAGAGAGAGAGAAAGAGCGCAGAGAGAGAGAAAGAAAGAGCACAGAGAGAGAAAGAAAGAGCTCAGAGAGAGAGCGCAGAGAGAAAGAAAGTGCGCAGAGAGAAAGAAAGAGCGCAGAGAGAGAGCGCAGAGAGAGAAAGAGAAAGAAAGAGCGCAGAGAGAGAGAGAAAGAGCGCAGAGAGAGAAAGAGCGCAGAGAGAGAGAAAGAGAAAGAAAGAGCGCAGAGAGAGAGAAAGAGCGCAGAGAGAGAGAAAGAGCGCAGAGAGAGAGAAAGAAAGAGCGCAGAGAGAGAGAGAGAGAAAGAAAAAGCGCAGAGAAAGAAAGAGCGCAGAGAGAGGAAGAAAGAGCGCAGACAGAGAGAGAGAAAGAAAGAGCGCAGAGAGAGAGAAAGAGCGCAGAGAGAGAGAAAGAAAGAGCGCAGAGAGAGAGAGAGCGCAGAGAGAGAGCGCAGAGAGAGAGAGAGCGCAGAGAGAGAGAGCGCAGAGAGAGAGCGCAGAGAGAGAGAGAGCGCAGAGAGAGAGAGAGTGCAGAGAGAGAGAGCGCAGAGAGAGAGAGAGAGCGCAGAGAGAAAGAAAGAGCGCAGAGAGAAAGAAAGAGAGCAGAGAGAGAGAAAGAGAGCAGAGAGAAAGAAAGTGCGCAGAGAGAGAGAAAGAGAGCAGAGAGAGAGAAAGAAAGAGCGCAGAGAGAGAGAAAGAAAGAGCGCAGAGAGAAAGAAAGAGCGCAGAGAGAGAGAGAAAGAGCGCAGCGAGAGAGAGAGAGAGCACAGAGAGAGAGAAAGAAAGAGCGCAGAGAGAGAGAGAAAGAAAGAGCGCAGAGAGAGAAAGAAAGAGTGCAAAGAGGGAGAAAGAGCGCAGAGAGAGAGAAAGAACGCAGAGAGAGAGAAAGAGCGCAGAGAGAGAGAAAGAGCGCAGAGAGAGAGAAAGAGCGCAGAGAGAGAAAGAGCGCAGAGAAAGAAAGAGCGCAGAGAGAGAGAGCGCAGAGAGAGAGTAAAAAAGAGCGCAGAGAGAGAAAAAAAGAGCGCAGAGAGAGAGAAAAAAAGAGCGCAGAGAGAGAGAAAAAAGAGCGCAGAGAGAGAGAAAGAAAAAGCGCAGAGAGAGAAAGAAAGAGCGCAGAGAGAGAGAGAAAGAGCGCAGAGAGTGAGAAAGAAAGAATGCAGAGACAAAGAAAGAGCGCAGAGAGAGAGAGAAAGAAAGAGCGCAGAGAGAGAAAGAAAGACCGCAGACAGAGAGAGGAAGAAAGAGCGCAGAGAGAGAGAAAGAGCGCAGAGAGAGAGAAAGAGCGCAGAGAGAGAGAAAGAGCGCAGAGAGAGAGAAAGAGCACAGAGAGAGAGAAAGAGCACATAGAGAGAGAAAGAGCGCAGAGAGAGAGAAAGAGCACAGAGAGAGAGAAAGAAAGAGCGCATAGAGAGAGAAAGAAAGAGCGCAGAAAGAGAGCGCAGAGAGAGAAATAAAGAGCGCAGAGAGAGAAATAAAGAGCGCAGAGAGAGAAATAAAGAGCGCAGAGAGAGAAATAAAAAGCGCAGAGAGAGAAATAAAGAGCGCAGAGAGAGAAATAAAAAGCGCAGAGAGAGAAATAAAGAGCACAAAGAAAGAAAGAGCGCAGAGAGAGAGAAAGAAAGAGCGCAGAGAGAGAGAAAAAGAGCGCAAAGAGAGAAAAAAAGAGCGCAGAAAGAAAGAAAGAGCGCAGAGAGAAAGAAAGAGCGCAGAGAGAGAGAGCGCAGAGAGAGATAGAGAAAGAAAAAGAAAGAGCGCAGAGAGAGAGAGAGAGAAAGAGCGCCGAGAGAGAAAGAGCGCAGAGAGAGAGAAAGAGCGCAGAGAGAGAGAGCGCAGAGAGAGATAGAGAAAGAAAAAGAAAGAGCGCAGAGAGAGAGAGAGAGAGAAAGAGCGCAGAGAGAGAAAGTGCGCAGAGAGAGAAAGAGCGCAGAGAGAAAGAAAGAGCGCATAGAGAGAGAGAGAGAAAGAGTGCAGAGAGAGAAAGAAAGAGCGCAAAGAGAGAAAAAAAGAGCGCAGAAAGAAAGAAAGAGCGCAGAGAGAGAAAGAAAGAGCGCAGAGAGAGAAAGAAAGAGCGCAGAGAGTGAGAGAGAAAGAGCGCAAAGAGAAAGAAAGAGCGCAGAGAGAGAGAGAAAGAAAGAGCGCAGAGAGAGAGAGAAAGAAAGAGCGCAGAGAGAGAGAAAGAAAGAGCGCAGAGAGAAAGAAAGAGCACATAGAGAGAGAAAGAGCGCAGATAGAGAGAGAAAGAGCGCAGAGAGAGAGAGCGCAGACAGAGAGAGAGCGCAGACAGAGAGAGAGCGCAGAGAGAGAGAGCGCAGAGAGAGAGAAAGAAAGAGCGCAGAGAGAGAGAAAGAGAGTAGAGAAAAAAAGAGCGCAGAGAGAGAGGAAGAAAGAGCGCAGACAGAGAAAGAAAGAGCGCAGACAGAGAAAGAAAGAGCGCAGAGAGAGAGAAAGAGCACAGAGAGAGAGAAAGAGCGCAGAGAGAGAGAAAGAGCGCGCAGAGAGAGAAAGAGCGCAGAGAGAGAAAGAGCGCAGAGAGAGAAAGAGCACAGAGAGAGAGAAAGAGCGCAGAGAGAGAGAAAGAGCGCAGCGAGAGAAAGATTCAGCGCAGAGAGAGAAAGAAAGAGCGCAGAGAGAGAGCGCAGAGAGAGAGAGAGAGCGCAGAGAGAGAAATAAATAGTGCAGAGAGAAAGAAAGAGCGCAGAGAGAGAGAAAGAAAGTGCGCAGAGAGAGAGAAAGAGCGCAGAGAGAGAGAAAGAAAGTGCGCAGAGAGAAAGAAAGAGCGCAGAGAGAAAGAGCGCAGAGAGAGAAAGAGAAAGAAAGAGCGCAGAGAGAGAAAGAGAAAGAAAGAGCGCAGAGAGAGAGAGAGAGAGCGCAGAGAGAGAGAGAGAAAGAGCGCAGAGAGAGAGAAAGAAAGAGCGCAGAGAGAGAAATAAAAAGCGCAGAGAGAGAAATAAAGAGCGCAGAGAGAGAAATAAAAAGCGCAGAGAGAGAAATAAAGAGCGCAGAGAAAGAAAGAGCGCAGAGAGAGAGAAAGAAAGAGCGCAGAGAGAGAGAAAAAGAGCGCAAAGAGAAAAAAAGAGCGCAGAAAGAAAGAGCGCAGAGAGAAAGAAAGAGCGCAGAGAGAGAGAGCGCAGAGAGAGATAGAGAAAGAAAAAGAAAGAGCGCAGAGAGAGAGAGAGAGAAAGAGCGCCGAGAGAGAAAGAGCGCAGAGAGAGAGAAAGAGCGCAGAAAGAGAGAGCGCAGAGAGAGATAGAGAAAGAAAAAGAAAGAGCGCAGAGAGAGAGAGAGAGAGAAAGAGCGCAGAGAGAGAAAGTGTGCAGAGAGAGAAAGAGCGCAGAGAGAAAGAAAGAGCGCAGAGAGAGAGAGAGAGAAAGAGCGCAGAGAGAGAAAGAAAGAGCGCAAAGAGAGAAAAAAAGAGCGCAGAAAGAAAGAAAGAGCGCAGAGAGAAAGAAAGAAAGAGCGCAGAGAGAGAGAAAGAGCGCAGAGAGAGAAAGAGAAAGAAAGAGCGCAGAGAGAGAGAGAGAGAGCGCAGAGAGAGAGAGAGCGCGCAGAGAGAGAAAGAGAAAGAAAGAACGCAGAGAGAGAAAGAGCGCAGAGAGAGAAAGAGCGCAGAGAGAGAAGGAGCGCAGAGAGAGAAAGAGCGCAGAGAGAGAAAGAGCGCAGAGAGAAAGATAGAGCGCAGAGAGAAAGAAAGAGCGCAGAGAGAAAGAAAGAGCGCAGAGAGAAAGAAAGAGCGCAGAGAGAAAGAAAGAGCGCAGAGAGAGAGAAAGAGCGCAGAGAGAGAGAAAGAGCGCATAGAGAGAGAAAAAAAGAGTGCAGAGAGAGAAAGAAAAAGCGCAGAGAGAGACAAAGAGCGCAGAGAGAGAGAAATAAAGAGCGCAGAGAGAGAAAGAAAGAGCGCAGAGAGAGAAAGAAAGAGCGCAGAGAGTGAGAGAGAAAGAGCGCAAAGAGAAAGAAAGAGCGCAGAGAGAGAGAGAAAGAAAGAGCGCAGAGAGAGAGAGAAAGAAAGAGCGCAGAGAGAGAGAAAGAAAGAGCGCAGAGAGAAAGAAAGAGCACATAGAGAGAGAAAGAGCGCAGAGAGAGAGAGAAAGAGCGCAGAGAGAGAGAGCGCAGACAGAGAGAGAGCGCAGACAGAGAGAGAGCGCAGAGAGAGAGAGCGCAGAGAGAGAGAAAGAAAGAGCGCAGAGAGAGAGAAAGAGCGTAGAGAAAAAAAGAGCGCAGAGAGAGAGGAAGAAAGAGCGCAGACAGAGAAAGAAAGAGCGCAGACAGAGAAAGAAAGAGCGCAGAGAGAGAGAAAGAGCGCAGATAGAGAGAAAGAGCGCGCAGAGAGAGAAAGAGCGCAGAGAGAGAAAGAGCGCAGAGAGAGAAAGAGCACAGAGAGAGAGAAAGAGCGCAGAGAGAGAGAAAGAGCGCAGAGAGAGAGAAAGAGCGCAGCGAGAGAAAGAAACAGCTCAGAGAGAGACAGAAAGAGCTCTTTCTCTCTCTCTCTCTCTCTGCGCTCTTTCTTTCTCTTTCTCTCTATGCTCTCTTTCTTTCTCTTTCTCTCTCTGCGCTCTTTCTCTCTGCGCTCTTTCTTTCTCTCTGCGCACTTTCTTTCTCTCTCTCTGCGCTCTTTCTTTCTCTCTCTCTGCGCTCTTTCTCTCTCTCTGCGCTGTTTCTTTCTCTTTCTCTCTCTGCGCTCTTTCTTTCTCTTTCTCTCTCTGCGCTCTTTCTCTCTGCGCTCTTTCTTTCTCTCTGCGCTCTTTCTTTCTCTCTGCGCTCTTTTTTTCTCTCTTTGCGCTCTTTTTTTCTCTTTTTGCGCTCTTTCTTTCTCTCTCTGCGCTCTTTCTTTCTCTCTCTGCGCTCTTTCTTTCTCTCTCTGCGCTCTCTCTCTCTGCGCTCTCTCTCTCTGCGCTCTCTCTCTGCGCTCTTTCTTTCTCTCTCTCTGCGCTCTTTCTTTCTCTCTCTGCGCTCTTTCTTTCTCTCTCTGCGCTCTTTCTCTCTCTCTGCGCTCTTTCTCTCTCTGCGCTCTTTCTCTCTCTGCGCTCTTTCTCTCTCTGCGCTCTTTCTCTCTCTGCGCTCTTTCTTTCTCTCTCTCTGCGCTCTTTCTTTCTTTCTCTCTGCGCTCTTTTTTTCTCTCTGCACTCTTTCTTTCTCTCTCTCTGCGCTCTCTCTCTGCGCTCTTTCTTTCTCTTTCTCTGCGCTCTTTCTCTCTCTCTCTCTGCGCTCTTTCTCTCTCTCTCTGCGCTCTTTCTTTCTCTTTCTCTGCGCACTTTCTTTCTCTCTCTCTGCGCTCTTTCTCTCTCTCTGCGCTCTTTCTCTCTCTCTGCGCTCTCTCTCTCTGCGCTCTTTCTTTCTCTCTCTGCGCTCTTTCTTTCTCTCTCTCTGCGCTCTTTCTCTCTCTCTCTCTCTCTGCGCTCTCTCTCTCTCTCTCTGCGCTCTTTCTTTCTCTTTCTCTCTCTGCGCTCTTTCTTTCTCTTTCTCTCTCTGCGCTCTCTCTCTCTGTGCTCTTTCTTTCTCTCTGCGCTCTTTCTTTCTCTCTGCACTCTTTTTTTCTCTCTTTGCACTCTTTCTTTCTCTCTGCACTCTTTTTTTCTCTCTTTGCGCTCTTTCTTCCTCTCTTTGCGCTCTTTCTTTCTCTCTCTGCGCTCTTTCTTTCTCTCTCTCTGCGCTCTTTCTTTCTCTGCGCTCTTTCTTTCTCTCTCTGCGCTCTTTATTTCTCTCTCTGCGCTCTCTCTCTCTCTGCGCTCTCTCTCTGCGCTCTTTCTTTCTCTCTCTCTGCGCTCTTTCTTTCTCTCTCTGCGCTCTTTCTTTCTCTCTCTGCGCTCTTTCTCTCTCTCTGCGCTCTTTCTCTCTCTCTGCGCTCTTTCTCTCTCTGCGCTCTTTCTCTCTCTGCGCTCTTTCTCTCTCTGTGCTCTCTCTCTCTGCGCTCTCTCTCTCTGCGCTCTTTCTTTCTCTCTCTCTGCGCTCTTTCTTTCTTTCTCTCTGCGCTCTTTCTTTCTCTCTGCACTCTTTCTTTCTCACTCTCTGCGCTCTTTCTCTCTCTCTCTGCGCTCTTTCTTTCTCTCTCTGCGCTTTTTCTTTCTCTCTCTCTGCGCTCTTTTTTTCTCTCTCTCTGCGCTCTTTTTTTCTCTCTCTCTGCGCTCTTTTTTTCTCTCTCTCTGCGCTCTCTCTCTCTCTGCGCTCTTTCTTTCTCTCTGCGCTCTTTCTCTCTCTGCGCTCTTTCTCTCTCTGCGCTCTTTCTCTCTCTCTGCGCTCTTTCTCTCTCTCTGCGTTCTTTCTCTCTCTCTGCGCTCTTTCTCTCTCTTTGCACTCTTTCTTTCTCTCTCTGCGCTCTTTCTTTCTCTCTCTCTCTGCGCTCTTTCTTTCTCTTTCTCTGCGCTCTCTCTCTCTCGCTGCGCTCTTTCTCTCTCTCTCTGCGCTCTTTCTTTCACTCTCTGCGCTCTTTCTTTCTCTCTCTCTGCGCTCTTTCTTTCATTGCTATGTGTAGAAGCAAAGATATACGCGATTTCAGAATGTGTTCCTAGAACAGCTGCGAGCAACTTTTTTACTCAACGTTAACAACACATCTGAAGCTCAATATTTCTGGGCTGAAGCGGGGAGGATTAGACAAAGTGTGCACTGTAAAGGGGAAGTCTGTGGCATTAACAGGAAGGGAGAAAAAGTACTTTCTACCCATTTTTAGTTCAGCGGTAAAACTGAAATTTCTATGGAACTGCAGCTCGTCTCGTGACTGTGGTTTTCACGGTCACACAAAAATACTGAAATTCGACTTATACAGTGTTTGTGCTTATTAAACTTGATGAATTCTCTCCTCTTGACGGTAGAATAGTGTGTAAAGCAAAGCACAATACATTGCTATGTGTAGAAGCAAAGATATACGCGATTTCAGAATGTGTTCCTAGAACAGCTGCGAGCAACTTTTTTACTCAACGTTAACAACACATCTGAAGCTCAATATTTCTGGGCTGAAGCGGGGAGGATTAGACAAAGTGTGCACTGTAATGGGGAAGTCTGTGGCATTAACAGGAAGGGAGAAAAAGTACTTTCTACCCATTTTTAGTTGAGCGGTAAAACTGAAATTTCTATGGAACTGCAGCTCGGCTCGTGACTGTGGTTTTCCCGGTCACACAAAAATGCTGAAATTCGACTTATACAGTGTTTGTGCTTATTAAACTTGATGAATTCTCTCCTCTTGACGGTAGAATAGTGTGTAAAGCAAAGCACAATACATTGCTATGTGTAGAAGCAAAGATATACGCGATTTCAGAATGTGTTCCTAGAACAGCTGCGAGCAACTTTTTACTCAACGTTAACAACACATCTGAAGCTCAATATTTCTGGGCTGAAGCGGGGAGGATTAGACAAAGTGTGCACTGTAAAGGGGAAGTCTGTGGCATTAACAGGAAGGGAGAAAAAGTACTTTCTACCCATTTTTAGTTCAGCGGTAAAACTGAAATTTCTATGGAACTGCAGCTCGGCTCGTGACTGTGGTTTTCCCGGTCACACAAAAATGCTGAAATTCGAATTATACAGTGTTTGTGCTTATTAAACTTGATGAATTCTCTCCTCTTGACGGTAGAATAGTGTGTAAAGCAAAGCACAATACATTGCTATGTGTAGAAGCAAAGATATACGCGATTTCAGAATGTGTTCCTAGAACAGCTGCGAGCAACTTTTTTACTCAACGTTAACAACACATCTGAAGCTCAATATTTCTGGGCTGAAGCGGGGAGGATTAGACAAAGTGTGCACTGTAATGGGGAAGTCTGTGGCATTAACAGGAAGGGAGAAAAAGTACTTTCTACCCATTTTTAGTTCAGCGGTAAAACTGAAATTTCTATGGAACTGCAGCTCGGCTCGTGACTGTGGTTTTCCCGGTCACACAAAAATGCTGAAATTCGACTTATACAGTGTTTGTGCTTATTAAACTTGATGAATTCTCTCCTCTTGACGGTAGAATAGTGTGTAAAGCAAAGCACAATACATTGCTATGTGTAGAAGCAAAGATATACGCGATTTCAGAATGTGTTCCTAGAACAGCTGCGAGCAACTTTTTTACTCAACGTTAACAACACATCTGAAGCTCAATATTTCTGGGCTGAAGCGGGGAGGATTAGACAAAGTGTGCACTGTAAAGGGGAAGTCTGTGGCATTAACAGGAAGGGAGAAAAAGTACTTTCTACCCATTTTTAGTTCAGCGGTAAAACTGAAATTTCTATGGAACTGCAGCTCGGCTTGTGACTGTGGTTTTCCCGGTCACACAAAAATGCTGAAATTCGACTTATACAGTGTTTGTGCTTATTAAACTTGATGAATTCTCTCCTCTTGACGGTAGAATAGTGTGTAAAGCAAAGCACAATACATTGCTATGTGTAGAAGCAAAGATATACGCGATTTCAGAATGTGTTCCTAGAACAGCTGCGAGCAACTTTTTTACTCAACGTTAACAACACATCTGAAGCTCAATATTTCTGGGCTGAAGTGGGGAGGATTAGACAAAGTGTGCACTGTAAAGGGGAAGTCTGTGGCATTAACAGGAAGGGAGAAAAAGTACTTTCTACCCATTTCTAGTTCAGCGGTAAAACTGAAATTTCTATGGAACTGCAGCTCGGCTTGTGACTGTGGTTTTCCCGGTCACACAAAAATGCTGAAATTCGACTTATACAGTGTTTGTGCTTATTAAACTTGATGAATTCTCTCCTCTTGACGGTAGAATAGTGTGTAAAGCAAAGCACAATACATTGCTATGTGTAGAAGCAAAGATATACGCGATTTCAGAATGTGTTCCTAGAACAGCTGCGAGCAACTTTTTTACTCAACGTTAACAACACATCTGAAGCTCAATATTTCTGGGCTGAAGCGGGGAGGATTAGACAAAGTGTGCACTGTAAAGGCGAAGTCTGTGGCATTAACAGGAAGGGAAAAAAAGTACTTTCTACCCATTTCTAGTTCAGCGGTAAAACTGAAATTTCTATGGAACTGCAGCTCGGCTTGTGACTGTGGTTTTCCCGGTCACACAAAAATGCTGAAATTCGACTTATACAGTGTTTGTGCTTATTAAACTTGATGAATTCTCTCCTCTTGACGGGAGAATAGTGTGTAAAGCAAAGCACAATACAATGCTATGTGTAGAAGCAAAGATATACGCGATTTCAGAATGTGTTCCTAGAACAGCTGCGAGCAACTTTTTTACTCAACGTTAACAACACATCTGAAGCTTAATATTTCTGGGCTGAAGCGGGGAGGATTAGACAAAGTGTGCACTGTAAAGGGGAAGTCTGTGGCATTAACAGGAAGGGAGAAAAAGTACTTTCTACCCATTTTTAGGTTCAGCGGTAAAACTGAAGTTTCTATGGAACTGCAGCTCGGCTTGTGACTGTGCTTTTCCCGGTCACACAAAAATGCTGAAATTCGACTTATACAGTGTTTGTGCTTATTAAACTTGATGAATTCTCTCCTCTTGACGGTAGAATAGTGTGTAAAGCAAAGCACAATACATTGCTATGTGTAGAAGCAAAGATATACGCGATTTCAGAATGTGTTCCTAGAACAGCTGCGAGCAACTTTTTTACTCAACGTTAACAACACATCTGAAGCTTAATATTTCTGGGCTGAAGCGGGGAGGATTAGACAAAGTGTGCACTGTAATGGGGAAGTCTGTGGCATTAACAGGAAGGGAGAAAAAGTACTTTCTACCCATTTTTAGTTCAGCGGTAAAACTGAAATTTCTATGGAACTGCAGCTCGGCTCGTGACTCTGGTTTTCCCGGTCACACAAAAATGCTGAAATTCGACTTATACAGTGTTTGTGCTTATTAAACTTGATGAAATCTCTCCTCTTGACGGTAGAATAGTGTGTAAAGCAAAGCACAATACATTGCTATGTGTAGAAGCAAAGATATACGCGATTTCAGAATGTGTTCCTAGAACAGCTGCGAGCAACTTTTTTACTCAACGTTAACAACACATCTGAAGCTCAATATTTCTGGGCTGAAGCGGGGAGGATTAGACAAAGTGTGCACTGTAAAGGGGAAGTCTGTGGCATTAACAGGAAGGGAGAAAAAGTACTTTCTACCCATTTTTAGGTTCAGCGGTAAAACTGAAGTTTCTATGGAACTGCAGCTCGGCTTGTGACTGTGCTTTTCCCAGTCACACAAAAATGCTGAAAATCGACTTATACAGTGTTTGTGCTTATTAAACTTGATGAATTCTCTCCTCTTGACGGTAGAATAGTGTGTAAAGCAAAGCACAATACATTGCTATGTGTAGAAGCAAAGATATACGCGATTTCATAATGTGTTCCTAGAACAGCTGCGAGCAACTTTTTTACTCAACGTTAACAACACATCTGAAGCTCAATATTTCTGGGCTGAAGCGGGGAGGATTAGACAAAGTGTGCACTGTAAAGGGGAAGTCTGTGGCATTAACAGGAAGGGATAAAAAGTACTTTCTACCCATTTTTAGTTCAGCGGTAAAACTGAAATTTCTATGGAACTGCAGCTCGGCTTGTGACTGTGGTTTTTACGGTCACTCAAAAATGCTGAAATTCGACTTATACAGTGTTTGTGCTTATTAAACTTGATGAATTCTCTCCTCTTGACGGTAGAATAGTGTGTAAAGCAAAGCACAATACATTGCTATGTGTAGAAGCAAAGATATACGCGGTTTCAGAATGTGTTCCTAGAACAGCTACGAGCAACTTTTTTACTCAACGTTAACAACACATCTGAAGCTCAATATTTCTGGGCTGAAGCGGGGAGGATTAGACAAAGTGTGCACTGTAAAGGGGAAGTCTGTGGCATTAACAGGAAGGGAGAAAAAGTACTTTCTACCCATTTTTAGTTCAGCGGTAAAACTGAAATTTCTATGGAACTGCAGCTCGTCTCGTGACTGTGGTTTTCCCGGTCACACAAAAATGCTGAAATTCGACTTATACAGTGTTTGTGCTTATTAAACTTGATGAATTCTCTCCTCTTGACGGTAGAATAGTGTGTAAAGCAAAGCACAATACATTGCTATGTGTAGAAGCAAAGATATACGCGATTTCAGAATGTGTTCCTAGAACAGCTGCGAGCAACTTTTTTACTCAACGTTAACAACACATCTGAAGCTCAATATTTCTGGGCTGAAGCGGGGAGGATTAGACAAAGTGTGCACTGTAAAGGGGAAGTCTGTGGCATTAACAGGAAGGGAGAAAAAGTACTTTCTACCCATTTTTAGTTCAGCGGTAAAACTGAAATTTCTATGGAACTGCAGTTCGTCTTGTGACTGTGGTTTTCCCGGTCACACAAAAATGCTGAAATTCGACTTATACAGTGTTTGTGCTTATTAAACTTGATGAATTCTCTCCTCTTGACGGTAGAATAGTGTGTAAAGCAAAGCACAATACATTGCTATGTGTAGAAGCAAAGATATACGCGATTTCAGAATGTGTTCCTAGAACAGCTGCGAGCAACTTTTTTACTCAACGTTAACAACACATCTGAAGCTCAATATTTCTGGGCTGAAGCGGGGAGGATTAGACAAAGTGTGCACTGTAAAGGGGAAGTCTGTGGCATTAACAGGAAGGGAGAAAAAGTACTTTCTACCCATTTTTAGGTTCAGCGGTAAAACTGAAGTTTCTATGGAACTGCAGCTCGGCTTGTGACTGTGCTTTTCCCAGTCACACAAAAATGCTGAAAATCGACTTATACAGTGTTTGTGCTTATTAAACTTGATGAATTCTCTCCTCTTGACGGTAGAATAGTGTGTAAAGCAAAGCACAATACATTGCTATGTGTAGAAGCAAAGATATACGCGATTTCAGAATGTGTTCCTAGAACAGCTGCGAGCAACTTTTTTACTCAACGTTAACAACACATCTGAAGCTCAATATTTCTGGGCTGAAGCGGGGAGGATTAGACAAAGTGTGCACTGTAAAGGGGAAGTCTGTGGCATTAACAGGAAGGGAGAAAAAGTACTTTCTACCCATTTTTAGTTCAGCGGTAAACCTGAAATTTTTATGGAACTGCAGCTCGTCTCGTGACTGTGGTTTTCCCGGTCACACAAAAATGCTGAAATTCGACTTATACAGTGTTTGTGCTTATTAAACTTGATGAATTCTCTCCTCTTGACGGTAGAATAGTGTGTAAAGCAAAGCACAATACATTGCTATGTGTAGAAGCAAAGATATACGCGATTTCAGAATGTGTTCCTAGAACAGCTGCGAGCAACTTTTTTACTCAACGTTAACAACACATCTGAAGCTCAATATTTCTGGGCTGAAGCGGGGAGGATTAGACAAAGTGTGCACTGTAAAGGGGAAGTCTGTGGCATTAACAGGAAGGGAGAAAAAGTACTTTCTACCCATTTTTAGTTCAGCGGTAAAACTGAAATTTCTATGGAACTGCAGTTCGTCTTGTGACTGTGGTTTTCCCGGTCACACAAAAATGCTGAAATTCGACTTATACAGTGTTTGTGCTTATTAAACTTGATGAATTCTCTCCTCTTGACGGTAGAATAGTGTTGATGAATTCTCTCCTCTTGACGGTAGAATAGTGTGTAAAGCAAAGCACAATACATTGCTATGTGTAGAAGCAAAGATATACGCGATTTCAGAATGTGTTCCTAGAACAGCTGCGAGCAACTTTTTTACTCAACGTTAACAACACATCTGAAGCTCAATATTTCTGGGCTGAAGCGGGGAGGATTAGACAAAGTGTGCACTGTAAAGGGGAAGTCTGTGGCATTCACAGGAAGGGAGAAAAAGTACTTTCTACCCATTTCTTGTTCAGCGGTAAAACCGAAATTTCTATGGAACTGCAGTTCGGCTTGTGACTGTGGTTTTCCCGGTCACACAAAAATGCTGAAATTCGACTTATACAGTGTTTGTGCTTATTAAACTTGATGAATTCTCTCCTCTTGACGGTAGAATAGTGTGTAAAGCAAAGCACAATACATTGCTATGTGTAGAAGCAAAGATATACGCGGTTTCAGAATGTGTTCCTAGAACAGCTGCGAGCAACTTTTTTACTCAACGTTAACAACACATCTGAAGCTCAATATTTCTGGGCTGAAGCGGGGAGGATTAGACAAAGTGTGCACTGTAAAGGGGAAGTCTGTGGCATTAACAGGAAGGGAGAAAAAGTACTTTCTACCCATTTTTAGTTCAGCGGTAAAACTGAAATTTCTATGGAACTGCAGCTCGTCTCGTGACTGTGGTTTTCCCGGTCACACAAAAATGCTGAAATTCGACTTATACAGTGTTTGTGCTTATTAAACTTGATGAATTCTCTCCTCTTGACGGTAGAATAGTGTGTAAAGCAAAGCACAATACATTGCTATGTGTAGAAGCAAAGATATACGCGATTTCAGAATGTGTTCCTAGAACAGCTGCGAGCAACTTTTTTACTCAACGTTAACAACACATCTGAAGCTCAATATTTCTGGGCTGAAGCGGGGAGGATTAGACAAAGTGTGCACTGTAAAGGGGAAGTCTGTGGCATTAACAGGAAGGGAGAAAAAGTACTTTCTACCCATTTTTAGTTCAGCGGTAAAACTGAAATTTCTATGGAACTGCAGTTCGTCTTGTGACTGTGGTTTTCCCGGTCACACAAAAATGCTGAAATTCGACTTATACAGTGTTTGTGCTTATTAAACTTGATGAATTCTCTCCTCTTGACGGTAGAATAGTGTTGATGAATTCTCTCCTCTTGACGGTAGAATAGTGTGTAAAGCAAAGCACAATACATTGCTATGTGTAGAAGCAAAGATATACGCGATTTCAGAATGTGTTCCTAGAACAGCTGCGAGCAACTTTTTTACTCAACGTTAACAACACATCTGAAGCTCAATATTTCTGGGCTGAAGCGGGGAGGATTAGACAAAGTGTGCACTGTAAAGGGGAAGTCTGTGGCATTAACAGGAAGGGAGAAAAAGTACTTTCTACCCATTTTTAGTTCAGCGGTAAAACTGAAATTTCTATGGAACTGCAGCTCGGCTTGTGACTGTGGTTTTCCCGGTCACACAAAAATGCTGAAATTCGACTTATACAGTGTTTGTGCTTATTAAACTTGATGAATTCTCTCCTCTTGACGGTAGAATAGTGTGTAAAGCAAAGCACAATACATTGCTATGTGTAGAAGCAAAGATATACGCGATTTCAGAATGTGTTCCTAGAACAGCTGCGAGCAACTTTTTTACTCAACGTTAACAACACATCTGAAGCTCAATATTTCTGGGCTGTAGCGGGGAGGATTAGACAAAGTGTGCACTGTAAAGGGGAAGTCTGTGGCATTAACAGGAAGGGAGAAAAAGTACTTTCTACCCATTTTTAGTTCAGCGGTAAAACTGAAATTTCTATGGAACTGCAGCTCGGCTTGTGACTGTGGTTTTCCCGGTCACACAAAAATGCTGAAATTCGACTTATACAGTGTTTGTGCTTATTAAACTTGATGAATTCTCTCCTCTTGACGGTAGAATAGTGTGTAAAGCAAAGCACAATACATTGCTATGTGTAGAAGCAAAGATATACGCGATTTCAGAATGTGTTCCTAGAACAGCTGCGAGCAACTTTTTTACTCAACGTTAACAACACATCTGAAGCTCAATATTTCTGGGC
Source organism: Ascaphus truei (assembly GCF_040206685.1). Taxonomy (NCBI): domain Eukaryota; kingdom Metazoa; phylum Chordata; class Amphibia; order Anura; family Ascaphidae; genus Ascaphus; species Ascaphus truei. Next base: position 632,564 of record NW_027457167.1, on the reverse strand, counting down.
TGAAGCGGGGAGGATTAGACAAAGTGTGCACTGTAAAGGGGAAGTCTGTGGCATTAACAGAAAGGGAGAAAAAGTACTTTCTACCCATTTTTAGTTCAGCGGTAAAACTGAAATTTCTATGGAACTGCAGCTCGGCTTGTGACTGTGGTTTTCCCGGTCACACAAAAATGCTGAAATTCGACTTATACAGTGTTTGTGCTTATTAAACTTGATGAATTCTCTCCTCTTGACGGTAGAATAGTGTGTAAAGCAAAGCACAATACATTGCTATGTGTAGAAGCAAAGATATACGCGATTTCAGAATGTGTTCCTAGAACAGCTGCGAGCAACTTTTTTACTCAACGTTAACAACACATCTGAAGCTCAATATTTCTGGGCTGAAGCGGGGAGGATTAGACAAAGTGTGCACTGTAAAGGGGAAGTCTGTGGCATTAACAGGAAGGGAGAAAAAGTACTTTCTACCCATTTTTAGTTCAGCGGTAAAACTGAAATTTCTATGGAACTGCAGCTCGGCTTGTGACTGTGGTTTTCCCGGTCACACAAAAATGCTGAAATTCGACTTATACAGTGTTTGTGCTTATTAAACTTGATGAATTCTCTCCTCTTGACGGTAGAATAGTGTGTAAAGCAAAGCACAATACATTGCTATGTGTAGAAGCAAAGATATACGCGATTTCAGAATGTGTTCCTAGAACAGCTGCGAGCAACTTTTTTACTCAACGTTAACAACACATCTGAAGCTCAATATTTCTGGGCTGAAGCGGGGAGGATTAGACAAAGTGTGCACTGTAAAGGGGAAGTCTGTGGCATTAACAGGAAGGGAGAAAAAGTACTTTCTACCCATTTTTAGTTCAGCGGTAAAACTGAAATTTCTATGGAACTGCAGCTCGGCTTGTGACTGTGGTTTTCCCGGTCACACAAAAATGCTGAAATTCGACTTATACAGTGTTTGTGCTTATTAAACTTGATGAATTCTCTCCTCTTGACGGTAGAATAGTGTGTAAAGCAAAGCACAATACATTGCTATGTGTAGAAGCAAAGATATACGCGATTTCAGAATGTGTTCCTAGAACAGCTGCGAGCAACTTTTTTACTCAACGTTAACAACACATCTGAAGCTCAATATTTCTGGGCTGAAGCGGGGAGGATTAGACAAAGTGTGCACTGTAAAGGGGAAGTCTGTGGCATTAACAGGAAGGGAGAAAAAGTACTTTCTACCCATTTTTAGTTCAGCGGTAAAACTGAAATTTCTATGGAACTGCAGCTCGGCTTGTGACTGTGGTTTTCCCGGTCACACAAAAATGCTGAAATTCGACTTATACAGTGTTTGTGCTTATTAAACTTGATGAATTCTCTCCTCTTGACGGTAGAATAGTGTGTAAAGCAAAGCACAATACATTGCTATGTGTAGAAGCAAAGATATACGCGATTTCAGAATGTGTTCCTAGAACAGCTGCGAGCAACTTTTTTACTCAACGTTAACAACACATCTGAAGCTCAATATTTCTGGGCTGAAGCGGGGAGGATTAGACAAAGTGTGCACTGTAAAGGGGAAGTCTGTGGCATTAACAGGAAGGGAGAAAAAGTACTTTCTACCCATTTTTAGTTCAGCGGTAAAACTGAAATTTCTATGGAACTGCAGCTCGGCTTGTGACTGTGGTTTTCCCGGTCACACAAAAATGCTGAAATTCGACTTATACAGTGTTTGTGCTTATTAAACTTGATGAATTCTCTCCTCTTGACGGTAGAATAGTGTGTAAAGCAAAGCACAATACATTGCTATGTGTAGAAGCAAAGATATACGCGATTTCAGAATGTGTTCCTAGAACAGCTGCGAGCAACTTTTTTACTCAACGTTAACAACACATCTGAAGCTCAATATTTCTGGGCTGAAGCGGGGAGGATTAGACAAAGTGTGCACTGTAAAGGGGAAGTCTGTGGCATTAACAGGAAGGGAGAAAAAGTACTTTCTACCCATTTTTAGTTCAGCGGTAAAACTGAAATTTCTATGGAACTGCAGCTCGGCTTGTGACTGTGGTTTTCCCGGTCACACAAAAATGCTGAAATTCGACTTATACAGTGTTTGTGCTTATTAAACTTGATGAATTCTCTCCTCTTGACGGTAGAATAGTGTGTAAAGCAAAGCACAATACATTGCTATGTGTAGAAGCAAAGATATACGCGATTTCAGAATGTGTTCCTAGAACAGCTGCGAGCAACTTTTTTACTCAACGTTAACAACACATCTGAAGCTCAATATTTCTGGGCTGAAGCGGGGAGGATTAGACAAAGTGTGCACTGTAAAGGGGAAGTCTGTGGCATTAACAGGAAGGGAGAAAAAGTACTTTCTACCCATTTTTAGTTCAGCGGTAAAACTGAAATTTCTATGGAACTGCAGCTCGGCTTGTGACTGTGGTTTTCCCGGTCACACAAAAATGCTGAAATTCGACTTATACAGTGTTTGTGCTTATTAAACTTGATGAATTCTCTCCTCTTGACGGTAGAATAGTGTGTAAAGCAAAGCACAATACATTGCTATGTGTAGAAGCAAAGATATACGCGATTTCAGAATGTGTTCCTAGAACAGCTGCGAGCAACTTTTTTACTCAACGTTAACAACACATCTGAAGCTCAATATTTCTGGGCTGAAGCGGGGAGGATTAGACAAAGTGTGCACTGTAAAGGGGAAGTCTGTGGCATTAACAGGAAGGGAGAAAAAGTACTTTCTACCCATTTTTAGTTCAGCGGTAAAACTGAAATTTCTATGGAACTGCAGCTCGGCTTGTGACTGTGGTTTTCCCGGTCACACAAAAATGGTGAAATTCGACTTATACAGTGTTTGTGCTTATTAAACTTGATGAATTCTCTCCTCTTGACGGTAGAATAGTGTGTAAAGCAAAGCACAATACATTGCTATGTGTAGAAGCAAAGATATACGCGATTTCAGAATGTGTTCCTAGAACAGCTGCGAGCAACTTTTTTACTCAACGTTAACAACACATCTGAAGCTCAATATTTCTGGGCTGAAGCGGGGAGGATTAGACAAAGTGTGCACTGTAAAGGGGAAGTCTGTGGCATTAACAGGAAGGGAGAAAATGTACTTTCTACCCATTTTTAGTTCAGCGGTAAAACTGAAATTTCTATGGAACTGCAGCTCGGCTTGTGACTGTGGTTTTCCCGGTCACACAAAAATGCTGAAATTCGACTTATACAGTGTTTGTGCTTATTAAACTTGATGAATTCTCTCCTCTTGACGGTAGAATAGTGTGTAAAGCAAAGCACAATACATTGCTATGTGTAGAAGCAAAGATATACGCGATTTCAGAATGTGTTCCTAGAACAGCTGCGAGCAACTTTTTTACTCAACGTTAACAACACATCTGAAGCTCAATATTTCTGGGCTGAAGCGGGGAGGATTAGACAAAGTGTGCACTGTAAAGGGGAAGTCTGTGGCATTAACAGGAAGGGAGAAAAAGTACTTTCTACCCATTTTTAGTTCAGCGGTAAAACTGAAATTTCTATGGAACTGCAGCTCGGCTTGTGACTGTGGTTTTCCCGGTCACACAAAAATGCTGAAATTCGACTTATACAGTGTTTGTGCTTATTAAACTTGATGAATTCTCTCCTCTTGACGGTAGAATAGTGTGTAAAGCAAAGCACAATACATTGCTATGTGTAGAAGCAAAGATATACGCGATTTCAGAATGTGTTCCTAGAACAGCTGCGAGCAACTTTTTTACTCAACGTTAACAACACATCTGAAGCTCAATATTTCTGGGCTGAAGCGGGGAGGATTAGACAAAGTGTGCACTGTAAAGGGGAAGTCTGTGGCATTAACAGGAAGGGAGAAAAAGTACTTTCTACCCATTTTTAGTTCAGCGGTAAAACTGAAATTTCTATGGAACTGCAGCTCGGCTTGTGACTGTGGTTTTCCCGGTCACACAAAAATGCTGAAATTCGACTTATACAGTGTTTGTGCTTATTAAACTTGATGAATTCTCTCCTCTTGACGGTAGAATAGTGTGTAAAGCAAAGCACAATACATTGCTATGTGTAGAAGCAAAGATATACGCGATTTCAGAATGTGTTCCTAGAACAGCTGCGAGCAACTTTTTTACTCAACGTTAACAACACATCTGAAGCTCAATATTTCTGGGCTGAAGCGGGGAGGATTAGACAAAGTGTGCACTGTAAAGGGGAAGTCTGTGGCATTAACAGGAAGGGAGAAAAAGTACTTTCTACCCATTTTTTGTTCAGCGGTAAAACTGAAATTTCTATGGAACTGCAGCTCGGCTTGTGACTGTGGTTTTCCCGGTCACACAAAAATGCTGAAATTCGACTTATACAGTGTTTGTGCTTATTAAACTTGATGAATTCTCTCCTCTTGACGGTAGAATAGTGTGTAAAGCAAAGCACAATACATTGCTATGTGTAGAAGCAAAGATATACGCGATTTCAGAATGTGTTCCTAGAACAGCTGCGAGCAACTTTTTTACTCAACGTTAACAACACATCTGAAGCTCAATATTTCTGGGCTGAAGCGGGGAGGATTAGACAAAGTGTGCACTGTAAAGGGGAAGTCTGTGGCATTAACAGGAAGGGAGAAAAAGTACTTTCTACCCATTTTTAGTTCAGCGGTAAAACTGAAATTTCTATGGAACTGCAGCTCGGCTTGTGACTGTGGTTTTCCCGGTCACACAAAAATGCTGAAATTCGACTTATACAGTGTTTGTGCTTATTAAACTTGATGAATTCTCTCCTCTTGACGGTAGAATAGTGTGTAAAGCAAAGCACAATACATTGCTATGTGTAGAAGCAAAGATATACGCGATTTCAGAATGTGTTCCTAGAACAGCTGCGAGCAACTTTTTTACTCAACGTTAACAACACATCTGAAGCTCAATATTTCTGGGCTGAAGCGGGGAGGATTAGACAAAGTGTGCACTGTAAAGGGGAAGTCTGTGGCATTAACAGGAAGGGAGAAAAAGTACTTTCTACCCATTTTTAGTTCAGCGGTAAAACTGAAATTTCTATGGAACTGCAGCTCGGCTTGTGACTGTGGTTTTCCCGGTCACACAAAAATGCTGAAATTCGACTTATACAGTGTTTGTGCTTATTAAACTTGATGAATTCTCTCCTCTTGACGGTAGAATAGTGTGTAAAGCAAAGCACAATACATTGCTATGTGTAGAAGCAAAGATATACGCGATTTCAGAATGTGTTCCTAGAACAGCTGCGAGCAACTTTTTTACTCAACGTTAACAACACATCTGAAGCTCAATATTTCTGGGCTGAAGCGGGGAGGATTAGACAAAGTGTGCACTGTAAAGGGGAAGTCTGTGGCATTAACAGGAAGGGAGAAAAAGTACTTTCTACCCATTTTTTGTTCAGCGGTAAAACTGAAATTTCTATGGAACTGCAGCTCGGCTTGTGACTGTGGTTTTCCCGGTCACACAAAAATGCTGAAATTCGACTTATACAGTGTTTGTGCTTATTAAACTTGATGAATTCTCTCCTCTTGACGGTAGAATAGTGTGTAAAGCAAAGCACAATACATTGCTATGTGTAGAAGCAAAGATATACGCGATTTCAGAATGTGTTCCTAGAACAGCTGCGAGCAACTTTTTTACTCAACGTTAACAACACATCTGAAGCTCAATATTTCTGGGCTGAAGCGGGGAGGATTAGACAAAGTGTGCACTGTAAAGGGGAAGTCTGTGGCATTAACAGGAAGGGAGAAAAAGTACTTTCTACCCATTTTTAGTTCAGCGGTAAAACTGAAATTTCTATGGAACTGCAGCTCGGCTTGTGACTGTGGTTTTCCCGGTCACACAAAAATGCTGAAATTCGACTTATACAGTGTTTGTGCTTATTAAACTTGATGAATTCTCTCCTCTTGACGGTAGAATAGTGTGTAAAGCAAAGCACAATACATTGCTATGTGTAGAAGCAAAGATATACGCGATTTCAGAATGTGTTCCTAGAACAGCTGCGAGCAACTTTTTTACTCAACGTTAACAACACATCTGAAGCTCAATATTTCTGGGCTGAAGCGGGGAGGATTAGACAAAGTGTGCACTGTAAAGGGGAAGTCTGTGGCATTAACAGGAAGGGAGAAAATGTACTTTCTACCCATTTTTAGTTCAGCGGTAAAACTGAAATTTCTATGGAACTGCAGCTCGGCTTGTGACTGTGGTTTTCCCGGTCACACAAAAATGCTGAAATTCGACTTATACAGTGTTTGTGCTTATTAAACTTGATGAATTCTCTCCTCTTGACGGTAGAATAGTGTGTAAAGCAAAGCACAATACATTGCTATGTGTAGAAGCAAAGATATACGCGATTTCAGAATGTGTTCCTAGAACAGCTGCGAGCAACTTTTTTACTCAACGTTAACAACACATCTGAAGCTCAATATTTCTGGGCTGAAGCGGGGAGGATTAGACAAAGTGTGCACTGTAAAGGGGAAGTCTGTGGCATTAACAGGAAGGGAGAAAAAGTACTTTCTACCCATTTTTAGTTCAGCGGTAAAACTGAAATTACTATGGAACTGCAGCTCGGCTTGTGACTGTGGTTTTCCCGGTCACACAAAAATGCTGAAATTCGACTTATACAGTGTTTGTGCTTATTAAACTTGATGAATTCTCTCCTCTTGACGGTAGAATAGTGTGTAAAGCAAAGCACAATACATTGCTATGTGTAGAAGCAAAGATATACGCGATTTCAGAATGTGTTCCTAGAACAGCTGCGAGCAACTTTTTTACTCAACGTTAACAACACATCTGAAGCTCAATATTTCTGGGCTGAAGCGGGGAGGATTAGACAAAGTGTGCACTGTAAAGGGGAAGTCTGTGGCATTAACAGGAAGGGAGAAAAAGTACTTTCTACCCATTTTTAGTTCAGCGGTAAAACTGAAATTTCTATGGAACTGCAGCTCGGCTTGTGACTGTGGTTTTCCCGGTCACACAAAAATGGTGAAATTCGACTTATACAGTGTTTGTGCTTATTAAACTTGATGAATTCTCTCCTCTTGACGGTAGAATAGTGTGTAAAGCAAAGCACAATACATTGCTATGTGTAGAAGCAAAGATATACGCGATTTCAGAATGTGTTCCTAGAACAGCTGCGAGCAACTTTTTTACTCAACGTTAACAACACATCTGAAGCTCAATATTTCTGGGCTGAAGCGGGGAGGATTAGACAAAGTGTGCACTGTAAAGGGGAAGTCTGTGGCATTAACAGGAAGGGAGAAAATGTACTTTCTACCCATTTTTAGTTCAGCGGTAAAACTGAAATTTCTATGGAACTGCAGTTCGTCTTGTGACTGTGGTTTTCCCGGTCACACAAAAATGCTGAAATTCGACTTATACAGTACAGTGTTTGTGCTTATTAAACTTGATGAATTCTCTCCTCTTGACGGTAGAATAGTGTTGATGAATTCTCTCCTCTTGACGGTAGAATAGTGTGTAAAGCAAAGCACAATACATTGCTATGTGTAGAAGCAAAGATATACGCGATTTCAGAATGTGTTCCTAGAACAGCTGCGAGCAACTTTTTTACTCAACGTTAACAACACATCTGAAGCTCAATATTTCTGGGCTGAAGCGGGGAGGATTAGACAAAGTGTGCACTGTAAAGGGGAAGTCTGTGGCATTAACAGGAAGGGAGAAAAAGTACTTTCTACCCATTTTTAGTTCAGCGGTAAAACTGAAATTTCTATGGAACTGCAGCTCGGCTTGTGACTGTGGTTTTCCCGGTCACACAAAAATGCTGAAATTCGACTTATACAGTGTTTGTGCTTATTAAACTTGATGAATTCTCTCCTCTTGACGGTAGAATAGTGTGTAAAGCAAAGCACAATACATTGCTATGTGTAGAAGCAAAGATATACGCGATTTCAGAATGTGTTCCTAGAACAGCTGCGAGCAACTTTTTTACTCAACGTTAACAACACATCTGAAGCTCAATATTTCTGGGCTGAAGCGGGGAGGATTAGACAAAGTGTGCACTGTAAAGGGGAAGTCTGTGGCATTAACAGGAAGGGAGAAAAAGTACTTTCTACCCATTTTTAGTTCAGCGGTAAAACTGAAATTTCTATGGAACTGCAGCTCGGCTTGTGACTGTGGTTTTCCCGGTCACACAAAAATGGTGAAATTCGACTTATACAGTGTTTGTGCTTATTAAACTTGATGAATTCTCTCCTCTTGACGGTAGAATAGTGTGTAAAGCAAAGCACAATACATTGCTATGTGTAGAAGCAAAGATATACGCGATTTCAGAATGTGTTCCTAGAACAGCTGCGAGCAACTTTTTTACTCAACGTTAACAACACATCTGAAGCTCAATATTTCTGGGCTGAAGCGGGGAGGATTAGACAAAGTGTGCACTGTAAAGGGGAAGTCTGTGGCATTAACAGGAAGGGAGAAAATGTACTTTCTACCCATTTTTAGTTCAGCGGTAAAACTGAAATTTCTATGGAACTGCAGTTCGTCTTGTGACTGTGGTTTTCCCGGTCACACAAAAATGCTGAAATTCGACTTATACAGTACAGTGTTTGTGCTTATTAAACTTGATGAATTCTCTCCTCTTGACGGTAGAATAGTGTTGATGAATTCTCTCCTCTTGACGGTAGAATAGTGTGTAAAGCAAAGCACAATACATTGCTATGTGTAGAAGCAAAGATATACGCGATTTCAGAATGTGTTCCTAGAACAGCTGCGAGCAACTTTTTTACTCAACGTTAACAACACATCTGAAGCTCAATATTTCTGGGCTGAAGCGGGGAGGATTAGACAAAGTGTGCACTGTAAAGGGGAAGTCTGTGGCATTAACAGGAAGGGAGAAAAAGTACTTTCTACCCATTTTTAGTTCAGCGGTAAAACTGAAATTTCTATGGAACTGCAGCTCGGCTTGTGACTGTGGTTTTCCCGGTCACACAAAAATGCTGAAATTCGACTTATACAGTGTTTGTGCTTATTAAACTTGATGAATTCTCTCCTCTTGACGGTAGAATAGTGTGTAAAGCAAAGCACAATACATTGCTATGTGTAGAAGCAAAGATATACGCGATTTCAGAATGTGTTCCTAGAACAGCTGCGAGCAACTTTTTTACTCAACGTTAACAACACATCTGAAGCTCAATATTTCTGGGCTGAAGCGGGGAGGATTAGACAAAGTGTGCACTGTAAAGGGGAAGTCTGTGGCATTAACAGGAAGGGAGAAAAAGTACTTTCTACCCATTTTTAGGTGCAGCGGTAAAACTGAAGTTTCTATGGAACTGCAGCTCGGCTTGTGACTGTGCTTTTCCCAGTCACACAAAAATGCTGAAAATCGACTTATACAGTGTTTGTGCTTATTAAACTTGATGAATTCGCTCCTCTTGACGGTAGAATAGTGTGTAAAGCAAAGCACAATACATTGCTATGTGTAGAAGCAAAGATATACGCGATTTCAGAATGTGTTCCTAGAACAGCTGCGAGCAACTTTTTTACTCAACGTTAACAACACATCTGAAGCTCAATATTTCTGGGCTGAAGCGGGGAGGATTAGACAAAGTGTGCACTGTAAAGGGGAAGTCTGTGGCATTAACAGGAAGGGAGAAAAAGTACTTTCTACCCATTTTTAGTTCAGCGGTAAAACTGAAATTTCTATGGAACTGCAGCTCGGCTTGTGACTGTGGTTTTCCCGGTCACACAAAAATGGTGAAATTCGACTTATACAGTGTTTGTGCTTATTAAACTTGATGAATTCTCTCCTCTTGACGGTAGAATAGTGTGTAAAGCAAAGCACAATACATTGCTATGTGTAGAAGCAAAGATATACGCGATTTCAGAATGTGTTCCTAGAACAGCTGCGAGCAACTTTTTTACTCAACGTTAACAACACATCTGAAGCTCAATATTTCTGGGCTGAAGCGGGGAGGATTAGACAAAGTGTGCACTGTAAAGGGGAAGTCTGTGGCATTAACAGGAAGGGAGAAAAAGTACTTTCTACCCATTTTTAGTTCAGCGGTAAAACTGAAATTTCTATGGAACTGCAGTTCGTCTTGTGACTGTGGTTTTCCCGGTCACACAAAAATGCTGAAATTCGACTTATACAGTGTTTGTGCTTATTAAACTTGATGAATTCTCTCCTCTTGACGGTAGAATAGTGTTGATGAATTCTCTCCTCTTGACGGTAGAATAGTGTGTAAAGCAAAGCACAATACATTGCTATGTGTAGAAGCAAAGATATACGCGATTTCAGAATGTGTTCCTAGAACAGCTGCGAGCAACTTTTTTACTCAACGTTAACAACACATCTGAAGCTCAATATTTCTGGGCTGAAGCGGGGAGGATTAGACAAAGTGTGCACTGTAAAGGGGAAGTCTTTGGCATTAACAGGAAGGGAGAAAAAGTACTTTCTACCCATTTTTAGTTCAGCGGTAAAACTGAAATTTCTATGGAACTGCAGCTCGGCTTGTGACTGTGGTTTTCCCGGTCACACAAAAATGCTGAAATTCGACTTATACAGTGTTTGTGCTTATTAAACTTGATGAATTCTCTCCTCTTGACGGTAGAATAGTGTGTAAAGCAAAGCACAATACATTGCTATGTGTAGAAGCAAAGATATACGCGATTTCAGAATGTGTTCCTAGAACAGCTGCGAGCAACTTTTTTACTCAACGTTAACAACACATCTGAAGCTCAATATTTCTGGGCTGAAGCGGGGAGGATTAGACAAAGTGTGCACTGTAAAGGGGAAGTCTGTGGCATTAACAGGAAGGGAGAAAAAGTACTTTCTACCCATTTTTAGTTCAGCGGTAAAACTGAAATTTCTATGGAACTGCAGCTCGGCTTGTGACTGTGGTTTTCCCGGTCACACAAAAATGCTGAAATTCGACTTATACAGTGTTTGTGCTTATTAAACTTGATGAATTCTCTCCTCTTGACGGTAGAATAGTGTGTAAAGCAAAGCACAATACATTGCTATGTGTAGAAGCAAAGATATACGCGATTTCAGAATGTGTTCCTAGAACAGCTGCGAGCAACTTTTTTACTCAACGTTAACAACACATCTGAAGCTCAATATTTCTGGGCTGAAGCGGGGAGGATTAGACAAAGTGTGCACTGTAAAGGGGAAGTCTGTGGCATTAACAGGAAGGGAGAAAAAGTACTTTCTACCCATTTTTAGTTCAGCGGTAAAACTGAAATTTCTATGGAACTGCAGCTCGGCTTGTGACTGTGGTTTTCCCGGTCACACAAAAATGGTGAAATTCGACTTATACAGTGTTTGTGCTTATTAAACTTGATGAATTCTCTCCTCTTGACGGTAGAATAGTGTGTAAAGCAAAGCACAATACATTGCTATGTGTAGAAGCAAAGATATACGCGATTTCAGAATGTGTTCCTAGAACAGCTGCGAGCAACTTTTTTACTCAACGTTAACAACACATCTGAAGCTCAATATTTCTGGGCTGAAGCGGGGAGGATTAGACAAAGTGTGCACTGTAAAGGGGAAGTCTGTGGCATTAACAGGAAGGGAGAAAAAGTACTTTCTACCCATTTTTAGTTCAGCGGTAAAACTGAAATTTCTATGGAACTGCAGCTCGGCTTGTGACTGTGGTTTTCCCGGTCACACAAAAATGCTGAAATTCGACTTATACAGTGTTTGTGCTTATTAAACTTGATGAATTCTCTCCTCTTGACGGTAGAATAGTGTGTAAAGCAAAGCACAATACATTGCTATGTGTAGAAGCAAAGATATACGCGATTTCAGAATGTGTTCCTAGAACAGCTGCGAGCAACTTTTTTACTCAACGATAACAACACATCTGAAGCTCAATATTTCTGGGCTGAAGCGGGGAGGATTAGACAAAGTGTGCACTGTAAAGGGGAAGTCTGTGGCATTCACAGGAAGGGAGAAAAAGTACTTTCTACCCATTTCTTGTTCAGCGGTAAAACCGAAATTTCTATGGAACTGCAGCTCGGCTTGTGACTGTGGTTTTCCCGGTCACACAAAAATGCTGAAATTCGACTTATACAGTGTTTGTGCTTATTAAACTTGATGAATTCTCTCCTCTTGACGGTAGAATAGTGTGTAAAGCAAAGCACAATACATTGCTATGTGTAGAAGCAAAGATATACGCGGTTTCAGAATGTGTTCCTAGAACAGCTGCGAGCAACTTTTTTACTCAACGTTAACAACACATCTGAAGCTCAATATTTCTGGGCTGAAGCGGGGAGGATTAGACAAAGTGTGCACTGTAAAGGGGAAGTCTGTGGCATTAACAGGAAGGGAGAAAAAGTACTTTCTACCCATTTTTAGTTCAGCGGTAAAACTGAAATTTCTATGGAACTGCAGCTCGTCTCGTGACTGTGGTTTTCCCGGTCACACAAAAATGCTGAAATTCGACTTATACAGTGTTTGTGCTTATTAAACTTGATGAATTCTCTCCTCTTGACGGTAGAATAGTGTGTAAAGCAAAGCACAATACATTGCTATGTGTAGAAGCAAAGATATACGCGATTTCAGAATGTGTTCCTAGAACAGCTGCGAGCAACTTTTTTACTCAACGTTAACAACACATCTGAAGCTCAATATTTCTGGGCTGAAGCGGGGAGGATTAGACAAAGTGTGCACTGTAAAGGGGAAGTCTGTGGCATTAACAGGAAGGGAGAAAAAGTACTTTCTACCCATTTTTAGTTCAGCGGTAAAACTGAAATTTCTATGGAACTGCAGCTCGGCTTGTGACTGTGGTTTTCCCGGTCACACAAAAATGCTGAAATTCGACTTATACAGTGTTTGTGCTTATTAAACTTGATGAATTCTCTCCTCTTGACGGTAGAATAGTGTGTAAAGCAAAGCACAATACATTGCTATGTGTAGAAGCAAAGATATACGCGATTTCAGAATGTGTTCCTAGAACAGCTGCGAGCAACTTTTTTACTCAACGTTAACAACACATCTGAAGCTCAATATTTCTGGGCTGAAGCGGGGAGGATTAGACAAAGTGTGCACTGTAAAGGGGAAGTCTGTGGCATTAACAGGAAGGGAGAAAAAGTACTTTCTACCCATTTTTAGTTCAGCGGTAAAACTGAAATTTCTATGGAACTGCAGCTCGGCTTGTGACTGTGGTTTTCCCGGTCACACAAAAATGGTGAAATTCGACTTATACAGTGTTTGTGCTTATTAAACTTGATGAATTCTCTCCTCTTGACGGTAGAATAGTGTGTAAAGCAAAGCACAATACATTGCTATGTGTAGAAGCAAAGATATACGCGATTTCAGAATGTGTTCCTAGAACAGCTGCGAGCAACTTTTTTACTCAACGTTAACAACACATCTGAAGCTCAATATTTCTGGGCTGAAGCGGGGAGGATTAGACAAAGTGTGCACTGTAAAGGGGAAGTCTGTGGCATTAACAGGAAGGGAGAAAATGTACTTTCTACCCATTTTTAGTTCAGCGGTAAAACTGAAATTTCTATGGAACTGCAGTTCGTCTTGTGACTGTGGTTTTCCCGGTCACACAAAAATGCTGAAATTCGACTTATACAGTGTTTGTGCTTATTAAACTTGATGAATTCTCTCCTCTTGACGGTAGAATAGTGTTGATGAATTCTCTCCTCTTGACGGTAGAATAGTGTGTAAAGCAAAGCACAATACATTGCTATGTGTAGAAGCAAAGATATACGCGATTTCAGAATGTGTTCCTAGAACAGCTGCGAGCAACTTTTTTACTCAACGTTAACAACACATCTGAAGCTCAATATTTCTGGGCTGAAGCGGGGAGGATTAGACAAAGTGTGCACTGTAAAGGGGAAGTCTGTGGCATTAACAGGAAGGGAGAAAAAGTACTTTCTACCCATTTTTAGTTCAGCGGTAAAACTGAAATTTCTATGGAACTGCAGCTCGGCTTGTGACTGTGGTTTTCCCGGTCACACAAAAATGCTGAAATTCGACTTATACAGTGTTTGTGCTTATTAAACTTGATGAATTCTCTCCTCTTGACGGTAGAATAGTGTGTAAAGCAAAGCACAATACATTGCTATGTGTAGAAGCAAAGATATACGCGATTTCAGAATGTGTTCCTAGAACAGCTGCGAGCAACTTTTTTACTCAACGATAACAACACATCTGAAGCTCAATATTTCTGGGCTGAAGCGGGGAGGATTAGACAAAGTGTGCACTGTAAAGGGGAAGTCTGTGGCATTCACAGGAAGGGAGAAAAAGTACTTTCTACCCATTTCTTGTTCAGCGGTAAAACCGAAATTTCTATGGAACTGCAGCTCGGCTTGTGACTGTGGTTTTCCCGGTCACACAAAAATGCTGAAATTCGACTTATACAGTGTTTGTGCTTATTAAACTTGATGAATTCTCTCCTCTTGACGGTAGAATAGTGTGTAAAGCAAAGCACAATACATTGCTATGTGTAGAAGCAAAGATATACGCGGTTTCAGAATGTGTTCCTAGAACAGCTGCGAGCAACTTTTTTACTCAACGTTAACAACACATCTGAAGCTCAATATTTCTGGGCTGAAGCGGGGAGGATTAGACAAAGTGTGCACTGTAAAGGGGAAGTCTGTGGCATTAACAGGAAGGGAGAAAAAGTACTTTCTACCCATTTTTAGTTCAGCGGTAAAACTGAAATTTCTATGGAACTGCAGCTCGTCTCGTGACTGTGGTTTTCCCGGTCACACAAAAATGCTGAAATTCGACTTATACAGTGTTTGTGCTTATTAAACTTGATGAATTCTCTCCTCTTGACGGTAGAATAGTGTGTAAAGCAAAGCACAATACATTGCTATGTGTAGAAGCAAAGATATACGCGATTTCAGAATGTGTTCCTAGAACAGCTGCGAGCAACTTTTTTACTCAACGTTAACAACACATCTGAAGCTCAATATTTCTGGGCTGAAGCGGGGAGGATTAGACAAAGTGTGCACTGTAAAGGGGAAGTCTGTGGCATTAACAGGAAGGGAGAAAAAGTACTTTCTACCCATTTTTATTTCAGCGGTAAAACTGAAATTTCTATGGAACTGCAGTTCGTCTTGTGACTGTGGTTTTCCCGGTCACACAAAAATGCTGAAATTCGACTTATACAGTGTTTGTGCTTATTAAACTTGATGAATTCTCTCCTCTTGACGGTAGAATAGTGTTGATGAATTCTCTCCTCTTGACGGTAGAATAGTGTGTAAAGCAAAGCACAATACATTGCTATGTGTAGAAGCAAAGATATACGCGATTTCAGAATGTGTTCCTAGAACAGCTGCGAGCAACTTTTTTACTCAACGTTAACAACACATCTGAAGCTCAATATTTCTGGGCTGAAGCGGGGAGGATTAGACAAAGTGTGCACTGTAAAGGGGAAGTCTGTGGCATTAACAGGAAGGGAGAAAAAGTACTTTCTACCCATTTTTAGTTCAGCGGTAAAACTGAAATTTCTATGGAACTGCAGCTCGGCTTGTGACTGTGGTTTTCCCGGTCACACAAAAATGCTGAAATTCGACTTATACAGTGTTTGTGCTTATTAAACTTGATGAATTCTCTCCTCTTGACGGTAGAATAGTGTGTAAAGCAAAGCACAATACATTGCTATGTGTAGAAGCAAAGATATACGCGATTTCAGAATGTGTTCCTAGAACAGCTGCGAGCAACTTTTTTACTCAACGTTAACAACACATCTGAAGCTCAATATTTCTGGGCTGAAGCGGGGAGGATTAGACAAAGTGTGCACTGTAAAGGGGAAGTCTGTGGCATTAACAGGAAGGGAGAAAAAGTACTTTCTACCCATTTTTAGTTCAGCGGTAAAACTGAAATTTCTATGGAACTGCAGCTCGGCTTGTGACTGTGGTTTTCCCGGTCACACAAAAATGCTGAAATTCGACTTATACAGTGTTTGTGCTTATTAAACTTGATGAATTCTCTCCTCTTGACGGTAGAATAGTGTGTAAAGCAAAGCACAATACATTGCTATGTGTAGAAGCAAAGATATACGCGATTTCAGAATGTGTTCCTAGAACAGCTGCGAGCAACTTTTTTACTCAACGTTAACAACACATCTGAAGCTCAATATTTCTGGGCTGAAGCGGGGAGGATTAGACAAAGTGTGCACTGTAAAGGGGAAGTCTGTGGCATTAACAGGAAGGGAGAAAAAGTACTCTCTACCCATTTTTAGTTCAGCGGTAAAACTGAAATTTCTATGGAACTGCAGCTCGGCTTGTGACTGTGGTTTTCCCGGTCACACAAAAATGCTGAAATTCGACTTATACAGTGTTTGTGCTTATTAAACTTGATGAATTCTCTCCTCTTGACGGTAGAATAGTGTGTAAAGCAAAGCACAATACATTGCTATGTGTAGAAGCAAAGATATACGCGATTTCAGAATGTGTTCCTAGAACAGCTGCGAGCAACTTTTTTACTCAACGTTAACAACACATCTGAAGCTCAATATTTCTGGGCTGAAGCGGGGAGGATTAGACAAAGTGTGCACTGTAAAGGGGAAGTCTGTGGCATTAACAGGAAGGGAGAAAATGTACTTTCTACCCATTTTTAGTTCAGCGGTAAAACTGAAATTTCTATGGAACTGCAGTTCCTCTTGTGACTGTGGTTTTCCCGGTCACACAAAAATGCTGAAATTCGACTTATACAGTGTTTGTGCTTATTAAACTTGATGAATTCTCTCCTCTTGACGGTAGAATAGTGTTGATGAATTCTCTCCTCTTGACGGTAGAATAGTGTGTAAAGCAAAGCACAATACATTGCTATGTGTAGAAGCAAAGATATACGCGATTTCAGAATGTGTTCCTAGAACAGCTGCGAGCAACTTTTTTACTCAACGTTAACAACACATCTGAAGCTCAATATTTCTGGGCTGAAGCGGGGAGGATTAGACAAAGTGTGCACTGTAAAGGGGAAGTCTGTGGCATTAACAGGAAGGGAGAAAAAGTACTTTCTACCCATTTTTAGTTCAGCGGTAAAACTGAAATTTCTATGGAACTGCAGCTCGGCTTGTGACTGTGGTTTTCCCGGTCACACAAAAATGCTGAAATTCGACTTATACAGTGTTTGTGCTTATTAAACTTGATGAATTCTCTCCTCTTGACGGTAGAATAGTGTGTAAAGCAAAGCACAATACATTGCTATGTGTAGAAGCAAAGATATACGCGATTTCAGAATGTGTTCCTAGAACAGCTGCGAGCAACTTTTTTACTCAACGTTAACAACACATCTGAAGCTCAATATTTCTGGGCTGAAGCGGGGAGGATTAGACAAAGTGTGCACTGTAAAGGGGAAGTCTGTGGCATTCACAGGAAGGGAGAAAAAGTACTTTCTACCCATTTCTTGTTCAGCGGTAAAACCGAAATTTCTATGGAACTGCAGCTCGGCTTGTGACTGTGGTTTTCCCGGTCACACAAAAATGCTGAAATTCGACTTATACAGTGTTTGTGCTTATTAAACTTGATGAATTCTCTCCTCTTGACGGTAGAATAGTGTTGATGAATTCTCTCCTCTTGACGGTAGAATAGTGTGTAAAGCAAAGCACAATACATTGCTATGTGTAGAAGCAAAGATATACGCGATTTCAGAATGTGTTCCTAGAACAGCTGCGAGCAACTTTTTTACTCAACGTTAACAACACATCTGAAGCTCAATATTTCTGGGCTGAAGCGGGGAGGATTAGACAAAGTGTGCACTGTAAAGGGGAAGTCTGTGGCATTAACAGGAAGGGAGAAAAAGTACTTTCTACCCATTTTTAGTTCAGCGGTAAAACTGAAATTTCTATGGAACTGCAGCTCGGCTTGTGACTGTGGGTTTCCCGGTCACACAAAAATGCTGAAATTCGACTTATACAGTGTTTGTGCTTATTAAACTTGATGAATTCTCTCCTCTTGACGGTAGAATAGTGTGTAAAGCAAAGCACAATACATTGCTATGTGTAGAAGCAAAGATATACGCGATTTCAGAATGTGTTCCTAGAACAGCTGCGAGCAACTTTTTTACTCAACGTTAACAACACATCTGAAGCTCAATATTTCTGGGCTGAAGCGGGGAGGATTAGACAAAGTGTGCACTGTAAAGGGGAAGTCTGTGGCATTCACAGGAAGGGAGAAAAAGTACTTTCTACCCATTTCTTGTTCAGCGGTAAAACCGAAATTTCTATGGAACTGCAGCTCGTCTTGTGACTGTGGTTTTCCCGGTCACACAAAAATGCTGAAATTCGACTTATACAGTGTTTGTGCTTATTAAACTTGATGAATTCTCTCCTCTTGACGGTAGAATAGTGTGTAAAGCAAAGCACAATACATTGCTATGTGTAGAAGCAAAGATATACGCGATTTCAGAATGTGTTCCTAGAACAGCTGCGAGCAACTTTTTTACTCAACGTTAACAACACATCTGAAGCTCAATATTTCTGGGCTGAAGCGGGGAGGATTAGACAAAGTGTGCACTGTAATGGGGAAGTCTGTGGCATTAACAGGAAGGGAGAAAAAGTACTTTCTACCCATTTTTAGTTCAGCGGTAAAACTGAAATTTCTATGGAACTGCAGCTCGGCTTGTGACTGTGGTTTTCCCGGTCACACAAAAATGCTGAAATTCGACTTATACAGTGTTTGTGCTTATTAAACTTGATGAATTCTCTCCTCTTGACGGTAGAATAGTGTGTAAAGCAAAGCACAATACATTGCTATGTGTAGAAGCAAAGATATACGCGATTTCAGAATGTGTTCCTAGAACAGCAGCGAGCAACTTTTTTACTCAACGTTAACAACACATCTGAAGCTCAATATTTCTGGGCTGAAGCGGGGAGGATTAGACAAAGTGTGCACTGTAAAGGGGAAGTCTGTGGCATTAACAGGAAGGGAGAAAAAGTACTTTCTACCCATTTTTAGTTCAGCGGTAAAACTGAAATTTCTATGGAACTGCAGCTCGGCTTGTGACTGTGGTTTTCCCGGTCACACAAAAATGCTGAAATTCGACTTATACAGTGTTTGTGCTTATTAAACTTGATGAATTCTCTCCTCTTGACGGTAGAATAGTGTGTAAAGCAAAGCACAATACATTGCTATGTGTAGAAGCAAAGATATACGCGATTTCAGAATGTGTTCCTAGAACAGCTGCGAGCAACTTTTTTACTCAACGTTAACAACACATCTGAAGCTCAATATTTCTGGGCTGAAGCGGGGAGGATTAGACAAAGTGTGCACTGTAATGGGGAAGTCTGTGGCATTTACAGGAAGGGAGAAAAAGTACTTTCTACCCATTTTTAGTTCAGCGGTAAAACTGAAATTTCTATGGAACTGCAGCTCGGCTCGTGACTGTGGTTTTCCCGGTCACACAAAAATGCTGAAATTCGACTTATACAGTGTTTGTGCTTATTAAACTTGATGACTTCTCTCCTCTTGACGGTAGAATAGTGTGTAAAGCAAAGCACAATACATTGCTATGTGTAGAAGCAAAGATATACGCGATTTCAGAATGTGTTCCTAGAACAGCTGCGAGCAACTTTTTTACTCAACGTTAACAACACATCTGAAGCTCAATATTTCTGGGCTGAAGCGGGGAGGATTAGACAAAGTGTGCACTGTAATGGGGAAGTCTGTGGCATTCACAGGAAGGGAGAAAAAGTACTTTCTACCCATTTCTTGTTCAGCGGTAAAACCGAAATTTCTATGGAACTGCAGCTCGTCTTGTGACTGTGGTTTTCCCGGTCACACAAAAATGCTGAAATTCGACTTATACAGTGTTTGTGCTTATTAAACTTGATGAATTCTCTCCTCTTGACGGTAGAATAGTGTGTAAAGCAAAGCACAATACATTGCTATGTGTAGAAGCAAAGATATACGCGATTTCAGAATGTGTTCCTAGAACAGCTGCGAGCAACTTTTTTACTCAACGTTAACAACACATCTGAAGCTCAATATTTCTGGGCTGAAGCGGGGAGGATTAGACAAAGTGTGCACTGTAATGGGGAAGTCTGTGGCATTAACAGGAAGGGAGAAAAAGTACTTTCTACCCATTTTTAGTTCAGCGGTAAAACTGAAATTTCTATGGAACTGCAGCTCGGCTTGTGACTGTGGTTTTCCCGGTCACACAAAAATGCTGAAATTCGACTTATACAGTGTTTGTGCTTATTAAACTTGATGAATTCTCTCCTCTTGACGGTAGAATAGTGTGTAAAGCAAAGCACAATACATTGCTATGTGTAGAAGCAAAGATATACGCGATTTCAGAATGTGTTCCTAGAACAGCAGCGAGCAACTTTTTTACTCAACGTTAACAACACATCTGAAGCTCAATATTTCTGGGCTGAAGCGGGGAGGATTAGACAAAGTGTGCACTGTAAAGGGGAAGTCTGTGGCATTAACAGGAAGGGAGAAAAAGTACTTTCTACCCATTTTTAGTTCAGCGGTAAAACTGAAATTTCTATGGAACTGCAGCTCGGCTTGTGACTGTGGTTTTCCCGGTCACACAAAAATGCTGAAATTCGACTTATACAGTGTTTGTGCTTATTAAACTTGATGAATTCTCTCCTCTTGACGGTAGAATAGTGTGTAAAGCAAAGCACAATACATTGCTATGTGTAGAAGCAAAGATATACGCGATTTCAGAATGTGTTCCTAGAACAGCTGCGAGCAACTTTTTTACTCAACGTTAACAACACATCTGAAGCTCAATATTTCTGGGCTGAAGCGGGGAGGATTAGACAAAGTGTGCACTGTAATGGGGAAGTCTGTGGCATTTACAGGAAGGGAGAAAAAGTACTTTCTACCCATTTTTAGTTCAGCGGTAAAACTGAAATTTCTATGGAACTGCAGCTCGGCTCGTGACTGTGGTTTTCCCGGTCACACAAAAATGCTGAAATTCGACTTATACAGTGTTTGTGCTTATTAAACTTGATGACTTCTCTCCTCTTGACGGTAGAATAGTGTGTAAAGCAAAGCACAATACATTGCTATGTGTAGAAGCAAAGATATACGCGATTTCAGAATGTGTTCCTAGAACAGCTGCGAGCAACTTTTTTACTCAACGTTAACAACACATCTGAAGCTCAATATTTCTGGGCTGAAGCGGGGAGGATTAGACAAAGTGTGCACTGTAAAGGGGAAGTCTGTGGCATTAACAGGAAGGGAGAAAAAGTACTTTCTACCCATTTTTAGTTCAGCGGTAAAACTGAAATTTCTATGGAACTGCAGCTCGGCTTGTGACTGTGGTTTTCCCGGTCACACAAAAATGCTGAAATTCGACTTATACAGTGTTTGTGCTTATTAAACTTGATGAATTCTCTCCTCTTGACGGTAGAATAGTGTGTAAAGCAAAGCACAATACATTGCTATGTGTAGAAGCAAAGATATACGCGATTTCAGAATGTGTTCCTAGAACAGCTGCGAGCAACTTTTTTACTCAACGTTAACAACACATCTGAAGCTCAATATTTCTGGGCTGAAGCGGGGAGGATTAGACAAAGTGTGCACTGTAAAGGGGAAGTCTGTGGCATTAACAGGAAGGGAGAAAAAGTACTTTCTACCCATTTTTAGTTCAGCGGTAAAACTGAAATTTCTATGGAACTGCAGCTCGGCTTGTGACTGTGGTTTTCCCGGTCACACAAAAATGCTGAAATTCGACTTATACAGTGTTTGTGCTTATTAAACTTGATGAATTCTCTCCTCTTGACGGTAGAATAGTGTGTAAAGCAAAGCACAATACATTGCTATGTGTAGAAGCAAAGATATACGCGATTTCAGAATGTGTTCCTAGAACAGCTGCGAGCAACTTTTTTACTCAACGTTAACAACACATCTGAAGCTCAATATTTCTGGGCTGAAGCGGGGAGGATTAGACAAAGTGTGCACTGTAATGGGGAAGTCTGTGGCATTAACAGGAAGGGAGAAAAAGTACTTTCTACCCATTTTTAGTTCAGCGGTAAAACTGAAATTTCTATGGAACTGCAGCTCGGCTCGTGACTGTGGTTTTCCCGGTCACACAAAAATGCTGAAATTCGACTTATACAGTGTTTGTGCTTATTAAACTTGATGAATTCTCTCCTCTTGACGGTAGAATAGTGTGTAAAGCAAAGCACAATACATTGCTATGTGTAGAAGCAAAGATATACGCGATTTCAGAATGTGTTCCTAGAACAGCTGCGAGCAACTTTTTTACTCAACGTTAACAACACATCTGAAGCTCAATATTTCTGGGCTGAAGCGGGGAGGATTAGACAAAGTGTGCACTGTAAAGGGGAAGTCTGTGGCATTAACAGGAAGGGAGAAAAAGTACTTTCTACCCATTTTTAGTTCAGCGGTAAAACTGAAATTTCTATGGAACTGCAGTTCGTCTTGTGACTGTGGTTTTCCCGGTCACACAAAAATGCTGAAATTCGACTTATACAGTGTTTGTGCTTATTAAACTTGATGAATTCTCTCCTCTTGACGGTAGAATAGTGTGTAAAGCAAAGCACAATACATTGCTATGTGTAGAAGCAAAGATATACGCGATTTCAGAATGTGTTCCTAGAACAGCTGCGAGCAACTTTTTTACTCAACGTTAACAACACATCTGAAGCTCAATATTTCTGGGCTGAAGCGGGGAGGATTAGACAAAGTGTGCACTGTAAAGGGGAAGTCTGTGGCATTCACAGGAAGGGAGAAAAAGTACTTTCTACCCATTTCTTGTTCAGCGGTAAAACTGAAATTTCTATGGAACTGCAGCTCGGCTTGTGACTGTGGTTTTCCCGGTCACACAAAAATGCTGAAATTCGACTTATACAGTGTTTGTGCTTATTAAACTTGATGAATTCTCTCCTCTTGACGGTAGAATAGTGTGTAAAGCAAAGCACAATACATTGCTATGTGTAGAAGCAAAGATATACGCGATTTCAGAATGTGTTCCTAGAACAGCTGCGAGCAACTTTTTTACTCAACGTTAACAACACATCTGAAGCTCAATATTTCTGGGCTGAAGCGGGGAGGATTAGACAAAGTGTGCACTGTAAAGGGGAAGTCTGTGGCATTAACAGGAAGGGAGAAAAAGTACTTTCTACCCATTTTTAGTTCAGCGGTAAAACTGAAATTTCTATGGAACTGCAGCTCGGCTTGTGACTGTGGTTTTCCCGGTCACACAAAAATGCTGAAATTCGACTTATACAGTGTTTGTGCTTATTAAACTTGATGAATTCTCTCCTCTTGACGGTAGAATAGTGTGTAAAGCAAAGCACAATACATTGCTATGTGTAGAAGCAAAGATATACGCGATTTCAGAATGTGTTCCTAGAACAGCAGCGAGCAACTTTTTTACTCAACGTTAACAACACATCTGAAGCTCAATATTTCTGGGCTGAAGCGGGGAGGATTAGACAAAGTGTGCACTGTAAAGGGGAAGTCTGTGGCATTAACAGGAAGGGAGAAAAAGTACTTTCTACCCATTTTTAGTTCAGCGGTAAAACTGAAATTTCTATGGAACTGCAGCTCGGCTTGTGACTGTGGTTTTCCCGGTCACACAAAAATGCTGAAATTCGACTTATACAGTGTTTGTGCTTATTAAACTTGATGAATTCTCTCCTCTTGACGGTAGAATAGTGTGTAAAGCAAAGCACAATACATTGCTATGTGTAGAAGCAAAGATATACGCGATTTCAGAATGTGTTCCTAGAACAGCTGCGAGCAACTTTTTTACTCAACGTTAACAACACATCTGAAGCTCAATATTTCTGGGCTGAAGCGGGGAGGATTAGACAAAGTGTGCACTGTAAAGGGGAAGTCTGTGGCATTAACAGGAAGGGAGAAAAAGTACTTTCTACCCATTTTTAGTTCAGCGGTAAAACTGAAATTTCTATGGAACTGCAGCTCGGCTTGTGACTGTGGTTTTCCCGGTCACACAAAAATGCTGAAATTCGACTTATACAGTGTTTGTGCTTATTAAACTTGATGAATTCTCTCCTCTTGACGGTAGAATAGTGTGTAAAGCAAAGCACAATACATTGCTATGTGTAGAAGCAAAGATATACGCGATTTCAGAATGTGTTCCTAGAACAGATGCGAGCAACTTTTTTACTCAACGTTAACAACACATCTGAAGCTCAATATTTCTGGGCTGAAGCGGGGAGGATTAGACAAAGTGTGCACTGTAAAGGGAAAGTCTGTGGCATTAACAGGAAGGGAGAAAAAGTACTTTCTACCCATTTTTAGTTCAGCGGTAAAACTGAAATTTCTATGGAACTGCAGCTCGGCTCGTGACTGTGGTTTTCCCGGTCACACAAAAATGCTGAAATTCGACTTATACAGTGTTTGTGCTTATTAAACTTGATGAATTCTCTCCTCTTGACGGTAGAATAGTGTGTAAAGCAAAGCACAATACATTGCTATGTGTAGAAGCAAAGATATACGCGATTTCAGAATGTGTTCCTAGAACAGCTGCGAGCAACTTTTTTACTCAACGTTAACAACACATCTGAAGCTCAATATTTCTGGGCTGAAGCGGGGAGGATTAGACAAAGTGTGCACTGTAAAGGGGAAGTCTGTGGCATTCACAGGAAGGGAGAAAAAGTACTTTCTACCCATTTCTTGTTCAGCGGTAAAACTGAAATTTCTATGGAACTGCAGCTCGGCTTGTGACTGTGGTTTTCCCGGTCACACAAAAATGCTGAAATTCGACTTATACAGTGTTTGTGCTTATTAAACTTGATGAATTCTCTCCTCTTGACGGTAGAATAGTGTGTAAAGCAAAGCACAATACATTGCTATGTGTAGAAGCAAAGATATACGCGATTTCAGAATGTGTTCCTAGAACAGCTGCGAGCAACTTTTTTACTCAACGTTAACAACACATCTGAAGCTCAATATTTCTGGGCTGAAGCGGGGAGGATTAGACAAAGTGTGCACTGTAAAGGGGAAGTCTGTGGCATTAACAGGAAGGGAGAAAAAGTACTTTCTACCCATTTTTAGTTCAGCGGTAAAACTGAAATTTCTATGGAACTGCAGCTCGGCTTGTGACTGTGGTTTTCCCGGTCACACAAAAATGCTGAAATTCGACTTATACAGTGTTTGTGCTTATTAAACTTGATGAATTCTCTCCTCTTGACGGTAGAATAGTGTGTAAAGCAAAGCACAATACATTGCTATGTGTAGAAGCAAAGATATACGCGATTTCAGAATGTGTTCCTAGAACAGCTGCGAGCAACTTTTTTACTCAACGTTAACAACACATCTGAAGCTCAATATTTCTGGGCTGAAGCGGGGAGGATTAGACAAAGTGTGCACTGTAATGGGGAAGTCTGTGGCATTAACAGGAAGGGAGAAAAAGTACTTTCTACCCATATTTAGTTCAGCGGTAAAACTGAAATTTCTATGGAACTGCAGCTCGGCTCGTGACTGTGGTTTTCCCGGTCACACAAAAATGCTGAAATTCGACTTATACAGTGTTTGTGCTTATTAAACTTGATGAATTCTCTCCTCTTGACGGTAGAATAGTGTGTAAAGCAAAGCACAATACATTGCTATGTGTAGAAGCAAAGATATACGCGATTTCAGAATGTGTTCCTAGAACAGCTGCGAGCAACTTTTTTACTCAACGTTAACAACACATCTGAAGCTCAATATTTCTGGGCTGAAGCGGGGAGGATTAGACAAAGTGTGCACTGTAAAGGGGAAGTCTGTGGCATTAACAGGAAGGGAGAAAAAGTACTTTCTACCCATTTTTAGTTCAGCGGTAAAACTGAAATTTCTATGGAACTGCAGCTCGGCTTGTGACTGTGGTTTTCCCGGTCACACAAAAATGCTGAAATTCGACTTATACAGTGTTTGTGCTTATTAAACTTGATGAATTCTCTCCTCTTGACGGTAGAATAGTGTGTAAAGCAAAGCACAATACATTGCTATGTGTAGAAGCAAAGATATACGCGATTTCAGAATGTGTTCCTAGAACAGCAGCGAGCAACTTTTTTACTCAACGTTAACAACACATCTGAAGCTCAATATTTCTGGGCTGAAGCGGGGAGGATTAGACAAAGTGTGCACTGTAAAGGGGAAGTCTGTGGCATTAACAGGAAGGGAGAAAAAGTACTTTCTACCCATTTTTAGTTCAGCGGTAAAACTGAAATTTCTATGGAACTGCAGCTCGGCTTGTGACTGTGGTTTTCCCGGTCACACAAAAATGCTGAAATTCGACTTATACAGTGTTTGTGCTTATTAAACTTGATGAATTCTCTCCTCTTGACGGTAGAATAGTGTGTAAAGCAAAGCACAATACATTGCTATGTGTAGAAGCAAAGATATACGCGATTTCAGAATGTGTTCCTAGAACAGCTGCGAGCAACTTTTTTACTCAACGTTAACAACACATCTGAAGCTCAATATTTCTGGGCTGAAGCGGGGAGGATTAGACAAAGTGTGCACTGTAAAGGGGAAGTCTGTGGCATTAACAGGAAGGGAGAAAAAGTACTTTCTACCCATTTTTAGTTCAGCGGTAAAACTGAAATTTCTATGGAACTGCAGCTCGGCTTGTGACTGTGGTTTTCCCGGTCACACAAAAATGCTGAAATTCGACTTATACAGTGTTTGTGCTTATTAAACTTGATGAATTCTCTCCTCTTGACGGTAGAATAGTGTGTAAAGCAAAGCACAATACATTGCTATGTGTAGAAGCAAAGATATACGCGATTTCAGAATGTGTTCCTAGAACAGATGCGAGCAACTTTTTTACTCAACGTTAACAACACATCTGAAGCTCAATATTTCTGGGCTGAAGCGGGGAGGATTAGACAAAGTGTGCACTGTAAAGGGAAAGTCTGTGGCATTAACAGGAAGGGAGAAAAAGTACTTTCTACCCATTTTTAGTTCAGCGGTAAAACTGAAATTTCTATGGAACTGCAGCTCGGCTCGTGACTGTGGTTTTCCCGGTCACACAAAAATGCTGAAATTCGACTTATACAGTGTTTGTGCTTATTAAACTTGATGAATTCTCTCCTCTTGACGGTAGAATAGTGTGTAAAGCAAAGCACAATACATTGCTATGTGTAGAAGCAAAGATATACGCGATTTCAGAATGTGTTCCTAGAACAGCTGCGAGCAACTTTTTTACTCAACGTTAACAACACATCTGAAGCTCAATATTTCTGGGCTGAAGCGGGGAGGATTAGACAAAGTGTGCACTGTAAAGGGGAAGTCTGTGGCATTCACAGGAAGGGAGAAAAAGTACTTTCTACCCATTTCTTGTTCAGCGGTAAAACTGAAATTTCTATGGAACTGCAGCTCGGCTTGTGACTGTGGTTTTCCCGGTCACACAAAAATGCTGAAATTCGACTTATACAGTGTTTGTGCTTATTAAACTTGATGAATTCTCTCCTCTTGACGGTAGAATAGTGTGTAAAGCAAAGCACAATACATTGCTATGTGTAGAAGCAAAGATATACGCGATTTCAGAATGTGTTCCTAGAACAGCTGCGAGCAACTTTTTTACTCAACGTTAACAACACATCTGAAGCTCAATATTTCTGGGCTGAAGCGGGGAGGATTAGACAAAGTGTGCACTGTAAAGGGGAAGTCTGTGGCATTAACAGGAAGGGAGAAAAAGTACTTTCTACCCATTTTTAGTTCAGCGGTAAAACTGAAATTTCTATGGAACTGCAGCTCGGCTTGTGACTGTGGTTTTCCCGGTCACACAAAAATGCTGAAATTCGACTTATACAGTGTTTGTGCTTATTAAACTTGATGAATTCTCTCCTCTTGACGGTAGAATAGTGTGTAAAGCAAAGCACAATACATTGCTATGTGTAGAAGCAAAGATATACGCGATTTCAGAATGTGTTCCTAGAACAGCTGCGAGCAACTTTTTTACTCAACGTTAACAACACATCTGAAGCTCAATATTTCTGGGCTGAAGCGGGGAGGATTAGACAAAGTGTGCACTGTAATGGGGAAGTCTGTGGCATTAACAGGAAGGGAGAAAAAGTACTTTCTACCCATATTTAGTTCAGCGGTAAAACTGAAATTTCTATGGAACTGCAGCTCGGCTCGTGACTGTGGTTTTCCCGGTCACACAAAAATGCTGAAATTCGACTTATACAGTGTTTGTGCTTATTAAACTTGATGAATTCTCTCCTCTTGACGGTAGAATAGTGTGTAAAGCAAAGCACAATACATTGCTATGTGTAGAAGCAAAGATATACGCGATTTCAGAATGTGTTCCTAGAACAGCTGCGAGCAACTTTTTTACTCAACGTTAACAACACATCTGAAGCTCAATATTTCTGGGCTGAAGCGGGGAGGATTAGACAAAGTGTGCACTGTAAAGGGGAAGTCTGTGGCATTAACAGGAAGGGAGAAAAAGTACTTTCTACCCATTTTTAGTTCAGCGGTAAAACTGAAATTTCTATGGAACTGCAGCTCGGCTTGTGACTGTGGTTTTCCCGGTCACACAAAAATGCTGAAATTCGACTTATACAGTGTTTGTGCTTATTAAACTTGATGAATTCTCTCCTCTTGACGGTAGAATAGTGTGTAAAGCAAAGCACAATACATTGCTATGTGTAGAAGCAAAGATATACGCGATTTCAGAATGTGTTCCTAGAACAGATGCGAGCAACTTTTTTACTCAACGTTAACAACACATCTGAAGCTCAATATTTCTGGGCTGAAGCGGGGAGGATTAGACAAAGTGTGCACTGTAAAGGGAAAGTCTGTGGCATTAACAGGAAGGGAGAAAAAGTACTTTCTACCCATTTTTAGTTCAGCGGTAAAACTGAAATTTCTATGGAACTGCAGCTCGGCTCGTGACTGTGGTTTTCCCGGTCACACAAAAATGCTGAAATTCGACTTATACAGTGTTTGTGCTTATTAAACTTGATGAATTCTCTCCTCTTGACGGTAGAATAGTGTGTAAAGCAAAGCACAATACATTGCTATGTGTAGAAGCAAAGATATACGCGATTTCAGAATGTGTTCCTAGAACAGCGGCGAGCAACTTTTTTACTCAACGTTAACAACACATCTGAAGCTCAATATTTCTGGGCTGAAGCGGGGAGGATTAGACAAAGTGTGCACTGTAATGGGGAAGTCTGTGGCATTAACAGGAAGGGAGAAAAAGTACTTTCTACCCATTTTTAGTTCAGCGGTAAAACTGAAATTTCTATGGAACTGCAGCTCGGCTCGTGACTGTGGTTTTCCCGGTCACACAAAAATGCTGAAATTCGACTTATACAGTGTTTGTGCTTATTAAACTTGATGAATTCTCTCCTCTTGACGGTAGAATAGTGTGTAAAGCAAAGCACAATACATTGCTATGTGTAGAAGCAAAGATATACGCGATTTCAGAATGTGTTCCTAGAACAGCTGCGAGCAACTTTTTTACTCAACGTTAACAACACATCTGAAGCTCAATATTTCTGGGCTGAAGCGGGGAGGATTAGACAAAGTGTGCACTGTAAAGGGGAAGTCTGTGGCATTAACAGGAAGGGAGAAAAAGTACTTTCTACCCATTTTTAGTTCAGCGGTAAAACTGAAATTTCTATGGAACTGCAGCTCGGCTTGTGACTGTGGTTTTCCCGGTCACACAAAAATGCTGAAATTCGACTTATACAGTGTTTGTGCTTATTAAACTTGATGAATTCTCTCCTCTTGACGGTAGAATAGTGTGTAAAGCAAAGCACAATACATTGCTATGTGTAGAAGCAAAGATATACGCGATTTCAGAATGTGTTCCTAGAACAGCTGCGAGCAACTTTTTTACTCAACGTTAACAACACATCTGAAGCTCAATATTTCTGGGCTGAAGCGGGGAGGATTAGACAAAGTGTGCACTGTAAAGGGGAAGTCTGTGGCATTAACAGGAAGGGAGAAAAAGTACTTTCTACCCATTTCTAGTTCAGCGGTAAAACTGAAATTTCTATGGAACTGCAGCTCGGCTTGTGACTGTGGTTTTCCCGGTCACACAAAAATGCTGAAATTCGACTTATACAGTGTTTGTGCTTATTAAACTTGATGAATTCTCTCCTCTTGACGGTAGAATAGTGTGTAAAGCAAAGCACAATACATTGCTATGTGTAGAAGCAAAGATATACGCGATTTCAGAATGTGTTCCTAGAACAGCTGCGAGCAACTTTTTTACTCAACGTTAACAACACATCTGAAGCTTAATATTTCTGGGCTGAAGCGGGGAGGATTAGACAAAGTGTGCACTGTAAAGGCGAAGTCTGTGGCATTAACAGGAAGGGAAAAAAAGTACTTTCTACCCATTTCTAGTTCAGCGGTAAAACTGAAATTTCTATGGAACTGCAGCTCGGCTTGTGACTGTGGTTTTCCCGGTCACACAAAAATGCTGAAATTCGACTTATACAGTGTTTGTGCTTATTAAACTTGATGAATTCTCTCCTCTTGACGGGAGAATAGTGTGTAAATCAAAGCACAATACAATGCTATGTGTAGAAGCAAAGATATACGCGATTTCAGAATGTGTTCCTAGAACAGCTGCGAGCAACTTTTTTACTCAACGTTAACAACACATCTGAAGCTTAATATTTCTGGGCTGAAGCGGGGAGGATTAGACAAAGTGTGCACTGTAAAGGGGAAGTCTGTGGCATTAACAGGAAGGGAGAAAAAGTACTTTCTACCCATTTTTAGGTTCAGCGGTAAAACTGAAGTTTCTATGGAACTGCAGCTCGGCTTGTGACTGTGGTTTTCCCGGTCACACAAAAATGCTGAAATTCGACTTATACAGTGTTTGTGCTTATTAAACTTGATTAATTCTCTCCTCTTGACGGTAGAATAGTGTGTAAAGCAAAGCACAATACATTGCTATGTGTAGAAGCAAAGATATACGCGATTTCAGAATGTGTTCCTAGAACAGCTGCGAGCAACTTTTTTACTCAACGTTAACAACACATCTGAAGCTTAATATTTCTGGGCTGAAGCGGGGAGGATTAGACAAAGTGTGCACTGTAAAGGGGAAGTCTGTGGCATTAACAGGAAGGGAGAAAAAGTACTTTCTACCCATTTTTAGTTCAGCGGTAAAACTGAAATTTCTATGGAACTGCAGCTCGGCTCGTGACTCTGGTTTCCCCGGTCACACAAAAATGCTGAAATTCGACTTATACAGTGTTTGTGCTTATTAAACTTGATGAAATCTCTCCTCTTGACGGTAGAATAGTGTGTAAAGCAAAGCACAATACATTGCTATGTGTAGAAGCAAAGATATACGCGATTTCAGAATGTGTTCCTAGAACAGCTGCGAGCAACTTTTTTACTCAACGTTAACAACACATCTGAAGCTCAATATTTCTGGGCTGAAGCGGGGAGGATTAGACAAAGTGTGCACTGTAAAGGGGAAGTCTGTGGCATTAACAGGAAGGGAGAAAAAGTACTTTCTACCCATTTTTAGGTTCAGCGGTAAAACTGAAGTTTCTATGGAACTGCAGCTCGGCTTGTGACTGTGCTTTTCCCAGTCACACAAAAATGCTGAAATTCGACTTATACAGTGTTTGTGCTTATTAAACTTGATGAATTCTCTCCTCTTGACGGTAGAATAGTGTGTAAAGCAAAGCACAATACATTGCTATGTGTAGAAGCAAAGATATACGCGATTTCAGAATGTGTTCCTAGAACAGCTGCGAGCAACTTTTTTACTCAACGTTAACAACACATCTGAAGCTCAATATTTCTGGGCTGAAGCGGGGAGGATTAGACAAAGTGTGCACTGTAAAGGGGAAGTCTGTGGCAATAACAGGAAGGGAGAAAAAGTACTTTCTACCCATTTTTAGTTCAGCGGTAAAACTGAAATTTCTATGGAACTGCAGCTCGGCTTGTGACTGTGGTTTTCCCGGTCACACAAAAATGCTGAAATTCGACTTATACAGTGTTTGTGCTTATTAAACTTGATGAATTCTCTCCTCTTGACGGTAGAATAGTGTGTAAAGCAAAGCACAATACATTGCTATGTGTAGAAGCAAAGATATACGCGATTTCAGAATGTGTTCCTAGAACAGCTGCGAGCAACTTTTTTACTCAACGTTAACAACACATCTGAAGCTCAATATTTCTGGGCTGAAGCGGGGAGGATTAGACAAAGTGTGCACTGTAAAGGGGAAGTCTGTGGCATTAACAGGAAGGGAGAAAAAGTACTTTCTACCCATTTTTAGTTCAGCGGTAAAACTGAAATTTCTATGGAACTGCAGCTCGGCTTGTGACTGTGGTTTTCCCGGTCACACAAAAATGCTGAAATTCGACTTATACAGTGTTTGTGCTTATTAAACTTGATGAATTCTCTCCTCTTGACGGTAGAATAGTGTGTAAAGCAAAGCACAATACATTGCTATGTGTAGAAGCAAAGATATACGCGATTTCAGAATGTGTTCCTAGAACAGCTGCGAGCAACTTTTTTACTCAACGTTAACAACACATCTGAAGCTCAATATTTCTGGGCTGAAGCAGGGAGGATTAGACAAAGTGTGCACTGTAAAGGGGAAGTCTGTGGCATTAACAGGAAGGGAGAAAAAGTACTTTCTACCCATTTTTAGGTTCAGCGGTAAAACTGAAGTTTCTATGGAACTGCAGCTCGGCTTGTGACTGTGCTTTTCCCGGTCACACAAAAATGCTGAAATTCGACTTATACAGTGTTTGTGCTTATTAAACTTGATGAATTCTCTCCTCTTGACGGTAGAATAGTGTGTAAAGCAAAGCACAATACATTGCTATGTGTAGAAGCAAAGATATACGCGATTTCAGAATGTGTTCCTAGAACAGCTGCGAGCAACTTTTTTACTCAACGTTAACAACACATCTGAAGCTTAATATTTCTGGGCTGAAGCGGGGAGGATTAGACAAAGTGTGCACTGTAAAGGGGAAGTCTGTGGCATTAACAGGAAGGGAGAAAAAGTACTTTCTACCCATTTTTAGTTCAGCGGTAAAACTGAAATTTCTATGGAACTGCAGCTCGGCTCGTGACTCTGGTTTTCCCGGTCACACAAAAATGCTGAAATTCGACTTATACAGTGTTTGTGCTTATTAAACTTGATGAAATCTCTCCTCTTGACGGTAGAATAGTGTGTAAAGCAAAGCACAATACATTGCTATGTGTAGAAGCAAAGATATACGCGATTTCAGAATGTGTTCCTAGAACAGCTGCGAGCAACTTTTTTACTCAACGTTAACAACACATCTGAAGCTCAATATTTCTGGGCTGAAGCGGGGAGGATTAGACAAAGTGTGCACTGTAAAGGGGAAGTCTGTGGCATTAACAGGAAGGGAGAAAAAGTACTTTCTACCCATTTTTAGGTTCAGCGGTAAAACTGAAGTTTCTATGGAACTGCAGCTCGGCTTGTGACTGTGCTTTTCCCAGTCACACAAAAATGCTGAAATTCGACTTATACAGTGTTTGTGCTTATTAAACTTGATGAATTCTCTCCTCTTGACGGTAGAATAGTGTGTAAAGCAAAGCACAATACATTGCTATGTGTAGAAGCAAAGATATACGCGATTTCAGAATGTGTTCCTAGAACAGCTGCGAGCAACTTTTTTACTCAACGTTAACAACACATCTGAAGCTCAATATTTCTGGGCTGAAGCGGGGAGGATTAGACAAAGTGTGCACTGTAAAGGGGAAGTCTGTGGCAATAACAGGAAGGGAGAAAAAGTACTTTCTACCCATTTTTAGTTCAGCGGTAAAACTGAAATTTCTATGGAACTGCAGCTCGGCTTGTGACTGTGGTTTTCCCGGTCACACAAAAATGCTGAAATTCGACTTATACAGTGTTTGTGCTTATTAAACTTGATGAATTCTCTCCTCTTGACGGTAGAATAGTGTGTAAAGCAAAGCACAATACATTGCTATGTGTAGAAGCAAAGATATACGCGATTTCAGAATGTGTTCCTAGAACAGCTGCGAGCAACTTTTTTACTCAACGTTAACAACACATCTGAAGCTCAATATTTCTGGGCTGAAGCGGGGAGGATTAGACAAAGTGTGCACTGTAAAGGGGAAGTCTGTGGCATTAACAGGAAGGGAGAAAAAGTACTTTCTACCCATTTTTAGTTCAGCGGTAAAACCGAAATTTCTATGGAACTGCAGCTCGGCTTGTGACTGTGGTTTTCCCGGTCACACAAAAATGCTGAAATTCGACTTATACAGTGTTTGTGCTTATTAAACTTGATGAATTCTCTCCTCTTGACGGTAGAATAGTGTGTAAAGCAAAGCACAATACATTGCTATGTGTAGAAGCAAAGATATACGCGATTTCAGAATGTGTTCCTAGAACAGCTGCGAGCAACTTTTTTACTCAACGTTAACAACACATCTGAAGCTCAATATTTCTGGGCTGAAGCAGGGAGGATTAGACAAAGTGTGCACTGTAAAGGGGAAGTCTGTGGCATTAACAGGAAGGGAGAAAAAGTACTTTCTACCCATTTTTAGGTTCAGCGGTAAAACTGAAGTTTCTATGGAACTGCAGCTCGGCTTGTGACTGTGCTTTTCCCGGTCACACAAAAATGCTGAAATTCGACTTATACAGTGTTTGTGCTTATTAAACTTGATGAATTCTCTCCTCTTGACGGTAGAATAGTGTGTAAAGCAAAGCACAATACATTGCTATGTGTAGAAGCAAAGATATACGCGATTTCAGAATGTGTTCCTAGAACAGCTGCGAGCAACTTTTTTACTCAACGTTAACAACACATCTGAAGCTCAATATTTCTGGGCTGAAGCGGGGAGGATTAGACAAAGTGTGCACTGTAAAGGGGAAGTCTGTGGCATTAACAGGAAGGGAGAAAAAGTACTTTCTACCCATTTTTAGTTCAGCGGTAAAACTGAAATTTCTATGGAACTGCAGCTCGGCTTGTGACTGTGGTTTTCCCGGTCACACAAAAATGCTGAAATTCGACTTATACAGTGTTTGTGCTTATTAAACTTGATGAATTCTCTCCTCTTGATGGTAGAATAGTGTGTAAAGCAAAGCACAATACATTGCTATGTGTAGAAGCAAAGATATACGCGATTTCAGAATGTGTTCAGAGCGCAGAGAGATTTCAGAGCGCAGAGAGAAAGAAAGAGCGCAGAGAGAGAGAGAAAGAAAGAGCGCAGAGAGAGAGCGCAGAGAGAAAGAGAGAGCGCAGAGAGAGAGAAAGAA
Organism: Ascaphus truei; assembly: GCF_040206685.1. Taxonomy (NCBI): domain Eukaryota; kingdom Metazoa; phylum Chordata; class Amphibia; order Anura; family Ascaphidae; genus Ascaphus; species Ascaphus truei. The sequence goes on along the minus strand of NW_027457167.1, from coordinate 597,478 downwards.
AGAGCGCAGAGAGAGAGAAAGAGCGTAGAGAATAAAAGAGCGCAGAGAGAGAGAGAGGAAGAAAGAGCGCAGACAGAGAAAGAAAGAGCGCAGACAGAGAAAGAAAGAGCGCAGACAGAGAAAGAAAGAGCGCAGAGAGAGAGAAAGAGCACAGAGAGAGAGAAAGAGCGCAGAGAGAGAAAGAGCGCAGAGAGAGAAAGAGCGCAGAGAGAGAGAAAGAGCGCAGAGAGAGAGAGAGAGCGCAGAGAGAGAAAGAAAGAGCGCAGAGAGAGAAAGAAAGAGCGCAGAGAGAGAAAGAAAGAGCGCAGAGAGAGAAAGAAAGAGCGCAGAGAGAGAAAGAAAGAGCGCAGAGAGAGAGAAAGAAAGAGCGCAGAGAGAGAGCGCAGAGAGAGAGAGAGCGCAGAGAGAGAGAGCGCAGAGAGAGAAAGAAAGAGCGCAGAGAGAGAAAGAAAGAGCGCAGAGAAAGAAAGAGCGCAGAGAGAGAGAAAGAAAGAGCGCAGAGAGAGAAAGAAAGAGCGCAAAGAGAGAAAAAAAAGTGCAAAGAGAGAAAAAAAGAGCGCAGAGAGAAAGAAAGAGTGCAGTGAGAAAGAAAGAGCGCAGAGAGAGAGAGCGCAGAGAGAGAAAGAGAAAGAAAGAGCGCAGAAAGAGAGAGAGAAAGAGCGCAGAGAGAGAGAAAGAAAGAGCGCAGAGAGAGAAAGAAAGAGCGCAGAGAGAGAGCGCAGAGAGAAAGAAAGAGCGCAGAGAGAGAGAAAGAGCGCAGAGAGAGAGAAAGAAAGTGCGCAGAGAGAAAGAAAGAGCGCAGAGAGAAAGAGCGCAGAGAGAGAAAGAGAAAGAAAGAGCGCAGAGAGAGAAAGAGAAAGAAAGAGCGCAGAGAGAGAAAGAGAAAGAAAGAGCGCAGAGAGAGAGAGAGAAAGAGCGCAGAGAGAGAGAGAGAAAGAGCGCAGAGAGAGAGAGAGAAAGAGCGCAGAAAGAGAGAAAGAAAGAGCACAGAGAGAGAGAGCGCAGAGAGAAAGAAAGAGCGCAGAGAGAGAGAAAGAGCGCAGAGAGAGAGAAAGAGCGCAGAGAGAAAGAGCGCAGAGAGAGAAAGAGAAAGAAAGAGCGCAGAGAGAGAGAGAGAAAGAGCGCAGAGAGAGAGAGAGAGAAAGAGTGCAGAGAGAGAGAAAGAGAAAGAAAGAGCGCAGAGAGAGAGAAAGAGCGCAGAGAGAGAGAAAGTAAGAGTGCAGAGAGAAAGAAAGAGCGCAGAGAGAAAGAAAGAGCGCAGAGAGAGAAAGAGCGCAGAGAGAGAAAGAGCACAGAGAGAGAGAAAGAGCGCAGAGAGAGAGAAAGAGCGCAGAGAGAGAAAGAAAGAGCGCAGAGAGAGAAAGAAAGAGCGCAGAGAGAGAGAAAGAAAGAGCACATAGAGAGAGCGCAGAGAGAGAGAGAAAGCGCAGAGAGAGAGAGAGAGCGCAGAGAGAGAAAGAAAGAGCGCAGAGAGAGAAAGAAAGAGCGCAGAGAAAGAAAGAGCGCAGAGAGAAAAAAAGAGCGCAAAGAGAGAAAAAAGAGCGCAGAGAGAAAGAAAGAGCGCAGAGAGAAAGAAAGAGCACAGAGAGAGAGAAAGAGCGCAGAGAGAAAGAAAGAGAGCAGAGACAAAGAGCGCAGAGAGAGAAAGAGAAAGAAAGAGCGCAGAGAGAGAAAGAGAAAGAAAGAGCGCAGAGAGAGAGAGAGAGAAAGAGCGCAGAGAGAGAGAGAGAAAGAGCGCAGAGAGAGAAAGAAAGAGCGCAGAGAGAGAAAGAAAGAGCGCAGAGAAAGAAAGAGCGCAGAGAGAGAGAGAGAAAGAGCGCAGAGAGAGAAAGAAAGAGCGCAGAGAAAGAAAGAGCGCAAAGAGAGAGAAAGAAAGAGCGCAGAGAGAGAGCGCAGAGAGAGAGCGCAGAGAGAGAAATAAAGAGCGCAGAGAGAGAAAGAAAGAGCGCAGAGAAAGAAAGAGCGCAGAGAGAGAGAAAGAGCGCAGAGAGAGAAAGAAAGAGCGCAAAGAGAGAAAAAAAGAGCGCAAGAGAGAAAAAAGAGAGAAAGAGAAAGAAAGAGCGCAGAGAGAGAGAAAGAAAGAGCGCAGAGAGAGAGCGCAGAGAGAGAGCGCAGAGAGAGAAATAAAGAGCGCAGAGAGAGAAAGAAAGAGCGCAGAGAAAGAAAGAGCGCAGAGAGAGAGAAAGAAAGAGCGCAGAGAGAGAAAGAAAGAGCGCAAAGAGAGAAAAAAAGAGCGCAAGAGAGAAAAAAGAGCGCAAAGAGAGAAAAAAAGAGCGCAGAGAGAAAGAAAGAGCGCAGAGAGAAAGAAAGAGAGCAGAGAGAAAGAGCGCAGAGAGAGAAAGAGAAAGAAAGAGCGCAGAGAGAGAAAGAGAAAGAAAGAGCGCAGAGAGAGAGAGAGAGAAAGAGCGCAGAGAGAGAGAGAGAAAGAGCGCAGAGAGAGAAAGAAAGAGCGCAGAGAGAGAAAGAAAGAGCGCAGAGAAAGAAAGAGCGCAGAGAGAGAGAGAGAAAGAGCGCAGAGAGAGAAAGAAAGAGCGCAGAGAGAGAAAGAAAGAGCGCAGAGAAAGAAAGAGCGCAGAGAGAGAGAAAGAAAGAGCGCAGAGAGAGAAAGAAAGAGCGCAAAGAGAGAAAAAAAGAGCGCAAAGAGAGAAAAAAAAAGCGCAGAGAATAAGAAAGAGCGCAGAGAGAAAGAAAGAGCACAGAGAGAGAGAGCGCAGAGAGAGAAAGAGAAAGAAAGAGCGCAGAGAGAGAAAGAGAAAGAAAGAGCGCAGAGAGAGAGAGAGAGAGAGAGCGCAGAGAGAGAGAGAGAAAGAGCGCAGAGAGAGAGAAAGAAAGAGCGCAGAGAGAGAAAGAAAGAGCGCAGAGAGAGAGAGCGCAGAGAGAAAGAAAGAGCGCAGAGAGAGAGAAAGAGTGCAGAGAGAGAGAAAGAAAGTGCGCAGAGAGAAAGAAAGAGCGCAGAGAGAAAGAGCGCAGAGAGAGAAAGAGAAAGAAAGAGCGCAGAGAGAGAGAGAAAGAGCGCAGAGAGAGAGAGAAAGAGCGCAGAGAGAGAGAGAGAGAAAGAGCGCAGAGAAAGAGAAAGAAAGAGCGCAGAGAGAGAGAAAGAGCGCAGAGAGAAAGAAAGAAAGAGCGCAGAGAGAGAGAAAGAAAGAGCGCAGAGAGAGAAAGAGCGCAGAGAGAGAAAGAGCGCAGAGAGAGAAAGAAAGAGCGCAGAGAGAGAAAGAAAAAGCGCAGAGAGAGAGAAAGAAAGAGCGCAGAGAGAGAGCGCAGAGAGAGAGAGCGCAGAGAGAGAAATAAAGAGCGCAGAGAGAGAAAGAAAGAGTGCGAAGAGAGAAAAAAAGAGCGCAAAGAGAGAAAAAAGAGCGCAGAGAGAAAGAAAGAGCGCAGAGAGAAAGAAAGAGCACAGAGAGAGAGAGCACAGAGAGAGAAAGAGAAAGAAAGAGCGCAGAGAGAGAGAAAGAAAGAGCGCAGAGAGAGAGCGCAGAGAGAGAGAGCGCAGAGAGAGAAATAAAGAGCGCAGAGAGAGAAAGAAAGAGCGCAGAGAAAGAAAGAGCGCAGAGAGAGAGAAAGAAAGAGCGCAGAGAGAGAAAGAAAGAGCGCAAAGAGAGAAAAAAAGAGCGCAAGAGAGAAAAAAAGAGCGCAAAGAGAGAAAAAAAGAGCGCAGAGAGAAAGAAAGAGCGCAGAGAGAAAGAAAGAGAGCAGAGAGAAAGAGCGCAGAGAGAGAAAGAGAAAGAAAGAGCGCAGAGAGAGAAAGAGAAAGAAAGAGCGCAGAGAGAGAGAGAGAGAGAAAGAGCGCAGAGAGAGAGAGAGAAAGAGCGCAGAGAGAGAAAGAAAGAGCGCAGAGAGAGAAAGATAGAGCGCAGAGAGAGAGCGCAGAGAGAAAGAAAGAGCGCAGAGAGAGAGAAAGAGCGCAGAGAGAGAGAAAGAAAGTGCGCAGAGAGAAAGAAAGAGCGTAGAGAGAGAGAGAGAGAGAGAAAGAGCGCAGAGAGAGAGAAAGAAAGAGCACAGAGAGAGAAAGAAAGAGCGCAGAGAGAGAGCGCAGAGAGAGAAAGAGAAAGAAAGAGCACAGAGAGAGAGAGAGAAAGAGCGCAGAGAGAGAGAAAGAGCGCAGAGAGAGAGAAAGAAAGAGCGCAGAGAGAGAGAAAGAAAGAGCGCAGAGAGAGAGAAAGAAAAAGCGCAGAGAAAGAAAGAGCGCAGAGAGAGGAAGAAAGAGCGCAGAGAGAGAGAGAAAGAAAGAGCGCAGAGAGAGATAGAAAGAGCGCAGAGAGAGAGAAAGAGAGAGCGCAGAGAGAGAGAGCGCAGAGAGAGAGAGAGCGCAGAGAGAGAGCGCAGAGAGAGAGAAAGAGCGCAGAGAGAGAGAAAGAGCGCAGAGAGAGAGAGAGCGCAGAGAGAGAAAGAGCGCAGAGAGAGAGAGAGAGAGCGCAGAGAGAGAGAAAAAAAGAGCGCAGAGAGAGAGAAAAAAAGAGCGCAGAGAGAGAGAAAAAAAGAGCGCAGAGAGAGAGAAAGAAAAAGCGCAGAGAAAGAAAGAGCGCAGAGAGAGAGAGAGAAAGAGCGCAGAGAGTGAGAAAGAAAGAGCGCAGAGAGTGAGAAAGAAAGAGCGCAGAGAGAAAGAAAGAGCGCAGAGAGTGAGAAAGAAAGAGCGCAGAGAGAAAGAAAGAGCGCAGAGAGTGAGAAAGAAAGAGCGCAGAGAGAAAGAAAGAGCGCAGAGAGAGAGAGAAAGAAAGAGCGCAGAGAGAGAAAGAAAGAGCGCAGAGAGAGAGAAAAAGAGCGCAAAGAGAGAAAAAAAGAGCGCAGAGAGAAAGAAAGAAAAAGTGCAGAGAGAAAGAAAGAGCGCAGAGAGAGTGCAGAGAAAGAGAAAGAAAGAGCGCAGAGAGAGAGAGAGAAAGAAAGAGCGCAGAGAGAGAGAGGAAGAAAGAGCGCAGAGAGAAAGAAAGAGCATATAGAGAGAGAAAGAGCGCAGAGAGAGAGAGAAAGAGCACAGAGAGAGAGAACGCAGACAGAGAGAGAGCGCAGAGAGAGAGAGCGCAGAGAGAAAGAGAGAGAGAGCGCAGAGAGAAAGAGAGAGAGAGCGCAGAGAGAGAGAAAGAAAGAGCGCAGAGAGAGAGAAAGAGCGTAGAGAATAAAAGAGCGCAGAGAGAGAGAGAGAGGAAGAAAGAGCGCAGATAGAGAAAGAAAGAGCGCAGACAGAGAAAGAAAGAGCGCAGACAGAGAAAGAAAGAGCGCAGAGAGAGAGAGAGCGCAGAGAGAGAGAGAGCGCAGAGAGAGAGAGAGCGCAGAGAGAGAGAGAGCGCAGAGAGAGAGAAAGAGCGCAGAGAGAGAGAAAGAGCGCAGAGAGAGAGAAAGAGCGCAGAGAGAGAGAAAGAGCGCAGAGAGAGAGAAAGAGCGCAGAGAGAGAAAGAGCACAGAGAGAGAGAAAGAGCGCAGAGAGAGAGAAAGAGCGCAGAGAGAGAGAAAGAGCGCAGAGAGAGAGAAAGAGCGCAGAGAGAGAAAGAGCACAGAGAGAGAGAAAGAGCGCAGAGAGAGAGAAAGAGCGCAGAGAGAGAAAGAAAGAGCGCAGAGAGAGAAAGAAAGAGCGCAGAGAGAGAAAGAAAGAGCGCAGAGAGAGAGAGCGCAGAGAGAAAGAAAGAGCGCAGAGAGAGAGAAAGAAAGAGCACAGAGAAAGAAAGAGCGCAGAGAGAGAAAGAGCGCAGAGAGAGAAAGAGCGCAGAGAGAGAAAGAAAGAGCGCAGAGAGAGAGAAAGAGCGCAGAGAGAGAGAAAGAGCGCAGAGAGAGAGAAAGAGCGCAGAGAGAGAGAAAGAGCGCAGAGAGAGAGAAAGAGCGCAGAGAGAGAAAGAGCACAGAGAGAGAGAAAGAGCGCAGAGAGAGAGAAAGAGCGCAGAGAGAGAAAGAAAGAGCGCAGAGAGAGAAAGAAAGAGCGCAGAGAGAGAAAGAAAGAGCGCAGAGAGAGAGAGCGCAGAGAGAAAGAAAGAGCGCAGAGAGAGAGAAAGAAAGAGCGCAGAGAAAGAAAGAGCGCAGAGAGAGAAAGAGCGCAGAGAGAGAAAGAGCGCAGAGAGAGAAAGAAAGAGCGCAGAGAGAGAAAGAAAGAGCGCAGAGAGAGAGAAAGAAAGAGCGCAGAGAGAGAGCGCAGAGAGAGAGAGCGCAGAGAGAGAAATAAAGAGCGCAGAGAGAGAAAGAAAGAGCGCAGAGAAAGAAAGAGCGCAGAGAGAGAGAAAGAAAGAGCGCAGAGAGAGAAAGAAAGAGCGCAAAGAGAGAAAAAAGAGCGCAGAGAGAAAGAAAGAGCGCAGAGAGAAAGAAAGAGAGCAGAGAGAAAGAGCGCAGAGAGAGAAAGAGAAAGAAAGAGCGCAGAGAGAGAAAGAAAGAGCGCAGAGAGAGAGAGAGAGAGAAAGAGCGCAGAGAGAGAGAGAGAAAGAGCGCAGAGAGAGAGGGAACCAACGCTAAAACCACCCTAACACCTGTCACTAGTTTTAAATACCTGGGCTTATGGTTTGACTCCCACTTAACATTCGGGATGCACATTGATACCCTGACAACCAAGACCTATGCCAAACTAGGGGTACTTTACAGGAACAAATCCTCCCTAAGTCTCCTGGTCAGAAAGCGTATTGCACAGCAGATGCTAATGCCAATTATTGACTATGGAGACATAGTATATGGCTCGGCTCCTCAAACCCACCTTAGCAAACTTGACACCCTCTACAATTCAATTTGTCGTTTTGTTCTCCAATGCAACTACAACACACATCACTGCGAAATGCTCAAAGAACTAGATTGGTCATCACTAGAGTCTAGGCGCAAAGTTCACCTTTCCTGTCTCACCCTCAAATACTTTCTGGGCAAGCTACCCAGCTACCTGAACAAGCTCCTCACCCCTACCACATGCAGTACCTATCACCTGAGATCAGACTCCAAAAGACTATTCATGGTCCCAAGACTCAACAAAGTATCCGGACGTTCCTCCTTCTCCTTCCATGCACCCCAAAACTGGAACAACCTACCAGAGACTCTCATATCCACCACCAGCTTAAGTTCTTTCAAGTCTAAGGCTGTCTCACACTTTAATCTGGTCTGTAACTGTTTCATACGCTCATAATATATATTTTCTTTAACTGTGCATGCAATGTCTTGTATATAAATGTATACCTTGTTCATTTATGTAACTGTATTTGTAACCATGTATTATTTGTTTTACTCTGTGCCCAGGACATACTTGAAAACGAGAGGTAACTCTCAATGTATTACTTCCTGGTAAAATATTTTATAAATAAATAAATAAATAAATAAATAAAGAAAGAGCGCAGAGAGAGAAAGATAGAGCGCAGAGAGAGAGCGCAGAGAGAAAGAAAGAGCGCAGAGAGAGAGAAAGAGCGCAGAGAGAGAGAAAGAAAGTGCGCAGAGAGAAAGAAAGAGCGTAGAGAGAGAGAGAGAGAGAGAAAGAGCGCAGAGAGAGAAAGAAAGAGCACAGAGAGAGAAAGAAAGAGCGCAGAGAGAGAGCGCAGAGAGAGAAAGAGAAAGAAAGAGCACAGAGAGAGAGAGAGAAAGAGCGCAGAGAGAGAGAAAGAGCGCAGAGAGAGAGAAAGAAAGAGCGCAGAGAGAGAGAAAGAAAGAGCGCAGAGAGAGAGAAAGTAAGAGTGCAGAGAGAAAGAAAGAGCGCAGAGAGAGAGAAAGAAAAAGCGCAGAGAAAGAAAGAGCGCAGAGAGAGGAAGAAAGAGCGCAGAGAGAGAGAGAAAAAAAGAGCGCAGAGAGAGAGAGAAAGAGCGCAGAGAGAGAGAAAGAGAGAGCGCAGAGAGAGAGAGCGCAGAGAGAGAGAGAGCGCAGAGAGAGAGAGAGTGCAGAGAGAGAGCGCAGAGAGAGAGAAAGAGCGCAGAGAGAGAGAAAGAGCGCAGAGAGAGAGAGAGCGCAGAGAGAGAAAGAGCGCAGAGAGAGAGAGAGCGCAGAGAGAGAGAAAAAAAGAGCGCAGAGAGAGAGAAAAAAAGAGCGCAGAGAGAGAGAAAAAAAGAGCGCAGAGAGAGAGAAAGAAAAAGCGCAGAGAAAGAAAGAGCGCAGAGAGAGAGAGAGAAATAGCGCAGAGAGTGAGAAAGAAAGAGCGCAGAGAGTGAGAAAGAAAGAGCGCAGAGAGTGAGAAAGAAAGAGCGCAGAGAGAAAGAAAGAGCGCAGAGAGTGAGAAAGAAAGAGCGCAGAGAGAAAGAAAGAGCGCAGAGAGTGAGAAAGAAAGAGCGCAGAGAGAAAGAAAGAGCGCAGAGAGAGAGAGAAAGAAAGAGCGCAGAGAGAGAAAGAAAGAGCGCAGAGAGAGAGAAAAAGAGCGCAAAGAGAGAAAAAAAGAGCGCAGAGAGAAAGAAAGAAAAAGCGCAGAGAGAAAGAAAGAGCGCAGAGAGAGTGCAGAGAGAGAGAAAGAAAGAGCGCAGAGAGAGAGAGAAAGAAAGAGCGCAGAGAGAGAGAGGAAGAAAGAGCGCAGAGAGAAAGAAAGAGCACATAGAGAGAGAAAGAGCGCAGAGAGAGAGAGAAAGAGCACAGAGAGAGAGAGCGCAGACAGAGAGAGAGCGCAGAGAGAGAGAGCGCAGAGAGAAAGAGAGAGAGAGCGTAGAGAGAGAGAAAGAAAGAGCGCAGAGAGAGAGAAAGAGCGTAGAGAATAAAAGAGCGCAGAGAGAGAGAGAGGAAGAAAGAGCGCAGATAGAGAAAGAAAGAGCGCAGACAGAGAAAGAAAGAGCGCAGACAGAGAAAGAAAGAGCGCAGAGAGAGAGAGAGCGCAGAGAGAGAGAGAGCGCAGAGAGAGAGAGAGCGCAGAGAGAGAGAAAGAGCGCAGAGAGAGAGAAAGAGCGCAGAGAGAGAGAAAGAGCGCAGAGAGAGAGAAAGAGCGCAGAGAGAGAGAAAGAGCGTAGAGAGAGAAAGAGCACAGAGAGAGAGAAAGAGCGCAGAGAGAGAAAGAGCGCAGAGAGAGAAAGAAAGAGCGCAGAGAGAGAAAGAAAGAGCGCAGAGAGAGAAAGAAAGAGCGCAGAGAGAGAGAGCGCAGAGAGAAAGAAAGAGCGCAGAGAGAGAGAAAGAGCGCAGAGAGAGAGAAAGAAAGTGCGCAGAGAGAAAGAAAGAGCGCAGAGAGAAAGAGCGCAGAGAGAGAAAGAGAAAGAAAGAGCGCAGAGAGAGAAAGAGAAAGAAAGAGCGCAGAGAGATAAAGAGAAAGAAAGAGCGCAGAGAGAGAGAGAGAAAGAGCGCAGAGAGAGAGAGAGAAAGAGCGCAGAGAGAGAGAAAGAAAGAGCGCAGAGAGAGAGCGCAGAGAGAAAGAAAGAGCGCAGAGAGAGAGAAAGAAAGAGCGCAGAGAGAGAGCGCATAGAGAGAGAGAGAGCGCAGAGAGAGAAATAAAGAGCGCAGAGAGAGAAAGAAAGAGCGCAGAGAAAGAAAGAGCGCAGAGAGAGCGAAAGAAAGAGCGCAGAGAGAGAAAGAAAGAGCGCAAAGAGAGAAAAAAAGAGTGCAAAGAGAGAAAAAAAGAGCGCAGCGAGAAAGAAAGAGCGCAGAGAGAGAGAGCGCAGAGAGAGAAAGAGAAAGAAAGAGCGCAGAAAGAGAGAGAGAAAGAGCGCAGAGAGAGAGAAAGAAAGAGCGCAGAGAGAGAAAGAGAGAGCGCAGAGAGAGAGAGCGCAGAGAGAAAGAAAGAGCGCAGAGAGAAAGAAAGTGCGCAGAGAGAAAGAAAGAGCGCAGAGAGAAAGAGCGCAGAGAGAGAAAGAGAAAGAAAGAGCGCAGAGAGAGAAAGAGAAAGAAAGAGCGCAGAGAGAGAAAGAGAAAGAAAGAGCGCAGAGAGAGAGAGAGAAAGAGCGCAGAGAGAGAGAGAGAGAAAGAGCGCAGAGAGAGAGAGAAAGAGCGCAGAAAGAGAGAAAGAAAGAGCGCAGAAAGAGAGAAAGAAAGAGCGCAGAGAGAGAGAGCGCAGACAGAGAGAGAGCGCAGAGAGAGAGAGCGCAGAGAGAAAGAGAGAGAGAGCGCAGAGAGAGAAAGAGAGAGCGCAGAGAGAAAGAAAGAGCGCAGAGAGAGAGAGAAAGAGCGCAGAGAGAGAGAGAGAAAGAGCGCAGAGAGAGAGAGAGAAAGAGCACAGAGAAAGAGAAAGAAAGAGCACAGAGAGAGAGAAAGAGCGCAGAGAGAGAGAGAAAGAGCGCAGAGAGAGAGAGCGCAGACAGAGAAAGAGAAAGAAAGAGCGCAGAAAGAGAGAGAGAAAGAGCGCAGAGAGAGAGAAAGAAAGAGCGCAGAGAGAGAAAGAGAGAGCGCAGAGAGAGAGAGCGCAGAGAGAAAGAAAGAGCGCAGAGAGAAAGAAAGTGCGCAGAGAGAAAGAAAGAGCGCAGAGAGAAAGAGCGCAGAGAGAGAAAGAGAAAGAAAGAGCGCAGAGAGAGAAAGAGAAAGAAAGAGCGCAGATAGAGAAAGAGAAAGAAAGAGCGCAGAGAGAGAGAGAGAAAGAGCGCAGAGAGAGAGAGAGAGAAAGAGCGCAGAGAGAGAGAGAAAGAGCGCAGAAAGAGAGAAAGAAAGAGCGCAGAAAGAGAGAAAGAAAGAGCGCAGAGAGAGAGAGAGCGCAGACAGAGAGAGAGCGCAGAGAGAGAGAGCGCAGAGAGAAAGAGAGAGAGAGCGCAGAGAGAGAAAGAGAGAGCGCAGAGAGAAAGAAAGAGCGCAGAGAGAGAGAGAAAGAGCGCAGAGAGAGAGAGAGAAAGAGCGCAGAGAGAGAGAGAGAAAGAGCACAGAGAAAGAGAAAGAAAGAGCACAGAGAGAGAGAAAGAGCGCAGAGAGAGAGAGAAAGAGCGCAGAGAGAGAGAGCGCAGACAGAGAGAGAGCGCAGAGAGAGAGAGCGCAGAGAGAAAGAGAGAGAGAGCGCAGAGAGAGAAAGAGAGAGCGCAGAGAGAAAGAAAGAGCGCAGAGAATAAAAGAGCGCAGAGAGAGAGAGAGGAAGAAAGAGCGCAGACAGAGAAAGAAAGAGCGCAGACAGAGAAAGAAAGAGCGCAGAGAGAGAGAGAGCACAGAGAGAGAAAGAGCGCAGAGAGAGAAAAAGAGCGCAGAGAGAGAAAGAGCGCAGAGAGAGAAAGAGCGCAGAGAGAGAAAGAGCGCAGAGAGAGAAAGAGCGCAGAGAGAGAGAAAGAGCGCAGAGAGAGAGAAAGAAAGAGCGCAAAGAGAGAAAAAAAGAGTGCAAAGAGAGAAAAAAAGAGCGCAGCGAGAAAGAAAGAGTGCAGCGAGAAAGAAAGAGTGCAGAGAGAAAGAAAGAGCGCAGAGAGAGAGATCGCAGAGAGAGAAAGAGAAAGAAAGAGCACAGAAAGAGAGAGAGAAAGAGCACAGAGAGAGAGAAAGAAAGAGCGCAGAGAGAGAAAGAGAGAGCGCAGAGAGAAAGAAAGAGCGCAGAGAGAAAGAGCGCAGAGAGAGAGAAAGAAAGTGCGCAGAGAGAAAGAAAGAGCGCAGAGAGAAAGAGCGCAGAGAGAGAAAGAGAAAGAAAGAGCGCAGAGAGAGAAAGAGAAAGAAAGAGCACAGGGAGAGAAAGAGAAAGAAAGAGCACTGAGAGAGAGAGAGAAAGAGCGCAGAGAGAGAGAGAGAAAGAGCGCAGAGAGAGAGAGAGAAAGAGCGCAGAAAGAGAGAAAGAAAGAGCGCAGAAAGAGAGAAAGAAAGAGCGCAGAGAGAGAGAGCGCAGAGAGAAAGAAAGAGCACAGAGAGAGAGAAAGAGCGCAGAGAGAGAGAAAGAAAGTGCGCAGAGAGAAAGAAAGAGCGCAGAGAGAAAGAGCGCAGAGAGAGAAAGAGAAAGAAAGAGCGCAGAGAGAGAGAGAGAAAGAGCGCAGAGAGAGAGAAAGAGAAAGAAAGAGCGCAGAGAGAGAGAAAGAGCGCAGAGAGAGAGAAAGTAAGAGTGCAGAGAGAAAGAAAGAGCGCAGAGAGAGAGAAAGAAAGAGCGCAGATAGAGAAAGAGCGCAGAGAGAGAAAGAGCGCAGAGAGAGAGAAAGAGCGCAGAGAGAGAAAGAAAGAGCGCAGAGAGAGAAAGATAGAGCGCAGAGAGAGAGAAAGAAAGAGCGCAGAGAGAGCGCAGAGAGAGAGAGAGCGCAGAGAGAGAAAGAAAGAGCGCAGAGAGAGAAAGAAAGAGCGCAGAGAAAGAAAGAGCGCAGAGAGAGAGAAAGAAAGAGCGCAGAGAGAGAAAGAAAGAGCGCAAAGAGAGAAAAAAAGAGCGCAAAGAGAGAAAAAAAGAGCGCAAAGAGAAAGAAAGAGCATAGAGAGAGAGAGCGCAGAGAGAGAAAGAGAAAGAAAGAGCGCAGAGAGAGAAAGAGAAAGAAAGAGCGCAGAGAGAGAGAGAGAGAGCGCAGAGAGAGAGAGAGAAAGAGTGCAGAGATAGAGAAAGAAAGAGCGCAGAGAGAGAAATAAAGAGCGCAGAGAGAGAGAGCGCAGAGAGAAAGAAAGAGCGCAGAGAGAGAGAAAGAGCGCAGAGAGAGAAAAAGAAAGTGCGCAGAGAGAAAGAAAGAGCGCAGAGAGAAAGAGCACAGAGAGAGAAAGAGAAAGAAAGAGCGCAGAGAGAGAGAAAGAGCGCAGAGAGAGAGAGAGAGAAAGAGCGCAGAGAAAGAGAAAGAAAGAGCGCAGAGAGAGAGCGCAGAGAGAGAGAAAGAAAGAGTGCAGAGAGAAAAAAAGAACGCAGAGAGAAAGAAAGAAAGAGCGCAGAGAGAGAGAAAGAAAGAGCGCAGAGAGAGAAAGAGCGCAGAGAGAGAAAGAGCGCAGAGAGAGAAAGAAAGAGCGCAGAGAGAGAAAGAAAGAGCGCAGAGAGAGAGGAAGAAAGAGCGCAGAGAGAGAGCGCAGAGAGAGAGAGCGCAGAGAGAGAAATAAAGAGCGCAGAGAGAGAAAGAAAGAGCGCAGAGAGAGAAAGAAAGAGCGCAAAAAGAGAAAAAAAGAGCGCAAAGAGAGAAAAAAAGAGCGCAGAGAGAAAGAAAGAGCGCAGAGAGAAAGAAAGAGCGCAGAGAGAAAGAAAGAGAGCAGAGAGAAAGAGCGCAGAGAGAGAAAGAGAAAGAAAGAGCGCAGAGAGAGAAAGAGAAAGAAAGAGCGCAGAGAGAGAGAAAGAGCGCAGAGAGAGAGAAAGAAAGTGCGCAGAGAGAAAGAAAGAGCGCAGAGAGAGAGAAAAAAAGTGCGCAGAGAGAAAGAAAGAACGCAGAGAGAAAGAGCGCAGAGAGAGAAAGAGAAAGAAAGAGCGCATAGAGAGAAAGAGAAAGAAAGAGCGCAGAGAGAGAGAGAGAGAGAGAGAGCGCAGAGAGAGAGAAAGAAAGAGCACAGAGAGAGAAAGAAAGAGCGCAGAGAGAGAGAGCGCAGAGAGAAAGAAAGAGCGCAGAGAGAGAGAAAGAGCGCAGAGAGAGAAAGAAAGTGCGCAGAGAGAAAGAAAGAGCGCAGAGAGAGCGCAGAGAGAGAAAGAGAAAGAAAGAGCGCAGAGAGAGAGAGAGAAAGAGCGCAGAGAGAGAGAGAGAGAAAGAGCGCAGAGAGAGAGAAAGAGAAAGAAAGAGCGCAGAGAGAGAGAAAGAGCGCAGAGAGAGAGAAAGAAAGAGCGCAGAGAGAGAGAAAGTAAGAGTGCAGAGAGAAAGAAAGAGCGCAGAGAGAAAGAAAGAAAGAGCGCAGAGAGAGAGAGAGAAAGAAAAAGCGCAGAGAAAGAAAGAGCGCAGAGAGAGGAAGAAAGAGCGCAGAGAGAGAGAGAAAGAAAGAGCGCAGAGAGAGAGAGAGCGCAGAGAGAGAGCGCAGAGAGAGAGAGCGCAGAGAGAGAGCGCAGAGAGAGAGAGAGCGCAGAGAGAGAGAGAGTGCAGAGAGAGAGAGAGTGCAGAGAGAGAGAGAGTGCAGAGAGAGAGAGAGAGAAAGAGCGCAGAGAGAAAGAAAGAGCGCAGAGAGAGAGAAAGAAAGTGCGCAGAGAGAAAGAAAGAACGCAGAGAGAAAGAGCGCAGAGAGAGAAAGAGAAAGAAAGAGCGCATAGAGAGAAAGAGAAAGAAAGAGCGCAGAGAGAGAGAGAGAGAGAGAGAGCGCAGAGAGAGAGAAAGAAAGAGCACAGAGAGAGAAAGAAAGAGCGCAGAGAGAGAGAGCGCAGAGAGAAAGAAAGAGAGCAGAGAGAGAGAAAGAGCGCAGAGAGAGAGAAAGAAAGTGCGCAGAGAGAAAGAAAGAGCGCAGAGAGAGAGCGCAGAGAGAGAAAGAGAAAGAGCGCAGAGAGAGAGAGAGAAAGAGCGCAGAAAGAGAGAAAGAAAGAGCGCAGAAAGAGAGAAAGAAAGAGCGCAGAGAGAGAGAGCGCAGAGAGAAAGAAAGAGCACAGAGAGAGAGAAAGAGCGCAGAGAGAGAGAAAGAAAGTGCGCAGAGAGAAAGAAAGAGCGCAGAGAGAAAGAGCGCAGAGAGAGAAAGAGAAAGAAAGAGCGCAGAGAGAGAGAGAGAAAGAGCGCAGAGAGAGAGAAAGAGAAAGAAAGAGCGCAGAGAGAGAGAAAGAGCGCAGAGAGAGAGAAAGTAAGAGTGCAGAGAGAAAGAAAGAGCGCAGAGAGAGAGAAAGAAAGAGCGCAGATAGAGAAAGAGCGCAGAGAGAGAAAGAGCGCAGAGAGAGAGAAAGAGCGCAGAGAGAGAAAGAAAGAGCGCAGAGAGAGAAAGATAGAGCGCAGAGAGAGAGAAAGAAAGAGCGCAGAGAGAGAGCGCAGAGAGAGAGAGAGCGCAGAGAGAGAAAGAAAGAGCGCAGAGAGAGAAAGAAAGAGCGCAGAGAAAGAAAGAGCGCAGAGAGAGAGAAAGAAAGAGCGCAGAGAGAGAAAGAAAGAGCGCAAAGAGAGAAAAAAAGAGCGCAAAGAGAGAAAAAAAGAGCGCAAAGAGAAAGAAAGAGCATAGAGAGAGAGAGCGCAGAGAGAGAAAGAGAAAGAAAGAGCGCAGAGAGAGAAAGAGAAAGAAAGAGCGCAGAGAGAGAGAGAGAGAGCGCAGAGAGAGAGAGAGAGAAAGAGTGCAGAGATAGAGAAAGAAAGAGCGCAGAGAGAGAAATAAAGAGCGCAGAGAGAGAGAGCGCAGAGAGAAAGAAAGAGCGCAGAGAGAGAGAAAGAGCGCAGAGAGAGAAAAAGAAAGTGCGCAGAGAGAAAGAAAGAGCGCAGAGAGAAAGAGCGCAGAGAGAGAAAGAGAAAGAAAGAGCGCAGAGAGAGAGAAAGAGCGCAGAGAGAGAGAGAGAGAAAGAGCGCAGAGAAAGAGAAAGAAAGAGCGCAGAGAGAGAGCGCAGAGAGAGAGAAAGAAAGAGTGCAGAGAGAAAAAAAGAGCGCAGAGAGAAAGAAAGAAAGAGCGCAGAGAGAGAGAAAGAAAGAGCGCAGAGAGAGAAAGAGCGCAGAGAAAGAAAGAGCGCAGAGAGAGAAATAAAGAGCGCAGAGAGAGAAAGAAAGAGCGCAGAGAGAGAGGAAGAAAGAGCGCAGTGAGAGAGCGCAGAGAGAGAGAGCGCAGAGAGAGAAATAAAGAGCGCAGAGAGAGAAAGAAAGAGCGCAGAGAGAGAAAGAAAGAGCGCAAAAAGAGAAAAAAAGAGCGCAAAGAGAGAAAAAAAGAGCGCAGAGAGAAAGAAAGAGCGCAGAGAGAAAGAAAGAGCGCAGAGAGAAAGAAAGAGAGCAGAGAGAAAGAGCGCAGAGAGAGAAAGAGAAAGAAAGAGAGCAGAGAGAGAAAGAGAAAGAAAGAGCGCAGAGAGAGAGAAAGAGCGCAGAGAGAGAGAAAGAAAGTGCGCAGAGAGAAAGAAAGAGCGCAGAGAGAGAGAAAAAAAGTGCGCAGAGAGAAAGAAAGAACGCAGAGAGAAAGAGCGCAGAGAGAGAAAGAGAAAGAAAGAGCGCATAGAGAGAAAGAGAAAGAAAGAGCGCAGAGAGAGAGAGAGAGAGAGAGAGCGCAGAGAGAGAGAAAGAAAGAGCACAGAGAGAGAAAGAAAGAGCGCAGAGAGAGAGAGCGCAGAGAGAAAGAAAGAGCGCAGAGAGAGAGAAAGAGCGCAGAGAGAGAAAGAAAGTGCGCAGAGAGAAAGAAAGAGCGCAGAGAGAGAAAGAGAAAGAAAGAGCGCAGAGAGAGAGAGAGAAAGAGCGCAGAGAGAGAGAGAGAGAAAGAGCGCAGAGAGAGAGAAAGAGAAAGAAAGAGCGCAGAGAGAGAGAAAGAGCGCAGAGAGAGAGAAAGAAAGAGCGCAGAGAGAGAGAAAGTAAGAGTGCAGAGAGAAAGAAAGAGCGCAGAGAGAAAGAAAGAAAGAGCGCAGAGCGAGAGAGAGAAAGAAAAAGCGCAGAGAAAGAAAGAGCGCAGAGAGAGGAAGAAAGAGCGCAGAGAGAGAGAGAAAGAAAGAGCGCAGAGAGAGAGAGAGCGCAGAGAGAGAGCGCAGAGAGAGAGAGCGCAGAGAGAGAGCGCAGAGAGAGAGAGAGCGCAGAGAGAGAGAGAGTGCAGAGAGAGAGAGAGTGCAGAGAGAGAGAGAGTGCAGAGAGAGAGAGAGAGAAAGAGCGCAGAGAGAAAGAAAGAGCGCAGAGAGAGAGAAAGAAAGTGCGCAGAGAGAAAGAAAGAACGCAGAGAGAAAGAGCGCAGAGAGAGAAAGAGAAAGAAAGAGCGCATAGAGAGAAAGAGAAAGAAAGAGCGCAGAGAGAGAGAGAGAGAGAGAGAGCGCAGAGAGAGAGAAAGAAAGAGCACAGAGAGAGAAAGAAAGAGCGCAGAGAGAGAGAGCGCAGAGAGAAAGAAAGAGAGCAGAGAGAGAGAAAGAGCGCAGAGAGAGAGAAAGAAAGTGCGCAGAGAGAAAGAAAGAGCGCAGAGAGAGAGCGCAGAGAGAGAAAGAGAAAGAAAGAGCGCAGAGAGAGAGAGAGAAAGAGCGCAGAGAGAGAGAGAGAAAGAGCGCAGAGAGAGAGAAAGAGAAAGAAAGAGCGCAGAGAGAGAGAAAGAGCGCAGAGAGAGAGAAAGAGCGCAGAGAGAGAGAAAGAAAGAGCGCAGAGAGAGAGAAAGTAAGAGTGCAGAGAGAAAGAAAGAGCGCAGAGAGAAAGAAAGAAAGAGCGCAGAGAGAGAGAGAGAAAGAAAAAGCGCAGAGAAAGAAAGAGCGCAGAGAGAGGAAGAAAGAGCGCATAGAGAGAGAGAAAGAAAGAGCGCAGAGAGAGGGAGCGCAGAGAGAGAGCGCAGAGAGAGAGAGCGCAGAGAGAGAGCGCAGAGAGAGAGAGCGCAGAGAGAGAGAGAGTGCAGAGAGAGAGAGAGTGCAGAGAGAGAGAGAGTGCAGAGAGAGAGAGAGAGAAAGAGCGCAGAGAGAAAGAAAGAGCGCAGAGAGAAAGAAAGAGAGAGAGAAAGAGAGCAGAGAGAAAGAAAGAGCGCAGAGAGAAAGAAAGAGCGCAGAGAGAAAGAAAGAGCGCAGAGAGAAAGAAAGAGCGCAGAGAGAAAGAAAGAGCGCAGAGAGAGAGAAAGAAAGAGCGCAGAGAGAGAGAAAGAAAGAGCGCAGAGAGTGAAAGAAAGAGCGCAGAGAGAGAGAGAAAGAGCGCAGCGAGAGAGAGAGAGCGCAGAGAGAGAGAAAGAAAGAGCGCAGAGAGAGAGAGAAAGAAAGAGCGCAGAGAGAGAAAGAAAGAGTGCAAAGAGAGAGAAAGAGCGCAGAGAGAGAGAAAGAACGCAGAGAGAGAGAAAGAGCGCAGAGAGAGAAAGAGCGCAGAGAGAGAAAGAGCGCAGAGAGAAAGAAAGAGCGCAGAGAGAGAGAGAGCGCAGAGAGAGAGAAAAAAAGAGCGCAGAGAGAGAGAAAAAAAGAGCGCAGAGAGAGAGAAAAAAAGAGCGCAGAGAGAGAGAAAGTAAGAGTGCAGAGAGAAAGAAAGAGCGCAGAGAGAAAGAAAGAAAGAGCGCAGAGAGAGAGAGAGAAAGAAAAAGCGCAGAGAAAGAAAGAGCGCAGAGAGAGGAAGAAAGAGCGCATAGAGAGAGAGAAAGAAAGAGCGCAGAGAGAGAGAGAGAAAGAGCGCAGAGAGAGAGAAAGAGAAAGAAAGAGCGCAGAGAGAGAGAAAGAGCGCAGAGAGAGAGAAAGAGCGCAGAGAGAGAGAAAGAAAGAGCGCAGAGAGAGAGAAAGTAAGAGTGCAGAGAGAAAGAAAGAGCGCAGAGAGAAAGAAAGAAAGAGCGCAGAGAGAGAGAGAGAAAGAAAAAGCGCAGAGAAAGAAAGAGCGCAGAGAGAGGAAGAAAGAGCGCATAGAGAGAGAGAAAGAAAGAGCGCAGAGAGAGGGAGCGCAGAGAGAGAGCGCAGAGAGAGAGAGCGCAGAGAGAAAGAAAGAAAGAGCGCAGAGAGAGAGAGAAAGAAAAAGCGCAGAGAAAGAAAGAGCGCAGAGAGAGAAAGAAAGAGCGCAGAGAGAGAAAGAAAGAGCGCAGAGAGAGAGAGCGCAGAGAGAAAGAAAGAGCGCAGAGAGAGAGAAAGAGCGCAGAGAGAGAGAAAGAAAGTGCGCAGAGAGAAAGAAAGAGCGCAGAGAGAAAGAGCGCAGAGAGAGAAAGAGAAAGAAAGAGCGCAGAGAGAGAAAGAGAAAGAAAGAGCGCAGAGAGATAAAGAGAAAGAAAGAGCGCAGAGAGAGAGAGAGAAAGAGCGCAGAGAGAGAGAGAGAAAGAGCGCAGAGAGAGAGAAAGAAAGAGCGCAGAGAGAGAGCGCAGAGAGAAAGAAAGAGCGCAGAGAGAGAGAAAGAAAGAGCGCAGAGAGAGAGCGCATAGAGAGAGAGAGAGCGCAGAGAGAGAAATAAAGAGCGCAGAGAGAGAAAGAAAGAGCGCAGAGAAAGAAAGAGCGCAGTGAGAGCGAAAGAAAGAGCGCAGAGAGAGAAAGAAAGAGCGCAAAGAGAGAAAAAAAGAGTGCAAAGAGAGAAAAAAAGAGCGCAGCGAGAAAGAAAGAGCGCAGAGAGAGAGAGCGCAGAGAGAGAAAGAGAAAGAAAGAGCGCAGAAAGAGAGAGAGAAAGAGCGCAGAGAGAGAGAAAGAAAGAGCGCAGAGAGAGAAAGAGAGAGCGCAGAGAGAGAGAGCGCAGAGAGAAAGAAAGAGCGCAGAGAGAAAGAAAGTGCGCAGAGAGAAAGAAAGAGCGCAGAGAGAAAGAGCGCAGAGAGAGAAAGAGAAAGAAAGAGCGCAGAGAGAGAAAGAGAAAGAAAGAGCGCAGAGAGAGAAAGAGAAAGAAAGAGCGCAGAGAGAGAGAGAGAAAGAGCGCAGAGAGAGAGAGAGAGAAAGAGCGCAGAGAGAGAGAGAAAGAGCGCAGAAAGAGAGAAAGAAAGAGCGCAGAAAGAGAGAAAGAAAGAGCGCAGAGAGAGAGAGCGCAGACAGAGAGAGAGCGCAGAGAGAGAGAGCGCAGAGAGAAAGAGAGAGAGAGCGCAGAGAGAGAAAGAGAGAGCGCAGAGAGAAAGAAAGAGCGCAGAGAGAGAGAGAAAGAGCGCAGAGAGAGAGAGAGAAAGAGCGCAGAGAGAGAGAGAGAAAGAGCACAGAGAAAGAGAAAGAAAGAGCACAGAGAGAGAGAAAGAGCGCAGAGAGAGAGAGAAAGAGCGCAGAGAGAGAGAGCGCAGACAGAGAAAGAGAAAGAAAGAGCGCAGAAAGAGAGAGAGAAAGAGCGCAGAGAGAGAGAAAGAAAGAGCGCAGAGAGAGAAAGAGAGAGCGCAGAGAGAGAGAGCGCAGAGAGAAAGAAAGAGCGCAGAGAGAAAGAAAGTGCGCAGAGAGAAAGAAAGAGCGCAGAGAGAAAGAGCGCAGAGAGAGAAAGAGAAAGAAAGAGCGCAGAGAGAGAAAGAGAAAGAAAGAGCGCAGAGAGAGAAAGAGAAAGAAAGAGCGCAGAGAGAGAGAGAGAAAGAGCGCAGAGAGAGAGAGAGAGAAAGAGCGCAGAGAGAGAGAGAAAGAGCGCAGAAAGAGAGAAAGAAAGAGCGCAGAAAGAGAGAAAGAAAGAGCGCAGAGAGAGAGAGCGCAGACAGAGAGAGAGCGCAGAGAGAGAGAGCGCAGAGAGAAAGAGAGAGAGAGCGCAGAGAGAGAAAGAGAGAGCGCAGAGAGAAAGAAAGAGCGCAGAGAGAGAGAGAAAGAGCGCAGAGAGAGAGAGAGAAAGAGCGCAGAGAGAGAGAGAGAAAGAGCACAGAGAAAGAGAAAGAAAGAGCACAGAGAGAGAGAAAGAGCGCAGAGAGAGAGAGAAAGAGCGCAGAGAGAGAGAGCGCAGACAGAGAGAGAGCGCAGAGAGAGAGAGCGCAGAGAGAAAGAGAGAGAGAGCGCAGAGAGAGAAAGAGAGAGCGCAGAGAGAAAGAAAGAGCGCAGAGAATAAAAGAGCGCAGAGAGAGAGAGAGGAAGAAAGAGCGCAGACAGAGAAAGAAAGAGCGCAGACAGAGAAAGAAAGAGCGCAGAGAGAGAGAGAGCACAGAGAGAGAAAGAGCGCAGAGAGAGAAAAAGAGCGCAGAGAGAGAAAGAGCGCAGAGAGAGAAAGAGCGCAGAGAGAGAAAGAGCGCAGAGAGAGAAAGAGCGCAGAGAGAGAGAAAGAGCGCAGAGAGAGAGAAAGAAAGAGCGCAAAGAGAGAAAAAAAGAGTGCAAAGAGAGAAAAAAAGAGCGCAGCGAGAAAGAAAGAGTGCAGCGAGAAAGAAAGAGTGCAGAGAGAAAGAAAGAGCGCAGAGAGAGAGATCGCAGAGAGAGAAAGAGAAAGAAAGAGCACAGAAAGAGAGAGAGAAAGAGCACAGAGAGAGAGAAAGAAAGAGCGCAGAGAGAGAAAGAGAGAGCGCAGAGAGAAAGAAAGAGCGCAGAGAGAAAGAGCGCAGAGAGAGAGAAAGAAAGTGCGCAGAGAGAAAGAAAGAGCGCAGAGAGAAAGAGCGCAGAGAGAGAAAGAGAAAGAAAGAGCGCAGAGAGAGAAAGAGAAAGAAAGAGCACAGAGAGAGAAAGAGAAAGAAAGAGCACTGAGAGAGAGAGAGAAAGAGCGCAGAGAGAGAGAGAGAAAGAGCGCAGAGAGAGAGAGAGAAAGAGCGCAGAAAGAGAGAAAGAAAGAGCGCAGAAAGAGAGAAAGAAAGAGCGCAGAGAGAGAGAGCGCAGAGAGAAAGAAAGAGCACAGAGAGAGAGAAAGAGCGCAGAGAGAGAGAAAGAAAGTGCGCAGAGAGAAAGAAAGAGCGCAGAGAGAAAGAGCGCAGAGAGAGAAAGAGAAAGAAAGAGCGCAGAGAGAGAGAGAGAAAGAGCGCAGAGAGAGAGAAAGAGAAAGAAAGAGCGCAGAGAGAGAGAAAGAGCGCAGAGAGAGAGAAAGTAAGAGTGCAGAGAGAAAGAAAGAGCGCAGAGAGAGAGAAAGAAAGAGCGCAGATAGAGAAAGAGCGCAGAGAGAGAAAGAGCGCAGAGAGAGAGAAAGAGCGCAGAGAGAGAAAGAAAGAGCGCAGAGAGAGAAAGATAGAGCGCAGAGAGAGAGAAAGAAAGAGCGCAGAGAGAGAGCGCAGAGAGAGAGAGAGCGCAGAGAGAGAAAGAAAGAGCGCAGAGAGAGAAAGAAAGAGCGCAGAGAAAGAAAGAGCGCAGAGAGAGAGAAAGAAAGAGCGCAGAGAGAGAAAGAAAGAGCGCAAAGAGAGAAAAAAAGAGCGCAAAGAGAGAAAAAAAGAGCGCAAAGAGAAAGAAAGAGCATAGAGAGAGAGAGCGCAGAGAGAGAAAGAGAAAGAAAGAGCGCAGAGAGAGAAAGAGAAAGAAAGAGCGCAGAGAGAGAGAGAGAGAGCGCAGAGAGAGAGAGAGAAAGAGTGCAGAGATAGAGAAAGAAAGAGCGCAGAGAGAGAAATAAAGAGCGCAGAGAGAGAGAGCGCAGAGAGAAAGAAAGAGCGCAGAGAGAGAGAAAGAGCGCAGAGAGAGAAAAAGAAAGTGCGCAGAGAGAAAGAAAGAGCGCAGAGAGAAAGAGCGCAGAGAGAGAAAGAGAAAGAAAGAGCGCAGAGAGAGAGAAAGAGCGCAGAGAGAGAGAGAGAGAAAGAGCGCAGAGAAAGAGAAAGAAAGAGCGCAGAGAGAGAGCTCAGAGAGAGAGAAAGAAAGAGTGCAGAGAGAAAAAAAGAGCGCAGAGAGAAAGAAAGAAAGAGCGCAGAGAGAGAGAAAGAAAGAGCGCAGAGAGAGAAAGAGCGCAGAGAGAGAAAGAGCGCAGAGAGAGAAAGAAAGAGCGCAGAGAGAGAAAGAAAGAGCGCAGAGAGAGAAAGAAAGAGCGCAGAGAGAGAGGAAGAAAGAGCGCAGAGAGAGAGCGCAGAGAGAGAGAGCGCAGAGAGAGAAATAAAGAGCGCAGAGAGAGAAAGAAAGAGCGCAGAGAGAGAAAGAAAGAGCGCAAAAAGAGAAAAAAAGAGCGCAAAGAGAGAAAAAAAGAGCGCAGAGAGAAAGAAAGAGCGCAGAGAGAAAGAAAGAGCGCAGAGAGAAAGAAAGAGAGCAGAGAGAAAGAGCGCAGAGAGAGAAAGAGAAAGAAAGAGCGCAGAGAGAGAAAGAGAAAGAAAGAGCGCAGAGAGAGAGAAAGAGCGCAGAGAGAGAGAAAGAAAGTGCGCAGAGAGAAAGAAAGAGCGCAGAGAGAGAGAAAAAAAGTGCGCAGAGAGAAAGAAAGAACGCAGAGAGAAAGAGCGCAGAGAGAGAAAGAGAAAGAAAGAGCGCATAGAGAGAAAGAGAAAGAAAGAGCGCAGAGAGAGAGAGAGAGAGAGAGAGCGCAGAGAGAGAGAAAGAAAGAGCACAGAGAGAGAAAGAAAGAGCGCAGAGAGAGAGAGCGCAGAGAGAAAGAAAGAGCGCAGAGAGAGAGAAAGAGCGCAGAGAGAGAAAGAAAGTGCGCAGAGAGAAAGAAAGAGCGCAGAGAGAGCGCAGAGAGAGAAAGAGAAAGAAAGAGCGCAGAGAGAGAGAGAGAAAGAGCGCAGAGAGAGAGAGAGAGAAAGAGCGCAGAGAGAGAGAAAGAGAAAGAAAGAGCGCAGAGAGAGAGAAAGAGCGCAGAGAGAGAGAAAGAAAGAGCGCAGAGAGAGAGAAAGTAAGAGTGCAGAGAGAAAGAAAGAGCGCAGAGAGAAAGAAAGAAAGAGCGCAGAGAGAGAGAGAGAAAGAAAAAGCGCAGAGAAAGAAAGAGCGCAGAGAGAGGAAGAAAGAGCGCAGAGAGAGAGAGAAAGAAAGAGCGCAGAGAGAGAGAGAGCGCAGAGAGAGAGCGCAGAGAGAGAGAGCGCAGAGAGAGAGCGCAGAGAGAGAGAGAGCGCAGAGAGAGAGAGAGTGCAGAGAGAGAGAGAGTGCAGAGAGAGAGAGAGTGCAGAGAGAGAGAGAGAGAAAGAGCGCAGAGAGAAAGAAAGAGCGCAGAGAGAGAGAAAGAAAGTGCGCAGAGAGAAAGAAAGAGCGCAGAGAGAGAGCGCAGAGAGAGAAAGAGAAAGAAAGAGCGCAGAGAGAGAGAGAGAAAGAGCGCAGAGAGAGAGAGAGAAAGAGCGCAGAGAGAGAGAAAGAGAAAGAAAGAGCGCAGAGAGAGAGAAAGAGCGCAGAGAGAGAGAAAGAGCGCAGAGAGAGAGAAAGAAAGAGCGCAGAGAGAGAGAAAGTAAGAGTGCAGAGAGAAAGAAAGAGCGCAGAGAGAAAGAAAGAAAGAGCGCAGAGAGAGAGAGAGAAAGAAAAAGCGCAGAGAAAGAAAGAGCGCAGAGAGAGGAAGAAAGAGCGCATAGAGAGAGAGAAAGAAAGAGCGCAGAGAGAGGGAGCGCAGAGAGAGAGCGCAGAGAGAGAGAGCGCAGAGAGAGAGCGCAGAGAGAGAGAGCGCAGAGAGAGAGAGAGTGCAGAGAGAGAGAGAGTGCAGAGAGAGAGAGAGTGCAGAGAGAGAGAGAGAGAAAGAGCGCAGAGAGAAAGAAAGAGCGCAGAGAGAAAGAAAGAGAGAGAGAAAGAGAGCAGAGAGAAAGAAAGAGCGCAGAGAGAAAGAAAGAGCGCAGAGAGAAAGAAAGAGCGCAGAGAGAAAGAAAGAGCGCAGAGAGAAAGAAAGAGCGCAGAGAGAGAGAAAGAAAGAGCGCAGAGAGAGAGAAAGAAAGAGCGCAGAGAGTGAAAGAAAGAGCGCAGAGAGAGAGAGAAAGAGCGCAGCGAGAGAGAGAGAGCGCAGAGAGAGAGAAAGAAAGAGCGCAGAGAGAGAGAGAAAGAAAGAGCGCAGAGAGAGAAAGAAAGAGTGCAAAGAGAGAGAAAGAGCGCAGAGAGAGAGAAAGAACGCAGAGAGAGAGAAAGAGCGCAGAGAGAGAAAGAGCGCAGAGAGAGAAAGAGCGCAGAGAGAAAGAAAGAGCGCAGAGAGAGAGAGAGCGCAGAGAGAGAGAAAAAAAGAGCGCAGAGAGAGAGAAAAAAAGAGCGCAGAGAGAGAGAAAAAAAGAGCGCAGAGAGAGAGAAAATAAGAGTGCAGAGAGAAAGAAAGAGCGCAGAGAGAAAGAAAGAAAGAGCGCAGAGAGAGAGAGAGAAAGAAAAAGCGCAGAGAAAGAAAGAGCGCAGAGAGAGGAAGAAAGAGCGCATAGAGAGAGAGAAAGAAAGAGCGCAGAGAGAGAGAGAGAAAGAGCGCAGAGAGAGAGAAAGAGAAAGAAAGAGCGCAGAGAGAGAGAAAGAGCGCAGAGAGAGAGAAAGAGCGCAGAGAGAGAGAAAGAAAGAGCGCAGAGAGAGAGAAAGTAAGAGTGCAGAGAGAAAGAAAGAGCGCAGAGAGAAAGAAAGAAAGAGCGCAGAGAGAGAGAGAGAAAGAAAAAGCGCAGAGAAAGAAAGAGCGCAGAGAGAGGAAGAAAGAGCGCATAGAGAGAGAGAAAGAAAGAGCGCAGAGAGAGGGAGCGCAGAGAGAGAGCGCAGAGAGAGAGAGCGCAGAGAGAAAGAAAGAAAGAGCGCAGAGAGAGAGAGAGAAAGAAAAAGCGCAGAGAAAGAAAGAGCGCAGAGAGAGAAAGAAAGAGCGCAGAGAGAGAAAGAAAGAGCGCAGAGAGAGAGAGCGCAGAGAGAAAGAAAGAGCGCAGAGAGAGAGAAAGAGCGCAGAGAGAGAGAAAGAAAGTGCGCAGAGAGAAAGAAAGAGCGCAGAGAGAAAGAGCGCAGAGAGAGAAAGAGAAAGAAAGAGCGCAGAGAGAGAAAGAGAAAGAAAGAGCGCAGAGAGATAAAGAGAAAGAAAGAGCGCAGAGAGAGAGAGAGAAAGAGCGCAGAGAGAGAGAGAGAAAGAGCGCAGAGAGAGAGAAAGAAAGAGCGCAGAGAGAGAGCGCAGAGAGAAAGAAAGAGCGCAGAGAGAGAGAAAGAAAGAGCGCAGAGAGAGAGCGCATAGAGAGAGAGAGAGCGCAGAGAGAGAAATAAAGAGCGCAGAGAGAGAAAGAAAGAGCGCAGAGAAAGAAAGAGCGCAGTGAGAGCGAAAGAAAGAGCGCAGAGAGAGAAAGAAAGAGCGCAAAGAGAGAAAAAAAGAGTGCAAAGAGAGAAAAAAAGAGCGCAGCGAGAAAGAAAGAGCGCAGAGAGAGAGAGCGCAGAGAGAGAAAGAGAAAGAAAGAGCGCAGAAAGAGAGAGAGAAAGAGCGCAGAGAGAGAGAAAGAAAGAGCGCAGAGAGAGAAAGAGAGAGCGCAGAGAGAGAGAGCGCAGAGAGAAAGAAAGAGCGCAGAGAGAAAGAAAGTGCGCAGAGAGAAAGAAAGAGCGCAGAGAGAAAGAGCGCAGAGAGAGAAAGAGAAAGAAAGAGCGCAGAGAGAGAAAGAGAAAGAAAGAGCGCAGAGAGAGAAAGAGAAAGAAAGAGCGCAGAGAGAGAGAGAGAAAGAGCGCAGAGAGAGAGAGAGAGAAAGAGCGCAGAGAGAGAGAGAAAGAGCGCAGAAAGAGAGAAAGAAAGAGCGCAGAAAGAGAGAAAGAAAGAGCGCAGAGAGAGAGAGCGCAGACAGAGAGAGAGCGCAGAGAGAGAGAGCGCAGAGAGAAAGAGAGAGAGAGCGCAGAGAGAGAAAGAGAGAGCGCAGAGAGAAAGAAAGAGCGCAGAGAGAGAGAGAAAGAGCGCAGAGAGAGAGAGAGAAAGAGCGCAGAGAGAGAGAGAGAAAGAGCACAGAGAAAGAGAAAGAAAGAGCACAGAGAGAGAGAAAGAGCGCAGAGAGAGAGAGAAAGAGCGCAGAGAGAGAGAGCGCAGACAGAGAAAGAGAAAGAAAGAGCGCAGAAAGAGAGAGAGAAAGAGCGCAGAGAGAGAGAAAGAAAGAGCGCAGAGAGAGAAAGAGAGAGCGCAGAGAGAGAGAGCGCAGAGAGAAAGAAAGAGCGCAGAGAGAAAGAAAGTGCGCAGAGAGAAAGAAAGAGCGCAGAGAGAAAGAGCGCAGAGAGAGAAAGAGAAAGAAAGAGCGCAGAGAGAGAAAGAGAAAGAAAGAGCGCAGAGAGAGAAAGAGAAAGAAAGAGCGCAGAGAGAGAGAGAGAAAGAGCGCAGAGAGAGAGAGAGAGAAAGAGCGCAGAGAGAGAGAGAAAGAGCGCAGAAAGAGAGAAAGAAAGAGCGCAGAAAGAGAGAAAGAAAGAGCGCAGAGAGAGAGAGCGCAGACAGAGAGAGAGCGCAGAGAGAGAGAGCGCAGAGAGAAAGAGAGAGAGAGCGCAGAGAGAGAAAGAGAGAGCGCAGAGAGAAAGAAAGAGCGCAGAGAGAGAGAGAAAGAGCGCAGAGAGAGAGAGAGAAAGAGCGCAGAGAGAGAGAGAGAAAGAGCACAGAGAAAGAGAAAGAAAGAGCACAGAGAGAGAGAAAGAGCGCAGAGAGAGAGAGAAAGAGCGCAGAGAGAGAGAGCGCAGACAGAGAGAGAGCGCAGAGAGAGAGAGCGCAGAGAGAAAGAGAGAGAGAGCGCAGAGAGAGAAAGAGAGAGCGCAGAGAGAAAGAAAGAGCGCAGAGAATAAAAGAGCGCAGAGAGAGAGAGAGGAAGAAAGAGCGCAGACAGAGAAAGAAAGAGCGCAGACAGAGAAAGAAAGAGCGCAGAGAGAGAGAGAGCACAGAGAGAGAAAGAGCGCAGAGAGAGAAAAAGAGCGCAGAGAGAGAAAGAGCGCAGAGAGAGAAAGAGCGCAGAGAGAGAAAGAGCGCAGAGAGAGAAAGAGCGCAGAGAGAGAGAAAGAGCGCAGAGAGAGAGAAAGAAAGAGCGCAAAGAGAGAAAAAAAGAGTGCAAAGAGAGAAAAAAAGAGCGCAGCGAGAAAGAAAGAGTGCAGCGAGAAAGAAAGAGTGCAGAGAGAAAGAAAGAGCGCAGAGAGAGAGATCGCAGAGAGAGAAAGAGAAAGAAAGAGCACAGAAAGAGAGAGAGAAAGAGCACAGAGAGAGAGAAAGAAAGAGCGCAGAGAGAGAAAGAGAGAGCGCAGAGAGAAAGAAAGAGCGCAGAGAGAAAGAGCGCAGAGAGAGAGAAAGAAAGTGCGCAGAGAGAAAGAAAGAGCGCAGAGAGAAAGAGCGCAGAGAGAGAAAGAGAAAGAAAGAGCGCAGAGAGAGAAAGAGAAAGAAAGAGCACAGAGAGAGAAAGAGAAAGAAAGAGCACTGAGAGAGAGAGAGAAAGAGCGCAGAGAGAGAGAAAGAGCGCAGAGAGAGAGAAAGAAAGAGCGCAGAGAGAGAGAAAGTAAGAGTGCAGAGAGAAAGAAAGAGCGCAGAGAGAAAGAAAGAAAGAGCGCAGAGAGAGAGAGAGAAAGAAAAAGCGCAGAGAAAGAAAGAGCGCAGAGAGAGGAAGAAAGAGCGCATAGAGAGAGAGAAAGAAAGAGCGCAGAGAGAGGGAGCGCAGAGAGAGAGCGCAGAGAGAGAGAGCGCAGAGAGAGAGCGCAGAGAGAGAGAGCGCAGAGAGAGAGAGAGTGCAGAGAGAGAGAGAGTGCAGAGAGAGAGAGAGTGCAGAGAGAGAGAGAGAGAAAGAGCGCAGAGAGAAAGAAAGAGCGCAGAGAGAAAGAAAGAGAGAGAGAAAGAGAGCAGAGAGAAAGAAAGAGCGCAGAGAGAAAGAAAGAGCGCAGAGAGAAAGAAAGAGCGCAGAGAGAAAGAAAGAGCGCAGAGAGAAAGAAAGAGCGCAGAGAGAGAGAAAGAAAGAGCGCAGAGAGAGAGAAAGAAAGAGCGCAGAGAGTGAAAGAAAGAGCGCAGAGAGAGAGAGAAAGAGCGCAGCGAGAGAGAGAGAGCGCAGAGAGAGAGAAAGAAAGAGCGCAGAGAGAGAGAGAAAGAAAGAGCGCAGAGAGAGAAAGAAAGAGTGCAAAGAGAGAGAAAGAGCGCAGAGAGAGAGAAAGAACGCAGAGAGAGAGAAAGAGCGCAGAGAGAGAAAGAGCGCAGAGAGAGAAAGAGCGCAGAGAGAAAGAAAGAGCGCAGAGAGAGAGAGAGCGCAGAGAGAGAGAAAAAAAGAGCGCAGAGAGAGAGAAAAAAAGAGCGCAGAGAGAGAGAAAAAAAGAGCGCAGAGAGAGAGAAAATAAGAGTGCAGAGAGAAAGAAAGAGCGCAGAGAGAAAGAAAGAAAGAGCGCAGAGAGAGAGAGAGAAAGAAAAAGCGCAGAGAAAGAAAGAGCGCAGAGAGAGGAAGAAAGAGCGCATAGAGAGAGAGAAAGAAAGAGCGCAGAGAGAGAGAGAGAAAGAGCGCAGAGAGAGAGAAAGAGAAAGAAAGAGCGCAGAGAGAGAGAAAGAGCGCAGAGAGAGAGAAAGAGCGCAGAGAGAGAGAAAGAAAGAGCGCAGAGAGAGAGAAAGTAAGAGTGCAGAGAGAAAGAAAGAGCGCAGAGAGAAAGAAAGAAAGAGCGCAGAGAGAGAGAGAGAAAGAAAAAGCGCAGAGAAAGAAAGAGCGCAGAGAGAGGAAGAAAGAGCGCATAGAGAGAGAGAAAGAAAGAGCGCAGAGAGAGGGAGCGCAGAGAGAGAGCGCAGAGAGAGAGAGCGCAGAGAGAAAGAAAGAAAGAGCGCAGAGAGAGAGAGAGAAAGAAAAAGCGCAGAGAAAGAAAGAGCGCAGAGAGAGAAAGAAAGAGCGCAGAGAGAGAAAGAAAGAGCGCAGAGAGAGAGAGCGCAGAGAGAAAGAAAGAGCGCAGAGAGAGAGAAAGAGCGCAGAGAGAGAGAAAGAAAGTGCGCAGAGAGAAAGAAAGAGCGCAGAGAGAAAGAGCGCAGAGAGAGAAAGAGAAAGAAAGAGCGCAGAGAGAGAAAGAGAAAGAAAGAGCGCAGAGAGATAAAGAGAAAGAAAGAGCGCAGAGAGAGAGAGAGAAAGAGCGCAGAGAGAGAGAGAGAAAGAGCGCAGAGAGAGAGAAAGAAAGAGCGCAGAGAGAGAGCGCAGAGAGAAAGAAAGAGCGCAGAGAGAGAGAAAGAAAGAGCGCAGAGAGAGAGCGCATAGAGAGAGAGAGAGCGCAGAGAGAGAAATAAAGAGCGCAGAGAGAGAAAGAAAGAGCGCAGAGAAAGAAAGAGCGCAGTGAGAGCGAAAGAAAGAGCGCAGAGAGAGAAAGAAAGAGCGCAAAGAGAGAAAAAAAGAGTGCAAAGAGAGAAAAAAAGAGCGCAGCGAGAAAGAAAGAGCGCAGAGAGAGAGAGCGCAGAGAGAGAAAGAAAAAGAAAGAGCGCAGAAAGAGAGAGAGAAAGAGCGCAGAGAGAGAGAAAGAAAGAGCGCAGAGAGAGAAAGAGAGAGCGCAGAGAGAGAGAGCGCAGAGAGAAAGAAAGAGCGCAGAGAGAAAGAAAGTGCGCAGAGAGAAAGAAAGAGCGCAGAGAGAAAGAGCGCAGAGAGAGAAAGAGAAAGAAAGAGCGCAGAGAGAGAAAGAGAAAGAAAGAGCGCAGAGAGAGAAAGAGAAAGAAAGAGCGCAGAGAGAGAGAGAGAAAGAGCGCAGAGAGAGAGAGAGAGAAAGAGCGCAGAGAGAGAGAGAAAGAGCGCAGAAAGAGAGAAAGAAAGAGCGCAGAAAGAGAGAAAGAAAGAGCGCAGAGAGAGAGAGCGCAGACAGAGAGAGAGCGCAGAGAGAGAGAGCGCAGAGAGAAAGAGAGAGAGAGCGCAGAGAGAGAAAGAGAGAGCGCAGAGAGAAAGAAAGAGCGCAGAGAGAGAGAGAAAGAGCGCAGAGAGAGAGAGAGAAAGAGCGCATAGAGAGAGAGAGAAAGAGCACAGAGAAAGAGAAAGAAAGAGCACAGAGAGAGAGAAAGAGCGCAGAGAGAGAGAGAAAGAGCGCAGAGAGAGAGAGCGCAGACAGAGAAAGAGAAAGAAAGAGCGCAGAAAGAGAGAGAGAAAGAGCGCAGAGAGAGAGAAAGAAAGAGCGCAGAGAGAGAAAGAGAGAGCGCAGAGAGAGAGAGCGCAGAGAGAAAGAAAGAGCGCAGAGAGAAAGAAAGTGCGCAGAGAGAAAGAAAGAGCGCAGAGAGAAAGAGCGCAGAGAGAGAAAGAGAAAGAAAGAGCGCAGAGAGAGAAAGAGAAAGAAAGAGCGCAGAGAGAGAAAGAGAAAGAAAGAGCGCAGAGAGAGAGAGAGAAAGAGCGCAGAGAGAGAGAGAGAGAAAGAGCGCAGAGAGAGAGAGAAAGAGCGCAGAAAGAGAGAAAGAAAGAGCGCAGAAAGAGAGAAAGAAAGAGCGCAGAGAGAGAGAGCGCAGACAGAGAGAGAGCGCAGAGAGAGAGAGCGCAGAGAGAAAGAGAGAGAGAGCGCAGAGAGAGAAAGAGAGAGCGCAGAGAGAAAGAAAGAGCGCAGAGAGAGAGAGAAAGAGCGCAGAGAGAGAGAGAGAAAGAGCGCAGAGAGAGAGAGAGAAAGAGCACAGAGAAAGAGAAAGAAAGAGCACAGAGAGAGAGAAAGAGCGCAGAGAGAGAGAGAAAGAGCGCAGAGAGAGAGAGCGCAGACAGAGAGAGAGCGCAGAGAGAGAGAGCGCAGAGAGAAAGAGAGAGAGAGCGCAGAGAGAGAAAGAGAGAGCGCAGAGAGAAAGAAAGAGCGCAGAGAATAAAAGAGCGCAGAGAGAGAGAGAGGAAGAAAGAGCGCAGACAGAGAAAGAAAGAGCACAGACAGAGAAAGAAAGAGCGCAGAGAGAGAGAGAGCACAGAGAGAGAAAGAGCGCAGAGAGAGAAAAAGAGCGCAGAGAGAGAAAGAGCGCAGAGAGAGAAAGAGCGCAGAGAGAGAAAGAGCGCAGAGAGAGAAAGAGCGCAGAGAGAGAGAAAGAGCGCAGAGAGAGAGAAAGAAAGAGCGCAAAGAGAGAAAAAAAGAGTGCAAAGAGAGAAAAAAAGAGCGCAGCGAGAAAGAAAGAGTGCAGCGAGAAAGAAAGAGTGCAGAGAGAAAGAAAGAGCGCAGAGAGAGAGATCGCAGAGAGAGAAAGAGAAAGAAAGAGCACAGAAAGAGAGAGAGAAAGAGCACAGAGAGAGAGAAAGAAAGAGCGCAGAGAGAGAAAGAGAGAGCGCAGAGAGAAAGAAAGAGCGCAGAGAGAAAGAGCGCAGAGAGAGAGAAAGAAAGTGCGCAGAGAGAAAGAAAGAGCGCAGAGAGAAAGAGCGCAGAGAGAGAAAGAGAAAGAAAGAGCGCAGAGAGAGAAAGAGAAAGAAAGAGCACAGAGAGAGAAAGAGAAAGAAAGAGCACTGAGAGAGAGAGAGAAAGAGCGCAGAGAGAGAGAGAGAAAGAGCGCAGAGAGAGAGAGAGAAAGAGCGCAGAAAGAGAGAAAGAAAGAGCGCAGAAAGAGAGAAAGAAAGAGCGCAGAGAGAGAGAGCGCAGAGAGAAAGAAAGAGCACAGAGAGAGAGAAAGAGCGCAGAGAGAGAGAAAGAAAGTGCGCAGAGAGAAAGAAAGAGCGCAGAGAGAAAGAGCGCAGAGAGAGAAAGAGAAAGAAAGAGCGCAGAGAGAGAGAGAGAAAGAGCGCAGAGAGAGAGAAAGAGAAAGAAAGAGCGCAGAGAGAGAGAAAGAGCGCAGAGAGAGAGAAAGTAAGAGTGCAGAGAGAAAGAAAGAGCGCAGAGAGAGAGAAAGAAAGAGCTCAGATAGAGAAAGAGCGCAGAGAGAGAAAGAGCGCAGAGAGAGAGAAAGAGCGCAGAGAGAGAAAGAAAGAGCGCAGAGAGAGAAAGATAGAGCGCAGAGAGAGAGAAAGAAAGAGCGCAGAGAGAGAGCGCAGAGAGAGAGAGAGCGCAGAGAGAGAAAGAAAGAGCGCAGAGAGAGAAAGAAAGAGCGCAGAGAAAGAAAGAGCGCAGAGAGAGAGAAAGAAAGAGCGCAGAGAGAGAAAGAAAGAGCGCAAAGAGAGAAAAAAAGAGCGCAAAGAGAGAAAAAAAGAGCGCAAAGAGAAAGAAAGAGCATAGAGAGAGAGAGCGCAGAGAGAGAAAGAGAAAGAAAGAGCGCAGAGAGAGAAAGAGAAAGAAAGAGCGCAGAGAGAGAGAGAGAGAGCGCAGAGAGAGAGAGAGAAAGAGTGCAGAGATAGAGAAAGAAAGAGCGCAGAGAGAGAAATAAAGAGCGCAGAGAGAGAGAGCGCAGAGAGAAAGAAAGAGCGCAGAGAGAGAGAAAGAGCGCAGAGAGAGAAAAAGAAAGTGCGCAGAGAGAAAGAAAGAGCGCAGAGAGAAAGAGCGCAGAGAGAGAAAGAGAAAGAAAGAGCGCAGAGAGAGAGAAAGAGCGCAGAGAGAGAGAGAGAGAAAGAGCGCAGAGAAAGAGAAAGAAAGAGCGCAGAGAGAGAGCTCAGAGAGAGAGAAAGAAAGAGTGCAGAGAGAAAAAAAGAGCGCAGAGAGAAAGAAAGAAAGAGCGCAGAGAGAGAGAAAGAAAGAGCGCAGAGAGAGAAAGAGCGCAGAGAGAGAAAGAGCGCAGAGAGAGAAAGAAAGAGCGCAGAGAGAGAAAGAAAGAGCGCAGAGAGAGAAAGAAAGAGCGCAGAGAGAGAGGAAGAAAGAGCGCAGAGAGAGAGCGCAGAGAGAGAGAGCGCAGAGAGAGAAATAAAGAGCGCAGAGAGAGAAAGAAAGAGCGCAGAGAGAGAAAGAAAGAGCGCAAAAAGAGAAAAAAAGAGCGCAAAGAGAGAAAAAAAGAGCGCAGAGAGAAAGAAAGAGCGCAGAGAGAAAGAAAGAGCGCAGAGAGAAAGAAAGAGAGCAGAGAGAAAGAGCGCAGAGAGAGAAAGAGAAAGAAAGAGCGCAGAGAGAGAAAGAGAAAGAAAGAGCGCAGAGAGAGAGAAAGAGCGCAGAGAGAGAGAAAGAAAGTGCGCAGAGAGAAAGAAAGAGCGCAGAGAGAGAGAAAAAAAGTGCGCAGAGAGAAAGAAAGAACGCAGAGAGAAAGAGCGCAGAGAGAGAAAGAGAAAGAAAGAGCGCATAGAGAGAAAGAGAAAGAAAGAGCGCAGAGAGAGAGAGAGAGAGAGAGAGCGCAGAGAGAGAGAAAGAAAGAGCACAGAGAGAGAAAGAAAGAGCGCAGAGAGAGAGAGCGCAGAGAGAAAGAAAGAGCGCAGAGAGAGAGAAAGAGCGCAGAGAGAGAAAGAAAGTGCGCAGAGAGAAAGAAAGAGCGCAGAGAGAGCGCAGAGAGAGAAAGAGAAAGAAAGAGCGCAGAGAGAGAGAGAGAAAGAGCGCAGAGAGAGAGAGAGAGAAAGAGCGCAGAGAGAGAGAAAGAGAAAGAAAGAGCGCAGAGAGAGAGAAAGAGCGCAGAGAGAGAGAAAGAAAGAGCGCAGAGAGAGAGAAAGTAAGAGTGCAGAGAGAAAGAAAGAGCGCAGAGAGAAAGAAAGAAAGAGCGCAGAGAGAGAGAGAGAAAGAAAAAGCGCAGAGAAAGAAAGAGCGCAGAGAGAGGAAGAAAGAGCGCAGAGAGAGAGAGAAAGAAAGAGCGCAGAGAGAGAGAGAGCGCAGAGAGAGAGCGCAGAGAGAGAGAGCGCAGAGAGAGAGCGCAGAGAGAGAGAGAGCGCAGAGAGAGAGAGAGTGCAGAGAGAGAGAGAGTGCAGAGAGAGAGAGAGTGCAGAGAGAGAGAGAGAGAAAGAGCGCAGAGAGAAAGAAAGAGCGCAGAGAGAGAGAAAGAAAGTGCGCAGAGAGAAAGAAAGAACGCAGAGAGAAAGAGCGCAGAGAGAGAAAGAGAAAGAAAGAGCGCATAGAGAGAAAGAGAAAGAAAGAGCGCAGAGAGAGAGAGAGAGAGAGAGAGCGCAGAGAGAGAGAAAGAAAGAGCACAGAGAGAGAAAGAAAGAGCGCAGAGAGAGAGAGCGCAGAGAGAAAGAAAGAGAGCAGAGAGAGAGAAAGAGCGCAGAGAGAGAGAAAGAAAGTGCGCAGAGAGAAAGAAAGAGCGCAGAGAGAGAGCGCAGAGAGAGAAAGAGAAAGAAAGAGCGCAGAGAGAGAGAGAGAAAGAGCGCAGAGAGAGAGAGAGAAAGAGCGCAGAGAGAGAGAAAGAGCGCAGAGAGAGAGAAAGAGAAAGAAAGAGCGCAGAGAGAGAGAAAGAGCGCAGAGAGAGAGAAAGAAAGAGCGCAGAGAGAGAGAAAGTAAGAGTGCAGAGAGAAAGAAAGAGCGCAGAGAGAAAGAAAGAAAGAGCGCAGAGAGAGAGAGAGAAAGAAAAAGCGCAGAGAAAGAAAGAGCGCAGAGAGAGGAAGAAAGAGCGCATAGAGAGAGAGAAAGAAAGAGCGCAGAGAGAGGGAGCGCAGAGAGAGAGCGCAGAGAGAGAGAGCGCAGAGAGAGAGCGCAGAGAGAGAGAGCGCAGAGAGAGAGAGAGTGCAGAGAGAGAGAGAGTGCAGAGAGAGAGAGAGTGCAGAGAGAGAGAGAGAGAAAGAGCGCAGAGAGAAAGAAAGAGCGCAGAGAGAAAGAAAGAGAGAGAGAAAGAGAGCAGAGAGAAAGAAAGAGCGCAGAGAGAAAGAAAGAGCGCAGAGAGAAAGAAAGAGCGCAGAGAGAAAGAAAGAGCGCAGAGAGAAAGAAAGAGCGCAGAGAGAGAGAAAGAAAGAGCGCAGAGAGAGAGAAAGAAAGAGCGCAGAGAGTGAAAGAAAGAGCGCAGAGAGAGAGAGAAAGAGCGCAGCGAGAGAGAGAGAGCGCAGAGAGAGAGAAAGAAAGAGCGCAGAGAGAGAGAGAAAGAAAGAGCGCAGAGAGAGAAAGAAAGAGTGCAAAGAGAGAGAAAGAGCGCAGAGAGAGAGAAAGAACGCAGAGAGAGAGAAAGAGCGCAGAGAGAGAGAAAGAGCGCAGAGAGAGAAAGAGCGCAGAGAGAGAAAGAGCGCAGAGAGAAAGAAAGAGCGCAGAGAGAGAGAGAGCGCAGAGAGAGAGAAAAAAAGAGCGCAGAGAGAGAGAAAAAAAGAGCGCAGAGAGAGAGAAAAAAAGAGCGCAGAGAGAGAGAAAGAAAAAGCGCAGAGAGAGAAAGAAAGAGCGCAGAGAGAGAGAGAAAGAGCGCAGAGAGTGAGAAAGAAAGAGTGCAGAGAGAAAGAAAGAGCGCAGAGAGAAAGAAAGAAAGAGCGCAGAGAGAGAGAAAGAAAGAGCGCAGAGAGAGAGAGCGCAGAGAGAGAGAGCACAGAGAGAGAAAGAGCGCAGAGAGAGAAAGAGCGCAGAGAGAGAAAGAGCGCAGAGAGAGAGAAAGAGCGCAGAGAGAGAGAAAGAGCGCAGAGAGAGAAAGAAAGAGCGCAGAGAGAGAAAGAAAGAGCGCAGAGAGAGAGAAAGAAAGAGCGCAGAGAGAGAGCGCAGAGAGAGAGAGAGCGCAGAGAGAGAAATAAAGAGCGCAGAGAGAGAAAGAAAGAGCGCAGAGAAAGAAAGAGCGCAGAGAGAGAGAAAGAAAGAGCGCAGAGAGAGAAAGAAAGAGCGCAAAGAGAGGAAGAAAGAGCGCAAAGAGAGAAAAAAAGAGTGCAGAGAGAAAGAAAGAGTGCAAAGAGAGAAAAAAAGAGTGCAGAGAGAAAGAAAGAGCGCAGAGAGAAAGAAAGAGCACAGAGAGAGAGAGCGCAGAGAGAGAAAGAGAAAGAAAGAGCGCAGAGAGAGAAAGAGAAAGAAAGAGCGCAGAGAGAGAGAGAGAGAGAGCGCAGAGAGAGAGAGAGAGAAAGAGCGCAGAGAGAGAGAAAGAAAGAGCGCAGAGAGAGAAAGAAAGAGCGCAGAGAGAGAGAGCGCAGAGAGAGAGAAAGAGCGCAGAGAGAGAGAAAGAGCGCAGAGAGAGAGAAAGAAAGTGCGCAGAGAAAGAGAAAGAAAGAGCGCAGAGAGAGAGAGAAAGAGCGCAGAGAGAGAGAGAGAA
Source organism: Ascaphus truei (assembly GCF_040206685.1). Lineage (NCBI taxonomy): Eukaryota > Metazoa > Chordata > Amphibia > Anura > Ascaphidae > Ascaphus > Ascaphus truei. Next base: position 561,692 of record NW_027457167.1, on the reverse strand, counting down.
AGAGCGCAGAGAAAGAGAAAGAAAGAGCGCAGAGAGAGAGCGCAGAGAGAGAGAAAGAAAGAGTGCAGAGAGAAAAAAAGAGCGCAGAGAGAAAGAAAGAAAGAGCGCAGAGAGAGAGAAAGAAAGAGCGCAGAGAGAGAAAGAGCGCAGAGAGAGAAAGAGCGCAGAGAGAGAAAGAGCGCAGAGAGAGAGAAAGAGCGCAGAGAGAGAAAGAAAGAGCGCAGAGAGAGAAAGAAAGAGCGCAGAGAGAGAGAAAGAAAGAGCGCAGAGAGAGAGCGCAGAGAGAGAGAGCGCAGAGAGAGAGAGCGCAGAGAGAGAAAGAAAGAGCGCAGAGAGAGAAAGAAAGAGCGCAGAGAGAGAAAGAAAGAGCGCAAAAAGAGAAAAAAAGAGCGCAAAGAGAGAAAAAAAGAGCGCAGAGAGAAAGAAAGAGCGCAGAGAGAAAGAAAGAGCGCAGAGAGAAAGAGCGCAGAGAGAGAAAGAGAAAGAAAGAGCGCAGAGAGAGAAAGAGAAAGAAACAGCGCAGAGAGAGAGAAAGAGCGCAGAGAGAGAGAAAGAAAGAGCGCAGAGAGAGAGAAAGAAAGTGCGCAGAGAGAAAGAAAGAGCGCAGAGAGAAAGAGCGCAGAGAGAGAAAGAGAAAGAAAGAGCGCATAGAGAGAAAGAGAAAGAAAGAGCGCAGAGAGAGAGAGAGAGAGAGAAAGAGCGCAGAGAGAGAGAAAGAGCGCAGAGAGAGAGAAAGAAAGAGCGCAGAGAGAGAGAAAGATAGTGCACAGAGAGAAAGAAAGAGCGCAGAGAGAAAGAGCGCAGAGAGAGAAAGAGAAGGAAAGAGCGGAGAGAGAGAAAGAGCGCAGAGAGAGAGAAAGAAAGAGCGCAGAGAGAGAGAAAGAAAGTGCGCAGAGAGAAAGAAAGAGCGCAGAGAGAAAGAGCGCAGAGAGAGAAAGAGAAAGAAAGAGAGCATAGAGAGAAAGAGAAAGAAAGAGCGCAGAGAGAGAGAGAGAGAGAAAGAGCGCAGAGAGAGAGAAAGAAAGTGCGCAGAGAGAAAGAAAGAGCGCAGAGAGAGAGCGCAGAGAGAGAAAGAGAAAGAAAGAGCGCAGAGAGAGAGAGAAAGAGCGCAGAGAGAGAAAGAGCGCAGAGAGAGAGAAAGAGAAAGAAAGAGCGCAGAGAGAGAGAAAGAGCGCAGAGAGAGAGAAAGAGCGCAGAGAGAGAGAAAGAAAGAGCGCAGAGAGAGAGAAAGTAAGAGTGCAGAGAGAAAGAAAGAGCGCAGAGAGAAAGAAAGAAAGAGCGCAGAGAGAGAGAGAGAGAAAGAAAAAGCGCAGAGAAAGGAAGAGCGCAGAGAGAGGAAGAAAGAGCGCAGACAGAGAGAGAGAAAGAAAGAGCGCAGAGAGAGAGAAAGAGCGCAGAGAGAGAGAAAGAAAGAGCGCAGAGAGAGAGCGCAGAGAGAGAGCGCAGAGAGAGAGAGAGCGCAGAGAGAGAGAGCGCAGAGAGAGAGCGCAGAGAGAGAGAGAGCGCAGAGAGAGAGAGAGTGCAGAGAGAGAGAGCGCAGAGAGAGAGAGAGAGCGCAGAGAGAAAGAAAGAGCGCAGAGAGAAAGAAAGAGAGCAGAGAGAGAGAAAGAGAGCAGAGAGAAAGAAAGTGCGCAGAGAGAGAGAAAGAGAGCAGAGAGAGAGAAAGAAAGAGCGCAGAGAGAGAGAAAGAAAGAGCGCAGAGAGTAAGAAAGAGCGCAGAGAGAGAGAGAAAGAGCGCAGCGAGAGAGAGAGAGAGCACAGAGAGAGAGAAAGAAAGAGCGCAGAGAGAGAGAGAAAGAAAGAGCGCAGAGAGAGAAAGAAAGAGTGCAAAGAGGGAGAAAGAGCGCAGAGAGAGAAAGAACGCAGAGAGAGAGAAAGAGCGCAGAGAGAGAGAAAGAGCGCAGAGAGAGAGAAAGAGCGCAGAGAGAGAAAGAGCGCAGAGAGAGAAAGAGCGCAGAGAGAAAGAAAGAGCGCAGAGAGAGAGAGCGCAGAGAGAGAGTAAAAAAGAGCGCAGAGAGAGAAAAAAAGAGCGCAGAGAGAGAGAAAAAAAGAGCGCAGAGAGAGAGAAAAAAGAGCGCAGAGAGAGAGAAAGAAAAAGCGCAGAGAGAGAAAGAAAGAGCGCAGAGAGAGAGAGAAAGAGCGCAGAGAGTGAGAAAGAAAGAATGCAGAGACAAAGAAAGAGCGCAGAGAGAGAGAGAAAGAAAGAGCGCAGAGAGAGAAAGAAAGACCGCAGACAGAGAGAGGAAGAAAGAGCGCAGAGAGAGAGAAAGAGCGCAGAGAGAGAGAAAGAGCGCAGAGAGAGAGAAAGAGCGCAGAGAGAGAGAAAGAGCACAGAGAGAGAGAAAGAGCACATAGAGAGAGAAAGAGCGCAGAGAGAGAGAAAGAGCACAGAGAGAGAGAAAGAAAGAGCGCATAGAGAGAGAAAGAAAGAGCGCAGAAAGAGAGCGCAGAGAGAGAAATAAAGAGCGCAGAGAGAGAAATAAAGAGCGCAGAGAGAGAAATAAAGAGCGCAGAGAGAGAAATAAAAAGCGCAGAGAGAGAAATAAAGAGCGCAGAGAGAGAAATAAAAAGCGCAGAGAGAGAAATAAAGAGCACAAAGAAAGAAAGAGCGCAGAGAGAGAGAAAGAAAGAGCGCAGAGAGAGAGAAAAAGAGCGCAAAGAGAGAAAAAAAGAGCGCAGAAAGAAAGAAAGAGCGCAGAGAGAAAGAAAGAGCGCAGAGAGAGAGAGCGCAGAGAGAGATAGAGAAAGAAAAAGAAAGAGCGCAGAGAGAGAGAGAGAGAGAAAGAGCGCCGAGAGAGAAAGAGCGCAGAGAGAGAGAAAGAGCGCAGAGAGAGAGAGCGCAGAGAGAGATAGAGAAAGAAAAAGAAAGAGCGCAGAGAGAGAGAGAGAGAGAAAGAGCGCAGAGAGAGAAAGTGCGCAGAGAGAGAAAGAGCGCAGAGAGAAAGAAAGAGCGCATAGAGAGAGAGAGAGAAAGAGCGCAGAGAGAGAAAGAAAGAGCGCAAAGAGAGAAAAAAAGAGCGCAGAAAGAAAGAAAGAGCGCAGAGAGAGAAAGAAAGAGCGCAGAGAGAGAAAGAAAGAGCGCAGAGAGTGAGAGAGAAAGAGCGCAAAGAGAAAGAAAGAGCGCAGAGAGAGAGAGAAAGAAAGAGCGCAGAGAGAGAGAGAAAGAAAGAGCGCAGAGAGAGAGAAAGAAAGAGCGCAGAGAGAAAGAAAGAGCACATAGAGAGAGAAAGAGCGCAGAGAGAGAGAGAAAGAGCGCAGAGAGAGAGAGCGCAGACAGAGAGAGAGCGCAGACAGAGAGAGAGCGCAGAGAGAGAGAGCGCAGAGAGAGAGAAAGAAAGAGCGCAGAGAGAGAGAAAGAGAGTAGAGAAAAAAAGAGCGCAGAGAGAGAGGAAGAAAGAGCGCAGACAGAGAAAGAAAGAGCGCAGACAGAGAAAGAAAGAGCGCAGAGAGAGAGAAAGAGCACAGAGAGAGAGAAAGAGCGCAGAGAGAGAGAAAGAGCGCGCAGAGAGAGAAAGAGCGCAGAGAGAGAAAGAGCGCAGAGAGAGAAAGAGCACAGAGAGAGAGAAAGAGCGCAGAGAGAGAGAAAGAGCGCAGCGAGAGAAAGATTCAGCGCAGAGAGAGAAAGAAAGAGCGCAGAGAGAGAGCGCAGAGAGAGAGAGAGAGCGCAGAGAGAGAAATAAAGAGTGCAGAGAGAAAGAAAGAGCGCAGAGAGAGAGAAAGAAAGTGCGCAGAGAGAGAGAAAGAGCGCAGAGAGAGAGAAAGAAAGTGCGCAGAGAGAAAGAAAGAGCGCAGAGAGAAAGAGCGCAGAGAGAGAAAGAGAAAGAAAGAGCGCAGAGAGAGAAAGAGAAAGAAAGAGCGCAGAGAGAGAGAGAGAGAGCGCAGAGAGAGAGAGAGAAAGAGCGCAGAGAGAGAGAAAGAAAGAGCGCAGAGAGAGAAATAAAAAGCGCAGAGAGAGAAATAAAGAGCGCAGAGAGAGAAATAAAAAGCGCAGAGAGAGAAATAAAGAGCGCAGAGAAAGAAAGAGCGCAGAGAGAGAGAAAGAAAGAGCGCAGAGAGAGAGAAAAAGAGCGCAAAGAGAGAAAAAAAGAGCGCAGAAAGAAAGAGCGCAGAGAGAAAGAAAGAGCGCAGAGAGAGAGAGCGCAGAGAGAGATAGAGAAAGAAAAAGAAAGAGCGCAGAGAGAGAGAGAGAGAAAGAGCGCCGAGAGAGAAAGAGCGCAGAGAGAGAGAAAGAGCGCAGAGAGAGAGAGCGCAGAGAGAGATAGAGAAAGAAAAAGAAAGAGCGCAGAGAGAGAGAGAGAGAGAAAGAGCGCAGAGAGAGAAAGTGTGCAGAGAGAGAAAGAGCGCAGAGAGAAAGAAAGAGCGCAGAGAGAGAGAGAGAGAAAGAGCGCAGAGAGAGAAAGAAAGAGCGCAAAGAGAGAAAAAAAGAGCGCAGAAAGAAAGAAAGAGCGCAGAGAGAAAGAAAGAAAGAGCGCAGAGAGAGAGAAAGAGCGCAGAGAGAGAAACAGAAAGAAAGAGCGCAGAGAGAGAGAGAGAGAGTGCAGAGAGAGAGAGAAAGAGCGCAGAGAGAGAGAGAGCGCGCAGAGAGAGAAAGAGAAAGAAAGAACGCAGAGAGAGAAAGAGCGCAGAGAGAGAAAGAGCGCAGAGAGAGAAGGAGCGCAGAGAGAGAAAGAGCGCAGAGAGAGAAAGAGCGCAGAGAGAAAGATAGAGCGCAGAGAGAAAGAAAGAGCGCAGAGAGAAAGAAAGAGCGCAGAGAGAAAGAAAGAGCGCAGAGAGAAAGAAAGAGCGCAGAGAGAGAGAAAGAGCGCAGAGAGAGAGAAAGAGCGCATAGAGAGAGAAAAAAAGAGTGCAGAGAGAGAAAGAAAAAGCGCAGAGAGAGACAAAGAGCGCAGAGAGAGAGAAATAAAGAGCGCAGAGAGAGAAAGAAAGAGCGCAGAGAGAGAAAGAAAGAGCGCAGAGAGTGAGAGAGAAAGAGCGCAAAGAGAAAGAAAGAGCGCAGAGAGAGAGAGAAAGAAAGAGCGCAGAGAGAGAGAGAAAGAAAGAGCGCAGAGAGAGAGAAAGAAAGAGCGCAGAGAGAAAGAAAGAGCACATAGAGAGAGAAAGAGCGCAGAGAGAGAGAGAAAGAGCGCAGAGAGAGAGAGCGCAGACAGAGAGAGAGCGCAGACAGAGAGAGAGCGCAGAGAGAGAGAGCGCAGAGAGAGAGAAAGAAAGAGCGCAGAGAGAGAGAAAGAGCGTAGAGAAAAAAAGAGCGCAGAGAGAGAGGAAGAAAGAGCGCAGACAGAGAAAGAAAGAGCGCAGACAGAGAAAGAAAGAGCGCAGAGAGAGAGAAAGAGCGCAGATAGAGAGAAAGAGCGCAGAGAGAGAGAAAGAGCGCGCAGAGAGAGAAAGAGCGCAGAGAGAGAAAGAGCGCAGAGAGAGAAAGAGCACAGAGAGAGAGAAAGAGCGCAGAGAGAGAGAAAGAGCGCAGCGAGAGAAAGAAACAGCGCAGAGAGAGAAAGAAAGAGCGCAGAGATAGAGCGCAGAGAGAGAGAGAGAGCGCAGAGAGAGATATAAAGAGCGCAGAGAGAGAAAGAAAGAGTGCAGAGAAAGAAAGAGTGCAGCGAGAAAGAAAGAGCGCAGAGAGAGAGAGCGCAGAGAGAGAGAGCGCAGAGAGAGAAAGAGAAAGAAAGAGCGCAGAAAGAGAGAGAGAAAGAGCGCAGAGAGAGAGAAAGAAAGAGCGCAGAGAGAGAGCGCAGAGAGAGAGAGAGAGCGCAGAGAGAGAAATAAAGAGCGCAAAGAGAGAAAGAAAGAGCGCAGAGAAAGAAAGAGCGCAGAGAGAGAAAGAAAGAGCGCAAAGAGAGAAAAAAAGAGTGCAAAGAGAGAAAAAAAGAGCGCAGAGAGAAAGAAAGAGTGCAGCGAGAAAGAAAGAGCGCAGAGAGAGAGAGAGCGCAGAGAGAGAGAGCGCAGAGAGAGAAAGAGAAAGAAAGAGCGCAGAAAGAGAGAGAGAAAGAGCGCAGAGAGAGAGAGAGAAAGAGCGCAGAGAGAGAAAGAAAGAGCGCAGAGAGAGAGAGCGCAGAGAGAAAGAAAGAGCGCAGAGAGAGAGAAAGAAAGTGCGCAGAGAGAAAGAAAGAGCGCAGAGAGAGAGAAAGAGCGCAGAGAGAGAGAAAGAAAGTGCGCAGAGAGAAAGAAAGAGCGCAGAGAGAAAGAGCGCAGAGAGAGAAAGAGAAAGAAAGAGCGCAGAGAGAGAAAGAGAAACAAAGAGCGCAGAGAGAGAGAGAGAGAGCGCAGAGAGAGAGAGAGAAAGAGCGCAGAGAGAGAGAAAGAAAGAGCGCAGAGAGAGAAAGAAAGAGCGCAGAGAGAGAAAGAGCGCAGAGAGAGAAAGAGCGCAGAGAGAGAAAGAGCGCAGAGAGAGAAAGAGCACAGAGAGAGAGAAAGAGCGCAGAGAGAGAGAAAGAGCGCAGCGAGAGAAAGAAACAGCGCAGAGAGAGAAAGAAAGAGCGCAGAGAGAGAGCGCAGAGAGAGAGAGCGCAGAGAGAGAAATAAAGAGCGCAGAGAGAGAAAGAAAGAGCGCAGAGAAAGAAAGAGCGCAGAGAGAGAAAGAAAGAGCGCAAAGAGAGAAAAAAAGAGTGCAAAGAGAGAAAAAAAGAGCGCAGAGAGAAAGAAAGAGTGCAGCGAGAAAGAAAGAGCGCAGAGAGAGAGAGCGCAGAGAGAGAGAGAGCGCAGAGAGAGAAAGAGAAAGAAAGAGCGCAGAAAGAGAGAGAGAAAGAGCGCAGAGAGAGAGAAAGAGCGCAGAGAGAGAAAGAAAGAGCGCAGAGAGAGAGAGCGCAGAGAGAAAGAAAGAGCGTAGAGAGAGAGAAAGAAAGTGCGCAGAGAGAAAGAAAGAGCGCAGAGAGAGAGAAAGAGCGCAGAGAGAGAGAAAGAAAGTGCGCAGAGAGAAAGAAAGAGCGCAGGGAGAAAGAGCGCAGAGAGAGAAAGAGAAAGAAAGAGCGCAGAGAGAGAAATAAAAAGCGCAGAGAGAAATAAAGAGCGCAGAGAAAGAAAGAGCGCAGAGAGAGAGAAAGAAAGAGCGCAGAGAGAGAGAAAAAGAGCGCAAAGAGAGAAAAAAAGAGCGCAGAGAGAAAGAAAGAAAGAGCGCAGAGAGAAAGAAAGAGCGCAGAGAGAGAGAGCGCAGAGAGAGAGAGCGCAGAGAGAGAGAGAGTGCAGAGAGAGAGTGCAGAGAGAAAGAAAGAGCGCAGAGAGAGAGAGAGAGAGAGAGAGAAAGAGCGCCGAGAGAGAAAGAGCGCAGAGAGAGAGAAAGAGAAAGAAAGAGCGCAGAGAGAGAAAGTGCGCAGAGAGAGAAAGAGCGCAGAGAGAAAGAAAGAGCGCAGAGAGAGAGAGAGAAAGAGCGCAGAGAGAGAAAGAAAGAGCGCAAAGAGAGAAAAAAAGAGCGCAGAAAGAAAGAAAGAGCGCAGAGAGAAAGAAAGAAAGAGCGCAGAGAGAGAGAAAGAGCGCAGAGAGAGAAAGAGAAAGAAAGAGCGCAGAGAGAGAGAGAGAGAGTGCAGAGAGAGAGAGAAAGAGCGCAGAGAGAGAGAGAGAGCGCAGAGAGAGAAAGAGAAAGAGAAAGAAAGAGCGCAGAGAGAGAAAGAGCGCAGAGAGAGAAAGAGCGCAGAGAGAGAAGGAGCGCAGAGAGAGAAAGAGCGCAGAGAGAGAAAGAGCGCAGAGAGAGAAAGAGCGCAGAGAGAAAGATAGAGCGCAGAGAGAAAGAAAGAGCGCAGAGAGAAAGAAAGAGCGCAGAGAGAAAGAAAGAGCGCAGAGAGAAAGAAAGAGCGCAGAGAGAGAGAAAGAGCGCAGAGAGAGAGAAAGAGCGCAGAGAGAGAGAAAAAAAGAGTGCAGAGAGAGAAAGAAAAAGCGCAGAGAGACAAAGAGCGCAGAGAGAGAGAAATAAAGAGCGCAGAGAGAGAAAGAAAGAGCGCAGAGAGAGAAAGAAAGAGCGCAGAGAGTGAGAGAGAAAGAGCGCAAAGAGAAAGAAAGAGCGCAGAGAGAGAGAGAAAGAAAGAGCGCAGAGAGAGAGAGAAAGAAAGAGCGCAGAGAGAGAGAAAGAAAGAGCGCAGAGAGAAAGAAAGAGCACATAGAGAGAGAAAGAGCGCAGAGAGAAAGAGCGCAGAGAGAGAGAAAGAGAAAGAAAGAGCGCAGAGAGAGAGAAAGAGCGCAGAGAGAGAGAAAGAGCGCAGAGAGAGAGAAAGAAAGAGCGCAGAGAGAGAGAAAGTAAGAGTGCAGAGAGAAAGAAAGAGCGCAGAGAGAAAGAAAGAAAGAGCGCAGAGAGAGAGAGAGAAAGAAAAAGCGCAGAGAAAGAAAGAGCGCAGAGAGAGGAAGAAAGAGCGCATAGAGAGAGAGAAAGAAAGAGCGCAGAGAGAGGGAGCGCAGAGAGAGAGCGCAGAGAGAGAGAGCGCAGAGAGAAAGAAAGAAAGAGCGCAGAGAGAGAGAGAGAAAGAAAAAGCGCAGAGAAAGAAAGAGCGCAGAGAGAGAAAGAAAGAGCGCAGAGAGAGAAAGAAAGAGCGCAGAGAGAGAGAGCGCAGAGAGAAAGAAAGAGCGCAGAGAGAGAGAAAGAGCGCAGAGAGAGAGAAAGAAAGTGCGCAGAGAGAAAGAAAGAGCGCAGAGAGAAAGAGCGCAGAGAGAGAAAGAGAAAGAAAGAGCGCAGAGAGAGAAAGAGAAAGAAAGAGCGCAGAGAGATAAAGAGAAAGAAAGAGCGCAGAGAGAGAGAGAGAAAGAGCGCAGAGAGAGAGAGAGAAAGAGCGCAGAGAGAGAGAAAGAAAGAGCGCAGAGAGAGAGCGCAGAGAGAAAGAAAGAGCGCAGAGAGAGAGAAAGAAAGAGCGCAGAGAGAGAGCGCATAGAGAGAGAGAGAGCGCAGAGAGAGAAATAAAGAGCGCAGAGAGAGAAAGAAAGAGCGCAGAGAAAGAAAGAGCGCAGAGAGAGCGAAAGAAAGAGCGCAGAGAGAGAAAGAAAGAGCGCAAAGAGAGAAAAAAAGAGTGCAAAGAGAGAAAAAAAGAGCGCAGCGAGAAAGAAAGAGCGCAGAGAGAGAGAGCGCAGAGAGAGAAAGAGAAAGAAAGAGCGCAGAAAGAGAGAGAGAAAGAGCGCAGAGAGAGAGAAAGAAAGAGCGCAGAGAGAGAAAGAGAGAGCGCAGAGAGAGAGAGCGCAGAGAGAAAGAAAGAGCGCAGAGAGAAAGAAAGTGCGCAGAGAGAAAGAAAGAGCGCAGAGAGAAAGAGCGCAGAGAGAGAAAGAGAAAGAAAGAGCGCAGAGAGAGAAAGAGAAAGAAAGAGCGCAGAGAGAGAAAGAGAAAGAAAGAGCGCAGAGAGAGAGAGAGAAAGAGCGCAGAGAGAGAGAGAGAGAAAGAGCGCAGAGAGAGAGAGAAAGAGCGCAGAAAGAGAGAAAGAAAGAGCGCAGAAAGAGAGAAAGAAAGAGCACAGAGAGAGAGAGCGCAGACAGAGAGAGAGCGCAGAGAGAGAGAGCGCAGAGAGAAAGAGAGAGAGAGCGCAGAGAGAGAAAGAGAGAGCGCAGAGAGAAAGAAAGAGCGCAGAGAGAGAGAGAAAGAGCGCAGAGAGAGAGAGAGAAAGAGCGCAGAGAGAGAGAGAGAAAGAGCACAGAGAAAGAGAAAGAAAGAGCACAGAGAGAGAGAAAGAGCGCAGAGAGAGAGAGAAAGAGCGCAGAGAGAGAGAGCGCAGACAGAGAAAGAGAAAGAAAGAGCGCAGAAAGAGAGAGAGAAAGAGCGCAGAGAGAGAAAGAAAGAGCGCAGAGAGAGAAAGAGAGAGCGCAGAGAGAGAGAGCGCAGAGAGAAAGAAAGAGCGCAGAGAGAAAGAAAGTGCGCAGAGAGAAAGAAAGAGCGCAGAGAGAAAGAGCGCAGAGAGAGAAAGAGAAAGAAAGAGCGCAGAGAGAGAAAGAGAAAGAAAGAGCGCAGAGAGAGAAAGAGAAAGAAAGAGCGCAGAGAGAGAGAGAGAAAGAGCGCAGAGAGAGAGAGAGAGAAAGAGCGCAGAGAGAGAGAGAAAGAGCGCAGAAAGAGAGAAAGAAAGAGCGCAGAAAGAGAGAAAGAAAGAGCGCAGAGAGAGAGAGCGCAGACAGAGAGAGAGCGCAGAGAGAGAGAGCGCAGAGAGAAAGAGAGAGAGAGCGCAGAGAGAGAAAGAGAGAGCGCAGAGAGAAAGAAAGAGCGCAGAGAGAGAGAGAAAGAGCGCAGAGAGAGAGAGAGAAAGAGCGCAGAGAGAGAGAGAGAAAGAGCACAGAGAAAGAGAAAGAAAGAGCACAGAGAGAGAGAAAGAGCGCAGAGAGAGAGAGAAAGAGCGCAGAGAGAGAGAGCGCAGACAGAGAGAGAGCGCAGAGAGAGAGAGCGCAGAGAGAAAGAGAGAGAGAGCGCAGAGAGAGAAAGAGAGAGCGCAGAGAGAAAGAAAGAGCGCAGAGAATAAAAGAGCGCAGAGAGAGAGAGAGGAAGAAAGAGCGCAGACAGAGAAAGAAAGAGCGCAGACAGAGAAAGAAAGAGCGCAGAGAGAGAGAGAGCACAGAGAGAGAAAGAGCGCAGAGAGAGAAAAAGAGCGCAGAGAGAGAAAGAGCGCAGAGAGAGAAAGAGCGCAGAGAGAGAAAGAGCGCAGAGAGAGAAAGAGCGCAGAGAGAGAGAAAGAGCGCAGAGAGAGAGAAAGAAAGAGCGCAAAGAGAGAAAAAAAGAGTGCAAAGAGAGAAAAAAAGAGCGCAGCGAGAAAGAAAGAGTGCAGCGAGAAAGAAAGAGTGCAGAGAGAAAGAAAGAGCGCAGAGAGAGAGATCGCAGAGAGAGAAAGAGAAAGAAAGAGCACAGAAAGAGAAAGAGAAAGAGCACAGAGAGAGAGAAAGAAAGAGCGCAGAGAGAGAAAGAGAGAGCGCAGAGAGAAAGAAAGAGCGCAGAGAGAAAGAGCGCAGAGAGAGAGAAAGAAAGTGCGCAGAGAGAAAGAAAGAGCGCAGAGAGAAAGAGCGCAGAGAGAGAAAGAGAAAGAAAGAGCGCAGAGAGAGAAAGAGAAAGAAAGAGCACAGAGAGAGAAAGAGAAAGAAAGAGCACTGAGAGAGAGAGAGAAAGAGCGCAGAGAGAGAGAGAGAAAGAGCGCAGAGAGAGAGAGAGAAAGAGCGCAGAAAGAGAGAAAGAAAGAGCGCAGAAAGAGAGAAAGAAAGAGCGAAAGAGCGCAGAGAGAGAGAGCGCAGAGAGAAAGAAAGAGCACAGAGAGAGAGAAAGAGCGCAGAGAGAGAGAAAGAAAGTGCGCAGAGAGAAAGAAAGAGCGCAGAGAGAAAGAGCGCAGAGAGAGAAGAGAAAGAAAGAGCGCAGAGAGAGAGAGAGAAAGAGCGCAGAGAGAGAGAAGAGAAAGAAAGAGCGCAGAGAGAGAGAAAGAGCGCAGAGAGAGAGAAAGTAAGAGTGCAGAGAGAAAGAAAGAGCGCAGAGAGAGAGAAAGAAAGAGCGCAGAGAGAGAGCGCAGAGAGAGAGAGAGCGCAGAGAGAGAAAGAAAGAGCGCAGAGAGAGAAAGAAAGAGCGCAGAGAAAGAAGAGCGCAGAGAGAGAGAAAGAAAGAGCGCAGAGAGAGAGCGCAGAGAGAGAGAGAGCGCAGAGAGAGAAAGAAAGAGCGCAGAGAGAGAAAGAAAGAGCGCAGAGAAAGAAAGAGCGCAGAGAGAGAGAAAGAAAGAGCGCAGAGAGAGAAAGAAAGAGCGCAAAGAGAGAAAAAAAGAGCGCAAAGAGAGAAAAAAAGAGCGCAAAGAGAAAGAAAGAGCATAGAGAGAGAGAGCGCAGAGAGAGAAAGAGAAAGAAAGAGCGCAGAGAGAGAAAGAGAAAGAAAGAGCGCAGAGAGAGAGAGAGAGAGCGCAGAGAGAGAGAGAGAAAGAGTGCAGAGATAGAGAAAGAAAGAGCGCAGAGAGAGAAATAAAGAGCGCAGAGAGAGAGAGCGCAGAGAGAAAGAAAGAGCGCAGAGAGAGAGAAAGAGCGCAGAGAGAGAAAAGAAAGTGCGCAGAGAGAAAGAAAGAGCGCAGAGAGAAAGAGCGCAGAGAGAGAAAGAGAAAGAAAGAGCGCAGAGAGAGAGAAAGAGCGCAGAGAGAGAGAGAGAGAAGAGCGCAGAGAAAGAGAAAGAAAGAGCGCAGAGAGAGAGAGCGCAGAGAGAGAGAAAGAAAGAGTGCAGAGAGAAAAAAAGAGCGCAGAGAGAAAGAAAGAAAGAGCGCAGAGAGAGAGAAAGAAAGAGCGCAGAGAGAGAAGAGCGCAGAGAGAGAAAGAGCGCAGAGAGAGAAAGAAAGAGCGCAGAGAGAGAAAGAAAGAGCGCAGAGAGAGAAAGAAAGAGCGCAGAGAGAGAGGAAGAAAGAGCGCAGAGAGAGAGCGCAGAGAGAGAGAGCGCAGAGAGAGAAATAAAGAGCGCAGAGAGAGAAAGAAAGAGCGCAGAGAGAGAAAGAAAGAGCGCAAAAAGAGAAAAAAGAGCGCAAAGAGAGAAAAAAAGAGCGCAGAGAGAAAGAAAGAGCGCAGAGAGAAAGAAAGAGCGCAGAGAGAAAGAAAGAGAGCAGAGAGAAAGAGCGCAGAGAGAGAAAGAGAAAGAAAGAGCGCAGAGAGAGAAAGAGAAAGAAAGAGCGCAGAGAGAGAGAAAGAGCGCAGAGAGAGAGAAAGAAAGTGCGCAGAGAGAAAGAAAGAGCGCAGAGAGAGAGAAAAAAAGTGCGCAGAGAGAAAGAAAGAACGCAGAGAGAAAGAGCGCAGAGAGAGAAAGAGAAATAAAGAGCGCATAGAGAGAAAGAGAAAGAAAGAGCGCAGAGAGAGAGAGAGAGAGAGAGAGCGCAGAGAGAGAGAAAGAAAGAGCACAGAGAGAGAAAGAAAGAGCGCAGAGAGAGAGAGCGCAGAGAGAAAGAAAGAGCGCAGAGAGAGAGAAAGAGCGCAGAGAGAGAAAGAAAGTGCGCAGAGAGAAAGAAAGAGCGCAGAGAGAGCGCAGAGAGAGAAAGAGAAAGAAAGAGCGCAGAGAGAGAGAGAGAAAGAGCGCAGAGAGAGAGAGAGAGAAAGAGCGCAGAGAGAGAGAAAGAGAAAGAAAGAGCGCAGAGAGAGAGAAAGAGCGCAGAGAGAGAGAAAGAAAGAGCGCAGAGAGAGAGAAAGTAAGAGTGCAGAGAGAAAGAAAGAGCGCAGAGAGAAAGAAAGAAAGAGCGCAGAGAGAGAGAGAGAAAGAAAAAGCGCAGAGAAAGAAAGAGCGCAGAGAGAGGAAGAAAGAGCGCAGAGAGAGAGAGAAAGAAAGAGCGCAGAGAGAGAGAGAGCGCAGAGAGAGAGCGCAGAGAGAGAGAGCGCAGAGAGAGAGCGCAGAGAGAGAGAGAGCGCAGAGAGAGAGAGAGTGCAGAGAGAGAGAGAGTGCAGAGAGAGAGAGAGTGCAGAGAGAGAGAGAGAGAAAGAGCGCAGAGAGAAAGAAAGAGCGCAGAGAGAGAGAAAGAAAGTGCGCAGAGAGAAAGAAAGAACGCAGAGAGAAAGAGCGCAGAGAGAGAAAGAGAAAGAAAGAGCGCATAGAGAGAAAGAGAAAGAAAGAGCGCAGAGAGAGAGAGAGAGAGAGCGCAGAGAGAGAGAAAGAAAGAGCACAGAGAGAGAAAGAAAGAGCGCAGAGAGAGAGAGCGCAGAGAGAAAGAAAGAGAGCAGAGAGAGAGAAAGAGCGCAGAGAGAGAGAAAGAAAGTGCGCAGAGAGAAAGAAAGAGCGCAGAGAGAGAGCGCAGAGAGAGAAGAGAAAGAAAGAGCGCAGAGAGAGAGAGAGAAAGAGCGCAGAGAGAGAGAGAGAAAGAGCGCAGAGAGAGAGAAAGAGCGCAGAGAGAGAGAAAGAGAAAGAAAGAGCGCAGAGAGAGAGAAAGAGCGCAGAGAGAGAGAAAGAAAGAGCGCAGAGAGAGAGAAAGTAAGAGTGCAGAGAGAAAGAAAGAGCGCAGAGAGAAAGAAAGAAAGAGCGCAGAGAGAGAGAGAGAAAGAAAAAGCGCAGAGAAAGAAAGAGCGCAGAGAGAGGAAGAAAGAGCGCATAGAGAGAGAGAAAGAAAGAGCGCAGAGAGAGGGAGCGCAGAGAGAGAGCGCAGAGAGAGAGAGCGCAGAGAGAGAGCGCAGAGAGAGAGAGCGCAGAGAGAGAGAGAGTGCAGAGAGAGAGAGAGTGCAGAGAGAGAGAGAGTGCAGAGAGAGAGAGAGAGAAAGAGCGCAGAGAGAAAGAAAGAGCGCAGAGAGAAGAAAGAGAGAGAGAAAGAGAGCAGAGAGAAAGAAAGAGCGCAGAGAGAAAGAAAGAGCGCAGAGAGAAAGAAAGAGCGCAGAGAGAAAGAAAGAGCGCAGAGAGAAAGAAAGAGCGCAGAGAGAGAGAAAGAAAGAGCGCAGAGAGAGAGAAAGAAAGAGCGCAGAGAGTGAAAGAAAGAGCGCAGAGAGAGAGAGAAAGAGCGCAGCGAGAGAGAGAGAGCGCAGAGAGAGAGAAAGAAAGAGCGCAGAGAGAGAGAGAAAGAAAGAGCGCAGAGAGAGAAAGAAAGAGTGCAAAGAGAGAGAAAGAGCGCAGAGAGAGAGAAAGAACGCAGAGAGAGAGAAAGAGCGCAGAGAGAGAGAAAGAGCGCAGAGAGAGAAAGAGCGCAGAGAGAGAAAGAGCGCAGAGAGAAAGAAAGAGCGCAGAGAGAGAGAGAGCGCAGAGAGAGAGAAAAAAAGAGCGCAGAGAGAGAGAAAAAAAGAGCGCAGAGAGAGAGAAAAAAAGAGCGCAGAGAGAGAGAAAGAAAAAGCGCAGAGAGAGAAAGAAAGAGCGCAGAGAGAGAGAGAAAGAGCGCAGAGAGTGAGAAAGAAAGAGTGCAGAGAGAAAGAAAGAGCGCAGAGAGAAAGAAAGAAAGAGCGCAGAGAGAGAGAAAGAAAGAGCGCAGAGAGAGAGAGCGCAGAGAGAGAGAGCACAGAGAGAGAAAGAGCGCAGAGAGAGAAAGAGCGCAGAGAGAGAAAGAGCGCAGAGAGAGAGAAAGAGCGCAGAGAGAGAGAAAGAGCGCAGAGAGAGAAAGAAAGAGCGCAGAGAGAGAAAGAAAGAGCGCAGAGAGAGAGAAAGAAAGAGCGCAGAGAGAGAGCGCAGAGAGAGAGAGAGCGCAGAGAGAGAAATAAAGAGCGCAGAGAGAGAAAGAAAGAGCGCAGAGAAAGAAAGAGCGCAGAGAGAGAGAAAGAAAGAGCGCAGAGAGAGAAAGAAAGAGCGCAAAGAGAGGAAGAAAGAGCGCAAAGAGAGAAAAAAGAGTGCAGAGAGAAAGAAAGAGTGCAAAGAGAGAGAAAGTAAGAGTGCAGAGAGAAAGAAAGAGCGCAGAGAGAAAGAAAGAAAGAGCGCAGAG
Source organism: Ascaphus truei (assembly GCF_040206685.1). NCBI lineage: Eukaryota > Metazoa > Chordata > Amphibia > Anura > Ascaphidae > Ascaphus > Ascaphus truei. The sequence continues at coordinate 546,426 of NW_027457167.1, read as the reverse complement.
AGAGAGAGAGAAAGAAAAAGCGCAGAGAAAGAAAGAGCGCAGAGAGAGGAAGAAAGAGCGCATAGAGAGAGAGAAAGAAAGAGCGCAGAGAGAGGGAGCGCAGAGAGAGAGCGCAGAGAGAGAGAGCGCAGAGAGAGAGCGCAGAGAGAGAGAGCGCAGAGAGAGAGAGAGTGCAGAGAGAGAGAGAGTGCAGAGAGAGAGAGAGTGCAGAGAGAGAGAGAGAGAAAGAGCGCAGAGAGAAAGAAAGAGCGCAGAGAGAAAGAAAGAGAGAGAGAAAGAGAGCAGAGAGAAAGAAAGAGCGCAGAGAGAAAGAAAGAGCGCAGAGAGAAAGAAAGAGCGCAGAGAGAAAGAAAGAGCGCAGAGAGAAAGAAAGAGCGCAGAGAGAGAGAAAGAAAGAGCGCAGAGAGAGAGAAAGAAAGAGCGCAGAGAGTGAAAGAAAGAGCGCAGAGAGAGAGAGAAAGAGCGCAGCGAGAGAGAGAGAGCGCAGAGAGAGAGAAAGAAAGAGCGCAGAGAGAGAGAGAAAGAAAGAGCGCAGAGAGAGAAAGAAAGAGTGCAAAGAGAGAGAAAGAGCGCAGAGAGAGAGAAAGAACGCAGAGAGAGAGAAAGAGCGCAGAGAGAGAGAAAGAGCGCAGAGAGAGAAAGAGCGCAGAGAGAGAAAGAGCGCAGAGAGAAAGAAAGAGCGCAGAGAGAGAGAGAGCGCAGAGAGAGAGAAAAAAAGAGCGCAGAGAGAGAGAAAAAAAGAGCGCAGAGAGAGAGAAAAAAAGAGCGCAGAGAGAGAGAAAGAAAAAGCGCAGAGAGAGAAAGAAAGAGCGCAGAGAGAGAGAGAAAGAGCGCAGAGAGTGAGAAAGAAAGAGTGCAGAGAGAAAGAAAGAGCGCAGAGAGAAAGAAAGAAAGAGCGCAGAGAGAGAGAAAGAAAGAGCGCAGAGAGAGAGAGCGCAGAGAGAGAGAGCACAGAGAGAGAAAGAGCGCAGAGAGAGAAAGAGCGCAGAGAGAGAAAGAGCGCAGAGAGAGAGAAAGAGCGCAGAGAGAGAGAAAGAGCGCAGAGAGAGAAAGAAAGAGCGCAGAGAGAGAAAGAAAGAGCGCAGAGAGAGAGAAAGAAAGAGCGCAGAGAGAGAGCGCAGAGAGAGAGAGAGCGCAGAGAGAGAAATAAAGAGCGCAGAGAGAGAAAGAAAGAGCGCAGAGAAAGAAAGAGCGCAGAGAGAGAGAAAGAAAGAGCGCAGAGAGAGAAAGAAAGAGCGCAAAGAGAGGAAGAAAGAGCGCAAAGAGAGAAAAAAAGAGTGCAGAGAGAAAGAAAGAGTGCAAAGAGAGAAAAAAAGAGTGCAGAGAGAAAGAAAGAGCGCAGAGAGAAAGAAAGAGCACAGAGAGAGAGAGCGCAGAGAGAGAAAGAGAAAGAAAGAGCGCAGAGAGAGAAAGAGAAAGAAAGAGCGCAGAGAGAGAGAGAGAGAGCGCAGAGAGAGAGAGAGAGAAAGAGCGCAGAGAGAGAGAAAGAAAGAGCGCAGAGAGAGAAAGAAAGAGCGCAGAGAGAGAGAGCGCAGAGAGAGAGAAAGAGCGCAGAGAGAGAGAAAGAGCGCAGAGAGAGAGAAAGAAAGTGCGCAGAGAAAGAGAAAGAAAGAGCGCAGAGAGAGAGAGAAAGAGCGCAGAGAGAGAGAGAGAAAGAGCGCAGAGAAAGAGAAAGAAAGAGCGCAGAGAGAGAGCGCAGAGAGAGAGAAAGAAAGAGTGCAGAGAGAAAAAAAGAGCGCAGAGAGAAAGAAAGAAAGAGCGCAGAGAGAGAGAAAGAAAGAGCGCAGAGAGAGAAAGAGCGCAGAGAGAGAAAGAGCGCAGAGAGAGAAAGAGCGCAGAGAGAGAGAAAGAGCGCAGAGAGAGAAAGAAAGAGCGCAGAGAGAGAAAGAAAGAGCGCAGAGAGAGAGAAAGAAAGAGCGCAGAGAGAGAGCGCAGAGAGAGAGAGCGCAGAGAGAGAGAGCGCAGAGAGAGAAAGAAAGAGCGCAGAGAGAGAAAGAAAGAGCGCAGAGAGAGAAAGAAAGAGCGCAAAAAGAGAAAAAAAGAGCGCAAAGAGAGAAAAAAAGAGCGCAGAGAGAAAGAAAGAGCGCAGAGAGAAAGAAAGAGCGCAGAGAGAAAGAGCGCAGAGAGAGAAAGAGAAAGAAAGAGCGCAGAGAGAGAAAGAGAAAGAAACAGCGCAGAGAGAGAGAAAGAGCGCAGAGAGAGAGAAAGAAAGAGCGCAGAGAGAGAGAAAGAAAGTGCGCAGAGAGAAAGAAAGAGCGCAGAGAGAAAGAGCGCAGAGAGAGAAAGAGAAAGAAAGAGCGCATAGAGAGAAAGAGAAAGAAAGAGCGCAGAGAGAGAGAGAGAGAGAGAAAGAGCGCAGAGAGAGAGAAAGAGCGCAGAGAGAGAGAAAGAAAGAGCGCAGAGAGAGAGAAAGATAGTGCGCAGAGAGAAAGAAAGAGCGCAGAGAGAAAGAGCGCAGAGAGAGAAAGAGAAGGAAAGAGCGGAGAGAGAGAAAGAGCGCAGAGAGAGAGAAAGAAAGAGCGCAGAGAGAGAGAAAGAAAGTGCGCAGAGAGAAAGAAAGAGCGCAGAGAGAAAGAGCGCAGAGAGAGAAAGAGAAAGAAAGAGAGCATAGAGAGAAAGAGAAAGAAAGAGCGCAGAGAGAGAGAGAGAGAGAAAGAGCGCAGAGAGAGAGAAAGAAAGAGCACAGAGAGAGAAAGAAAGAGCTCAGAGAGAGAGCGCAGAGAGAAAGAAAGAGCGCAGAGAGAGAGAAAGAAAGTGCGCAGAGAGAAAGAAAGAGCGCAGAGAGAGAGCGCAGAGAGAGAAAGAGAAAGAAAGAGCGCAGAGAGAGAGAGAAAGAGCGCAGAGAGAGAAAGAGCGCAGAGAGAGAGAAAGAGAAAGAAAGAGCGCAGAGAGAGAGAAAGAGCGCAGAGAGAGAGAAAGAGCGCAGAGAGAGAGAAAGAAAGAGCGCAGAGAGAGAGAAAGTAAGAGTGCAGAGAGAAAGAAAGAGCGCAGAGAGAAAGAAAGAAAGAGCGCAGAGAGAGAGAGAGAGAAAGAAAAAGCGCAGAGAAAGAAAGAGCGCAGAGAGAGGAAGAAAGAGCGCAGACAGAGAGAGAGAAAGAAAGAGCGCAGAGAGAGAAAGAGCGCAGAGAGAGAGAAAGAAAGAGCGCAGAGAGAGAGAGAGCGCAGAGAGAGAGCGCAGAGAGAGAGAGAGCGCAGAGAGAGAGAGCGCAGAGAGAGAGCGCAGAGAGAGAGAGAGCGCAGAGAGAGAGAGAGTGCAGAGAGAGAGAGCGCAGAGAGAGAGAGAGAGCGCAGAGAGAAAGAAAGAGCGCAGAGAGAAAGAAAGAGAGCAGAGAGAGAGAAAGAGAGCAGAGAGAAAGAAAGTGCGCAGAGAGAGAGAAAGAGAGCAGAGAGAGAGAAAGAAAGAGCGCAGAGAGAGAGAAAGAAAGAGCGCAGAGAGAAAGAAAGAGCGCAGAGAGAGAGAGAAAGAGCGCAGCGAGAGAGAGAGAGAGCACAGAGAGAGAGAAAGAAAGAGCGCAGAGAGAGAGAGAAAGAAAGAGCGCAGAGAGAGAAAGAAAGAGTGCAAAGAGGGAGAAAGAGCGCAGAGAGAGAGAAAGAACGCAGAGAGAGAGAAAGAGCGCAGAGAGAGAGAAAGAGCGCAGAGAGAGAGAAAGAGCGCAGAGAGAGAAAGAGCGCAGAGAGAGAAAGAGCGCAGAGAGAAAGAAAGAGCGCAGAGAGAGAGAGCGCAGAGAGAGAGTAAAAAAGAGCGCAGAGAGAGAAAAAAAGAGCGCAGAGAGAGAGAAAAAAAGAGCGCAGAGAGAGAGAAAAAAGAGCGCAGAGAGAGAGAAAGAAAAAGCGCAGAGAGAGAAAGAAAGAGCGCAGAGAGAGAGAGAAAGAGCGCAGAGAGTGAGAAAGAAAGAATGCAGAGACAAAGAAAGAGCGCAGAGAGAGAGAGAAAGAAAGAGCGCAGAGAGAGAAAGAAAGACCGCAGACAGAGAGAGGAAGAAAGAGCGCAGAGAGAGAGAAAGAGCGCAGAGAGAGAGAAAGAGCGCAGAGAGAGAGAAAGAGCGCAGAGAGAGAGAAAGAGCACAGAGAGAGAGAAAGAGCACATAGAGAGAGAAAGAGCGCAGAGAGAGAGAAAGAGCACAGAGAGAGAGAAAGAAAGAGCGCATAGAGAGAGAAAGAAAGAGCGCAGAAAGAGAGCGCAGAGAGAGAAATAAAGAGCGCAGAGAGAGAAATAAAGAGCGCAGAGAGAGAAATAAAGAGCGCAGAGAGAGAAATAAAAAGCGCAGAGAGAGAAATAAAGAGCGCAGAGAGAGAAATAAAAAGCGCAGAGAGAGAAATAAAGAGCACAAAGAAAGAAAGAGCGCAGAGAGAGAGAAAGAAAGAGCGCAGAGAGAGAGAAAAAGAGCGCAAAGAGAGAAAAAAAGAGCGCAGAAAGAAAGAAAGAGCGCAGAGAGAAAGAAAGAGCGCAGAGAGAGAGAGCGCAGAGAGAGATAGAGAAAGAAAAAGAAAGAGCGCAGAGAGAGAGAGAGAGAGAAAGAGCGCCGAGAGAGAAAGAGCGCAGAGAGAGAGAAAGAGCGCAGAGAGAGAGAGCGCAGAGAGAGATAGAGAAAGAAAAAGAAAGAGCGCAGAGAGAGAGAGAGAGAGAAAGAGCGCAGAGAGAGAAAGTGCGCAGAGAGAGAAAGAGCGCAGAGAGAAAGAAAGAGCGCATAGAGAGAGAGAGAGAAAGAGCGCAGAGAGAGAAAGAAAGAGCGCAAAGAGAGAAAAAAAGAGCGCAGAAAGAAAGAAAGAGCGCAGAGAGAGAAAGAAAGAGCGCAGAGAGAGAAAGAAAGAGCGCAGAGAGTGAGAGAGAAAGAGCGCAAAGAGAAAGAAAGAGCGCAGAGAGAGAGAGAAAGAAAGAGCGCAGAGAGAGAGAGAAAGAAAGAGCGCAGAGAGAGAGAAAGAAAGAGCGCAGAGAGAAAGAAAGAGCACATAGAGAGAGAAAGAGCGCAGAGAGAGAGAGAAAGAGCGCAGAGAGAGAGAGCGCAGACAGAGAGAGAGCGCAGACAGAGAGAGAGCGCAGAGAGAGAGAGCGCAGAGAGAGAGAAAGAAAGAGCGCAGAGAGAGAGAAAGAGAGTAGAGAAAAAAAGAGCGCAGAGAGAGAGGAAGAAAGAGCGCAGACAGAGAAAGAAAGAGCGCAGACAGAGAAAGAAAGAGCGCAGAGAGAGAGAAAGAGCACAGAGAGAGAGAGAAAGAGCGCAGAGAGAGAGAAAGAGCGCGCAGAGAGAGAAAGAGCGCAGAGAGAGAAAGAGCGCAGAGAGAGAAAGAGCACAGAGAGAGAGAAAGAGCGCAGAGAGAGAGAAAGAGCGCAGCGAGAGAAAGATTCAGCGCAGAGAGAGAAAGAAAGAGCGCAGAGAGAGAGCGCAGAGAGAGAGAGAGAGCGCAGAGAGAGAAATAAAGAGTGCAGAGAGAAAGAAAGAGCGCAGAGAGAGAGAAAGAAAGTGCGCAGAGAGAGAGAAAGAGCGCAGAGAGAGAGAAAGAAAGTGCGCAGAGAGAAAGAAAGAGCGCAGAGAGAAAGAGCGCAGAGAGAGAAAGAGAAAGAAAGAGCGCAGAGAGAGAAAGAGAAAGAAAGAGCGCAGAGAGAGAGAGAGAGAGCGCAGAGAGAGAGAGAGAAAGAGCGCAGAGAGAGAGAAAGAAAGAGCGCAGAGAGAGAAATAAAAAGCGCAGAGAGAGAAATAAAGAGCGCAGAGAGAGAAATAAAAAGCGCAGAGAGAGAAATAAAGAGCGCAGAGAAAGAAAGAGCGCAGAGAGAGAGAAAGAAAGAGCGCAGAGAGAGAGAAAAAGAGCGCAAAGAGAGAAAAAAAGAGCGCAGAAAGAAAGAGCGCAGAGAGAAAGAAAGAGCGCAGAGAGAGAGAGCGCAGAGAGAGATAGAGAAAGAAAAAGAAAGAGCGCAGAGAGAGAGAGAGAGAAAGAGCGCCGAGAGAGAAAGAGCGCAGAGAGAGAGAAAGAGCGCAGAGAGAGAGAGCGCAGAGAGAGATAGAGAAAGAAAAAGAAAGAGCGCAGAGAGAGAGAGAGAGAGAAAGAGCGCAGAGAGAGAAAGTGTGCAGAGAGAGAAAGAGCGCAGAGAGAAAGAAAGAGCGCAGAGAGAGAGAGAGAGAGAAAGAGCGCAGAGAGAGAAAGAAAGAGCGCAAAGAGAGAAAAAAAGAGCGCAGAAAGAAAGAAAGAGCGCAGAGAGAAAGAAAGAAAGAGCGCAGAGAGAGAGAAAGAGCGCAGAGAGAGAAAGAGAAAGAAAGAGCGCAGAGAGAGAGAGAGAGAGTGCAGAGAGAGAGAGAAAGAGCGCAGAGAGAGAGAGAGCGCGCAGAGAGAGAAAGAGAAAGAAAGAACGCAGAGAGAGAAAGAGCGCAGAGAGAGAAAGAGCGCAGAGAGAGAAGGAGCGCAGAGAGAGAAAGAGCGCAGAGAGAGAAAGAGCGCAGAGAGAAAGATAGAGCGCAGAGAGAAAGAAAGAGCGCAGAGAGAAAGAAAGAGCGCAGAGAGAAAGAAAGAGCGCAGAGAGAAAGAAAGAGCGCAGAGAGAGAGAAAGAGCGCAGAGAGAGAGAAAGAGCGCATAGAGAGAGAAAAAAAGAGTGCAGAGAGAGAAAGAAAAAGCGCAGAGAGAGACAAAGAGCGCAGAGAGAGAGAAATAAAGAGCGCAGAGAGAGAAAGAAAGAGCGCAGAGAGAGAAAGAAAGAGCGCAGAGAGTGAGAGAGAAAGAGCGCAAAGAGAAAGAAAGAGCGCAGAGAGAGAGAGAAAGAAAGAGCGCAGAGAGAGAGAGAAAGAAAGAGCGCAGAGAGAGAGAAAGAAAGAGCGCAGAGAGAAAGAAAGAGCACATAGAGAGAGAAAGAGCGCAGAGAGAGAGAGAAAGAGCGCAGAGAGAGAGAGCGCAGACAGAGAGAGAGCGCAGACAGAGAGAGAGCGCAGAGAGAGAGAGCGCAGAGAGAGAGAAAGAAAGAGCGCAGAGAGAGAGAAAGAGCGTAGAGAAAAAAAGAGCGCAGAGAGAGAGGAAGAAAGAGCGCAGACAGAGAAAGAAAGAGCGCAGACAGAGAAAGAAAGAGCGCAGAGAGAGAGAAAGAGCGCAGATAGAGAGAAAGAGCGCAGAGAGAGAGAAAGAGCGCGCAGAGAGAGAAAGAGCGCAGAGAGAGAAAGAGCGCAGAGAGAGAAAGAGCACAGAGAGAGAGAAAGAGCGCAGAGAGAGAGAAAGAGCGCAGCGAGAGAAAGAAACAGCGCAGAGAGAGAAAGAAAGAGCGCAGAGATAGAGCGCAGAGAGAGAGAGAGAGCGCAGAGAGAGATATAAAGAGCGCAGAGAGAGAAAGAAAGAGTGCAGAGAAAGAAAGAGTGCAGCGAGAAAGAAAGAGCGCAGAGAGAGAGAGCGCAGAGAGAGAGAGCGCAGAGAGAGAAAGAGAAAGAAAGAGCGCAGAAAGAGAGAGAGAAAGAGCGCAGAGAGAGAGAAAGAAAGAGCGCAGAGAGAGAGCGCAGAGAGAGAGAGAGAGCGCAGAGAGAGAAATAAAGAGCGCAAAGAGAGAAAGAAAGAGCGCAGAGAAAGAAAGAGCGCAGAGAGAGAAAGAAAGAGCGCAAAGAGAGAAAAAAAGAGTGCAAAGAGAGAAAAAAAGAGCGCAGAGAGAAAGAAAGAGTGCAGCGAGAAAGAAAGAGCGCAGAGAGAGAGAGAGCGCAGAGAGAGAGAGCGCAGAGAGAGAAAGAGAAAGAAAGAGCGCAGAAAGAGAGAGAGAAAGAGCGCAGAGAGAGAGAGAGAAAGAGCGCAGAGAGAGAAAGAAAGAGCGCAGAGAGAGAGAGCGCAGAGAGAAAGAAAGAGCGCAGAGAGAGAGAAAGAAAGTGCGCAGAGAGAAAGAAAGAGCGCAGAGAGAGAGAAAGAGCGCAGAGAGAGAGAAAGAAAGTGCGCAGAGAGAAAGAAAGAGCGCAGAGAGAAAGAGCGCAGAGAGAGAAAGAGAAAGAAAGAGCGCAGAGAGAGAAAGAGAAACAAAGAGCGCAGAGAGAGAGAGAGAGAGCGCAGAGAGAGAGAGAGAAAGAGCGCAGAGAGAGAGAAAGAAAGAGCGCAGAGAGAGAAAGAAAGAGCGCAGAGAGAGAAAGAGCGCAGAGAGAGGAAGAGCGCAGAGAGAGAAAGAGCGCAGAGAGAGAAAGAGCACAGAGAGAGAGAAAGAGCGCAGAGAGAGAGAAAGAGCGCAGCGAGAGAAAGAAACAGCGCAGAGAGAGAAAGAAAGAGCGCAGAGAGAGAGCGCAGAGAGAGAGAGCGCAGAGAGAGAAATAAAGAGCGCAGAGAGAGAAAGAAAGAGCGCAGAGAAAGAAAGAGCGCAGAGAGAGAAAGAAAGAGCGCAAAGAGAGAAAAAAAGAGTGCAAAGAGAGAAAAAAAGAGCGCAGAGAGAAAGAAAGAGTGCAGCGAGAAAGAAAGAGCGCAGAGAGAGAGAGCGCAGAGAGAGAGAGAGCGCAGAGAGAGAAAGAGAAAGAAAGAGCGCAGAAAGAGAGAGAGAAAGAGCGCAGAGAGAGAGAAAGAGCGCAGAGAGAGAAAGAAAGAGCGCAGAGAGAGAGAGCGCAGAGAGAAAGAAAGAGCGCAGAGAGAGAGAAAGAAAGTGCGCAGAGAGAAAGAAAGAGCGCAGAGAGAGAGAAAGAGCGCAGAGAGAGAGAAAGAAAGTGCGCAGAGAGAAAGAAAGAGCGCAGGGAGAAAGAGCGCAGAGAGAGAAAGAGAAAGAAAGAGCGCAGAGAGAGAAATAAAAAGCGCAGAGAGAAATAAAGAGCGCAGAGAAAGAAAGAGCGCAGAGAGAGAGAAAGAAAGAGCGCAGAGAGAGAGAAAAAGAGCGCAAAGAGAGAAAAAAAGAGCGCAGAGAGAAAGAAAGAAAGAGCGCAGAGAGAAAGAAAGAGCGCAGAGAGAGAGAGCGCAGAGAGAGAGAGCGCAGAGAGAGAGAGAGTGCAGAGAGAGAGTGCAGAGAGAAAGAAAGAGCGCAGAGAGAGAGAGAGAGAGAGAGAAAGAGCGCCGAGAGAGAAAGAGCGCAGAGAGAGAGAAAGAGAAAGAAAGAGCGCAGAGAGAGAAAGTGCGCAGAGAGAGAAAGAGCGCAGAGAGAAAGAAAGAGCGCAGAGAGAGAGAGAGAGAAAGAGCGCAGAGAGAGAAAGAAAGAGCGCAAAGAGAGAAAAAAAGAGCGCAGAAAGAAAGAAAGAGCGCAGAGAGAAAGAAAGAAAGAGCGCAGAGAGAGAGAAAGAGCGCAGAGAGAGAAAGAGAAAGAAAGAGCGCAGAGAGAGAGAGAGAGTGCAGAGAGAGAGAGAAAGAGCGCAGAGAGAGAGAGAGAGCGCAGAGAGAGAAAGAGAAAGAGAAAGAAAGAGCGCAGAGAGAGAAAGAGCGCAGAGAGAGAAAGAGCGCAGAGAGAGAAGGAGCGCAGAGAGAGAAAGAGCGCAGAGAGAGAAAGAGCGCAGAGAGAGAAAGAGCGCAGAGAGAAAGATAGAGCGCAGAGAGAAAGAAAGAGCGCAGAGAGAAAGAAAGAGCGCAGAGAGAAAGAAAGAGCGCAGAGAGAAAGAAAGAGCGCAGAGAGAGAGAAAGAGCGCAGAGAGAGAGAAAGAGCGCAGAGAGAGAGAAAAAAAGAGTGCAGAGAGAGAAAGAAAAAGCGCAGAGAGACAAAGAGCGCAGAGAGAGAGAAATAAAGAGCGCAGAGAGAGAAAGAAAGAGCGCAGAGAGAGAAAGAAAGAGCGCAGAGAGTGAGAGAGAAAGAGCGCAAAGAGAAAGAAAGAGCGCAGAGAGAGAGAGAAAGAAAGAGCGCAGAGAGAGAGAGAAAGAAAGAGCGCAGAGAGAGAGAAAGAAAGAGCGCAGAGAGAAAGAAAGAGCACATAGAGAGAGAAAGAGCGCAGAGAGAGAGAGAAAGAGCGCAGAGAGAGAGAGCGCAGACAGAGAGAGAGAGCGCAGACAGAGAGAGAGCGCAGAGAGAGCGCAGAGAGAGAGAAAGAAAGAGCGCAGAGAGAGAGAAAGAGCGTAGAGAAAAAAAGAGCGCAGAGAGAGAGAGAGGAAGAAAGAGCGCAGACAGAGAAAGAAAGAGCGCAGACAGAGAAAGAAAGAGCGCAGAGAGAGAGAAAGAGCGCAGATAGAGAGAAAGAGCGCAGAGAGAGAGAAAGAGCGCGCAGAGAGAGAAAGAGCGCAGAGAGAGAAAGAGAAAGAAAGAGCGCAGAGAGAGAGAAAGAAAGTGCGCAGAGAGAAAGAAAGAGCGCAGAGAGAGAGAAAGAGCGCAGAGAGAGAGAAAGAAAGTGCGCAGAGAGAAAGAAAGAGCGCAGAGAGAAAGAGCGCAGAGAGAGAAAGAGAAAGAAAGAGCGCAGAGAGAGAAAGAGAAACAAAGAGCGCAGAGAGAGAGAGAGAGAGCGCAGAGAGAGAGAGAGAAAGAGCGCAGAGAGAGAGAAAGAAAGAGCGCAGAGAGAGAAAGAAAGAGCGCAGAGAGAGAAAGAGCGCAGAGAGAGAAAGAGCGCAGAGAGAGAAAGAGCGCAGAGAGAGAAAGAGCACAGAGAGAGAGAAAGAGCGCAGAGAGAGAGAAAGAGCGCAGCGAGAGAAAGAAACAGCGCAGAGAGAGAAAGAAAGAGCGCAGAGAGAGAGCGCAGAGAGAGAGAGCGCAGAGAGAGAAATAAAGAGCGCAGAGAGAGAAAGAAAGAGCGCAGAGAAAGAAAGAGCGCAGAGAGAGAAAGAAAGAGCGCAAAGAGAGAAAAAAAGAGTGCAAAGAGAGAAAAAAAGAGCGCAGAGAGAAAGAAAGAGTGCAGCGAGAAAGAAAGAGCGCAGAGAGAGAGAGCGCAGAGAGAGAGAGAGCGCAGAGAGAGAAAGAGAAAGAAAGAGCGCAGAAAGAGAGAGAGAAAGAGCGCAGAGAGAGAGAAAGAGCGCAGAGAGAGAAAGAAAGAGCGCAGAGAGAGAGAGCGCAGAGAGAAAGAAAGAGCGCAGAGAGAGAGAAAGAAAGTGCGCAGAGAGAAAGAAAGAGCGCAGAGAGAGAGAAAGAGCGCAGAGAGAGAGAAAGAAAGTGCGCAGAGAGAAAGAAAGAGCGCAGGGAGAAAGAGCGCAGAGAGAGAAAGAGAAAGAAAGAGCGCAGAGAGAGAAATAAAAAGCGCAGAGAGAAATAAAGAGCGCAGAGAAAGAAAGAGCGCAGAGAGAGAAAGAAAGAGCGCAGAGAGAGAGAAAAAGAGCGCAAAGAGAGAAAAAAAGAGCGCAGAGAGAAAGAAAGAAAGAGCGCAGAGAGAAAGAAAGAGCGCAGAGAGAGAGCGCAGAGAGAGAGAGCGCAGAGAGAGAGAGAGTGCAGAGAGAGAGTGCAGAGAGAAAGAAAGAGCGCAGAGAGAGAGAGAGAGAGAGAGAGAAAGAGCGCCGAGAGAGAAAGAGCGCAGAGAGAGAGAAAGAGAAAGAAAGAGCGCAGAGAGAGAAAGTGCGCAGAGAGAGAAAGAGCGCAGAGAGAAAGAAAGAGCGCAGAGAGAGAGAGAGAGAAAGAGCGCAGAGAGAGAAAGAAAGAGCGCAAAGAGAGAAAAAAAGAGCGCAGAAAGAAAGAAAGAGCGCAGAGAGAAAGAAAGAAAGAGCGCAGAGAGAGAGAAAGAGCGCAGAGAGAGAAAGAGAAAGAAAGAGCGCAGAGAGAGAGAGAGAGAGTGCAGAGAGAGAGAGAAAGAGCGCAGAGAGAGAGAGAGAGCGCAGAGAGAGAAAGAGAAAGAGAAAGAAAGAGCGCAGAGAGAGAAAGAGCGCAGAGAGAGAAAGAGCGCAGAGAGAGAAGGAGCGCAGAGAGAGAAAGAGCGCAGAGAGAGAAAGAGCGCAGAGAGAGAAAGAGCGCAGAGAGAAAGATAGAGCGCAGAGAGAAAGAAAGAGCGCAGAGAGAAAGAAAGAGCGCAGAGAGAAAGAAAGAGCGCAGAGAGAAAGAAAGAGCGCAGAGAGAGAGAAAGAGCGCAGAGAGAGAGAAAGAGCGCAGAGAGAGAGAAAAAAAGAGTGCAGAGAGAGAAAGAAAAAGCGCAGAGAGACAAAGAGCGCAGAGAGAGAGAAATAAAGAGCGCAGAGAGAGAAAGAAAGAGCGCAGAGAGAGAAAGAAAGAGCGCAGAGAGTGAGAGAGAAAGAGCGCAAAGAGAAAGAAAGAGCGCAGAGAGAGAGAGAAAGAAAGAGCGCAGAGAGAGAGAGAAAGAAAGAGCGCAGAGAGAGAGAAAGAAAGAGCGCAGAGAGAAAGAAAGAGCACATAGAGAGAGAAAGAGCGCAGAGAGAGAGAGAAAGAGCGCAGAGAGAGAGAGCGCAGACAGAGAGAGAGAGCGCAGACAGAGAGAGAGCGCAGAGAGAGCGCAGAGAGAGAGAAAGAAAGAGCGCAGAGAGAGAGAAAGAGCGTAGAGAAAAAAAGAGCGCAGAGAGAGAGAGAGGAAGAAAGAGCGCAGACAGAGAAAGAAAGAGCGCAGACAGAGAAAGAAAGAGCGCAGAGAGAGAGAAAGAGCGCAGATAGAGAGAAAGAGCGCAGAGAGAGAGAAAGAGCGCGCAGAGAGAGAAAGAGCGCAGAGAGAGAAAGAGCGCAGAGAGAGAAAGAGCACAGAGAGAGAGAAAGAGCGCAGAGAGAGAGAAAGAGCGCAGCGAGAGAAAGAAACAGCGCAGAGAGAGAAAGAAAGAGCGCAGAGAGAGAGCGCAGAGAGAGAGAGCGCAGAGAGAGAAATAAAGAGCGCAGAGAGAGAAAGAAAGAGCGCAGAGAAAGAAAGAGCGCAGAGAGAGAAAGAAAGAGCGCAAAGAGAGAAAAAAAGAGTGCAAAGAGAGAAAAAAAGAGCGCAGAGAGAAAGAAAGAGTGCAGCGAGAAAGAAAGAGCGCAAAGAGAGAGAGCGCAGAGAGAGAGAGCACAGAGAGAGAAAGAGAAAGAAAGAGCGCAGAAAGAGAGAGAGAAAGAGCGCAGAGAGAGAGAAAGAAAGAGCGCAGAGAGAGAAAGAAAGAGCGCAGAGAGAGAGAGCGCAGAGAGAAAGAAAGAGCGCAGAGAGAGAGAAAGAAAGTGCGCAGAGAGAGAGAAAGAGCGCAGAGAGAGAGAAAGAAAGTGCGCAGAGAGAAAGAAAGAGCGCATCGAGAAAGAGCGCAGAGAGAGAAAGAGAAAGAAAGAGCGCAGAGAGAGAAAGAGAAAGAAAGAGCGCAGAGAGAGAGAGAGAGAGCGCAGAGAGAGAGAGAGAAAGAGCGCAGAGAGAGAGAAAGAAAGAGCGCAGAGAGAGAAAGAAAGAGCGCAGAGAGAGAGAGCGCAGAGAGAAAGAAAGAGCGCAGAGAGAGAGAAAGAGCGCAGAGAGAGAGAAAGAGCGCAGAGAGAGAGAAAGAAAGTGCGCAGAGAGAAAGAAAGAGCGCAGAGAGAAAGAGCGCAGAGAGAGAAAGAGAAAGAAAGAGCGCAGAGAGAGAGAGAAAGAGCGCAAAGAGAGAAAAAAAGAGTGCAAAGAGAGAAAAAAAGAGCGCAGAGAGAAAGAAAGAGTGCAGCGAGAAAGAAAGAGCGCAGAGAGAGAGCGCAGAGAGAGAGAGCGCAGAGAGAGAAAGAGAAAGAAAGAGCGCAGAAAGAGAGAGAGAAAGAGCGCAGAGAGAGAGAAAGAAAGAGCGCAGAGAGAGAGCGCAGAGAGAGAGAGAGAGCGCAGAGAGAGAAATAAAGAGCGCAAAGAGAGAAAGAAAGAGCGCAGAGAAAGAAAGAGCGCAGAGAGAGAAAGAAAGAGCGCAAAGAGAGAAAAAAAGAGTGCAAAGAGAGAAAAAAAGAGCGCAGAGAGAAAGAAAGAGTGCAGCGAGAAAGAAAGAGCGCAGAGAGAGAGAGAGCGCAGAGAGAGAGAGCGCAGAGAGAGAAAGAGAAAGAAAGAGCGCAGAAAGAGAGAGAGAAAGAGCGCAGAGAGAGAGAAAGAAAGAGCGCAGAGAGAGAAAGAAAGAGCGCAGAGAGAGAGAGCGCAGAGAGAAAGAAAGAGCGCAGAGAGAGAGAAAGAAAGTGCGCAGAGAGAGAGAAAGAGCGCAGAGAGAGAGAAAGAAAGTGCGCAGAGAGAGAGAGCGCAGAGAGAAAGAAAGAGCGCAGAGAGAGAGAAAGAAAGTGCGCAGAGAGAGAGAAAGAGCGCAGAGAGAGAGAAAGAAAGTGCGCAGAGAGAAAGAAAGAGCGCATCGAGAAAGAGCGCAGAGAGAGAAAGAGAAAGAAAGAGCGCAGAGAGAGAAAGAGAAAGAAAGAGCGCAGAGAGAGAGAGAGAGAGCGCAGAGAGAGAGAGAGAAAGAGCGCAGAGAGAGAGAAAGAAAGAGCGCAGAGAGAGAAAGAAAGAGCGCAGAGAGAGAGAGCGCAGAGAGAAAGAAAGAGCGCAGAGAGAGAGAAAGAGCGCAGAGAGAGAGAAAGAGCGCAGAGAGAGAGAAAGAAAGTGCGCAGAGAGAAAGAAAGAGCGCAGAGAGAAAGAGCGCAGAGAGAGAAAGAGAAAGAAAGAGCGCAGAGAGAGAGAGAAAGAGCGCAAAGAGAGAAAAAAAGAGTGCAAAGAGAGAAAAAAAGAGCGCAGAGAGAAAGAAAGAGTGCAGCGAGAAAGAAAGAGCGCAGAGAGAGAGCGCAGAGAGAGAGAGCGCAGAGAGAGAAAGAGAAAGAAAGAGCGCAGAAAGAGAGAGAGAAAGAGCGCAGAGAGAGAGAAAGAAAGAGCGCAGAGAGAGAGCGCAGAGAGAGAGAGAGAGCGCAGAGAGAGAAATAAAGAGCGCAAAGAGAGAAAGAAAGAGCGCAGAGAAAGAAAGAGCGCAGAGAGAGAAAGAAAGAGCGCAAAGAGAGAAAAAAAGAGTGCAAAGAGAGAAAAAAAGAGCGCAGAGAGAAAGAAAGAGTGCAGCGAGAAAGAAAGAGCGCAGAGAGAGAGAGAGCGCAGAGAGAGAGAGCGCAGAGAGAGAAAGAGAAAGAAAGAGCGCAGAAAGAGAGAGAGAAAGAGCGCAGAGAGAGAGAGAGAAAGAGCGCAGAGAGAGAAAGAAAGAGCGCAGAGAGAGAGAGAGCGCAGAGAGAAAGAAAGAGCGCAGAGAGAGAGAAAGAAAGTGCGCAGAGAGAAAGAAAGAGCGCAGAGAGAGAGAAAGAGCGCAGAGAGAGAGAAAGAAAGTGCGCAGAGAGAAAGAAAGAGCGCAGAGAGAAAGAGCGCAGAGAGAGAAAGAGAAAGAAAGAGCGCAGAGAGAGAGAGAGAGAGCGCAGAGAGAGAGAAAGAGCGCAGAGAGAGAGAAAGAAAGAGCGCAGAGAGAGAAAGAAAGAGCGCAGAGAGAGAAAGAGCGCAGAGAGAGAAAGAGCGCAGAGAGAGAAAGAGCGCAGAGAGAGAAAGAGCACAGAGAGAGAGAAAGAGCGCAGAGAGAGAGAAAGAGCGCAGCGAGAGAAAGAAACAGCGCAGAGAGAGAAAGAAAGAGCGCAGAGAGAGAGCGCAGAGAGAGAGAGCGCAGAGAGAGAAATAAAGAGCGCAGAGAGAGAAAGAAAGAGCGCAGAGAAAGAAAGAGCGCAGAGAGAGAAAGAAAGAGCGCAGAGAGAGAAAGAAAGAGAGCAGAGAGAGAAAGAAAGAGCGCAAAGAGAGAAAAAAAGAGTGCAAAGAGAGAAAAAAAGAGCGCAGAGAGAAAGAAAGAGTGCAGCGAGAAAGAAAGAGCGCAGAGAGAGAGAGAGCGCAGAGAGAGAGAGCGCAGAGAGAGAAAGAGAAAGAAAGAGCGCAGAAAGAGAGAGAGAAAGAGCGCAGAGAGAGAGAGAGAAAGAGCGCAGAGAGAGAAAGAAAGAGCGCAGAGAGAGAGAGCGCAGAGAGAAAGAAAGAGCGCAGAGAGAGAGAAAGAAAGTGCGCAGAGAGAAAGAAAGAGCGCAGAGAGAGAGAAAGAGCGCAGAGAGAGAGAAAGAAAGTGCGCAGAGAGAAAGAAAGAGCGCAGAGAGAAAGAGCGCAGAGAGAGAAAGAGAAAGAAAGAGCGCAGAGAGAGAGAGAGAGAGCGCAGAGAGAGAGAAATAGCGCAGAGAGAGAGAAAGAAAGAGCGCAGAGAGAGAAAGAAAGAGCGCAGAGAGAGAAAGAGCGCAGAGAGAGAAAGAGCGCAGAGAGAGAAAGAGCGCAGAGAGAGAAAGAGCACAGAGAGAGAGAAAGAGCGCAGAGAGAGAGAAAGAGCGCAGCGAGAGAAAGAAACAGCGCAGAGAGAGAAAGAAAGAGCGCAGAGAGAGAGCGCAGAGAGAGAGAGCGCAGAGAGAGAAATAAAGAGCGCAGAGAGAGAAAGAAAGAGCGCAGAGAAAGAAAGAGCGCAGAGAGAGAAAGAAAGAGCGCAAAGAGAGAAAAAAAGAGTGCAAAGAGAGAAAAAAAGAGCGCAGAGAGAAAGAAAGAGTGCAGCGAGAAAGAAAGAGCGCAGAGAGAGAGAGCGCAGAGAGAGAGAGCGCAGAGAGAGAAAGAGAAAGAAAGAGCGCAGAAAGAGAGAGAGAAAGAGCGCAGAGAGAGAGAAAGAAAGAGCGCAGAGAGAGAAAGAAAGAGCGCAGAGAGAGAGA
Organism: Ascaphus truei; assembly: GCF_040206685.1. Classification (NCBI taxonomy): domain Eukaryota; kingdom Metazoa; phylum Chordata; class Amphibia; order Anura; family Ascaphidae; genus Ascaphus; species Ascaphus truei. The sequence continues at coordinate 530,026 of NW_027457167.1, read as the reverse complement.
GCGCAGAGAGAAAGAAAGAGCGCAGAGAGAGAGAAAGAAAGTGCGCAGAGAGAAAGAAAGAGTGCAGAGAGAGAGAAAGAGCGCAGAGAGAGAGAGAAAGAAAGTGCGCAGAGAGAAAGAAAGAGCGCAGAGAGAAAGAGCGCAGAGAGAGAAAGAGAAAGAAAGAGCGCAGAGAGAGAAAGAGAAAGAAAGAGCGCAGAGAGAGAGAGAGAGAGCGCAGAGAGAGAGAGAGAAAGAGCGCAGAGAGAGAGAAAGAAAGAGCGCAGAGAGAGAAAGAAAGAGCGCAGAGAGAGAGAGCGCAGAGAGAAAGAAAGAGCGCAGAGAGAGAGAAAGAGCGCAGAGAGAGAGAAAGAGCGCAGAGAGAGAGAAAGAAAGTGCGCAGAGAGAAAGAAAGAGCGCAGAGAGAAAGAGCGCAGAGAGAGAAAGAGAAAGAAAGAGCGCAGAGAGAGAGAGAAAGAGTGCAGAGAGAGAGAGAGAAAGAGCGCAGAGAGAGAGAGAGAAAGAGCGCAGAGAAAGAGAGAAAGAGCGCAGAGAGAGAGAGCGCAGACAGAGAGAGAGCGCAGAGTGAGAGAGCGCAGAGAGAAAGAGAGAGAGAGCGCAGAGAGAGAGAAAGAAAGAGCGCAGAGAGAAAGAAAGAGCGTAGAGAATAAAAGAGCGCAGAGAGAGAGAGAGGAAGAAAGAGCGCAGACAGAGAAAGAAAGAGCGTAGACAGAGAAAGAAAGAGCGCAGAGAGAGAGAGAGCGCAGAGAGAGAAAGAGCGCAGAGAGAGAGAAAGAGCGCAGAGAGAGAAAGAGCGCAGAGAGAGAAAGAGCGCAGAGAGAGAAAGAGCGCAGAGAGAGAAAGAGCGCAGAGAGAGAGAAAGAGCGCAGAGAAAGAGAAAGAGCGCAGAGAGAGAGAAAGAGCGCAGAGAGAGAGAAAGAGCGCAGAGAGAGAAAGAAAGAGCGCAGAGAGAGAAAGAAAGAGCGCAGAGAGAGAAAGAAAGAGCGCAGAGAGAGAGAAAGAAAGAGCGCAAAGAGAGAAAAAAAGAGTGCAAAGAGAGAAAAAAAGAGCGCAGAGAGAAAGAAAGAGTGCAGCGAGAAAGAAAGAGTGCAGAGAGAAAGAAAGAGCACAGAGAGAGAGATCGCAGAGAGAGAAAGAGAAAGAAAGAGCACAGTAAGAGAGAGAGAAAGAGCACAGAGAGAGAGAAAGAAAGAGCGCAGAGAGAGAAAGAGAGAGCGCAGAGAGAAAGAAAGAGCGCAGAGAGAAAGAGCGCAGAGAGAGAGAAAGAAAGTGCGCAGAGAGAAAGAAAGAGTGCAGAGAGAAAGAGCGCAGAAAGAGAAAGAGAAAGAAAGAGCGCAGAGAGAGAAAAAGCGCAGAGAGCGAGAGCGCAGAGAGAGAAAGAGCGCAGAGAGAGAAAGAGCGCAGAGAGAGAGAAAGAGCGCAGAGAGAGAGAAAGAGCGCAGAGAGAGAGAAAGAGTGCAGAGAGAGAAAGAAAGAGCGCAGAGAGAGAAAGAAAGAGCGCAGAGAGAGAGAAAGAAAGAGCGCAGAGAGAGAGCGCAGAGAGAGAGAGAGAGCGCAGAGAGAGAGAGAGAGCGCAGAGAGAGAGAGAGAGCGCAGAGAGAGAAATAAAGAGCACAGAGAGAGAAAGAAAGAGCGCAGAGAAAGAAAGAGCGCAGAGAGAGAGAAAGAAAGAGCGCAGAGAGAGAAAGAAAGAGCGCAAAGAGAGAAAAAAATAGCGCAAAGAGAGAAAAAAAGAGCGCAGAGAGAAAGAAAGAGCACAGAGAGAGAGAGCGCAGAGAGAGAAAGAGAAAGAAAGAGCGCAGAGAGAGAAAGAGAAAGAAAGAGCGCAGAGAGAGAGAGAGCGCAGAGAGAGAGAGAGAAAGAGCGCAGAGAGAGAGAAAGAAAGAGCGCAGAGAGAGAAAGAAAGAGCGCAGAGAGAGAGAGCGCAGAGAGAAAGAAAGAGCGCAGAGAGAGAGAAAGAGCGCAGAGAGAGAGAAAGAAAGTGCGCAGAGAGAAAGAAAGAGCGCAGAGAGAAAGAGCGCAGAGAGAGAAAGAGAAAGAAAGAGCGCAGAGAGAGAGAGAAAGAGCGCAGAGAGAGAGAGAGAAAGAGCGCAGAGAAAGAGAAAGAAAGAGCGCAGAGAGAGAGCGCAGAGAGAGAGAAAGAAAGAGTGCAGAGAGAAAAAAAGAGCGCAGAAAGAAAGAGCGCAGAGAGAGAGAAAGAAAGAGCGCAGAGAGAGAAAGAGCGCAGAGAGAGAAAGAGCGCAGAGAGAGAAAGAGCGCAGAGAGAGAAAGAGCGCAGAGAGAGAAAGAAAGAGCGCAGAGAGAGAAAGAAAAAGCGCAGAGAGAGAGAAAGAAAGAGCGCAGAGAGAGAGCGCAGAGAGAGAGAGCGCAGAGAGAGAAATAAAGAGCGCAGAGAGAGAAAGAAAGAGCGCAGAGAGAGAAAGAAAGAGCGCAAAAAGAGAAAAAAAGAGTGCAAAGAGAGAAAAAAAGAGCGCAGAGAGAAAGAAAGAGCGCAGAGAGAAAGAAAGAGCGCAGAGAGAAAGAAAGAGAGCAGAGAGAAAGAGCGCAGAGAGAGAAAGAGAAAGAAAGAGCGCAGAGAGAGAAAGAGAAAGAAAGAGCGCAGAGAGAGAAAGAGAAAGAAAGAGCGCAGAGAGAGAGAAAGAGCGCAGAGAGAGAGAAAGAAAGAGCGCAGAGAGAGAGAAAGAAAGTGCGCAGAGAGAAAGAAAGAGCGCAGAGAGAGAAAGAGAAAGAAAGAGCGCATAGAGAGAAAGAGAAAGAAAGAGCGCAGAGAGAGAGAAAGAAAGAGCACAGAGAGAGAAAGAAAGAGCGCAGAGAGAGAGAGCGCAGAGAGAAAGAAAGAGCGCAGAGAGAGAGAAAGAGCGCAGAGAGAGAGAAAGAAAGTGCGCAGAGAGAAAGAAAGAGCGCAGAGAGAGAGCGCAGAGAGAGAAAGAGAAAGAAAGAGCGCAGAGAGAGAGAGAAAGAGCGCAGAGAGAGAGAGAGAAAGAGCGCAGAGAGAGAGAAAGAGAAAGAAAGAGCACAGAGAGAGAGAAAGAGCGCAGAGAGAGAGAAAGAGCGCAGAGAGAGAGAAAGAAAGAGCGCAGAGAGAGAGAAAGTAAGAGTGCAGAGAGAAAGAAAAAGCGCAGAGAGAAAGAAAGAAAGAGCGCAGAGAGAGAGAGAGAAAGAAAAAGCGCAGAGAAAGAAAGAGCGCAGAGAGAGGAAGAAAGAGCGCAGAGAGAGAGAGAAAGAAAGAGCGCAGAGAGAGAGAAAGAGCGCAGAGAGAGAGAAAGAAAGAGCGCAGAGAGAGAGAGAGCGCAGAGAGAGAGCGCAGAGAGAGAGAGAGCGCAGAGAGAGAGAGCGCAGAGAGAGAGAGAGCGCAGAGAGAGAGCGCAGAGAGAGAGAGCGCAGAGAGAGAGAGAGCGCAGAGAGAGAGAGCGCAGAGAGAGAGAGAGCGCAGAGAGAAAGAAAGAGCGCAGAGAGAAAGAAAGAGAGCAGAGAGAGAGAAAGAGAGCAGAGAGAAAGAAAGTGCGCAGAGAGAAAGAAAGAGCGCAGAGAGAAAGAAAGAGCGCAGAGAGAGAGAAAGAAAGAGCGCAGAGAGAGAGAAAGAAAGAGCGCAGAGAGAGAAAGAAAGAGCGCAGAGAGAGAGAGAAAGAGCGCAGCGAGAGAGAGAGAGAGCACAGAGAGAGAGAAAGAAAGAGCGCAGAGAGAGAGAGAAAGAAAGAGCGCAGAGAGAGAAAGAAAGAGTGCAAAGAGGGAGAAAGAGCGTAGAGAGAGAGAAATAGCGCAGAGAGAGAGAAATAGCGCAGAGAGAGAGAAAGAGCGCAGAGAGAGAAAGAGCGCAGAGAGAGAATGAGCGCAGAGAGAAAGAAAGAGCGCAGAGAGAGAGAGAGCGCAGAGAGAGAGAAAAAAAGAGCGCAGAGAGAGAGAAAAAAAGAGCGCAGAGAGAGAGAAAAAAAGAGCGCAGAGAGAGAGAAAGAAAAAGCACAGAGAGAGAGAGAAAGAGTGCAGAGAGAAAGAAAGAGCGCAGAGAGAGAGAAAGAGCGCAGAGAGAGAGAGAGAGCACAGAGAGAGAGAAAGAGCACAGAGAGAGAGAAAGAGCACAGAGAGAAAGAAAGAGCGCAGAGAGAGAGAAAGAAAGAGCGCAGAGAGAGAAATAAAGAGCGCAGAGAGAGAAATATAGAGCGCAGAGAGAGAAATATAGAGCGCAGAGAGAGAAATAAAAAGCGCAGAGAGAGAAATAAAGAGCGCAGAGAGAGAAATAAAGAGCGCAGAGAGAGAAATAAAAAGCGCAGAGAGAGAAATAAAGAGCGCAGAGAAAGAAAGAGCGCAGAGAGAGAGAAAGAAAGAGCGCAGAGAGAGAGAAAAAGAGCGCAAAGAGAGAAAAAAAGAGCGCAGAGAGAAAGAAAGAAAGAGCGCAGAGAGAAAGAAAGAGCGCAGAGAGAGAGAGCGCAGAGAGAGATAGAGAAAGAAAAAGAAAGAGCGCAGAGAGAGAGAGAGAGAGAAAGAGCGCCGAGAGAGAGAGAGAAAGAGCGCAGAGAGAGAGAAAGAGAAAGAAAGAGCGCAGAGAGAGAAAGTGCGCAGAGAGAGAAAGAGCGCAGAGAGAAAGAAAGAGCGCAGAGAGAGAGAAAGAGAGCAGAGAGAAAGAGCGCAGAGAGAGAAAGAGAAAGAAAGAGCGCAGAGAGAGAAAGAGAAAGAAAGAGCGCAGAGAGAGAAAGAGAAAGAAAGAGCGCAGAGAGAGAGAAAGAGCGCAGAGAGAGAGAAAGAAAGAGCGCAGAGAGAGAGAAAGAAAGTGCGCAGAGAGAAAGAAAGAGCGCAGAGAGAGAAAGAGAAAGAAAGAGCGCATAGAGAGAAAGAGAAAGAAAGAGCGCAGAGAGAGAGAGAGAGAGAGAGAGAAAGAGCGCAGAGAGAGAGAAAGAAAGAGCACAGAGAGAGAAAGAAAGAGCGCAGAGAGAGAGAGCGCAGAGAGAAATAAAGAGCGCAGAGAGAGAGAAAGAGCGCAGAGAGAGAGAAAGAAAGTGCGCAGAGAGAAAGAAAGAGCGCAGAGAGAGAGCGCAGAGAGAGAAAGAGAAAGAAAGAGCGCAGAGAGAGAGAGAAAGAGCGCAGAGAGAGAAAGAGCGCAGAGAGAGAGAAAGAGAAAGAAAGAGCGCAGAGAGAGAGAAAGAGCGCAGAGAGAGAGAAAGAGCGCAGAGAGAGAGAAAGAGCGCAGAGAGAGAAAGTAAGAGTGCAGAGAGAAAGAAAGAGCGCAGAGAGAAAGAAAGAAAGAGCGCAGAGAGAGAGAGAGAAAGAAAAAGCGCAGAGAAAGAAAGAGCGCAGAGAGAGGAAGAAAGAGCGCAGAGAGAGAGAGAAAGAAAGAGCGCAGAGAGAGAGAAAGAGCGCAGAGAGAGAGAAAGAAAGAGCGCAGAGAGAGAGAGAGCGCAGAGAGAGAGCGCAGAGAGAGAGAGAGCGCAGAGAGAGAGAGCGCAGAGAGAGAGAGCGCAGAGAGAGAGAGCGCAGAGAGAGAGAGAGTGCAGAGAGAGAGAGAGCGCAGAGAGAGAGAGAGCGCAGAGAGAGAGAGAGCGCAGAGAGAAAGAAAGAGCGCAGAGAGAAAGAAAGAGAGCAGAGAGAGAGAAAGAGAGCAGAGAGAAAGAAAGTGCGCAGAGAGAAAGAAAGAGCGCAGAGAGAAAGAAAGAGCGCAGAGAGAGAGAAAGAAAGAGCGCAGAGAGAGAGAAAGAAAGAGCGCAGAGAGAGAAAGAAAGAGCGCAGAGAGAGAGAGAGAGAGCGCAGCGAGAGAGAGAGAGCACAGAGAGAGAGAAAGAAAGAGCGCAGAGAGAGAGAGAAAGAAAGAGCGCAGAGAGAGAAAGAAAGAGTGCAAAGAGGGAGAAAGAGCGCAGAGAGAGAGAAAGAGCGCAGAGAGAGAAAGAGCGCAGAGAGAGAAAGAGCGCAGAGAGAAAGAAAGAGCGCAGAGAGAGAGAAAGAGCGCAGAGAGAGAGAAAGAAAGTGCGCAGAGAGAAAGAAAGAGCGCAGGGAGAAAGAGCGCAGAGAGAGAAAGAGAAAGAAAGAGCGCAGAGAGAGAAATAAAAAGCGCAGAGAGAAATAAAGAGCGCAGAGAAAGAAAGAGCGCAGAGAGAGAGAAAGAAAGAGCGCAGAGAGAGAGAAAAAGAGCGCAAAGAGAGAAAAAAAGAGCGCAGAGAGAAAGAAAGAAAGAGCGCAGAGAGAAAGAAAGAGCGCAGAGAGAGAGAGCGCAGAGAGAGAGAGCGCAGAGAGAGAGAGAGTGCAGAGAGAGAGTGCAGAGAGAAAGAAAGAGCGCAGAGAGAGAGAGAGAGAGAGAGAGAAAGAGCGCCGAGAGAGAAAGAGCGCAGAGAGAGAGAAAGAGAAAGAAAGAGCGCAGAGAGAGAAAGTGCGCAGAGAGAGAAAGAGCGCAGAGAGAAAGAAAGAGCGCAGAGAGAGAGAGAGAGAAAGAGCGCAGAGAGAGAAAGAAAGAGCGCAAAGAGAGAAAAAAAGAGCGCAGAAAGAAAGAAAGAGCGCAGAGAGAAAGAAAGAAAGAGCGCAGAGAGAGAGAAAGAGCGCAGAGAGAGAAAGAGAAAGAAAGAGCGCAGAGAGAGAGAGAGAGTGCAGAGAGAGAGAGAAAGAGCGCAGAGAGAGAGAGAGAGCGCAGAGAGAGAAAGAGAAAGAGAAAGAAAGAGCGCAGAGAGAGAAAGAGCGCAGAGAGAGAAAGAGCGCAGAGAGAGAAGGAGCGCAGAGAGAGAAAGAGCGCAGAGAGAGAAAGAGCGCAGAGAGAGAAAGAGCGCAGAGAGAAAGATAGAGCGCAGAGAGAAAGAAAGAGCGCAGAGAGAAAGAAAGAGCGCAGAGAGAAAGAAAGAGCGCAGAGAGAAAGAAAGAGCGCAGAGAGAGAGAAAGAGCGCAGAGAGAGAGAAAGAGCGCAGAGAGAGAGAAATAAAGAGCGCAGAGAGAGAAAGAAAGAGCGCAGAGAGAGAAAGAAAGAGCGCAGAGAGTGAGAGAGAAAGAGCGCAAAGAGAAAGAAAGAGCGCAGAGAGAGAGAGAAAGAAAGAGCGCAGAGAGAGAGAGAAAGAAAGAGCGCAGAGAGAGAGAAAGAAAGAGCGCAGAGAGAAAGAAAGAGCACATAGAGAGAGAAAGAGCGCAGAGAGAGAGAGAAAGAGCGCAGAGAGAGAGAGCGCAGACAGAGAGAGAGAGCGCAGACAGAGAGAGAGCGCAGAGAGAGCGCAGAGAGAGAGAAAGAAAGAGCGCAGAGAGAGAGAAAGAGCGTAGAGAAAAAAAGAGCGCAGAGAGAGAGAGAGGAAGAAAGAGCGCAGACAGAGAAAGAAAGAGCGCAGACAGAGAAAGAAAGAGCGCAGAGAGAGAGAAAGAGCGCAGATAGAGAGAAAGAGCGCAGAGAGAGAGAAAGAGCGCGCAGAGAGAGAAAGAGCGCAGAGAGAGAAAGAGCGCAGAGAGAGAAAGAGCACAGAGAGAGAGAAAGAGCGCAGAGAGAGAGAAAGAGCGCAGCGAGAGAAAGAAACAGCGCAGAGAGAGAAAGAAAGAGCGCAGAGAGAGAGCGCAGAGAGAGAGAGCGCAGAGAGAGAAATAAAGAGCGCAGAGAGAGAAAGAAAGAGCGCAGAGAAAGAAAGAGCGCAGAGAGAGAAAGAAAGAGCGCAAAGAGAGAAAAAAAGAGTGCAAAGAGAGAAAAAAAGAGCGCAGAGAGAAAGAAAGAGTGCAGCGAGAAAGAAAGAGCGCAAAGAGAGAGAGCGCAGAGAGAGAGAGCACAGAGAGAGAAAGAGAAAGAAAGAGCGCAGAAAGAGAGAGAGAAAGAGCGCAGAGAGAGAGAAAGAAAGAGCGCAGAGAGAGAAAGAAAGAGCGCAGAGAGAGAGAGCGCAGAGAGAAAGAAAGAGCGCAGAGAGAGAGAAAGAAAGTGCGCAGAGAGAGAGAAAGAGCGCAGAGAGAGAGAAAGAAAGTGCGCAGAGAGAAAGAAAGAGCGCATCGAGAAAGAGCGCAGAGAGAGAAAGAGAAAGAAAGAGCGCAGAGAGAGAAAGAGAAAGAAAGAGCGCAGAGAGAGAGAGAGAGAGCGCAGAGAGAGAGAGAGAAAGAGCGCAGAGAGAGAGAAAGAAAGAGCGCAGAGAGAGAAAGAAAGAGCGCAGAGAGAGAGAGCGCAGAGAGAAAGAAAGAGCGCAGAGAGAGAGAAAGAGCGCAGAGAGAGAGAAAGAGCGCAGAGAGAGAGAAAGAAAGTGCGCAGAGAGAAAGAAAGAGAGCAGAGAGAAAGAGCGCAGAGAGAGAAAGAGAAAGAAAGAGCGCAGAGAGAGAGAGAAAGAGCGCAAAGAGAGAAAAAAAGAGTGCAAAGAGAGAAAAAAAGAGCGCAGAGAGAAAGAAAGAGTGCAGCGAGAAAGAAAGAGCGCAGAGAGAGAGCGCAGAGAGAGAGAGCGCAGAGAGAGAAAGAGAAAGAAAGAGCGCAGAAAGAGAGAGAGAAAGAGCGCAGAGAGAGAGAAAGAAAGAGCGCAGAGAGAGAGCGCAGAGAGAGAGAGAGAGCGCAGAGAGAGAAATAAAGAGCGCAAAGAGAGAAAGAAAGAGCGCAGAGAAAGAAAGAGCGCAGAGAGAGAAAGAAAGAGCGCAAAGAGAGAAAAAAAGAGTGCAAAGAGAGAAAAAAAGAGCGCAGAGAGAAAGAAAGAGTGCAGCGAGAAAGAAAGAGCGCAGAGAGAGAGAGAGCGCAGAGAGAGAGAGCGCAGAGAGAGAAAGAGAAAGAAAGAGCGCAGAAAGAGAGAGAGAAAGAGCGCAGAGAGAGAGAGAGAAAGAGCGCAGAGAGAGAAAGAAAGAGCGCAGAGAGAGAGAGAGCGCAGAGAGAAAGAAAGAGCGCAGAGAGAGAGAAAGAAAGTGCGCAGAGAGAAAGAAAGAGCGCAGAGAGAGAGAAAGAGCGCAGAGAGAGAGAAAGAAAGTGCGCAGAGAGAAAGAAAGAGCGCAGAGAGAAAGAGCGCAGAGAGAGAAAGAGAAAGAAAGAGCGCAGAGAGAGAGAGAGAGAGCGCAGAGAGAGCGAAAGAGCGCAGAGAGAGAGAAAGAAAGAGCGCAGAGAGAGAAAGAAAGAGCGCAGAGAGAGAAAGAGCGCAGAGAGAGAAAGAGCGCAGAGAGAGAAAGAGCGCAGAGAGAGAAAGAGCACAGAGAGAGAGAAAGAGCGCAGAGAGAGAGAAAGAGCGCAGCGAGAGAAAGAAACAGCGCAGAGAGAGAAAGAAAGAGCGCAGAGAGAGAGCGCAGAGAGAGAGAGCGCAGAGAGAGAAATAAAGAGCGCAGAGAGAGAAAGAAAGAGCGCAGAGAAAGAAAGAGCGCAGAGAGAGAAAGAAAGAGCGCAGAGAGAGAAAGAAAGAGAGCAGAGAGAGAAAGAAAGAGCGCAAAGAGAGAAAAAAAGAGTGCAAAGAGAGAAAAAAAGAGCGCAGAGAGAAAGAAAGAGTGCAGCGAGAAAGAAAGAGCGCAGAGAGAGAGAGAGCGCAGAGAGAGAGAGCGCAGAGAGAGAAAGAGAAAGAAAGAGCGCAGAAAGAGAGAGAGAAAGAGCGCAGAGAGAGAGAGAGAAAGAGCGCAGAGAGAGAAAGAAAGAGCGCAGAGAGAGAGAGCGCAGAGAGAAAGAAAGAGCGCAGAGAGAGAGAAAGAAAGTGCGCAGAGAGAAAGAAAGAGCGCAGAGAGAGAGAAAGAGCGCAGAGAGAGAGAAAGAAAGTGCGCAGAGAGAAAGAAAGAGCGCAGAGAGAAAGAGCGCAGAGAGAGAAAGAGAAAGAAAGAGCGCAGAGAGAGAGAGAGAGAGCGCAGAGAGAGAGAAAGAGCGCAGAGAGAGAGAAAGAAAGAGCGCAGAGAGAGAAAGAAAGAGCGCAGAGAGAGAAAGAGCGCAGAGAGAGAAAGAGCGCAGAGAGAGAAAGAGCGCAGAGAGAGAAAGAGCACAGAGAGAGAGAAAGAGCGCAGAGAGAGAGAAAGAGCGCAGCGAGAGAAAGAAACAGCGCAGAGAGAGAAAGAAAGAGCGCAGAGAGAGAGCGCAGAGAGAGAGAGCGCAGAGAGAGAAATAAAGAGCGCAGAGAGAGAAAGAAAGAGCGCAGAGAAAGAAAGAGCGCAGAGAGAGAAAGAAAGAGCGCAAAGAGAGAAAAAAAGAGTGCAAAGAGAGAAAAAAAGAGCGCAGAGAGAAAGAAAGAGTGCAGCGAGAAAGAAAGAGCGCAGAGAGAGAGAGCGCAGAGAGAGAGAGCGCAGAGAGAGAAAGAGAAAGAAAGAGCGCAGAAAGAGAGAGAGAAAGAGCGCAGAGAGAGAGAAAGAAAGAGCGCAGAGAGAGAAAGAAAGAGCGCAGAGAGAGAGAGCGCAGAGAGAAAGAAAGAGCGCAGAGAGAGAGAAAGAAAGTGCGCAGAGAGAAAGAAAGAGTGCAGAGAGAGAGAAAGAGCGCAGAGAGAGAGAGAAAGAAAGTGCGCAGAGAGAAAGAAAGAGCGCAGAGAGAAAGAGCGCAGAGAGAGAAAGAGAAAGAAAGAGCGCAGAGAGAGAAAGAGAAAGAAAGAGCGCAGAGAGAGAGAGAGAGAGCGCAGAGAGAGAGAGAGAAAGAGCGCAGAGAGAGAGAAAGAAAGAGCGCAGAGAGAGAAAGAAAGAGCGCAGAGAGAGAGAGCGCAGAGAGAAAGAAAGAGCGCAGAGAGAGAGAAAGAGCGCAGAGAGAGAGAAAGAGCGCAGAGAGAGAGAAAGAAAGTGCGCAGAGAGAAAGAAAGAGCGCAGAGAGAAAGAGCGCAGAGAGAGAAAGAGAAAGAAAGAGCGCAGAGAGAGAGAGAAAGAGTGCAGAGAGAGAGAGAGAAAGAGCGCAGAGAGAGAGAGAGAAAGAGCGCAGAGAAAGAGAGAAAGAGCGCAGAGAGAGAGAGCGCAGACAGAGAGAGAGCGCAGAGTGAGAGAGCGCAGAGAGAAAGAGAGAGAGAGCGCAGAGAGAGAGAAAGAAAGAGCGCAGAGAGAAAGAAAGAGCGTAGAGAATAAAAGAGCGCAGAGAGAGAGAGAGGAAGAAAGAGCGCAGACAGAGAAAGAAAGAGCGTAGACAGAGAAAGAAAGAGCGCAGAGAGAGAGAGAGCGCAGAGAGAGAAAGAGCGCAGAGAGAGAGAAAGAGCGCAGAGAGAGAAAGAGCGCAGAGAGAGAAAGAGCGCAGAGAGAGAAAGAGCGCAGAGAGAGAAAGAGCGCAGAGAGAGAGAAAGAGCGCAGAGAAAGAGAAAGAGCGCAGAGAGAGAGAAAGAGCGCAGAGAGAGAGAAAGAGCGCAGAGAGAGAAAGAAAGAGCGCAGAGAGAGAAAGAAAGAGCGCAGAGAGAGAAAGAATGAGCGCAGAGAGAGAGAAAGAAAGAGCGCAAAGAGAGAAAAAAAGAGTGCAAAGAGAGAAAAAAAGAGCGCAGAGAGAAAGAAAGAGTGCAGCGAGAAAGAAAGAGTGCAGAGAGAAAGAAAGAGCACAGAGAGAGAGATCGCAGAGAGAGAAAGAGAAAGAAAGAGCACAGTAAGAGAGAGAGAAAGAGCACAGAGAGAGAGAAAGAAAGAGCGCAGAGAGAGAAAGAGAGAGCGCAGAGAGAAAGAAAGAGCGCAGAGAGAAAGAGCGCAGAGAGAGAGAAAGAAAGTGCGCAGAGAGAAAGAAAGAGTGCAGAGAGAAAGAGCGCAGAAAGAGAAAGAGAAAGAAAGAGCGCAGAGAGAGAAAAAGCGCAGAGAGCGAGAGCGCAGAGAGAGAAAGAGCGCAGAGAGAGAAAGAGCGCAGAGAGAGAGAAAGAGCGCAGAGAGAGAGAAAGAGCGCAGAGAGAGAGAAAGAGTGCAGAGAGAGAAAGAAAGAGCGCAGAGAGAGAAAGAAAGAGCGCAGAGAGAGAGAAAGAAAGAGCGCAGAGAGAGAGCGCAGAGAGAGAGAGAGCGCAGAGAGAGAGAGAGAGCGCAGAGAGAGAGAGAGAGCGCAGAGAGAGAAATAAAGAGCACAGAGAGAGAAAGAAAGAGCGCAGAGAAAGAAAGAGCGCAGAGAGAGAGAAAGAAAGAGCGCAGAGAGAGAAAGAAAGAGCGCAAAGAGAGAAAAAAATAGCGCAAAGAGAGAAAAAAAGAGCGCAGAGAGAAAGAAAGAGCACAGAGAGAGAGAGCGCAGAGAGAGAAAGAGAAAGAAAGAGCGCAGAGAGAGAAAGAGAAAGAAAGAGCGCAGAGAGAGAGAGAGCGCAGAGAGAGAGAGAGAAAGAGCGCAGAGAGAGAGAAAGAAAGAGCGCAGAGAGAGAAAGAAAGAGCGCAGAGAGAGAGAGCGCAGAGAGAAAGAAAGAGCGCAGAGAGAGAGAAAGAGCGCAGAGAGAGAGAAAGAAAGTGCGCAGAGAGAAAGAAAGAGCGCAGAGAGAAAGAGCGCAGAGAGAGAAAGAGAAAGAAAGAGCGCAGAGAGAGAGAGAAAGAGCGCAGAGAGAGAGAGAGAAAGAGCGCAGAGAAAGAGAAAGAAAGAGCGCAGAGAGAGAGCGCAGAGAGAGAGAAAGAAAGAGTGCAGAGAGAAAAAAAGAGCGCAGAAAGAAAGAGCGCAGAGAGAGAGAAAGAAAGAGCGCAGAGAGAGAAAGAGCGCAGAGAGAGAAAGAGCGCAGAGAGAGAAAGAGCGCAGAGAGAGAAAGAGCGCAGAGAGAGAAAGAAAGAGCGCAGAGAGAGAAAGAAAGAGCGCAGAGAGAGAGAAAGAAAGAGCGCAGAGAGAGAGCGCAGAGAGAGAGAGCGCAGAGAGAGAAATAAAGAGCGCAGAGAGAGAAAGAAAGAGCGCAGAGAGAGAAAGAAAGAGCGCAAAAAGAGAAAAAAAGAGTGCAAAGAGAGAAAAAAAGAGCGCAGAGAGAAAGAAAGAGCGCAGAGAGAAAGAAAGAGCGCAGAGAGAAAGAAAGAGAGCAGAGAGAAAGAGCGCAGAGAGAGAAAGAGAAAGAAAGAGCGCAGAGAGAGAAAGAGAAAGAAAGAGCGCAGAGAGAGAAAGAGAAAGAAAGAGCGCAGAGAGAGAGAAAGAGCGCAGAGAGAGAGAAAGAAAGAGCGCAGAGAGAGAGAAAGAAAGTGCGCAGAGAGAAAGAAAGAGCGCAGAGAGAGAAAGAGAAAGAAAGAGCGCATAGAGAGAAAGAGAAAGAAAGAGCGCAGAGAGAGAGAAAGAAAGAGCACAGAGAGAGAAAGAAAGAGCGCAGAGAGAGAGAGCGCAGAGAGAAAGAAAGAGCGCAGAGAGAGAGAAAGAGCGCAGAGAGAGAGAAAGAAAGTGCGCAGAGAGAAAGAAAGAGCGCAGAGAGAGAGCGCAGAGAGAGAAAGAGAAAGAAAGAGCGCAGAGAGAGAGAGAAAGAGCGCAGAGAGAGAGAGAGAAAGAGCGCAGAGAGAGAGAAAGAGAAAGAAAGAGCACAGAGAGAGAGAAAGAGCGCAGAGAGAGAGAAAGAGCGCAGAGAGAGAGAAAGAAAGAGCGCAGAGAGAGAGAAAGTAAGAGTGCAGAGAGAAAGAAAAAGCGCAGAGAGAAAGAAAGAAAGAGCGCAGAGAGAGAGAGAGAAAGAAAAAGCGCAGAGAAAGAAAGAGCGCAGAGAGAGGAAGAAAGAGCGCAGAGAGAGAGAGAAAGAAAGAGCGCAGAGAGAGAGAAAGAGCGCAGAGAGAGAGAAAGAAAGAGCGCAGAGAGAGAGAGAGCGCAGAGAGAGAGCGCAGAGAGAGAGAGAGCGCAGAGAGAGAGAGCGCAGAGAGAGAGAGAGCGCAGAGAGAGAGCGCAGAGAGAGAGAGCGCAGAGAGAGAGAGAGCGCAGAGAGAGAGAGCGCAGAGAGAGAGAGAGCGCAGAGAGAAAGAAAGAGCGCAGAGAGAAAGAAAGAGAGCAGAGAGAGAGAAAGAGAGCAGAGAGAAAGAAAGTGCGCAGAGAGAAAGAAAGAGCGCAGAGAGAAAGAAAGAGCGCAGAGAGAGAGAAAGAAAGAGCGCAGAGAGAGAGAAAGAAAGAGCGCAGAGAGAGAAAGAAAGAGCGCAGAGAGAGAGAGAAAGAGCGCAGCGAGAGAGAGAGAGAGCACAGAGAGAGAGAAAGAAAGAGCGCAGAGAGAGAGAGAAAGAAAGAGCGCAGAGAGAGAAAGAAAGAGTGCAAAGAGGGAGAAAGAGCGTAGAGAGAGAGAAATAGCGCAGAGAGAGAGAAATAGCGCAGAGAGAGAGAAAGAGCGCAGAGAGAGAAAGAGCGCAGAGAGAGAATGAGCGCAGAGAGAAAGAAAGAGCGCAGAGAGAGAGAGAGCGCAGAGAGAGAGAAAAAAAGAGCGCAGAGAGAGAGAAAAAAAGAGCGCAGAGAGAGAGAAAAAAAGAGCGCAGAGAGAGAGAAAGAAAAAGCACAGAGAGAGAGAGAAAGAGTGCAGAGAGAAAGAAAGAGCGCAGAGAGAGAGAAAGAGCGCAGAGAGAGAGAGAGAGCACAGAGAGAGAGAAAGAGCACAGAGAGAGAGAAAGAGCACAGAGAGAAAGAAAGAGCGCAGAGAGAGAGAAAGAAAGAGCGCAGAGAGAGAAATAAAGAGCGCAGAGAGAGAAATATAGAGCGCAGAGAGAGAAATATAGAGCGCAGAGAGAGAAATAAAAAGCGCAGAGAGAGAAATAAAGAGCGCAGAGAGAGAAATAAAGAGCGCAGAGAGAGAAATAAAAAGCGCAGAGAGAGAAATAAAGAGCGCAGAGAAAGAAAGAGCGCAGAGAGAGAGAAAGAAAGAGCGCAGAGAGAGAGAAAAAGAGCGCAAAGAGAGAAAAAAAGAGCGCAGAGAGAAAGAAAGAAAGAGCGCAGAGAGAAAGAAAGAGCGCAGAGAGAGAGAGCGCAGAGAGAGATAGAGAAAGAAAAAGAAAGAGCGCAGAGAGAGAGAGAGAGAGAAAGAGCGCCGAGAGAGAGAGAGAAAGAGCGCAGAGAGAGAGAAAGAGAAAGAAAGAGCGCAGAGAGAGAAAGTGCGCAGAGAGAGAAAGAGCGCAGAGAGAAAGAAAGAGCGCAGAGAGAGAGAAAGAGAGCAGAGAGAAAGAGCGCAGAGAGAGAAAGAGAAAGAAAGAGCGCAGAGAGAGAAAGAGAAAGAAAGAGCGCAGAGAGAGAAAGAGAAAGAAAGAGCGCAGAGAGAGAGAAAGAGCGCAGAGAGAGAGAAAGAAAGAGCGCAGAGAGAGAGAAAGAAAGTGCGCAGAGAGAAAGAAAGAGCGCAGAGAGAGAAAGAGAAAGAAAGAGCGCATAGAGAGAAAGAGAAAGAAAGAGCGCAGAGAGAGAGAGAGAGAGAGAGAGAAAGAGCGCAGAGAGAGAGAAAGAAAGAGCACAGAGAGAGAAAGAAAGAGCGCAGAGAGAGAGAGCGCAGAGAGAAAGAAAGAGCGCAGAGAGAGAGAAAGAGCGCAGAGAGAGAGAAAGAAAGTGCGCAGAGAGAAAGAAAGAGCGCAGAGAGAGAGCGCAGAGAGAGAAAGAGAAAGAAAGAGCGCAGAGAGAGAGAGAAAGAGCGCAGAGAGAGAAAGAGCGCAGAGAGAGAGAAAGAGAAAGAAAGAGCGCAGAGAGAGAGAAAGAGCGCAGAGAGAGAGAAAGAGCGCAGAGAGAGAGAAAGAGCGCAGAGAGAGAGAAAGTAAGAGTGCAGAGAGAAAGAAAGAGCGCAGAGAGAAAGAAAGAAAGAGCGCAGAGAGAGAGAGAGAAAGAAAAAGCGCAGAGAAAGAAAGAGCGCAGAGAGAGGAAGAAAGAGCGCAGAGAGAGAGAGAAAGAAAGAGCGCAGAGAGAGAGAAAGAGCGCAGAGAGAGAGAAAGAAAGAGCGCAGAGAGAGAGAGAGCGCAGAGAGAGAGCGCAGAGAGAGAGAGAGCGCAGAGAGAGAGAGCGCAGAGAGAGAGAGCGCAGAGAGAGAGAGCGCAGAGAGAGAGAGAGTGCAGAGAGAGAGAGAGCGCAGAGAGAGAGAGAGCGCAGAGAGAGAGAGAGCGCAGAGAGAAAGAAAGAGCGCAGAGAGAAAGAAAGAGAGCAGAGAGAGAGAAAGAGAGCAGAGAGAAAGAAAGTGCGCAGAGAGAAAGAAAGAGCGCAGAGAGAAAGAAAGAGCGCAGAGAGAGAGAAAGAAAGAGCGCAGAGAGAGAGAAAGAAAGAGCGCAGAGAGAGAAAGAAAGAGCGCAGAGAGAGAGAGAGAGAGCGCAGCGAGAGAGAGAGAGCACAGAGAGAGAGAAAGAAAGAGCGCAGAGAGAGAGAGAAAGAAAGAGCGCAGAGAGAGAAAGAAAGAGTGCAAAGAGGGAGAAAGAGCGCAGAGAGAGAGAAAGAGCGCAGAGAGAGAAAGAGCGCAGAGAGAGAAAGAGCGCAGAGAGAAAGAAAGAGCGCAGAGAGAGAGAGAGCGCAGAGAGAGAGAAAAAAAGAGCGCAGAGAGAGAGAAAAAAAGAGCGCAGAGAGAGAGAAAAAAAGAGCGCAGAGAGAGAGAAAGAAAAAGCGCAGAGAGAGAGAGAAAGAGCGCAGAGAGTGAGAAAGAAAGAGTGCAGAGAGAAAGAAAGAGCGCAGAGAGAGAGAGAAAGAAAGAGCGCAGAGAGAGAAAGAAAGACCGCAGAGAGAGAGAGGAAGAAAGAGCGCAGAGAGAGAGAAAGAGCGCAGAGAGAGAGAAAGAGCGCAGCGAGAGAGAGAAAGAGCGCAGAGAGTGAGAAAGAAAGAGTGCAGAGAGAAAGAAAGAGCGCAGAGAGAGAGAGAAAGAAAGAGCGCAGAGAGAGAAAGAAAGACCGCAGAGAGAGAGAGGAAGAAAGAGCGCAGAGAGAGAGAAAGAGCGCAGAGAGAGAGAAAGAGCGCAGAGAGAGAGAAAGAGCGCAGAGAGGGAGAAAGAGCACAGAGAGAGAGAAAGAGCACAGAGAGAGAGAAAGAGCACGGAGAGAAAGAAAGAGCGCAGAGAGAGAGAAAGAAAGAGCGCAGAGAGAGAAATAAAGAGCGCAGAGAGAGAAATATAGAGCGCAGAGAGAGAAATAAAAAGCGCAGAGAGAGAAATAAAGAGCGCAGAGAGAGAAATAAAGAGCGCAGAGAGAGAAATAAAAAGCGCAGAGAGAGAAATAAAGAGCGCAGAGAAAGAAAGAGCGCAGAGAGAGAGAAAGAAAGAGCGCAGAGAGAGAGAAAAAGAGCGCAAAGAGAGAAAAAAAGAGCGCAGAGAGAAAGAAAGAAAGAGCGCAGAGAGAAAGAAAGAGCGCAGAGAGAGAGAGCGCAGAGAGAGATAGAGAAAGAAAAAGAAAGAGCGCAGAGAGAGAGAGAGAGAAAGAGCGCCGAGAGAGAGAGAGAAAGAGCGCAGAGAGAGAGAGAAAGAGAAAGAAAGAGCGCAGAGAGAGAAAGTGCGCAGAGAGAGAAAGAGCGCAGAGAGAAAGAAAGAGCGCAGAGAGAGAGAGAGAGAAAGAGCGCAGAGAGAGAAAGAAAGAGCGCAAAGAGAGAAAAAAAGAGCGCAGAAAGAAAGAAAGAGCGCAGAGAGAGAGAGAGAGCGCAGAGAGAGAAAGAGAAAGAAAGAGCGCAGAGAGAGAAAGAGCGCAGAGAGAGAAAGAGCGCAGAGAGAGAAGGAGCGCAGAGAGAGAAAGAGCGCAGAGAGAGAAAGAGCGCAGAGAGAAAGATAGAGCGCAGAGAGAAAGAAAGAGCGCAGAGAGAAAGAAAGAGCGCAGAGAGAAAGAAAGAGCGCAGAGAGAAAGAAAGAGCGCAGAGAGAGAGAAAGAGCGCAGAGAGAGAGAAAGAGCGCAGAGAGAGAGAAAAAAAGAGTGCAGAGAGAGAAAGAAAAAGCGCAGAGAGACAAAGAGCGCAGAGAGAGAGAAATAAAGAGCGCAGAGAGAGAAAGAAAGAGCGCAGAGAGAGAAAGAAAGAGCACAGAGAGTGAGAGAGAAAGAGCGCAAAGAGAAAGAAAGAGCGCAGAGAGAGAGAGAAAGAAAGAGCGCAGAGAGAGAGAGAAAGAAAGAGCGCAGAGAGAGAAAGAAAGAGTGCAAAGAGGGAGAAAGAGCGCAGAGAGAGAGAAATAGCGCAGAGAGAGAGAAATAGCGCAGAGAGAGAGAAAGAGCGCAGAGAGAGAAAGAGCGCAGAGAGAGAAAGAGCGCAGAGAGAAAGAAAGAGCGCAGAGAGAGAGAGAGCGCAGAGAGAGAGAAAAAAAGAGCGCAGAGAGAGAGAAAAAAAGAGCGCAGAGAGAGAGAAAAAAAGAGCGCAGAGAGAGAGAAAGAAAAAGCGCAGAGAGAGAGAGAAAGAGCGCAGAGAGTGAGAAAGAAAGAGTGCAGAGAGAAAGAAAGAGCGCAGAGAGAGAGAGAAAGAAAGAGCGCAGAGAGAGAAAGAAAGACCGCAGAGAGAGAGAGGAAGAAAGAGCGCAGAGAGAGAGAAAGAGCGCAGAGAGAGAGAAAGAGCGCAGAGAGAGAGAAAGAGCGCAGAGAGAGAGAAAGAGCACAGAGAGAGAGAAAGAGCACAGAGAGAGAGAAAGAGCACAGAGAGAAAGAAAGAGCGCAGAGAGAGAGAAAGAAAGAGCGCAGAGAGAGAAATAAAGAGCGCAGAGAGAGAAATATAGAGCGCAGAGAGAGAAATAAAAAGCGCAGAGAGAGAAATAAAGAGCGCAGAGAGAGAAATAAAGAGCGCAGAGAGAGAAATAAAAAGCGCAGAGAGAGAAATAAAGAGCGCAGAGAAAGAAAGAGCGCAGAGAGAGAGAAAGAAAGAGCGCAGAGAGAGAGAAAAAGAGCGCAAAGAGAGAAAAAAAGAGCGCAGAGAGAAAGAAAGAAAGAGCGCAGAGAGAAAGAAAGAGCGCAGAGAGAGAGAGCGCAGAGAGAGATAGAGAAAGAAAAAGAAAGAGCGCAGAGAGAGAGAGAGAGAGAAAGAGCGCCGAGAGAGAGAGAGAAAGAGCGCAGAGAGAGAGAGAAAGAGAAAGAAAGAGCGCAGAGAGAGAAAGAGTGCAGAGAGAGAAAGAGCGCAGAGAGAGAAAGAGCGCAGAGAGAAAGAAAGAGCGCAGAGAGAAAGAAAGAGCGCCGAGAGAAAGAAAGAGCGCAGAGAGAGAAGAACGCAGAGAGAAAGAAAGAGCGCAGAGAGAGAGAGAGCGCAGAGAGAGAGAAAAAAAGAGCGCAGAGAGAGAGAAAAAAAGAGCGCAGAGAGAGAGAAAAAAAGAGCGCAGAGAGAGAGAAAGAAAAAGCGCAGAGAGAGAGAGAAAGAGCGCAGAGAGTGAGAAAGAAAGAGTGCAGAGAGAAAGAAAGAGCGCAGAGAGAGAGAGAAAGAAAGAGCGCAGAGAGAGAAAGAAAGACCGCAGAGAGAGAGAGGAAGAAAGAGCGCAGAGAGAGAGAAAGAGCGCAGAGAGAGAGAAAGAGCGCAGAGAGAGAGAAAGAGCACAGAGAGAGAGAAAGAGCACAGAGAGAAAGAAAGAGCGCAGAGAGAGAGAAAGAAAGAGCGCAGAGAGAGAAATAAAGAGCGCAGAGAGAGAAATATAGAGCGCAGAGAGAGAAATAAAAAGCGCAGAGAGAGAAATAAAGAGCGCAGAGAGAGAAATAAAGAGCGCAGAGAGAGAAATAAAAAGCGCAGAGAGAGAAATAAAGAGCGCAGAGAAAGAAAGAGCGCAGAGAGAGAGAAAGAAAGAGCGCAGAGAGAGAGAAAAAGAGCGCAAAGAGAGAAAAAAAGAGCGCAGAGAGAAAGAAAGAAAGAGCGCAGAGAGAAAGAAAGAGCGCAGAGAGAGAGAGCGCAGAGAGAGATAGAGAAAGAAAAAGAAAGAGCGCAGAGAGAGAGAGAGAGAGAAAGAGCGCCGAGAGAGAGAGAGAAAGATCGCAGAGAGAGAGAGAAAGAGAAAGAAAGAGCGCAGAGAGAGAAAGTGCGCAGAGAGAGAAAGAGCGCAGAGAGAAAGAAAGAGCGCAGAGAGAGAGAGAGAGAGAAAGAGCGCAGAGAGAGAAAGAAAGAGCGCAAAGAGAGAAAAAAAGAGCGCAGAAAGAAAGAAAGAGCGCAGAGAGAAAGAAAGAAAGAGCGCCGAGAGAGAGAAAGAGCGCAGAGAGAGAAAGAGAAAGAAAGAGCGCAGAGAGAGAGAGAGAGAGTGCAGAGAGAGAGAGAAAGAGCGCAGAGAGAGAGAGAGAGCGCAGAGAGAGAAAGAGAAAGAAAGAGCGCAGAGAGAGAAAGAGTGCAGAGAGAGAAAGAGCGCAGAGAGAGAAAGAGCGCAGAGAGAAAGAAAGAGCGCAGAGAGAAAGAAAGAGCGCCGAGAGAAAGAAAGAGCGCAGAGAGAGAAGAGCGCAGAGAGAAAGAAAGAGCGCAGAGAGAGAGAGAGCGCAGAGAGAGAGAAAAAAAGAGCGCAGAGAGAGAGAAAAAAAGAGCGCAGAGAGAGAGAAAAAAAGAGCGCAGAGAGAGAGAAAGAAAAAGCGCAGAGAGAGAGAGAAAGAGCGCAGAGAGTGAGAAAGAAAGAGTGCAGAGAGAAAGAAAGAGCGCAGAGAGAGAGAGAAAGAAAGAGCGCAGAGAGAGAAAGAAAGACCGCAGAGAGAGAGAGGAAGAAAGAGCGCAGAGAGAGAGAAAGAGCGCAGAGAGAGAGAAAGAGCGCAGAGAGAGAGAAAGAGCACAGAGAGAGAGAAAGAGCACAGAGAGAAAGAAAGAGCGCAGAGAGAGAGAAAGAAAGAGCGCAGAGAGAGAAATAAAGAGCGCAGAGAGAGAAATATAGAGCGCAGAGAGAGAAATAAAAAGCGCAGAGAGAGAAATAAAGAGCGCAGAGAGAGAAATAAAGAGCGCAGAGAGAGAAATAAAAAGCGCAGAGAGAGAAATAAAGAGCGCAGAGAAAGAAAGAGCGCAGAGAGAGAGAAAGAAAGAGCGCAGAGAGAGAGAAAAAGAGCGCAAAGAGAGAAAAAAAGAGCGCAGAGAGAAAGAAAGAAAGAGCGCAGAGAGAAAGAAAGAGCGCAGAGAGAGAGAGCGCAGAGAGAGATAGAGAAAGAAAAAGAAAGAGCGCAGAGAGAGAGAGAGAGAGAAAGAGCGCCGAGAGAGAGAGAGAAAGAGCGCAGAGAGTGAGAAAGAAAGAGTGCAGAGAGAAAGAAAGAGCGCAGAGAGAGAGAGAAAGAAAGAGCGCAGAGAGAGAAAGAAAGACCGCAGAGAGAGAGAGGAAGAAAGAGCGCAGAGAGAGAGAAAGAGCGCAGAGAGAGAGAAAGAGCGCAGAGAGAAAGAAAGAGCGCAGAGAGAGAGAAAGAGCGCAGAGAGAGAGAAAGAGCGCAGAGAGAGAGAAAAAAAGAGTGCAGAGAGAGAAAGAAAAAGCGCAGAGAGACAAAGAGCGCAGAGAGAGAGAAATAAAGAGCGCAGAGAGAGAAAGAAAGAGCGCAGAGAGAGAAAGAAAGAGCGCAGAGAGTGAGAGAGAAAGAGCGCAAAGAGAAAGAAAGAGCGCAGAGAGAGAGAGAAAGAAAGAGCGCAGAGAGAGAGAGAAAGAAAGAGCGCAGAGAGAGAAAGAAAGAGTGCAAAGAGGGAGAAAGAGCGCAGAGAGAGAGAAATAGCGCAGAGAGAGAGAAATAGCGCAGAGAGAGAGAAAGAGCGCAGAGAGAGAAAGAGCGCAGAGAGAGAAAGAGCGCAGAGAGAAAGAAAGAGCGCAGAGAGAGAGAGAGCGCAGAGAGAGAGAAAAAAAGAGCGCAGAGAGAGAGAAAAAAAGAGCGCAGAGAGAGAGAAAAAAAGAGCGCAGAGAGAGAGAAAGAAAAAGCGCAGAGAGAGAGAGAAAGAGCGCAGAGAGTGAGAAAGAAAGAGTGCAGAGAGAAAGAAAGAGCGCAGAGAGAGAGAGAAAGAAAGAGCGCAGAGAGAGAAAGAAAGACCGCAGAGAGAGAGAGGAAGAAAGAGCGCAGAGAGAGAGAAAGAGCGCAGAGAGAGAGAAAGAGCGCAGAGAGAGAGAAAGAGCGCAGAGAGAGAGAAAGAGCACAGAGAGAGAGAAAGAGCACAGAGAGAGAGAAAGAGCACAGAGAGAAAGAAAGAGCGCAGAGAGAGAGAAAGAAAGAGCGCAGAGAGAGAAATAAAGAGCGCAGAGAGAGAAATATAGAGCGCAGAGAGAGAAATAAAAAGCGCAGAGAGAGAAATAAAGAGCGCAGAGAGAGAAATAAAGAGCGCAGAGAGAGAAATAAAAAGCGCAGAGAGAAATAAAGAGCGCAGAGAAAGAAAGAGCGCAGAGAGAGAGAAAGAAAGAGCGCAGAGAGAGAGAAAAAGAGCGCAAAGAGAGAAAAAAAGAGCGCAGAGAGAAAGAAAGAAAGAGCGCAGAGAGAAAGAAAGAGCGCAGAGAGAGAGAGCGCAGAGAGAGATAGAGAAAGAAAAAGAAAGAGCGCAGAGAGAGAGAGAGAGAGAAAGAGTGCCGAGAGAGAGAGAGAAAGAGCGCAGAGAGAGAGAGAAAGAGAAAGAAAGAGCGCAGAGAGAGAAAGAGCGCAGAGAGAGAATGAGCGCAGAGAGAAAGAAAGAGCGCAGAGAGAGAGAGAGCGCAGAGAGAGAGAAAAAAAGAGCGCAGAGAGAGAGAAAAAAAGAGCGCAGAGAGAGAGAAAAAAAGAGCGCAGAGAGAGAGAAAGAAAAAGCACAGAGAGAGAGAGAAAGAGTGCAGAGAGAAAGAAAGAGCGCAGAGAGAGAGAAAGAGCGCAGAGAGAGAGAGAGAGCACAGAGAGAGAGAAAGAGCACAGAGAGAGAGAAAGAGCACAGAGAGAAAGAAAGAGCGCAGAGAGAGAGAAAGAAAGAGCGCAGAGAGAGAAATAAAGAGCGCAGAGAGAGAAATATAGAGCGCAGAGAGAGAAATATAGAGCGCAGAGAGAGAAATAAAAAGCGCAGAGAGAGAAATAAAGAGCGCAGAGAGAGAAATAAAGAGCGCAGAGAGAGAAATAAAAAGCGCAGAGAGAGAAATAAAGAGCGCAGAGAAAGAAAGAGCGCAGAGAGAGAGAAAGAAAGAGCGCAGAGAGAGAGAAAAAGAGCGCAAAGAGAGAAAAAAAGAGCGCAGAGAGAAAGAAAGAAAGAGCGCAGAGAGAAAGAAAGAGCGCAGAGAGAGAGAGCGCAGAGAGAGATAGAGAAAGAAAAAGAAAGAGCGCAGAGAGAGAGAGAGAGAGAAAGAGCGCCGAGAGAGAGAGAGAAAGAGCGCAGAGAGAGAGAAAGAGAAAGAAAGAGCGCAGAGAGAGAAAGTGCGCAGAGAGAGAAAGAGCGCAGAGAGAAAGAAAGAGCGCAGAGAGAGAGAAAGAGAGCAGAGAGAAAGAGCGCAGAGAGAGAAAGAGAAAGAAAGAGCGCAGAGAGAGAAAGAGAAAGAAAGAGCGCAGAGAGAGAAAGAGAAAGAAAGAGCGCAGAGAGAGAGAAAGAGCGCAGAGAGAGAGAAAGAAAGAGCGCAGAGAGAGAGAAAGAAAGTGCGCAGAGAGAAAGAAAGAGCGCAGAGAGAGAAAGAGAAAGAAAGAGCGCATAGAGAGAAAGAGAAAGAAAGAGCGCAGAGAGAGAGAGAGAGAGAGAGAGAAAGAGCGCAGAGAGAGAGAAAGAAAGAGCACAGAGAGAGAAAGAAAGAGCGCAGAGAGAGAGAGCGCAGAGAGAAAGAAAGAGCGCAGAGAGAGAGAAAGAGCGCAGAGAGAGAGAAAGAAAGTGCGCAGAGAGAAAGAAAGAGCGCAGAGAGAGAGCGCAGAGAGAGAAAGAGAAAGAAAGAGCGCAGAGAGAGAGAGAAAGAGCGCAGAGAGAGAAAGAGCGCAGAGAGAGAGAAAGAGAAAGAAAGAGCGCAGAGAGAGAGAAAGAGCGCAGAGAGAGAGAAAGAGCGCAGAGAGAGAGAAAGAGCGCAGAGAGAGAGAAAGTAAGAGTGCAGAGAGAAAGAAAGAGCGCAGAGAGAAAGAAAGAAAGAGCGCAGAGAGAGAGAGAGAAAGAAAAAGCGCAGAGAAAGAAAGAGCGCAGAGAGAGGAAGAAAGAGCGCAGAGAGAGAGAGAAAGAAAGAGCGCAGAGAGAGAGAAAGAGCGCAGAGAGAGAGAAAGAAAGAGCGCAGAGAGAGAGAGAGCGCAGAGAGAGAGCGCAGAGAGAGAGAGAGCGCAGAGAGAGAGAGCGCAGAGAGAGAGAGCGCAGAGAGAGAGAGCGCAGAGAGAGAGAGAGTGCAGAGAGAGAGAGAGCGCAGAGAGAGAGAGAGCGCAGAGAGAGAGAGAGCGCAGAGAGAAAGAAAGAGCGCAGAGAGAAAGAAAGAGAGCAGAGAGAGAGAAAGAGAGCAGAGAGAAAGAAAGTGCGCAGAGAGAAAGAAAGAGCGCAGAGAGAAAGAAAGAGCGCAGAGAGAGAGAAAGAAAGAGCGCAGAGAGAGAGAAAGAAAGAGCGCAGAGAGAGAAAGAAAGAGCGCAGAGAGAGAGAGAGAGAGCGCAGCGAGAGAGAGAGAGCACAGAGAGAGAGAAAGAAAGAGCGCAGAGAGAGAGAGAAAGAAAGAGCGCAGAGAGAGAAAGAAAGAGTGCAAAGAGGGAGAAAGAGCGCAGAGAGAGAGAAAGAGCGCAGAGAGAGAAAGAGCGCAGAGAGAGAAAGAGCGCAGAGAGAAAGAAAGAGCGCAGAGAGAGAGAGAGCGCAGAGAGAGAGAAAAAAAGAGCGCAGAGAGAGAGAAAAAAAGAGCGCAGAGAGAGAGAAAAAAAGAGCGCAGAGAGAGAGAAAGAAAAAGCGCAGAGAGAGAGAGAAAGAGCGCAGAGAGTGAGAAAGAAAGAGTGCAGAGAGAAAGAAAGAGCGCAGAGAGAGAGAGAAAGAAAGAGCGCAGAGAGAGAAAGAAAGACCGCAGAGAGAGAGAGGAAGAAAGAGCGCAGAGAGAGAGAAAGAGCGCAGAGAGAGAGAAAGAGCGCAGCGAGAGAGAGAAAGAGCGCAGAGAGTGAGAAAGAAAGAGTGCAGAGAGAAAGAAAGAGCGCAGAGAGAGAGAGAAAGAAAGAGCGCAGAGAGAGAAAGAAAGACCGCAGAGAGAGAGAGGAAGAAAGAGCGCAGAGAGAGAGAAAGAGCGCAGAGAGAGAGAAAGAGCGCAGAGAGAGAGAAAGAGCGCAGAGAGGGAGAAAGAGCACAGAGAGAGAGAAAGAGCACAGAGAGAGAGAAAGAGCACGGAGAGAAAGAAAGAGCGCAGAGAGAGAGAAAGAAAGAGCGCAGAGAGAGAAATAAAGAGCGCAGAGAGAGAAATATAGAGCGCAGAGAGAGAAATAAAAAGCGCAGAGAGAGAAATAAAGAGCGCAGAGAGAGAAATAAAGAGCGCAGAGAGAGAAATAAAAAGCGCAGAGAGAGAAATAAAGAGCGCAGAGAAAGAAAGAGCGCAGAGAGAGAGAAAGAAAGAGCGCAGAGAGAGAGAAAAAGAGCGCAAAGAGAGAAAAAAAGAGCGCAGAGAGAAAGAAAGAAAGAGCGCAGAGAGAAAGAAAGAGCGCAGAGAGAGAGAGCGCAGAGAGAGATAGAGAAAGAAAAAGAAAGAGCGCAGAGAGAGAGAGAGAGAAAGAGCGCCGAGAGAGAGAGAGAAAGAGCGCAGAGAGAGAGAGAAAGAGAAAGAAAGAGCGCAGAGAGAGAAAGTGCGCAGAGAGAGAAAGAGCGCAGAGAGAAAGAAAGAGCGCAGAGAGAGAGAGAGAGAGAAAGAGCGCAGAGAGAGAAAGAAAGAGCGCAAAGAGAGAAAAAAAGAGCGCAGAAAGAAAGAAAGAGCGCAGAGAGAGAGAGAGAGCGCAGAGAGAGAAAGAGAAAGAAAGAGCGCAGAGAGAGAAAGAGCGCAGAGAGAGAAAGAGCGCAGAGAGAGAAGGAGCGCAGAGAGAGAAAGAGCGCAGAGAGAGAAAGAGCGCAGAGAGAAAGATAGAGCGCAGAGAGAAAGAAAGAGCGCAGAGAGAAAGAAAGAGCGCAGAGAGAAAGAAAGAGCGCAGAGAGAAAGAAAGAGCGCAGAGAGAGAGAAAGAGCGCAGAGAGAGAGAAAGAGCGCAGAGAGAGAGAAAAAAAGAGTGCAGAGAGAGAAAGAAAAAGCGCAGAGAGACAAAGAGCGCAGAGAGAGAGAAATAAAGAGCGCAGAGAGAGAAAGAAAGAGCGCAGAGAGAGAAAGAAAGAGCACAGAGAGTGAGAGAGAAAGAGCGCAAAGAGAAAGAAAGAGCGCAGAGAGAGAGAGAAAGAAAGAGCGCAGAGAGAGAGAGAAAGAAAGAGCGCAGAGAGAGAAAGAAAGAGTGCAAAGAGGGAGAAAGAGCGCAGAGAGAGAGAAATAGCGCAGAGAGAGAGAAATAGCGCAGAGAGAGAGAAAGAGCGCAGAGAGAGAAAGAGCGCAGAGAGAGAAAGAGCGCAGAGAGAAAGAAAGAGCGCAGAGAGAGAGAGAGCGCAGAGAGAGAGAAAAAAAGAGCGCAGAGAGAGAGAAAAAAAGAGCGCAGAGAGAGAGAAAAAAAGAGCGCAGAGAGAGAGAAAGAAAAAGCGCAGAGAGAGAGAGAAAGAGCGCAGAGAGTGAGAAAGAAAGAGTGCAGAGAGAAAGAAAGAGCGCAGAGAGAGAGAGAAAGAAAGAGCGCAGAGAGAGAAAGAAAGACCGCAGAGAGAGAGAGGAAGAAAGAGCGCAGAGAGAGAGAAAGAGCGCAGAGAGAGAGAAAGAGCGCAGAGAGAGAGAAAGAGCGCAGAGAGAGAGAAAGAGCACAGAGAGAGAGAAAGAGCACAGAGAGAGAGAAAGAGCACAGAGAGAAAGAAAGAGCGCAGAGAGAGAGAAAGAAAGAGCGCAGAGAGAGAAATAAAGAGCGCAGAGAGAGAAATATAGAGCGCAGAGAGAGAAATAAAAAGCGCAGAGAGAGAAATAAAGAGCGCAGAGAGAGAAATAAAGAGCGCAGAGAGAGAAATAAAAAGCGCAGAGAGAGAAATAAAGAGCGCAGAGAAAGAAAGAGCGCAGAGAGAGAGAAAGAAAGAGCGCAGAGAGAGAGAAAAAGAGCGCAAAGAGAGAAAAAAAGAGCGCAGAGAGAAAGAAAGAAAGAGCGCAGAGAGAAAGAAAGAGCGCAGAGAGAGAGAGCGCAGAGAGAGATAGAGAAAGAAAAAGAAAGAGCGCAGAGAGAGAGAGAGAGAGAAAGAGCGCCGAGAGAGAGAGAGAAAGAGCGCAGAGAGAGAGAGAAAGAGAAAGAAAGAGCGCAGAGAGAGAAAGAGTGCAGAGAGAGAAAGAGCGCAGAGAGAGAAAGAGCGCAGAGAGAAAGAAAGAGCGCAGAGAGAAAGAAAGAGCGCCGAGAGAAAGAAAGAGCGCAGAGAGAGAAGAACGCAGAGAGAAAGAAAGAGCGCAGAGAGAGAGAGAGCGCAGAGAGAGAGAAAAAAAGAGCGCAGAGAGAGAGAAAAAAAGAGCGCAGAGAGAGAGAAAAAAAGAGCGCAGAGAGAGAGAAAGAAAAAGCGCAGAGAGAGAGAGAAAGAGCGCAGAGAGTGAGAAAGAAAGAGTGCAGAGAGAAAGAAAGAGCGCAGAGAGAGAGAGAAAGAAAGAGCGCAGAGAGAGAAAGAAAGACCGCAGAGAGAGAGAGGAAGAAAGAGCGCAGAGAGAGAGAAAGAGCGCAGAGAGAGAGAAAGAGCGCAGAGAGAGAGAAAGAGCACAGAGAGAGAGAAAGAGCACAGAGAGAAAGAAAGAGCGCAGAGAGAGAGAAAGAAAGAGCGCAGAGAGAGAAATAAAGAGCGCAGAGAGAGAAATATAGAGCGCAGAGAGAGAAATAAAAAGCGCAGAGAGAGAAATAAAGAGCGCAGAGAGAGAAATAAAGAGCGCAGAGAGAGAAATAAAAAGCGCAGAGAGAGAAATAAAGAGCGCAGAGAAAGAAAGAGCGCAGAGAGAGAGAAAGAAAGAGCGCAGAGAGAGAGAAAAAGAGCGCAAAGAGAGAAAAAAAGAGCGCAGAGAGAAAGAAAGAAAGAGCGCAGAGAGAAAGAAAGAGCGCAGAGAGAGAGAGCGCAGAGAGAGATAGAGAAAGAAAAAGAAAGAGCGCAGAGAGAGAGAGAGAGAGAAAGAGCGCCGAGAGAGAGAGAGAAAGATCGCAGAGAGAGAGAGAAAGAGAAAGAAAGAGCGCAGAGAGAGAAAGTGCGCAGAGAGAGAAAGAGCGCAGAGAGAAAGAAAGAGCGCAGAGAGAGAGAGAGAGAGAAAGAGCGCAGAGAGAGAAAGAAAGAGCGCAAAGAGAGAAAAAAAGAGCGCAGAAAGAAAGAAAGAGCGCAGAGAGAAAGAAAGAAAGAGCGCCGAGAGAGAGAAAGAGCGCAGAGAGAGAAAGAGAAAGAAAGAGCGCAGAGAGAGAGAGAGAGAGTGCAGAGAGAGAGAGAAAGAGCGCAGAGAGAGAGAGAGAGCGCAGAGAGAGAAAGAGAAAGAAAGAGCGCAGAGAGAGAAAGAGTGCAGAGAGAGAAAGAGCGCAGAGAGAGAAAGAGCGCAGAGAGAAAGAAAGAGCGCAGAGAGAAAGAAAGAGCGCCGAGAGAAAGAAAGAGCGCAGAGAGAGAAGAGCGCAGAGAGAAAGAAAGAGCGCAGAGAGAGAGAGAGCGCAGAGAGAGAGAAAAAAAGAGCGCAGAGAGAGAGAAAAAAAGAGCGCAGAGAGAGAGAAAAAAAGAGCGCAGAGAGAGAGAAAGAAAAAGCGCAGAGAGAGAGAGAAAGAGCGCAGAGAGTGAGAAAGAAAGAGTGCAGAGAGAAAGAAAGAGCGCAGAGAGAGAGAGAAAGAAAGAGCGCAGAGAGAGAAAGAAAGACCGCAGAGAGAGAGAGGAAGAAAGAGCGCAGAGAGAGAGAAAGAGCGCAGAGAGAGAGAAAGAGCGCAGAGAGAGAGAAAGAGCACAGAGAGAGAGAAAGAGCACAGAGAGAAAGAAAGAGCGCAGAGAGAGAGAAAGAAAGAGCGCAGAGAGAGAAATAAAGAGCGCAGAGAGAGAAATATAGAGCGCAGAGAGAGAAATAAAAAGCGCAGAGAGAGAAATAAAGAGCGCAGAGAGAGAAATAAAGAGCGCAGAGAGAGAAATAAAAAGCGCAGAGAGAGAAATAAAGAGCGCAGAGAAAGAAAGAGCGCAGAGAGAGAGAAAGAAAGAGCGCAGAGAGAGAGAAAAAGAGCGCAAAGAGAGAAAAAAAGAGCGCAGAGAGAAAGAAAGAAAGAGCGCAGAGAGAAAGAAAGAGCGCAGAGAGAGAGAGCGCAGAGAGAGATAGAGAAAGAAAAAGAAAGAGCGCAGAGAGAGAGAGAGAGAGAAAGAGCGCCGAGAGAGAGAGAGAAAGAGCGCAGAGAGTGAGAAAGAAAGAGTGCAGAGAGAAAGAAAGAGCGCAGAGAGAGAGAGAAAGAAAGAGCGCAGAGAGAGAAAGAAAGACCGCAGAGAGAGAGAGGAAGAAAGAGCGCAGAGAGAGAGAAAGAGCGCAGAGAGAGAGAAAGAGCGCAGAGAGAAAGAAAGAGCGCAGAGAGAGAGAAAGAGCGCAGAGAGAGAGAAAGAGCGCAGAGAGAGAGAAAAAAAGAGTGCAGAGAGAGAAAGAAAAAGCGCAGAGAGACAAAGAGCGCAGAGAGAGAGAAATAAAGAGCGCAGAGAGAGAAAGAAAGAGCGCAGAGAGAGAAAGAAAGAGCGCAGAGAGTGAGAGAGAAAGAGCGCAAAGAGAAAGAAAGAGCGCAGAGAGAGAGAGAAAGAAAGAGCGCAGAGAGAGAGAGAAAGAAAGAGCGCAGAGAGAGAAAGAAAGAGTGCAAAGAGGGAGAAAGAGCGCAGAGAGAGAGAAATAGCGCAGAGAGAGAGAAATAGCGCAGAGAGAGAGAAAGAGCGCAGAGAGAGAAAGAGCGCAGAGAGAGAAAGAGCGCAGAGAGAAAGAAAGAGCGCAGAGAGAGAGAGAGCGCAGAGAGAGAGAAAAAAAGAGCGCAGAGAGAGAGAAAAAAAGAGCGCAGAGAGAGAGAAAAAAAGAGCGCAGAGAGAGAGAAAGAAAAAGCGCAGAGAGAGAGAGAAAGAGCGCAGAGAGTGAGAAAGAAAGAGTGCAGAGAGAAAGAAAGAGCGCAGAGAGAGAGAGAAAGAAAGAGCGCAGAGAGAGAAAGAAAGACCGCAGAGAGAGAGAGGAAGAAAGAGCGCAGAGAGAGAGAAAGAGCGCAGAGAGAGAGAAAGAGCGCAGAGAGAGAGAAAGAGCGCAGAGAGAGAGAAAGAGCACAGAGAGAGAGAAAGAGCACAGAGAGAGAGAAAGAGCACAGAGAGAAAGAAAGAGCGCAGAGAGAGAGAAAGAAAGAGCGCAGAGAGAGAAATAAAGAGCGCAGAGAGAGAAATATAGAGCGCAGAGAGAGAAATAAAAAGCGCAGAGAGAGAAATAAAGAGCGCAGAGAGAGAAATAAAGAGCGCAGAGAGAGAAATAAAAAGCGCAGAGAGAAATAAAGAGCGCAGAGAAAGAAAGAGCGCAGAGAGAGAGAAAGAAAGAGCGCAGAGAGAGAGAAAAAGAGCGCAAAGAGAGAAAAAAAGAGCGCAGAGAGAAAGAAAGAAAGAGCGCAGAGAGAAAGAAAGAGCGCAGAGAGAGAGAGCGCAGAGAGAGATAGAGAAAGAAAAAGAAAGAGCGCAGAGAGAGAGAGAGAGAGAAAGAGTGCCGAGAGAGAGAGAGAAAGAGCGCAGAGAGAGAGAGAAAGAGAAAGAAAGAGCGCAGAGAGAGAAAGTGCGCAGAGAGAGAAAGAGCGCAGAGAGAAAGAAAGAGCGCAGAGAGAGAGAGAGAGAGAAAGAGCGCAGAGAGAGAAAGAAAGAGCGCAAAGAGAGAAAAAAAGAGCGCAGAAAGAAAGAAAGAGCGCAGAGAGAAAGAAAGAAAGAGCGCCGAGAGAGAGAAAGAGCGCAGAGAGAGAAAGAGAAAGAAAGAGCGCAGAGAGAGAGAGAGAGAGTGCAGAGAGAGAGAGAAAGAGCGCAGAGAGAGAGAGAGAGCGCAGAGAGAGAAAGAGAAAGAAAGAGCGCAGAGAGAGAAAGAGTGCAGAGAGAGAAAGAGCGCAGAGAGAGAAAGAGCGCAGAGAGAAAGAAAGAGCGCAGAGAGAAAGAAAGAGCGCCGAGAGAAAGAAAGAGCGCAGAGAGAGAAGAGCGCAGAGAGAAAGAAAGAGCGCAGAGAGAGAGAGCGCAGAGAGAGAGAAAAAAAGAGCGCAGAGAGAGAGAAAAAAAGAGCGCAGAGAGAGAGAAAAAAAGAGCGCAGAGAGAGAGAAAGAAAAAGCGCAGAGAGAGAGAGAAAGAGCGCAGAGAGTGAGAAAGAAAGAGTGCAGAGAGAAAGAAAGAGCGCAGAGAGAGAGAGAAAGAAAGAGCGCAGAGAGAGAAAGAAAGACCGCAGAGAGAGAGAGGAAGAAAGAGCGCAGAGAGAGAGAAAGAGCGCAGAGAGAGAGAAAGAGCGCAGAGAGAGAGAAAGAGCACAGAGAGAGAGAAAGAGCACAGAGAGAAAGAAAGAGCGCAGAGAGAGAGAAAGAAAGAGCGCAGAGAGAGAAATAAAGAGCGCAGAGAGAGAAATATAGAGCGCAGAGAGAGAAATAAAAAGCGCAGAGAGAGAAATAAAGAGCGCAGAGAGAGAAATAAAGAGCGCAGAGAGAGAAATAAAAAGCGCAGAGAGAGAAATAAAGAGCGCAGAGAAAGAAAGAGCGCAGAGAGAGAGAAAGAAAGAGCGCAGAGAGAGAGAAAAAGAGCGCAAAGAGAGAAAAAAAGAGCGCAGAGAGAAAGAAAGAAAGAGCGCAGAGAGAAAGAAAGAGCGCAGAGAGAGAGAGCGCAGAGAGAGATAGAGAAAGAAAAAGAAAGAGCGCAGAGAGAGAGAGAGAGAGAGAGAAAGAGCGCCGAGAGAGAGAGAGAAAGAGCGCAGAGAGAGAGAGAAAGAGAAAGAAAGAGCGCAGAGAGAGAAAGTGCGCAGAGAGAGAAAGAGCGCAGAGAGAAAGAAAGAGCGCAGAGAGAGAGAGAGAGAGAAAGAGCGCAGAGAGAGAAAGAAAGAGCGCAAAGAGAGAAAAAAAGAGCGCAGAAAGAAAGAAAGAGCGCAGAGAGAAAGAAAGAAAGAGCGCCGAGAGAGAGAAAGAGCGCAGAGAGAGAAAGAGAAAGAAAGAGCGCAGAGAGAGAGAAAGAGAGTGCAGAGAGAGAGAGAAAGAGCGCAGAGAGAGAGAGAGAGCGCAGAGAGAGAAAGAGAAAGAAAGAGCGCAAAGAGAGAAAGAGTGCAGAGAGAGAAAGAGCGCAGAGAGAGAAAGAGCGCAGAGAGAAAGAAAGAGCGCAGAGAGAAAGAAAGAGCGCAGAGAGAAAGAAAGAGCGCCGAGAGAAAGAAAGAGCGCAGAGAGAGAAGAGCGCAGAGAGAAAGAAAGAGCGCAGAGAGAGAGAAAGAGCGCAGAGAGAGAGAAAGAGCACAGAGAGAGAGAAAAAAAGCGTGCAGAGAGAGAAAGAAAAAGCGCAGAGAGAGACAAAGAGCGCAGAGAGAGAGAAATAAAGAGCGCAGAGAGAGAAAGAAAGAGCACAGAGAGAGAAAGAAAGAGCGCAGAGAGTGAGAGAGAAAGAGCGCAGAGAGAAAGAAAGAGCGCAGAGAGAGAGAGAAAGAAAGAGCGCAGAGAGAGAGAGAAAGAAAGAGCGCAGAGAGAGAGAAAGAAAGAGCGCAGAGAGAAAGAAAGAGCGCAGAGAGAGAGAAAGAAAGAGCGCAGAGAGAAAGAAAGAGCACATAGAGAGAGAAAGAGTGCAGAGAGAGAGAGAGAAAGAGCGCAGAGAGAGAGAGCGCAGACAGGGAGAGAGCGCAGAGAGAGAGAGCGCAGAGAGAGAGAAAGAAAGAGCGCAGAGAGAGAGAAAGAGCGTAGAGAAAAAAAGAGCGCAGAGAGAGAGAGAGGAAGAAAGAGCGCAGACAGAGAAAGAAAGAGCGCAGACAGAGAAAGAAAGAGCGCAGAGAGAGAGAAAGAACGCAGAGAGAGAGAAAGAGCGCAGAGAGAGAGAAAGAGCGCAGAGAGAGAGAAAGAGCGCAGAGAGAGAAAGAGCGCAGAGAGAGAAAGAGCGCAGAGAGAGAGAAAGAGCGCAGAGAGAGAGAAAGAGCGCAGAGAGAGAGAAAGAGCGCAGAGAGAGAGAAAGAGCGCAGAGATCGAAAGAAACAGCGCAGAGAGAGAAAGAAAGAGCGCAGAGAGAGAGCGCAGAGAGAGAGCGCAGAGAGAGAGAGAGAGCGCAGAGAAAGAAATAAAGAGCGCAGAGAGAGAAAGAAAGAGCGCAGAGAAAGAAAGAGCGCAGAGAGAGAAAGAAAGAGCGCAGAGAGAAAGAAAGAGTGCAGCGAGAAATAAAGAGCGCAGAGAGAGAGAGCGCAGAGAGAGAGAGAGCGCAGAGAGAGAAAGAGAAAGAAAGAGCGCAGAAAGAGAGAGAGAAAGAGCGCAGAGAGAGAGAAAGAAAGAGCGCAGAGAGAGAAAGAAAGAGCGCAGAGAGAGAGAGCGCAGAGAGAAAGAAAGAGCGCAGAGAGAGAGAAAGAAAGTGCGCAGAGAGAAAGAAAGAGCGCAGAGAGAGAGAAAGAGCGCAAAGAGAGAGAAAGAAAGTGCGCAGAGAGAAAGAAAGAGCGCAGAGAGAAAGAGCGCAGAGAGAGAAGGAGAAAGAAAGAGCGCAGAGAGAGAAAGAGAAAGAAAGAGCGCAGAGAGAGAGAGAGAAAGAGCGCAGAGAGAGAGAGAGAAAGAGCGCAGAGAGAGAGAGAGAAAGAGCGCAGAAAGAGAGAAAGAAAGAGCGCAGAGAGAGAAAGAAAGAGCGCAGAGAGAAAGAAAGAGCGCAGAGAGAGAGAAAGAGCGCAGAGAGAGAGAGAAAGTGCGCAGAGAGAAAGAAAGAGCGCAGAGAGAAAGAGCGCAGAGAGAGAAAGAGAAAGAAAGAGCGCAGAGAGAGAGAGAGAAAGAGCGCAGAGAGAGAGAGAGAAAGAGCGCAGAGAGAGAGAAAGAGAAAGAAAGAGCGCAGAGAGAAAGAAAGAGCGCAGAGAGAGAGAAAGAAAGAGCGCAGAGAGAGCGCAGAGAGAGAGAGCGCAGAGAGAGAAATAAAGAGCGCAGAGAGAAAGAAAGAGCGCAGAGAAAGAAAGAGCGCAGAGAGAGAGAAAGAAAGAGCGCAGAGAGAGAAAGAAAGAGCGCAAAGAGAGAAAAAAAGAGCGCAGAAAGAAAGAAAGAGCGCAGAGAGAAAGAAAGAAAGAGCGCCGAGAGAGAGAAAGAGCGCAGAGAGAGAAAGAGAAAGAAAGAGCGCAGAGAGAGAGAGAGTGCAGAGAGAAAGAGCGCAGAGAGAGAGAGAGAGCGCAGAGAGAGAAAGAGAAAGAAAGAGCGCAGAGAGAGAAAGAGCGCAGAGAGAGAAAGAGCGCAGAGAGAGAAAGAGCGCAGAGAGAGAAAGAGCGCAGAGAGAAAGAAAGAGCGCAGAGAGAAAGAAAGAGCGCAGAGAGAAAGAAAGAGCGCAGAGAGAGAAGAGCGCAGAGAGAAAGAAAGAGCGCAGAGAGAAAGAAAGAGCACATAGAGAGAGAAAGAGTGCAGAGAGAGAGAGAGAAAGAGCGCAGAGAGAGAGAGCGCAGACAGAGAGAGAGCGCAGAGAGAGAGAGCGCAGAGAGAGAGAAAGAAAGAGCGCAGAGAGAGAGAAAGAGCGTAGAGAAAAAAAGAGCGCAGAGAGAGAGAGAGGAAGAAAGAGCGCAGACAGAGAAAGAAAGAGCGCAGACAGAGAAAGAAAGAGCGCAGAGAGAGAGAAAGAACGCAGAGAGAGAGAAAGAGCGCAGAGAGAGAGAAAGAGCGCAGAGAGAGAGAAAGAGCGCAGAGAGAGAAAGAGCGCAGAGAGAGAAAGAGCGCAGAGAGAGAGAAAGAGCGCAGAGAGAGAGAAAGAGCGCAGAGAGAGAGAAAGAGCGCAGAGAGAGAGAAAGAGCGCAGAGATCGAAAGAAACAGCGCAGAGAGAGAAAGAAAGAGCGCAGAGAGAGAGCGCAGAGAGAGAGCGCAGAGAGAGAGAGAGAGCGCAGAGAAAGAAATAAAGAGCGCAGAGAGAGAAAGAAAGAGCGCAGAGAAAGAAAGAGCGCAGAGAGAGAAAGAAAGAGCGCAGAGAGAAAGAAAGAGTGCAGCGAGAAATAAAGAGCGCAGAGAGAGAGAGCGCAGAGAGAGAGAGAGCGCAGAGAGAGAAAGAGAAAGAAAGAGCGCAGAAATAGAGAGAGAAAGAGCGCAGAGAGAGAGAAAGAAAGAGCGCAGAGAGAGAAAGAAAGAGCGCAGAGAGAGAGAGCGCAGAGAGAAAGAAAGAGCGCAGAGAGAGAGAAAGAAAGTGCGCAGAGAGAAAGAAAGAGCGCAGAGAGAGAGAAAGAGCGCAAAGAGAGAGAAAGAAAGTGCGCAGAGAGAAAGAAAGAGCGCAGAGAGAAAGAGCGCAGAGAGAGAAAGAGAAAGAAAGAGCGCAGAGAGAGAAAGAGAAAGAAAGAGCGCAGAGAGAGAGAGAGAAAGAGCGCAGAGAGAGAGAGAGAAAGAGCGCAGAGAGAGAGAGAGAAAGAGCGCAGAAAGAGAGAAAGAAAGAGCGCAGAGAGAGAAAGAAAGAGCGCAGAGAGAAAGAAAGAGCGCAGAGAGAGAGAAAGAGCGCAGAGAGAGAGAAAGAAAGTGCGCAGAGAGAGAGAAAGAGAAAGAAAGAGCGCAGAGAGAAAGAAAGAGCGCAGAGAGAGAGAAAGAAAGAGCGCAGAGAGAGAGAAAGAAAGAGCGCAGAGAGAGCGCAGAGAGAGAGAGCGCAGAGAGAGAAATAAAGAGCGCAGAGAGAAAGAAAGAGCGCAGAGAAAGAAAGAGCGCAGAGAGAGAGAAAGAAAGAGCGCAGAGAGAGAAAGAAAGAGCGCAAAGAGAGAAAAAAAGAGCGCAGAAAGAAAGAAAGAGCGCAGAGAGAAAGAAAGAAAGAGCGCCGAGAGAGAGAAAGAGCGCAGAGAGAGAAAGAGAAAGAAAGAGCGCAGAGAGAGAGAGTGCAGAGAGAGAGAGAAAGAGCGCAGAGAGAGAGAGAGAGCGCAGAGAGAGAAAGAGAAAGAAAGAGCGCAGAGAGAGAAAGAGCGCAGAGAGAGAAAGAGCGCAGAGAGAGAAGGAGCGCAGAGAGAGAAAGAGCGCAGAGAGAGAAAGAGCGCAGAGAGAGAAAGAGCGCAGAGAGAAAGAAAGAGCGCAGAGAGAAAGAAAGAGCGCAGAGAGAAAGAAAGAGCGCAGAGAGAGAAGAGCGCAGAGAGAAAGAAAGAGCGCAGAGAGAGAGAAAGAGCGCAGAGAGAGAGAAAGAGCACAGAGAGAGAGAAAAAAAGAGTGCAGAGAGAGAAAGAAAAAGCGCAGAGAGAGACAAAGAGCGCAGAGAGAGAGAAATAAAGAGCGCAGAGAGAGAAAGAAAGAGCGCAGAGAGAGAAAGAAAGAGCGCAGAGAGTGAGAGAGAAAGAGCGCAGAGAGAAAGAAAGAGCGCAGAGAGAGAGAAAGAAAGAGCGCAGAGAGAGAGAGAGAAAGAAAGAGCGCAGAGAGAGAGAAAGAAAGAGCGCAGAGAGAAAGAAAGAGCGCAGAGAGAGAGAAATAAAGAGCGCAGAGAGAGAAAGAAAGAGCGCAGAGAGAGAAAGAAAGAGCGCAGAGAGTGAGAGAGAAAGAGCACAGAGAGAAAGAAAGAGCGCAGAGAGAGAGAGAAAGAAAGAGCGCAGAGAGAGAGAGAAAGAAAGAGCGCAGAGAGAGAGAAAGAAAGAGCGCAGAGAGAAAGAAAGAGCACATAGAGAGAGAAAGAGTGCAGAGAGAGAGAGAAAGAGCGCAGAGAGAGAGAGCGCAGACAGAGAGAGAGCGCAGAGAGAGAGAGCGCAGAGAGAGAGAGCGCAGAGAGAGAGAGAAAGAAAGAGCGCAGAGAGAGAGAAAGAGCGTAGAGAAAAAAAGAGCGCAGAGAGAGAGAGAGGAAGAAAGAGCGCAGACAGAGAAAGAAAGAGCGCAGACAGAGAAAGAAAGTGCGCAGAGAGGGGAGAGAGAGAGCGCAGAGAGAGAAAGAGCGCAGAGAAAGAAAGAGAAAGAAAGAGCGCAGAGAGAGAAAGAGAGAGCGCAGAGAGAGAAAGAAAGAGCGCAAAGAGAGAAAAAAAGAGCGCAGAAAGAAAGAAAGAGCGCAGAGAGAAAGAAAGAAAGAGCGCAGAGAGAGAGAAAGAGCGCAGAAAGAAAGAAAGAGAAAGTAAGAGCGCAGAGAGAGAGAGAAAAAGAGCGCAGAGAGAGAGAGAGAAAGAGCGCAGAGAGAGAGAAAGAGCGCAGAGAAAGAAAGAGAAAGAAAGAGTGCAGAGAGAGAAAGAGCGCAGAGAGAGAAAGAGCGCAGAGAGAGAAAGAGCGCAGAGAGAGAAAGAGCGCAGAGAGAGAAAGAGCGCAGAGAGAGAGCGCAGAGAGAGAGCGCAGAGAGAGAAAGAGCGCAGAGAGAGAGAAAGAGCGCAGAGAGAGAGAAAGAGTGCAAAGAGAGAGAAAGAGCGCAGAGAGAGAGAAAGAGCGCAGAGAGAGAGAAAGAAAGAGCGCAGAGAGAGAAAGAAAGAGCGCAGAGAGAGAAAGAAAGAGCGCAGAGAGAGAAAGAAAGAGCGCAGAGAGAGAAAGAAAGAGCGCAGAGAGAGAAAGAAAGAGCGCAGAGAGAGAAAGAAAGAGCGCAGAGAGTGAGAGAAAGAGCACAGAGAGAAAGAAAGAGCGCAGAGAGAGAGAGAAAGAAAGAGCGCAGAGAGAGAGAGAAAGAAAGAGCGCAGAGAGAGAAAGAGCGCAGAGAGAGAGAGAGGAAGAAAGAGCACAGAGAGAGAGAAAGAAAGAGCGCAGAGAGAAAGAAAGAGCGCAGAGAGAGAGAAAGAAAGAGCACAGAGAGAGAAAGAAAGAGAGCAGAGAGAGAAAGAAAGAGCGCAAAGAGAGAAAAAAAGAGCGCAGAGAGAAAGAAAGAAAGAGCGCAGAGAGAAAGATAGAGCGCAGAGAGAGAGAGCGCAGAGAGAGAAAGAGAAAGAAAGAGCGCAGAGAGAGAAAGAGAAAGAAAGAGCGCAGAGAGAGAGAGAGAAAGAGCGCAGAGAGAGAGAGAAAGAGCGCAGAGAGAGAGAAAGAGAAAGAAAGAGCGCAGAGAGAGAAAGAAAGAGCGCAGAGAGAGAAAGAAAGAGCGCAGAGAGAGAGAAAGAGCGCAGAGAGAGAGAAAGAGCGCAGAGAGAGAGAAAGAGCACAGAGAGAGAGAAAGAGCACAGAGAGAGAGAAAGAAAGAGCGCAGAGAGAGAAAGAGCGCAGAGAGAGAAAGAAAGAGCGCAGAGAGAGAGAGAGAAAGAGCGCAGAGAGAGAGCGCATAGAGAGAGAGAAAGAGCGCAGAGAGAGAAATAAAGAGCGCAGAGAGAGAAATAAAGAGGGCAGAGAGAGAAATAAAGAGCGCAGAGAAAGAAAAGCGCAGAGAGAGAGAAAGAAAGAGCGCAGAGAGAGAAAGAAAGAGCGCAAAGAGAGAAAAAAAGAGCGCAAAGAGAGAAAAAAAGAGCGCAGAGAGAAAGAAAGAAAGAGCGCAGAGAGAAAGAAAGAGCACAGATAGAGAGAGCGCAGAGAGAGAAAGAGAAAGAAAGAGCGCAGAGAGAGAGAGAGAAAGAGCGCTGAGAGAGAGAAAGAGCGCAGAGAGAGAGAAAGAGAAAGAAAGAGCGCAGAGAGAGAGAGAGAAAGAGCGCAGAGAGAGAGAAAGAGCGCAGAGAAAGAAAGAGAAAGAAAGAGCGCAGAGAGAGATAGAGCGCAGAGAGAGAAAGAGCGCAGGGAGAGAGAGAGCGCAGAGAGAGAAAGAGCGCAGAGAAAGAAAGAGAAAGAAAGAGCGCAGAGAGAGAAAGAGAGAGCGCAGAGAGAGAAAGAGCGCAGAGATAGAAAGAAAGAAAGAGCGCAGAGAGAGAAAGAAAGAGCGCAGAGAGAGAGAAAGAGCGCAGAGAGAGAAAGAGAAAGTAAGAGCGCAGAGAGAGAGAGAGAAAGAGCGCAGAGAGAGAGAGAAAGAGCGCAGAGAGAGAGAAAGAGCGCAGAGAGAGAGAAAGAGCGCAGAGAAAGAAAGAGAAAGAAAGAGTGCAGAGAGAGAAAGAGCGCAGAGAGAGAAAGAGCGCAGAGAGAGAGCGCAGAGAGAGAGCGCAGAGAGAGAAAGAGCGCAGAGAGAGAGAAAGAGCGCAGAGAGAGAGAAAGAGAGCAAAGAGAGAGAAAGAGCGCAGAGAGAGAGAAAGAGCGCAGAGAGAGAGAAAGAGCGCAGAGAGAGAGAAAGAGCGCAGAGAGAGAGAAAGAAAGAGCGCAGAGAGAGAAAGAAAGAGCGCAGAGAGAGAAAGAAAGAGCGCAGAGAGAGAAAGAAAGAGCGCAGAGAGAGAAAGAAAGAGCGCAGAGAGAGAAAGAAAGAGCGCAGAGAGTGAGAGAGAAAGAGCACAGAGAGAAAGAAAGAGCGCAGAGAGATAGAGAAAGAAAGAGCGCAGAGAGAGAGAGAAAGAAAGAGCGCAGAGAGAGAAAGAGCGCAGAGAGAGAGAGGAAGAAAGAGCGCAGAGAGAGAGAAAGAAAGAGCGCAGAGAGAAAGAAAGAGCACATAGAGAGAGAAAGAGCGCAGAGAGAGAGAAAGAAAGAGCGCAGAGAGAGAGAAAGAGCGCAGAGAGAGAGAGAAAGAGCGCAGAGAGAGAAATAAAGAGCGCAGAGAGAGAAAGAAAGAGCGCAGAGAAAGAAAGAGCGCAGAGAGAGAGAAAGAAAGAGCGCAGAGAGAGATTGAAAGAGAGCAGAGAGAGAAAGAAAGAGAGCAGAGAGAGAAAGAAAGAGCGCAAAGAGAGAAAAAAAGAGCGCAGAGAGAAAGAAAGAAAGAGCGCAGAGAGAAAGAAAGAGCGCAGAGAGAGAGAGAGCGCAGAGAGAAAGAGAAAGAAAGAGCGCAGAGAGAAAGAGAAAGAAAGAGCGCAGAGAGAGAGAGAGAAAGAGCGCAGAGAGAGAGAAAGAGAAAGAAAGAGCACAGAGAGAGAGAGAGAGCTCAGAGAAAGAGAAAGAAAGAGCGCAGAGAGAGAAAGTGCGCAGAGAGAGAAAGTGCTCAGAGAGAGAAAGAGTGCAGAGAGAAAGAAAGAGCGCAGAGAGAGAGAGAGAGAAAGAGCGCAAAGAGAGAAAAAAAGAGCGCAGAAAGAAAGAAACAGCGCAGAGAGAAAGAAAGAAAGAGCGCAGAGAGTGAGAGAGAAAGAGCACAGAGAGAAAGAAAGAGCGCAGAGAGAGAGAAAGAAAGAGCGCAGAGAGAGAGAAAGAGAAAGAAAGAGCGCAGAGAGAGAGAGAGAAAGAGCGCAGAGAGAGAGAAAGAGCGCAGAGAAAGAAAGAGAAAGAAAGAGCGCAGAGAGAGAAAGAGCGCAGGGAGAGAAAGAGCGCAGGGAGAGAGAGAGCGCAGAGAGAGAAAGAGCGCAGAGAAAGAAAGAGAAAGAAAGAGCGCAGAGAGAGAAAGAGAGAGCGCAGAGAGAGAAAGAAAGAGCGCAAAGAGAGAAAAAAAGAGCGCAGAAAGAAAGAAAGAGCGCAGAGAGAAAGAAAGAAAGAGCGCAGAGAGAGAGAAAGAGCGCAGAGAGAGAAAGAGAAAGTAAGAGCGCAGAGAGAGAGAGAGAAAGAGCGCAGAGAGAGAGAGAGAAAGAGCGCAGAGAAAGAAAGAGAAAGAAAGAGTGCAGAGAGAGAAAGAGCGCAGAGAGAGAAAGAGCGCAGAGAGAGAAAGAGCGCAGAGAGAGAAAGAGCGCAGAGAGAGAAAGAGCGCAGAGAGAGAGCGCAGAGAGAGAGCGCAGAGAGAGAAAGAGCGCAGAGAGAGAGAAAAAGCGCAGAGAGAGAGAAAGAGCGCAAAGAGAGAGAAAGAGCGCAGAGAGAGAGAAAGAGTGCAGAGAGAGAGAAAGAGCGCAGAGAGAGAGAAAGAAAGAGCGCAGAGAGAGAAAGAAAGAGCGCAGAGAGAGAAAGAAAGAGCGCAGAGAGAGAAAGAAAGAGCGCAGAGAGAGAAAGAAAGAGCGCAGAGAGTGAGAGAAAGAGCACAGAGAGAAAGAAAGAGCGCAGAGAGAGAGAGAAAGAAAGAGCGCAGAGAGAGAGAGAAAGAAAGAGCGCAGAGAGAGAAAGAGCGCAGAGAGAGAGAGAGGAAGAAAGAGCGCAGAGAGAGAGAAAGAAAGAGCGCAGAGAGAGAGAAAGAGCGCAGAGAGAGAGAAAGAAAGAGCGCAGAGAGAGAGAAAGAGCGCAGAGAGAGAGAAAGAGCGCAGAGAGAGAGAAAGAGCGCAGAGAGAGAAAGAGCGCAGAGAGAGAAAGAGCACAGAGAGAGAAAGAGCACAGAGAGAGAGAAAGAAAGAGCGCAGAGAGAGAAAGAAAGAGCGCAAAGAGAGAAAAAAAGAGCGCAAAGAGAGAAAAAAAGAGCGCAGAGAGAAAGAAAGAAAGAGCGCAGAGAAAAAGAAAGAGCGCAGAGAGAGAGAGCGCAGAGAGAGAAAGAGAAAGAAAGAGCGCAGAGAGAGAGAGAGAGAAAGAGCGCCGAGAGAGAGAAAGAGCGCAGAGAGAGAGAAAGAGAAAGAAAGAGCGCAGAGAGAGAGAGAGAAAGAGCGCAGAGAGAGAGAAAGAGCGCAGAGAAAGAAAGAGAAAGAAAGAGCGCAGAGAGAGAAAGAGCGCAGAGAGAGAAAGAGCGCAGAGAAAGAAAGAGAAAGAAAGAGCGCAGAGAGAGAAAGAGAGAGCGCAGAGAGAGAAAGAGCGCAGAGATAGAAAGAAAGAAAGAGCGCAGAGAGAGAAAGAAAGAGCGCAGAGAGAGAGAAAGAGCGCAGAGAGAGAAAGAGAAAGTAAGAGCGCAGAGAGAGAGAGAAAAAGCGCAGAGAGAGAGAGAAAGAGCGCAGAGAGAGAGAAAGAGCGCAGAGAGAGAGAAAGAGCGCAGAGAAAGAAAGAGAAAGAAAGAGTGCAGAGAGAGAAAGAGCGCAGAGAGAGAAAGAGCGCAGAGAGAGAGCGCAGAGAGAGAGCGCAGAGAGAGAAAGAGCGTAGAGAGAGAGAAAGAGCGCAGAGAGAGAGAAAGAGAGCAAAGAGAGAGAAAGAGCACAGAGAGAGAGAAAGAGCGCA
The DNA here is from genome assembly GCF_040206685.1 of Ascaphus truei. Taxonomy (NCBI): domain Eukaryota; kingdom Metazoa; phylum Chordata; class Amphibia; order Anura; family Ascaphidae; genus Ascaphus; species Ascaphus truei. The sequence continues at coordinate 488,458 of NW_027457167.1, read as the reverse complement.
GAGAGAGAAAGAAAGAGCGCAGAGAGTGAGAGAGAAAGAGCACAGAGAGAAAGAAAGAGCGCAGAGAGATAGAGAAAGAAAGAGCGCAGAGAGAGAGAGAAAGAAAGAGCGCAGAGAGAGAAAGAGCGCAGAGAGAGAGAGAGAAAGAGCGCAGAGAGAGAGAAAGAGAAAGAAAGAGCACAGAGAGAGAGAGAGAGAAAGAGCGCCGAGAGAGAGAGAGAGAGCGCAGAGAGAGAGAAAGAAAGAGCGCAGAGAGAGAAAGTGCGCAGAGAGAGAAAGTGCGCAGAGAGAGAAAGAGTGCAGGGAGAAAGAAAGAGTGCAGAGAGAGAGAGAGAGAAAGAGCGCAAAGAGAGAAAAAAAGAGCGCAGAAAGAAAGAAACAGCGCAGAGAGAAAGAAAGAAAGAGCGCAGAGAGAGAGAAAGAGCGCAGAGAGAGAGAGAGAAAGAAAAAGCGCAGAGAAAGAAAGAGCGCAGAGAGAAGAAGAAAGAGCGCAGAGAGAGAGAGAAAGAGCGCAAAGAGAGAGAAAGAGCGCAGAGAAAGAAAGAGAAAGAAAGAGCGCAGAGAGAGAAAGAGCGCAGAGAGAGAAAGAGTGCAGAGAGAGAAAGAGCGCAGAGAGAGAAAGAGCGCAGAGAGAGAAAGAGCGCAGAGAGAGAGAGAGCGCAGAGAGAGAGCGCAGAGAGAAAGAAAGAGCGCAGAGAGAGAGAAAGAGCGCAGAGAGAGAGAAAGAGCGCAGAGAGAGAGAAAGAGCGCAGAGAGAGAAAGAAAGAGCGCAGAGAGAGAAAGAAAGAGCGCAGAGAGAGAAAGAAAGAGCGCAGAGAGAGAAAGAAAGAGCGCAGAGAGAGAAAGAAAGAGCGCAGAGAGAGAAAGAAAGAGCGCAGAGAGTGAGAGAGAAAGAGCACAGAGAGAAAGAAAGAGCGCAGAGAGAGAGAGAAAGAAAGAGCGCAGAGAGAGAGAGAAAGAAAGAGCGCAGAGAGAGAGAGAAAGAAAGAGCGCAGAGAGAGAAAGAGCGCAGAGAGAGAGAGGAAGAAAGAGCGCAGAGAGAGAGAAAGAAAGAGCGCAGAGAGAAAGAAAGAGCACATAGAGAGAGAAAGAGCGCAGAGAGAGAGAAAGAAAGAGCGCAGAGAGAGAGAAAGAGCGCAGAGAGAGAGAGAAAGAGCGCAGAGAGAGAAATAAAGAGCACAGAGAGAGAAAGAAAGAGCGCAGAGAAAGAAAGAGCGCAGAGAGAGAGAAAGAAAGAGCGCAGAGAGAGAAAGAAAGAGAGCAGAGAGAGAAAGAAAGAGAGCAGAGAGAGAAAGAAAGAGCACAAAGAGAGAAAAAAAGAGCGCAGAGAGAAAGAAAGAAAGAGCGCAGAGAGAAAGAAAGAGCGCAGAGAGAGAGAGAGAGCGCAGAGAGAAAGAGAAAGAAAGAGCGCAGAGAGAGAGAGAGAAAGAGCGCCGAGAGAGAGAGAGAGAGCGCAGAGAGAGAGAAAGAGAAAGAAAGAGCGCAGAGAGAGAAAGTGCGCAGAGAGAGAAAGAGCGCAGAGAGAAAGAAAGAGCGCAGAGAAAGAAAGAGCGCAGAGAGAGGAAGAAAGAGCGCAGAGAGAGAGAGAAAGAAAGAGCGCAGAGAGAGAGAAAGAGCGCAGAGAGAGAGAGAAAGAACGCAGAGAGAGAGAAAGAGCGCAGAGAGAAAGAAAGTGCGCAGAGAGAGAGAAAGAGCGCAGAGAGAGAGAGAGAAAGAAAAAGCGCAGAGAAAGAAAGAGCACAGAGAGAGGAAGAAAGAGCGCAGAGAGAGAGAGAAAGAAAGAGCGCAGAGAGAGAGAAAGAGCGCAGAGAGAGAGAGAAAGAAAGAGCGCAGAGAGAGAGAAAGAGCGCAGAGAGAGAGAGAAAGAACGCAGAGAGAGAGAAAGAGCGCAGAGAGAGAGAAAGAGCGCAGAGAGAGAGAAAGAGCGCAGAGAGAGAGAAAGAGCGCAGAGAGAGAGAAAGAAAGAGTGCAGAGAGAGAGAAAGAGCGCAGAGAGAGAGAAAGAAAGAGCACAGAGAGAGAAAGAAAGAGAGCAGAGAGAGAAAGAAAGAGCGCAAAGAGAGAAAAAAAGAGCGCAGAGAGAAAGAAAGAAAGAGCGCAGAGGGAAAGATAGAGCGCAGAGAGAGAGAGCGCAGAGAGAGAAAGAGAAAGAAAGAGCGCAGAGAGAGAGAGAGAAATAAAGAGCGCAGAGAGAGAAATAAAGAGCGCAGAGAGAGAAATAAAGAGCGCAGAGAGAGAAATAAAGAGCGCAGAGAGAGAAATAAAGAGCGCAGAGAAATAAAGAGCGCAGAGAAAGAAAGAGCGCAGAGAGAGAGAAAGAAAGAGAGCAGAGAGAGAAAAAAGAGCGCAAAGAGAGAAAAAAAGAGCGCAAAGAGAGAAAAAAAGAGCGCAAAGAGAAAGAAAGAAAGAGCGCAGAGAGAAAGAAAGAGCGCAGATAGAGAGCGCAGAGAGAGAAAGAGAAAGAAAGAGCGCAGAGAGAGAGAGAGAGAAAGAGCGCCGAGAGAGAGAAAGAGCGCAGAGAGAGAGAAAGAGAAAGAAAGAGCGCAGAGAGAGAGAGAGAAAGAGCGCAGAGAGAGAGAAAGAGCGCAGAGAAAGAAAGAGAAAGAAAGAGCGCAGAGAGAGAAAGAGCGCAGAGAGAGAAAGAGCGCAGAGAGAGAGCGCAGAGAGAGAAAGAGCGCAGAGAAAGAAAGAGAAAGAAAGAGCGCAGAGTGAGAAAGAGAGAGCGCAGAGAGAGAAAGAAAGAGCGCAGAAAGAAAGAAAGAGCGCAGAGAGAGAGAAAGAAAGAGCGCAGAGAGAGAGAAAGAAAGAGCGCAGAGAGAGAGAAAGAAAGAGCGCAGAGAGAGAGAGAAAGAACGCAGAGAGAGAGAAAGAGCGCAGAGAGAGAGAAAGAGCGCAGAGAGAGAGAAAGAGCGCAGAGAGAGAGAAAGAGCGCAGAGAGAGAGAAAGAGCGCAGAGAGAGAAAGAGAAAGTAAGAGCGCAGAGAGAGAGAGAGAAAAAGCGCAGAGAGAGAGAGAAAAAGCGCAGAGAGAGAGAGAAAGAGCGCAGAGAGAGAGAAAGAGCGCAGAGAGAGAGAAAGAGTGCAGAGAAAGAAAGAGAAAGAAAGAGTGCAGAGAGAGAAAGAGCGCAGAGAGAGAAAGAGCGCAGAGAGAGAGCGCAGAGAGAGAGCGCAGAGAGAGAAAGAGCGCAGAGAGAGAGAAAGAGCGCAGAGAGAGAGAAAGAGAGCAAAGAGAGAGAAAGAGCGCAGAGAGAGAGAAAGAGCGCAGAGAGAGAGAAAGAGCGCAGAGAGAGAGAAAGAGCGCAGAGAGAGAGAAAGAAAGAGCGCAGAGAGAGAAAGAAAGAGCGCAGAGAGAGAAAGAAAGAGCGCAGAGAGAGAAAGAAAGAGCGCAGAGAGAGAAAGAAAGAGCGCAGAGAGTGAGAGAGAAAGAGCACAGAGAGAAAGAAAGAGCGCAGAGAGATAGAGAAAGAAAGAGCGCAGAGAGAGAGAGAAAGAAAGAGCGCAGAGAGAGAAAGAGCGCAGAAAGAGAGAGAGAAAGAGCGCAGAGAGAGAGAAAGAGAAAGAAAGAGCACAGAGAGAGAGAGAGAGAAAGAGCGCCGAGAGAGAGAGAGAGAGCGCAGAGAGAGAGAAAGAAAGAGCGCAGAGAGAGAGAGAGAGAAAGAGCGCAAAGAGAGAAAAAAAGAGCGCAGAAAGAAAGAAACAGCGCAGAGAGAAAGAAAGAAAGAGCGCAGAGAGAGAGAAAGAGCGCAGAGAGAGAGAAAGAAAAAGCGCAGAGAAAGAAAGAGCGCAGAGAGAAGAAGAAAGAGCGCAGAGAGAGAGAGAAAGAGCGCAGAGAGAGAGAAAGAGCGCAGAGAAAGAAAGAGAAAGAAAGAGCGCAGAGAGAGAAAGAGCGCAGAGAGAGAAAGAGCGCAGAGAGAGAAAGAGCGCAGAGAGAGAAAGAGCGCAGAGAGAGAGAGCGCAGAGAGAGAGCGCAGAGAGAAAGAAAGAGCGCAGAGAGAGAGAAAGAGCGCAGAGAGAGAGAAAGAGCGCAGAGAGAGAGAAAGAGCGCAGAGAGAGAGAAAGAGCGCAGAGAGAGAGAAAGAGCGCAGAGAGAGAAAGAAAGAGCGCAGAGAGAGAAAGAAAGAGTGCAGAGAGAGAAAGAAAGAGCGCAGAGAGAGAAAGAAAGAGCGCAGAGAGAGAAAGAAAGAGCGCAGAGAGAGAAAGAAAGAGCGCAGAGAGTGAGAGAGAAAGAGCACAGAGAGAAAGAAAGAGCGCAGAGAGAGAGAGAGAAAGAAAGAGCGCAGAGAGAGAGAGAAAGAAAGAGCGCAGAGAGAGAAAGAGCGCAGAGAGAGAGAGGAAGAAAGAGCGCAGAGAGAGAGAAAGAAAGAGCGCAGAGAGAAAGAAAGAGCACATAGAGAGAGAAAGAGCGCAGAGAGAGAGAAAGAAAGAGCGCAGAGAGAGAGAAAGAGCGCAGAGAGAGAGAGAAAGAGCGCAGAGAGAGAAATAAAGAGCACAGAGAGAGAAAGAAAGAGCGCAGAGAAAGAAAGAGCGCAGAGAGAGAGAAAGAAAGAGTGCAGAGAGAGAAAGAAAGAGAGCAGAGAGAGAAAGAAAGAGAGCAGAGAGAGAAAGAAAGAGCGCAAAGAGAGAAAAAAAGAGCGCAGAGAGAAAGAAAGAAAGAGCGCAGAGAGAAAGAAAGAGCGCAGAGAGAGAGAGAGCGCAGAGAGAAAGAGAAAGAAAGAGCGCAGAGAGAGAGAGAGAAAGAGCGCCGAGAGAGAGAGAGAGCGCAGAGAGAGAGAAAGAGAAAGAAAGAGCGCAGAGAGAGAAAGTGCGCAGAGAGAGAAAGAGCGCAGAGAGAAAGAAAGAGCGCAGAGAAAGAAAGAGCGCAGAGAGAGAGAAAGAGCGCAGAGAGAGAGAGAAAGAATGCAGAGAGAGAGAAAAAGCGCAGAGAGAAAGAAAGTGCGCAGAGAGAGAGAAAGAGCGCAGAGAGAGAGAGAGAGAAAGAAAAAGCGCAGAGAAAGAAAGAGCGCAGAGAGAGGAAGAAAGAGCGCAGAGAGAGAGAGAAAGAAAGAGCGCAGAGAGAGAGAAAGAGCGCAGAGAGAGAGAGAAAGAACGCAGAGAGAGAGAAAGAGCGCAGAGAGAGAGAAAGAGCGCAGAGAGAGAGAAAGAGCGCAGAGAGAGAGAAAGAGCGCAGAGAGAGAGAGAGCGCAGAGAAAGAGCGCAGAGAGAGAGAAAGAGCGCAGAGAGAGAAATAAAGAGCGCAGAGAGAGAAATAAAGAGCGCAGAGAGAGAAATAAAGAGCGCAGAGAGAGAAATAAAGAGCGCAGAGAAATAAAGAGCGCAGAGAAAGAAAGAGCGCAGAGAGAGAGAAAGAAAGAGTGCAGAGAGAGAAAAAAGAGCGCAAAGAGAGAAAAAAAGAGCGCAAAGAGAGAAAAAAAGAGCGCAAAGAGAAAGAAAGAAAGAGCGCAGAGAGAAAGAAAGAGCGCAGATAGAGAGCGCAGAGAGAGAAAGAGAAAGAAAGAGCGCAGAGAGAGAGAGAGAGAAAGAGCGCAGAGAGAGAGAAAGAGCGCAGAGAGAGAGAAAGAGAAAGAAAGAGCGCAGAGAGAGAGAGAGAAAGAGCGCAGAGAGAGAGAAAGAGCGCAGAGAAAGAAAGAGAAAGAAAGAGCGCAGAGAGAGAAAGAGTGCAGAGAGAGAAAGAGCGCAGAGAGAGAAAGAGCGCAGAGAGAGAGAGAGCGCAGAGAGAGAGCGCAGAGAGAAAGAAAGAGCGCAGAGAGAGAGAAAGAGCGCAGAGAGAGAGAAAGAGCGCAGAGAGAGAGAAAGAGCGCAGAGAGAGAGAAAGAGCGCAGAGAGAGAGACAGAGCGCAGAGAGAGAAAGAAAGAGCGCAGAGAGAGAAAGAAAGAGCGCAGAGAGAGAAAGAAAGAGCGCAGAGAGAGAAAGAAAGAGCGCAGAGAGAGAAAGAAAGAGCGCAGAGAGAGAAAGAAAGAGCGCAGAGAGTGAGAGAGAAAGAGCACAGAGAGAAAGAAAGAGCGCAGAGAGAGAGAGAGAGAGAGAAAGAGCGCAGAGAGAGAGAGGAAGAAAGAGCGCAGAGAGAGAGAAAGAAAGAGCGCAGAGAGAAAGAAAGAGCACATAGAGAGAGAAAGAGCGCAGAGAGAGAGAAAGAAAGAGCGCAGAGAGAGAGAGAAAGAGCGCAGAGAGAGAAATAAAGAGCACAGAGAGAGAAAGAAAGAGCGCAGAGAAAGAAAGAGCGCAGAGAGAGAGAAAGAAAGAGCGCAGAGAGAGAAAGAAAGAGAGCAGAGAGAGAAAGAAAGAGAGCAGAGAGAGAAAGAAAGAGCGCAAAGAGAGAAAAAAAGAGCGCAGAGAGAAAGAAAGAAAGAGCGCAGAGAGAAAGAAAGAGCGCAGAGAGAGAGAGAGCGCAGAGAGAAAGAGAAAGAAAGAGCGCAGAGAGAGAGAGAGAAAGAGCGCCGAGAGAGAGAGAGAGAGCGCAGAGAGAGAGAAAGAGAAAGAAAGAGCGCAGAGAGAGAAAGTGCGAAAAGAGAGAAAGAGCGCAGAGAGAAAGAAAGAGCGCAGAGAAAGAAAGAGCGCAGAGAGAGGAAGAAAGAGCGCAGAGAGAGAGAGAAAGAAAGAGCGCAGAGAGAGAGAAAGAGCGCAGAGAGAGAGAGAAAGAACGCAGAGAGAGAGAAAAAGCGCAGAGAGAAAGAAAGTGCGCAGAGAGAGAGAAAGAGCGCAGAGAGAGAGAGAAAGAAAAAGCGCAGAGAAAGAAAGAGCGCAGAGAGAGGAAGAAAGAGCGCAGAGAGAGAGAGAAAGAAAGAGCGCAGAGAGAGAGAAAGAGCGCAGAGAGAGAGAGAAAGAACGCAGAGAGAGAGAAAGAGCGCAGAGAGAGAGAAAGAGCGCAGAGAGAGAGAAAGAGCGCAGAGAGAGAGAGAGCGCAGAGAAAGAGAAAGAGCGCAGAGAGAGAGAAAGAGCGCAGAGAGAGAAATAAAGAGCGCAGAGAGAGAAATAAAGAGCGCAGAGAGAGAAATAAAGAGCGCAGAGAGAGAAATAAAGAGCGCAGAGAGAGAAAAAAAGAGCGCAAAGAGAGAAAAAAAGAGCGCAAAGAGAAAGAAAGAAAGAGCGCAGAGAGAAAGAAAGAGCGCAGATAGAGAGCGCAGAGAGAGAAAGAGAAAGAAAGAGCGCAGAGAGAGAGAGAGAGAAAGAGCGCAGAGAGAGAGAAAGAGCGCAGAGAGAGAGAAAGAGAAAGAAAGAGCGCAGAGAGAGAGAGAGAAAGAGCGCAGAGAGAGAGAAAGAGCGCAGAGAAAGAAAGAGAAAGAAAGAGCGCAGAGAGAGAAAGAGCGCAGAGAGAGAGAGAGCGCAGAGAGAGAAAGAGCGCAGAGAAAGAAAGAGAAAGAAAGAGCGCAGAGAGAGAAAGAGAGAGCGCAGAGAGAGAAAGAAAGAGCGCAGAAAGAAAGAAAGCGCGCAGAGAGAGAGAAAGAAAGAGCGCAGAGAGAGAGAAAGAAAGAGCGCAGAGAGAAAGAACGCAGAGAGAGAGAAAGAAAGAGCGCAGAGAGAGAGAAAGAGCGCAGAGAGAGAGAGAAAGAGCGCAGAGAGAGAAATAAAGAGCACAGAGAGAGAAAGAAAGAGCGCAGAGAAAGAAAGAGCGCAGAGAGAGAGAAAGAAAGAGCGCAGAGAGAGAAAGAAAGAGAGCAGAGAGAGAAAGAAAGAGCGCAAAGAGAGAAAAAAAGAGCGCAGAGAGAAAGAAAGAAAGAGCGCAGAGAGAAAGAAAGAGCGCAGAGAGAGAGAGAGAGCGCAGAGAGAAAGAGAAAGAAAGAGCGCAGAGAGAGAGAGAGAAAGAGCGCCGAGAGAGAGAGAGAGAGCGCAGAGAGAGAGAAAGAGAAAGAAAGAGCGCAGAGAGAGAAAGTGCGCAGAGAGAGAAAGAGCGCAGAGAGAAAGAAAGAGCGCAGAGAAAGAAAGAGCGCAGAGAGAGGAAGAAAGAGCGCAGAGAGAGAGAGAAAGAAAGAGCGCAGAGAGAGAGAAAAAGCGCAGAGAGAGAGAGAAAGAACGCAGAGAGAGAGAAAGAGCGCAGAGAGAAAGAAAGTGCGCAGAGAGAGAGAAAGAGCGCAGAGAGAGAGAGAGAAAGAAAAAGCGCAGAGAAAGAAAGAGCGCAGAGAGAGGAAGAAAGAGCGCAGAGAGAGAGAGAAAGAAAGAGCGCAGAGAGAGAGAAAGAGCGCAGAGAGAGAGAGAAAGAACGCAGAGAGAGAGAAAGAGCGCAGAGAGAGAGAAAGAGCGCAGAAAGAGAGAAAGAGCGCAGAGACAGAGAAAGAGCGCAGAGAGAGAGAGAGCGCAGAGAAAGAGAAAGAGCGCAGAGAGAGAGAAAGAGCGCAGAGAAAGAAATAAAGAGCGCAGAGAGAGAAATAAAGAGCGCAGAGAGAGAAATAAAGAGCGCAGAGAGAGAAATAAAGAGCGCAGAGAAATAAAGAGCGCAGAGAAAGAAAGAGCGCAGAGAGAGAGAAAGAAAGAGCGCAGAGAGAGAAAAAAGAGCGCAAAGAGAGAAAAAAAGAGCGCAAAGAGAGAAAAAAAGAGCGCAAAGAGAAAGAAAGAAAGAGCGCAGAGAGAAAGAAAGAGCGCAGATAGAGAGCGCAGAGAGAGAAAGAGAAAGAAAGAGCGCAGAGAGAGAGAGAGAGAAAGAGCGCCGAGAGAGAGAAAGAGCGCAGAGAGAGAGAAAGAGAAAGAAAGAGCGCAGAGAGAGAGAGAAAGAGCGCAGAGAGAGAGAGAAAGAGCGCAGAGAGAGAGAAAGAGCGCAGAGAAAGAAAGAGAAAGAAAGAGCGCAGAGAGAGAAAGAGCGCAGAGAGAGAAAGAGCGCAGAGAGAGAAAGAGCGCAGAGAGAGAAAGAGCGCAGAGAGAGAGAAAGAGCGCAGAGAGAGAGAAAGAGCGCAGAGAGAGAGAAAGACCGCAGAGAGAGAGAAAGAGCGCAGAGAGAGAGAAAGAGCGCAGAGAGAGAGAAAGAGCGCAGAGAGAGAAAGAAAGAGCGCAGAGAGAGAAAGAAAGAGCGCAGAGAGAGAAAGAAAGAGCGCAGAGAGAGAAAGAAAGAGCGCAGAGAGAGAAAGAAAGAGCGCAGAGAGAGAAAGAAAGAGCGCAGAGAGTGAGAGAGAAAGAGCACAGAGAGAAAGAAAGAGCGCAGAGAGAGAGAGAAAGAAAGAGCGCAGAGAGAGAGAGAAAGAAAGAGCGCAGAGAGAGAGAGAAAGAAAGAGCGCAGAGAGAGAAAGAGCGCAGAGAGAGAGAGGAAGAAAGAGCGCAGAGAGAGAGAAAGAAAGAGCGCAGAGAGAAAGAAAGAGCACATAGAGAGAGAAAGAGCGCAGAGAGAGAGAAAGAAAGAGCGCAGAGAGAGAGAAAGAGCGCAGAGAGAGAGAGAAAGAGCGCAGAGAGAGAAATAAAGAGCACAGAGAGAGAAAGAAAGAGCGCAGAGAAAGAAAGAGCGCAGAGAGAGAGAAAGAAAGAGCGCAGAGAGAGAAAGAAAGAGAGCAGAGAGAGAAAGAAAGAGCGCAAAGAGAGAGAAAGAGAAAGAAAGAGCGCAGAGAGAGAGAGAGAAAGAGCGCAGAGAGAGAGAAAGAGCACAGAGAAAGAAAGAGAAAGAAAGAGCGCAGAGAGAGAAAGAGCGCAGAGAGAGAGAGAGCGCAGAGAGAGAAAGAGCGCAGAGAAAGAAAGAGAAAGAAAGAGCGCAGAGAGAGAAAGAGAGAGCGCAGAGAGAGAAAGAAAGAGCGCAGAAAGAAAGAAAGCGCGCAGAGAGAGAGAAAGAAAGAGCGCAGAGAGAGAGAAAGAAAGAGCGCAGAGAGAAAGAACGCAGAGAGAGAGAGAAAGAAAGAGCGCAGAGAGAGAGAAAGAGCGCAGAGAGAGAGAGAAAGAGCGCAGAGAGAGAAATAAAGAGCACAGAGAGAGAAAGAAAGAGCGCAGAGAAAGAAAGAGCGCAGAGAGAGAGAAAGAAAGAGCGCAGAGAGAGAAAGAAAGAGAGCAGAGAGAGAAAGAAAGAGCGCAAAGAGAGAAAAAAAGAGCGCAGAGAGAAAGAAAGAAAGAGCGCAGAGAGAAAGAAAGAGCGCAGAGAGAGAGAGAGAGCGCAGAGAGAAAGAGAAAGAAAGAGCGCAGAGAGAGAGAGAGAAAGAGCGCCGAGAGAGAGAGAGAGAGCGCAGAGAGAGAGAAAGAGAAAGAAAGAGCGCAGAGAGAGAAAGTGCGCAGAGAGAGAAAGAGCGCAGAGAGAAAGAAAGAGCGCAGAGAAAGAAAGAGCGCAGAGAGAGGAAGAAAGAGCGCAGAGAGAGAGAGAAAGAAAGAGCGCAGAGAGAGAGAAAAAGCGCAGAGAGAGAGAGAAAGAACGCAGAGAGAGAGAAAGAGCGCAGAGAGAAAGAAAGTGCGCAGAGAGAGAGAAAGAGCGCAGAGAGAGAGAAAGAAAAAGCGCAGAGAAAGAAAGAGCGCAGAGAGAGGAAGAAAGAGCGCAGAGAGAGAGAGAAAGAAAGAGCGCAGAGAGAGAGAAAGAGCGCAGAGAGAGAGAGAAAGAACGCAGAGAGAGAGAAAGAGCGCAGAGAGAGAGAAAGAGCGCAGAAAGAGAGAAAGAGCGCAGAGACAGAGAAAGAGCGCAGAGAGAGAGAGAGCGCAGAGAAAGAGAAAGAGCGCAGAGAGAGAGAAAGAGCGCAGAGAGAGAAATAAAGAGCGCAGAGAGAGAAATAAAGAGCGCAGAGAGAGAAATAAAGAGCGCAGAGAGAGAAATAAAGAGCGCAGAGAAATAAAGAGCGCAGAGAAAGAAAGAGCGCAGAGAGAGAGAAAGAAAGAGCGCAGAGAGAGAAAAAAGAGCGCAAAGAGAGAAAAAAAGAGCGCAAAGAGAGAAAAAAAGAGCGCAAAGAGAAAGAAAGAAAGAGCGCAGAGAGAAAGAAAGAGCGCAGATAGAGAGCGCAGAGAGAGAAAGAGAAAGAAAGAGCGCAGAGAGAGAGGGAGAGAAAGAGCGCCGAGAGAGAGAAAGAGCGCAGAGAGAGAGAAAGAGAAAGAAAGAGCGCAGAGAGAGAGAGAGAAAGAGCGCAGAGAGAGAGAGAAAGAGCGCAGAGAGAGAGAAAGAGCGCAGAGAAAGAAAGAGAAAGAAAGAGCGCAGAGAGAGAAAGAGCGCAGAGAGAGAAAGAGCGCAGAGAGAGAAAGAGCGCAGAGAGAGAAAGAGCGCAGAGAGAGAGAAAGAGCACAGAGAGAGAGAAAGAGCGCAGAGAGAGAGAAAGACCGCAGAGAGAGAGAAAGAGCGCAGAGAGAGAGAAAGAGCGCAGAGAGAGAAAGAAAGAGCGCAGAGAGAGAAAGAAAGAGCGCAGAGAGAGAAAGAAAGAGCGCAGAGAGAGAAAGAAAGAGCGCAGAGAGAGAAAGAAAGAGCGCAGAGAGAGAAAGAAAGAGCGCAGAGAGTGAGAGAGAAAGAGCACAGAGAGAAAGAAAGAGCGCAGAGAGAGAGAGAAAGAAAGAGCGCAGAGAGAGAGAGAAAGAAAGAGCGCAGAGAGAGAGAGAAAGAAAGAGCGCAGAGAGAGAAAGAGCGCAGAGAGAGAGAAAGAAAGAGCGCAGAGAGAGAGAAAGAGCGCAGAGAGAAAGAAAGAGCGCAGAGAAAGAAAGAGCGCAGAGAGAGAGAAAGAAAGAGCGCAGAGAGAGAGAAAGAGCGCAGAGAGAGAGAGAAAGAGCGCAGAGAGAGAAATAAAGAGCACAGAGAGAGAAAGAAAGAGCGCAGAGAAAGAAAGAGCGCAGAGAGAGAGAAAGAAAGAGCGCAGAGAGAGAAAGAAAGAGAGCAGAGAGAGAAAGAAAGAGCGCAAAGAGAGAAAAAAAGAGCGCAGAGAGAAAGAAAGAAAGAGCGCAGAGAGAAAGAAAGAGCGCAGAGAGAGAGAGAGAGCGCAGAGAGAGAGAAAGAAAGAGCGCAGAGAGAGAAAGAAAGAGAGCAGAGAGAGAAAGAAAGAGCGCAAAGAGAGAAAAAAAGAGCGCAGAGAGAAAGAAAGAAAGAGCGCAGAGAGAAAGAAAGAGCGCAGAGAGAGAGAGAGAAAGAGCGCCGAGAGAGAGAGAGAGAGCGCAGAGAGAGAGAAAGAGAAAGAAAGAGCGCAGAGAGAGAAAGTGCGCAGAGAGAGAAAGAGCGCAGAGAGAAAGAAAGAGCGCAGAGAAAGAAAGAGCGCAGAGAGAGGAAGAAAGAGCGCAGAGAGAGAAATAAAGAGCACAGAGAGAGAAAGAAAGAGCGCAGAGAAAGAAAGAGCGCAGAGAGAGAGAAAGAAAGAGCGCAGAGAGAGAAAGAAAGAGAGCAGAGAGAGAAAGAAAGAGCGCAAAGAGAGAGAAAGAGAAAGAAAGAGCGCAGAGAGAGAGAGAGAAAGAGCGCAGAGAGAGAGAAAGAGCACAGAGAAAGAAAGAGAAAGAAAGAGCGCAGAGAGAGAAAGAGCGCAGAGAGAGAGAGCGCAGAGAGAGAAAGAGCGCAGAGAAAGAAAGAGAAAGAAAGAGCGCAGAGAGAGAAAGAGAGAGCGCAGAGAGAGAAAGAAAGAGCGCAGAAAGAAAGAAAGCGCGCAGAGAGAGAGAAAGAAAGAGCGCAGAGAGAGAGAAAGAAAGAGCGCAGAGAGAAAGAACGCAGAGAGAGAGAGAAAGAAAGAGCGCAGAGAGAGAGAAAGAGCGCAGAGAGAGAGAGAAAGAGCGCAGAGAGAGAAATAAAGAGCACAGAGAGAGAAAGAAAGAGCGCAGAGAAAGAAAGAGCGCAGAGAGAGAGAAAGAAAGAGCGCAGAGAGAGAAAGAAAGAGAGCAGAGAGAGAAAGAAAGAGCGCAAAGAGAGAAAAAAAGAGCGCAGAGAGAAAGAAAGAAAGAGCGCAGAGAGAAAGAAAGAGCGCAGAGAGAGAGAGAGAGCGCAGAGAGAAAGAGAAAGAAAGAGCGCAGAGAGAGAGAGAGAAAGAGCGCCGAGAGAGAGAGAGAGAGCGCAGAGAGAGAGAAAGAGAAAGAAAGAGCGCAGAGAGAGAAAGTGCGCAGAGAGAGAAAGAGCGCAGAGAGAAAGAAAGAGCGCAGAGAAAGAAAGAGCGCAGAGAGAGGAAGAAAGAGCGCAGAGAGAGAGAGAAAGAAAGAGCGCAGAGAGAGAGAAAAAGCGCAGAGAGAGAGAGAAAGAACGCAGAGAGAGAGAAAGAGCGCAGAGAGAAAGAAAGTGCGCAGAGAGAGAGAAAGAGCGCAGAGAGAGAGAGAAAGAACGCAGAGAGAGAGAAAAAGCGCAGAGAGAAAGAAAGTGCGCAGAGAGAGAGAAAGAGCGCAGAGAAAGAAGAGAAAGAAAGAGCGCAGAGAGAGAAAGAGCGCAGAGAGAGAGAGAGCGCAGAGAGAGAAAGAGCGCAGAGAAAGAAAGAGAAAGAAAGAGCGCAGAGAGAGAAAGAGAGAGCGCAGAGAGAGAAAGAAAGAGCGCAGAAAGAAAGAAAGCGCGCAGAGAGAGAGAAAGAAAGAGCGCAGAGAGAGAGAAAGAAAGAGCGCAGAGAGAGAGAAAGAGCGCAGAGAGAGAGAAAGAGCGCAGAGAGAGAGAAAGAGCGCAGAGAAAGAGTGCAGAGAGAGAGAAAGAGCGCAGAGAGAGAAATAAAGAGCGCAGAGAGAGAAATAAAGAGCGCAGAGAGAGAAATAAAGAGCGCAGAGAAATAAAGAGCGCAGAGAAAGAAAGAGCGCAGAGAGAGAAAGAAAGAGCGCAGAGAGAGAAAGAAAGAGCGCAAAGAGAGAAAAAAAGAGCGCAAAGAGAGAAAAAAAGAGCGCAGAGAGAAAGAAAGAAAGAGCGCAGAGAGAAAGAAAGAGCGCAGATAGAGAGAGAGAGAAAGAGCGCCGAGAGAGAGAAAGAGCGCAGAGAGAGAGAAAGAGAAAGAAAGAGCGCAGAGAGAGAGAGAGAGAAAGAGCGCAGAGAGAGAGAGAGAGAAAGAGCGCCGAGAGAGAGAAAGAGCGCAGAGAGAGAGAAAGAGAAAGAAAGAGCGCAGAGAGAGAGAGAGAGAAAGAGCGCAGAGAGAGAGAAAGAGCGCAGAGAAAGAAAGAGAAAGAAAGAGCGCAGAGAGAGAAAGAGCGCAGAGAGAGAGAGAGCGCAGAGAGAGAAAGAGCGCAGTGAAAGAAAGAGAAAGAAAGAGCGCAGAGAGAGAAAGAAAGAGCGCAGAAAGAAAGAAAGAGCGCAGAGAGAAAGAAAGAAAGAGCGCAGAGAGAGAGAAAGAGCGCAGAGAGAGAAAGAGAAAGAAAGAGCGCAGAGAGAGAGAGAGAAAGAGCGCAGAGAGAGAGAGAAAGAGTGCAGAGAGAGAGAGAAAGAGCGCAGAGAGAGAGAAAGAGCGCAGATAAAGAAAGAGAAAGAAAGAGCGCAGAGAGAGAAAGAGCGCAGAGAGAGAAAGAGCGCAGAGAGAGAGCACAGAGAGAGAAAGAGCGCAGAGAGAAAGAAAGAGCGCAGAGAGAGAGCGCAGAGAGAGAGAGAAAAAGCGCAGAGAGAGAGAGAAAGAGCGCAGAGAGAGAAATAAAGAGCACAGAGAGAGAAATAAAGAGCGCAGAGAGAGAAATAAAGAGCGCAGAGAAAGAAAGAGTGCAGAGAGAGAAAGAAAGAGCGCAGAGAGAGAAAGAAAGAGCGCAAAGAGAGAAAAAAAGAGCGCAAAGAGAGAAAAAAAGAGCGCAGAGAGAAAGAAAGAAAGAGCGCAGAGAGAAAGAAAGAGCGCAGATAGAGAGCGCAGAGAGAGAAAGAGAAAGAAAGAGCGCAGAGAGAGAGAGAGAGAAAGAGCGCCGAGAGAGAGAAAGAGCGCAGAGAGAGAGAAAGAGAAAGAAAGAGCGCAGAGAGAGAGAGAGAGAAAGAGCGCAGAGAGAGAGAAAGAGCGCAGAGAAAGAAAGAGAAAGAAAGAGCGCAGAGAGAGAAAGAGCGCAGAGAGAGAGAGCGCAGAGAGAGAAAGAGCGCAGAGAAAGAAAGAGAAAGAAAGAGCGCAGAGAGAGAAAGAAAGAGAGCAGAAAGAAAGAAAGAGCGCAGAGAGAAAGAAAGAAAGAGCGCAGAGAGAGAGAAAGAGCGCAGAGAGAGAAAGAGAAAGAAAGAGCGCAGAGAGAGAGAGAGAGAAAGAGCGCAGAGAGAGAGAGAAAGAGCGCAGAGAGAGAGAGAAAGAGCGCAGAGAGAGAGAAAGAGCGCAGATAAAGAAAGAGAAAGAAAGAGCGCAGAGAGAGAAAGAGCGCAGAGAGAGAAAGAGCGCAGAGAGAGAGCGCAGAGAGAGAAAGAGCGCAGAGAGAAAGAAAGAGCGCAGAGAGAGAGAGAATGAGCGCAGAGAGAGAAATAAAGAGCGCAGAGAGAGAAATAAAGAGCGCAGAGAAATAAAGAGCGCAGAGAAAGAAAGAGCGCAGAGAGAGAGAAAGAAAGAGCGCAGAGAGAGAAAAAAGAGCGCAAAGAGAGAAAAAAAGAGCGCAAAGAGAGAAAAAAAGAGCGCAAAGAGAAAGAAAGAAAGAGCGCAGAGAGAAAGAAAGAGCGCAGATAGAGAGCGCAGAGAGAGAAAGAGAAAGAAAGAGCGCAGAGAGAGAGAGAGAGAAAGAGCGCCGAGAGAGAGAAAGAGCGCACAGAGAGAGAAAGAGAAAGAAAGAGCGCAGAGAGAGAGAGAGAAAGAGCGCAGAGAGAGAGAAAGAGCGCAGAGAAAGAAAGAGAAAGAAAGAGCGCAGAGAGAGAAAGAGCGCAGAGAGAGAGAGAGCGCAGAGAGAGAAAGAGCGCAGAGAAAGAAAGAGAAAGAAAGAGCGCAGAGAGAGAAAGAGAGAGCGCAGAGAGAGAAAGAAAGAGCGCAGAAAGAAAGAAAGCGCGCAGAGAGAGAGAAAGAAAGAGCGCAGAGAGAGAGAAAGAAAGAGCGCAGAGAGAGAGAAAGAGCGCAGAGAGAGAGAAAGAGCGCAGAGAGAGAGAAAGAGCGCAGAGAAAGAGCGCAGAGAGAGAGAAAGAGCGCAGAGAGAGAAATAAAGAGCGCAGAGAGAGAAATAAAGAGCGCAGAGAGAGAAATAAAGAGCGCAGAGAAATAAAGAGCGCAGAGAAAGAAAGAGCGCAGAGAGAGAAAGAAAGAGCGCAGAGAGAGAAAGAAAGAGCGCAAAGAGAGAAAAAAAGAGCGCAAAGAGAGAAAAAAAGAGCGCAGAGAGAAAGAAAGAAAGAGCGCAGAGAGAAAGAAAGAGCGCAGATAGAGAGAGAGAGAAAGAGCGCCGAGAGAGAGAAAGAGCGCAGAGAGAGAGAAAGAGAAAGAAAGAGCGCAGAGAGAGAGAGAGAGAAAGAGCGCAGAGAGAGAGAGAGAGAAAGAGCGCCGAGAGAGAGAAAGAGCGCAGAGAGAGAGAAAGAGAAAGAAAGAGCGCAGAGAGAGAGAGAGAGAAAGAGCGCAGAGAGAGAGAAAGAGCGCAGAGAAAGAAAGAGAAAGAAAGAGCGCAGAGAGAGAAAGAGCGCAGAGAGAGAGAGAGCGCAGAGAGAGAAAGAGCGCAGAGAAAGAAAGAGAAAGAAAGAGCGCAGAGAGAGAAAGAAAGAGCGCAGAAAGAAAGAAAGAGCGCAGAGAGAAAGAAAGAAAGAGCGCAGAGAGAGAGAAAGAGCGCAGAGAGAGAAAGAGAAAGAAAGAGCGCAGAGAGAGAGAGAGAAAGAGCGCAGAGAGAGAGAGAAAGAGTGCAGAGAGAGAGAGAAAGAGCGCAGAGAGAGAGAAAGAGCGCAGATAAAGAAAGAGAAAGAAAGAGCGCAGAGAGAGAAAGAGCGCAGAGAGAGAAAGAGCGCAGAGAGAGAGCGCAGAGAGAGAAAGAGCGCAGAGAGAAAGAAAGAGCGCAGAGAGAGAGAGAATGAGCGCAGAGAGAGAGAGAGAGCGCAGAGAGAGAGAAAGAGCGCAGAGAGAGAGAAAGAGCGCAGAGAGAGAGAGAAAGAGCGCAGAGAGAGAGAAAGAGCGCAGAGAGAGAGAAAGAGCGCAGAGAGAAAGAAAGAGCGCAGAGAGAGAGCGCAGAGAGAGAGAGAAAAAGCGCAGAGAGAGAGAGAAAGAGCGCAGAGAGAGAAATAAAGAGCACAGAGAGAGAAATAAAGAGCGCAGAGAGAGAAATAAAGAGCGCAGAGAAAGAAAGAGCGCAGAGAGAGAAAGAAAGAGCGCAGAGAGAGAAAGAAAGAGCGCAAAGAGAGAAAAAAAGAGCGCAAAGAGAGAAAAAAAGAGCGCAGAGAGAAAGAAAGAAAGAGCGCAGAGAGAAAGAAAGAGCGCAGATAGAGAGCGCAGAGAGAGAAAGAGAAAGAAAGAGCGCAGAGAGAGAGAGAGAGAAAGAGCGCCGAGATAGAGAAAGAGCGCAGAGAGAGAGAAAGAGAAAGAAAGAGCGCAGAGAGAGAGAGAGAGAAAGAGCGCAGAGAGAGAGAAAGAGCGCAGAGAAAGAAAGAGAAAGAAAGAGCGCAGAGAGAGAAAGAGCGCAGAGAGAGAGAGCGCAGAGAGAGAAAGAGCGCAGAGAAAGAAAGAGAAAGAAAGAGCGCAGAGAGAGAAAGAAAGAGCGCAGAAAGAAAGAAAGAGCGCAGAGAGAAAGAAAGAAAGAGCGCAGAGAGAGAGAAAGAGCGCAGAGAGAGAAAGAGAAAGAAAGAGCGCAGAGAGAGAGAGAGAAAGAGCGCAGAGAGAGAGAGAAAGAGCGCAGAGAGAGAGAGAAAGAGCGCAGAGAGAGAGAAAGAGCGCAGATAAAGAAAGAGAAAGAAAGAGCGCAGAGAGAGAAAGAGCGCAGAGAGAGAAAGAGCGCAGAGAGAGAGCGCAGAGAGAGAAAGAGCGCAGAGAGAAAGAAAGAGCGCAGAGAGAGAGAGAATGAGCGCAGAGAGAGAGAGCGCAGAGAGAGAGAAAGAGCGCAGAGAGAGAGAAAGAGTGCAGAGAGAGAGAGAAAGAGCGCAGAGAGAGAGAAAGAGCGCAGAGAGAGAGAAAGAGCGCTGAGAGAAAGAAAGAGCGCAGAGAGAGAGCGCAGAGAGAGAGAGAAAGAGCGCAGAGAGAGAGAGAAAGAGCGCAGAGAGAGAAATAAAGAGCGCAGAGAGAGAAATAAAGAGCGCAGAGAGAGAAATAAAGAGCGCAGAGAAAGAAAGAGCGCAGAGAGAGAGAAAGAAAGAGCGCAGAGAGAGAAAGAAAGAGCGCAAAGAGAGAAAAAAAGAGCGCAAAAAAGAAAAAAAGAGCGCAGAGAGAAAGAAAGAAAGAGCGCAGAGAGAAAGAAAGAGCGCAGAGAGAGAGAGCGCAGAGAGAGAAAGAGAAAGAAAGAGCGCAGAGAGAGAGAGAAAGAGCGCCGAGAGAGAGAAAGAGCGCAGAGAGAGAGAAAGAGAAAGAAAGAGCGCAGAGAGAGAAAGTGCGCAGAGAGAGAAAGAGCGCAGAGAGAAAGAAAGAGCGCAGAGAGAGAGAGAGAGAGCGCAGAGAGAGAAAGAATGAGCGCAAACAGAGAAAAAAAGAGCGCAGAAAGAAAGAAAAAGCGCAGAGAGAAAGAAAGAAAGAGCGCAGAGAGAGAGAAAGAGCGCAGAGAGAGAAAGAGAAAGAAAGAGCGCAGAGAGAGAGAGAGAAAGAGCGCAGAGAGAGAGAGAAAGAGCGCAGAGAGAGAGAGCGCAGAGAAAGAAAGAGAAAGAAAGAGCGCAGAGAGAGAAAGAGCGCAGAGAGAGAAAGAGCGCAGAGAGAGAAAGAGCGCAGAGAGAGAGAGAGCGCAGAGAGAGAAAGAGTGCAGAGAGAGAGAGAGAAAGAGCGCAGAGAGAGAGAGAAAGAGCGCAGAGAGAGAGAGAAAGAGCGCAGAGAGAGAGAAAGAGCGCAGAGAGAGAGAAAGAGCGCAGAGAGAAAGAGCGCAGAGAGAGAGAAAGAGCGCAGAGAAAGAGAAAGAGCGCAGAGAGAGAGAAAGAGCGCAGAGAGAGAAATAAAGAGCGCAGAGAGAGAAATAAAGAGCGCAGAGAGAGAAATAAAGAGCGCAGAGAGAGAAATAAAGAGTGCAGAGAGAGAAAGAAGAGCGCAAAGAGAGAAAAAAATTGCGCAAAGAGAGAAAAAAAGAGCGCAGAGAGAAAGAAAGAAAGAGCGCAGAGAGAAAGAAAGAGCGCAGAGAGAGAGAGCGCAGAGAGAGAAAGAGAAAGAAAGAGCGCAGAGAGAGAGAGAGAAAGAGCGCCGAGAGAGAGAAAGAGCGCAGAGAGAGAGAAAGAGAAAGAAAGAGCGCAGAGAGAGAGAGAGAAAGAGCGCAGAGAGAGAGAAAGAGCGCAGAGAAAGAAAGAGAAAGAAAGAGCGCAGAGAGAGAGAGAGCGCAGAGGGAGAAAGAGCGCAGAGAAAGAAAGAGAAAGAAAGAGCGCAGAGAGAGAAAGAGAGAGCGCAGAGAGAGAAAGAAAGAGCGCAGAAAGAAAGAAAGAGCGCAGAGAGAAAGAAAGAAAGAGCGCAGAGAGAGAGAAAGAGCACAGAGAGAGAAAGAGAAAGAAAGAGCGCAGAGAGAGAGAGAGAAAGAGCGCAGAGAAAGAAAGAGAAAGAAAGAGCGCAGAGAGAGAAAGAGCGCAGAGAGAGAAAGTGCGCAGAGAGAGAGAGAGCGCAGAGAGAGAAAGAGCGCAGAGAGAAAGAAAGAGCGCAGAGAGAGAGAGAAAGAGCGCAGAGAGAGAGAAAGAGCTCAGAGAGAGAGAAAGAGCGCAGAGAGAAAGAAATAGCGCAGAGAGAAAGAAATAGCGCAGAGAGAGAGAGGAAGAAAGAGCGCAGAGAGAGAGAAAGAAAGAGCGCAGAGAAAAAAAAAGAGCACATAGAGAGAGAAAGAGCGCAGAGAGAGAGAAAGAAAGAGCGCAGAGAGAGAAAGAAAGAGAGCAGAGAGAGAGAGAAAGAGCGCAGAGCGAGAGAGAAAGAGCGCAGAGAGAGAGAAAGAGAAAGAAAGAGCACAGAGAGAGAAAGAAAGAGCACAGAGAGAGAGAAAGAGCGCAGAGAGAGAGAAAGAAAGAGCGCAGAGAGAGAAAGAGCGCAGAGAGAGAAAGAAAGAGCGCAGAGAGAGAGAAAGAAAGAGCGCAGAGAGAGAGCGCAGAGAGAGAAATAAAGAGCGCAGAGAGAGAAATAAAGAGCGCAGAGAAAGAAAGAGCGCAGAGAGAGAGAGAAAGAAAGAGCGCAGAGAGAGAAAGAAAGAGCGCAGGGAGAGAAAGAAAGAGCGCAAAGAGAGAAAAAAAGAGCGCAAAGAGAGAAAAAAAGAGCGCAGAGAGAAAGAAAGAAAGAGCGCAGAGAGAAAGAAAGAGCGCAGAGAGAGAGAGAGAGAGCGCAGAGAGAGAAAGAGAAAGAAAGAGCACAGAGAGAGAGAGAGAGAAAGAGCGCCGAGAGAGAGAGAGAGAGAGAGAGCGCAGAGAGAGAGAAAGAGAAAGAAAGAGCGCAGAGAGAGAAAGTGCGCAGAGAGAGAAAGTGCGCAGAGAGAGAAAGAGCGCAGAGAGAAAGAAAGAGCGCAGAGAGAGAGAGAGAAAGAGCGCAAAGAGAGAAAGAAAAGAGCGCAGAAAGAAAGAAACAGCGCAGAGAGAAAGAAAGAAAGAGCGCAGAGAGAGAGAAAGAGCGCAGAGAGAGAAAGAGAAAGAAAGAGCGCAGAGAGAGAGAGAAAGAGCACAGAGAGAGAGAGAAAGAGCGCAAAGAGAGAGAAAGAGCGCAGAGAGAGAAAGAGAAAGAAAGAGCGCAGAGAGAGAAAGAGCGCAGAGAGAGAAAGAGCACAGAGAGAGAAAGAGCGCAGAGAGAGAAAGTGCGCAGAGAGAGAAAGTGCGCAGAGAGAGAAAGAGCGCAGAGAGAAAGAAAGAGCGCAGAGAGAGAGAGAGAAAGAGCGCAAAGAGAGAAAAAAAGAGCGCAGAAAGAAAGAAACAGCGCAGAGAGAGAAAGAGAAAGAAAGAGCGCAGAGAGAGAGAGAAAGAGCACAGAGAGAGAGAGAAAGAGCGCAAAGAGAGAGAAAGAGCGCAGAGAGAGAAAGAGAAAGAAAGAGCGCAGAGAGAGAAAGAGCGCAGAGAGAGAAAGAGCACAGAGAGAGAAAGAGCGCAGAGAGAGAAAGAGCGCAGAGAGAGAAAGAGCGCAGAGAGAGAAAGAGCGCAGAGAGAAAGAAGAGCGCAGAGAGAGAAAGAGCGCAGAGAGAAAGAAAGAGCGCAGAGAGAAAGAAAGAGCGCAGAGAGAGAGAGAAATAGCGCAGAGAGAGAGAGAAAGAGCTTAGAGAGAGAGAAAAAAGTGCGCAGAGAGAGAGAAAAAAGAGCGCAGAGAGAAAGAAAGAGCGCAGAGAGAGAAAGAAAGAGCGCAGAGAGAGAAAGAAAGAGCGCAGAGAGTGAGAGAGAAAGAGCACAGAGAGAGAGAGAACGAAAGAGCGCAGAGAGAGGGAGAAAGAAAGAGCGCAGAGATAGAAAGAAATAGCGCAGAGAGAGAAAGAAATAGCGCAGAGAGAGAGAAAGAGCGCAGAGAGAGAGAGGAAGAAAGAGCGCAGAGAGAGAGAAAGAAAGAGCGCAGAGAGAAAGAAAGAGCACATAGAGAGAGAAAGAGCGCAGAGAGAGAGAGAAAGAGCGCAGAGAGAAAGAGAGAGCGCAGAGAGAGAGAGCGCAGACAGAGAGAGCGCAGAGAGAGAGAGCGCAGAGAGAAAGAGAGGAAGAAGAAAAAGAGCGCAGAGAGAGAGAAAGAGCGTAGAGAAAAAAAGAGCGCAGAGAGAGAGAGAGGAAGAAAGAGCGCAGACAGAGAAAGAAAGAGCGCAGAGAGAGAAAGAAAGAGCCACACTGTAATGGGGACCGGTTAGACCACAGGGGCCAATGTGAGATTGGGTGGGTCAGGCCGGGCCAGAAATACCATTACATTTGGAGGCACTGCTGAGATCAGATCTGTCATCAGGACAGGCTCTAGCTAGGCACACTGGGAAACAGGGAGAGTGTCTGCTGCCACTTTGTGCTGCGTAGGGACGGACCTAGGGGTAGTCAGGGGGCTGACGGGATATTGTCAGTTCGCAGGGACAACCTAGGGGCCTGAAGGGAGTGAGGGGTCTGGAGCCGGGCTATAGCTGACCGAGTCACCTTGAGGCAGTGCTAGTTGGTAGGATGCCTGAAGGGATAGCCTGTTAACATGGTCAGGAATCCTGGAGAGGGTCTGCGCTAGGCTGACCAAGACAGGTAGACGCCCCAAGTACTGCATGGCAGAGCCAGAGTACCTAGCCCATTCCAGACACTCACCGTAGGGAGCACAGACTGGGAGGAAGGAGTCACAGCAGACACTGAGAGAGTGAGCCTAGCCTGAGGTAGTGCAACACTGGGTCACACCTAGATAAGGTACACATGTGGTGGTGCATCTGAAGCTAATCTTTATTGTACCGGTGTGGTGGCTGCCCCGCAGAGTGGAGCCCCATGTACGATAACTGTTACGAGAGAGTGGAGGATCCGCGTGGTGCGGAGAACATGAAATGGCGGACAGAGGCTGATGGGGAGGGCACCCGTGGCGTGCAACCCACTGAAGAGCAGACTGTCGCCGAATTGTCATTAACGAATCTGCTCTGGAGCGGAGCGAAGGCCGTGGCTGCCCCGTTTTTATCCTGTCTGGGACAGCGAGGGGCCACCCTTGAAGAGTGTGAGGACATTGTAATAATTGGGGGAGAACCCCGTGAGGAGAGCAAACAAATGGACTTTTTGGGCTTAAAAGTCAACCAAAATGGCGGTTCCCGCTTGCTAGGGAAACCGCATGGGCCAGTCGCAGAGAAAATGGCTGACGCAGGACTTGCAAAGAGCTGGCCGGGAATGGCGCGAACAGCAGAGCCCCGCCCTGATGGGGGGCATGGCGCGAAAGCTATAGCTGCGCCGGGATGGACAGTGACTAATTCAGCCCCTGTGCTGAGTCAACCGCTAAGTCTATGGGACCCTCCCCTGATTTCTACCAGGGGGAGTCATTTTCAACTATGGCCCGTGGGGATGCACCCACTGGGCCCAGGGACTGATATCCAGACGGCGCCACTACAAAAAGTAGTTCTGGCCGCGGGAGTGAATTACCAAAAAGAAGGATACTTTGCACGCAAAGCTGCTGCAAGGAGAAGGCGGGAACTAGCCGCGGGAAAAGACTACAGCTCTGAGGAGGAAACTGGCGCGAAAACGCAGACCGCGCCCACCAGGACTGAGAAAGGCGCGGCCTTAATTAAGGGGCATGATATTCCCCTGTGGGACCCGCCCAATATTGCAACCCCTGGGGGCGGGTTTCACTCTCACAACATTATGGCTGGTTGGAGACAGTCCGAACCACAAGTACCGGGTCCATGGTTCTGGCCGTATACTGGGGGGACGGGGACGACTCCCATTAACCCCTGACTATACCGGGGATACGCTTATCACAATGCCTTTCTGGTCTGTGCTGAAGCAGGGCATTCTGGCAGGCAAGTGGCTTGACCTTTATTAGTGAGCCTGGTTACCCCCTCTCGGAACCACAGACTTAGAAATCGCCAGCTCATATACAGTGCATAAAATATATTTATATATATACCCTTATACACCATTTTAATAAAAAATATCACAAAATTCTTCTAAGTCCCTCGGGAAGAGTGAAAGACGCGTACGTTCATTTTCAGAGCTCCTAGACCTTCCTATAAGAAGTTAGCTAAAAAGTAGCTTCGAAAAACGCTTAGGTTAAGTTTCAGAGTTGCTTCTAATGTACCAAAGCTGGACTTAGACATAATTTCACTCTCACAACATTATGGCTGGTTGGAGACAGTCCGAACCACAAGTACCGGGTCCATGGTTCTGGCCGTATACTGGGGGGACGGGGACGACTCCCATTAACCCCTGACTATACCGGGGATACGCTTATCACAATGCCTTTCTGGTCTGTGCTGAAGCAGGGCATTCTGGCAGGCAAGTGGCTTGACCTTTATTAGTGAGCCTGGTTACCCCCTCTCGGAACCACAGACTTAGAAATCGCCAGCTCATATACAGTGCATAAAATATATTTATATATATACCCTTATACACCATTTTAATAAAAAAATATCACAAAATTCTTCTAAGTCTCTCGGGAAGAGTGAAAGACGCGCACGTTCATTTTCAGAGCTCCTAGACCTTCCTATAAGAAGTTAGCCAAAAAGTAGCTTCGAAAAACGCTTAGGTTAAGTTTCAGAGTTGCTTCTAATGTACCAAAGCTGGACTTAGACATAATTTCACTCTCACAACATTATGGCTGGTTGGAGAGGGTCCGAACCACAAGTACCGGGTCCATGGTTCTGGCCATATACTGGGGGGACGGGGACGACTCCCATTAACCCCTGACTATACCGGGGATACGCTTATCACAATGCCTTTCTGGTCTGTGCTGAAGCAGGGCATTCTGGCAGCCAAGTGGCTTGACCTTTATTAGTGAGCCTGGTTACCCCCTCTCGGAACCACAGACTTAGAAATCGCCAGCTCATATACAGTGCATAAAATATATTTATATATATACCCTTATACACCATTTTAATAAAAAAATATCACAAAATTCTTCTAAGTCTCTCGGGAAGAGTGAAAGACGCGCACGTTCATTTTCAGAGCTCCTAGACCTTCCTATAAGAAGTTAGCCAAAAAGTAGCTTCGAAAAACGCTTAGGTTAAGTTTCAGAGTTGCTTCTAATGTACCAAAGCTGGACTTAGACATAATTTCACTCTCACAACATTATGGCTGGTTGGAGAGGGTCCGAACCACAAGTACCGGGTCCATGGTTCTGGCCGTATACTGGGGGGACGGGGACGACTCCCATTAACCCCTGACTATACCGGGGATACGCTTATCACAGTGCCTTTCTGGTCTGTGCTGAAGCACGGCATTCTGGCAGCCAAGTGGCTTGACCTTTATTAGTGAGCCTGGTTACCCCCTCTCGGAACCACAGACTTAGAAATCGCCAGCTCATATACAGTGCATAAAATATATTTATATATATACCCTTATACACCATTTTAATAAAAAAATATCACAAAATTCTTCTAAGTCTCTCGGGAAGAGTGAAAGACGCGCACGTTCATTTTCAGAGCTCCTAGACCTTCCTATAAGAAGTTAGCCAAAAAGTAGCTTCGAAAAACGCTTAGGTTAAGTTTCAGAGTTGCTTCTAATGTACCAAAGCTGGACTTAGACATAATTTCACTCTCACAACATTATGGCTGGTTGGAGACAGTCCGAACCACAAGTACCGGGTCCATGGTTCTGGCCGTATACTGGGGGGACGGGGACGACTCCCATTAACCCCTGACTATACCGGGGATACGCTTATCACAATGCCTTTCTGGTCTGTGCTGAAGCAGGGCATTCTGGCAGGCAAGTGGCTTGACCTTTATTAGTGAGCCTGGTTACCCCCTCTGGAACCACAGACTTAGAAATCGCCAGCTCATATACAGTGCATAAAATATATTTATATATATACCCTTATACACCATTTTAATAAAAAATATCACAAAATTCTTCTAAGTCCCTCGGGAAGAGTGAAAGACGCGCACGTTCATTTTCAGAGCTCCTAGACCTTCCTATAAGAAGTTAGCCAAAAAGTAGCTTCGAAAAACGCTTAGGTTAAGTTTCAGAGTTGCTTCTAATGTACCAAAGCTGGACTTAGACATAATGTCACTCTCACAACATTATGGCTGGTTGGAGACAGTCCGAACCACAAGTACCGGGTCCATGGTTCTGGCCGTATACTGGGGGGACGGGGACGACTCCCATTAACCCCTGACTATACCGGGGATACGCTTATCACAATGCCTTTCTGGTCTGTGCTGAAGCAGGGCATTCTGGCAGCCAAGTGACTTGACCTTTATTAGTGAGCCTGGTTACCCCCTCTCGGAACCACAGACTTAGAAATTGCCAGCTCATATACAGTGCATAAAATATATTGATATATATACCCTTATACACCATTTTAATAAAAAATATCACAAAATTCTTCTAAGTCTCTCGGGAAGAGTGAAAGACGCGCACGTTCATTTTCAGAGCTCCTAGACCTTCCTATAAGAAGTTAGCTAAAAAGTAGCTTCGAAAAACGCTTAGGTTAAGTTTCAGAGTTGCTTCTAATGTACCAAAGCTGGACTTAGACATAATTTCACTCTCACAACATTATGGCTGGTTGGAGAGGGTCCGAACCACAAGTACCGGGTCCATGGTTCTGGCCGTATACTGGGGGGACGGGGACGACTCCCATTAACCCCTGACTATACCGGGGATACGCTTATCACAATGCCTTTCTGGTCTGTGCTGAAGCAGGGCATTCTGGCAGGCAAGTGGCTTGACCTTTATTAGTGAGCCTGGTTACCCCCTCTCGGAACCACAGACTTAGAAATCGCCAGCTCATATACAGTGCATAAAATATATTTATATATATACCCTTATACACCATTTTAATAAAAAAATATCACAAAATTCTTCTAAGTCTCTCGGGAAGAGTGAAAGACGCGCACGTTCATTTTCAGAGCTCCTAGACCTTCCTATAAGAAGTTAGCCAAAAAGTAGCTTCGAAAAACGCTTAGGTTAAGTTTCAGAGTTGCTTCTAATGTACCAAAGCTGGACTTAGACATAATTTCACTCTCACAACATTATGGCTGGTTGGAGACAGTCCGAACCACAAGTACCGGGTCCATGGTTCTGGCCGTATACTGGGGGGACGGGGACGACTCCCATTAACCCCTGAGTATACCGGGGATACGCTTATCACAATGCCTTTCTGGTCTGTGCTGAAGCAGGGCATTCTGGCAGGCAAGTGGCTTGACCTTTATTAGTGAGCCTGGTTACCCCCTCTCGGAACCACAGACTTAGAAATCGCCAGCTCATATACAGTGCATAAAATATATTTATATATATACCCTTATACACCATTTTAATAAAAAAATATCACAAAATTCTTCTAAGTCTCTCGGGAAGAGTGAAAGACGCGCACGTTCATTTTCAGAGCTCCTAGACCTTCCTATAAGAAGTTAGCCAAAAAGTAGCTTCGAAAAACGCTTAGGTTAAGTTTCAGAGTTGCTTCTAATGTACCAAAGCTGGACTTAGACATAATTTCACTCTCACAACATTATGGCTGGTTGGAGAGGGTCCGAACCACAAGTACCGGGTCCATGGTTCTGGCCATATACTGGGGGGACGGGGACGACTCCCATTAACCCCTGACTATACCGGGGATACGCTTATCACAATGCCTTTCTGGTCTGTGCTGAAGCAGGGCATTCTGGCAGCCAAGTGGCTTGACCTTTATTAGTGAGCCTGGTTACCCCCTCTCGGAACCACAGACTTAGAAATCGCCAGCTCATATACAGTGCATAAAATATATTTATATATATACCCTTATACACCATTTTAATAAAAAAATATCACAAAATTCTTCTAAGTCTCTCGGGAAGAGTGAAAGACGCGCACGTTCATTTTCAGAGCTCCTAGACCTTCCTATAAGAAGTTAGCCAAAAAGTAGCTTCGAAAAACGCTTAGGTTAAGTTTCAGAGTTGCTTCTAATGTACCAAAGCTGGACTTAGACATAATTTCACTCTCACAACATTATGGCTGGTTGGAGAGGGTCCGAACCACAAGTACCGGGTCCATGGTTCTGGCCGTATACTGGGGGGACGGGGACGACTCCCATTAACCCCTGACTATACCGGGGATACGCTTATCACAGTGCCTTTCTGGTCTGTGCTGAAGCAGGGCATTCTGGCAGGCAAGTGGCTTGACCTTTATTAGTGAGCCTGGTTACCCCCTCTGGAACCACAGACTTAGAAATCGCCAGCTCATATACAGTGCATAAAATATATTTATATATATACCCTTATACACCATTTTAATAAAAAATATCACAAAATTCTTCTAAGTCCCTCGGGAAGAGTGAAAGACGCGCACGTTCATTTTCAGAGCTCCTAGACCTTCCTATAAGAAGTTAGCCAAAAAGTAGCTTCGAAAAACGCTTAGGTTAAGTTTCAGAGTTGCTTCTAATGTACCAAAGCTGGACTTAGATATAATGTCACTCTCACAACATTATGGCTGGTTGGAGACAGTCCGAACCACAAGTACCGGGTCCATGGTTCTGGCCGTATACTGGGGGGACGGGGACGACTCCCATTAACCCCTGACTATACCGGGGATACGCTTATCACAATGCCTTTCTGGTCTGTGCTGAAGCAGGGCATTCTGGCAGCCAAGTGACTTGACCTTTATTAGTGAGCCTGGTTACCCCCTCTCGGAACCACAGACTTAGAAATTGCCAGCTCATATACAGTGCATAAAATATATTTATATATATACCCTTATACACCATTTTAATAAAAAATATCACAAAATTCTTCTAAGTCTCTCGGGAAGAGTGAAAGACGCGCACGTTCATTTTCAGAGCTCCTAGACCTTCCTATAAGAAGTTAGCTAAAAAGTAGCTTCGAAAAACGCTTAGGTTAAGTTTCAGAGTTGCTTCTAATGTACCAAAGCTGGACTTAGACATAATTTCACTCTCACAACATTATGGCTGGTTGGAGAGGGTCCGAACCACAAGTACCGGGTCCATGGTTCTGGCCGTATACTGGGGGGACGGGGACGACTCCCATTAACCCCTGACTATACCGGGGATACGCTTATCACAGTGCCTTTCTGGTCTGTGCTGAAGCACGGCATTCTGGCAGCCAAGTGGCTTGACCTTTATTAGTGAGCCTGGTTACCCCCTCTCGGAACCACAGACTTAGAAATCGCCAGCTCATATACAGTGCATAAAATATATTTATATATATACCCTTATACACCATTTTAATAAAAAAATATCACAAAATTCTTCTAAGTCTCTCGGGAAGAGTGAAAGACGCGCACGTTCATTTTCAGAGCTCCTAGACCTTCCTATAAGAAGTTAGCCAAAAAGTAGCTTCGAAAAACGCTTAGGTTAAGTTTCAGAGTTGCTTCTAATGTACCAAAGCTGGACTTAGACATAATTTCACTCTCACAACATTATGGCTGGTTGGAGACAGTCCGAACCACAAGTACCGGGTCCATGGTTCTGGCCGTATACTGGGGGGACGGGGACGACTCCCATTAACCCCTGACTATACCGGGGATACGCTTATCACAATGCCTTTCTGGTCTGTGCTGAAGCAGGGCATTCTGGCAGGCAAGTGGCTTGACCTTTATTAGTGAGCCTGGTTACCCCCTCTGGAACCACAGACTTAGAAATCGCCAGCTCATATACAGTGCATAAAATATATTTATATATATACCCTTATACACCATTTTAATAAAAAATATCACAAAATTCTTCTAAGTCCCTCGGGAAGAGTGAAAGACGCGCACGTTCATTTTCAGAGCTCCTAGACCTTCCTATAAGAAGTTAGCCAAAAAGTAGCTTCGAAAAACGCTTAGGTTAAGTTTCAGAGTTGCTTCTAATGTACCAAAGCTGGACTTAGACATAATGTCACTCTCACAACATTATGGCTGGTTGGAGACAGTCCGAACCACAAGTACCGGGTCCATGGTTCTGGCCGTATACTGGGGGGACGGGGACGACTCCCATTAACCCCTGACTATACCGGGGATACGCTTATCACAATGCCTTTCTGGTCTGTGCTGAAGCAGGGCATTCTGGCAGCCAAGTGACTTGACCTTTATTAGTGAGCCTGGTTACCCCCTCTCGGAACCACAGACTTAGAAATTGCCAGCTCATATACAGTGCATAAAATATATTGATATATATACCCTTATACACCATTTTAATAAAAAATATCACAAAATTCTTCTAAGTCTCTCGGGAAGAGTGAAAGACGCGCACGTTCATTTTCAGAGCTCCTAGACCTTCCTATAAGAAGTTAGCTAAAAAGTAGCTTCGAAAAACGCTTAGGTTAAGTTTCAGAGTTGCTTCTAATGTACCAAAGCTGGACTTAGACATAATTTCACTCTCACAACATTATGGCTGGTTGGAGAGGGTCCGAACCACAAGTACCGGGTCCATGGTTCTGGCCGTATACTGGGGGGACGGGGACGACTCCCATTAACCCCTGACTATACCGGGGATACGCTTATCACAATGCCTTTCTGGTCTGTGCTGAAGCAGGGCATTCTGGCAGGCAAGTGGCTTGACCTTTATTAGTGAGCCTGGTTACCCCCTCTCGGAACCACAGACTTAGAAATCGCCAGCTCATATACAGTGCATAAAATATATTTATATATATACCCTTATACACCATTTTAATAAAAAAATATCACAAAATTCTTCTAAGTCTCTCGGGAAGAGTGAAAGACGCGCACGTTCATTTTCAGAGCTCCTAGACCTTCCTATAAGAAGTTAGCCAAAAAGTAGCTTCGAAAAACGCTTAGGTTAAGTTTCAGAGTTGCTTCTAATGTACCAAAGCTGGACTTAGACATAATTTCACTCTCACAACATTATGGCTGGTTGGAGACAGTCCGAACCACAAGTACCGGGTCCATGGTTCTGGCCGTATACTGGGGGGACGGGGACGACTCCCATTAACCCCTGAGTATACCGGGGATACGCTTATCACAATGCCTTTCTGGTCTGTGCTGAAGCAGGGCATTCTGGCAGGCAAGTGGCTTGACCTTTATTAGTGAGCCTGGTTACCCCCTCTCGGAACCACAGACTTAGAAATCGCCAGCTCATATACAGTGCATAAAATATATTTATATATATACCCTTATACACCATTTTAATAAAAAAATATCACAAAATTCTTCTAAGTCTCTCGGGAAGAGTGAAAGACGCGCACGTTCATTTTCAGAGCTCCTAGACCTTCCTATAAGAAGTTAGCCAAAAAGTAGCTTCGAAAAACGCTTAGGTTAAGTTTCAGAGTTGCTTCTAATGTACCAAAGCTGGACTTAGACATAATTTCACTCTCACAACATTATGGCTGGTTGGAGAGGGTCCGAACCACAAGTACCGGGTCCATGGTTCTGGCCATATACTGGGGGGACGGGGACGACTCCCATTAACCCCTGACTATACCGGGGATACGCTTATCACAATGCCTTTCTGGTCTGTGCTGAAGCAGGGCATTCTGGCAGCCAAGTGGCTTGACCTTTATTAGTGAGCCTGGTTACCCCCTCTCGGAACCACAGACTTAGAAATCGCCAGCTCATATACAGTGCATAAAATATATTTATATATATACCCTTATACACCATTTTAATAAAAAAATATCACAAAATTCTTCTAAGTCTCTCGGGAAGAGTGAAAGACGCGCACGTTCATTTTCAGAGCTCCTAGACCTTCCTATAAGAAGTTAGCCAAAAAGTAGCTTCGAAAAACGCTTAGGTTAAGTTTCAGAGTTGCTTCTAATGTACCAAAGCTGGACTTAGACATAATTTCACTCTCACAACATTATGGCTGGTTGGAGAGGGTCCGAACCACAAGTACCGGGTCCATGGTTCTGGCCGTATACTGGGGGGACGGGGACGACTCCCATTAACCCCTGACTATACCGGGGATACGCTTATCACAGTGCCTTTCTGGTCTGTGCTGAAGCAGGGCATTCTGGCAGGCAAGTGGCTTGACCTTTATTAGTGAGCCTGGTTACCCCCTCTGGAACCACAGACTTAGAAATCGCCAGCTCATATACAGTGCATAAAATATATTTATATATATACCCTTATACACCATTTTAATAAAAAATATCACAAAATTCTTCTAAGTCCCTCGGGAAGAGTGAAAGACGCGCACGTTCATTTTCAGAGCTCCTAGACCTTCCTATAAGAAGTTAGCCAAAAAGTAGCTTCGAAAAACGCTTAGGTTAAGTTTCAGAGTTGCTTCTAATGTACCAAAGCTGGACTTAGATATAATGTCACTCTCACAACATTATGGCTGGTTGGAGACAGTCCGAACCACAAGTACCGGGTCCATGGTTCTGGCCGTATACTGGGGGGACGGGGACGACTCCCATTAACCCCTGACTATACCGGGGATACGCTTATCACAATGCCTTTCTGGTCTGTGCTGAAGCAGGGCATTCTGGCAGCCAAGTGACTTGACCTTTATTAGTGAGCCTGGTTACCCCCTCTCGGAACCACAGACTTAGAAATTGCCAGCTCATATACAGTGCATAAAATATATTTATATATATACCCTTATACACCATTTTAATAAAAAATATCACAAAATTCTTCTAAGTCTCTCGGGAAGAGTGAAAGACGCGCACGTTCATTTTCAGAGCTCCTAGACCTTCCTATAAGAAGTTAGCTAAAAAGTAGCTTCGAAAAACGCTTAGGTTAAGTTTCAGAGTTGCTTCTAATGTACCAAAGCTGGACTTAGACATAATTTCACTCTCACAACATTATGGCTGGTTGGAGAGGGTCCGAACCACAAGTACCGGGTCCATGGTTCTGGCCGTATACTGGGGGGACGGGGACGACTCCCATTAACCCCTGACTATACCGGGGATACGCTTATCACAATGCCTTTCTGGTCTGTGCTGAAGCAGGGCATTCTGGCAGGCAAGTGGCTTGACCTTTATTAGTGAGCCTGGTTACCCCCTCTCGGAACCACAGACTTAGAAATCGCCAGCTCATATACAGTGCATAAAATATATTTATATATATATACCCTTATACACCATTTTAATAAAAAAATATCACAAAATTCTTCTAAGTCTCTCGGGAAGAGTGAAAGACGCGCACGTTCATTTTCAGAGCTCCTAGACCTTCCTATAAGAAGTTAGCCAAAAAGTAGCTTCGAAAAACGCTTAGGTTAAGTTTCAGAGTTGCTTCTAATGTACCAAAGCTGGACTTAGACATAATTTCACTCTCACAACATTATGGCTGGTTGGAGAGGGTCCGAACCACACGTACCGGGTCCATGGTTCTGGCCGTATACTGGGGGGACGGGGACGACTCCCATTAACCCCTGACTATACCGGGGATACGCTTATCACAATGCCTTTCTGGTCTGTGCTGAAGCAGGGCATTCTGGCAGGCAAGTGGCTTGACCTTTATTAGTGAGCCTGGTTACCCCCTCTGGAACCACAGACTTAGAAATCGCCAGCTCATATACAGTGCATAAAATATATTTATATATATACCCTTATACACCATTTTAATAAAAAATATCACAAAATTCTTCTAAGTCTCTCGGGAAGAGTGAAAGACGCGCACGTTCATTTTCAGAGCTCCTAGACCTTCCTATAAGAAGTTAGCTAAAAAGTAGCTTCGAAAAACGCTTAGGTTAAGTTTCAGAGTTGCTTCTAATGTACCAAAGCTGGACTTAGACATAATTTCACTCTCACAACATTATGGCTGGTTGGAGAGGGTCCGAACCACAAGTACCGGGTCCATGGTTCTGGCCGTATACTGGGGGGACGGGGACGACTCCCATTAACCCCTGACTATACCGGGGATACGCTTATCCCAATGCCTTTCTGGTCTGTGCTGAAGCAGGGCATTCTGGCAGCCAAGTGGCTTGACCTTTATTAGTGAGCCTGGTTACCCCCTCTCGGAACCACAGACTTAGAAATCGCCAGCTCATATACAGTGCATAAAATATATTTATATATACCCTTATACACCATTTTAATAAAAAAATATCACAAAATTCTTCTAAGTCTCTCGGGAAGAGTGAAAGACGCGCACGTTCATTTTCAGAGCTCCTAGACCTTCCTATAAGAAGTTAGCCAAAAAGTAGCTTCGAAAAACGCTTAGGTTAAGTTTCAGAGTTGCTTCTAATGTACCAAAGCTGGACTTAGACATAATTTCACTCTCACAACATTATGGCTGGTTGGAGAGGGTCCGAACCACAAGTACCGGGTCCATGGTTCTGGCCGTATACTGGGGGGACGGGGACGACTCCCATTAACCCCTGACTATACCGGGGATACGCTTATCACAATGCCTTTCTGGTCTGTGCTGAAGCAGGGCATTCTGGCAGCCAAGTGGCTTGACCTTTATTAGTGAGCCTGGTTACCCCCTCTCGGAACCACAGACTTAGAAATCGCCAGCTCATATACAGTGCATAAAATATATTTATATATATACCCTTATACACCATTTTAATAAAAAAATATCACAAAATTCTTCTAAGTCTCTCGGGAAGAGTGAAAGACGCGTACGTTCATTTTCAGAGCTCCTAGACCTTCCTATAAGAAGTTAGCCAAAAAGTAGCTTCGAAAAACGCTTAGGTTAAGTTTCAGAGTTGCTTCTAATGTACCAAAGCTGGACTTAGACATAATTTCACTCTCACAACATTATGGCTGGTTGGAGAGGGTCCGAACCACAAGTACCGGGTCCATGGTTCTGGCCGTATACTGGGGGGACGGGGACGACTCCCATTAACCCCTGACTATACCGGGGATACGCTTATCACAATGCCTTTCTGGTCTGTGCTGAAGCAGGGCATTCTGGCAGCCAAGTGGCTTGACCTTTATTAGTGAGCCTGGTTACCCCCTCTCGGAACCACAGACTTAGAAATCGCCAGCTCATATACAGTGCATAAAATATATTTATATATATACCCTTATACACCATTTTAATAAAAAAATATCACAAAATTCTTCTAAGTCTCTCGGGAAGAGTGAAAGACGCGCACGTTCATTTTCAGAGCTCCTAGACCTTCCTATAAGAAGTTAGCCAAAAAGTAGCTTCGAAAAACGCTTAGGTTAAGTTTCAGAGTTGCTTCTAATGTACCAAAGCTGGACTTAGACATAATGTCACTCTCACAACATTATGGCTGGTTGGAGACAGTCCGAACCACAAGTACCGGGTCCATGGTTCTGGCCGTATACTGGGGGGACGGGGACGACTCCCATTAACCCCTGACTATACCGGGGATACGCTTATCACAATGCCTTTCTGGTCTGTGCTGAAGCAGGGCATTCTGGCAGCCAAGTGGCTTGACCTTTATTAGTGAGCCTGGTTACCCCCTCTCGGAACCACAGACTTAGAAATCGCCAGCTCATATATAGTGCATAAAATATATTTATATATATACCCTTATACACCATTTTAATAAAAAAATATCACAAAATTCTTCTAAGTCTCTCGGGAAGAGTGAAAGACGCGCACGTTCATTTTCAGAGCTCCTAGACCTTCCTATAAGAAGTTAGCCAAAAAGTAGCTTCGAAAAACGCTTAGGTTAAGTTTCAGAGTTGCTTCTAATGTACCAAAGCTGGACTTAGACATAATTTCACTCTCACAACATTATGGCTGGTTGGAGACAGTCCGAACCACAAGTACCGGGTCCATGGTTCTGGCCGTATACTGGGGGGACGGGGACGACTCCCATTAACCCCTGACTATACCGGGGATACGCTTATCACAATGCCTTTCTGGTCTGTGCTGAAGCAGGGCATTCTGGCAGGCAAGTGGCTTGACCTTTATTAGTGAGCCTGGTTACCCCCTCTGGAACCACAGACTTAGAAATCGCCAGCTCATATACAGTGCATAAAATATATTTATATATATATACCCTTATACACCATTTTAATAAAAAAATATCACAAAATTCTTCTAAGTCTCTCGGGAAGAGTGAAAGACGCGCACGTTCATTTTCAGAGCTCCTAGACCTTCCTATAAGAAGTTAGCCAAAAAGTAGCTTCGAAAAACGCTTAGGTTAAGTTTCAGAGTTGCTTCTAATGTACCAAAGCTGGACTTAGACATAATTTCACTCTCACAACATTATGGCTGGTTGGAGAGGGTCCGAACCACACGTACCGGGTCCATGGTTCTGGCCGTATACTGGGGGGACGGGGACGACTCCCATTAACCCCTGACTATACCGGGGATACGCTTATCACAATGCCTTTCTGGTCTGTGCTGAAGCAGGGCATTCTGGCAGGCAAGTGGCTTGACCTTTATTAGTGAGCCTGGTTACCCCCTCTGGAACCACAGACTTAGAAATCGCCAGCTCATATACAGTGCATAAAATATATTTATATATATACCCTTATACACCATTTTAATAAAAAATATCACAAAATTCTTCTAAGTCTCTCGGGAAGAGTGAAAGACGCGCACGTTCATTTTCAGAGCTCCTAGACCTTCCTATAAGAAGTTAGCTAAAAAGTAGCTTCGAAAAACGCTTAGGTTAAGTTTCAGAGTTGCTTCTAATGTACCAAAGCTGGACTTAGACATAATTTCACTCTCACAACATTATGGCTGGTTGGAGAGGGTCCGAACCACAAGTACCGGGTCCATGGTTCTGGCCGTATACTGGGGGGACGGGGACGACTCCCATTAACCCCTGACTATACCGGGGATACGCTTATCCCAATGCCTTTCTGGTCTGTGCTGAAGCAGGGCATTCTGGCAGCCAAGTGGCTTGACCTTTATTAGTGAGCCTGGTTACCCCCTCTCGGAACCACAGACTTAGAAATCGCCAGCTCATATACAGTGCATAAAATATATTTATATATATACCCTTATACACCATTTTAATAAAAAATATCACAAAATTCTTCTAAGTACCTCGGGAAGAGTGAAAGACGCGCACGTTCATTTTCAGAGCTCCTAGACCTTCCTATAAGAAGTTAGCCAAAAAGTAGCTTCGAAAAACGCTTAGGTTAAGTTTCAGAGTTGCTTCTAATGTACCAAAGCTGGACTTAGACATAATTTCACTCTCACAACATTATGGCTGGTTGGAGACAGTCCGAACCACAAGTACCGGGTCCATGGTTCTGGCCGTATACTGGGGGGACGGGGACGACTCCCATTAACCCCTGACTATACCGGGGATACGCTTATCACAATGCCTTTCTGGTCTGTGCTGAAGCAGGGCATTCTGGCAGGCAAGTGGCTTGACCTTTATTAGTGAGCCTGGTTACCCCCTCTGGAACCACAGACTTAGAAATCGCCAGCTCATATACAGTGCATAAAATATATTTATATATATACCCTTATACACCATTTTAATAAAAAATATCACAAAATTCTTCTAAGTCCCTCGGGAAGAGTGAAAGACGCGCACGTTCATTTTCAGAGCTCCTAGACCTTCCTATAAGAAGTTAGCCAAAAAGTAGCTTCGAAAAACGCTTAGGTTAAGTTTCAGAGTTGCTTCTAATGTACCAAAGCTGGACTTAGATATAATTTCACTCTCACAACATTATGGCTGGTTGGAGACAGTCCGAACCACAAGTACCGGGTCCATGGTTCTGGCCGTATACTGGGGGGACGGGGACGACTCCCATTAACCCCTGACTATACCGGGGATACGCTTATCACAATGCCTTTCTGGTCTGTGCTGAAGCAGGGCATTCTGGCAGCCAAGTGGCTTGACCTTTATTAGTGAGCCTGGTTACCCCCTCTCGGAACCACAGACTTAGAAATCGCCAGCTCATATACAGTGCATAAAATATATTTATATATATACCCTTATACACCATTTTAATAAAAAAATATCACAAAATTCTTCTAAGTCTCTCGGGAAGAGTGAAAGACGCGCACGTTCATTTTCAGAGCTCCTAGACCTTCCTATAAGAAGTTTGCCAAAAAGTAGCTTCGAAAAACGCTTAGGTTAAGTTTCAGAGTTGCTTCTAATGTACCAAAGCTGGACTTAGACATAATGTCACTCTCACAACATTATGGCTGGTTGGAGACAGTCCGAACCACAAGTACCGGGTCCATGGTTTTGGCCGTATACTGGGGGACGGGGACGACTGCCATTAACCCCTGACTATACCGGGGATACGCTTATCACAATGCCTTTCTGGTCTGTGCTGAAGCAGGGCATTCTGGCAGCCAAGTGGCTTGACCTTTATTAGTGAGCCTGGTTACCCCCTCTCGGAACCACAGACTTAGAAATCGCCAGCTCATATACAGTGCATAAAATATATTTATATATATACCCTTATACACCATTTTAATAAACAATATCACAAAATTCTTCTAAGTCTCTCGGGAAGAGTGAAAGACGCGCACGTTCATTTTCAGAGCTCCTAGACCTTCCTATAAGAAGTTAGCTAAAAAGTAGCTTCGAAAAACGCTTAGGTTAAGTTTCAGAGTTGCTTCTAATGTACCAAAGCTGGACTTAGACATAATTTCACTCTCACAACATTATGGCTGGTTGGAGACAGTCCGAACCACAAGTACCGGGTCCATGGTTCTGGCCGTATACTGGGGAGACGGGGACGACTCCCATTAACCCCTGACTATACCGGGGATACGCTTATCACAATGCCTTTCTGGTCTGTGCTGAAGCAGGGCATTCTGGCAGCCAAGTGGCTTGACCTTTATTAGTGAGCCTGGTTACCCCCTCTCGGAACCACAGACTTAGAAATCGCCAGCTCATATACAGTGCATAAAATATATTTATATATATACCCTTATACACCATTTTAATAAAAAAATATCACAAAATTCTTCTAAGTCTCTCGGGAAGAGTGAAAGACGCGCACGTTCATTTTCAGAGCTCCTAGACCTTCCTAAAAGAAGTTAGCCAAAAAGTAGCTTCGAAAAACGCTTAGGTTAAGTTTCAGAGTTGCTTCTAATGTACCAAAGCTGGACTTAGACATAATTTCACTCTCACAACATTATGGCTGGTTGGAGACAGTCCGAACCACAAGTACCGGGTCCATGGTTCTGGCCGTATACTGGGGAGACGGGGACGACTCCCATTAACCCCTGACTATACCGGGGATACGCTTATCACAATGCCTTTCTGGTCTGTGCTGAAGCAGGGCATTCTGGCAGCCAAGTGGCTTGACCTTTATTAGTGAGCCTGGTTACCCCCTCTCGGAACCACAGACTTAGAAATCGCCAGCTCATATACAGTGCATAAAATATATTTATATATATACCCTTATACACCATTTTAATAAAAAATATCACAAAATTCTTCTAAGTCCCTCGGGAAGAGGGAAAGAAGCGCACGTTCATTTTCAGAGCTCCTAGACCTTCCTATAAGAAGTTAGCCAAAAAGTAGCTTCGAAAAACGCTTAGGTTAAGTTTCAGAGTTGCTTCTAATGTACCAAAGCTGGACTTAGACATAATGTCACTCTCACAACATTATGGCTGGTTGGAGACAGTCCGAACCACAAGTACCGGGTCCATGGTTCTGGCCGTATACTGGGGGGACGGGGACGACTCCCATTAACCCCTGACTATACCGGGGATACGCTTATCACAATGCCTTTCTGGTCTGTGCTGAAGCAGGGCATTCTGGCAGCCAAGTGGCTTGACCTTTATTAGTGAGCCTGGTTACCCCCTCTCGGAACCACAGACTTAGAAATCGCCAGCTCATATACAGTGCATAAAATATATTTATATATATACCCTTATACACCATTTTAATAAAAAATATCACAAAATTCTTCTAAGTCCCTCGGAAAGAGTGAAAGACGCGCACGTTCATTTTCAGAGCTCCTAGACCTTCCTATAAGAAGTTAGCCAAAAAGTATCTTCGAAAAACGCTTAGGTTAAGTTTCAGAGTTGCTTCTAATGTACCAAAGCTGGACTTAGATATAATTTCACTCTCACAACATTATGGCTGGTTGGAGACAGTCCGAACCACAAGTACCGGGTCCATGGTTCTGGCCGTATACTGGGGGGACGGGGACGACTCCCATTAACCCCTGACTATACCGGGGATACGCTTATCACAATGCCTTTCTGGTCTGTGCTGAAGCAGGGCATTCTGGCAGCCAAGTGGCTTGACCTTTATTAGTGAGCCTGGTTACCCCCTCTGGAACCACAGACTTAGAAATCGCCAGCTCATATACAGTGCATAAAATATATTTATATATATACCCTTATACACCATTTTAATAAAAAATATCACAAAATTCTTCTAAGTCTCTCGGGAAGAGTGAAAGACGCGCACGTTCATTTTCAGAGCTCCTAGACCTTCCTATAAGAAGTTAGCTAAAAAGTAGCTTCGAAAAACGCTTAGGTTAAGTTTCAGAGTTGCTTCTAATGTACCAAAGCTGGACTTAGACATAATTTCACTCTCACAACATTATGGCTGGTTGGAGAGGGTCCGAACCACAAGTACCGGGTCCATGGTTCTGGCCGTATACTGGGGGGACGGGGACGACTCCCATTAACCCCTGACTATACCGGGGATACGCTTATCACAATGC
This sequence comes from Ascaphus truei, assembly GCF_040206685.1. Taxonomy (NCBI): domain Eukaryota; kingdom Metazoa; phylum Chordata; class Amphibia; order Anura; family Ascaphidae; genus Ascaphus; species Ascaphus truei. The sequence goes on along the minus strand of NW_027457167.1, from coordinate 448,632 downwards.
CTTTCTGGTCTGTGCTGAAGCAGGGCATTCTGGCAGCCAAGTGGCTTGACCTTTATTAGTGAGCCTGGTTACCCCCTCTCGGAACCACAGACTTAGAAATCGCCAGCTCATATACAGTGCATAAAATATATTTATATATATACCCTTATACACCATTTTAATAAAAAATATCACAAAATTCTTCTAAGTACCTCGGGAAGAGTGAAAGACGCGCACGTTCATTTTCAGAGCTCCTAGACCTTCCTATAAGAAGTTAGCCAAAAAGTAGCTTCGAAAAACGCTTAGGTTAAGTTTCAGAGTTGCTTCTAATGTACCAAAGCTGGACTTAGACATAATGTCACTCTCACAACATTATGGCTGGTTGGAGACAGTCCGAACCACAAGTACCGGGTCCATGGTTCTGGCCGTATACTGGGGGGACGGGGACGACTCCCATTAACCCCTGACTATACCGGGGATACGCTTATCACAATGCCTTTCTGGTCTGTGCTGAAGCAGGGCATTCTGGCAGGCAAGTGGCTTGACCTTTATTAGTGAGCCTGGTTACCCCCTCTGGAACCACAGACTTAGAAATCGCCAGCTCATATACAGTGCATAAAATATATTTAAATATATACCCTTATACACCATTTTAATAAAAAAATATCACAAAATTCTTCTAAGTCCCTCGGGAAGAGTGAAAGACGCGCACGTTCATTTTCAGAGCTCCTAGACCTTCCTATAAGAAGTTAGCCAAAAAGTAGCTTCGAAAAACGCTTAGGTTAAGTTTCAGAGTTGCTTCTAATGTACCAAAGCTGGACTTAGACATAATGTCACTCTCACAACATTATGGCTGGTTGGAGACAGTCCGAACCACAAGTACCGGGTCCATGGTTCTGGCCGTATACTGGGGGGACGGGGACGACTCCCATTAACCCCTGACTATACCGGGGATACGCTTATCACAATGCCTTTCTGGTCTGTGCTGAAGCAGGGCATTCTGGCAGCCAAGTGGCTTGACCTTTATTAGTGAGCCTGGTTACCCCCTCTCGGAACCACAGACTTAGAAATCGCCAGCTCATATACAGTGCATAAAATATATTTATATATATACCCTTATACACCATTTTAATAAAAAATATCACAAAATTCTTCTAAGTACCTCGGGAAGAGTGAAAGACGCGCACGTTCATTTTCAGAGCTCCTAGACCTTCCTATAAGAAGTTAGCCAAAAAGTAGCTTCGAAAAACGCTTAGGTTAAGTTTCAGAGTTGCTTCTAATGTACCAAAGCTGGACTTAGACATAATGTCACTCTCACAACATTATGGCTGGTTGGAGACAGTCCGAACCACAAGTACCGGGTCCATGGTTCTGGCCGTATACTGGGGGGACGGGGACGGGGACGACTCCCATTAACCCCTGACTATACCGGGGATACGCTTATCACAATGCCTTTCTGGTCTGTGCTGAAGCAGGGCATTCTGGCAGGCAAGTGGCTTGACCTTTATTAGTGAGCCTGGTTACCCCCTCTCGGAACCACAGACTTAGAAATCGCCAGCTCATATACAGTGCATAAAATATATTTATATATATACCCTTATACACCATTTTAATAAAAAATATCACAAAATTCTTCTAAGTCTCTCGGGAAGAGTGAAAGACGCGCACGTTCATTTTCAGAGCTCCTAGACCTTCCTATAAGAAGTTAGCCAAAAAGTAGCTTCGAAAAACGCTTAGGTTAAGTTTCAGAGTTGCTTCTAATGTACCAAAGCTGGACTTAGACATAATTTCACTCTCACAACATTATGGCTGGTTGGAGACAGTCCGAACCACAAGTACCGGGTCCATGGTTCTGGCCGTATACTGGGGGGACGGGGACGACTCCCATTAACCCCTGACTATACCGGGGATACGCTTATCACAATGCCTTTCTGGTCTGTGCTGAAGCAGGGCATTCTGGCAGGCAAGTGGCTTGACCTTTATTAGTGAGCCTGGTTACCCCCTCTGGAACCACAGACTTAGAAATCGCCAGCTCATATACAGTGCATAAAATATATTTATATATATACCCTTATACACCATTTTAATAAAAAATATCACAAAATTCTTCTAAGTCCCTCGGAAAGAGTAAAAGACGCGCACGTTCATTTTCAGAGCTCCTAGACCTTCCTATTAGAAGTTAGCCAAAAAGTATCTTCGAAAAACGCTTAGGTTAAGTTTCAGAGTTGCTTCTAATGTACCAAAGCTGGACTTAGATATAATTTCACTCTCACAACATTATGGCTGGTTGGAGACAGTCCGAACCACAAGTACCGGGTCCATGGTTCTGGCCGTATACTGGGGGGACGGGGACGACTCCCATTAACCCCTGACTATACCGGGGATACGCTTATCACAATGCCTTTCTGGTCTGTGCTGAAGCAGGGCATTCTGGCAGCCAAGTGGCTTGACCTTTATTAGTGAGCCTGGTTACCCCCTCTCGGAACCACAGACTTAGAAATCGCCAGCTCATATACAGTGCATAAAATATATTTATATATATACCCTTATAACCCATTTTAATAAAAAAATATCACAAAATTCTTCTAAGTCTCTCGGGAAGAGTGAAAGACGCGCACGTTCATTTTCAGAGCTCCTAGACCTTCCTATAAGAAGTTAGCTAAAAAGTAGCTTCGAAAAACGCTTAGGTTAAGTTTCAGAGTTGCTTCTAATGTACCAAAGCTGGACTTAGACATAATTTCACTCTCACAACATTATGGCTGGTTGGAGAGGGTCCGAACCACAAGTACCGGGTCCATGGTTCTGGCCGTATACTGGGGGGACGGGGACGACTCCCATTAACCCCTGACTATACCGGGGATACGCTTATCACAATGCCTTTCTGGTCTGTGCTGAAGCAGGGCATTCTGGCAGCCAAGTGGCTTGACCTTTATTAGTGAGCCTGGTTACCCCCTCTCGGAACCACAGACTTAGAAATCGCCAGCTCATATACAGTGCATAAAATATATTTATATATATACCCTTATACACCATTTTAATAAAAAATATCACAAAATTCTTCTAAGTCCCTCGGAAAGAGTAAAAGACGCGCACGTTCATTTTCAGAGCTCCTAGACCTTCCTATTAGAAGTTAGCCAAAAAGTATCTTCGAAAAACGCTTAGGTTAAGTTTCAGAGTTGCTTCTAATGTACCAAAGCTGGACTTAGATATAATTTCACTCTCACAACATTATGGCTGGTTGGAGACAGTCCGAACCACAAGTACCGGGTCCATGGTTCTGGCCGTATACTGGGGGGACGGGGACGACTCCCATTAACCCCTGACTATACCGGGGATACGCTTATCACAATGCCTTTCTGGTCTGTGCTGAAGCAGGGCATTCTGGCAGCCAAGTGGCTTGACCTTTATTAGTGAGCCTGGTTACCCCCTCTCGGAACCACAGACTTAGAAATCGCCAGCTCATATACAGTGCATAAAATATATTTATATATATACCCTTATAACCCATTTTAATAAAAAAATATCACAAAATTCTTCTAAGTCTCTCGGGAAGAGTGAAAGACGCGCACGTTCATTTTCAGAGCTCCTAGACCTTCCTATAAGAAGTTAGCCAAAAAGTAGCTTCGAAAAACGCTTAGGTTAAGTTTCAGAGTTGCTTCTAATGTACCAAAGCTGGACTTAGACATAATGTCACTCTCACAACATTATGGCTGGTTGGAGACAGTCCGAACCACAAGTACCGGGTCCATGGTTTTGGCCGTATACTGGGGGGACGGGGACGACTCCCATTAACCCCTGACTATACCGGGGATACGCTTATCACAATGCCTTTCTGGTCTGTGCTGAAGCAGGGCATTCTGGCAGCCAAGTGGCTTGACCTTTATTAGTGAGCCTGGTTACCCCCTCTCGGAACCACAGACTTAGAAATCGCCAGCTCATATACAGTGCATAAAATATATTTATATATATACCCTTATACACCATTTTAATAAAAAAATATCACAAAATTCTTCTAAGTCTCTCGGGAAGAGTGAAAGACGCGCACGTTCATTTTCAGAGCTCCTAGACCTTCCTATAAGAAGTTAGCCAAAAAGTAGCTTCGAAAAACGCTTAGGTTAAGTTTCAGAGTTGCTTCTAATGTACCAAAGCTGGACTTAGACATAATTTCACTCTCACAACATTATGGCTGGTTGGAGACAGTCCGAACCACAAGTACCGGGTCCATGGTTCTGGCCGTATACTGGGGGGACGGGGACGACTCCCATTAACCCCTGACTATACCGGGGATACGCTTATCACAATGCCTTTCTGGTCTGTGCTGAAGCAGGGCATTCTGGCAGCCAAGTGGCTTGACCTTTATTAGTGAGCCTGGTTACCCCCTCTCGGAACCACAGACTTAGAAATCGCCAGCTCATATACAGTGCATAAAATATATTTATATATATACCCTTATACACCATTTTAATAAAAAAATATCACAAAATTCTTCTAAGTCTCTCGGGAAGAGTGAAAGACGCGCACGTTCATTTTCAGAGCTCCTAGACCTTCCTATAAGAAGTTAGCCAAAAAGTAGCTTCGAAAAACGCTTAGGTTAAGTTTCAGAGTTGCTTCTAATGTACCAAAGCTGGACTTAGACATAATGTCACTCTCACAACATTATGGCTGGTTGGAGACAGTCCGAACCACAAGTACCGGGTCCATGGTTTTGGCCGTATACTGGGGGGACGGGGACGACTCCCATTAACCCCTGACTATACCGGGGATACGCTTATCACAATGCCTTTCTGGTCTGTGCTGAAGCAGGGCATTCTGGCAGCCAAGTGGCTTGACCTTTATTAGTGAGCCTGGTTACCCCCTCTCGGAACCACAGACTTAGAAATCGCCAGCTCATATACAGTGCATAAAATATATTTATATATATACCCTTATACACCATTTTAATAAAAAATATCACAAAATTCTTCTAAGTCTCTCGGGAAGAGTGAAAGACGCGCACGTTCATTTTCAGAGCTCCTAGACCTTCCTATAAGAAGTTAGCCAAAAAGTAGCTTCGAAAAACGCTTAGGTTAAGTTTCAGAGTTGCTTCTAATGTACCAAAGCTGGACTTAGACATAATTTCACTCTCACAACATTATGGCTGGTTGGAGACAGTCCGAACCACAAGTACCGGGTCCATGGTTCTGGCCGTATACTGGGGGGACGGGGACGACTCCCATTAACCCCTGACTATACCGGGGATACGCTTATCACAATGCCTTTCTGGTCTGTGCTGAAGCAGGGCATTCTGGCAGGCAAGTGGCTTGACCTTTATTAGTGAGCCTGGTTACCCCCTCTGGAACCACAGACTTAGAAATCGCCAGCTCATATACAGTGCATAAAATATATTTATATATATACCCTTATACACCATTTTAATAAAAAATATCACAAAATTCTTCTAAGTCCCTCGGGAAGAGTGAAAGACGCGCACGTTCATTTTCAGAGCTCCTAGACCTTCCTATAAGAAGTTAGCCAAAAAGTAGCTTCGAAAAACGCTTAGGTTAAGTTTCAGAGTTGCTTCTAATGTACCAAAGCTGGACTTAGACATAATTTCACTCTCACAACATTATGGCTGGTTGGAGACAGTCCGAACCACAAGTACCGGGTCCATGGTTCTGGCCGTATACTGGGGAGACGGGGACGACTCCCATTAACCCCTGACTATACCGGGGATACGCTTATCACAATGCCTTTCTGGTCTGTGCTGAAGCAGGGCATTCTGGCAGCCAAGTGGCTTGACCTTTATTAGTGAGCCTGGTTACCCCCTCTCGGAACCACAGACTTAGAAATCGCCAGCTCATATACAGTGCATAAAATATATTTATATATATACCCTTATACACCATTTTAATAAAAAATATCACAAAATTCTTCTAAGTCCCTCGGAAAGAGTAAAAGACGCGCACGTTCATTTTCAGAGCTCCTAGACCTTCCTATTAGAAGTTAGCCAAAAAGTATCTTCGAAAAACGCTTAGGTTAAGTTTCAGAGTTGCTTCTAATGTACCAAAGCTGGACTTAGATATAATTTCACTCTCACAACATTATGGCTGGTTGGAGACAGTCCGAACCACAAGTACCGGGTCCATGGTTCTGGCCGTATACTGGGGGGACGGGGACGACTCCCATTAACCCCTGACTATACCGGGGATACGCTTATCACAATGCCTTTCTGGTCTGTGCTGAAGCAGGGCATTCTGGCAGCCAAGTGGCTTGACCTTTATTAGTGAGCCTGGTTACCCCCTCTCGGAACCACAGACTTAGAAATCGCCAGCTCATATACAGTGCATAAAATATATTTATATATATACCCTTATAACCCATTTTAATAAAAAAATATCACAAAATTCTTCTAAGTCTCTCGGGAAGAGTGAAAGACGCGCACGTTCATTTTCAGAGCTCCTAGACCTTCCTATAAGAAGTTAGCTAAAAAGTAGCTTCGAAAAACGCTTAGGTTAAGTTTCAGAGTTGCTTCTAATGTACCAAAGCTGGACTTAGACATAATTTCACTCTCACAACATTATGGCTGGTTGGAGAGGGTCCGAACCACAAGTACCGGGTCCATGGTTCTGGCCGTATACTGGGGGGACGGGGACGACTCCCATTAACCCCTGACTATACCGGGGATACGCTTATCACAATGCCTTTCTGGTCTGTGCTGAAGCAGGGCATTCTGGCAGCCAAGTGGCTTGACCTTTATTAGTGAGCCTGGTTACCCCCTCTCGGAACCACAGACTTAGAAATCGCCAGCTCATATACAGTGCATAAAATATATTTATATATATACCCTTATACACCATTTTAATAAAAAATATCACAAAATTCTTCTAAGTCCCTCGGAAAGAGTAAAAGACGCGCACGTTCATTTTCAGAGCTCCTAGACCTTCCTATTAGAAGTTAGCCAAAAAGTATCTTCGAAAAACGCTTAGGTTAAGTTTCAGAGTTGCTTCTAATGTACCAAAGCTGGACTTAGATATAATTTCACTCTCACAACATTATGGCTGGTTGGAGACAGTCCGAACCACAAGTACCGGGTCCATGGTTCTGGCCGTATACTGGGGGGACGGGGACGACTCCCATTAACCCCTGACTATACCGGGGATACGCTTATCACAATGCCTTTCTGGTCTGTGCTGAAGCAGGGCATTCTGGCAGCCAAGTGGCTTGACCTTTATTAGTGAGCCTGGTTACCCCCTCTCGGAACCACAGACTTAGAAATCGCCAGCTCATATACAGTGCATAAAATATATTTATATATATACCCTTATAACCCATTTTAATAAAAAAATATCACAAAATTCTTCTAAGTCTCTCGGGAAGAGTGAAAGACGCGCACGTTCATTTTCAGAGCTCCTAGACCTTCCTATAAGAAGTTAGCCAAAAAGTAGCTTCGAAAAACGCTTAGGTTAAGTTTCAGAGTTGCTTCTAATGTACCAAAGCTGGACTTAGACATAATGTCACTCTCACAACATTATGGCTGGTTGGAGACAGTCCGAACCACAAGTACCGGGTCCATGGTTTTGGCCGTATACTGGGGGGACGGGGACGACTCCCATTAACCCCTGACTATACCGGGGATACGCTTATCACAATGCCTTTCTGGTCTGTGCTGAAGCAGGGCATTCTGGCAGCCAAGTGGCTTGACCTTTATTAGTGAGCCTGGTTACCCCCTCTCGGAACCACAGACTTAGAAATCGCCAGCTCATATACAGTGCATAAAATATATTTATATATATACCCTTATACACCATTTTAATAAAAAAATATCACAAAATTCTTCTAAGTCTCTCGGGAAGAGTGAAAGACGCGCACGTTCATTTTCAGAGCTCCTAGACCTTCCTATTAGAAGTTAGCCAAAAAGTATCTTCGAAAAACGCTTAGGTTAAGTTTCAGAGTTGCTTCTAATGTACCAAAGCTGGACTTAGATATAATTTCACTCTCACAACATTATGGCTGGTTGGAGACAGTCCGAACCACAAGTACCGGGTCCATGGTTCTGGCCGTATACTGGGGGGACGGGGACGACTCCCATTAACCCCTGACTATACCGGGGATACGCTTATCACAATGCCTTTCTGGTCTGTGCTGAAGCAGGGCATTCTGGCAGCCAAGTGGCTTGACCTTTATTAGTGAGCCTGGTTACCCCCTCTCGGAACCACAGACTTAGAAATCGCCAGCTCATATACAGTGCATAAAATATATTTATATATATACCCTTATAACCCATTTTAATAAAAAAATATCACAAAATTCTTCTAAGTCTCTCGGGAAGAGTGAAAGACGCGCACGTTCATTTTCAGAGCTCCTAGACCTTCCTATAAGAAGTTAGCCAAAAAGTAGCTTCGAAAAACGCTTAGGTTAAGTTTCAGAGTTGCTTCTAATGTACCAAAGCTGGACTTAGACATAATGTCACTCTCACAACATTATGGCTGGTTGGAGACAGTCCGAACCACAAGTACCGGGTCCATGGTTTTGGCCGTATACTGGGGGGACGGGGACGACTCCCATTAACCCCTGACTATACCGGGGATACGCTTATCACAATGCCTTTCTGGTCTGTGCTGAAGCAGGGCATTCTGGCAGCCAAGTGGCTTGACCTTTATTAGTGAGCCTGGTTACCCCCTCTCGGAACCACAGACTTAGAAATCGCCAGCTCATATACAGTGCATAAAATATATTTATATATATACCCTTATACACCATTTTAATAAAAAAATATCACAAAATTCTTCTAAGTCTCTCGGGAAGAGTGAAAGACGCGCACGTTCATTTTCAGAGCTCCTAGACCTTCCTATAAGAAGTTAGCCAAAAAGTAGCTTCGAAAAACGCTTAGGTTAAGTTTCAGAGTTGCTTCTAATGTACCAAAGCTGGACTTAGACATAATTTCACTCTCACAACATTATGGCTGGTTGGAGACAGTCCGAACCACAAGTACCGGGTCCATGGTTCTGGCCGTATACTGGGGGGACGGGGACGACTCCCATTAACCCCTGACTATACCGGGGATACGCTTATCACAATGCCTTTCTGGTCTGTGCTGAAGCAGGGCATTCTGGCAGCCAAGTGGCTTGACCTTTATTAGTGAGCCTGGTTACCCCCTCTCGGAACCACAGACTTAGAAATCGCCAGCTCATATACAGTGCATAAAATATATTTATATATATACCCTTATACACCATTTTAATAAAAAAATATCACAAAATTCTTCTAAGTCTCTCGGGAAGAGTGAAAGACGCGCACGTTCATTTTCAGAGCTCCTAGACCTTCCTATAAGAAGTTAGCCAAAAAGTAGCTTCGAAAAACGCTTAGGTTAAGTTTCAGAGTTGCTTCTAATGTACCAAAGCTGGACTTAGACATAATGTCACTCTCACAACATTATGGCTGGTTGGAGACAGTCCGAACCACAAGTACCGGGTCCATGGTTTTGGCCGTATACTGGGGGACGGGGACGACTGCCATTAACCCCTGACTATACCGGGGATACGCTTATCACAATGCCTTTCTGGTCTGTGCTGAAGCAGGGCATTCTGGCAGCCAAGTGGCTTGACCTTTATTAGTGAGCCTGGTTACCCCCTCTCGGAACCACAGACTTAGAAATCGCCAGCTCATATACAGTGCATAAAATATATTTATATATATACCCTTATACACCATTTTAATAAAAAATATCACAAAATTCTTCTAAGTCTCTCGGGAAGAGTGAAAGACGCGCAGGTTCATTTTCAGAGCTCCTAGACCTTCCTATAAGAAGTTAGCTAAAAAGTAGCTTCGAAAAACGCTTAGGTTAAGTTTCAGAGTTGCTTCTAATGTACCAAAGCTGGACTTAGACATAATTTCACTCTCACAACATTATGGATGGTTGGAGACAGTCCGAACCACAAGTACCGGGTCCATGGTTTTGGCCGTATACTGGGGGGACGGGGACGACTCCCATTAACCCCTGACTATACCGGGGATACGCTTATCACAATGCCTTTCTGGTCTGTGCTGAAGCAGGGCATTCTGGCAGCCAAGTGGCTTGACCTTTATTAGTGAGCCTGGTTACCCCCTCTCGGAACCACAGACTTAGAAATCGCCAGCTCATATACAGTGCATAAAATATATTTATATATATACCCTTATACACCATTTTAATAAAAAAATATCACAAAATTCTTCTAAGTCTCTCGGGAAGAGTGAAAGACGCGCACGTTCATTTTCAGAGCTCCTAGACCTTCCTATAAGAAGTTAGCCAAAAAGTAGCTTCGAAAAACGCTTAGGTTAAGTTTCAGAGTTGCTTCTAATGTACCAAAGCTGGACTTAGACATAATGTCACTCTCACAACATTATGGCTGGTTGGAGACAGTCCGAACCACAAGTACCGGGTCCATGGTTTTGGCCGTATACAGGGGGGACGGGGACGACTCCCATTAACCCCTGACTATACCGGGGATACGCTTATCACAATGCCTTTCTGGTCTGTGCTGAAGCAGGGCATTCTGGCAGCCAAGTGGCTTGACCTTTATTAGTGAGCCTGGTTACCCCCTCTCGGAACCACAGACTTAGAAATCGCCAGCTCATATACAGTGCATAAAATATATTTATATATATACCCTTATACACCATTTTAATAAAAAATATCACAAAATTCTTCTAAGTCTCTCGGGAAGAGTGAAAGACGCGCACGTTCATTTTCAGAGCTCCTAGACCTTCCTATAAGAAGTTAGCCAAAAAGTAGCTTCGAAAAACGCTTAGGTTAAGTTTCAGAGTTGCTTCTAATGTACCAAAGCTGGACTTAGACATAATTCCACTCTCACAACATTATGGCTGGTTGGAGACAGTCCGAACCACAAGTACCGGGTCCATGGTTCTGGCCGTATACTGGGGGGACGGGGACGACTCCCATTAACCCCTGACTATACCGGGGATACGCTTATCACAATGCCTTTCTGGTCTGTGCTGAAGCAGGGCATTCTGGCAGCCAAGTGGCTTGACCTTTATTAGTGAGCCTGGTTACCCCCTCTCGGAACCACAGACTTAGAAATCGCCAGCTCATATACAGTGCATAAAATATATTTATATATATACCCTTATACACCATTTTAATAAAAAAATATCACAAAATTCTTCTAAGTCTCTCGGGAAGAGTGAAAGACGCGCACGTTCATTTTCAGAGCTCCTAGACCTTCCTATAAGAAGTTAGCCAAAAAGTAGCTTCGAAAAACGCTTAGGTTAAGTTTCAGAGTTGCTTCTAATGTACCAAAGCTGGACTTAGACATAATGTCACTCTCACAACATTATGGCTGGTTGGAGACAGTCCGAACCACAAGTACCGGGTCCATGGTTTTGGCCGTATACTGGGGGGACGGGGACGACTCCCATTAACCCCTGACTATACCGGGGATACGCTTATCACAATGCCTTTCTGGTCTGTGCTGAAGCAGGGCATTCTGGCAGCCAAGTGGCTTGACCTTTATTAGTGAGCCTGGTTACCCCCTCTCGGAACCACAGACTTAGAAATCGCCAGCTCATATACAGTGCATAAAATATATTTATATATATACCCTTATACACCATTTTAATAAAAAATATCACAAAATTCTTCTAAGTCTCTCGGGAAGAGTGAAAGACGCGCACGTTCATTTTCAGAGCTCCTAGACCTTCCTATAAGAAGTTAGCTAAAAAGTAGCTTCGAAAAACGCTTAGGTTAAGTTTCAGAGTTGCTTCTAATGTACCAAAGCTGGACTTAGACATAATTTCACTCTCACAACATTATGGCTGGTTGGAGACAGTCCGAACCACAAGTACCGGGTCCATGGTTTTGGCCGTATACTGGGGGGACGGGGACGACTCCCATTAACCCCTGACTATACCGGGGATACGCTTATCACAATGCCTTTCTGGTCTGTGCTGAAGCAGGGCATTCTGGCAGCCAAGTGGCTTGACCTTTATTAGTGAGCCTGGTTACCCCCTCTCGGAACCACAGACTTAGAAATCGCCAGCTCATATACAGTGCATAAAATATATTTATATATATACCCTTATACACCATTTTAATAAAAAAATATCACAAAATTCTTCTAAGTCTCTCGGGAAGAGTGAAAGACGCGCACGTTCATTTTCAGAGCTCCTAGACCTTCCTATAAGAAGTTAGCCAAAAAGTAGCTTCGAAAAACGCTTAGGTTAAGTTTCAGAGTTGCTTCTAATGTACCAAAGCTGGACTTAGACATAATGTCACTCTCACAACATTATGGCTGGTTGGAGACAGTCCGAACCACAAGTACCGGGTCCATGGTTTTGGCCGTATACAGGGGGGACGGGGACGACTCCCATTAACCCCTGACTATACCGGGGATACGCTTATCACAATGCCTTTCTGGTCTGTGCTGAAGCAGGGCATTCTGGCAGCCAAGTGGCTTGACCTTTATTAGTGAGCCTGGTTACCCCCTCTCGGAACCACAGACTTAGAAATCGCCAGCTCATATACAGTGCATAAAATATATTTATATATATACCCTTATACACCATTTTAATAAAAAAATATCACAAAATTCTTCTAAGTCTCTCGGGAAGAGTGAAAGACGCGCACGTTCATTTTCAGAGCTCCTAGACCTTCCTATAAGAAGTTAGCCAAAAAGTAGCTTCGAAAAACGCTTAGGTTAAGTTTCAGAGTTGCTTCTAATGTACCAAAGCTGGACTTAGACATAATGTCACTCTCACAACATTATGGCTGGTTGGAGACAGTCCGAACCACAAGTACCGGGTCCATGGTTTTGGCCGTATACAGGGGGGACGGGGACGACTCCCATTAACCCCTGACTATACCGGGGATACGCTTATCACAATGCCTTTCTGGTCTGTGCTGAAGCAGGGCATTCTGGCAGCCAAGTGGCTTGACCTTTATTAGTGAGCCTGGTTACCCCCTCTCGGAACCACAGACTTAGAAATCGCCAGCTCATATACAGTGCATAAAATATATTTATATATATACCCTTATACACCATTTTAATAAAAAATATCACAAAATTCTTCTAAGTCTCTCGGGAAGAGTGAAAGACGCGCACGTTCATTTTCAGAGCTCCTAGACCTTCCTATAAGAAGTTAGCTAAAAAGTAGCTTCGAAAAACGCTTAGGTTAAGTTTCAGAGTTGCTTCTAATGTACCAAAGCTGGACTTAGACATAATTTCACTCTCACAACATTATGGCTGGTTGGAGACAGTCCGAACCACAAGTACCGGGTCCATGGTTCTGGCCGTATACTGGGGGGACGGGGACGACTCCCATTAACCCCTGACTATACCGGGGATACGCTTATCACAATGCCTTTCTGGTCTGTGCTGAAGCAGGGCATTCTGGCAGCCAAGTGGCTTGACCTTTATTAGTGAGCCTGGTTACCCCCTCTCGGAACCACAGACTTAGAAATCGCCAGCTCATATACAGTGCATAAAATATATTTATATATATATACCCTTATACACCATTTTAATAAAAAAATATCACAAAATTCTTCTAAGTCTCTCGGGAAGAGTGAAAGACGCGCACGTTCATTTTCAGAGCTCCTAGACCTTCCTATAAGAAGTTAGCCAAAAAGTAGCTTCGAAAAACGCTTAGGTTAAGTTTCAGAGTTGCTTCTAATGTACCAAAGCTGGACTTAGACATAATGTTACTCTCACAACATTATGGCTGGTTGGAGACAGTCCGAACCACAAGTACCGGGTCCATGGTTTTGGCCGTATACAGGGGGGACGGGGACGACTCCCATTAACCCCTGACTATACCGGTGATACGCTTATCACAATGCCTTTCTGGTCTGTGCTGAAGCAGGGCATTCTGGCAGCCAAGTGGCTTGACCTTTATTAGTGAGCCTGGTTACCCCCTCTCGGAACCACAGACTTAGAAATCGCCAGCTCATATACAGTGCATAAAATATATTTATATATATACCCTTATACACCATTTTAATAAAAAAATATCACAAAATTCTTCTAAGTCTCTCGGGAAGAGTGAAAGACGCGCACGTTCATTTTCAGAGCTCCTAGACCTTCCTATAAGAAGTTAGCCAAAAAGTAGCTTCGAAAAACGCTTAGGTTAAGTTTCAGAGTTGCTTCTAATGTACCAAAGCTGGACTTAGACATAATTTCACTCTCACAACATTATGGCTGGTTGGAGACAGTCCGAACCACAAGTACCGGGTCCATGGTTCTGGCCGTATACTGGGGGGACGGGGACGACTCCCATTAACCCCTGACTATACCGGGGATACGCTTATCACAATGCCTTTCTGGTCTGTGCTGAAGCAGGGCATTCTGGCAGCCAAGTGGCTTGACCTTTATTAGTGAGCCTGGTTACCCCCTCTCGGAACCACAGACTTAGAAATCGCCAGCTCATATACAGTGCATAAAATATATTTATATATATACCCTTATACACCATTTTAATAAAAAATATCACAAAATTCTTCTAAGTCTCTCGGGAAGAGTGAAAGACGCGCACGTTCATTTTCAGAGCTCCTAGACCTTCCTATAAGAAGTTAGCTAAAAAGTAGCTTCGAAAAACGCTTAGGTTAAGTTTCAGAGTTGCTTCTAATGTACCAAAGCTGGACTTAGACATAATTTCACTCTCACAACATTATGGCTGGTTGGAGACAGTCCGAACCACAAGTACCGGGTCCATGGTTCTGGCCGTATACTGGGGGGACGGGGACGACTCCCATTAACCCCTGAGTATACCGGGGATACGCTTATCACAATGCCTTTCTGGTCTGTGCTGAAGCAGGGCATTCTGGCAGCCAAGTGGCTTGACCTTTATTAGTGAGCCTGGTTACCCCCTCTCGGAACCACAGACTTAGAAATCGCCAGCTCATATACAGTGCATAAAATATATTTATATATATACCCTTATACACCATTTTAATAAAAAAATATCACAAAATTCTTCTAAGTCTCTCGGGAAGAGTGAAAGACGCGCACGTTCATTTTCAGAGCTCCTAGACCTTCCTATAAGAAGTTAGCCAAAAAGTAGCTTCGAAAAACGCTTAGGTTAAGTTTCAGAGTTGCTTCTAATGTACCAAAGCTGGACTTAGACATAATGTTACTCTCACAACATTATGGCTGGTTGGAGACAGTCCGAACCACAAGTACCGGGTCCATGGTTTTGGCCGTATACAGGGGGGACGGGGACGACTCCCATTAACCCCTGACTATACCGGGGATACGCTTATCACAATGCCTTTCTGGTCTGTGCTGAAGCAGGGCATTCTGGCAGCCAAGTGGCTTGACCTTTATTAGTGAGCCTGGTTACCCCCTCTCGGAACCACAGACTTAGAAATCGCCAGCTCATATACAGTGCATAAAATATATTTATATATATACCCTTATACACCATTTTAATAAAAAAATATCACAAAATTCTTCTAAGTCTCTCGGGAAGAGTGAAAGACGCGCACGTTCATTTTCAGAGCTCCTAGACCTTCCTATAAGAAGTTAGCCACAAAGTAGCTTCGAAAAACGCTTAGGTTAAGTTTCAGAGTTGCTTCTAATGTACCAAAGCTGGACTTAGACATAATGTCACTCTCACAACATTATGGCTGGTTGGAGACAGTCCGAACCACAAGTACCGGGTCCATGGTTTTGGCCGTATACAGGGGGGACGGGGACGACTCCCATTAACCCCTGACTATACCGGGGATACGCTTATCACAATGCCTTTCTGGTCTGTGCTGAAGCAGGGCATTCTGGCAGCCAAGTGGCTTGACCTTTATTAGTGAGCCTGGTTACCCCCTCTCGGAACCACAGACTTAGAAATCGCCAGCTCATATACAGTGCATAAAATATATTTATATATATACCCTTATACACCATTTTAATAAAAAATATCACAAAATTCTTCTAAGTCTCTCGGGAAGAGTGAAAGACGCGCACGTTCATTTTCAGAGCTCCTAGACCTTCCTATAAGAAGTTAGCTAAAAAGTAGCTTCGAAAAACGCTTAGGTTAAGTTTCAGAGTTGCTTCTAATGTACCAAAGCTGGACTTAGATATAATTTCAGTCTCACAACATTATGGCTGGTTGGAGACAGTCCGAACCACAAGTACCGGGTCCATGGTTCTGGCCGTATACTGGGGGGACGGGGACGACTCCCATTAACCCCTGACTATACCGGGGATACGCTTATCACAATGCCTTTCTGGTCTGTGCTGAAGCAGGGCATTCTGGCAGCCAAGTGGCTTGACCTTTATTAGTGAGCCTGGTTACCCCCTCTCGGAACCACAGACTTAGAAATCGCCAGCTCATATACAGTGCATAAAATATATTTATATATATACCCTTATACACCATTTTAATAAAAAAATATCACAAAATTCTTCTAAGTCTCTCGGGAAGAGTGAAAGACGCGCACGTTCATTTTCAGAGCTCCTAGACCTTCCTATAAGAAGTTAGCCAAAAAGTAGCTGCGAAAAACGCTTAGGTTAAGTTTCAGAGTTGCTTCTAATGTACCAAAGCTGGACTTAGACATAATGTCACTCTCACAACATTATGGCTGGTTGGAGACAGTCCGAACCACAAGTACCGGGTCCATGGTTTTGGCAGTATACTGGGGGGACGGGGACGACTCCCATTAACCCCTGACTATACCGGGGATACGCTTATCACAATGCCTTTCTGGTCTGTGCTGAAGCAGGGCATTCTGGCAGCCAAGTGGCTTGACCTTTATTAGTGAGCCTGGTTACCCCCTCTCGGAACCACAGACTTAGAAATCGCCAGCTCATATACAGTGCATAAAATATATTTATATATATACCCTTATACACCATTTTAATAAAAAATATCACAAAATTCTTCTAAGTCTCTCGGGAAGAGTGAAAGACGCGCACGTTCATTTTCAGAGCTCCTAGACCTTCCTATAAGAAGTTAGCTAAAAAGTAGCTTCGAAAAACGCTTAGGTTAAGTTTCAGAGTTGCTTCTAATGTACCAAAGCTGGACTTAGATATAATTTCAGTCTCACAACATTATGGCTGGTTGGAGACAGTCCGAACCACAAGTACCGGGTCCATGGTTCTGGCCGTATACTGGGGGGACGGGGACGACTCCCATTAACCCCTGACTATACCGGGGATACGCTTATCACAATGCCTTTCTGGTCTGTGCTGAAGCAGGGCATTCTGGCAGCCAAGTGGCTTGACCTTTATTAGTGAGCCTGGTTACCCCCTCTCGGAACCACAGACTTAGAAATCGCCAGCTCATATACAGTGCATAAAATATATTTATATATATACCCTTATACACCATTTTAATAAAAAAATATCACAAAATTCTTCTAAGTCTCTCGGGAAGAGTGAAAGACGCGCACGTTCATTTTCAGAGCTCCTAGACCTTCCTATAAGAAGTTAGCCAAAAAGTAGCTTCGAAAAACGCTTAGGTTAAGTTTCAGAGTTGCTTCTAATGTACCAAAGCTGGACTTAGACATAATGTCACTCTCACAACATTATGGCTGGTTGGAGACAGTCCGAACCACAAGTACCGGGTCCATGGTTTTGGCCGTATACTGGGGGGACGGGGACGACTCCCATTAACCCCTGACTATACCGGGGATACGCTTATCACAATGCCTTTCTGGTCTGTGCTGAAGCAGGGCATTCTGGCAGCCAAGTGGCTTGACCTTTATTAGTGAGCCTGGTTACCCCCTCTCGGAACCACAGACTTAGAAATCGCCAGCTCATATACAGTGCATAAAATATATTTATATATATACCCTTATACACCATTTTAATAAAAAATATCACAAAATTCTTCTAAGTCTCTCGGGAAGAGTGAAAGACGCGCACGTTCATTTTCAGAGCTCCTAGACCTTCCTATAAGAAGTTAGCTAAAAAGTAGCTTCGAAAAACGCTTAGGTTAAGTTTCAGAGTTGCTTCTAATGTACCAAAGCTGGACTTAGACATAATTTCACTCTCACAACATTATGGCTGGTTGGAGACAGTCCGAACCACAAGTACCGGGTCCATGGTTCTGGCCGTATACTGGGGGGACGGGGACGACTCCCATTAACCCCTGACTATACCGGGGATACGCTTATCACAATGCCTTTCTGGTCTGTGCTGAAGCAGGGCATTCTGGCAGCCAAGTGGCTTGACCTTTATTAGTGAGCCTGGTTACCCCCTCTCGGAACCACAGACTTAGAAATCGCCAGCTCATATACAGTGCATAAAATATATTTATATATATACCCTTATACACCATTTTAATAAAAAAAAATCACAAAATTCTTCTAAGTCTCTCGGGAAGAGTGAAAGACGCGCACGTTCATTTTCAGAGCTCCTAGACCTTCCTATAAGAAGTTAGCCAAAAAGTAGCTTCGAAAAACGCTTAGGTTAAGTTTCAGAGTTGCTTCTAATGTACCAAAGCTGGACTTAGATATAATTTCAGTCTCACAACATTATGGCTGGTTGGAGACAGTCCGAACCACAAGTACCGGGTCCATGGTTCTGGCCGTATACTGGGGGGACGGGGACGACTCCCA
This sequence comes from Ascaphus truei, assembly GCF_040206685.1. Taxonomy (NCBI): domain Eukaryota; kingdom Metazoa; phylum Chordata; class Amphibia; order Anura; family Ascaphidae; genus Ascaphus; species Ascaphus truei. The sequence goes on along the minus strand of NW_027457167.1, from coordinate 430,121 downwards.
TTAACCCCTGACTATACCGGGGATACGCTTATCACAATGCCTTTCTGGTCTGTGCTGAAGCAGGGCATTCTGGCAGCCAAGTGGCTTGACCTTTATTAGTGAGCCTGGTTACCCCCTCTCGGAACCACAGACTTAGAAATCGCCAGCTCATATACAGTGCATAAAATATATTTATATATATACCCTTATACACCATTTTAATAAAAAATATCACAAAATTCTTCCAAGTCTCTCGGGAAGAGTGAAAGACGCGCACGTTCATTTTCAGAGCTCCTAGACCTTCCTATAAGAAGTTAGCCAAAAAGTAGCTTCGAAAAACGCTTAGGTTAAGTTTCAGAGTTGCTTCTAATGTACCAAAGCTGGACTTAGACATAATGTCACTCTCACAACATTATGGCTGGTTGGAGACAGTCCGAACCACAAGTACCGGGTCCATGGTTTTGGCCGTATACAGGGGGGACGGGGACGACTCCCATTAACCCCTGACTATACCGGGGATACGCTTATCACAATGCCTTTCTGGTCTGTGCTGAAGCAGGGCATTCTGGCAGCCAAGTGGCTTGACCTTTATTAGTGAGCCTGGTTACCCCCTCTCGGAACCACAGACTTAGAAATCGCCAGCTCATATACAGTGCATAAAATATATTTATATATATACCCTTATACACCATTTTAATAAAAAATATCACAAAATTCTTCTAAGTCTCTCGGGAAGAGTGAAAGACGCGCACGTTCATTTTCAGAGCTCCTAGACCTTCCTATAAGAAGTTAGCTAAAAAGTAGCTTCGAAAAACGCTTAGGTTAAGTTTCAGAGTTGCTTCTAATGTACCAAAGCTGGACTTAGACATAATTTCACTCTCACAACATTATGGCTGGTTGGAGACAGTCCGAACCACAAGTACCGGGTCCATGGTTCTGGCCGTATACTGGGGAGACGGGGACGACTCCCATTAACCCCTGACTATACCGGGGATACGCTTATCACAATGCCTTTCTGGTCTGTGCTGAAGCAGGGCATTCTGGCAGCCAAGTGGCTTGACCTTTATTATTGAGCCTGGTTACCCCCTCTCGGAACCACAGACTTAGAAATCGCCAGCTCATATACAGTGCATAAAATATATTTATATATATACCCTTATACACCATTTTAATAAAAAAATATCACAAAATTCTTCTAAGTCTCTCGGGAAGAGTGAAAGACGCGCACGTTCATTTTCAGAGCTCCTAGACCTTCCTATAAGAAGTTAGCTAAAAAGTAGCTTCGAAAAACGCTTAGGTTAAGTTTCAGAGTTGCTTCTAATGTACCAAAGCTGGACTTAGACATAATTTCACTCTCACAACATTATGGCTGGTTGGAGACAGTCCGAACCACAAGTACCGGGTCCATGGTTCTGGCCGTATACTGGGGGGACGGGGACGACTCCCATTAACCCCTGACTATACCGGGGATACGCTTATCACAATGCCTTTCTGGTCTGTGCTGAAGCAGGGCATTCTGGCAGCCAAGTGGCTTGACCTTTATTAGTGAGCCTGGTTACCCCCTCTCGGAACCACAGACTTAGAAATCGCCAGCTCATATACAGTGCATAAAATATATTTATATATATACCCTTATACACCATTTTAATAAAAAAATATCACAAAATTCTTCTAAGTCTCTCGGGAAGAGTGAAAGACGCGCACGTTCATTTTCAGAGCTCCTAGACCTTCCTATAAGAAGTTAGCCAAAAAGTAGCTTCGAAAAACGCTTAGGTTAAGTTTCAGAGTTGCTTCTAATGTACCAAAGCTGGACTTAGACATAATGTCACTCTCACAACATTATGGCTGGTTGGAGACAGTCCGAACCACAAGTACCGGGTCCATGGTTTTGGCCGTATACAGGGGGGACGGGGACGACTCCCATTAACCCCTGACTATACCGGGGATACGCTTATCACAATGCCTTTCTGGTCTGTGCTGAAGCAGGGCATTCTGGCAGCCAAGTGGCTTGACCTTTATTAGTGAGCCTGGTTACCCCCTCTCGGAACCACAGACTTAGAAATCGCCAGCTCATATACTGTACAGTGCATAAAATATATTTATATATATACCCTTATACACCATTTTAATAAAAAATATCACAAAATTCTTCTAAGTCTCTCGGGAAGAGTGAAAGACGCGCACGTTCATTTTCAGAGCTCCTAGACCTTCCTATAAGAAGTTAGCTAAAAAGTAGCTTCGAAAAACGCTTAGGTTAAGTTTCAGAGTTGCTTCTAATGTACCAAAGCTGGACTTAGACATAATTTCACTCTCACAACATTATGGCTGGTTGGAGACAGTCCGAACCACAAGTACCGGGTCCATGGTTCTGGCCGTATACTGGGGAGACGGGGACGACTCCCATTAACCCCTGACTATACCGGGGATACGCTTATCACAATGCCTTTCTGGTCTGTGCTGAAGCAGGGCATTCTGGCAGCCAAGTGGCTTGACCTTTATTAGTGAGCCTGGTTACCCCCTCTCGGAACCACAGACTTAGAAATCGCCAGCTCATATACAGTGCATAAAATATATTTATATATATACCCTTATACACCATTTTAATAAAAAAATATCACAAAATTCTTCTAAGTCTCTCGGGAAGAGTGAAAGACGCGCACGTTCATTTTCAGAGCTCCTAGACCTTCCTATAAGAAGTTAGCCAAAAAGTAGCTTCGAAAAACGCTTAGGTTAAGTTTCAGAGTTGCTTCTAATGTACCAAAGCTGGACTTAGACATAATGTCACTCTCACAACATTATGGCTGGTTGGAGACAGTCCGAACCACAAGTACCGGGTCCATGGTTTTGGCCGTATACTGGGGGGACGGGGACGACTCCCATTAACCCCTGACTATACCGGGGATACGCTTATCACAATGCCTTTCTGGTCTGTGCTGAAGCAGGGCATTCTGGCAGCCAAGTGGCTTGACCTTTATTAGTGAGCCTGGTTACCCCCTCTCGGAACCACAGACTTAGAAATCGCCAGCTCATATACAGTGCATAAAATATATTTATATATATACCCTTATACACCATTTTAATAAAAAATATCACAAAATTCTTCTAAGTCTCTCGGGAAGAGTGAAAGACGCGCACGTTCATTTTCAGAGCTCCTAGACCTTCCTATAAGAAGTTAGCTAAAAAGTAGCTTCGAAAAACGCTTAGGTTAAGTTTCAGAGTTGCTTCTAATGTACCAAAGCTGGACTTAGACATAATGTCACTCTCACAACATTATGGCTGGTTGGAGACAGTCCGAACCACAAGTACCGGGTCCATGGTTTTGGCCGTATACTGGGGGGACGGGGACGACTCCCATTAACCCCTGACTATACCGGGGATACGCTTATCACAATGCCTTTCTGGTCTGTGCTGAAGCAGGGCATTCTGGCAGCCAAGTGGCTTGACCTTTATTAGTGAGCCTGGTTACCCCCTCTCGGAACCACAGACTTAGAAATCGCCAGCTCATATACAGTGCATAAAATATATTTATATATATACCCTTATACACCATTTTAATAAAAAATATCACAAAATTCTTCTAAGTCTCTCGGGAAGAGTGAAAGACGCGCACGTTCATTTTCAGAGCTCCTAGACCTTCCTATAAGAAGTTAGCTAAAAAGTAGCTTCGAAAAACGCTTAGGTTAAGTTTCAGAGTTGCTTCTAATGTACCAAAGCTGGACTTAGACATAATTTCACTCTCACAACATTATGGCTGGTTGGAGACAGTCCGAACCACAAGTACCGGGTCCATGGTTCTGGCCGTATACTGGGGAGACGGGGACGACTCCCATTAACCCCTGACTATACCGGGGATACGCTTATCACAATGCCTTTCTGGTCTGTGCTGAAGCAGGGCATTCTGGCAGCCAAGTGGCTTGACCTTTATTAGTGAGCCTGGTTACCCCCTCTCGGAACCACAGACTTAGAAATCGCCAGCTCATATACAGTGCATAAAATATATTTATATATATACCCTTATACACCATTTTAATAAAAAAATATCACAAAATTCTTCTAAGTCTCTCGGGAAGAGTGAAAGACGCGCACGTTCATTTTCAGAGCTCCTAGACCTTCCTAAAAGAAGTTAGCCAAAAAGTAGCTTCGAAAAACGCTTAGGTTAAGTTTCAGAGTTGCTTCTAATGTACCAAAGCTGGACTTAGACATAATTTCACTCTCACAACATTATGGCTGGTTGGAGACAGTCCGAACCACAAGTACCGGGTCCATGGTTCTGGCCGTATACTGGGGAGACGGGGACGACTCCCATTAACCCCTGACTATACCGGGGATACGCTTATCACAATGCCTTTCTGGTCTGTGCTGAAGCAGGGCATTCTGGCAGCCAAGTGGCTTGACCTTTATTAGTGAGCCTGGTTACCCCCTCTCGGAACCACAGACTTAGAAATCGCCAGCTCATATACAGTGCATAAAATATATTTATATATATACCCTTATACACCATTTTAATAAAAAATATCACAAAATTCTTCTAAGTCCCTCGGGAAGAGGGAAAGACGCGCACGTTCATTTTCAGAGCTCCTAGACCTTCCTATAAGAAGTTAGCCAAAAAGTAGCTTCGAAAAACGCTTAGGTTAAGTTTCAGAGTTGCTTCTAATGTACCAAAGCTGGACTTAGACATAATGTCACTCTCACAACATTATGGCTGGTTGGAGACAGTCCGAACCACAAGTACCGGGTCCATGGTTCTGGCCGTATACTGGGGGGACGGGGACGACTCCCATTAACCCCTGACTATACCGGGGATACGCTTATCACAATGCCTTTCTGGTCTGTGCTGAAGCAGGGCATTCTGGCAGCCAAGTGGCTTGACCTTTATTAGTGAGCCTGGTTACCCCCTCTCGGAACCACAGACTTAGAAATCGCCAGCTCATATACAGTGCATAAAATATATTTATATATATACCCTTATACACCATTTTAATAAAAAATATCACAAAATTCTTCTAAGTCCCTCGGAAAGAGTGAAAGACGCGCACGTTCATTTTCAGAGCTCCTAGACCTTCCTATAAGAAGTTAGCCAAAAAGTATCTTCGAAAAACGCTTAGGTTAAGTTTCAGAGTTGCTTCTAATGTACCAAAGCTGGACTTAGATATAATTTCACTCTCACAACATTATGGCTGGTTGGAGACAGTCCGAACCACAAGTACCGGGTCCATGGTTCTGGCCGTATACTGGGGGGACGGGGACGACTCCCATTAACCCCTGACTATACCGGGGATACGCTTATCACAATGCCTTTCTGGTCTGTGCTGAAGCAGGGCATTCTGGCAGCCAAGTGGCTTGACCTTTATTAGTGAGCCTGGTTACCCCCTCTGGAACCACAGACTTAGAAATCGCCAGCTCATATACAGTGCATAAAATATATTTATATATATACCCTTATACACCATTTTAATAAAAAATATCACAAAATTCTTCTAAGTCCCTCGGGTAGAGGGAAAGACGCGCACGTTCATTTTCAGAGCTCCTAGACCTTCCTATAAGAAGTTAGCCAAAAAGTAGCTTCGAAAAACGCTTAGGTTAAGTTTCAGAGTTGCTTCTAATGTACCAAAGCTGGACTTAGACATAATGTCACTCTCACAACATTATGGCTGGTTGGAGACAGTCCGAACCACAAGTACCGGGTCCATGGTTCTGGCCGTATACTGGGGAGACGGGGACGACTCCCATTAACCCCTGACTATACCGGGGATACGCTTATCACAATGCCTTTCTGGTCTGTGCTGAAGCAGGGCATTCTGGCAGCCAAGTGGCTTGACCTTTATTAGTGAGCCTGGTTACCCCCTCTCGGAACCACAGACTTAGAAATCGCCAGCTCATATACAGTGCCTAAAATATATTTATATATATACCCTTATACACCATTTTAATAAAAAATATCACAAAATTCTTCTAAGTCCCTCGGAAAGAGTGAAAGACGCGCACGTTCATTTTCAGAGCTCCTAGACCTTCCTATTAGAAGTTAGCCAAAAAGTATCTTCGAAAAACGCTTAGGTTAAGTTTCAGAGTTGCTTCTAATGTACCAAAGCTGGACTTAGATATAATTTCACTCTCACAACATTATGGCTGGTTGGAGACAGTCCGAACCACAAGTACCGGGTCCATGGTTCTGGCCGTATACTGGGGGGACGGGGACGACTCCCATTAACCCCTGACTATACCGGGGATACGCTTATCACAATGCCTTTCTGGTCTGTGCTGAAGCAGGGCATTCTGGCAGCCAAGTGGCTTGACCTTTATTAGTGAGCCTGGTTACCCCCTCTCGGAACCACAGACTTAGAAATCGCCAGCTCATATACAGTGCATAAAATATATTTATATATATACCCTTATACACCATTTTAATAAAAAAATATCACAAAATTCTTCTAAGTCTCTCGGGAAGAGTGAAAGACGCGCACGTTCATTTTCAGAGCTCCTAGACCTTCCTATAAGAAGTTAGCCAAAAAGTAGCTTCGAAAAACGCTTAGGTTAAGTTTCAGAGTTGCTTCTAATGTACCAAAGCTGGACTTAGACATAATGTCACTCTCACAACATTATGGCTGGTTGGAGACAGTCCGAACCACAAGTACCGGGTCCATGGTTTTGGCCGTATACTGGGGGGACGGGGACGACTCCCATTAACCCCTGACTATACCGGGGATACGCTTATCACAATGCCTTTCTGGTCTGTGCTGAAGCAGGGCATTCTGGCAGCCAAGTGGCTTGACCTTTATTAGTGAGCCTGGTTACCCCCTCTCGGAACCACAGACTTAGAAATCTCCAGCTCATATACAGTGCATAAAATATATTTATATATATACCCTTATACACCATTTTAATAAAAAATATCACAAAATTCTTCTAAGTCTCTCGGGAAGAGTGAAAGACGCGCACGTTCATTTTCAGAGCTCCTAGACCTTCCTATAAGAAGTTAGCTAAAAAGTAGCTTCGAAAAACGCTTAGGTTAAGTTTCAGAGTTGCTTCTAATGTACCAAAGCTGGACTTAGACATAATTTCACTCTCACAACATTATGGCTGGTTGGAGACAGTCCGAACCACAAGTACCGGGTCCATGGTTCTGGCCGTATACTGGGGAGACGGGGACGACTCCCATTAACCCCTGACTATACCGGGGATACGCTTATCACAATGCCTTTCTGGTCTGTGCTGAAGCAGGGCATTCTGGCAGCCAAGTGGCTTGACCTTTATTAGTGAGCCTGGTTACCACCTCTCGGAACCACAGACTTAGAAATCGCCAGCTCATATACAGTGCATAAAATATATTTATATATATACCCTTATACACCATTTTAATAAAAAAATATCACAAAATTCTTCTAAGTCTCTCGGGAAGAGTGAAAGACGCGCACGTTCATTTTCAGAGCTCCTAGACCTTCCTAAAAGAAGTTAGCCAAAAAGTAGCTTCGAAAAACGCTTAGGTTAAGTTTCAGAGTTGCTTCTAATGTACCAAAGCTGGACTTAGACATAATTTCACTCTCACAACATTATGGCTGGTTGGAGACAGTCCGAACCACAAGTACCGGGTCCATGGTTCTGGCCGTATACTGGGGAGACGGGGACGACTCCCATTAACCCCTGACTATACCGGGGATACGCTTATCACAATGCCTTTCTGGTCTGTGCTGAAGCAGGGCATTCTGGCAGCCAAGTGGCTTGACCTTTATTAGTGAGCCTGGTTACCCCCTCTCGGAACCACAGACTTAGAAATCGCCAGCTCATATACAGTGCATAAAATATATTTATATATATACCCTTATACACCATTTTAATAAAAAATATCACAAAATTCTTCTAAGTCCCTCGGAAAGAGTGAAAGACGCGCACGTTCATTTTTAGAGCTCCTAGACCTTCCTATAAGAAGTTAGCCAAAAAGTATCTTCGAAAAACGCTTAGGTTAAGTTTCAGAGTTGCTTCTAATGTACCAAAGCTGGACTTAGATATAATTTCACTCTCACAACATTATGGCTGGTTGGAGACAGTCCGAACCACAAGTACCGGGTCCATGGTTCTGGCCGTATACTGGGGGGACGGGGACGACTCCCATTAACCCCTGACTATACCGGGGATACGCTTATCACAATGCCTTTCTGGTCTGTGCTGAAGCAGGGCATTCTGGCAGCCAAGTGGCTTGACCTTTATTAGTGAGCCTGGTAACCCCCTCTGGAACCACAGACTTAGAAATCGCCAGCTCATATACAGTGCATAAAATATATTTATATATATACCCTTATACACCATTTTAATAAAAAATATCACAAAATTCTTCTAAGTCTCTCGGGAAGAGTGAAAGACGCGCACGTTCATTTTCAGAGCTCCTAGACCTTCCTATAAGAAGTTAGCTAAAAAGTAGCTTCGAAAAACACTTAGGTTAAGTTTCAGAGTTGCTTCTAATGTACCAAAGCTGGACTTAGACATAATTTCACTCTCACAACATTATGGCTGGTTGGAGACAGTCCGAACCACAAGTACCGGGTCCATGGTTCTGGCCGTATACTGGGGAGACGGGGACGACTCCCATTAACCCCTGACTATACCGGGGATACGCTTATCACAATGCCTTTCTGGTCTGTGCTGAAGCAGGGCATTCTGGCAGCCAAGTGGCTTGACCTTTATTAGTGAGCCTGGTTACCCCCTCTCGGAACCACAGACTTAGAAATCGCCAGCTCATATACAGTGCATAAAATATATTTATATATATACCCTTATACACCATTTTAATAAAAAATATCACAAAATTCTTCTAAGTCCCTCGGGAAGAGGGAAAGACGCGCACGTTCATTTTCAGAGCTCCTAGACCTTCCTATAAGAAGTTAGCCAAAAAGTAGCTTCGAAAAACGCTTAGGTTAAGTTTCAGAGTTGCTTCTAATGTACCAAAGCTGGACTTAGACATAATGTCACTCTCACAACATTATGGCTGGTTGGAGACAGTCCGAACCACAAGTACCGGGTCCATGGTTCTGGCCGTATACTGGGGGGACGGGGACGACTCCCATTAACCCCTGACTATACCGGGGATACGCTTATCACAATGCCTTTCTGGTCTGTGCTGAAGCAGGGCATTCTGGCAGCCAAGTGGCTTGACCTTTATTAGTGAGCCTGGTTACCCCCTCTCGGAACCACAGACTTAGAAATCGCCAGCTCATATACAGTGCATAAAATATATTTATATATATACCCTTATACACCATTTTAATAAAAAATATCACAAAATTCTTCTAAGTCCCTCGGAAAGAGTGAAAGACGCGCACGTTCATTTTCAGAGCTCCTAGACCTTCCTATAAGAAGTTAGCCAAAAAGTATCTTCGAAAAACGCTTAGGTTAAGTTTCAGAGTTGCTTCTAATGTACCAAAGCTGGACTTAGATATAATTTCACTCTCACAACATTATGGCTGGTTGGAGACAGTCCGAACCACAAGTACCGGGTCCATGGTTCTGGCCGTATACTGGGGGGACGGGGACGACTCCCATTAACCCCTGACTATACCGGGGATACGCTTATCACAATGCCTTTCTGGTCTGTGCTGAAGCAGGGCATTCTGGCAGCCAAGTGGCTTGACCTTTATTAGTGAGCCTGGTTACCCCCTCTGGAACCACAGACTTAGAAATCGCCAGCTCATATACAGTGCATAAAATATATTTATATATATACCCAGATACACCATTTTAATAAAAAATATCACAAAATTCTTCTAAGTCTCTCGGGAAGAGTGAAAGACGCGCACGTTCATTTTCAGAGCTCCTAGACCTTCCTATAAGAAGTTAGCTAAAAAGTAGCTTCGAAAAACGCTTAGGTTAAGTTTCAGAGTTGCTTCTAATGTACCAAAGCTGGACTTAGACATAATTTCACTCTCACAACATTATGGCTGGTTGGAGAGGGTCCGAACCACAAGTACCGGGTCCATGGTTCTGGCCGTATACTGGGGGGACGGGGACGACTCCCATTAACCCCTGACTATACCGGGGATACGCTTATCACAATGCCTTTCTGGTCTGTGCTGAAGCAGGGCATTCTGGCAGCCAAGTGGCTTGACCTTTATTAGTGAGCCTGGTTACCCCCTCTCGGAACCACAGACTTAGAAATCGCCAGCTCATATACAGTGCATAAAATATATTTATATATATACCCTTATACACCATTTTAATAAAAAAATATCACAAAATTCTTCTAAGTCTCTCGGGAAGAGTGAAAGACGCGCACGTTCATTTTCAGAGCTCCTAGACCTTCCTATAAGAAGTTAGCCAAAAAGTAGCTTCGAAAAACGCTTAGGTTAAGTTTCAGAGTTGCTTCTAATGTACCAAAGCTGGACTTAGACATAATTTCACTCTCACAACATTATGGCTGGTTGGAGACAGTCCGAACCACAAGTACCGGGTCCATGGTTCTGGCCGTATACTGGGGGGACGGGGACGACTCCCATTAACCCCTGACTATACCGGGGATACGCTTATCACAATGCCTTTCTGGTCTGTGCTGAAGCAGGGCATTCTGGCAGCCAAGTGGCTTGACCTTTATTAGTGAGCCTGGTTACCCCCTCTCGGAACCACAGACTTAGAAATCGCCAGCTCATATACAGTGCATAAAATATATTTATATATATACCCTTATACACCATTTTAATAAAAAATATCACAAAATTCTTCTAAGTCCCTCGGAAAGAGTGAAAGACGCGCACGTTCATTTTCAGAGCTCCTAGACCTTCCTATTAGAAGTTAGCCAAAAAGTATCTTCGAAAAACGCTTAGGTTAAGTTTCAGAGTTGCTTCTAATGTACCAAAGTTGGACTTAGATATAATTTCAGTCTCACAACATTATGGCTGGTTGGAGACAGTCCGAACCACAAGTACCGGGTCCATGGTTCTGGCCGTATACTGGGGGGACGGGGACGACTCCCATTAACCCCTGACTATACCGGGGATACGCTTATCACAATGCCTTTCTGGTCTGTGCTGAAGCAGGGCATTCTGGCAGCCAAGTGGCTTGACCTTTATTAGTGAGCCTGGTTACCCCCTCTCGGAACCACAGACTTAGAAATCGCCAGCTCATATACAGTGCATAAAATATATTTATATATATACCCTTATACACCATTTTAATAAAAAAATATCACAAAATTCTTCTAAGTCTCTCGGGAAGAGTGAAAGACGCGCACGTTCATTTTCAGAGCTCCTAGACCTTCCTATAAGAAGTTAGCCAAAAAGTAGCTTCGAAAAACGCTTAGGTTAAGTTTCAGAGTTGCTTCTAATGTACCAAAGCTGGACTTAGACATAATGTCACTCTCACAACATTATGGCTGGTTGGAGACAGTCCGAACCACAAGTACCGGGTCCATGGTTTTGGCCGTATACAGGGGCGACGGGGACGACTCCCATTAACCCCTGACTATACCGGGGATACGCTTATCACAATGCCTTTCTGGTCTGTGCTGAAGCAGGGCATTCTGGCAGCCAAGTGGCTTGACCTTTATTAGTGAGCCTGGTTACCCCCTCTCGGAACCACAGACTTAGAAATCGCCAGCTCATATACAGTGCATAAAATATATTTATATATATACCCTTATACACCATTTTAATAAAAAATATCACAAAATTCTTCTAAGTCCCTCGGAAAGAGTGAAAGACGCGCACGTTCATTTTCAGAGCTCCTAGACCTTCCTATTAGAAGTTAGCCAAAAAGTATCTTCGAAAAACGCTTAGGTTAAGTTTCAGAGTTGCTTCTAATGTACCAAAGCTGGACTTAGATATAATTTCACTCTCACAACATTATGGCTGGTTGGAGACAGTCCGAACCACAAGTACCGGGTCCATGGTTCTGGCCGTATACTGGGGAGACGGGGACGACTCCCATTAACCCCTGACTATACCGGGGATACGCTTATCACAATGCCTTTCTGGTCTGTGCTGAAGCAGGGCATTCTGGCAGCCAAGTGGCTTGACCTTTATTAGTGAGCCTGGTTACCCCCTCTCGGAACCACAGACTTAGAAATCGCCAGCTCATATACAGTGCATAAAATATATTTATATATATACCCTTATACACCATTTTAATAAAAAAATATCACAAAATTCTTCTAAGTCTCTCGGGAAGAGTGAAAGACGCGCACGTTCATTTTCAGAGCTCCTAGACCTTCCTATAAGAAGTTAGCCAAAAAGTAGCTTCGAAAAACGCTTAGGTTAAGTTTCAGAGTTGCTTCTAATGTACCAAAGCTGGACTTAGACATAATTTCACTCTCACAACATTATGGCTGGTTGGAGACAGTCCGAACCACAAGTACCGGGTCCATGGTTCTGGCCGTATACTGGGGGGACGGGGACGACTCCCATTAACCCCTGACTATACCGGGGATACGCTTATCACAATGCCTTTCTGGTCTGTGCTGAAGCAGGGCATTCTGGCAGCCAAGTGGCTTGACCTTTATTAGTGAGCCTGGTTACCCCCTCTCGGAACCACAGACTTAGAAATCGCCAGCTCATATACAGTGCATAAAATATATTTATATATATACCCTTATACACCATTTTAATAAAAAAATATCACAAAATTCTTCTAAGTCTCTCGGGAAGAGTGAAAGACGCGCACGTTGATTTTCAAAGCTCCTAGACCTTCCTATAAGAAGTTAGCCAAAAAGTAGCTTCGAAAAACGCTTAGGTTAAGTTTCAGAGTTGCTTCTAATGTACCAAAGCTGGACTTAGACATAATTTCACTCTCACAACATTATGGCTGGTTGGAGACAGTCCGAACCACAAGTACCGGGTCCATGGTTCTGGCCGTATACTGGGGAGACGGGGACGACTCCCATTAACCCCTGACTATACCGGGGATACGCTTATCACAATGCCTTTCTGGTCTGTGCTGAAGCAGGGCATTCTGGCAGCCAAGTGGCTTGACCTTTATTAGTGAGCCTGGTTACCCCCTCTCGGAACCACAGACTTAGAAATCGCCAGCTCATATACAGTGCATAAAATATATTTATATATATACCCTTATACACCATTTTAATAAAAAATATCACAAAATTCTTCTAAGTCCCTCGGAAAGAGTGAAAGACGCGCACGTTCATTTTCAGAGCTCCTAGACCTTCCTATTAGAAGTTAGCCAAAAAGTATCTTCGAAAAACGCTTAGGTTAAGTTTCAGAGTTGCTTCTAATGTACCAAAGCTGGACTTAGATATAATTTCAGTCTCACAACATTATGGCTGGTTGGAGACAGTCCGAACCACAAGTACCGGGTCCATGGTTCTGGCCGTATACTGGGGGGACGGGGACGACTCCCATTAACCCCTGACTATACCGGGGATACGCTTATCACAATGCCTTTCTGGTCTGTGCTGAAGCAGGGCATTCTGGCAGCCAAGTGGCTTGACCTTTATTAGTGAGCCTGGTTACCCCCTCTCGGAACCACAGACTTAGAAATCGCCAGCTCATATACAGTGCATAAAATATATTTATATATATACCCTTATACACCATTTTAATAAAAAATATCACAAAATTCTTCTAAGTCTCTCGGGAAGAGTGAAAGACGCGCACGTTCATTTTCAGAGCTCCTAGACCTTCCTATAAGAAGTTAGCTAAAAAGTAGCTTCGAAAAACGCTTAGGTTAAGTTTCAGAGTTGCTTCTAATGTACCAAAGCTGGACTTAGATATAATTTCAGTCTCACAACATTATGGCTGGTTGGAGACAGTCCGAACCACAAGTACCGGGTCCATGGTTCTGGCCGTATACTGGGGGGACGGGGACGACTCCCATTAACCCCTGACTATACCGGGGATACGCTTATCACAATGCCTTTCTGGTCTGTGCTGAAGCAGGGCATTCTGGCAGCCAAGTGGCTTGACCTTTATTAGTGAGCCTGGTTACCCCCTCTCGGAACCACAGACTTAGAAATCGCCAGCTCATATACAGTGCATAAAATATATTTATATATATACCCTTATACACCATTTTAATATAAAAATATCACAAAATTCTTCTAAGTCTCTCGGGAAGAGTGAAAGACGCGCACGTTCATTTTCAGAGCTCCTAGACCTTCCTATAAGAAGTTAGCCAAAAAGTAGCTTCGAAAAACGCTTAGGTTAAGTTTCAGAGTTGCTTCTAATGTACCAAAGCTGGACTTAGACATAATGTCACTCTCACAACATTATGGCTGGTTGGAGACAGTCCGAACCACAAGTACCGGGTCCATGGTTTTGGCCGTATACAGGGGGGACGGGGACGACTCCCATTAACCCCTGACTATACCGGGGATACGCTTATCACAATGCCTTTCTGGTCTGTGCTGAAGCAGGGCATTCTGGCAGCCAAGTGGCTTGACCTTTATTAGTGAGCCTGGTTACCCCCTCTCGGAACCACAGACTTAGAAATCGCCAGCTCATATACAGTGCATAAAATATATTTATATATATACCCTTATACACCATTTTAATAAAAAATATCACAAAATTCTTCTAAGTCTCTCGGGAAGAGTGAAAGACGCGCACGTTCATTTTCAGAGCTCCTAGACCTTCCTATAAGAAGTTAGCTAAAAAGTAGCTTCGAAAAACGCTTAGGTTAAGTTTCAGAGTTGCTTCTAATGTACCAAAGCTGGACTTAGACATAATTTCACTCTCACAACATTATGGCTGGTTGGAGACAGTCCGAACCACAAGTACCGGGTCCATGGTTCTGGCCGTATACTGGGGAGACGGGGACGACTCCCATTAACCCCTGACTATACCGGGGATACGCTTATCACAATGCCTTTCTGGTCTGTGCTGAAGCAGGGCATTCTGGCAGCCAAGTGGCTTGACCTTTATTAGTGAGCCTGGTTACCCCCTCTCGGAACCACAGACTTAGAAATCGCCAGCTCATATACAGTGCATAAAATATATTTATATATATACCCTTATACACCATTTTAATAAAAAAATATCACAAAATTCTTCTAAGTCTCTCGGGAAGAGTGAAAGACGCGCACGTTCATTTTCAGAGCTCCTAGACCTTCCTATAAGAAGTTAGCCAAAAAGTAGCTTCGAAAAACGCTTAGGTTAAGTTTCAGAGTTGCTTCTAATGTACCAAAGCTGGACTTAGACATAATTTCACTCTCACAACATTATGGCTGGTTGGAGACAGTCCGAACCACAAGTACCGGGTCCATGGTTCTGGCCGTATACTGGGGGGACGGGGACGACTCCCATTAACCCCTGACTATACCGGGGATACGCTTATCACAATGCCTTTCTGGTCTGTGCTGAAGCAGGGCATTCTGGCAGCCAAGTGGCTTGACCTTTATTAGTGAGCCTGGTTACCCCCTCTCGGAACCACAGACTTAGAAATCGCCAGCTCATATACAGTGCATAAAATATATTTATATATATACCCTTATACACCATTTTAATAAAAAAATATCACAAAATTCTTCTAAGTCTCTCGGGAAGAGTGAAAGACGCGCACGTTCATTTTCAGAGCTCCTAGACCTTCCTATAAGAAGTTAGCCAAAAAGTAGCTTCGAAAAACGCTTAGGTTAAGTTTCAGAGTTGCTTCTAATGTACCAAAGCTGGACTTAGACATAATGTCACTCTCACAACATTATGGCTGGTTGGAGACAGTCCGAACCACAAGTACCGGGTCCATGGTTTTGGCCGTATACAGGGGGGACGGGGACGACTCCCATTAACCCCTGACTATACCGGGGATACGCTTATCACAATGCCTTTCTGGTCTGTGCTGAAGCAGGGCATTCTGGCAGCCAAGTGGCTTGACCTTTATTAGTGAGCCTGGTTACCCCCTCTCGGAATCACAGACTTAGAAATCGCCAGCTCATATACAGTGCATAAAATATATTTATATATATACCCTTATACACCATTTTAATAAAAAATATCACAAAATTCTTCTAAGTCTCTCGGGAAGAGTGAAAGACGCGCACGTTCATTTTCAGAGCTCCTAGACCTTCCTATAAGAAGTTAGCTAAAAAGTAGCTTCGAAAAACGCTTAGGTTAAGTTTCAGAGTTGCTTCTAATGTACCAAAGCTGGACTTAGACATAATTTCACTCTCACAACATTATGGCTGGTTGGAGACAGTCCGAACCACAAGTACCGGGTCCATGGTTCTGGCCGTATACTGGGGAGACGGGGACGACTCCCATTAACCCCTGACTATACCGGGGATACGCTTATCACAATGCCTTTCTGGTCTGTGCTGAAGCAGGGCATTCTGGCAGCCAAGTGGCTTGACCTTTATTAGTGAGCCTGGTTACCCCCTCTCGGAACCACAGACTTAGAAATCGCCAGCTCATATACAGTGCATAAAATATATTTATATATATACCCTTATACACCATTTTAATAAAAAAATATCACAAAATTCTTCTAAGTTTCTCGGGAAGAGTGAAAGACGCGCACGTTCATTTTCAGAGCTCCTAGACCTTCCTATAAGAAGTTAGCCAAAAAGTAGCTTCGAAAAACGCTTAGGTTAAGTTTCAGAGTTGCTTCTAATGTAGCAAAGCTGGACTTAGACATAATGTCACTCTCACAACATTATGGCTGGTTGGAGACAGTCCGAACCACAAGTACCGGGTCCATGGTTTTGGCCGTATACTGGGGGGACGGGGACGACTCCCATTAACCCCTGACTATACCGGGGATACGCTTATCACAATGCCTTTCTGGTCTGTGCTGAAGCAGGGCATTCTGGCAGCCAAGTGGCTTGACCTTTATTAGTGAGCCTGGTTACCCCCTCTCGGAACCACAGACTTAGAAATCGCCAGCTCATATACAGTGCATAAAATATATTTATATATATACCCTTATACACCATTTTAATAAAAAATATCACAAAATTCTTCTAAGTCTCTCGGGAAGAGTGAAAGACGCGCACGTTCATTTTCAGAGCTCCTAGACCTTCCTATAAGAAGTTAGCTAAAAAGTAGCTTCGAAAAACGCTTAGGTTAAATTTCAGAGTTGCTTCTAATGTACCAAAGCTGGACTTAGACATAATTTCACTCTCACAACATTATGGCTGGTTGGAGACAGTCCGAACCACAAGTACCGGGTCCATGGTTCTGGCCGTATACTGGGGAGACGGGGACGACTCCCATTAACCCCTGACTATACCGGGGATACGCTTATCACAATGCCTTTCTGGTCTGTGCTGAAGCAGGGCATTCTGGCAGCCAAGTGGCTTGACCTTTATTAGTGAGCCTGGTTACCCCCTCTCGGAACCACAGACTTAGAAATCGCCAGCTCATATACAGTGCATAAAATATATTTATATATATACCCTTATACACCATTTTAATAAAAAAATATCACAAAATTCTTCTAAGTCTCTCGGGAAGAGTGAAAGACGCGCACGTTCATTTTCAGAGCTCCTAGACCTTCCTAAAAGAAGTTAGCCAAAAAGTAGCTTCGAAAAACGCTTAGGTTAAGTTTCAGAGTTGCTTCTAATGTACCAAAGCTGGACTTAGACATAATGTCACTCTCACAACATTATGGCTGGTTGGAGACAGTCCGAACCACAAGTACCGGGTCCATGGTTTTGGCCGTATACAGGGGGGACGGGGACGACTCCCATTAACCCCTGACTATACCGGGGATACGCTTATCACAATGCCTTTCTGGTCTGTGCTGAAGCAGGGCATTCTGGCAGCCAAGTGGCTTGACCTTTATTAGTGAGCCTGGTTACCCCCTCTCGGAACCACAGACTTAGAAATCGCCAGCTCATATACAGTGCATAAAATATATTTATATATATACCCTTATACACCATTTTAATAAAAAAATATCACAAAATTCTTCTAAGTCTCTCGGGAAGAGTGAAAGACGCGCACGTTCATTTTCAGAGCTCCTAGACCTTCCTATAAGAAGTTAGCTAAAAAGTAGCTTCGAAAAACGCTTAGGTTAAGTTTCAGAGTTGCTTCTAATGTACCAAAGCTGGACTTAGATATAATTTCAGTCTCACAACATTATGGCTGGTTGGAGACAGTCCGAACCACAAGTACCGGGTCCATGGTTCTGGCCGTATACTGGGGGGACGGGGACGACTCCCATTAACCCCTGACTATACCGGGGATACGCTTATCACAATGCCTTTCTGGTCTGTGCTGAAGCAGGGCATTCTGGCAGCCAAGTGGCTTGACCTTTATTAGTGAGCCTGGTTACCCCCTCTCGGAACCACAGACTTAGAAATCGCCAGCTCATATACAGTGCATAAAATATATTTATATATATACCCTTATACACCATTTTAATATAAAAATATCACAAAATTCTTCTAAGTCTCTCGGGAAGAGTGAAAGACGCGCACGTTCATTTTCAGAGCTCCTAGACCTTCCTATAAGAAGTTAGCCAAAAAGTAGCTTCGAAAAACGCTTAGGTTAAGTTTCAGAGTTGCTTCTAATGTACCAAAGCTGGACTTAGACATAATGTCACTCTCACAACATTATGGCTGGTTGGAGACAGTCCGAACCACAAGTACCGGGTCCATGGTTTTGGCCGTATACAGGGGGGACGGGGACGACTCCCATTAACCCCTGACTATACCGGGGATACGCTTATCACAATGCCTTTCTGGTCTGTGCTGAAGCAGGGCATTCTGGCAGCCAAGTGGCTTGACCTTTATTAGTGAGCCTGGTTACCCCCTCTCGGAACCACAGACTTAGAAATCGCCAGCTCATATACAGTGCATAAAATATATTTATATATATACCCTTATACACCATTTTAATAAAAAATATCACAAAATTCTTCTAAGTCTCTCGGGAAGAGTGAAAGACGCGCACGTTCATTTTCAGAGCTCCTAGACCTTCCTATAAGAAGTTAGCTAAAAAGTAGCTTCGAAAAACGCTTAGGTTAAGTTTCAGAGTTGCTTCTAATGTACCAAAGCTGGACTTAGACATAATTTCACTCTCACAACATTATGGCTGGTTGGAGACAGTCCGAACCACAAGTACCGGGTCCATGGTTCTGGCCGTATACTGGGGAGACGGGGACGACTCCCATTAACCCCTGACTATACCGGGGATACGCTTATCACAATGCCTTTCTGGTCTGTGCTGAAGCAGGGCATTCTGGCAGCCAAGTGGCTTGACCTTTATTAGTGAGCCTGGTTACCCCCTCTCGGAACCACAGACTTAGAAATCGCCAGCTCATATACAGTGCATAAAATATATTTATATATATACCCTTATACACCATTTTAATAAAAAAATATCACAAAATTCTTCTAAGTCTCTCGGGAAGAGTGAAAGACGCGCACGTTCATTTTCAGAGCTCCTAGACCTTCCTATAAGAAGTTAGCCAAAAAGTAGCTTCGAAAAACGCTTAGGTTAAGTTTGAGAGTTGCTTCTAATGTACCAAAGCTGGACTTAGACATAATTTCACTCTCACAACATTATGGCTGGTTGGAGACAGTCCGAACCACAAGTACCGGGTCCATGGTTCTGGCCGTATACTGGGGGGACGGGGACGACTCCCATTAACCCCTGACTATACCGGGGATACGCTTATCACAATGCCTTTCTGGTCTGTGCTGAAGCAGGGCATTCTGGCAGCCAAGTGGCTTGACCTTTATTAGTGAGCCTGGTTACCCCCTCTCGGAACCACAGACTTAGAAATCGCCAGCTCATATACAGTGCATAAAATATATTTATATATATACCCTTATACACCATTTTAATAAAAAAATATCACAAAATTCTTCTAAGTCTCTCGGGAAGAGTGAAAGACGCGCACGTTCATTTTCAGAGCTCCTAGACCTTCCTATAAGAAGTTAGCCAAAAAGTAGCTTCGAAAAACGCTTAGGTTAAGTTTCAGAGTTGCTTCTAATGTACCAAAGCTGGACTTAGACATAATGTCACTCTCACAACATTATGGCTGGTTGGAGACAGTCCGAACCACAAGTACCGGGTCCATGGTTCTGGCCGTATACTGGGGAGACGGGGACGACTCCCATTAACCCCTGACTATACCGGGGATACGCTTATCACAATGCCTTTCTGGTCTGTGCTGAAGCAGGGCATTCTGGCAGCCAAGTGGCTTGACCTTTATTAGTGAGCCTGGTTACCCCCTCTCGGAACCACAGACTTAGAAATCGCCAGCTCATATACAGTGCATAAAATATATTTATATATATACCCTTATACACCATTTTAATAAAAAAATATCACAAAATTCTTCTAAGTCTCTCGGGAAGAGTGAAAGACGCGCACGTTCATTTTCAGAGCTCCTAGACCTTCCTATAAGAAGTTAGCCAAAAAGTAGCTTCGAAAAACGCTTAGGTTAAGTTTCAGAGTTGCTTCTAATGTACCAAAGCTGGACTTAGACATAATTTCACTCTCACAACATTATGGCTGGTTGGAGACAGTCCGAACCACAAGTACCGGGTCCATGGTTCTGGCCGTATACTGGGGGGACGGGGACGACTCCCATTAACCCCTGACTATACCGGGGATACGCTTATCACAATGCCTTTCTGGTCTGTGCTGAAGCAGGGCATTCTGGCAGCCAAGTGGCTTGACCTTTATTAGTGAGCCTGGTTACCCCCTCTCGGAACCACAGACTTAGAAATCGCCAGCTCATATACAGTGCATAAAATATATTTATATATATACCCTTATACACCATTTTAATAAAAAAATATCACAAAATTCTTCTAAGTCTCTCGGGAAGAATGAAAGACGCGCACGTTCATTTTCAGAGCTCCTAGACCTTCCTATAAGAAGTTAGCCAAAAAGTAGCTTCGAAAAACGCTTAGGTTAAGTTTCAGAGTTGCTTCTAATGTACCAAAGCTGGACTTAGACATAATGTCACTCTCACAACATTATGGCTGGTTGGAGACAGTCCGAACCACAAGTACCGGGTCCATGGTTTTGGCCGTATACTGGGGGGACGGGGACGACTCCCATTAACCCCTGACTATACCGGGGATACGCTTATCACAATGCCTTTCTGGTCTGTGCTGAAGCAGGGCATTCTGGCAGCCAAGTGGCTTGACCTTTATTAGTGAGCCTGGTTACCCCCTCTCGGAACCACAGACTTAGAAATCGCCAGCTCATATACAGTGCATAAAATATATTTATATATATACCCTTATACACCATTTTAATAAAAAATATCACAAAATTCTTCTAAGTCTCTCGGGAAGAGTGAAAGACGCGCACGTTCATTTTCAGAGCTCCTAGACCTTCCTATAAGAAGTTAGCTAAAAAGTAGCTTCGAAAAACGCTTAGGTTAAGTTTCAGAGTTGCTTCTAATGTACCAAAGCTGGACTTAGACATAATTTCACTCTCACAACATTATGGCTGGTTGGAGACAGTCCGAACCACAAGTACCGGGTCCATGGTTCTGGCCGTATACTGGGGAGACGGGGACGACTCCCATTAACCCCTGACTATACCGGGGATACGCTTATCACAATGCCTTTCTGGTCTGTGCTGAAGCAGGGCATTCTGGCAGCCAAGTGGCTTGACCTTTATTAGTGAGCCTGGTTACCCCCTCTCGGAACCACAGACTTAGAAATCGCCAGCTCATATACAGTGCATAAAATATATTTATATATATACCCTTATACACCATTTTAATAAAAAAATATCACAAAATTCTTCTAAGTCTCTCGGGAAGAGTGAAAGACGCGCACGTTCATTGTCAGAGCTCCTAGACCTTCCTAAAAGAAGTTAGCCAAAAAGTAGCTTCGAAAAACGCTTAGGTTAAGTTTCAGAGTTGCTTCTAATGTACCAAAGCTGGACTTAGACATAATTTCACTCTCACAACATTATGGCTGGTTGGAGACAGTCCGAACCACAAGTACCGGGTCCATGGTTCTGGCCGTATACTGGGGAGACGGGGACGACTCCCATTAACCCCTGACTATACCGGGGATACGCTTATCACAATGCCTTTCTGGTCTGTGCTGAAGCAGGGCATTCTGGCAGCCAAGTGGCTTGACCTTTATTAGTGAGCCTGGTTACCCCCTCTCGGAACCACAGACTTAGAAATCGCCAGCTCATATACAGTGCATAAAATATATTTATATATATACCCTTATACACCATTTTAATAAAAAATATCACAAAATTCTTCTAAGTCCCTCGGAAAGAGTGAAAGACGCGCACGTTCATTTTCAGAGCTCCTAGACCTTCCTATTAGAAGTTAGCCAAAAAGTATCTTCGAAAAACGCTTAGGTTAAGTTTCAGAGTTGCTTCTAATGTACCAAAGCTGGACTTAGATATAATTTCACTCTCACAACATTATGGCTGGTTGGAGACAGTCCGAACCACAAGTACCGGGTCCATGGTTCTGGCCGTATACTGGGGGGACGGGGACGACTCCCATTAACCCCTGACTATACCGGGGATACGCTTATCACAATGCCTTTCTGGTCTGTGCTGAAGCAGGGCATTCTGGCAGCCAAGTGGCTTGACCTTTATTAGTGAGCCTGGTTACCCCCTCTCGGAACCACAGACTTAGAAATCGCCAGCTCATATACAGTGCATAAAATATATTTATATATATACCCTTATACACCATTTTAATAAAAAATATCACAAAATTCTTCTAAGTCTCTCGGGAAGAGTGAAAGACGCGCACGTTCATTTTCAGAGCTCCTAGACCTTCCTATAAGAAGTTAGCTAAAAAGTAGCTTCGAAAAACGCTTAGGTTAAGTTTCAGAGTTGCTTCTAATGTACCAAAGCTGGACTTAGACATAATTTCACTCTCACAACATTATGGCTGGTTGGAGACAGTCCGAACCACAAGTACCGGGTCCATGGTTCTGGCCGTATACTGGGGGGACGGGGACGACTCCCATTAACCCCTGACTATACCGGGGATACGCTTATCACAATGCCTTTCTGGTCTGTGCTGAAGCAGGGCATTCTGGCAGCCAAGTGGCTTGACCTTTATTAGTGAGCCTGGTTACCCCCTCTCGGAAACACAGACTTAGAAATCGCCAGCTCATATACAGTGCATAAAATATATTTATATATATACCCTTATACACCATTTTAATAAAAAATATCACAAAATTCTTCTAAGTCTCTCGGGAAGAGTGAAAGACGCGCACGTTCATTTTCAGAGCTCCTAGACCTTCCTATAAGAAGTTAGCTAAAAAGTAGCTTCGAAAAACGCTTAGGTTAAGTTTCAGAGTTGCTTCTAATGTACCAAAGCTGGACTTAGACATAATTTCACTCTCACAACATTATGGCTGGTTGGAGACAGTCCGAACCACAAGTACCGGGTCCATGGTTCTGGCCGTATACTGGGGAGACGGGGACGACTCCCATTAACCCCTGACTATACCGGGGATACGCGAATCACAATGCCTTTCTGGTCTGTGCTAAAGCAGGGCATTCTGGCAGCCAAGTGGCTTGACCTTTATTAGTGAGCCTGGTTACCCCCTCTCGGAACCACAGACTTAGAAATCGCCAGCTCATATACAGTGCATAAAATATATTTATATATATACCCTTATACACCATTTTAATAAAAAAATATCACAAAATTCTTCTAAGTCTCTCGGGAAGAGTGAAAGACGCGCACGTTCATTTTCAGAGCTCCTAGACCTTCCTATAAGAAGTTAGCCAAAAAGTAGCTTCGAAAAACGCTTAGGTTAAGTTTCAGAGTTGCTTCTAATGTACCAAAGCTGGACTTAGACATAATTTCACTCTCACAACATTATGGCTGGTTGGAGACAGTCCGAACCACAAGTACCGGGTCCATGGTTCTGGCCGTATACTGGGGGGACGGGGACGACTCCCATTAACCCCTGACTATACCGGGGATACGCTTATCACAATGCCTTTCTGGTCTGTGCTGAAGCAGGGCATTCTGGCAGCCAAGTGGCTTGACCTTTATTAGTGAGCCTGGTTACCCCCTCTCGGAACCACAGACTTAGAAATCGCCAGCTCATATACAGTGCATAAAATATATTTATATATATACCCTTATACACCATTTTAATAAAAAAATATCACAAAATTCTTCTAAGTCTCTCGGGAAGAGTGAAAGACGCGCACGTTCATTTTCAGAGCTCCTAGACCTTCCTATAAGAAGTTAGCCAAAAAGTAGCTTCGAAAAACGCTTAGGTTAAGTTTCAGAGATGCTTCTAATGTACCAAAGCTGGACTTAGACATAATGTCACTCTCACAACATTATGGCTGGTTGGAGACAGTCCGAACCACAAGTACCGGGTCCATGGTTTTGGCCGTATACTGGGGGGACGGGGACGACTCCCATTAACCCCTGACTATACCGGGGATACGCTTATCACAATGCCTTTCTGGTCTGTGCTGAAGCAGGGCATTCTGGCAGCCAAGTGGCTTGACCTTTATTAGTGAGCCTGGTTACCCCCTCTCGGAACCACAGACTTAGAAATCGCCAGCTCATATACAGTGCATAAAATATATTTATATATATACCCTTATACACCATTTTAATAAAAAATATCACAAAATTCTTCTAAGTCTCTCGGGAAGAGTGAAAGACGCGCACGTTCATTTTCAGAGCTCCTAGACCTTCCTAAAAGAAGTTAGCCAAAAAGTAGCTTCGAAAAACGCTTAGGTTAAGTTTCAGAGTTGCTTCTAATGTACCAAAGCTGGACTTAGACATAATTTCACTCTCACAACATTATGGCTGGTTGGAGACAGTCCGAACCACAAGTACCGGGTCCATGGTTCTGGCCGTATACTGGGGAGACGGGGACGACTCCCATTAACCCCTGACTATACCGGGGATACGCTTATCACAATGCCTTTCTGGTCTGTGCTGAAGCAGGGCATTCTGGCAGCCAAGTGGCTTGACCTTTATTAGTGAGCCTGGTTACCCCCTCTCGGAACCACAGACTTAGAAATCGCCAGCTCATATACAGTGCATAAAATATATTTATATATATACCCTTATACACCATTTTAATAAAAAATATCACAAAATTCTTCTAAGTCCCTCGGAAAGAGTGAAAGACGCGCACGTTCATTTTCAGAGCTCCTAGACCTTCCTATTAGAAGTTAGCCAAAAAGTATCTTCGAAAAACGCTTAGGTTAAGTTTCAGAGTTGCTTCTAATGTACCAAAGCTGGACTTAGATATAATTTCACTCTCACAACATTATGGCTGGTTGGAGACAGTCCGAACCACAAGTACCGGGTCCATGGTTTTGGCCGTATACAGGGGGGACGGGGACGACTCCCATTAACCCCTGACTATACCGGGGATACGCTTATCACAATGCCTTTCTGGTCTGTGCTGAAGCAGGGCATTCTGGCAGCCAAGTGGCTTGACCTTTATTAGTGAGCCTGGTTACCCCCTCTCGGAACCACAGACTTAGAAATCGCCAGCTCATATACTGTACAGTGCATAAAATATATTTATATATATACCCTTATACACCATTTTAATAAAAAATATCACAAAATTCTTCTAAGTCTCTCGGGAAGAGTGAAAGACGCGCACGTTCATTTTCAGAGCTCCTAGACCTTCCTATAAGAAGTTAGCTAAAAAGTAGCTTCGAAAAACGGTTAGGTTAAGTTTCAGAGTTGCTTCTAATGTACCAAAGCTGGACTTAGATATAATTTCAGTCTCACAACATTATGGCTGGTTGGAGACAGTCCGAACCACAAGTACCGGGTCCATGGTTCTGGCCGTATACTGGGGGGACGGGGACGACTCCCATTAACCCCTGACTATACCGGGGATACGCTTATCACAATGCCTTTCTGGTCTGTGCTGAAGCAGGGCATTCTGGCAGCCAAGTGGCTTGACCTTTATTAGTGAGCCTGGTTACCCCCTCTCGGAACCACAGACTTAGAAATCGCCAGCTCATATACAGTGCATAAAATATATTTATATATATACCCTTATACACCATTTTAATAAAAAATATCACAAAATTCTTCTAAGTCTCTCGGGAAGAGTGAAAGACGCGCACGTTCATTTTCAGAGCTCCTAGACCTTCCTATAAGAAGTTAGCTAAAAAGTAGCTTCGAAAAACGCTTAGGTTAAGTTTCAGAGTTGCTTCTAATGTACCAAAGCTGGACTTAGACATAATTTCACTCTCACAACATTATGGCTGGTTGGAGACAGTCCGAACCACAAGTACCGGGTCCATGGTTCTGGCCGTATACTGGGGAGACGGGGACGACTCCCATTAACCCCTGACTATACCGGGGATACGCGTATCACAATGCCTTTCTGGTCTGTGCTAAAGCAGGGCATTCTGGCAGCCAAGTGGCTTGACCTTTATTAGTGAGCCTGGTTACCCCCTCTCGGAACCACAGACTTAGAAATCGCCAGCTCATATACAGTGCATAAAATATATTTATATATATACCCTTATACACCATTTTAATAAAAAAATATCACAAAATTCTTCTAAGTCTCTCGGGAAGAGTGAAAGACGCGCACGTTCATTTTCAGAGCTCCTAGACCTTCCTATAAGAAGTTAGCCAAAAAGTAGCTTCGAAAAACGCTTAGGTTAAGTTTCAGAGATGCTTCTAATGTACCAAAGCTGGACTTAGACATAATGTCACTCTCACAACATTATGGCTGGTTGGAGACAGTCCGAACCACAAGTACCGGGTCCATGGTTTTGGCCGTATACTGGGGGGACGGGGACGACTCCCATTAACCCCTGACTATACCGGGGATACGCTTATCACAATGCCTTTCTGGTCTGTGCTGAAGCAGGGCATTCTGGCAGCCAAGTGGCTTGACCTTTATTAGTGAGCCTGGTTACCCCCTCTCGGAACCACAGACTTAGAAATCGCCAGCTCATATACAGTGCATAAAATATATTTATATATATACCCTTATACACCATTTTAATAAAAAATATCACAAAATTCTTCTAAGTCTCTCGGGAAGAGTGAAAGACGCGCACGTTCATTTTCAGAGCTCCTAGACCTTCCTAAAAGAAGTTAGCCAAAAAGTAGCTTCGAAAAACGCTTAGGTTAAGTTTCAGAGTTGCTTCTAATGTACCAAAGCTGGACTTAGATATAATTTCACTCTCACAACATTATGGCTGGTTGGAGACAGTCCGAACCACAAGTACCGGGTCCATGGTTTTGGCCGTATACAGGGGGGACGGGGACGACTCCCATTAACCCCTGACTATACCGGGGATACGCTTATCACAATGCCTTTCTGGTCTGTGCTGAAGCAGGGCATTCTGGCAGCCAAGTGGCTTGACCTTTATTAGTGAGCCTGGTTACCCCCTCTCGGAACCACAGACTTAGAAATCGCCAGCTCATATACTGTACAGTGCATAAAATATATTTATATATATACCCTTATACACCATTTTAATAAAAAATATCACAAAATTCTTCTAAGTCTCTCGGGAAGAGTGAAAGACGCGCACGTTCATTTTCAGAGCTCCTAGACCTTCCTATAAGAAGTTAGCTAAAAAGTAGCTTCGAAAAACGGTTAGGTTAAGTTTCAGAGTTGCTTCTAATGTACCAAAGCTGGACTTAGATATAATTTCAGTCTCACAACATTATGGCTGGTTGGAGACAGTCCGAACCACAAGTACCGGGTCCATGGTTCTGGCCGTATACTGGGGAGACGGGGACGACTCCCATTAACCCCTGACTATACCGGGGATACGCTTATCACAATGCCTTTCTGGTCTGTGCTGAAGCAGGGCATTCTGGCAGCCAAGTGGCTTGACCTTTATTAGTGAGCCTGGTTACCCCCTCTCGGAACCACAGACTTAGAAATCGCCAGCTCATATACAGTGCATAAAATATATTTATATATATACCCTTATACACCATTTTAATAAAAAAATATCACAAAATTCTTCTAAGTCTCTCGGGAAGAGTGAAAGACGCGCACGTTCATTTTCAGAGCTCCTAGACCTTCCTATAAGAAGTTAGCCAAAAAGTAGCTTCGAAAAACGCTTAGGTTAAGTTTCAGAGATGCTTCTAATGTACCAAAGCTGGACTTAGACATAATGTCACTCTCACAACATTATGGCTGGTTGGAGACAGTCCGAACCACAAGTACCGGGTCCATGGTTTTGGCCGTATACTGGGGGGACGGGGACGACTCCCATTAACCCCTGACTATACCGGGGATACGCTTATCACAATGCCTTTCTGGTCTGTGCTGAAGCAGGGCATTCTGGCAGCCAAGTGGCTTGACCTTTATTAGTGAGCCTGGTTACCCCCTCTCGGAACCACAGACTTAGAAATCGCCAGCTCATATACAGTGCATAAAATATATTTATATATATACCCTTATACACCATTTTAATAAAAAATATCACAAAATTCTTCTAAGTCTCTCGGGAAGAGTGAAAGACGCGCACGTTCATTTTCAGAGCTCCTAGACCTTCCTAAAAGAAGTTAGCCAAAAAGTAGCTTCGAAAAACGCTTAGGTTAAGTTTCAGAGTTGCTTCTAATGTACCAAAGCTGGACTTAGACATAATTTCACTCTCACAACATTATGGCTGGTTGGAGACAGTCCGAACCACAAGTACCGGGTCCATGGTTCTGGCCGTATACTGGGGAGACGGGGACGACTCCCATTAACCCCTGACTATACCGGGGATACGCTTATCACAATGCCTTTCTGGTCTGTGCTGAAGCAGGGCATTCTGGCAGCCAAGTGGCTTGACCTTTATTAGTGAGCCTGGTTACCCCCTCTCGGAACCACAGACTTAGAAATCGCCAGCTCATATACAGTGCATAAAATATATTTATATATATACCCTTATACACCATTTTAATAAAAAATATCACAAAATTCTTCTAAGTCCCTCGGAAAGAGTGAAAGACGCGCACGTTCATTTTCAGAGCTCCTAGACCTTCCTATTAGAAGTTAGCCAAAAAGTATCTTCGAAAAACGCTTAGGTTAAGTTTCAGAGTTGCTTCTAATGTACCAAAGCTGGACTTAGATATAATTTCACTCTCACAACATTATGGCTGGTTGGAGACAGTCCGAACCACAAGTACCGGGTCCATGGTTTTGGCCGTATACAGGGGGGACGGGGACGACTCCCATTAACCCCTGACTATACCGGGGATACGCTTATCACAATGCCTTTCTGGTCTGTGCTGAAGCAGGGCATTCTGGCAGCCAAGTGGCTTGACCTTTATTAGTGAGCCTGGTTACCCCCTCTCGGAACCACAGACTTAGAAATCGCCAGCTCATATACTGTACAGTGCATAAAATATATTTATATATATACCCTTATACACCATTTTAATAAAAAATATCACAAAATTCTTCTAAGTCTCTCGGGAAGAGTGAAAGACGCGCACGTTCATTTTCAGAGCTCCTAGACCTTCCTATAAGAAGTTAGCTAAAAAGTAGCTTCGAAAAACGGTTAGGTTAAGTTTCAGAGTTGCTTCTAATGTACCAAAGCTGGACTTAGATATAATTTCAGTCTCACAACATTATGGCTGGTTGGAGACAGTCCGAACCACAAGTACCGGGTCCATGGTTCTGGCCGTATACTGGGGGGACGGGGACGACTCCCATTAACCCCTGACTATACCGGGGATACGCTTATCACAATGCCTTTCTGGTCTGTGCTGAAGCAGGGCATTCTGGCAGCCAAGTGGCTTGACCTTTATTAGTGAGCCTGGTTACCCCCTCTCGGAACCACAGACTTAGAAATCGCCAGCTCATATACAGTGCATAAAATATATTTATATATATACCCTTATACACCATTTTAATAAAAAATATCACAAAATTCTTCTAAGTCTCTCGGGAAGAGTGAAAGACGCGCACGTTCATTTTCAGAGCTCCTAGACCTTCCTATAAGAAGTTAGCCAAAAAGTAGCTTCGAAAAACGCTTAGGTTAAGTTTCAGAGTTGCTTCTAATGTACCAAAGCTGGACTTAGACATAATGTCACTCTCACAACATTATGGCTGGTTGGAGACAGTCCGAACCACAAGTACCGGGTCCATGGTTTTGGCCGTATACAGGGGGGACGGGGACGACTCCCATTAACCCCTGACTATACCGGGGATACGCTTATCACAATGCCTTTCTGGTCTGTGCTGAAGCAGGGCATTCTGGCAGCCAAGTGGCTTGACCTTTATTAGTGAGCCTGGTTACCCCCTCTCGGAACCACAGACTTAGAAATCGCCAGCTCATATACAGTGCATAAAATATATTTATATATATACCCTTATACACCATTTTAATAAAAAATATCACAAAATTCTTCTAAGTCTCTCGGGAAGAGTGAAAGACGCGCACGTTCATTTTCAGAGCTCCTAGACCTTCCTATAAGAAGTTAGCTAAAAAGTAGCTTCGAAAAACGCTTAGGTTAAGTTTCAGAGTTGCTTCTAATGTACCAAAGCTGGACTTAGACATAATTTCACTCTCACAACATTATGGCTGGTTGGAGACAGTCCGAACCACAAGTACCGGGTCCATGGTTCTGGCCGTATACTGGGGAGACGGGGACGACTCCCATTAACCCCTGACTATACCGGGGATACGCTTATCACAATGCCTTTCTGGTCTGTGCTGAAGCAGGGCATTCTGGCAGCCAAGTGGCTTGACCTTTATTAGTGAGCCTGGTTACCCCCTCTCGGAACCACAGACTTAGAAATCGCCAGCTCATATACAGTGCATAAAATATATTTATATATATACCCTTATACACCATTTTAATAAAAAATATCACAAAATTCTTCTAAGTCCCTCGGAAAGAGTGAAAGACGCGCACGTTCATTTTCAGAGCTCCTAGACCTTCCTATTAGAAGTTAGCCAAAAAGTATCTTCGAAAAACGCTTAGGTTAAGTTTCAGAGTTGCTTCTAATGTACCAAAGCTGGACTTAGATATAATTTCACTCTCACAACATTATGGCTGGTTGGAGACAGTCCGAACCACAAGTACCGGGTCCATGGTTTTGGCCGTATACAGGGGGGACGGGGACGACTCCCATTAACCCCTGACTATACCGGGGATACGCTTATCACAATGCCTTTCTGGTCTGTGCTGAAGCAGGGCATTCTGGCAGCCAAGTGGCTTGACCTTTATTAGTGAGCCTGGTTACCCCCTCTCGGAACCACAGACTTAGAAATCGCCAGCTCATATACAGTGCATAAAATATATTTATATATATACCCTTATACACCATTTTAATAAAAAATATCACAAAATTCTTCTAAGTCTCTCGGGAAGAGTGAAAGACGCGCACGTTCATTTTCAGAGCTCCTAGACCTTCCTATAAGAAGTTAGCTAAAAAGTAGCTTCGAAAAACGCTTAGGTTAAGTTTCAGAGTTGCTTCTAATGTACCAAAGCTGGACTTAGATATAATTTCAGTCTCACAACATTATGGCTGGTTGGAGACAGTCCGAACCACAAGTACCGGGTCCATGGTTCTGGCCGTATACTGGGGGGACGGGGACGACTCCCATTAACCCCTGACTATACCGGGGATACGCTTATCACAATGCCTTTCTGGTCTGTGCTGAAGCAGGGCATTCTGGCAGCCAAGTGGCTTGACCTTTATTAGTGAGCCTGGTTACCCCCTCTCGGAACCACAGACTTAGAAATCGCCAGCTCATATACAGTGCATAAAATATATTTATATATATACCCTTATACACCATTTTAATAAAAAAATATCACAAAATTCTTCTAAGTCTCTCGGGAAGAGTGAAAGACGCGCACGTTCATTTTCAGAGCTCCTAGACCTTCCTATAAGAAGTTAGCCAAAAAGTAGCTTCGAAAAACGCTTAGGTTAAGTTTCAGAGTTGCTTCTAATGTACCAAAGCTGGACTTAGACATAATTTCACTCTCACAACATTATGGCTGGTTGGAGACAGTCCGAACCACAAGTACCGGGTCCATGGTTTTGGCCGTATACAGGGGGGACGGGGACGACTCCCATTAACCCCTGACTATACCGGGGATACGCTTATCACAATGCCTTTCTGGTCTGTGCTGAAGCAGGGCATTCTGGCAGCCAAGTGGCTTGACCTTTATTAGTGAGCCTGGTTACCCCCTCTCGGAACCACAGACTTAGAAATCGCCAGCTCATATACAGTGCATAAAATATATTTATATATATACCCTTATACACCATTTTAATAAAAAATATCACAAAATTCTTCTAAGTCTCTCGGGAAGAGTGAAAGACGCGCACGTTCATTTTCAGAGCTCCTAGACCTTCCTATAAGAAGTTAGCTAAAAAGTAGCTTCGAAAAACGCTTAGGTTAAGTTTCAGAGTTGCTTCTAATGTACCAAAGCTGGACTTAGATATAATTTCAGTCTCACAACATTATGGCTGGTTGGAGACAGTCCGAACCACAAGTACCGGGTCCATGGTTCTGGCCGTATACTGGGGGGACGGGGACGACTCCCATTAACCCCTGACTATACCGGGGATACGCTTATCACAATGCCTTTCTGGTCTGTGCTGAAGCAGGGCATTCTGGCAGCCAAGTGGCTTGACCTTTATTAGTGAGCCTGGTTACCCCCTCTCGGAACCACAGACTTAGAAATCGCCAGCTCATATACAGTGCATAAAATATATTTATATATATACCCTTATACACCATTTTAATAAAAAAATATCACAAAATTCTTCTAAGTCTCTCGGGAAGAGTGAAAGACGCGCACGTTCATTTTCAGAGCTCCTAGACCTTCCTATAAGAAGTTAGCCAAAAAGTAGCTTCGAAAAACGCTTAGGTTAAGTTTCAGAGTTGCTTCTAATGTACCAAAGCTGGACTTAGACATAATGTCACTCTCACAACATTATGGCTGGTTGGAGACAGTCCGAACCACAAGTACCGGGTCCATGGTTTTGGCCGTATACAGGGGCGACGGGGACGACTCCCATTAACCCCTGACTATACCGGGGATACGCTTATCACAATGCCTTTCTGGTCTGTGCTGAAGCAGGGCATTCTGGCAGCCAAGTGGCTTGACCTTTATTAGTGAGCCTGGTTACCCCCTCTCGGAACCACAGACTTAGAAATCGCCAGCTCATATACAGTGCATAAAATATATTTATATATATACCCTTATACACCATTTTAATAAAAAATATCACAAAATTCTTCTAAGTCTCTCGGGAAGAGTGAAAGACGCGCACGTTCATTTGCAGAGCTCCTAGACCTTCCTATAAGAAGTTAGCTAAAAAGTAGCTTCGAAAAACGCTTAGGTTAAGTTTCAGAGTTGCTTCTAATGTACCAAAGCTGGACTTAGACATAATGTCACTCTCACAACATTATGGCTGGTTGGAGACAGTCCGAACCACAAGTACCGGGTCCATGGTTTTGGCCGTATACAGGGGCGACGGGGACGACTCCCATTAACCCCTGACTATACCGGGGATACGCTTATCACAATGCCTTTCTGGTCTGTGCTGAAGCAGGGCATTCTGGCAGCCAAGTGGCTTGACCTTTATTAGTGAGCCTGGTTACCCCCTCTCGGAACCACAGACTTAGAAATCGCCAGCTCATATACAGTGCATAAAATATATTTATATATATACCCTTATACACCATTTTAATAAAAAATATCACAAAATTCTTCTAAGTCTCTCGGGAAGAGTGAAAGACGCGCACGTTCATTTTCAGAGCTCCTAGACCTTCCTATAAGAAGTTAGCTAAAAAGTAGCTTCGAAAAACGCTTAGGTTAAGTTTCAGAGTTGCTTCTAATGTACCAAAGCTGGACTTAGACATAATGTCACTCTCACAACATTATGGCTGGTTGGAGACAGTCCGAACCACAAGTACCGGGTCCATGGTTTTGGCCGTATACAGGGGGGACGGGGACGACTCCCATTAACCCCTGACTATACCGGGGATACGCTTATCACAATGCCTTTCTGGTCTGTGCTGAAGCAGGGCATTCTGGCAGCCAAGTGGCTTGACCTTTATTAGTGAGCCTGGTTACCCCCTCTCGGAACCACAGACTTAGAAATCGCCAGCTCATATACAGTGCATAAAATATATTTATATATATACCCTTATACACCATTTTAATAAAAAATATCACAAAATTCTTCTAAGTCTCTCGGGAAGAGTGAAAGACGCGCACGTTCATTTTCAGAGCTCCTAGACCTTCCTATAAGAAGTTAGCTAAAAAGTAGCTTCGAAAAACGCTTAGGTTAAGTTTCAGAGTTGCTTCTAATGTACCAAAGCTGGACTTAGACATAATTTCACTCTCACAACATTATGGCTGGTTGGAGACAGTCCGAACCACAAGTACCGGGTCCATGGTTCTGGCCGTATACTGGGGAGACGGGGACGACTCCCATTAACCCCTGACTATACCGGGGATACGCTTATCACAATGCCTTTCTGGTCTGTGCTGAAGCAGGGCATTCTGGCAGCCAAGTGGCTTGACCTTTATTAGTGAGCCTGGTTACCCCCTCTCGGAACCACAGACTTAGAAATCGCCAGCTCATATACAGTGCATAAAATATATTTATATATATACCCTTATACACCATTTTAATAAAAAATATCACAAAATTCTTCTAAGTCCCTCGGAAAGAGTGAAAGACGCGCACGTTCATTTTCAGAGCTCCTAGACCTTCCTATTAGAAGTTAGCCAAAAAGTATCTTCGAAAAACGCTTAGGTTAAGTTTCAGAGTTGCTTCTAATGTACCAAAGCTGGACTTAGATATAATTTCACTCTCACAACATTATGGCTGGTTGGAGACAGTCCGAACCACAAGTACCGGGTCCATGGTTTTGGCCGTATACAGGGGGGACGGGGACGACTCCCATTAACCCCGGACTATACCGGGGATACGCTTATCACAATGCCTTTCTGGTCTGTGCTGAAGCAGGGCATTCTGGCAGCCAAGTGGCTTGACCTTTATTAGTGAGCCTGGTTACCCCCTCTCGGAACCACAGACTTAGAAATCGCCAGCTCATATACAGTGCATAAAATATATTTATATATATACCCTTATACACCATTTTAATAAAAAAATATCACAAAATTCTTCTAAGTCTCTCGGGAAGAGTGAAAGACGCGCACGTTCATTTTCAGAGCTCCTAGACCTTCCTATAAGAAGTTAGCCAAAAAGTAGCTTCGAAAAACGCTTAGGTTAAGTTTCAGAGATGCTTCTAATGTACCAAAGCTGGACTTAGACATAATGTCACTCTCACAACATTATGGCTGGTTGGAGACAGTCCGAACCACAAGTACCGGGTCCATGGTTTTGGCCGTATACTGGGGGGACGGGGACGACTCCCATTAACCCCTGACTATACCGGGGATACGCTTATCACAATGCCTTTCTGGTCTGTGCTGAAGCAGGGCATTCTGGCAGCCAAGTGGCTTGACCTTTATTAGTGAGCCTGGTTACCCCCTCTCGGAACCACAGACTTAGAAATCGCCAGCTCATATACAGTGCATAAAATATATTTATATATATACCCTTATACACCATTTTAATAAAAAATATCACAAAATTCTTCTAAGTCTCTCGGGAAGAGTGAAAGACGCGCACGTTCATTTTCAGAGCTCCTAGACCTTCCTAAAAGAAGTTAGCCAAAAAGTAGCTTCGAAAAACGCTTAGGTTAAGTTTCAGAGTTGCTTCTAATGTACCAAAGCTGGACTTAGACATAATTTCACTCTCACAACATTATGGCTGGTTGGAGACAGTCCGAACCACAAGTACCGGGTCCATGGTTCTGGCCGTATACTGGGGAGACGGGGACGACTCCCATTAACCCCTGACTATACCGGGGATACGCTTATCACAATGCCTTTCTGGTCTGTGCTGAAGCAGGGCATTCTGGCAGCCAAGTGGCTTGACCTTTATTAGTGAGCCTGGTTACCCCCTCTCGGAACCACAGACTTAGAAATCGCCAGCTCATATACAGTGCATAAAATATATTTATATATATACCCTTATACACCATTTTAATAAAAAATATCACAAAATTCTTCTAAGTCCCTCGGAAAGAGTGAAAGACGCGCACGTTCATTTTCAGAGCTCCTAGACCTTCCTATTAGAAGTTAGCCAAAAAGTATCTTCGAAAAACGCTTAGGTTAAGTTTCAGAGTTGCTTCTAATGTACCAAAGCTGGACTTAGATATAATTTCACTCTCACAACATTATGGCTGGTTGGAGACAGTCCGAACCACAAGTACCGGGTCCATGGTTTTGGCCGTATACAGGGGGGACGGGGACGACTCCCATTAACCCCTGACTATACCGGGGATACGCTTATCACAATGCCTTTCTGGTCTGTGCTGAAGCAGGGCATTCTGGCAGCCAAGTGGCTTGACCTTTATTAGTGAGCCTGGTTACCCCCTCTCGGAACCACAGACTTAGAAATCGCCAGCTCATATACTGTACAGTGCATAAAATATATTTATATATATACCCTTATACACCATTTTAATAAAAAATATCACAAAATTCTTCTAAGTCTCTCGGGAAGAGTGAAAGACGCGCACGTTCATTTTCAGAGCTCCTAGACCTTCCTATAAGAAGTTAGCTAAAAAGTAGCTTCGAAAAACGGTTAGGTTAAGTTTCAGAGTTGCTTCTAATGTACCAAAGCTGGACTTAGATATAATTTCAGTCTCACAACATTATGGCTGGTTGGAGACAGTCCGAACCACAAGTACCGGGTCCATGGTTCTGGCCGTATACTGGGGGGACGGGGACGACTCCCATTAACCCCTGACTATACCGGGGATACGCTTATCACAATGCCTTTCTGGTCTGTGCTGAAGCAGGGCATTCTGGCAGCCAAGTGGCTTGACCTTTATTAGTGAGCCTGGTTACCCCCTCTCGGAACCACAGACTTAGAAATCGCCAGCTCATATACAGTGCATAAAATATATTTATATATATACCCTTATACACCATTTTAATAAAAAAATATCACAAAATTCTTCTAAGTCTCTCGGGAAGAGTGAAAGACGCGCACGTTCATTTTCAGAGCTCCTAGACCTTCCTATAAGAAGTTAGCCAAAAAGTAGCTTCGAAAAACGCTTAGGTTAAGTTTCAGAGTTGCTTCTAATGTACCAAAGCTGGACTTAGACATAATGTCACTCTCACAACATTATGGCTGGTTGGAGACAGTCCGAACCACAAGTACCGGGTCCATGGTTTTGGCCGTATACAGGGGGGACGGGGACGACTCCCATTAACCCCTGACTATACCGGGGATACGCTTATCACAATGCCTTTCTGGTCTGTGCTGAAGCAGGGCATTCTGGCAGCCAAGTGGCTTGACCTTTATTAGTGAGCCTGGTTACCCCCTCTCGGAACCACAGACTTAGAAATCGCCAGCTCATATACAGTGCATAAAATATATTTATATATATACCCTTATACACCATTTTAATAAAAAATATCACAAAATTCTTCTAAGTCTCTCGGGAAGAGTGAAAGACGCGCACGTTCATTTTCAGAGCTCCTAGACCTTCCTATAAGAAGTTAGCTAAAAAGTAGCTTCGAAAAACGCTTAGGTTAAGTTTCAGAGTTGCTTCTAATGTACCAAAGCTGGACTTAGACATAATTTCACTCTCACAACATTATGGCTGGTTGGAGACAGTCCGAACCACAAGTACCGGGTCCATGGTTTTGGCCGTATACAGGGGGGACGGGGACGACTCCCATTAACCCCTGACTATACCGGGGATACGCTTATCACAATGCCTTTCTGGTCTGTGCTGAAGCAGGGCATTCTGGCAGCCAAGTGGCTTGACCTTTATTAGTGAGCCTGGTTACCCCCTCTCGGAACCACAGACTTAGAAATCGCCAGCTCATATACAGTGCATAAAATATATTTATATATATACCCTTATACACCATTTTAATAAAAAATATCACAAAATTCTTCTAAGTCTCTCGGGAAGAGTGAAAGACGCGCACGTTCATTTTCAGAGCTCCTAGACCTTCCTATAAGAAGTTAGCTAAAAAGTAGCTTCGAAAAACGCTTAGGTTAAGTTTCAGAGTTGCTTCTAATGTACCAAAGCTGGACTTAGA
The DNA here is from genome assembly GCF_040206685.1 of Ascaphus truei. Taxonomy (NCBI): domain Eukaryota; kingdom Metazoa; phylum Chordata; class Amphibia; order Anura; family Ascaphidae; genus Ascaphus; species Ascaphus truei. Next base: position 392,174 of record NW_027457167.1, on the reverse strand, counting down.
TATAATTTCAGTCTCACAACATTATGGCTGGTTGGAGACAGTCCGAACCACAAGTACCGGGTCCATGGTTCTGGCCGTATACTGGGGGGACGGGGACGACTCCCATTAACCCCTGACTATACCGGGGATACGCTTATCACAATGCCTTTCTGGTCTGTGCTGAAGCAGGGCATTCTGGCAGCCAAGTGGCTTGACCTTTATTAGTGAGCCTGGTTACCCCCTCTCGGAACCACAGACTTAGAAATCGCCAGCTCATATACAGTGCATAAAATATATTTATATATATACCCTTATACACCATTTTAATAAAAAAATATCACAAAATTCTTCTAAGTCTCTCGGGAAGAGTGAAAGACGCGCACGTTCATTTTCAGAGCTCCTAGACCTTCCTATAAGAAGTTAGCCAAAAAGTAGCTTCGAAAAACGCTTAGGTTAAGTTTCAGAGTTGCTTCTAATGTACCAAAGCTGGACTTAGACATAATGTCACTCTCACAACATTATGGCTGGTTGGAGACAGTCCGAACCACAAGTACCGGGTCCATGGTTTTGGCCGTATACAGGGGGGACGGGGACGACTCCCATTAACCCCTGACTATACCGGGGATACGCTTATCACAATGCCTTTCTGGTCTGTGCTGAAGCAGGGCATTCTGGCAGCCAAGTGGCTTGACCTTTATTAGTGAGCCTGGTTACCCCCTCTCGGAACCACAGACTTAGAAATCGCCAGCTCATATACAGTGCATAAAATATATTTATATATATACCCTTATACACCATTTTAATAAAAAATATCACAAAATTCTTCTAAGTCTCTCGGGAAGAGTGAAAGACGCGCACGTTCATTTTCAGAGCTCCTAGACCTTCCTATAAGAAGTTAGCTAAAAAGTAGCTTCGAAAAACGCTTAGGTTAAGTTTCAGAGTTGCTTCTAATGTACCAAAGCTGGACTTAGACATAATTTCACTCTCACAACATTATGGCTGGTTGGAGACAGTCCGAACCACAAGTACCGGGTCCATGGTTCTGGCCGTATACTGGGGAGACGGGGACGACTCCCATTAACCCCTGACTATACCGGGGATACGCTTATCACAATGCCTTTCTGGTCTGTGCTGAAGCAGGGCATTCTGGCAGCCAAGTGGCTTGACCTTTATTAGTGAGCCTGGTTACCCCCTCTCGGAACCACAGACTTAGAAATCGCCAGCTCATATACAGTGCATAAAATATATTTATATATATACCCTTATACACCATTTTAATAAAAAATATCACAAAATTCTTCTAAGTCCCTCGGAAAGAGTGAAAGACGCGCACGTTCATTTTCAGAGCTCCTAGACCTTCCTATTAGAAGTTAGCCAAAAAGTATCTTCGAAAAACGCTTAGGTTAAGTTTCAGAGTTGCTTCTAATGTACCAAAGCTGGACTTAGATATAATTTCACTCTCACAACATTATGGCTGGTTGGAGACAGTCCGAACCACAAGTACCGGGTCCATGGTTTTGGCCGTATACAGGGGGGACGGGGACGACTCCCATTAACCCCTGACTATACCGGGGATACGCTTATCACAATGCCTTTCTGGTCTGTGCTGAAGCAGGGCATTCTGGCAGCCAAGTGGCTTGACCTTTATTAGTGAGCCTGGTTACCCCCTCTCGGAACCACAGACTTAGAAATCGCCAGCTCATATACAGTGCATAAAATATATTTATATATATACCCTTATACACCATTTTAATAAAAAATATCACAAAATTCTTCTAAGTCTCTCGGGAAGAGTGAAAGACGCGCACGTTCATTTTCAGAGCTCCTAGACCTTCCTATAAGAAGTTAGCTAAAAAGTAGCTTCGAAAAACGCTTAGGTTAAGTTTCAGAGTTGCTTCTAATGTACCAAAGCTGGACTTAGATATAATTTCAGTCTCACAACATTATGGCTGGTTGGAGACAGTCCGAACCACAAGTACCGGGTCCATGGTTCTGGCCGTATACTGGGGGGACGGGGACGACTCCCATTAACCCCTGACTATACCGGGGATACGCTTATCACAATGCCTTTCTGGTCTGTGCTGAAGCAGGGCATTCTGGCAGCCAAGTGGCTTGACCTTTATTAGTGAGCCTGGTTACCCCCTCTCGGAACCACAGACTTAGAAATCGCCAGCTCATATACAGTGCATAAAATATATTTATATATATACCCTTATACACCATTTTAATAAAAAAATATCACAAAATTCTTCTAAGTCTCTCGGGAAGAGTGAAAGACGCGCACGTTCATTTTCAGAGCTCCTAGACCTTCCTATAAGAAGTTAGCCAAAAAGTAGCTTCGAAAAACGCTTAGGTTAAGTTTCAGAGTTGCTTCTAATGTACCAAAGCTGGACTTAGACATAATGTCACTCTCACAACATTATGGCTGGTTGGAGACAGTCCGAACCACAAGTACCGGGTCCATGGTTTTGGCCGTATACAGGGGCGACGGGGACGACTCCCATTAACCCCTGACTATACCGGGGATACGCTTATCACAATGCCTTTCTGGTCTGTGCTGAAGCAGGGCATTCTGGCAGCCAAGTGGCTTGACCTTTATTAGTGAGCCTGGTTACCCCCTCTCGGAACCACAGACTTAGAAATCGCCAGCTCATATACAGTGCATAAAATATATTTATATATATACCCTTATACACCATTTTAATAAAAAATATCACAAAATTCTTCTAAGTCTCTCGGGAAGAGTGAAAGACGCGCACGTTCATTTTCAGAGCTCCTAGACCTTCCTATAAGAAGTTAGCTAAAAAGTAGCTTCGAAAAACGCTTAGGTTAAGTTTCAGAGTTGCTTCTAATGTACCAAAGCTGGACTTAGACATAATGTCACTCTCACAACATTATGGCTGGTTGGAGACAGTCCGAACCACAAGTACCGGGTCCATGGTTTTGGCCGTATACAGGGGCGACGGGGACGACTCCCATTAACCCCTGACTATACCGGGGATACGCTTATCACAATGCCTTTCTGGTCTGTGCTGAAGCAGGGCATTCTGGCAGCCAAGTGGCTTGACCTTTATTAGTGAGCCTGGTTACCCCCTCTCGGAACCACAGACTTAGAAATCGCCAGCTCATATACAGTGCATAAAATATATTTATATATATACCCTTATACACCATTTTAATAAAAAATATCACAAAATTCTTCTAAGTCTCTCGGGAAGAGTGAAAGACGCGCACGTTCATTTTCAGAGCTCCTAGACCTTCCTATAAGAAGTTAGCTAAAAAGTAGCTTCGAAAAACGCTTAGGTTAAGTTTCAGAGTTGCTTCTAATGTACCAAAGCTGGACTTAGACATAATGTCACTCTCACAACATTATGGCTGGTTGGAGACAGTCCGAACCACAAGTACCGGGTCCATGGTTTTGGCCGTATACAGGGGGGACGGGGACGACTCCCATTAACCCCTGACTATACCGGGGATACGCTTATCACAATGCCTTTCTGGTCTGTGCTGAAGCAGGGCATTCTGGCAGCCAAGTGGCTTGACCTTTATTAGTGAGCCTGGTTACCCCCTCTCGGAACCACAGACTTAGAAATCGCCAGCTCATATACAGTGCATAAAATATATTTATATATATACCCTTATACACCATTTTAATAAAAAATATCACAAAATTCTTCTAAGTCTCTCGGGAAGAGTGAAAGACGCGCACGTTCATTTTCAGAGCTCCTAGACCTTCCTATAAGAAGTTAGCTAAAAAGTAGCTTCGAAAAACGCTTAGGTTAAGTTTCAGAGTTGCTTCTAATGTACCAAAGCTGGACTTAGACATAATTTCACTCTCACAACATTATGGCTGGTTGGAGACAGTCCGAACCACAAGTACCGGGTCCATGGTTCTGGCCGTATACTGGGGAGACGGGGACGACTCCCATTAACCCCTGACTATACCGGGGATACGCTTATCACAATGCCTTTCTGGTCTGTGCTGAAGCAGGGCATTCTGGCAGCCAAGTGGCTTGACCTTTATTAGTGAGCCTGGTTACCCCCTCTCGGAACCACAGACTTAGAAATCGCCAGCTCATATACAGTGCATAAAATATATTTATATATATACCCTTATACACCATTTTAATAAAAAATATCACAAAATTCTTCTAAGTCCCTCGGAAAGAGTGAAAGACGCGCACGTTCATTTTCAGAGCTCCTAGACCTTCCTATTAGAAGTTAGCCAAAAAGTATCTTCGAAAAACGCTTAGGTTAAGTTTCAGAGTTGCTTCTAATGTACCAAAGCTGGACTTAGATATAATTTCACTCTCACAACATTATGGCTGGTTGGAGACAGTCCGAACCACAAGTACCGGGTCCATGGTTTTGGCCGTATACAGGGGGGACGGGGACGACTCCCATTAACCCCTGACTATACCGGGGATACGCTTATCACAATGCCTTTCTGGTCTGTGCTGAAGCAGGGCATTCTGGCAGCCAAGTGGCTTGACCTTTATTAGTGAGCCTGGTTACCCCCTCTCGGAACCACAGACTTAGAAATCGCCAGCTCATATACAGTGCATAAAATATATTTATATATATACCCTTATACACCATTTTAATAAAAAATATCACAAAATTCTTCTAAGTCTCTCGGGAAGAGTGAAAGACGCGCACGTTCATTTTCAGAGCTCCTAGACCTTCCTATAAGAAGTTAGCTAAAAAGTAGCTTCGAAAAACGCTTAGGTTAAGTTTCAGAGTTGCTTCTAATGTACCAAAGCTGGACTTAGATATAATTTCACTCTCACAACATTATGGCTGGTTGGAGACAGTCCGAACCACAAGTACCGGGTCCATGGTTTTGGCCGTATACAGGGGGGACGGGGACGACTCCCATTAACCCCTGACTATACCGGGGATACGCTTATCACAATGCCTTTCTGGTCTGTGCTGAAGCAGGGCATTCTGGCAGCCAAGTGGCTTGACCTTTATTAGTGAGCCTGGTTACCCCCTCTCGGAACCACAGACTTAGAAATCGCCAGCTCATATACAGTGCATAAAATATATTTATATATATACCCTTATACACCATTTTAATAAAAAAATATCACAAAATTCTTCTAAGTCTCTCGGGAAGAGTGAAAGACGCGCACGTTCATTTTCAGAGCTCCTAGACCTTCCTATAAGAAGTTAGCCAAAAAGTAGCTTCGAAAAACGCTTAGGTTAAGTTTCAGAGTTGCTTCTAATGTACCAAAGCTGGACTTAGACATAATGTCACTCTCACAACATTATGGCTGGTTGGAGACAGTCCGAACCACAAGTACCGGGTCCATGGTTTTGGCCGTATACAGGGGGGACGGGGACGACTCCCATTAACCCCTGACTATACCGGGGATACGCTTATCACAATGCCTTTCTGGTCTGTGCTGAAGCAGGGCATTCTGGCAGCCAAGTGGCTTGACCTTTATTAGTGAGCCTGGTTACCCCCTCTCGGAACCACAGACTTAGAAATCGCCAGCTCATATACAGTGCATAAAATATATTTATATATATACCCTTATACACCATTTTAATAAAAAATATCACAAAATTCTTCTAAGTCTCTCGGGAAGAGTGAAAGACGCGCACGTTCATTTTCAGAGCTCCTAGACCTTCCTATAAGAAGTTAGCTAAAAAGTAGCTTCGAAAAACGCTTAGGTTAAGTTTCAGAGTTGCTTCTAATGTACCAAAGCTGGACTTAGACATAATTTCACTCTCACAACATTATGGCTGGTTGGAGACAGTCCGAACCACAAGTACCGGGTCCATGGTTCTGGCCGTATACTGGGGAGACGGGGACGACTCCCATTAACCCCTGACTATACCGGGGATACGCTTATCACAATGCCTTTCTGGTCTGTGCTGAAGCAGGGCATTCTGGCAGCCAAGTGGCTTGACCTTTATTAGTGAGCCTGGTTACCCCCTCTCGGAACCACAGACTTAGAAATCGCCAGCTCATATACAGTGCATAAAATATATTTATATATATACCCTTATACACCATTTTAATAAAAAATATCACAAAATTCTTCTAAGTCTCTCGGGAAGAGTGAAAGACGCGCACGTTCATTTTCAGAGCTCCTAGACCTTCCTATAAGAAGTTAGCTAAAAAGTAGCTTCGAAAAACGCTTAGGTTAAGTTTCAGAGTTGCTTCTAATGTACCAAAGCTGGACTTAGATATAATTTCAGTCTCACAACATTATGGCTGGTTGGAGACAGTCCGAACCACAAGTACCGGGTCCATGGTTCTGGCCGTATACTGGGGGGACGGGGACGACTCCCATTAACCCCTGACTATAACGGGGATACGCTTATCACAATGCCTTTCTGGTCTGTGCTGAAGCAGGGCATTCTGGCAGCCAAGTGGCTTGACCTTTATTAGTGAGCCTGGTTACCCCCTCTCGGAACCACAGACTTAGAAATCGCCAGCTCATATACAGTGCATAAAATATATTTATATATATACCCTTATACACCATTTTAATAAAAAAATATCACAAAATTCTTCTAAGTCTCTCGGGAAGAGTGAAAGACGCGCACGTTCATTTTCAGAGCTCCTAGACCTTCCTATAAGAAGTTAGCCAAAAAGTAGCTTCGAAAAACGCTTAGGTTAAGTTTCAGAGTTGCTTCTAATGTACCAAAGCTGGACTTAGACATAATGTCACTCTCACAACATTATGGCTGGTTGGAGACAGTCCGAACCACAAGTACCGGGTCCATGGTTTTGGCCGTATACAGGGGGGACGGGGACGACTCCCATTAACCCCTGACTATACCGGGGATACGCTTATCACAATGCCTTTCTGGTCTGTGCTGAAGCAGGGCATTCTGGCAGCCAAGTGGCTTGACCTTTATTAGTGAGCCTGGTTACCCCCTCTCGGAACCACAGACTTAGAAATCGCCAGCTCATATACAGTGCATAAAATATATTTATATATATACCCTTATACACCATTTTAATAAAAAAATATCACAAAATTCTTCTAAGTCTCTCGGGAAGAGTGAAAGACGCGCACGTTCATTTTCAGAGCTCCTAGACCTTCCTATAAGAAGTTAGCTAAAAAGTAGCTTCGAAAAACGCTTAGGTTAAGTTTCAGAGTTGCTTCTAATGTACCAAAGCTGGACTTAGACATAATTTCACTCTCACAACATTATGGCTGGTTGGAGACAGTCCGAACCACAAGTACCGGGTCCATGGTTCTGGCCGTATACTGGGGAGACGGGGACGACTCCCATTAACCCCTGACTATACCGGGGATACGCTTATCACAATGCCTTTCTGGTCTGTGCTGAAGCAGGGCATTCTGGCAGCCAAGTGGCTTGACCTTTATTAGTGAGCCTGGTTACCCCCTCTCGGAACCACAGACTTAGAAATCGCCAGCTCATATACAGTGCATAAAATATATTTATATATATACCCTTATACACCATTTTAATAAAAAATATCACAAAATTCTTCTAAGTCCCTCGGAAAGAGTGAAAGACGCGCACGTTCATTTTCAGAGCTCCTAGACCTTCCTATTAGAAGTTAGCCAAAAAGTATCTTCGAAAAACGCTTAGGTTAAGTTTCAGAGTTGCTTCTAATGTACCAAAGCTGGACTTAGATATAATTTCAGTCTCACAACATTATGGCTGGTTGGAGACAGTCCGAACCACAAGTACCGGGTCCATGGTTCTGGCCGTATACTGGGGGGACGGGGACGACTCCCATTAACCCCTGACTATACCGGGGATACGCTTATCACAATGCCTTTCTGGTCTGTGCTGAAGCAGGGCATTCTGGCAGCCAAGTGGCTTGACCTTTATTAGTGAGCCTGGTTACCCCCTCTCGGAACCACAGACTTAGAAATCGCCAGCTCATATACAGTGCATAAAATATATTTATATATATACCCTTATACACCATTTTAATAAAAAAATATCACAAAATTCTTCTAAGTCTCTCGGGAAGAGTGAAAGACGCGCACGTTCATTTTCAGAGCTCCTAGACCTTCCTATAAGAAGTTAGCTAAAAAGTAGCTTCGAAAAACGCTTAGGTTAAGTTTCAGAGTTGCTTCTAATGTACCAAAGCTGGACTTAGACATAATTTCACTCTCACAACATTATGGCTGGTTGGAGACAGTCCGAACCACAAGTACCGGGTCCATGGTTCTGGCCGTATACTGGGGAGACGGGGACGACTCCCATTAACCCCTGACTATACCGGGGATACGCTTATCACAATGCCTTTCTGGTCTGTGCTGAAGCAGGGCATTCTGGCAGCCAAGTGGCTTGACCTTTATTAGTGAGCCTGGTTACCCCCTCTCGGAACCACAGACTTAGAAATCGCCAGCTCATATACAGTGCATAAAATATATTTATATATATACCCTTATACACCATTTTAATAAAAAATATCACAAAATTCTTCTAAGTCCCTCGGAAAGAGTGAAAGACGCGCACGTTCATTTTCAGAGCTCCTAGACCTTCCTATTAGAAGTTAGCCAAAAAGTATCTTCGAAAAACGCTTAGGTTAAGTTTCAGAGTTGCTTCTAATGTACCAAAGCTGGACTTAGATATAATTTCAGTCTCACAACATTATGGCTGGTTGGAGACAGTCCGAACCACAAGTACCGGGTCCATGGTTCTGGCCGTATACTGGGGGGACGGGGACGACTCCCATTAACCCCTGACTATACCGGGGATACGCTTATCACAATGCCTTTCTGGTCTGTGCTGAAGCAGGGCATTCTGGCAGCCAAGTGGCTTGACCTTTATTAGTGAGCCTGGTTACCCCCTCTCGGAACCACAGACTTAGAAATCGCCAGCTCATATACAGTGCATAAAATATATTTATATATATACCCTTATACACCATTTTAATAAAAAATATCACAAAATTCTTCTAAGTCTCTCGGGAAGAGTGAAAGACGCGCACGTTCATTTTCAGAGCTCCTAGACCTTCCTATAAGAAGTTAGCTAAAAAGTAGCTTCGAAAAACGCTTAGGTTAAGTTTCAGAGTTGCTTCTAATGTACCAAAGCTGGACTTAGATATAATTTCAGTCTCACAACATTATGGCTGGTTGGAGACAGTCCGAACCACAAGTACCGGGTCCATGGTTCTGGCCGTATACTGGGGGGACGGGGACGACTCCCATTAACCCCTGACTATACCGGGGATACGCTTATCACAATGCCTTTCTGGTCTGTGCTGAAGCAGGGCATTCTGGCAGCCAAGTGGCTTGACCTTTATTAGTGAGCCTGGTTACCCCCTCTCGGAACCACAGACTTAGAAATCGCCAGCTCATATACAGTGCATAAAATATATTTATATATATACCCTTATACACCATTTTAATATAAAAATATCACAAAATTCTTCTAAGTCTCTCGGGAAGAGTGAAAGACGCGCACGTTCATTTTCAGAGCTCCTAGACCTTCCTATAAGAAGTTAGCCAAAAAGTAGCTTCGAAAAACGCTTAGGTTAAGTTTCAGAGTTGCTTCTAATGTACCAAAGCTGGACTTAGACATAATGTCACTCTCACAACATTATGGCTGGTTGGAGACAGTCCGAACCACAAGTACCGGGTCCATGGTTTTGGCCGTATACAGGGGGGACGGGGACGACTCCCATTAACCCCTGACTATACCGGGGATACGCTTATCACAATGCCTTTCTGGTCTGTGCTGAAGCAGGGCATTCTGGCAGCCAAGTGGCTTGACCTTTATTAGTGAGCCTGGTTACCCCCTCTCGGAACCACAGACTTAGAAATCGCCAGCTCATATACAGTGCATAAAATATATTTATATATATACCCTTATACACCATTTTAATAAAAAATATCACAAAATTCTTCTAAGTCTCTCGGGAAGAGTGAAAGACGCGCACGTTCATTTTCAGAGCTCCTAGACCTTCCTATAAGAAGTTAGCTAAAAAGTAGCTTCGAAAAACGCTTAGGTTAAGTTTCAGAGTTGCTTCTAATGTACCAAAGCTGGACTTAGATATAATTTCAGTCTCACAACATTATGGCTGGTTGGAGACAGTCCGAACCACAAGTACCGGGTCCATGGTTCTGGCCGTATACTGGGGGGACGGGGACGACTCCCATTAACCCCTGACTATACCGGGGATACGCTTATCACAATGCCTTTCTGGTCTGTGCTGAAGCAGGGCATTCTGGCAGCCAAGTGGCTTGACCTTTATTAGTGAGCCTGGTTACCCCCTCTCGGAACCACAGACTTAGAAATCGCCAGCTCATATACAGTGCATAAAATATATTTATATATATACCCTTATACACCATTTTAATAAAAAAATATCACAAAATTCTTCTAAGTCTCTCGGGAAGAGTGAAAGACGCGCACGTTCATTTTCAGAGCTCCTAGACCTTCCTATAAGAAGTTAGCCAAAAAGTAGCTTCGAAAAACGCTTAGGTTAAGTTTCAGAGTTGCTTCTAATGTACCAAAGCTGGACTTAGACATAATGTCACTCTCACAACATTATGGCTGGTTGGAGACAGTCCGAACCACAAGTACCGGGTCCATGGTTTTGGCCGTATACAGGGGGGACGGGGACGACTCCCATTAACCCCTGACTATACCGGGGATACGCTTATCACAATGCCTTTCTGGTCTGTGCTGAAGCAGGGCATTCTGGCAGCCAAGTGGCTTGACCTTTATTAGTGAGCCTGGTTACCCCCTCTCGGAACCACAGACTTAGAAATCGCCAGCTCATATACAGTGCATAAAATATATTTATATATATACCCTTATACACCATTTTAATAAAAAATATCACAAAATTCTTCTAAGTCTCTCGGGAAGAGTGAAAGACGCGCACGTTCATTTTCAGAGCTCCTAGACCTTCCTATAAGAAGTTAGCTAAAAAGTAGCTTCGAAAAACGCTTAGGTTAAGTTTCAGAGTTGCTTCTAATGTACCAAAGCTGGACTTAGACATAATTTCACTCTCACAACATTATGGCTGGTTGGAGACAGTCCGAACCACAAGTACCGGGTCCATGGTTCTGGCCGTATACTGGGGAGACGGGGACGACTCCCATTAACCCCTGACTATACCGGGGATACGCTTATCACAATGCCTTTCTGGTCTGTGCTGAAGCAGGGCATTCTGGCAGCCAAGTGGCTTGACCTTTATTAGTGAGCCTGGTTACCCCCTCTCGGAACCACAGACTTAGAAATCGCCAGCTCATATACAGTGCATAAAATATATTTATATATATACCCTTATACACCATTTTAATAAAAAATATCACAAAATTCTTCTAAGTCCCTCGGAAAGAGTGAAAGACGCGCACGTTCATTTTCAGAGCTCCTAGACCTTCCTATTAGAAGTTAGCCAAAAAGTATCTTCGAAAAACGCTTAGGTTAAGTTTCAGAGTTGCTTCTAATGTACCAAAGCTGGATTAGATATAATTTCACTCTCACAACATTATGGCTGGTTGGAGACAGTCCGAACCACAAGTACCGGGTCCATGGTTCTGGCCGTATACTGGGGGGACGGGGACGACTCCCATTAACCCCTGACTATACCGGGGATACGCTTATCACAATGCCTTTCTGGTCTGTGCTGAAGCAGGGCATTCTGGCAGCCAAGTGGCTTGACCTTTATTAGTGAGCCTGGTTACCCCCTCTCGGAACCACAGACTTAGAAATCGCCAGCTCATATACAGTGCATAAAATATATTTATATATATACCCTTATACACCATTTTAATAAAAAATATCACAAAATTCTTCTAAGTCCCTCGGAAAGAGTGAAAGACGCGCACGTTCATTTTCAGAGCTCCTAGACCTTCCTATTAGAAGTTAGCCAAAAAGTATCTTCGAAAAACGCTTAGGTTAAGTTTCAGAGTTGCTTCTAATGTACCAAAGCTGGACTTAGATATAATTTCAGTCTCACAACATTATGGCTGGTTGGAGACAGTCCGAACCACAAGTACCGGGTCCATGGTTCTGGCCGTATACTGGGGGGACGGGGACGACTCCCATTAACCCCTGACTATACCGGGGATACGCTTATCACAATGCCTTTCTGGTCTGTGCTGAAGCAGGGCATTCTGGCAGCCAAGTGGCTTGACCTTTATTAGTGAGCCTGGTTACCCCCTCTCGGAACCACAGACTTAGAAATCGCCAGCTCATATACAGTGCATAAAATATATTTATATATATACCCTTATACACCATTTTAATAAAAAATATCACAAAATTCTTCTAAGTCTCTCGGGAAGAGTGAAAGACGCGCACGTTCATTTTCAGAGCTCCTAGACCTTCCTATAAGAAGTTAGCTAAAAAGTAGCTTCGAAAAACGCTTAGGTTAAGTTTCAGAGTTGCTTCTAATGTACCAAAGCTGGACTTAGATATAATTTCAGTCTCACAACATTATGGCTGGTTGGAGACAGTCCGAACCACAAGTACCGGGTCCATGGTTCTGGCCGTATACTGGGGGGACGGGGACGACTCCCATTAACCCCTGACTATACCGGGGATACGCTTATCACAATGCCTTTCTGGTCTGTGCTGAAGCAGGGCATTCTGGCAGCCAAGTGGCTTGACCTTTATTAGTGAGCCTGGTTACCCCCTCTCGGAACCACAGACTTAGAAATCGCCAGCTCATATACAGTGCATAAAATATATTTATATATATACCCTTATACACCATTTTAATATAAAAATATCACAAAATTCTTCTAAGTCTCTCGGGAAGAGTGAAAGACGCGCACGTTCATTTTCAGAGCTCCTAGACCTTCCTATAAGAAGTTAGCCAAAAAGTAGCTTCGAAAAACGCTTAGGTTAAGTTTCAGAGTTGCTTCTAATGTACCAAAGCTGGACTTAGACATAATGTCACTCTCACAACATTATGGCTGGTTGGAGACAGTCCGAACCACAAGTACCGGGTCCATGGTTTTGGCCGTATACAGGGGGGACGGGGACGACTCCCATTAACCCCTGACTATACCGGGGATACGCTTATCACAATGCCTTTCTGGTCTGTGCTGAAGCAGGGCATTCTGGCAGCCAAGTGGCTTGACCTTTATTAGTGAGCCTGGTTACCCCCTCTCGGAACCACAGACTTAGAAATCGCCAGCTCATATACAGTGCATAAAATATATTTATATATATACCCTTATACACCATTTTAATAAAAAATATCACAAAATTCTTCTAAGTCTCTCGGGAAGAGTGAAAGACGCGCACGTTCATTTTCAGAGCTCCTAGACCTTCCTATAAGAAGTTAGCTAAAAAGTAGCTTCGAAAAACGCTTAGGTTAAGTTTCAGAGTTGCTTCTAATGTACCAAAGCTGGACTTAGACATAATTTCACTCTCACAACATTATGGCTGGTTGGAGACAGTCCGAACCACAAGTACCGGGTCCATGGTTCTGGCCGTATACTGGGGAGACGGGGACGACTCCCATTAACCCCTGACTATACCGGGGATACGCTTATCACAATGCCTTTCTGGTCTGTGCTGAAGCAGGGCATTCTGGCAGCCAAGTGGCTTGACCTTTATTAGTGAGCCTGGTTACCCCCTCTCGGAACCACAGACTTAGAAATCGCCAGCTCATATACAGTGCATAAAATATATTTATATATATACCCTTATACACCATTTTAATAAAAAAATATCACAAAATTCTTCTAAGTCTCTCGGGAAGAGTGAAAGACGCGCACGTTCATTTTCAGAGCTCCTAGACCTTCCTATAAGAAGTTAGCCAAAAAGTAGCTTCGAAAAACGCTTAGGTTAAGTTTCAGAGTTGCTTCTAATGTACCAAAGCTGGACTTAGACATAATTTCACTCTCACAACATTATGGCTGGTTGGAGACAGTCCGAACCACAAGTACCGGGTCCATGGTTCTGGCCGTATACTGGGGGGACGGGGACGACTCCCATTAACCCCTGACTATACCGGGGATACGCTTATCACAATGCCTTTCTGGTCTGTGCTGAAGCAGGGCATTCTGGCAGCCAAGTGGCTTGACCTTTATTAGTGAGCCTGGTTACCCCCTCTCGGAACCACAGACTTAGAAATCGCCAGCTCATATACAGTGCATAAAATATATTTATATATATACCCTTATACACCATTTTAATAAAAAATATCACAAAATTCTTCTAAGTCCCTCGGAAAGAGTGAAAGACGCGCACGTTCATTTTCAGAGCTCCTAGACCTTCCTATTAGAAGTTAGCCAAAAAGTATCTTCGAAAAACGCTTAGGTTAAGTTTCAGAGTTGCTTCTAATGTACCAAAGCTGGACTTAGATATAATTTCACTCTCACAACATTATGGCTGGTTGGAGACAGTCCGAACCACAAGTACCGGGTCCATGGTTTTGGCCGTATACATGGGGGACGGGGACGACTCCCATTAACCCCTGACTATACCGGGGATACGCTTATCACAATGCCTTTCTGGTCTGTGCTGAAGCAGGGCATTCTGGCAGCCAAGTGGCTTGACCTTTATTAGTGAGCCTGGTTACCCCCTCTCGGAACCACAGACTTAGAAATCGCCAGCTCATATACAGTGCATAAAATATATTTATATATATACCCTTATACACCATTTTAATAAAAAATATCACAAAATTCTTCTAAGTCTCTCGGGAAGAGTGAAAGACGCGCACGTTCATTTTCAGAGCTCCTAGACCTTCCTATAAGAAGTTAGCTAAAAAGTAGCTTCGAAAAACGCTTAGGTTAAGTTTCAGAGTTGCTTCTAATGTACCAAAGCTGGACTTAGACATAATGTCACTCTCACAACATTATGGCTGGTTGGAGACAGTCCGAACCACAAGTACCGGGTACATGGTTCTGGCCGTATACTGGGGAGACGGGGACGACTCCCATTAACCCCTGACTATACCGGGGATACGCTTATCACAATGCCTTTCTGGTCTGTGCTGAAGCAGGGCATTCTGGCAGCCAAGTGGCTTGACCTTTATTAGTGAGCCTGGTTACCCCCTCTCGGAACCACAGACTTAGAAATCGCCAGCTCATATACAGTGCATAAAATATATTTATATATATACCCTTATACACCATTTTAATAAAAAATATCACAAAATTCTTCTAAGTCCCTCGGAAAGAGTGAAAGACGCGCACGTTCATTTTCAGAGCTCCTAGACCTTCCTATTAGAAGTTAGCCAAAAAGTATCTTCGAAAAACGCTTAGGTTAAGTTTCAGAGTTGCTTCTAATGTACCAAAGCTGGACTTAGATATAATTTCACTCTCACAACATTATGGCTGGTTGGAGACAGTCCGAACCACAAGTACCGGGTCCATGGTTTTGGCCGTATACAGGGGGGACGGGGACGACTCCCATTAACCCCTGACTATACCGGGGATACGCTTATCACAATGCCTTTCTGGTCTGTGCTGAAGCAGGGCATTCTGGCAGCCAAGTGGCTTGACCTTTATTAGTGAGCCTGGTTACCCCCTCTCGGAACCACAGACTTAGAAATCGCCAGCTCATATACAGTGCATAAAATATATTTATATATATACCCTTATACACCATTTTAATAAAAAATATCACAAAATTCTTCTAAGTCTCTCGGGAAGAGTGAAAGACGCGCACGTTCATTTTCAGAGCTCCTAGACCTTCCTATAAGAAGTTAGCTAAAAAGTAGCTTCGAAATACGCTTAGGTTAAGTTTCAGAGTTGCTTCTAATGTACCAAAGCTGGACTTAGATATAATTTCAGTCTCACAACATTATGGCTGGTTGGAGACAGTCCGAACCACAAGTACCGGGTCCATGGTTCTGGCCGTATACTGGGGAGACGGGGACGACTCCCATTAACCCCTGACTATACCGGGGATACGCTTATCACAATGCCTTTCTGGTCTGTGCTGAAGCAGGGCATTCTGGCAGCCAAGTGGCTTGACCTTTATTAGTGAGCCTGGTTACCCCCTCTCGGAACCACAGACTTAGAAATCG
This sequence comes from Ascaphus truei, assembly GCF_040206685.1. Lineage (NCBI taxonomy): Eukaryota > Metazoa > Chordata > Amphibia > Anura > Ascaphidae > Ascaphus > Ascaphus truei. The sequence continues at coordinate 376,243 of NW_027457167.1, read as the reverse complement.
CCAGCTCATATACAGTGCATAAAATATATTTATATATATACCCTTATACACCATTTTAATAAAAAATATCACAAAATTCTTCTAAGTCCCTCGGAAAGAGTGAAAGACGCGCACGTTCATTTTCAGAGCTCCTAGACCTTCCTATTAGAAGTTAGCCAAAAAGTATCTTCGAAAAACGCTTAGGTTAAGTTTCAGAGTTGCTTCTAATGTACCAAAGCTGGACTTAGATATAATTTCACTCTCACAACATTATGGCTGGTTGGAGACAGTCCGAACCACAAGTACCGGGTCCATGGTTTTGGCCGTATACAGGGGGGACGGGGACGACTCCCATTAACCCCTGACTATACCGGGGATACGCTTATCACAATGCCTTTCTGGTCTGTGCTGAAGCAGGGCATTCTGGCAGCCAAGTGGCTTGACCTTTATTAGTGAGCCTGGTTACCCCCTCTCGGAACCACAGACTTAGAAATCGCCAGCTCATATACAGTGCATAAAATATATTTATATATATACCCTTATACACCATTTTAATAAAAAATATCACAAAATTCTTCTAAGTCTCTCGGGAAGAGTGAAAGACGCGCACGTTCATTTTCAGAGCTCCTAGACCTTCCTATAAGAAGTTAGCTAAAAAGTAGCTTCGAAAAACGCTTAGGTTAAGTTTCAGAGTTGCTTCTAATGTACCAAAGCTGGACTTAGATATAATTTCAGTCTCACAACATTATGGCTGGTTGGAGACAGTCCGAACCACAAGTACCGGGTCCATGGTTCTGGCCGTATACTGGGGGGACGGGGACGACTCCCATTAACCCCTGACTATAACGGGGATACGCTTATCACAATGCCTTTCTGGTCTGTGCTGAAGCAGGGCATTCTGGCAGCCAAGTGGCTTGACCTTTATTAGTGAGCCTGGTTACCCCCTCTCGGAACCACAGACTTAGAAATCGCCAGCTCATATACAGTGCATAAAATATATTTATATATATACCCTTATACACCATTTTAATAAAAAAATATCACAAAATTCTTCTAAGTCTCTCGGGAAGAGTGAAAGACGCGCACGTTCATTTTCAGAGCTCCTAGACCTTCCTATAAGAAGTTAGCTAAAAAGTAGCTTCGAAAAACGCTTAGGTTAAGTTTCAGAGTTGCTTCTAATGTACCAAAGCTGGACTTAGACATAATTTCACTCTCACAACATTATGGCTGGTTGGAGACAGTCCGAACCACAAGTACCGGGTCCATGGTTCTGGCCGTATACTGGGGAGACGGGGACGACTCCCATTAACCCCTGACTATACCGGGGATACGCTTATCACAATGCCTTTCTGGTCTGTGCTGAAGCAGGGCATTCTGGCAGCCAAGTGGCTTGACCTTTATTAGTGAGCCTGGTTACCCCCTCTCGGAACCACAGACTTAGAAATCGCCAGCTCATATACAGTGCATAAAATATATTTATATATATACCCTTATACACCATTTTAATAAAAAATATCACAAAATTCTTCTAAGTCCCTCGGAAAGAGTGAAAGACGCGCACGTTCATTTTCAGAGCTCCTAGACCTTCCTATTAGAAGTTAGCCAAAAAGTATCTTCGAAAAACGCTTAGGTTAAGTTTCAGAGTTGCTTCTAATGTACCAAAGCTGGACTTAGATATAATTTCAGTCTCACAACATTATGGCTGGTTGGAGACAGTCCGAACCACAAGTACCGGGTCCATGGTTCTGGCCGTATACTGGGGGGACGGGGACGACTCCCATTAACCCCTGACTATACCGGGGATACGCTTATCACAATGCCTTTCTGGTCTGTGCTGAAGCAGGGCATTCTGGCAGCCAAGTGGCTTGACCTTTATTAGTGAGCCTGGTTACCCCCTCTCGGAACCACAGACTTAGAAATCGCCAGCTCATATACAGTGCATAAAATATATTTATATATATACCCTTATACACCATTTTAATAAAAAAATATCACAAAATTCTTCTAAGTCTCTCGGGAAGAGTGAAAGACGCGCACGTTCATTTTCAGAGCTCCTAGACCTTCCTATAAGAAGTTAGCCAAAACGTAGCTTCGAAAAACGCTTAGGTTAAGTTTCAGAGTTGCTTCTAATGTACCAAAGCTGGACTTAGACATAATGTCACTCTCACAACATTATGGCTGGTTGGAGACAGTCCGAACCACAAGTACCGGGTCCATGGTTTTGGCCGTATACAGGGGGGACGGGGACGACTCCCATTAACCCCTGACTATACCGGGGATACGCTTATCACAATGCCTTTCTGGTCTGTGCTGAAGCAGGGCATTCTGGCAGCCAAGTGGCTTGACCTTTATTAGTGAGCCTGGTTACCCCCTCTCGGAACCACAGACTTAGAAATCGCCAGCTCATATACAGTGCATAAAATATATTTATATATATACCCTTATACACCATTTTAATAAAAAATATCACAAAATTCTTCTAAGTCTCTCGGGAAGAGTGAAAGACGCGCACGTTCATTTTCAGAGCTCCTAGACCTTCCTATAAGAAGTTAGCTAAAAAGTAGCTTCGAAAAACGCTTAGGTTAAGTTTCAGAGTTGCTTCTAATGTACCAAAGCTGGACTTAGACATAATTTCACTCTCACAACATTATGGCTGGTTGGAGACAGTCCGAACCACAAGTACCGGGTCCATGGTTCTGGCCGTATACTGGGGAGACGGGGACGACTCCCATTAACCCCTGACTATACCGGGGATACGCTTATCACAATGCCTTTCTGGTCTGTGCTGAAGCAGGGCATTCTGGCAGCCAAGTGGCTTGACCTTTATTAGTGAGCCTGGTTACCCCCTCTCGGAACCACAGACTTAGAAATCGCCAGCTCATATACAGTGCATAAAATATATTTATATATATACCCTTATACACCATTTTAATAAAAAATATCACAAAATTCTTCTAAGTCTCTCGGGAAGAGTGAAAGACGCGCACGTTCATTTTCAGAGCTCCTAGACCTTCCTATAAGAAGTTAGCCAAAAAGTAGCTTCGAAAAACGCTTAGGTTAAGTTTCAGAGTTGCTTCTAATGTACCAAAGCTGGACTTAGACATAATGTCACTCTCACAACATTATGGCTGGTTGGAGACAGTCCGAACCACAAGTACCGGGTCCATGGTTTTGGCCGTATACTGGGGGGACGGGGACGACTCCCATTAACCCCTGACTATACCGGGGATACGCTTATCACAATGCCTTTCTGGTCTGTGCTGAAGCAGGGCATTCTGGCAGCCAAGTGGTTTGACCTTTATTAGTGAGCCTGGTTACCCCCTCTCGGAACCACAGACTTAGAAATCGCCAGCTCATATACAGTGCATAAAATATATTTATATATATACCCTTATACACCATTTTAATAAAAAATATCACAAAATTCTTCTAAGTCTCTCGGGAAGAGTGAAAGACGCGCACGTTCATTTTCAGAGCTCCTAGACCTTCCTATAAGAAGTTAGCTAAAAAGTAGCTTCGAAAAACGCTTAGGTTAAGTTTCAGAGTTGCTTCTAATGTACCAAAGCTGGACTTAGACATAATTTCACTCTCACAACATTATGGCTGGTTGGAGACAGTCCGAACCACAAGTACCGGGTCCATGGTTCTGGCCGTATACTGGGGAGACGGGGACGACTCCCATTAACCCCTGACTATACCGGGGATACGCTTATCACAATGCCTTTCTGGTCTGTGCTGAAGCAGGGCATTCTGGCAGCCAAGTGGCTTGACCTTTATTAGTGAGCCTGGTTACCCCCTCTCGGAACCACAGACTTAGAAATCGCCAGCTCATATACAGTGCATAAAATATATTTATATATATACCCTTATACACCATTTTAATAAAAAAATATCACAAAATTCTTCTAAGTCTCTCGGGAAGAGTGAAAGACGCGCACGTTCATTTTCAGATCTCCTAGACCTTCCTATAAGAAGTTAGCTAAAAAGTAGCTTCGAAAAACGCTTAGGTTAAGTTTCAGAGTTGCTTCTAATGTACCAAAGCTGGACTTAGACATAATTTCACTCTCACAACATTATGGCTGGTTGGAGACAGTCCGAACCACAAGTACCGGGTCCATGGTTCTGGCCGTATACTGGGGAGACGGGGACGACTCCCATTAACCCCTGACTATACCGGGGATACGCTTATCACAATGCCTTTCTGGTCTGTGCTGAAGCAGGGCATTCTGGCAGCCAAGTGGCTTGACCTTTATTAGTGAGCCTGGTTACCCCCTCTCGGAACCACAGACTTAGAAATCGCCAGCTCATATACAGTGCATAAAATATATTTATATATATACCCTTATACACCATTTTAATAAAAAATATCACAAAATTCTTCTAAGTCTCTCGGGAAGAGTGAAAGACGCGCACGTTCATTTTCAGAGCTCCTAGACCTTCCTATAAGAAGTTAGCTAAAAAGTAGCTTCGAAAAACGCTTAGGTTAAGTTTCAGAGTTGCTTCTAATGTACCAAAGCTGGACTTAGACATAATTTCACTCTCACAACATTATGGCTGGTTGGAGACAGTCCGAACCACAAGTACCGGGTCCATGGTTCTGGCCGTATACTGGGGAGACGGGGACGACTCCCATTAACCCCTGACTATACCGGGGATACGCTTATCACAATGCCTTTCTGGTCTGTGCTGAAGCAGGGCATTCTGGCAGCCAAGTGGCTTGACCTTTATTAGTGAGCCTGGTTACCCCCTCTCGGAACCACAGACTTAGAAATCGCCAGCTCATATACAGTGCATAAAATATATTTATATATATACCCTTATACACCATTTTAATAAAAAAATATCACAAAATTCTTCTAAGTCTCTCGGGAAGAGTGAAAGACGCGCACGTTCATTTTCAGAGCTCCTAGACCTTCCTAAAAGAAGTTAGCCAAAAAGTAGCTTCGAAAAACGCTTAGGTTAAGATTCAGAGTTGCTTCTAATGTACCAAAGCTGGACTTAGACATAATTTCACTCTCACAACATTATGGCTGGTTGGAGACAGTCCGAACCACAAGTACCGGGTCCATGGTTCTGGCCGTATACTGGGGAGACGGGGACGACTCCCATTAACCCCTGACTATACCGGGGATACGCTTATCACAATGCCTTTCTGGTCTGTGCTGAAGCAGGGCATTCTGGCAGCCAAGTGGCTTGACCTTTATTAGTGAGCCTGGTTACCCCCTCTCGGAACCACAGACTTAGAAATCGCCAGCTCATATACAGTGCATAAAATATATTTATATATATACCCTTATACACCATTTTAATAAAAAATATCACAAAATTCTTCTAAGTCCCTCGGAAAGAGTGAAAGACGCGCACGTTCATTTTCAGAGCTCCTAGACCTTCCTATTAGAAGTTAGCCAAAAAGTATCTTCGAAAAACGCTTAGGTTAAGTTTCAGAGTTGCTTCTAATGTACCAAAGCTGGACTTAGATATAATTTCACTCTCACAACATTATGGCTGGTTGGAGACAGTCCGAACCACAAGTCCCGGGTCCATGGTTCTGGCCGTATACTGGGGGGACGGGGACGACTCCCATTAACCCCTGACTATACCGGGGATACGCTTATCACAATGCCTTTCTGGTCTGTGCTGAAGCAGGGCATTCTGGCAGCCAAGTGGCTTGACCTTTATTAGTGAGCCTGGTTACCCCCTCTCGGAACCACAGACTTAGAAATCGCCAGCTCATATACAGTGCATAAAATATATTTATATATATACCCTTATACACCATTTTAATAAAAAAATATCACAAAATTCTTCTAAGTCTCTCGGGAAGAGTGAAAGACGCGCACGTTCATTTTCAGAGCTCCTAGACCTTCCTATAAGAAGTTAGCCAAAAAGTAGCTTCGAAAAACGCTTAGGTTAAGTTTCAGAGTTGCTTCTAATGTACCAAAGCTGGACTTAGACATAATGTCACTCTCACAACATTATGGCTGGTTGGAGACAGTCCGAACCACAAGTACCGGGTCCATGGTTTTGGCCGTATACAGGGGGGACGGGGACGACTCCCATTAACCCCTGACTATACCGGGGATACGCTTATCACAATGCCTTTCTGGTCTGTGCTGAAGCAGGGCATTCTGGCAGCCAAGTGGCTTGACCTTTATTAGTGAGCCTGGTTACCCCCTCTCGGAACCACAGACTTAGAAATCGCCAGCTCATATACAGTGCATAAAATATATTTATATATATACCCTTATACACCATTTTAATAAAAAATATCACAAAATTCTTCTAAGTCCCTCGGAAAGAGTGAAAGACGCGCACGTTCATTTTCAGAGCTCCTAGACCTTCCTATTAGAAGTTAGCCAAAAAGTATCTTCGAAAAACGCTTAGGTTAAGTTTCAGAGTTGCTTCTAATGTACCAAAGCTGGACTTAGATATAATTTCACTCTCACAACATTATGGCTGGTTGGAGACAGTCCGAACCACAAGTCCCGGGTCCATGGTTCTGGCCGTATACTGGGGGGACGGGGACGACTCCCATTAACCCCTGACTATACCGGGGATACGCTTATCACAATGCCTTTCTGGTCTGTGCTGAAGCAGGGCATTCTGGCAGGCAAGTGGCTTGACCTTTATTAGTGAGCCTGGTTACCCCCTCTCGGAACCACAGACTTAGAAATCGCCAGCTCATATACAGTGCATAAAATATATTTATATATATACCCTTATACACCATTTTAATAAAAAAATATCACAAAATTCTTCTAAGTCTCTCGGGAAGAGTGAAAGACGCGCACGTTCATTTTCAGAGCTCCTAGACCTTCCTATAAGAAGTTAGCCAAAAAGTAGCTTCGAAAAACGCTTAGGTTAAGTTTCAGAGTTGCTTCTAATGTACCAAAGCTGGACTTAGACATAATGTCACTCTCACAACATTATGGCTGGTTGGAGACAGTCCGAACCACAAGTACCGGGTCCATGGTTTTGGCCGTATACAGGGGGGACGGGGACGACTCCCATTAACCCCTGACTATACCGGGGATACGCTTATCACAATGCCTTTCTGGTCTGTGCTGAAGCAGGGCATTCTGGCAGCCAAGTGGCTTGACCTTTATTAGTGAGCCTGGTTACCCCCTCTCGGAACCACAGACTTAGAAATCGCCAGCTCATATACAGTGCATAAAATATATTTATATATATACCCTTATACACCATTTTAATAAAAAATATCACAAAATTCTTCTAAGTCTCTCGGGAAGAGTGAAAGACGCGCACGTTCATTTTCAGAGCTCCTAGACCTTCCTATAAGAAGTTAGCTAAAAAGTAGCTTCGAAAAACGCTTAGGTTAAGTTTCAGAGTTGCTTCTAATGTACCAAAGCTGGACTTAGACATAATTTCACTCTCACAACATTATGGCTGGTTGGAGACAGTCCGAACCACAAGTACCGGGTCCATGGTTCTGGCCGTATACTGGGGAGACGGGGACGACTCCCATTAACCCCTGACTATACCGGGGATACGCTTATCACAATGCCTTTCTGGTCTGTGCTGAAGCAGGGCATTCTGGCAGCCAAGTGGCTTGACCTTTATTAGTGAGCCTGGTTACCCCCTCTCGGAACCACAGACTTAGAAATCGCCAGCTCATATACAGTGCATAAAATATATTTATATATATATACCCTTATACACCATTTTAATAAAAAATATCACAAAATTCTTCTAAGTCTCTCGGGAAGAGTGAAAGACGCGCACGTTCATTTTCAGAGCTCCGAGATCTTCCTATAAGAAGTTAGCCAAAAAGTAGCTTCGAAAAACGCTTAGGTTAAGTTTCAGAGTTGCTTGTAATGTACCAAAGCTGGACTTAGACATAATTTCACTCTCACAACATTATGGCTGGTTGGAGACAGTCCGAACCACAAGTACCGGGTCCATGGTTCTGGCCGTATACTGGGGGGACGGGGACGACTCCCATTAACCCCTGACTATACCGGGGATACGCTTATCACAATGCCTTTCTGGTCTGTGCTGAAGCAGGGCATTCTGGCAGCCAAGTGGCTTGACCTTTATTAGTGAGCCTGGTTACCCCCTCTCGGAACCACAGACTTAGAAATCGCCAGCTCATATACAGTGCATAAAATATATTTATATATATACCCTTATACACCATTTTAATAAAAAATATCACAAAATTCTTCTAAGTCCCTCGGGAAGAGTGAAAGACGCGCACGTTCATTTTCAGAGCTCCTAGACCTTCCTATAAGAAGTTAGCCAAAAAGTAGCTTCGAAAAACGCTTAGGTTAAGTTTCAGAGTTGCTTCTAATGTACCAAAGCTGGACTTAGACATAATTTCACTCTCACAACATTATGGCTGGTTGGAGACAGTCCGAACCACAAGTACCAGGTCCATGGTTCTGGCCGTATACTGGGGGGACGGGGACGACTCCCATTAACTCCTGACTATACCGGGGATACGCTTATCACAATGCCTTTCTGGTCTGTGCTGAAGCAGGGCATTCTGGCAGCCAAGTGGCTTGACCTTTATTAGTGAGCCTGGTTACCCCCTCTCGGAACCACAGACTTAGAAATCGCCAGCTCATATACAGTGCATAAAATATATTTATATATATATACCCTTATACACCATTTTAATAAAAAATATCACAAAATTCTTCTAAGTCTCTCGGGAAGAGTGAAAGACGCGCACGTTCATTTTCAGAGCTCCGACACCTTCCTATAAGAAGTTAGCTGAAAAGTAGCTTCGAAAAACGCTTAGGTTAAGTTTCAGAGTTGCTTGTAATGTACCAAAGCTGGACTTAGACATAATTTCACTCTCACAACATTATGGCTGGTTGGAGACAGTCCGAACCACAAGTACCGGGTCCATGGTTCTGGCCGTATACTGGGGGGACGGGGACGACTCCCATTAACCCCTGACTATACCGGGGATACGCTTATCACAATGCCTTTCTGGTCTGTGCTGAAGCAGGGCATTCTGGCAGCCAAGTGGCTTGACCTTTATTAGTGAGCCTGGTTACCCCCTCTCGGAACCACAGACTTAGAAATCGCCAGCTCATATACAGTGCATAAAATATATTTATATATATACCCTTATACACCATTTTAATAAAAAATATCACAAAATTCTTCTAAGTCCCTCGGGAAGAGTGAAAGACGCGCACGTTCATTTTCAGAGCTCCTAGACATTCCTATAAGAAGTTAGCCAAAAAGTAGCTTCGAAAAACGCTTAGGTTAAGTTTCAGAGTTGCTTCTAATGTACCAAAGCTGGACTTAGACATAATGTCACTCTCACAACATTATGGCTGGTTGGAGACAGTCCGCACCACAAGTACCGGGTCCATGGTTCTGGCCGTATACTGGGGGGACGGGGACAACTCCCATTAACCCCTGACTATACCGGGGATACGCTTATCACAATGCCTTTCTGGTCTGTGCTGAAGCAGGGCATTCTGGCAGCCAAGTGGCTTGACCTTTATTAGTGAGCCTGGTTACCCCCTCTCGGAACCACAGACTTAGAAATCGCCAGCTCATATACAGTGCATATACGCGATTTTAGAATGTGTTCCTAGAACAGCTGCGAGCAACTTTTTTACTCAACGTTAACAACACATCTGAAGCTCAATATTTCTGGGCTGAAGCGGGGAGGATTAGACAAAGTATGCACTGTAAAGGGGAAGTCTGTGGCATTAACAGGAAGGGAGAAAAAGTACTTTCTACCCATTTTTAGTTCAGCGGTAAAACTGAAATTTCTATGGAACTGCAGCTCGGCTTGTGACTGTGGTTTTCCCGGTCACACAAAAATGCTGAAATTCGACTTATACAGTGTTTGTGCTTATTAAACTTGATGAATTCTCTCCTCTTGACGGTAGAATAGTGTGTAAAGCAAAGCACAATACATTGCTATGTGTAGAAGCAAAGATATACGCGATTTCAGAATGTGTTCCTAGAACAGCTGCGAGCAACTTTTTTACTCAACGTTAACAACACATCTGAAGCTCAATATTTCTGGGCTGAAGCGGGGAGGATTAGACAAAGTGTGCACTGTAAAGGGGAAGTCTGTGGCATTAACAGGAAGGGAGAAAAAGTACTTTCTACCCATTTCTAGTTCAGCGGTAAAACTGAAATTTCTATGGAACTGCAGCTCGGCTTGTGACTGTGGTTTTCCCGGTCACACAAAAATGCTGAAATTCGACTTATACAGTGTTTGTGCTTATTAAACTTGATGAATTCTCTCCTCTTGACGGTAGAATAGTGTGTAAAGCAAAGCACAATACATTGCTATGTGTAGAAGCAAAGATATACGCGATTTCATAATGTGTTCCTAGAACAGCTGCGAGCAACTTTTTTACTCAACGTTAACAACACATCTGAAGCTTAATATTTCTGGGCTGAAGCGGGGAGGATTAGACAAAGTGTGCACTGTAAAGGGGAAGTCTGTGGCATTAACAGGAAGGGAGAAAAAGTACTTTCTACCCATTTCTAGTTCAGCGGTAAAACTGAAATTTCTATGGAACTGCAGCTCGGCTTGTGACTCTGGTTTTCCCGGTCCCACAAAAATGCTGAAATTCGACTTATACAGTGTTTGTGCTTATTAAACTTGATGAATTCTCTCCTCTTGACGGTAGAATAGTGTGTAAAGCAAAGCACAATACATTGCTATGTGTAGAAGCAAAGATATACGCGATTTCATAATGTGTTCCTAGAACAGCTGCTAGCAACTTTTTTACTCAACGTTAACAACACATCTGAAGCTCAATATTTCTGGGCTGAAGCGGGGAGGATTAGACAAAGTGTGCACTGTAAAAGGGAAGTCTGTGGCATTAACAGGAAGGGAGAAAAAGTACTTTCTACCCATTTTTAGTTCAGCGGTAAAACTGAAATTTCTATGGAACTGCAGCTCGGCTTGTGACTGTGGTTTTCCCGGTCACACAAAAATGCTGAAATTCGACTTATACAGTGTTTGTGCTTATTAAACTTGATGAATTCTCTCCTCTTGACGGTAGAATAGTGTGTAAAGCAAAGCACAATACATTGCTATGTGTAGAAGCAAAGATATACGCGATTTCATAATGTGTTCCTAGAACAGCTGCGAGCAACTTTTTTACTCAACGTTAACAACATATCTGAAGCTCAATATTTCTGGGCTGAAGCGGGGAGGATTAGACAAAGTGTGCACTGTAAAGGGAAAGTCTGTGGCATTAACAGGAAGGGAGAAAAAGTACTTTCTACCCATTTTTAGTTCAGCGGTAAAACTGAAGTTTCTATGGAACTGCAGCTCGGCTTGTGACTCTGGTTTTCCCGGTCACACAAAAATGCTGAAATTCGACTTATACAGTGTTTGTGCTTATTAAACTTGATGAATTCTCTCCTCTTGACGGTAGAATAGTGTGTAAAGCAAAGCACAATACATTGCTATGTGTAGAAGCAAAGATATACGCGATTTCATAATGTGTTCCTAGAACAGCTGCGAGCAACTTTTTTACTCAACGTTAACAACACATCTGAAGCTCAATATTTCTGGGCTGAAGCGGGGAGGATTAGACAAAGTGTGCACTGTAAAGGGGAAGTCTGTGGCATTAACAGGAAGGGAGAAAAAGTACTTTCTACCCATTTTTAGTTCAGCGGTAAAACTGAAATTTCTATGGAACTGCAGCTCGGCTTGTGACTGTGGTTTTCCCGGTCACACAAAAATGCTGAAATTCGACTTATACAGTGTTTGTGCTTATTAAACTTGATGAATTCTCTCCTCTTGACGGTAGAATAGTGTGTAAAGCAAAGCACAATACATTGCTATGTGTAGAAGCAAAGATATACGCGATTTCATAATGTGTTCCTAGAACAGCTGCTAGCAACTTTTTTACTCAACGTTAACAACACATCTGAAGCTCAATATTTCTGGGCTGAAGCGGGGAGGATTAGACAAAGTGTGCACTGTAAAGGGGAAGTCTGTGGCATTAACAGGAAGGGAGAAAAAGTACTTTCTACCCATTTTTAGATCAGCGGTAAAACTGAAATTTCTATGGAACTGCAGCTCGGCTTGTGACTGTGGTTTTCCCGGTCACACAAAAATGCTGAAATTCGACTTATACAGTGTTTGTGCTTATTAAACTTGATGAATTCTCTCCTCTTGACGGTAGAATAGTGTGTAAAGCAAAGCACAATACATTGCTATGTGTAGAAGCAAAGATATACGCGATTTCATAATGTGTTCCTAGAACAGCTGCGAGCAACTTTTTTACTCAACGTTAACAACATATCTGAAGCTCAATATTTCTGGGCTGAAGCGGGGAGGATTAGACAAAGTGAGCACTGTAAAGGGAAAGTCTGTGGCATTAACAGGAAGGGAGAAAAAGTACTTTCTACCCATTTTTAGTTCAGCGGTAAAACTGAAGTTTCTATGGAACTGCAGCTCGGCTTGTGACTGTGGTTTTCCCGGTCACACAAAAATGCTGAAATTCGACTTATACAGTGTTTGTGCTTATTAAACTTGATGAATTCTCTCCTCTTGACGGTAGAATAGTGTGTAAAGCAAAGCACAATACATTGCTATGTGTAGAAGCAAAGATATACGCGATTTCAGAATGTGTTCCTAGAACAGCTGCGAGCAACTTTTTTACTCAACGTTAACAACACATCTGAAGCTCAATATTTCTGGGCTGAAGCGGGGAGGATTAGACAAAGTGTGCACTGTAAAGGGGAAGTCTGTGGCATTAACAGGAAGGGAGAAAAAGTACTTTCTACCCATTTTTAGTTCAGCGGTAAAACTGAAATTTCTATGGAACTGCAGCTCGGCTTGTGACTGTGGTTTTCCCGGTCACACAAAAATGCTGAAATTCGACTTATACAGTGTTTGTGCTTATTAAACTTGATGAATTCTCTCCTCTTGACGGTAGAATAGTGTGTAAAGCAAAGCACAATACATTGCTATGTGTAGAAGCAAAGATATACGCGATTTCAGAATGTGTTCCTAGAACAGCTGCGAGCAACTTTTTTACTCAACGTTAACAACACATCTGAAGCTCAATATTTCTGGGCTGAAGCGGGGAAGATTAGACAAAGTGTGCACTGTAAAGGGGAAGTCTGTGGCATTAACAGGAAGGGAGAAAAAGTACTTTCTACCCATTTTTAGTTCAGCGGTAAAACTGAAATTTCTATGGAACTGCAGCTCGGCTTGTGACTGTGGTTTTCCCGGTCACACAAAAATGCTGAAATTCGACTTATACAGTGTTTGTGCTTTTTAAACTTGATGAATTCTCTCCTCTTGACGGTAGAATAGTGTGTAAAGCAAAGCACAATACATTGCTATGTGTAGAAGCAAAGATATACGCGATTTCATAATGTGTTCCTAGAACAGCTGCGAGCAACTTTTTTACTCAACGTTAACAACACATCTGAAGCTTAATATTTCTGGGCTGAAGCGGGGAGGATTAGACAAAGTGTGCACTGTAAAGGGGAAGTCTGTGGCATTAACAGGAAGGGAGAAAAAGTACTCTCTACCCATTTCTAGTTCAGCGGTAAAACTGAAATTTCTATGGAACTGCAGCTCGGCTTGTGACTCTGGTTTTCCCGGTCACACAAAAATGCTGAAATTCGACTTATACAGTGTTTGTGCTTATTAAACTTGATGAATTCTCTCCTCTTGACGGTAGAATAGTGTGTAAAGCAAAGCACAATACATTGCTATGTGTAGAAGCAAAGATATACGCGATTTCATAATGTGTTCCTAGAACAGCTGCTAGCAACTTTTTTACTCAACGTTAACAACACATCTGAAGCTCAATATTTCTGGGCTGAAGCGGGGAGGATTAGACAAAGTGTGCACTGTAAAGGGGAAGTCTGTGGCATTAACAGGAAGGGAGAAAAAGTACTTTCTACCCATTTTTAGTTCAGCGGTAAAACTGAAATTTCTATGGAACTGCAGCTCGGCTTGTGACTGTGGTTTTCCCGGTCACACAAAAATGCTGAAATTCGACTTATACAGTGTTTGTGCTGATTAAACTTGATGAATTCTCTCCTCTTGACGGTAGAATAGTGTGTAAAGCAAAGCACAATACATTGCTATGTGTAGAAGCAAAGATATACGCGATTTCATAATGTGTTCCTAGAACAGCTGCGAGCAACTTTTTTACTCAACGTTAACAACATATCTGAAGCTCAATATTTCTGGGCTGAAGCGGGGAGGATTAGACAAAGTGAGCACTGTAAAGGGAAAGTCTGTGGCATTAACAGGAAGGGAGAAAAAGTACTCCCTACCCATTTCTAGTTCAGCGGTAAAACTGAAATTTCTATGGAACTGCAGCTCGGCTTGTGACTCTGGTTTTCCCGGTCACACAAAAATGCTGAAATTCGACTTATACAGTGTTTGTGCTTATTAAACTTGATGAATTCTCTCCTCTTGACGGTAGAATAGTGTGTAAAGCAAAGCACAATACATTGCTATGTGTAGAAGCAAAGATATACGCGATTTCATAATGTGTTCCTAGAACAGCTGCTAGCAACTTTTTTACTCAACGTTAACAACACATCTGAAGCTCAATATTTCTGGGCTGAAGCGGGGAGGATTAGACAAAGTGTGCACTGTAAAGGGGAAGTCTGTGGCATTAACAGGAAGGGAGAAAAAGTACTTTCTACCCATTTTTAGTTCAGCGGTAAAACTGAAGTTTCTATGGAACTGCAGCTCGGCTTGTGACTCTGGTTTTCCCGGTCACACAAAAATGCTGAAATTCGACTTATACAGTGTTTGAGCTTATTAAACTTGATGAATTCTCTCCTCTTGACGGTAGAATAGTGTGTAAAGCAAAGCACAATACATTGCTATGTGTAGAAGCAAAGATATACGCGATTTCATAATGTGTTCCTAGAACAGCTGCGAGCAACTTTTTTACTCAACGTTAACAACACATCTGAAGCTTAATATTTCTGGGCTGAAGCGGGGAGGATTAGACAAAGTGTGCACTGTAAAGGGGAAGTCTGTGGCATTAACAGGAAGGGAGAACAAGTACTTTCTACCCATTTCTAGTTCAGCGGTAAAACTGAAATTTCTATGGAACTGCAGCTCGGCTTGTGACTGTGGTTTTCCCGGTCACACAAAAATGCTGAAATTCGACTTATACAGTGTTTGTGCTTATTAAACTTGATGAATTCTCTCCTCTTGACGGTAGAATAGTGTGTAAAGCAAAGCACAATACATTGCTATGTGTAGAAGCAAAGATATACGCGATTTCATAATGTGTTCCTAGAACAGCTGCGAGCAACTTTTTTACTCAACGTTAACAACACATCTGAAGCTCAATATTTCTGGGCTGAAGCGGGGAGGATTAGACAAAGTGTGCACTGTAAAGGGGAAGTCTGTGGCATTAACAGGAAGGGAGAAAAAGTACTTTCTACCCATTTTTAGGTTCAGCGGTAAAACTGAAGTTTCTATGGAACTGCAGCTCGGCTTGTGACTCTGGTTTTCCCGGTAACACAAAAATGCTGAAATTCGACTTATACAGTGTTTGTGCTTATTAAACTTGATGAATTCTCTCCTCTTGACGGTAGAATAGTGTGTAAAGCAAAGCACAATACATTGCTATGTGTAGAAGCAAAGATATACGCGATTTCAGAATGTGTTCCTAGAACAGCTGCGAGCAACTTTTTTACTCAACGTTAACAACACATCTGAAGCTCAATATTTCTGGGCTGAAGCGGGGAGGATTAGACAAAGTGTGCACTGTAAAGGGGAAGTCTGTGGCATTAACAGGAAGGGAGAAAAAGTACTTTCTACCCATTTTTAGTTCAGCGGTAAAACTGAAATTTCTATGGAACTTCAGCTCGGCTTGTGACTGTGGTTTTCCCGGTCACACAAAAATGCTGAAATTCGACTTATACAGTGTTTGTGCTTATTAAACTTGATGAATTCTCTCCTCTTGACGGTAGAATAGTGTGTAAAGCAAAGCACAATACATTGCTATGTGTAGAAGCAAAGATATACGCGATTTCATAATGTGTTCCTAGAACAGCTGCGAGCAACTTTTTTACTCAACGTTAACAACACATCTGAAGCTTAATATTTCTGGGCTGAAGCGGGGAGGATTAGACAAAGTGTGCACTGTAAAGGGGAAGTCTGTGGCATTAACAGGAAGGGAGAAAAAGTACTTTCTACCCATTTCTAGTTCAGCGGTAAAACTGAAATTTCTATGGAACTGCAGCTCGGCTTGTGACTGTGGTTTTCCCGGTCACACAAAAATGCTGAAATTCGACTTATACAGTGTTTGTGCTTATTAAACTTGATGAATTCTCTCCTCTTGACGGTAGAATAGTGTGTAAAGCAAAGCACAATACATTGCTATGTGTAGAAGCAAAGATATACGCGATTTCAGAATGTGTTCCTAGAACAGCTGCGAGCAACTTTTTTACTCAACGTTAACAACACATCTGAAGCTCAATATTTCTGGGCTGAAGCGGGGAGGATTAGACAAAGTGTGCACTGTAAAGGGGAAGTCTGTGGCATTAACAGGAAGGGAGAAAAAGTACTTTCTACCCATTTTTAGGTTCAGCGGTAAAACTGAAGTTTCTATGGAACTGCAGCTCGGCTTGTGACTCTGGTTTTCCCGGTCACACAAAAATGCTGAAATTCGACTTATACAGTGTTTGTGCTTATTAAACTTGATGAATTCTCTCCTCTTGACGGTAGAATAGTGTGTAAAGCAAAGCACAATACATTGCTATGTGTAGAAGCAAAGATATACGCGATTTCAGAATGTGTTCCTAGAACAGCTGCGAGCAACTTTTTTACTCAACGTTAACAACACATCTGAAGCTTAATATTTCTGGGCTGAAGCGGGGAGGATTAGACAAAGTGTGCACTGTAAAGGGGAAGTCTGTGGCATTAACAGGAAGGGAGAAAAAGTACTTTCTACCCATTTCTAGTTCAGCGGTAAAACTGAAATTTCTATGGAACTGCAGCTCGACTTGTGACTGTGGTTTTCCCGGTCACACAAAAATGCTGAAATTCGACTTATACAGTGTTTGTGCTTATTAAACTTGATGAATTCTCTCCTCTTGACGGTAGAATAGTGTGTAAAGCAAAGCACAATACATTGCTATGTGTAGAAGCAAAGATATACGCGATTTCATAATGTGTTCCTAGAACAGCTGCGAGCAACTTTTTTACTCAACGTTAACAACACATCTGAAGCTCAATATTTCTGGGCTGAAGCGGGGAGGATTAGACAAAGTGTGCACTGTAAAGGGGAAGTCTGTGGCATTAACAGGAAGGGAGAAAAAGTACTTTCTACCCATTTTTAGTTCAGCGGTAAAACTGAAATTTCTATGGAACTGCAGCTCGGCTTGTGACTGTGGTTTTCCCGGTCACACAAAAATGCTGAAATTCGACTTATACAGTGTTTGTGCTTATTAAACTTGATGAATTCTCTCCTCTTGACGGTAGAATAGTGTGTAAAGCAAAGCACAATACATTGCTATGTGTAGAAGCAAAGATATACGCGATTTCATAATGTGTTCCTAGAACAGCTGCGAGCAACTTTTTTACTCAACGTTAACAACACATCTGAAGCTCAATATTTCTGGGCTGAAGCGGGGAGGATTAGACAAAGTGTGCACTGTAAAGGGGAAGTCTGTGGCATTAACAGGAAGGGAGAAAAAGTACTTTCTACCCATTTTTAGGTTCAGCGGTAAAACTGAAGTTTCTATGGAACTGCAGCTCGGCTTGTGACTCTGGTTTTCCCGGTAACACAAAAATGCTGAAATTCGACTTATACAGTGTTTGTGCTTATTAAACTTGATGAATTTTCACCTCTTGACGGTAGAATAGTGTGTAAAGCAAAGCACAATACATTGCTATGTGTAGAAGCAAAGATATACGCGATTTCATAATGTGTTCCTAGAACAGCTGCGAGCAACTTTTTTACTCAACGTTAACAACACATCTGAAGCTCAATATTTCTGGGCTGAAGCGGGGAGGATTAGACAAAGTGTGCACTGTAAAGGGGAAGTCTGTGGCATTAACAGGAAGGGAGAAAAAGTACTTTCTACCCATTTTTAGTTCAGCGGTAAAACTGAAATTTCTATGGAACTTCAGCTCGGCTTGTGACTGTGGTTTTCCCGGTCACACAAAAATGCTGAAATTCGACTTATACAGTGTTTGTGCTTATTAAACTTGATGAATTCTCTCCTCTTGACGGTAGAATAGTGTGTAAAGCAAAGCACAATACATTGCTATGTGTAGAAGCAAAGATATACGCGATTTCATAATGTGTTCCTAGAACAGCTGCGAGCAACTTTTTTACTCAACGTTAACAACACATCTGAAGCTTAATATTTCTGGGCTGAAGCGGGGAGGATTAGACAAAGTGTGCACTGTAAAGGGGAAGTCTGTGGTATTAACAGGAAGGGAGAAAAAGTACTTTCTACCCATTTCTAGTTCAGCGGTAAAACTGAAATTTCTATGGAACTGCAGCTCGGCTTGTGACTGTGGTTTTCCCGGTCACACAAAAATGCTGAAATTCGACTTATACAGTGTTTGTGCTTATTAAACTTGATGAATTCTCTCCTCTTGACGGGAGAATAGTGTGTAAAGCAAAGCACAATACATTGCTATGTGTAGAAGCAAAGATATACGCGATTTCATAATGTGTTCCTAGAACAGCTGCGAGCAACTTTTTTACTCAACGTTAACAACACATCTGAAGCTCAATATTTCTGGGCTGAAGCGGGGAGGATTAGACAAAGTGTGCACTGTAAAGGGGAAGTCTGTGGCATTAACAGGAAGGGAGAAAAAGTACTTTCTACCCATTTCTAGTTCAGCGGTAAAACTGAAATTTCTATGGAACTGTAGCTCGGCTTGTGACTGTGGTTTTCCCGGTCACACAAAAATGCTGAAATTCGACTTATACAGTGTTTGTGCTTATTAAACTTGATGAATTCTCTCCTCTTGACGGTAGAATAGTGTGTAAAGCAAAGCACAATACATTGCTATGTGTAGAAGCAAAGATATACGCGATTTCATAATGTGTTCCTAGAACAGCTGCGAGCAACTTTTTTACTCAACGTTAACAACACATCTGAAGCTCAATATTTCTGGGCTGAAGCGGGGAGGATTAGACAAAGTGTGCACTGTAAAGGGGAAGTCTGTGGCATTAACAGGAAGGGAGAAAAAGTACTTTCTACCCATTTTTAGTTCAGCGGTAAAACTGAAATTTCTATGGAACTAAAGCTCGGCTTGTGACTGTGGTTTTCCCGGTCACACAAAAATGCTGAAATTCGACTTATACAGTGTTTGTGCTTATTAAACTTGATGAATTCTCTCCTCTTGACGGTAGAATAGTGTGTAAAGCAAAGCACAATACATTGCTATGTGTAGAAGCAAAGATATACGCGATTTCAGAATGTGTTCCTAGAACAGCTGCGAGCAACTTTTTTACTCAACGTTAACAACACATCTGAAGCTCAATATTTCTGGGCTGAAGCGGGGAGGATTAGACAAAGTGTGCACTGTAAAGGGGAAGTCTGTGGCATTAACAGGAAGGGAGAAAAAGTACTTTCTACCAATTTGTAGTTCAGCGGTAAAACTGAAATTTCTATGGAACTGCAGCTCGGCTTGTGACTGTGGTTTTCCCGGTCACACAAAAATGCTGAAATTCGACTTATACAGTGTTTGTGCTTATTAAACTTGATGAATTCTCTCCTCTTGACGGTAGAATAGTGTGTAAAGCAAAGCACAATACATTGCTATGTGTAGAAGCAAAGATATACGCGATTTCATAATGTGTTCCTAGAACAGCTGCGAGCAACTTTTTTACTCAACGTTAACAACACATCTGAAGCTCAATATTTCTGGGCTGAAGCGGGGAGGATTAGACAAAGTGTGCACTGTAAAGGGGAAGTCTGTGGCATTAACAGGAAGGGAGAAAAAGTACTTTCTACCCATTTTTAGTTCAGCGGTAAAACTGAAATTTCTATGGAACTGCAGCTCGGCTTGTGACTGTGGTTTTCCCGGTCACACAAAAATGCTGAAATTCGACTTATACAGTGTTTGTGCTTATTAAACTTGATGAATTCTCTCCTCTTGACGGTAGAATAGTGTGTAAAGCAAAGCACAATACATTGCTATGTGTAGAAGCAAAGATATACGCGATTTCATAATGTGTTCCTAGAACAGCTGCGAGCAACTTTTTTACTCAACGTTAACAACACATCTGAAGCTCAATATTTCTGGGCTGAAGCGGGGAGGATTAGACAAAGTGTGCACTGTAAAGGGGAAGTCTGTGGCATTAACAGGAAGGGAGAAAAAGTACTTTCTACCCATTTTTAGTTCAGCGGTAAAACTGAAATTTCTATGGAACTGCAGCTCGGCTTGTGACTGTGGTTTTCCCGGTCACACAAAAATGCTGAAATTCGACTTATACAGTGTTTGTGCTTATTAAACTTGATGAATTCTTTCCTCTTGACGGTAGAATAGTGTGTAAAGCAAAGCACAATACATTGCTATGTGTAGAAGCAAAGATATACGCGATTTCAGAATGTGTTCCTAGAACAGCTGCGAGCAACTTTTTTACTCAACGTTAACAACACATCTGAAGCTCAATATTTCTGGGCTGAAGCGGGGAGGATTAGACAAAGTGTGCACTGTAAAGGGGAAGTCTGTGGCATTAACAGGAAGGGAGAAAATGTACTTTCTACCCATTTTTAGGTTCAGCGGTAAAACTGAAGTTTCTATGGAACTGCAGCTCGGCTTGTGACTCTGGTTTTCCCGGTCACACAAAAATGCTGAAATTCGACTTATACAGTGTTTGTGCTTATTAAACTTGATGAATTCTCTCCTCTTGACGGTAGAATAGTGTGTAAAGCAAAGCACAATACATTGCTATGTGTAGAAGCAAAGATATACGCGATTTCAGAATGTGTTCCTAGAACAGCTGCGAGCAACTTTTTTACTCAACGTTAACAACACATCTGAAGCTCAATATTTCTGGGCTGAAGCGGGGAGGATTAGACAAAGTGTGCACTGTAATGGGGAAGTCTGTGGCATTAACAGGAAGGGAGAAAAAGTACTTTCTACCCATATTTAGTTCAGCGGTAAAACTGAAATTTCTATGGAACTGCAGCTCGGCTCGTGACTGTGGTTTTCCCGGTCACACAAAAATGCTGAAATTCGACTTATACAGTGTTTGTGCTTATTAAACTTGATGAATTCTCTCCTCTTGACGGTAGAATAGTGTGTAAAGCAAAGCACAATACATTGCTATGTGTAGAAGCAAAGATATACGCGATTTCAGAATGTGTTCCTAGAACAGCTGCGAGCAACTTTTTTACTCAACGTTAACAACACATCTGAAGCTCAATATTTCTGGGCTGAAGCGGGGAGGATTAGACAAAGTGTGCACTGTAAAGGGGAAGTCTGTGGCATTAACAGGAAGGGAGAAAAAGTACTTTCTACCCATTTCTAGTTCAGCGGTAAAACTGAAATTTCTATGGAACTGTAGCTCGGCTTGTGACTGTGGTTTTCCCGGTCACACAAAAATGCTGAAATTCGACTTATACAGTGTTTGTGCTTATTAAACTTGATGAATTCTCTCCTCTTGACGGTAGAATAGTGTGTAAAGCAAAGCACAATACATTGCTATGTGTAGAAGCAAAGATATACGCGATTTCATAATGTGTTCCTAGAACAGCTGCGAGCAACTTTTTTACTCAACGTTAACAACACATCTGAAGCTCAATATTTCTGGGCTGAAGCGGGGAGGATTAGACAAAGTGTGCACTGTAAAGGGGAAGTCTGTGGCATTAACAGGAAGGGAGAAAAAGTACTTTCTACCCATTTTTAGTTCAGCGGTAAAACTGAAATTTCTATGGAACTAAAGCTCGGCTTGTGACTGTGGTTTTCCCGGTCACACAAAAATGCTGAAATTCGACTTATACAGTGTTTGTGCTTATTAAACTTGATGAATTCTCTCCTCTTGACGGTAGAATAGTGTGTAAAGCAAAGCACAATACATTGCTATGTGTAGAAGCAAAGATATACGCGATTTCAGAATGTGTTCCTAGAACAGCTGCGAGCAACTTTTTTACTCAACGTTAACAACACATCTGAAGCTCAATATTTCTGGGCTGAAGCGGGGAGGATTAGACAAAGTGTGCACTGTAAAGGGGAAGTCTGTGGCATTAACAGGAAGGGAGAAAAAGTACTTTCTACCAATTTGTAGTTCAGCGGTAAAACTGAAATTTCTATGGAACTGCAGCTCGGCTTGTGACTGTGGTTTTCCCGGTCACACAAAAATGCTGAAATTCGACTTATACAGTGTTTGTGCTTATTAAACTTGATGAATTCTCTCCTCTTGACGGTAGAATAGTGTGTAAAGCAAAGCACAATACATTGCTATGTGTAGAAGCAAAGATATACGCGATTTCATAATGTGTTCCTAGAACAGCTGCGAGCAACTTTTTTACTCAACGTTAACAACACATCTGAAGCTCAATATTTCTGGGCTGAAGCGGGGAGGATTAGACAAAGTGTGCACTGTAAAGGGGAAGTCTGTGGCATTAACAGGAAGGGAGAAAAAGTACTTTCTACCCATTTTTAGTTCAGCGGTAAAACTGAAATTTCTATGGAACTGCAGCTCGGCTTGTGACTGTGGTTTTCCCGGTCACACAAAAATGCTGAAATTCGACTTATACAGTGTTTGTGCTTATTAAACTTGATGAATTCTCTCCTCTTGACGGTAGAATAGTGTGTAAAGCAAAGCACAATACATTGCTATGTGTAGAAGCAAAGATATACGCGATTTCATAATGTGTTCCTAGAACAGCTGCGAGCAACTTTTTTACTCAACGTTAACAACACATCTGAAGCTCAATATTTCTGGGCTGAAGCGGGGAGGATTAGACAAAGTGTGCACTGTAAAGGGGAAGTCTGTGGCATTAACAGGAAGGGAGAAAAAGTACTTTCTACCCATTTTTAGTTCAGCGGTAAAACTGAAATTTCTATGGAACTGCAGCTCGGCTTGTGACTGTGGTTTTCCCGGTCACACAAAAATGCTGAAATTCGACTTATACAGTGTTTGTGCTTATTAAACTTGATGAATTCTTTCCTCTTGACGGTAGAATAGTGTGTAAAGCAAAGCACAATACATTGCTATGTGTAGAAGCAAAGATATACGCGATTTCAGAATGTGTTCCTAGAACAGCTGCGAGCAACTTTTTTACTCAACGTTAACAACACATCTGAAGCTCAATATTTCTGGGCTGAAGCGGGGAGGATTAGACAAAGTGTGCACTGTAAAGGGGAAGTCTGTGGCATTAACAGGAAGGGAGAAAATGTACTTTCTACCCATTTTTAGGTTCAGCGGTAAAACTGAAGTTTCTATGGAACTGCAGCTCGGCTTGTGACTCTGGTTTTCCCGGTCACACAAAAATGCTGAAATTCGACTTATACAGTGTTTGTGCTTATTAAACTTGATGAATTCTCTCCTCTTGACGGTAGAATAGTGTGTAAAGCAAAGCACAATACATTGCTATGTGTAGAAGCAAAGATATACGCGATTTCAGAATGTGTTCCTAGAACAGCTGCGTGCAACTTTTTTACTCAACGTTAACAACACATCTGAAGCTCAATATTTCTGGGCTGAAGCGGGGAGGATTAGACAAAGTGTGCACTGTAAAGGGGAAGTCTGTGGCATTAACAGGAAGGGAGAAAAAGTACTTTCTACCCATTTTTAGTTCAGCGGTAAAACTGAAATTTCTATGGAACTGCAGCTCGGCTCGTGACTCTGGTTTTCCCGGTCACACAAAAATGCTGAAATTCGACTTATACAGTGTTTGTGCTTATTAAACTTGATGAATTCTCTCCTCTTGACGGTAGAATAGTGTGTAAAGCAAAGCACAATACATTGCTATGTGTAGAAGCAAAGATATACGCGATTTCAGAATGTGTTCCTAGAACAGCTGCGAGCAACTTTTTTACTCAACGTTAACAACACATCTGAAGCTCAATATTTCTGGGCTGAAGCGGGGAGGATTAGACAAAGTGTGCACTGTAAAGGGGAAGTCTGTGGCATTAACAGGAAGGGAGAAAAAGTACTTTCTACCCATTTTTAGTTCAGCGGTAAAACTGAAATTTCTATGGAACTGCAGCTCGGCTTGTGACTGTGGTTTTCCCGGTCACACAAAAATGCTGAAATTCGACTTATACAGTGTTTGTGCTTATTAAACTTGATGAATTCTCTCCTCTTGACGGTAGAATAGTGTGTAAAGCAAAGCACAATACATTGCTATGTGTAGAAGCAAAGATATACGCTATTTCAGAATGTGTTCCTAGTACAGCTGCGAGCAACTTTTTTACTCAACGTTAACAACACATCTGAAGCTCAATATTTCTGGGCTGAAGCGGGGAGGATTAGACAAAGTGTGCACTGTAATGGGGAAGTCTGTGGCATTAACAGGAAGGGAGAAAATGTACTTTCTACCCATTTTTAGGTTCAGCGGTAAAACTGAAGTTTCTATGGAACTGCAGCTCGGCTTGTGACTCTGGTTTTCCCGGTCACACAAAAATGCTGATATTCGACTTATACAGTGTTTGTGCTTATTAAACTTGATGAATTCTCTCCTCTTGACGGTAGAATAGTGTGTAAAGCAAAGCACAATACATTGCTATGTGTAGAAGCAAAGATATACGCGATTTCAGAATGTGTTCCTAGAACAGCTGCGAGCAACTTTTTTACTCAACGTTAACAACACATCTGAAGCTCAATATTTCTGGGCTGAAGCGGGGAGGAATAGACAAAGTGTGCACTGTAAAGGGGAAGTCTGTGGCATTAACAGGAAGGGAGAAAAAGTACTTTCTACCCATTTTTAGTTCAGCGGTAAAACTGAAATTTCTATGGAACTGCAGCTCGGCTCGTGACTGTGGTTTTCCCGGTCACACAAAAATGCTGAAATTCGACTTATACAGTGTTTGTGCTTATTAAACTTGATGAATTCTCTCCTCTTGACGGTAGAATAGTGTGTAAAGCAAAGCACAATACATTGCTATGTGTAGAAGCAAAGATATACGCGATTTCAGAATGTGTTCCTAGAACAGCTGCGAGCAACTTTTTTACTCAACGTTAACAACACATCTGAAGCTCAATATTTCTGGGCTGAAGCGGGGAGGATTAGACAAAGTGTGCACTGTAAAGGGGAAGTCTGTGGCATTAACAGGAAGGGAGAAAAAGTACTTTCTACCAATTTTTAGTTCAGCGGTAAAACTGAAATTTCTATGGAACTGCAGCTCGGCTTGTGACTGTGGTTTTCCCGGTCACACAAAAATGCTGAAATTCGACTTATACAGTGTTTATGCTTATTAAACTTGATGAATTCTCTCCTCTTGACGGTAGAATAGTGTGTAAAGCAAAGCACAATACATTGCTATGTGTAGAAGCAAAGATATACGCGATTTCAGAATGTGTTCCTAGAACAGCTGCGAGCAACTTTTTTACTCAACGTTAACAACACATCTGAAGCTCAATATTTCTGGGCTGAAGCGGGGAGGATTAGACAAAGTGTGCACTGTAAAGGGGAAGTCTGTGGCATTAACAGGAAGGGAGAAAAAGTACTTTCTACCCATTTTTAGTTCAGCGGTAAAACTGAAATTTCTATGGAACTGCAGCTCGGCTTGTGACTGTGGTTTTCCCGGTCACACAAAAATGCTGAAATTCGACTTATACAGTGTTTGTGCTTATTAAACTTGATGAATTCTCTCCTCTTGACGGTAGAATAGTGTGTAAAGCAAAGCACAATACATTGCTATGTGTAGAAGCAAAGATATACGCGATTTCAGAATGTGTTCCTAGAACAGCTGCGAGCAACTTTTTTACTCAACGTTAACAACACATCTGAAGCTCAATATTTCTGGGCTGAAGCGGGGAGGATTAGACAAAGTGTGCACTGTAAAGGGGAAGTCTGTGGTATTAACAGGAAGGGAGAAAATGTACTTTCTACCCATTTTTAGGTTCAGCGGTAAAACTAAAGTTTCTATGGAACTGCAGCTCGGCTTGTGACTCTGGTTTTCCCGGTCACACAAAAATGCTGAAATTCGACTTATACAGTGTTTGTGCTTATTAAACTTGATGAATTCTCTCCTCTTGACGGTAGAATAGTGTGTAAAGCAAAGCACAATACATTGCTATGTGTAGAAGCAAAGATATACGCGATTTCAGAATGTGTTCCTAGAACAGCTGCGAGCAACTTTTTTACTCAACGTTAACAACACATCTGAAGCTCAATATTTCTGGGCTGAAGCGGGGAGGATTAGACAAAGTGTGCACTGTAAAGGGGAAGTCTGTGGCATTAACAGGAAGGGAGAAAAAGTACTTTCTACCCATTTTTAGTTCAGCGGTAAAACTGAAATTTCTATGGAACTGCAGCTCGGCTTGTGACTGTGGTTTTCCCGGTCACACAAAAATGCTGAAATTCGACTTATACAGTGTTTGTGCTTATTAAACTTGATGAATTCTCTCCTCTTGACGGTAGAATAGTGTGTAAAGCAAAGCACAATACATTGCTATGTGTAGAAGCAAAGATATACGCGATTTCAGAATGTGTTCCTAGAACAGCTGCGAGCAACTTTTTTACTCAACGTTAACAACACATCTGAAGCTCAATATTTCTGGGCTGAAGCGGGGAGGATTAGACAAAGTGTGCACTGTAAAGGGGAAGTCTGTGGCATTAACAGGAAGGGAGAAAAAGTACTTTCTACCCATTTTTAGTTCAGCGGTAAAACTGAAATTTCTATGGAACTGCAGCTCGTCTCGTGACTGTGGTTTTCCCGGTCACACAAAAATGCTGAAATTCGACTTATACAGTGTTTGTGCTTATTAAACTTGATGAATTCTCTCCTCTTGACGGTAGAATAGTGTGTAAAGCAAAGCACAATACATTGCTATGTGTAGAAGCAAAGATATACGCGATTTCAGAATGTGTTCCTAGAACAGCTGCGAGCAACTTTTTTACTCAACGTTAACAACACATCTGAAGCTCAATATTTCTGGGCTGAAGCGGGGAGGATTAGACAAAGTGTGCACTGTAAAGGGGAAGTCTGTGGCATTAACAGGAAGGGAGAAAATGTACTTTCTACCCATTTTTAGGTTAAGCGGTAAAACTGAAATTTCTATGGAACTGCAGCTCGGCTTGTGACTGTGGTTTTCCCGGTCACACAAAAATGCTGAAATTCGACTTATACAGTGTTTGTGCTTATTAAACTTGATGAATTCTCTCCTCTTGACGGTAGAATAGTGTGTAAAGCAAAGCACAATACATTGCTATGTGTAGAAGCAAAGATATACGCGATTTCATAATGTGTTCCTAGAACAGCTGCGAGCAACTTTTTTACTCAACGTTAACAACACATCTGAAGCTCAATATTTCTGGGCTGAAGCGGGGAGGATTAGACAAAGTGTGCACTGTAAAGGGGAAGTCTGTGGCATTAACAGGAAGGGAGAAAAAGTACTTTCTACCCATTTTTAGTTCAGCGGTAAAACTGAAATTTCTATGGAACTGCAGCTCGGCTTGTGACTGTGGTTTTCCCGGTCACACAAAAATGCTGAAATTCGACTTATACAGTGTTTGTGCTTATTAAACTTGATGAATTCTCTCCTCTTGACGGTAGAATAGTGTGTAAAGCAAAGCACAATACATTGCTATGTGTAGAAGCAAAGATATACGCGATTTCAGAATGTGTTCCTAGAACAGCTGCGAGCAACTTTTTTACTCAACGTTAACAACACATCTGAAGCTCAATATTTCTGGGCTGAAGCGGGGAGGATTAGACAAAGTGTGCACTGTAAAGGGGAAGTCTGTGGCATTAACAGGAAGGGAGAAAATGTACTTTCTACCCATTTTTAGGTTCAGCGGTAAAACTGAAGTTTCTATGGAACTGCTGCTCGGCTTGTGACTGTGGTTTTCCCGGTCACACAAAAATGCTGAAATTCGACTTATACAGTGTTTATGCTTATTAAACTTGATGAATTCTCTCCTCTTGACGGTAGAATAGTGTGTAAAGCAAAGCACAATACATTGCTATGTGTAGAAGCAAAGATATACGCTATTTCAGAATGTGTTCCTAGTACAGCTGCGAGCAACTTTTTTACTCAACGTTAACAACACATCTGAAGCTCAATATTTCTGGGCTGAAGCGGGGAGGATTAGACAAAGTGTGCACTGTAAAGGGGAAGTCTGTGGCATTAACAGGAAGGGAGAAAATGTACTTTCTACCCATTTTTAGGTTCAGCGGTAAAACTGAAGTTTCTATGGAACTGCAGCTCGGCTTGTGACTGTGGTTTTCCCGGTCACACAAAAATGCTGAAATTCGACTTATACAGTGTTTGTGCTTATTAAACTTGATGAATTCTCTCCTCTTGACGGTAGAATAGTGTGTAAAGCAAAGCACAATACATTGCTATGTGTAGAAGCAAAGATATACGCGATTTCAGAATGTGTTCCTAGAACAGCTGCGAGCAACTTTTTTACTCAACGTTAACAACACATCTGAAGCTCAATATTTCTGGGCTGAAGCGGGGAGGATTAGACAAAGTGTGCACTGTAAAGGGGAAGTCTGTGGCATTAACAGGAAGGGAGAAAAAGTACTTTCTACCCATTTTTAGTTCAGCGGTAAAACTGAAATTTCTATGGAACTGCAGCTCGGCTCGTGACTGTGGTTTTCCCGGTCACACAAAAATGCTGAAATTCGACTTATACAGTGTTTGTGCTTATTAAACTTGATGAATTCTCTCCTCTTGACGGTAGAATAGTGTGTAAAGCAAAGCACAATACATTGCTATGTGTAGAAGCAAAGATATACGCGATTTCAGAATGTGTTCCTAGAACAGCTGCGAGCAACTTTTTTACTCAACGTTAACAACACATCTGAAGCTCAATATTTCTGGGCTGAAGCGGGGAGGATTAGACAAAGTGTGCACTGTAAAGGGGAAGTCTGTGGAATTAACAGGAAGGGAGAAAAAGTACTTTCTACCAATTTTTAGTTCAGCGGTAAAACTGAAATTTCTATGGAACTGCAGCTCGGCTTGTGACTGTGGTTTTCCCGGTCACACAAAAATGCTGAAATTCGACTTATACAGTGTTTATGCTTATTAAACTTGATGAATTCTCTCCTCTTGACGTTAGAATAGTGTGTAAAGCAAAGCACAATACATTGCTATGTGTAGAAGCAAAGATATACGCGATTTCAGAATGTGTTCCTAGAACAGCTGCGAGCAACTTTTTTACTCAACGTTAACAACACATCTGAAGCTCAATATTTCTGGGCTGAAGCGGGGAGGATTAGACAAAGTGTGCACTGTAAAGGGGAAGTCTGTGGCATTAACAGGAAGGGAGAAAAAGTACTTTCTACCCATTTTTAGTTCAGCGGTAAAACTGAAATTTCTATGGAACTGCAGCTCGGCTTGTGACTGTGGTTTTCCCGGTCACACAAAAATGCTGAAATTCGACTTATACAGTGTTTGTGCTTATTAAACTTGATGAATTCTCTCCTCTTGACGGTAGAATAGTGTGTAAAGCAAAGCACAATACATTGCTATGTGTAGAAGCAAAGATATACGCGATTTCAGAATGTGTTCCTAGAACAGCTGCGAGCAACTTTTTTACTCAACGTTAACAACACATCTGAAGCTCAATATTTCTGGGCTGAAGCGGGGAGGATTAGACAAAGTGTGCACTGTAAAGGGGAAGTCTGTGGTATTAACAGGAAGGGAGAAAATGTACTTTCTACCCATTTTTAGGTTCAGCGGTAAAACTAAAGTTTCTATGGAACTGCAGCTCGGCTTTTGACTCTGGTTTTCCCGGTCACACAAAAATGCTGAAATTCGACTTATACAGTGTTTGTGCTTATTAAACTTGATGAATTCTCTCCTCTTGACGGTAGAATAGTGTGTAAAGCAAAGCACAATACATTGCTATGTGTAGAAGCAAAGATATACGCGATTTCAGAATGTGTTCCTAGAACAGCTGCGTGCAACTTTTTTACTCAACGTTAACAACACATCTGAAGCTCAATATTTCTGGGCTGAAGCGGGGAGGATTAGACAAAGTGTGCACTGTAAAGGGGAAGTCTGTGGCATTAACAGGAAGGGAGAAAAAGTACTTTCTACCCATTTTTAGTTCAGCGGTAAAACTGAAATTTCTATGGAACTGCAGCTCGGCTTGTGACTGTGGTTTTCCCGGTCACACAAAAATGCTGAAATTCGACTTATACAGTGTTTGTGCTTATTAAACTTGATGAATTCTCTCCTCTTGACGGTAGAATAGTGTGTAAAGCAAAGCACAATACATTGCTATGTGTAGAAGCAAAGATATACGCGATTTCAGAATGTGTTCCTAGAACAGCTGCGAGCAACTTTTTTACTCAACGTTAACAACACATCTGAAGCTCAATATTTCTGGGCTGAAGCGGGGAGGATTAGACAAAGTGTGCACTGTAAAGGGGAAGTCTGTGGCATTAACAGGAAGGGAGAAAAAGTACTTTCTACCCATTTATAGTTCAGCGGTAAAACTGAAATTTCTATGGAACTGCAGCTCGGCTCGTGACTGTGGTTTTCCCGGTCACACAAAAATGCTGAAATTCGACTTATACAGTGTTTGTGCTTATTAAACTTGATGAATTCTCTCCTCTTGACGGTAGAATAGTGTGTAAAGCAAAGCACAATACATTGCTATGTGTAGAAGCAAAGATATACGCGATTTCAGAATGTGTTCCTAGAACAGCTGCGAGCAACTTTTTTACTCAACGTTAACAACACATCTGAAGCTCAATATTTCTGGGCTGAAGCGGGGAGGATTAGACAAAGTGTGCACTGTAAAGGGGAAGTCTGTGGCATTAACAGGAAGGGAGAAAATGTACTTTCTACCCATTTTTAGGTTCAGCGGTAAAACTGAAATTTCTATGGAACTGCAGCTCGGCTTGTGACTGTGGTTTTCCCGGTCACACAAAAATGCTGAAATTCGACTTATACAGTGTTTGTGCTTATTAAACTTGATGAATTCTCTCCTCTTGACGGTAGAATAGTGTGTAAAGCAAAGCACAATACATTGCTATGTGTAGAAGCAAAGATATACGCGATTTCATAATGTGTTCCTAGAACAGCTGCGAGCAACTTTTTTACTCAACGTTAACAACACATCTGAAGCTCAATATTTCTGGGCTGAAGCGGGGAGGATTAGACAAAGTGTGCACTGTAAAGGGGAAGTCTGTGGCATTAACAGGAAGGGAGAAAATGTACTTTCTACCCATTTTTAGGTTCAGCGGTAAAACTGAAATTTCTATGGAACTGCAGCTCGGCTTGTGACTGTGGTTTTCCCGGTCACACAAAAATGCTGAAATTCGACTTATACAGTGTTTGTGCTTATTAAACTTGATGAATTCTCTCCTCTTGACGGTAGAATAGTGTGTAAAGCAAAGCACAATACATTGCTATGTGTAGAAGCAAAGATATACGCGATTTCAGAATGTGTTCCTAGAACAGCTGCGAGCAACTTTTTTACTCAACGTTAACAACACATCTGAAGCTCAATATTTCTGGGCTGAAGCGGGGAGGATTAGACAAAGTGTGCACTGTAAAGGGGAAGTCTGTGGCATTAACAGGAAGGGAGAAAATGTACTTTCTACCCATTTTTAGGTTCAGCGGTAAAACTGAAGTTTCTATGGAACTGCAGCTCGGCTTGTGACTCTGGTTTTCCCGGTCACACAAAAATGCTGAAATTCGACTTATACAGTGTTTGTGCTTATTAAACTTGATGAATTCTCTCCTCTTGACGGTAGAATAGTGTGTAAAGCAAAGCACAATACATTGCTATGTGTAGAAGCAAAGATATACGCGATTTCAGAATGTGTTCCTAGAACAGCTGCGAGCAACTTTTTTACTCAACGTTAACAACACATCTGAAGCTCAATATTTCTGGGCTGAAGCGGGGAGGATTAGACAAAGTGTGCACTGTAAAGGGGAAGTCTGTGGCATTAACAGGAAGGGAGAAAAAGTACTTTCTACCAATTTTTAGTTCAGCGGTAAAACTGAAATTTCTATGGAACTGCAGCTCGGCTTGTGACTGTGGTTTTCCCGGTCACACAAAAATGCTGAAATTCGACTTATACAGTGTTTGTGCTTATTAAACTTGATGAATTCTCTCCTCTTGACGGTAGAATAGTGTGTAAAGCAAAGCACAATACATTGCTATGTGTAGAAGCAAAGATATACGCGATTTCAGAATGTGTTCCTAGAACAGCTGCGAGCAACTTTTTTACTCAACGTTAACAACACATCTGAAGCTCAATATTTCTGGGCTGAAGCGGGGAGGATTAGACAAAGTGTGCACTGTAAAGGGGAAGTCTGTGGCATTAACAGGAAGGGAGAAAAAGTACTTTCTACCAATTTTTAGTTCAGCGGTAAAACTGAAATTTCTATGGAACTGCAGCTCGGCTTGTGACTGTGGTTTTCCCGGTCACACAAAAATGCTGAAATTCGACTTATACAGTGTTTGTGCTTATTAAACTTGATGAATTCTCTCCTCTTGACGGTAGAATAGTGTGTAAAGCAAAGCACAATACATTGCTATGTGTAGAAGCAAAGATATACGCGATTTCAGAATGTGTTCCTAGAACAGCTGCGAGCAACTTTTTTACTCAACGTTAACAACACATCTGAAGCTCAATATTTCTGGGCTGAAGCGGGGAGGATTAGACAAAGTGTGCACTGTAAAGGGGAAGTCTGTGGCATTAACAGGAAGGGAGAAAATGTACTTTCTACCCATTTTTAGGTTCAGCGGTAAAACTGAAGTTTCTATGGAACTGCAGCTCGGCTTGTGACTGTGGTTTTCCCGGTCACACAAAAATGCTGAAATTCGACTTATACAGTGTTTGTGCTTATTAAACTTGATGAATTCTCTCCTCTTGACGGTAGAATAGTGTGTAAAGCAAAGCACAATACATTGCTATATGTAGAAGCAAAGATATACGCGATTTCAGAATGTGTTCCTAGAACAGCTGCGAGCAACTTTTTTACTCAACGTTAACAACACATCTGAAGCTCAATATTTCTGGGCCGATGCGGGGAGGATTAGACAAAGTGTGCACTGTAAAGGGGAAGTCTGTGGCATTAACAGGAAGGGAGAAAAAGTACTTTCTACCCATTTTTAGTTCAGCGGTAAAACTGAAATTTCTATGGAACTGCAGCTCGGCTTGTGACTGTGGTTTTCCCGGTCACACAAAAATGCTGAAATTCGACTTATACAGTGTTTGTGCTTATTAAACTTGATGAATTCTCTCCTCTTGACGGTAGAATAGTGTGTAAAGCAAAGCACAATACATTGTTATGTGTAGAAGCAAAGATATACGCGATTTCAGAATGTGTTCCTAGAACAGCTGCGAGCAACTTTTTTACTCAACGTTAACAACACATCTGAAGCTCAATATTTCTGGGCTGAAGCGGGGAGGATTAGACAAAGTGTGCACTGTAAAGGGGAAGTCTGTGGCATTAACAGGAAGGGAGAAAAAGTACTTTCTATCCATTTCTTGTTCAGCGGTAAAACTGAAATTTCTATGGAACTGCAGCTCGGCTTGTGACTGTGGTTTTCCCGGTCACACAAAAATGCTGAAATTCGACTTATACAGTGTTTGTGCTTATTAAACTTGATGAATTCTCTCCTCTTGACGGTAGAATAGTGTGTAAAGCAAAGCACAATACATTGCTATGTGTAGAAGCAAAGATATACGCGATTTCAGAATGTGTTCCTAGAACAGCTGCGAGCAACTTTTTTACTCAACGTTAACAACACATCTGAAGCTCAATATTTCTGGGCTGAAGCGGGGAGGATTAGACAAAGTGTGCACTGTAAAGGGGAAGTCTGTGGCATTAACAGGAAGGGAGAAAAAGTACTTTCTACCCATTTTTAGTTCAGCGGTAAAACTGAAATTTCTATGGAACTAAAGCTCGGCTTGTGACTGTGGTTTTCCCGGTCACACAAAAATGCTGAAATTCGACTTATACAGTGTTTGTGCTTATTAAACTTGATGAATTCTCTCCTCTTGACGGTAGAATAGTGTGTAAAGCAAAGCACAATACATTGCTATGTGTAGAAGCAAAGATATACGCGATTTCAGAATGTGTTCCTAGAACAGCTGCGAGCAACTTTTTTACTCAACGTTAACAACACATCTGAAGCTCAATATTTCTGGGCTGAAGCGGGGAGGATTAGACAAAGTGTGCACTGTAAAGGGGAAGTCTGTGGCATTAACAGGAAGGGAGAAAAAGTACTTTCTACCAATTTTTAGTTCAGCGGTAAAACTGAAATTTCTATGGAACTGCAGCTCGGCTTGTGACTGTGGTTTTCCCGGTCACACAAAAATGCTGAAATTCGACTTATACAGTGTTTGTGCTTATTAAACTTGATGAATTCTCTCCTCTTGACGGTAGAATAGTGTGTAAAGCAAAGCACAATACATTGCTATGTGTAGAAGCAAAGATATACGCGATTTCAGAATGTGTTCCTAGAACAGCTGCGAGCAACTTTTTTACTCAACGTTAACAACACATCTGAAGCTCAATATTTCTGGGCTGAAGCGGGGAGGATTAGACAAAGTGTGCACTGTAAAGGGGAAGTCTGTGGCATTAACAGGAAGGGAGAAAAAGTACTTTCTACCCATTTTTAGTTCAGCGGTAAAACTGAAATTTCTATGGAACTGCAGCTCGGCTTGTGACTGTGGTTTTCCCGGTCACACAAAAATGCTGAAATTCGACTTATACAGTGTTTGTGCTTATTAAACTTGATGAATTCTCTCCTCTTGACGGTAGAATAGTGTGTAAAGCAAAGCACAATACATTGCTATGTGTAGAAGCAAAGATATACGCGATTTCAGAATGTGTTCCTAGAACAGCTGCGAGCAACTTTTTTACTCAACGTTAACAACACATCTGAAGCTCAATATTTCTGGGCTGAAGCGGGGAGGATTAGACAAAGTGTGCACTGTAAAGGGGAAGTCTGTGGCATTAACAGGAAGGGAGAAAAAGTACTTTCTACCCATTTTTAGTTCAGCGGTAAAACTGAAATTTCTATGGAACTGCAGCTCGGCTTGTGACTGTGGTTTTCCCGGTCACACAAAAATGCTGAAATTCGACTTATACAGTGTTTGTGCTTATTAAACTTGATGAATTCTCTCCTCTTGACGGTAGAATAGTGTGTAAAGCAAAGCACAATACATTGCTATGTGTAGAAGCAAAGATATACGCGATTTCAGAATGTGTTCCTAGAACAGCTGCGAGCAACTTTTTTACTCAACGTTAACAACACATCTGAAGCTCAATATTTCTGGGCTGAAGCGGGGAGGATTAGACAAAGTGTGCACTGTAAAGGGGAAGTCTGTGGCATTAACAGGAAGGGAGAAAAAGTACTTTCTACCAATTTTTAGTTCAGCGGTAAAACTGAAATTTCTATGGAACTGCAGCTCGGCTTGTGACTGTGGTTTTCCCGGTCACACAAAAATGCTGAAATTCGACTTATACAGTGTTTGTGCTTATTAAACTTGATGAATTCTCTCCTCTTGACGGTAGAATAGTGTGTAAAGCAAAGCACAATACATTGCTATATGTAGAAGCAAAGATATACGCGATTTCAGAATGTGTTCCTAGAACAGCTGCGAGCAACTTTTTTACTCAACGTTAACAACACATCTGAAGCTCAATATTTCTGGGCCGATGCGGGGAGGATTAGACAAAGTGTGCACTGTAAAGGGGAAGTCTGTGGCATTAACAGGAAGGGAGAAAAAGTACTTTCTACCCATTTTTAGTTCAGCGGTAAAACTGAAATTTCTATGGAACTGCAGCTCGGCTTGTGACTGTGGTTTTCCCGGTCACACAAAAATGCTGAAATTCGACTTATACAGTATTTGTGCTTATTAAACTTGATGAATTCTCTCCTCTTGACGGTAGAATAGTGTGTAAAGCAAAGCACAATACATTGCTATGTGTAGAAGCAAAGATATACGCGATTTCAGAATGTGTTCCTAGAACAGCTGCGAGCAACTTTTTTACTCAACGTTAACAACACATCTGAAGCTCAATATTTCTGGGCTGAAACGGGGAGGATTAGACAAAGTGTGCACTGTAAAGGGGAAGTCTGTGGCATTAACAGGAAGGGAGAAAAAGTACTTTCTACCAATTTTTAGTTCAGCGGTAAAACTGAAATTTCTATGGAACTGCAGCTCGGCTTGTGACTGTGGTTTTCCCGGTCACACAAAAATGCTGAAATTCGACTTATACAGTGTTTGTGCTTATTAAACTTGATGAATTCTCTCCTCTTGACGGTAGAATAGTGTGTAAAGCAAAGCACAATACATTGCTATATGTAGAAGCAAAGATATACGCGATTTCAGAATGTGTTCCTAGAACAGCTGCGAGCAACTTTTTTACTCAACGTTAACAACACATCTGAAGCTCAATATTTCTGGGCCAATGCGGGGAGGATTAGACAAAGTGTGCACTGTAAAGGGGAAGTCTGTGGCATTAACAGGAAGGGAGAAAAAGTACTTTCTACCCATTTTTAGTTCAGCGGTAAAACTGAAATTTCTATGGAACTGCAGCTCGGCTTGTGACTGTGGTTTTCCCGGTCACACAAAAATGCTGAAATTCGACTTATACAGTGTTTGTGCTTATTAAACTTGATGAATTCTCTCCTCTTGACGGTAGAATAGTGTGTAAAGCAAAGCACAATACATTGCTATGTGTAGAAGCAAAGATATACGCGATTTCAGAATGTGTTCCTAGAACAGCTGCGAGCAACTTTTTTACTCAACGTTAACAACACATCTGAAGCTCAATATTTCTGGGCTGAAGCGGGGAGGATTAGACAAAGTGTGCACTGTAAAGGGGAAGTCTGTGGCATTAACAGGAAGGGAGAAAAAGTACTTTCTATCCATTTCTTGTTCAGCGGTAAAACTGAAATTTCTATGGAACTGCAGCTCGGCTTGTGACTGTGGTTTTCCCGGTCACACAAAAATGCTGAAATTCGACTTATACAGTGTTTGTGCTTATTAAACTTGATGAATTCTCTCCTCTTGACGGTAGAATAGTGTGTAAAGCAAAGCACAATACATTGCTATGTGTAGAAGCAAAGATATACGCGATTTCAGAATGTGTTCCTAGAACAGCTGCGAGCAACTTTTTTACTCAACGTTAACAACACATCTGAAGCTCAATATTTCTGGGCCGATGCGGGGAGGATTAGACAAAGTGTGCACTGTAAAGGGGAAGTCTGTGGCATTAACAGGAAGGGAGAAAAAGTACTTTCTACCCATTTTTAGTTCAGCGGTAAAACTGAAATTTCTATGGAACTGCAGCTCGGCTTGTGACTGTGGTTTTCCCGGTCACACAAAAATGCTGAAATTCGACTTATACAGTGTTTGTGCTTATTAAACTTGATGAATTCTCTCCTCTTGACGGTAGAATAGTGTGTAAAGCAAAGCACAATACATTGCTATGTGTAGAAGCAAAGATATACGCGATTTCAGAATGTGTTCCTAGAACAGCTGCGAGCAACTTTTTTACTCAACGTTAACAACACATCTGAAGCTCAATATTTCTGGGCTGAAGCGGGGAGGATTAGACAAAGTGTGCACTGTAAAGGGGAAGTCTGTGGCATTAACAGGAAGGGAGAAAAAGTACTTTCTATCCATTTCTTGTTCAGCGGTAAAACTGAAATTTCTATGGAACTGCAGCTCGGCTTGTGACTGTGGTTTTCCCGGTCACACAAAAATGCTGAAATTCGACTTATACAGTGTTTGTGCTTATTAAACTTGATGAATTCTCTCCTCTTGACGGTAGAATAGTGTGTAAAGCAAAGCACAATACATTGCTATGTGTAGAAGCAAAGATATACGCGATTTCAGAATGTGTTCCTAGAACAGCTGCGAGCAACTTTTTTACTCAACGTTAACAACACATCTGAAGCTCAATATTTCTGGGCTGAAGCGGGGAGGATTAGACAAAGTGTGCACTGTAAAGGGGAAGTCTGTGGCATTAACAGGAAGGGAGAAAAAGTACTTTCTACCCATTTTTAGTTCAGCGGTAAAACTGAAATTTCTATGGAACTGCAGCTCGGCTTGTGACTGTGGTTTT
Organism: Ascaphus truei; assembly: GCF_040206685.1. Taxonomy (NCBI): domain Eukaryota; kingdom Metazoa; phylum Chordata; class Amphibia; order Anura; family Ascaphidae; genus Ascaphus; species Ascaphus truei. The sequence goes on along the minus strand of NW_027457167.1, from coordinate 338,105 downwards.
CCCGGTCACACAAAAATGCTGAAATTCGACTTATACAGTGTTTGTGCTTATTAAACTTGATGAATTCTCTCCTCTTGACGGTAGAATAGTGTGTAAAGCAAAGCACAATACATTGCTATGTGTAGAAGCAAAGATATACGCGATTTCAGAATGTGTTCCTAGAACAGCTGCGAGCAACTTTTTTACTCAACGTTAACAACACATCTGAAGCTCAATATTTCTGGGCTGAAGCGGGGAGGATTAGACAAAGTGTGCACTGTAAAGGGGAAGTCTGTGGCATTAACAGGAAGGGAGAAAAAGTACTTTCTACCCATTTTTAGTTCAGCGGTAAAACTGAAATTTCTATGGAACTGCAGCTCGGCTTGTGACTGTGGTTTTCCCGGTCACACAAAAATGCTGAAATTCGACTTATACAGTGTTTGTGCTTATTAAACTTGATGAATTCTCTCCTCTTGACGGTAGAATAGTGTGTAAAGCAAAGCACAATACATTGCTATGTGTAGAAGCAAAGATATACGCGATTTCAGAATGTGTTCCTAGAACAGCTGCGAGCAACTTTTTTACTCAACGTTAACAACACATCTGAAGCTCAATATTTCTGGGCTGAAGCGGGGAGGATTAGACAAAGTGTGCACTGTAAAGGGGAAGTCTGTGGCATTAACAGGAAGGGAGAAAAAGTACTTTCTACCCATTTTTAGTTCAGCGGTAAAACTGAAATTTCTATGGAACTGCAGCTCGGCTTGTGACTGTGGTTTTCCCGGTCACACAAAAATGCTGAAATTCGACTTATACAGTGTTTGTGCTTATTAAACTTGATGAATTCTCTCCTCTTGACGGTAGAATAGTGTGTAAAGCAAAGCACAATACATTGCTATGTGTAGAAGCAAAGATATACGCGATTTCAGAATGTGTTCCTAGAACAGCTGCGAGCAACTTTTTTACTCAACGTTAACAACACATCTGAAGCTCAATATTTCTGGGCTGAAGCGGGGAGGATTAGACAAAGTGTGCACTGTAAAGGGGAAGTCTGTGGCATTAACAGGAAGGGAGAAAAAGTACTTTCTATCCATTTCTTGTTCAGCGGTAAAACTGAAATTTCTATGGAACTGCAGCTCGGCTTGTGACTGTGGTTTTCCCGGTCACACAAAAATGCTGAAATTCGACTTATACAGTGTTTGTGCTTATTAAACTTGATGAATTCTCTCCTCTTGACGGTAGAATAGTGTGTAAAGCAAAGCACAATACATTGCTATGTGTAGAAGCAAAGATATACGCGATTTCAGAATGTGTTCCTAGAACAGCTGCGAGCAACTTTTTTACTCAACGTTAACAACACATCTGAAGCTCAATATTTCTGGGCTGAAGCGGGGAGGATTAGACAAAGTGTGCACTGTAAAGGGGAAGTCTGTGGCATTAACAGGAAGGGAGAAAAAGTACTTTCTACCCATTTTTAGTTCAGCGGTAAAACTGAAATTTCTATGGAACTGCAGCTCGGCTTGTGACTGTGGTTTTCCCGGTCACACAAAAATGCTGAAATTCGACTTATACAGTGTTTGTGCTTATTAAACTTGATGAATTCTCTCCTCTTGACGGTAGAATAGTGTGTAAAGCAAAGCACAATACATTGCTATGTGTAGAAGCAAAGATATACGCGATTTCAGAATGTGTTCCTAGAACAGCTGCGAGCAACTTTTTTACTCAACGTTAACAACACATCTGAAGCTCAATATTTCTGGGCTGAAGCGGGGAGGATTAGACAAAGTGTGCACTGTAAAGGGGAAGTCTGTGGCATTAACAGGAAGGGAGAAAAAGTACTCTCTACCCATTTTTAGTTCAGCGGTAAAACTGAAATTTCTATGGAACTGCAGCTCGGCTTGTGACTGTGGTTTTCCCGGTCACACAAAAATGCTGAAATTCGACTTATACAGTGTTTGTGCTTATTAAACTTGATGAATTCTCTCCTCTTGACGGTAGAATAGTGTGTAAAGCAAAGCACAATACATTGCTATGTGTAGAAGCAAAGATATACGCGATTTCAGAATGTGTTCCTAGAACAGCTGCGAGCAACTTTTTTACTCAACGTTAACAACACATCTGAAGCTCAATATTTCTGGGCTGAAGCGGGGAGGATTAGACAAAGTGTGCACTGTAAAGGGGAAGTCTGTGGCATTAACAGGAAGGGAGAAAATGTACTTTCTACCCATTTTTAGTTCAGCGGTAAAACTGAAATTTCTATGGAACTGCAGTTCCTCTTGTGACTGTGGTTTTCCCGGTCACAAAAATGCTGAAATTCGACTTATACAGTGTTTGTGCTTATTAAACTTGATGAATTCTCTCCTCTTGACGGTAGAATAGTGTTGATGAATTCTCTCCTCTTGACGGTAGAATAGTGTGTAAAGCAAAGCACAATACATTGCTATGTGTAGAAGCAAAGATATACGCGATTTCAGAATGTGTTCCTAGAACAGCTGCGAGCAACTTTTTTACTCAACGTTAACAACACATCTGAAGCTCAATATTTCTGGGCCGATGCGGGGAGGATTAGACAAAGTGTGCACTGTAAAGGGGAAGTCTGTGGCATTAACAGGAAGGGAGAAAAAGTACTTTCTACCCATTTTTAGTTCAGCGGTAAAACTGAAATTTCTATGGAACTGCAGCTCGGCTTGTGACTGTGGTTTTCCCGGTCACACAAAAATGCTGAAATTCGACTTATACAGTGTTTGTGCTTATTAAACTTGATGAATTCTCTCCTCTTGACGGTAGAATAGTGTGTAAAGCAAAGCACAATACATTGCTATGTGTAGAAGCAAAGATATACGCGATTTCAGAATGTGTTCCTAGAACAGCTGCGAGCAACTTTTTTACTCAACGTTAACAACACATCTGAAGCTCAATATTTCTGGGCTGAAGCGGTGAGGATTAGACAAAGTGTGCACTGTAAAGGGGAAGTCTGTGGCATTAACAGGAAGGGAGAAAATGTACTTTCTACCCATTTTTAGGTTCAGCGGTAAAACTGAAGTTTCTATGGAACTGCAGCTCGGCTTGTGACTCTGGTTTTCCCGGTCACACAAAAATGCTGAAATTCGACTTATACAGTGTTTGTGCTTATTAAACTTGATGAATTCTCTCCTCTTGACGGTAGAATAGTGTGTAAAGCAAAGCACAATACATTGCTATGTGTAGAAGCAAAGATATACGCGATTTCAGAATGTGTTCCTAGAACAGCTGCGAGCAACTTTTTTACTCAACGTTAACAACACATCTGAAGCTCAATATTTCTGGGCTGAAGCGGGGAGGATTAGACAAAGTGTGCACTGTAAAGGGGAAGTCTGTGGCATTAACAGGAAGGGAGAAAAAGTACTTTCTACCCATTTTTAGTTCAGCGGTAAAACTGAAATTTCTATGGAACTGCAGCTCGTCTTGTGACTGTGGTTTTCCCGGTCACACAAAAATGCTGAAATTCGACTTATACAGTGTTTGTGCTTATTAAACTTGATGAATTCTCTCCTCTTGACGGTAGAATAGTGTGTAAAGCAAAGCACAATACATTGCTATGTGTAGAAGCAAAGATATACGCGATTTCAGAATGTGTTCCTAGAACAGCTGCGAGCAACTTTTTTACTCAACGTTAACAACACATCTGAAGCTCAATATTTCTGGGCTGAAGCGGGGAGGATTAGACAAAGTGTGCACTGTAAAGGGGAAGTCTGTGGCATTAACAGGAAGGGAGAAAAAGTACTTTCTACCCATTTTTAGTTCAGCGGTAAAACTGAAATTTCTATGGAACTGCAGCTCGGCTTGTGACTGTGGTTTTCCCGGTCACACAAAAATGCTGAAATTCGACTTATACAGTGTTTGTGCTTATTAAACTTGATGAATTCTCTCCTCTTGACGGTAGAATAGTGTGTAAAGCAAAGCACAATACATTGCTATGTGTAGAAGCAAAGATATACGCGATTTCAGAATGTGTTCCTAGAACAGCTGCGAGCAACTTTTTTACTCAACGTTAACAACACATCTGAAGCTCAATATTTCTGGGCTGAAGCGGGGAGGATTAGACAAAGTGTGCACTGTAAAGGGGAAGTCTGTGGCATTAACAGGAAGGGAGAAAAAGTACTTTCTACCCATTTTTAGTTCAGCGGTAAAACTGAAATTTCTATGGAACTGCAGCTCGGCTTGTGACTCTGGTTTTCCCGGTCACACAAAAATGCTGAAATTCGACTTATACAGTGTTTGTGCTTATTAAACTTGATGAATTCTCTCCTCTTGACGGTAGAATAGTGTGTAAAGCAAAGCACAATACATTGCTATGTGTAGAAGCAAAGATATACGCGATTTCAGAATGTGTTCCTAGAACAGCTGCGAGCAACTTTTTTACTCAACGTTAACAACACATCTGAAGCTCAATATTTCTGGGCTGAAGCGGGGAGGATTAGACAAAGTGTGCACTGTAAAGGGGAAGTCTGTGGCATTAACAGGAAGGGAGAAAAAGTACTTTCTACCCATTTTTAGTTCAGCGGTAAAACTGAAATTTCTATGGAACTGCAGCTCGGCTCGTGACTGTGGTTTTCCCGGTCACACAAAAATGCTGAAATTCGACTTATACAGTGTTTGTGCTTATTAAACTTGATGAATTCTCTCCTCTTGACGGTAGAATAGTGTGTAAAGCAAAGCACAATACATTGCTATGTGTAGAAGCAAAGATATACGCGATTTCAGAATGTGTTCCTAGAACAGCTGCGAGCAACTTTTTTACTCAACGTTAACAACACATCTGAAGCTCAATATTTCTGGGCTGAAGCGGGGAGGATTAGACAAAGTGTGCACTGTAAAGGGGAAGTCTGTGGCATTAACAGGAAGGGAGAAAAAGTACTTTCTATCCATTTCTTGTACAGCGGTAAAACTGAAATTTCTATGGAACTGCAGCTCTGCTTGTGACTGTGGTTTTCCCGGTCACACAAAAATGCTGAAATTCGACTTATACAGTGTTTGTGCTTATTAAACTTGATGAATTCTCTCCTCTTGACGGTAGAATAGTGTGTAAAGCAAAGCACAATACATTGCTATGTGTAGAAGCAAAGATATACGCGATTTCAGAATGTGTTCCTAGAACAGCTGCGAGCAACTTTTTTACTCAACGTTAACAACACATCTGAAGCTCAATATTTCTGGGCTGAAGCGGGGAGGATTAGACAAAGTGTGCACTGTAAAGGGGAAGTCTGTGGCATTAACAGGAAGGGAGAAAAAGTACTTTCTACCCATTTTTAGTTCAGCGGTAAAACTGAAATTTCTATGGAACTGCAGCTCGGCTTGTGACTCTGGTTTTCCCGGTCACACAAAAATGCTGAAATTCGACTTATACAGTGTTTGTGCTTATTAAACTTGATGAATTCTCTCCTCTTGACGGTAGAATAGTGTGTAAAGCAAAGCACAATACATTGCTATGTGTAGAAGCAAAGATATACGCGATTTCAGAATGTGTTCCTAGAACAGCTGCGAGCAACTTTTTTACTCAACGTTAACAACACATCTGAAGCTCAATATTTCTGGGCTGAAGCGGGGAAGATTAGACAAAGTGTGCACTGTAAAGGGGAAGTCTGTGGCATTAACAAGAAGGGAGAAAAAGTACTTTCTACCCATTTCTAGTTCAGCGGTAAAACTGAAATTTCTATGGAACTGCAGCTCGGCTTGTGACTGTGGTTTTCCCGGTCACACAAAAATGCTGAAATTCGACTTATACAGTGTTTGTGCTTATTAAACTTGATGAATTCTCTCCTCTTGACGGTAGAATAGTGTGTAAAGCAAAGCACAATACATTGCTATGTGTAGAAGCAAAGATATACGCGATTTCAGAATGTGTTCCTAGAACAGCTGCGAGCAACTTTTTTACTCAACGTTAACAACACATCTGAAGCTCAATATTTCTGGGCTGAAGCGGGGAAGATTAGACAAAGTGTGCACTGTAAAGGGGAAGTCTGTGGCATTAACAGGAAGGGAGAAAAAGTACTTTCTACCCATTTCTAGTTCAGCGGTAAAACTGAAATTTCTATGGAACTGCAGCTCGGCTTGTGACTGTGGTTTTCCCGGTCACACAAAAATGCTGAAATTCGACTTATACAGTGTTTGTGCTTATTAAACTTGATGAATTCTCTCCTCTTGACGGTAGAATAGTGTGTAAAGCAAAGCACAATACATTGCTATGTGTAGAAGCAAAGATATACGCGATTTCAGAATGTGTTCCTAGAACAGCTGCGAGCAACTTTTTTACTCAACGTTAACAACACATCTGAAGCTCAATATTTCTGGGCTGAAGCGGGGAGGATTAGACAAAGTGTGCACTGTAAAGGGGAAGTCTGTGGCATTAACAGGAAGGGAGAAAAAGTACTTTCTACCCATTTTTAGTTCAGCGGTAAAACTGAAATTTCTATGGAACTGCAGCTCGGCTTGTGACTGTGGTTTTCCCGGTCACACAAAAATGCTGAAATTCGACTTTATGGCTGGTTGGAGACAGTCCGAACCACAAGTACCGGGTCCATGGTTCTGGCCGTATACTGGGGGGACGGGGACGACTCCCATTAACCCCTGACTATACCGGGGATACGCTTATCACAATGCCTTTCTGGTCTGTGCTGAAGCAGGGCATTCTGGCAGCCAAGTGGCTTGACCTTTATTAGTGAGCCTGGTTACCCCCTCTCGGAACCACAGACTTAGAAATCGCCAGCTCATATACAGTGCATAAAATATATTTATATATATACCCTTATACACCATTTTAATAAAAAAATATTACAAAATTCTTCTAAGTCTCTCGGGAAGAGTGAAAGACGCGCACGTTCATTTTCAGAGCTCCTAGACCTTCCTATAAGAAGTTAGCCAAAAAGTAGCTTCGAAAAACGCTTAGGTTAAGTTTCAGAGTTGCTTCTAATGTACCAAAGCTGGACTTAGATATAATTTCAGTCTCACAACATTATGGCTGGTTGGAGACAGTCCGAACCACAAGTACCGGGTCCATGGTTCTGGCCGTATACTGGGGGGACGGGGACGACTCCCATTAACCCCTGACTATACCGGGGATACGCTTATCACAATGCCTTTCTGGTCTGTGCTGAAGCAGGGCATTCTGGCAGCCAAGTGGCTTGACCTTTATTAGTGAGCCTGGTTACCCCCTCTCGGAACCACAGACTTAGAAATCGCCAGCTCATATACAGTGCATAAAATATATTTATATATATACCCTTATACACCATTTTAATAAAAAATATCACAAAATTCTTCCAAGTCTCTCGGGAAGAGTGAAAGACGCGCACGTTCATTTTCAGAGCTCCTAGACCTTCCTATAAGAAGTTAGCCAAAAAGTAGCTTCGAAAAACGCTTAGGTTAAGTTTCAGAGTTGCTTCTAATGTACCAAAGCTGGACTTAGACATAATGTCACTCTCACAACATTATGGCTGGTTGGAGACAGTCCGAACCACAAGTACCGGGTCCATGGTTTTGGCCGTATACAGGGGGGACGGGGACGACTCCCATTAACCCCTGACTATACCGGGGATACGCTTATCACAATGCCTTTCTGGTCTGTGCTGAAGCAGGGCATTCTGGCAGCCAAGTGGCTTGACCTTTATTAGTGAGCCTGGTTACCCCCTCTCGGAACCACAGACTTAGAAATCGCCAGCTCATATACAGTGCATAAAATATATTTATATATATACCCTTATACACCATTTTAATAAAAAATATCACAAAATTCTTCTAAGTCTCTCGGGAAGAGTGAAAGACGCGCACGTTCATTTTCAGAGCTCCTAGACCTTCCTATAAGAAGTTAGCTAAAAAGTAGCTTCGAAAAACGCTTAGGTTAAGTTTCAGAGTTGCTTCTAATGTACCAAAGCTGGACTTAGACATAATTTCACTCTCACAACATTATGGCTGGTTGGAGACAGTCCGAACCACAAGTACCGGGTCCATGGTTCTGGCCGTATACTGGGGAGACGGGGACGACTCCCATTAACCCCTGACTATACCGGGGATACGCTTATCACAATGCCTTTCTGGTCTGTGCTGAAGCAGGGCATTCTGGCAGCCAAGTGGCTTGACCTTTATTAGTGAGCCTGGTTACCCCCTCTCGGAACCACAGACTTAGAAATCGCCAGCTCATATACAGTGCATAAAATATATTTATATATATACCCTTATACACCATTTTAATAAAAAATATCACAAAATTCTTCCAAGTCTCTCGGGAAGAGTGAAAGACGCGCACGTTCATTTTCAGAGCTCCTAGACCTTCCTATAAGAAGTTAGCCAAAAAGTAGCTTCGAAAAACGCTTAGGTTAAGTTTCAGAGTTGCTTCTAATGTACCAAAGCTGGACTTAGACATAATGTCACTCTCACAACATTATGGCTGGTTGGAGACAGTCCGAACCACAAGTACCGGGTCCATGGTTTTGGCCGTATACAGGGGGGACGGGGACGACTCCCATTAACCCCTGACTATACCGGGGATACGCTTATCACAATGCCTTTCTGGTCTGTGCTGAAGCAGGGCATTCTGGCAGCCAAGTGGCTTGACCTTTATTAGTGAGCCTGGTTACCCCCTCTCGGAACCACAGACTTAGAAATCGCCAGCTCATATACAGTGCATAAAATATATTTATATATATACCCTTATACACCATTTTAATAAAAAATATCACAAAATTCTTCTAAGTCTCTCGGGAAGAGTGAAAGACGCGCACGTTCATTTTCAGAGCTCCTAGACCTTCCTATAAGAAGTTAGCTAAAAAGTAGCTTCGAAAAACGCTTAGGTTAAGTTTCAGAGTTGCTTCTAATGTACCAAAGCTGGACTTAGACATAATTTCACTCTCACAACATTATGGCTGGTTGGAGACAGTCCGAACCACAAGTACCGGGTCCATGGTTCTGGCCGTATACTGGGGGGACGGGGACGACTCCCATTAACCCCTGACTATACCGGGGATACGCTTATCACAATGCCTTTCTGGTCTGTGCTGAAGCAGGGCATTCTGGCAGCCAAGTGGCTTGACCTTTATTAGTGAGCCTGGTTACCCCCTCTCGGAACCACAGACTTAGAAATCGCCAGCTCATATACAGTGCATAAAATATATTTATATATATACCCTTATACACCATTTTAATAAAAAAATATCACAAAATTCTTCTAAGTCTCTCGGGAAGAGTGAAAGACGCGCACGTTCATTTTCAGAGCTCCTAGACCTTCCTATAAGAAGTTAGCCAAAAAGTAGCTTCGAAAAACGCTTAGGTTAAGTTTCAGAGTTGCTTCTAATGTACCAAAGCTGGACTTAGACATAATGTCACTCTCACAACATTATGGCTGGTTGGAGACAGTCCGAACCACAAGTACCGGGTCCATGGTTTTGGCCGTATACAGGGGGGACGGGGACGACTCCCATTAACCCCTGACTATACCGGGGATACGCTTATCACAATGCCTTTCTGGTCTGTGCTGAAGCAGGGCATTCTGGCAGCCAAGTGGCTTGACCTTTATTAGTGAGCCTGGTTACCCCCTCTCGGAACCACAGACTTAGAAATCGCCAGCTCATATACAGTGCATAAAATATATTTATATATATACCCTTATACACCATTTTAATAAAAAATATCACAAAATTCTTCTAAGTCTCTCGGGAAGAGTGAAAGACGCGCACGTTCATTTTCAGAGCTCCTAGACCTTCCTATAAGAAGTTAGCTAAAAAGTAGCTTCGAAAAACGCTTAGGTTAAGTTTCAGAGTTGCTTCTAATGTACCAAAGCTGGACTTAGACATAATTTCACTCTCACAACATTATGGCTGGTTGGAGACAGTCCGAACCACAAGTACCGGGTCCATGGTTCTGGCCGTATACTGGGGAGACGGGGACGACTCCCATTAACCCCTGACTATACCGGGGATACGCTTATCACAATGCCTTTCTGGTCTGTGCTGAAGCAGGGCATTCTGGCAGCCAAGTGGCTTGACCTTTATTAGTGAGCCTGGTTACCCCCTCTCGGAACCACAGACTTAGAAATCGCCAGCTCATATACAGTGCATAAAATATATTTATATATATACCCTTATACACCATTTTAATAAAAAAATATCACAAAATTCTTCTAAGTCTCTCGGGAAGAGTGAAAGACGCGCACGTTCATTTTCAGAGCTCCTAGACCTTCCTATAAGAAGTTAGCCAAAAAGTAGCTTCGAAAAACGCTTAGGTTAAGTTTCAGAGTTGCTTCTAATGTACCAAAGCTGGACTTAGACATAATGTCACTCTCACAACATTATGGCTGGTTGGAGACAGTCCGAACCACAAGTACCGGGTCCATGGTTTTGGCCGTATACTGGGGGGACGGGGACGACTCCCATTAACCCCTGACTATACCGGGGATACGCTTATCACAATGCCTTTCTGGTCTGTGCTGAAGCAGGGCATTCTGGCAGCCAAGTGGCTTGACCTTTATTAGTGAGCCTGGTTACCCCCTCTCGGAACCACAGACTTAGAAATCGCCAGCTCATATACAGTGCATAAAATATATTTATATATATACCCTTATACACCATTTTAATAAAAAATATCACAAAATTCTTCTAAGTCTCTCGGGAAGAGTGAAAGACGCGCACGTTCATTTTCAGAGCTCCTAGACCTTCCTATAAGAAGTTAGCCAAAAAGTAGCTTCGAAAAACGCTTAGGTTAAGTTTCAGAGTTGCTTCTAATGTACCAAAGCTGGACTTAGACATAATTTCACTCTCACAACATTATGGCTGGTTGGAGACAGTCCGAACCACAAGTACCGGGTCCATGGTTCTGGCCGTATACTGGGGAGACGGGGACGACTCCCATTAACCCCTGACTATACCGGGGATACGCTTATCACAATGCCTTTCTGGTCTGTGCTGAAGCAGGGCATTCTGGCAGCCAAGTGGCTTGACCTTTATTAGTGAGCCTGGTTACCCCCTCTCGGAACCACAGACTTAGAAATCGCCAGCTCATATACAGTGCATAAAATATATTTATATATATACCCTTATACACCATTTTAATAAAAAATATCACAAAATTCTTCTAAGTCCCTCGGAAAGAGTGAAAGACGCGCACGTTCATTTTCAGAGCTCCTAGACCTTCCTATAAGAAGTTAGCCAAAAAGTAGCTTCGAAAAACGCTTAGGTTAAGTTTCAGAGTTGCTTCTAATGTACCAAAGCTGGACTTAGACATAATGTCACTCTCACAACATTATGGCTGGTTGGAGACAGTCCGAACCACAAGTACCGGGTCCATGGTTTTGGCCGTATACAGGGGGGACGGGGACGACTCCCATTAACCCCTGACTATACCGGGGATACGCTTATCACAATGCCTTTCTGGTCTGTGCTGAAGCAGGGCATTCTGGCAGCCAAGTGGCTTGACCTTTATTAGTGAGCCTGGTTACCCCCTCTCGGAACCACAGACTTAGAAATCGCCAGCTCATATACAGTGCATAAAATATATTTATATATATACCCTTATACACCATTTTAATAAAAAATATCACAAAATTCTTCTAAGTCTCTCGGGAAGAGTGAAAGACGCGCACGTTCATTTTCAGAGCTCCTAGACCTTCCTATAAGAAGTTAGCTAAAAAGTAGCTTCGAAAAACGCTTAGGTTAAGTTTCAGAGTTGCTTCTAATGTACCAAAGCTGGACTTAGACATAATTTCACTCTCACAACATTATGGCTGGTTGGAGACAGTCCGAACCACAAGTACCGGGTCCATGGTTCTGGCCGTATACTGGGGAGACGGGGACGACTCCCATTAACCCCTGACTATACCGGGGATACGCTTATCACAATGCCTTTCTGGTCTGTGCTGAAGCAGGGCATTCTGGCAGCCAAGTGGCTTGACCTTTATTAGTGAGCCTGGTTACCCCCTCTCGGAACCACAGACTTAGAAATCGCCAGCTCATATACAGTGCATAAAATATATTTATATATATACCCTTATACACCATTTTAATAAAAAAATATCACAAAATTCTTCTAAGTCTCTCGGGAAGAGTGAAAGACGCGCACGTTCATTTTCAGAGCTCCTAGACCTTCCTATAAGAAGTTAGCAAAAAAGTAGCTTCGAAAAACGCTTAGGTTAAGTTTCAGAGTTGCTTCTAATGTACCAAAGCTGGACTTAGACATAATGTCACTCTCACAACATTATGGCTGGTTGGAGACAGTCCGAACCACAAGTACCGGGTCCATGGTTTTGGCCGTATACTGGGGGGACGGGGACGACTCCCATTAACCCCTGACTATACCGGGGATACGCTTATCACAATGCCTTTCTGGTCTGTGCTGAAGCAGGGCATTCTGGCAGCCAAGTGGCTTGACCTTTATTAGTGAGCCTGGTTACCCCCTCTCGGAACCACAGACTTAGAAATCGCCAGCTCATATACAGTGCATAAAATATATTTATATATATACCCTTATACACCATTTTAATAAAAAATATCACAAAATTCTTCTAAGTCTCTCGGGAAGAGTGAAAGACGCGCACGTTCATTTTCAGAGCTCCTAGACCTTCCTATAAGAAGTTAGCTAAAAAGTAGCTTCGAAAAACGCTTAGGTTAAGTTTCAGAGTTGCTTCTAATGTACCAAAGCTGGACTTAGACATAATTTCACTCTCACAACATTATGGCTGGTTGGAGACAGTCCGAACCACAAGTACCGGGTCCATGGTTCTGGCCGTATACTGGGGAGACGGGGACGACTCCCATTAACCCCTGACTATACCGGGGATACGCTTATCACAATGCCTTTCTGGTCTGTGCTGAAGCAGGGCATTCTGGCAGCCAAGTGGCTTGACCTTTATTAGTGAGCCTGGTTACCCCCTCTCGGAACCACAGACTTAGAAATCGCCAGCTCATATACAGTGCATAAAATATATTTATATATATACCCTTATACACCATTTTAATAAAAAAATATCACAAAATTCTTCTAAGTCTCTCGGGAAGAGTGAAAGACGCGCACGTTCATTTTCAGAGCTCCTAGACCTTCCTAAAAGAAGTTAGCCAAAAAGTAGCTTCGAAAAACGCTTAGGTTAAGTTTCAGAGTTGCTTCTAATGTACCAAAGCTGGACTTAGACATAATTTCACTCTCACAACATTATGGCTGGTTGGAGACAGTCCGAACCACAAGTACCGGGTCCATGGTTCTGGCCGTATACTGGGGAGACGGGGACGACTCCCATTAACCCCTGACTATACCGGGGATACGCTTATCACAATGCCTTTCTGGTCTGTGCTGAAGCAGGGCATTCTGGCAGCCAAGTGGCTTGACCTTTATTAGTGAGCCTGGTTACCCCCTCTCGGAACCACAGACTTAGAAATCGCCAGCTCATATACAGTGCATAAAATATATTTATATATATACCCTTATACACCATTTTAATAAAAAATATCACAAAATTCTTCTAAGTCCCTCGGAAAGAGTGAAAGACGCGCACGTTCATTTTCAGAGCTCCTAGACCTTCCTATTAGAAGTTAGCCAAAAAGTATCTTCGAAAAACGCTTAGGTTTAGTTTCAGAGTTGCTTCTAATGTACCAAAGCTGGACTTAGATATAATTTCACTCTCACAACATTATGGCTGGTTGGAGACAGTCCGAACCACAAGTACCGGGTCCATGGTTCTGGCCGTATACTGGGGGGACGGGGACGACTCCCATGAACCCCTGACTATACCGGGGATACGCTTATCACAATGCCTTTCTGGTCTGTGCTGAAGCAGGGCATTCTGGCAGCCAAGTGGCTTGACCTTTATTAGTGAGCCTGGTTACCCCCTCTCGGAACCACAGACTTAGAAATCGCCAGCTCATATACAGTGCATAAAATATATTTATATATATACCCTTATACACCATTTTAATAAAAAAATATCACAAAATTCTTCTAAGTCTCTCGGGAAGAGTGAAAGACGCGCACGTTCATTTTCAGAGCTCCTAGACCTTCCTATAAGAAGTTAGCAAAAAGTAGCTTCGAAAAACGCTTAGGTTAAGTTTCAGAGTTGCTTCTAATGTACCAAAGCTGGACTTAGACATAATGTCACTCTCACAACATTATGGCTGGTTGGAGACAGTCCGAACCACAAGTACCGGGTCCATGGTTTTGGCCGTATACTGGGGGGACGGGGACGACTCCCATTAACCCCTGACTATACCGGGGATACGCTTATCACAATGCCTTTCTGGTCTGTGCTGAAGCAGGGCATTCTGGCAGCCAAGTGGCTTGACCTTTATTAGTGAGCCTGGTTACCCCCTCTCGGAACCACAGACTTAGAAATCGCCAGCTCATATACAGTGCATAAAATATATTTATATATATACCCTTATACACCATTTTAATAAAAAATATCACAAAATTCTTCTAAGTCTCTCGGGAAGAGTGAAAGACGCGCACGTTCATTTTCAGAGCTCCTAGACCTTCCTATAAGAAGTTAGCTAAAAAGTAGCTTCGAAAAACGCTTAGGTTAAATTTCAGAGTTACTTCTAATGTACCAAAGCTGGACTTAGACATAATTTCACTCTCACAACATTATGGCTGGTTGGAGACAGTCCGAACCACAAGTACCGGGTCCATGGTTCTGGCCGTATACTGGGGAGACGGGGACGACTCCCATTAACCCCTGACTATACCGGGGATACGCTTATCACAATGCCTTTCTGGTCTGTGCTGAAGCAGGGCATTCTGGCAGCCAAGTGGCTTGACCTTTATTAGTGAGCCTGGTTACCCCCTCTCGGAACCACAGACTTAGAAATCGCCAGCTCATATACAGTGCATAAAATATATTTATATATATACCCTTATACACCATTTTAATAAAAAAATATCACAAAATCCTTCTAAGTCTCTCGGGAAGAGTGAAAGACGCGCACGTTCATTTTAAGAGCTCCTAGACCTTCCTAAAAGAAGTTAGCCAAAAAGTAGCTTCGAAAAACGCTTAGGTTAAGTTTCAGAGTTGCTTCTAATGTACCAAAGCTGGACTTAGACATAATTTCACTCTCACAACATTATGGCTGGTTGGAGACAGTCCGAACCACAAGTACCGGGTCCATGGTTCTGGCCGTATACTGGGGAGACGGGGACGACTCCCATTAACCCCTGACTATACCGGGGATACGCTTATCACAATGCCTTTCTGGTCTGTGCTGAAGCAGGGCATTCTGGCAGCCAAGTGGCTTGACCTTTATTAGTGAGCCTGGTTACCCCCTCTCGGAACCACAGACTTAGAAATCGCCAGCTCATATACAGTGCATAAAATATATTTATATATATACCCTTATACACCATTTTAATAAAAAATATCACAAAATTCTTCTAAGTCCCTCGGGAAGAGGGAAAGACGCGCACGTTCATTTTCAGAGCTCCTAGACCTTCCTATAAGAAGTTAGCCAAAAAGTAGCTTCGAAAAACGCTTAGGTTAAGTTTCAGAGTTGCTTCTAATGTACCAAAGCTGGACTTAGACATAATGTCACTCTCACAACATTATGGCTGGTTGGAGACAGTCCGAACCACAAGTACCGGGTCCATGGTTCTGGCCGTATACTGGGGGGACGGGGACGACTCCCATTAACCCCTGACTATACCGGGGATACGCTTATCACAATGCCTTTCTGGTCTGTGCTGAAGCAGGGCATTCTGGCAGCCAAGTGGCTTGACCTTTATTAGTGAGCCTGGTTACCCCCTCTCGGAACCACAGACTTAGAAATCGCCAGCTCATATACAGTGCATAAAATATATTTATATATATACCCTTATACACCATTTTAATAAAAAATATCACAAAATTCTTCTAAGTCCCTCGGAAAGAGTGAAAGACGCGCACGTTCATTTTCAGAGCTCCTAGACCTTCCTATAAGAAGTTAGCCAAAAAGTATCTTCGAAAAACGCTTAGGTTAAGTTTCAGAGTTGCTTCTAATGTACCAAAGCTGGACTTAGATATAATTTCACTCTCACAACATTATGGCTGGTTGGAGACAGTCCGAACCACAAGTACCGGGTCCATGGTTCTGGCCGTATACTGGGGGGACGGGGACGACTCCCATTAACCCCTGACTATACCGGGGATACGCTTATCACAATGCCTTTCTGGTCTGTGCTGAAGCAGGGCATTCTGGCAGCCAAGTGGCTTGACCTTTATTAGTGAGCCTGGTTACCCCCTCTGGAACCACAGACTTAGAAATCGCCAGCTCATATACAGTGCATAAAATATATTTATATATATACCCTTATACACCATTTTAATAAAAAATATCACAAAATTCTTCTAAGTCTCTCGGGAAGAGTGAAAGACGCGCACGTTCATTTTCAGAGCTCCTAGACCTTCCTATAAGAAGTTAGCTAAAAAGTAGCTTCGAAAAACGCTTAGGTTAAGTTTCAGAGTTGCTTCTAATGTACCAAAGCTGGACTTAGACATAATTTCACTCTCACAACATTATGGCTGGTTGGAGAGGGTCCGAACCACAAGTACCGGGTCCATGGTTCTGGCCGTATACTGGGGGGACGGGGACGACTCCCATTAACCCCTGACTATACCGGGGATACGCTTATCACAATGCCTTTCTGGTCTGTGCTGAAGCAGGGCATTCTGGCAGCCAAGTGGCTTGACCTTTATTAGTGAGCCTGGTTACCCCCTCTCGGAACCACAGACTTAGAAATCGCCAGCTCATATACAGTGCATAAAATATATTTATATATATACCCTTATACACCATTTTAATAAAAAAATATCACAAAATTCTTCTAAGTCTCTCGGGAAGAGTGAAAGACGCGCACGTTCATTTTCAGAGCTCCTAGACCTTCCTATAAGAAGTTAGCCAAAAAGTAGCTTCGAAAAACGCTTAGGTTAAGTTTCAGAGTTGCTTCTAATGTACCAAAGCTGGACTTAGACATAATTTCACTCTCACAACATTATGGCTGGTTGGAGACAGTCCGAACCACAAGTACCGGGTCCATGGTTCTGGCCGTATACTGGGGGGACGGGGACGACTCCCATTAACCCCTGACTATACCGGGGATACGCTTATCACAATGCCTTTCTGGTCTGTGCTGAAGCAGGGCATTCTGGCAGCCAAGTGGCTTGACCTTTATTAGTGAGCCTGGTTACCCCCTCTCGGAACCACAGACTTAGAAATCGCCAGCTCATATACAGTGCATAAAATATATTTATATATATACCCTTATACACCATTTTAATAAAAAATATCACAAAATTCTTCTAAGTCTCTCGGGAAGAGTGAAAGACGCGCACGTTCATTTTCAGAGCTCCTAGACCTTCCTATAAGAAGTTAGCTAAAAAGTAGCTTCGAAAAACGCTTAGGTTAAGTTTCAGAGTTGCTTCTAATGTACCAAAGCTGGACTTAGATATAATTTCAGTCTCACAACATTATGGCTGGTTGGAGACAGTCCGAACCACAAGTACCGGGTCCATGGTTTTGGCCGTATACAGGGGGGACGGGGACGACTCCCATTAACCCCTGACTATACCGGGGATACGCTTATCACAATGCCTTTCTGGTCTGTGCTGAAGCAGGGCATTCTGGCAGCCAAGTGGCTTGACCTTTATTAGTGAGCCTGGTTACCCCCTCTCGGAACCACAGACTTAGAAATCGCCAGCTCATATACAGTGCATAAAATATATTTATATATATACCCTTATACACCATTTTAATAAAAAATATCACAAAATTCTTCTAAGTCCCTCGGAAAGAGTGAAAGACGCGCACGTTCATTTTCAGAGCTCCTAGACCTTCCTATAAGAAGTTAGCCAAAAAGTATCTTCGAAAAACGCTTAGGTTAAGTTTCAGAGTTGCTTCTAATGTACCAAAGCTGGACTTAGATATAATTTCACTCTCACAACATTATGGCTGGTTGGAGACAGTCCGAACCACAAGTACCGGGTCCATGGTTCTGGCCGTATACTGGGGGGACGGGGACGACTCCCATTAACCCCTGACTATACCGGGGATACGCTTATCACAATGCCTTTCTGGTCTGTGCTGAAGCAGGGCATTCTGGCAGCCAAGTGGCTTGACCTTTATTAGTGAGCCTGGTTACCCCCTCTGGAACCACAGACTTAGAAATCGCCAGCTCATATACAGTGCATAAAATATATTTATATATATACCCTTATACACCATTTTAATAAAAAATATCACAAAATTCTTCTAAGTCCCTCGGAAAGAGTGAAAGACGCGCACGTTCATTTTCAGAGCTCCTAGACCTTCCTATAAGAAGTTAGCCAAAAAGTATCTTCGAAAAACGCTTAGGTTAAGTTTCAGAGTTGCTTCTAATGTACCAAAGCTGGACTTAGATATAATTTCACTCTCACAACATTATGGCTGGTTGGAGACAGTCCGAACCACAAGTACCGGGTCCATGGTTCTGGCCGTATACTGGGGGGACGGGGACGACTCCCATTAACCCCTGACTATACCGGGGATACGCTTATCACAATGCCTTTCTGGTCTGTGCTGAAGCAGGGCATTCTGGCAGCCAAGTGGCTTGACCTTTATTAGTGAGCCTGGTTACCCCCTCTGGAACCACAGACTTAGAAATCGCCAGCTCATATACAGTGCATAAAATATATTTATATATATACCCTTATACACCATTTTAATAAAAAATATCACAAAATTCTTCTAAGTCTCTCGGGAAGAGTGAAAGACGCGCACGTTCATTTTCAGAGCTCCTAGACCTTCCTATAAGAAGTTAGCTAAAAAGTAGCTTCGAAAAACGCTTAGGTTAAGTTTCAGAGTTGCTTCTAATGTACCAAAGCTGGACTTAGACATAATTTCACTCTCACAACATTATGGCTGGTTGGAGAGGGTCCGAACCACAAGTACCGGGTCCATAGTTCTGGCCGTATACTGGGGGGACGGGGACGACTCCCATTAACCCCTGACTATACCGGGGATACGCTTATCACAATGCCTTTCTGGTCTGTGCTGAAGCAGGGCATTCTGGCAGCCAAGTGGCTTGACCTTTATTAGTGAGCCTGGTTACCCCCTCTCGGAACCACAGACTTAGAAATCGCCAGCTCATATACAGTGCATAAAATATATTTATATATATACCCTTATACACCATTTTAATAAAAAAATATCACAAAATTCTTCTAAGTCTCTCGGGAAGAGTGAAAGACGCGCACGTTCATTTTCAGAGCTCCTAGACCTTCCTATAAGAAGTTAGCCAAAAAGTAGCTTCGAAAAACGCTTAGGTTAAGTTTCAGAGTTGCTTCTAATGTACCAAAGCTGGACTTAGACATAATTTCACTCTCACAACATTATGGCTGGTTGGAGACAGTCCGAACCACAAGTACCGGGTCCATGGTTCTGGCCGTATACTGGGGGGACGGGGACGACTCCCATTAACCCCTGACTATACCGGGGATACGCTTATCACAATGCCTTTCTGGTCTGTGCTGAAGCAGGGCATTCTGGCAGCCAAGTGGCTTGACCTTTATTAGTGAGCCTGGTTACCCCCTCTCGGAACCACAGACTTAGAAATCGCCAGCTCATATACAGTGCATAAAATATATTTATATATATACCCTTATACACCATTTTAATAAAAAATATCACAAAATTCTTCTAAGTCTCTCGGGAAGAGTGAAAGACGCGCACGTTCATTTTCAGAGCTCCTAGACCTTCCTATAAGAAGTTAGCTAAAAAGTAGCTTCGAAAAACGCTTAGGTTAAGTTTCAGAGTTGCTTCTAATGTACCAAAGCTGGACTTAGATATAATTTCAGTCTCACAACATTATGGCTGGTTGGAGACAGTCCGAACCACAAGTACCGGGTCCATGGTTCTGGCCGTATACTGGGGGGACGGGGACGACTCCCATTAACCCCTGACTATACCGGGGATACGCTTATCACAATGCCTTTCTGGTCTGTGCTGAAGCAGGGCATTCTGGCAGCCAAGTGGCTTGACCTTTATTAGTGAGCCTGGTTACCCCCTCTCGGAACCACAGACTTAGAAATCGCCAGCTCATATACAGTGCATAAAATATATTTATATATATACCCTTATACACCATTTTAATAAAAAAATATCACAAAATTCTTCTAAGTCTCTCGGGAAGAGTGAAAGACGCGCACGTTCATTTTCAGAGCTCCTAGACCTTCCTATAAGAAGTTAGCCAAAAAGTAGCTTCGAAAAACGCTTAGGTTAAGTTTCAGAGTTGCTTCTAATGTACCAAAGCTGGACTTAGACATAATGTCACTCTCACAACATTATGGCTGGTTGGAGACAGTCCGAACCACAAGTACCGGGTCCATGGTTTTGGCCGTATACAGGGGGGACGGGGACGACTCCCATTAACCCCTGACTATACCGGGGATACGCTTATCACAATGCCTTTCTGGTCTGTGCTGAAGCAGGGCATTCTGGCAGCCAAGTGGCTTGACCTTTATTAGTGAGCCTGGTTACCCCCTCTCGGAACCACAGACTTAGAAATCGCCTGCTCATATACAGTGCATAAAATATATTTATATATATACCCTTATACACCATTTTAATAAAAAATATCACAAAATTCTTCTAAGTCTCTCGGGAAGAGTGAAAGACGCGCACGTTCATTTTCAGAGCTCCTAGACCTTCCTATAAGAAGTTAGCTAAAAAGTAGCTTCGAAAAACGCTTAGGTTGAGTTTCAGAGTTGCTTCTAATGTACCAAAGCTGGACTTAGATATAATTTCAGTCTCACAACATTATGGCTGGTTGGAGACAGTCCGAACCACAAGTACCGGGTCCATGGTTCTGGCCGTATACTGGGGGGACGGGGACGACTCCCATTAACCCCTGACTATACCGGGGATACGCTTATCACAATGCCTTTCTGGTCTGTGCTGAAGCAGGGCATTCTGGCAGCCAAGTGGCTTGACCTTTATTAGTGAGCCTGGTTACCCCCTCTCGGAACCACAGACTTAGAAATCGCCAGCTCATATACAGTGCATAAAAATATTTATATATATACCCTTATACACCATTTTAATAAAAAATATCACAAAATTCTTCTAAGTCTCTCGGGAAGAGTGAAAGACGCGCACGTTCATTTTCAGAGCTCCTAGACCTTCCTATAAGAAGTTAGCTAAAAAGTAGCTTCGAAAAACGCTTAGGTTAAGTTTCAGAGTTGCTTCTAATGTACCAAAGCTGGACTTAGATATAATTTCAGTCTCACAACATTATGGCTGGTTGGAGACAGTCCGAACCACAAGTACCGGGTCCATGGTTCTGGCCGTATACTGGGGGGACGGGGACGACTCCCATTAACCCCTGACTATACCGGGGATACGCTTATCACAATGCCTTTCTGGTCTGTGCTGAAGCAGGGCATTCTGGCAGCCAAGTGGCTTGACCTTTATTAGTGAGCCTGGTTACCCCCTCTCGGAACCACAGACTTAGAAATCGCCAGCTCATATACAGTGCATAAAATATATTTATATATATACTCTTATACACCATTTTAATAAAAAAATATCACAAAATTCTTCTAAGTCTCTCGGGAAGAGTGAAAGACGCGCACGTTCATTTTCAGAGCTCCTAGACCTTCCTATAAGAAGTTAGCAAAAAGTAGCTTCGAAAAACGCTTAGGTTAAGTTTCAGAGTTGCTTCTAATGTACCAAAGCTGGACTTAGACATAATGTCACTCTCACAACATTATGGCTGGTTGGAGACAGTCCGAACCACAAGTACCGGGTCCATGGTTTTGGCCGTATACAGGGGGGACGGGGACGACTCCCATTAACCCCTGACTATACCGGGGATACGCTTATCACAATGCCTTTCTGGTCTGTGCTGAAGCAGGGCATTCTGGCAGCCAAGTGGCTTGACCTTTATTAGTGAGCCTGGTTACCCCCTCTCGGAACCACAGACTTAGAAATCGCCAGCTCATATACAGTGCATAAAATATATTTATATATATACCCTTATACACCATTTTAATAAAAAATATCACAAAATTCTTCTAAGTCTCTCGGGAAGAGTGAAAGACGCGCACGTTCATTTTCAGAGCTCCTAGACCTTCCTATAAGAAGTTAGCTAAAAAGTAGCTTCGAAAAACGCTTAGGTTAAGTTTCAGAGTTGCTTCTAATGTACCAAAGCTGGACTTAGACATAATTTCACTCTCACAACATTATGGCTGGTTGGAGACAGTCCGAACCACAAGTACCGGGTCCATGGTTCTGGCCGTATACTTGGGAGACGGGGACGACTCCCATTAACCCCTGACTATACCGGGGATACGCTTATCACAATGCCTTTCTGGTCTGTGCTGAAGCAGGGCATTCTGGCAGCCAAGTGGCTTGACCTTTATTAGTGAGCCTGGTTACCCCCTCTCGGAACCACAGACTTAGAAATCGCCAGCTCATATACAGTGCATAAAATATATTTATATATATACCCTTTTACACCATTTTAATAAAAAAATATCACAAAATTCTTCTAAGTCTCTCGGGAAGAGTGAAAGACGCGCACGTTCATTTTCAGAGCTCCTAGACCTTCCTATAAGAAGTTAGCCAAAAAGTAGCTTCGAAAAACGCTTAGGTTAAGTTTCAGAGTTGCTTCTAATGTACCAAAGCTGGACTTAGACATAATTTCACTCTCACAACATTATAGCTGGTTGGAGACAGTCCGAACCACAAGTACCGGGTCCATGGTTCTGGCCGTATACTGGGGGGACGGGGACGACTCCCATTAACCCCTGACTATACCGGGGATACGCTTATCACAATGCCTTTCTGGTCTGTGCTGAAGCAGGGCATTCTGGCAGCCAAGTGGCTTGACCTTTATTAGTGAGCCTGGTTACCCCCTCTCGGAACCACAGACTTAGAAATCGCCAGCTCATATACAGTGCATAAAATATATTTATATATATACCCTTATACACCATTTTAATAAAAAATATCACAAAATTCTTCTAAGTCTCTCGGGAAGAGTGAAAGACGCGCACGTTCATTTTCAGAGCTCCTAGACCTTCCTATAAGAAGTTAGCTAAAAAGTAGCTTCGAAAAACGCTTAGGTTAAGTTTCAGAGTTGCTTCTAATGTACCAAAGCTGGACTTAGATATAATTTCAGTCTCACAACATTATGGCTGGTTGGAGACAGTCCGAACCACAAGTACCGGGTCCATGGTTCTGGCCGTATACTGGGGGGACGGGGACGACTCCCATTAACCCCTGACTATACCGGGGATACGCTTATCACAATGCCTTTCTGGTCTGTGCTGAAGCAGGGCATTCTGGCAGCCAAGTGGCTTGACCTTTATTAGTGAGCCTGGTTACCCCCTCTCGGAACCACAGACTTAGAAATCGCCAGCTCATATACAGTGCATAAAATATATTTATATATATACCCTTATACACCATTTTAATAAAAAAATATCACAAAATTCTTCTAAGTCTCTCGGGAAGAGTGAAAGACGCGCACGTTCATTTTCAGAGCTCCTAGACCTTCCTATAAGAAGTTAGCCAAAAAGTAGCTTCGAAAAACGCTTAGGTTAAGTTTCAGAGTTGCTTCTAATGTACCAAAGCTGGACTTAGACATAATGTCACTCTCACAACATTATGGCTGGTTGGAGACAGTCCGAACCACAAGTACCGGGTCCATGGTTTTGGCCGTATACAGGGGGGACGGGGACGACTCCCATTAACCCCTGACTATACCGGGGATACGCTTATCACAATGCCTTTCTGGTCTGTGCTGAAGCAGGGCATTCTGGCAGCCAAGTGGCTTGACCTTTATTAGTGAGCCTGGTTACCCCCTCTCGGAACCACAGACTTAGAAATCGCCAGCTCATATACAGTGCATAAAAATATTTATATATATACCCTTATACACCATTTTAATAAAAAATATCACAAAATTCTTCTAAGTCTCTCGGGAAGAGTGAAAGACGCGCACGTTCATTTTCAGAGCTCCTAGACCTTCCTATAAGAAGTTAGCTAAAAAGTAGCTTCGAAAAACGCTTAGGTTAAGTTTCAGAGTTGCTTCTAATGTACCAAAGCTGGACTTAGATATAATTTCAGTCTCACAACATTATGGCTGGTTGGAGACAGTCCGAACCACAAGTACCGGGTCCATGGTTCTGGCCGTATACTGGGGGGACGGGGACGACTCCCATTAACCCCTGACTATACCGGGGATACGCTTATCACAATGCCTTTCTGGTCTGTGCTGAAGCAGGGCATTCTGGCAGCCAAGTGGCTTGACCTTTATTAGTGAGCCTGGTTACCCCCTCTCGGAACCACAGACTTAGAAATCGCCAGCTCATATACAGTGCATAAAATATATTTATATATATACTCTTATACACCATTTTAATAAAAAAATATCACAAAATTCTTCTAAGTCTCTCGGGAAGAGTGAAAGACGCGCACGTTCATTTTCAGAGCTCCTAGACCTTCCTATAAGAAGTTAGCAAAAAGTAGCTTCGAAAAACGCTTAGGTTAAGTTTCAGAGTTGCTTCTAATGTACCAAAGCTGGACTTAGACATAATGTCACTCTCACAACATTATGGCTGGTTGGAGACAGTCCGAACCACAAGTACCGGGTCCATGGTTTTGGCCGTATACAGGGGGGACGGGGACGACTCCCATTAACCCCTGACTATACCGGGGATACGCTTATCACAATGCCTTTCTGGTCTGTGCTGAAGCAGGGCATTCTGGCAGCCAAGTGGCTTGACCTTTATTAGTGAGCCTGGTTACCCCCTCTCGGAACCACAGACTTAGAAATCGCCAGCTCATATACAGTGCATAAAATATATTTATATATATACCCTTATACACCATTTTAATAAAAAATATCACAAAATTCTTCTAAGTCTCTCGGGAAGAGTGAAAGACGCGCACGTTCATTTTCAGAGCTCCTAGACCTTCCTATAAGAAGTTAGCTAAAAAGTAGCTTCGAAAAACGCTTAGGTTAAGTTTCAGAGTTGCTTCTAATGTACCAAAGCTGGACTTAGACATAATTTCACTCTCACAACATTATGGCTGGTTGGAGACAGTCCGAACCACAAGTACCGGGTCCATGGTTCTGGCCGTATACTTGGGAGACGGGGACGACTCCCATTAACCCCTGACTATACCGGGGATACGCTTATCACAATGCCTTTCTGGTCTGTGCTGAAGCAGGGCATTCTGGCAGCCAAGTGGCTTGACCTTTATTAGTGAGCCTGGTTACCCCCTCTCGGAACCACAGACTTAGAAATCGCCAGCTCATATACAGTGCATAAAATATATTTATATATATACCCTTTTACACCATTTTAATAAAAAAATATCACAAAATTCTTCTAAGTCTCTCGGGAAGAGTGAAAGACGCGCACGTTCATTTTCAGAGCTCCTAGACCTTCCTATAAGAAGTTAGCCAAAAAGTAGCTTCGAAAAACGCTTAGGTTAAGTTTCAGAGTTGCTTCTAATGTACCAAAGCTGGACTTAGACATAATTTCACTCTCACAACATTATGGCTGGTTGGAGACAGTCCGAACCACAAGTACCGGGTCCATGGTTCTGGCCGTATACTGGGGGGACGGGGACGACTCCCATTAACCCCTGACTATACCGGGGATACGCTTATCACAATGCCTTTCTGGTCTGTGCTGAAGCAGGGCATTCTGGCAGCCAAGTGGCTTGACCTTTATTAGTGAGCCTGGTTACCCCCTCTCGGAACCACAGACTTAGAAATCGCCAGCTCATATACAGTGCATAAAATATATTTATATATATACCCTTATACACCATTTTAATAAAAAATATCACAAAATTCTTCTAAGTCTCTCGGGAAGAGTGAAAGACGCGCACGTTCATTTTCAGAGCTCCTAGACCTTCCTATAAGAAGTTAGCTAAAAAGTAGCTTCGAAAAACGCTTAGGTTAAGTTTCAGAGTTGCTTCTAATGTACCAAAGCTGGACTTAGACATAATTTCACTCTCACAACATTATGGCTGGTTGGAGACAGTCCGAACCACAAGTACCGGGTCCATGGTTCTGGCCGTATACTGGGGAGACGGGGACGACTCCCATTAACCCCTGACTATACCGGGGATACGCTTATCACAATGCCTTTCTGGTCTGTGCTGAAGCAGGGCATTCTGGCAGCCAAGTGGCTTGACCTTTATTAGTGAGCCTGGTTACCCCCTCTCGGAACCACAGACTTAGAAATCGCCAGCTCATATACAGTGCATAAAATATATTTATATATATACCCTTATACACCATTTTAATAAAAAAATATCACAAAATTCTTCTAAGTCTCTCGGGAAGAGTGAAAGACGCGCACGTTCATTTTCAGAGCTCCTAGACCTTCCTATAAGAAGTTAGCTAAAAAGTAGCTTCGAAAAACGCTTAGGTTAAGTTTCAGAGTTGCTTCTAATGTACCAAAGCTGGACTTAGACATAATGTCACTCTCACAACATTATGGCTGGTTGGAGACAGTCCGAACCACAAGTACCGGGTCCATGGTTTTGGCCGTATACAGGGGGGACGGGGACGACTCCCATTAACCCCTGACTATACCGGGGATACGCTTATCACAATGCCTTTCTGGTCTGTGCTGAAGCAGGGCATTCTGGCAGCCAAGTGGCTTGACCTTTATTAGTGAGCCTGGTTACCCCCTCTCGGAACCACAGACTTAGAAATCGCCAGCTCATATACAGTGCATAAAATATATTTATATATATACCCTTATACACCATTTTAATAAAAAAATATCACAAAATTCTTCTAAGTCTCTCGGGAAGAGTGAAAGACGCGCACGTTCATTTTCAGAGCTCCTAGACCTTCCTATAAGAAGTTAGCCAAAAAGTAGCTTCGAAAAACGCTTAGGTTAAGTTTCAGAGTTGCTTCTAATGTACCAAAGCTGGACTTAGACATAATGTCACTCTCACAACATTATGGCTGGTTGGAGACAGTCCGAACCACAAGTACCGGGTCCATGGTTTTGGCCGTATACAGGGGGGACGGGGACGACTCCCATTAACCCCTGACTATACCGGGGATACGCTTATCACAATGCCTTTCTGGTCTGTGCTGAAGCAGGGCATTCTGGCAGCCAAGTGGCTTGACCTTTATTAGTGAGCCTGGTTACCCCCTCTCGGAACCACAGACTTAGAAATCGCCAGCTCATATACAGTGCATAAAATATATTTATATATATACCCTTATACACCATTTTAATAAAAAATATCACAAAATTCTTCTAAGTCTCTCGGGAAGAGTGAAAGACGCGCACGTTCATTTTCAGAGCTCCTAGACCTTCCTATAAGAAGTTAGCTAAAAAGTAGCTTCGAAAAACGCTTAGGTTGAGTTTCAGAGTTGCTTCTAATGTACCAAAGCTGGACTTAGATATAATTTCAGTCTCACAACATTATGGCTGGTTGGAGACAGTCCGAACCACAAGTACCGGGTCCATGGTTCTGGCCGTATACTGGGGGGACGGGGACGACTCCCATTAACCCCTGACTATACCGGGGATACGCTTATCACAATGCCTTTCTGGTCTGTGCTGAAGCAGGGCATTCTGGCAGCCAAGTGGCTTGACCTTTATTAGTGAGCCTGGTTACCCCCTCTCGGAACCACAGACTTAGAAATCGCCAGCTCATATACAGTGCATAAAAATATTTATATATATACCCTTATACACCATTTTAATAAAAAATATCACAAAATTCTTCTAAGTCTCTCGGGAAGAGTGAAAGACGCGCACGTTCATTTTCAGAGCTCCTAGACCTTCCTATAAGAAGTTAGCTAAAAAGTAGCTTCGAAAAACGCTTAGGTTAAGTTTCAGAGTTGCTTCTAATGTACCAAAGCTGGACTTAGACATAATTTCACTCTCACAACATTATGGCTGGTTGGAGACAGTCCGAACCACAAGTACCGGGTCCATGGTTCTGGCCGTATACTGGGGAGACGGGGACGACTCCCATTAACCCCTGACTATACCGGGGATACGCTTATCACAATGCCTTTCTGGTCTGTGCTGAAGCAGGGCATTCTGGCAGCCAAGTGGCTTGACCTTTATTAGTGAGCCTGGTTACCCCCTCTCGGAACCACAGACTTAGAAATCGCCAGCTCATATACAGTGCATAAAATATATTTATATATATACCCTTATTCACCATTTTAATAAAAAAATATCACAAAATTCTTCTAAGTCTCTCGGGAAGAGTGAAAGACGCGCACGTTCATTTTCAGAGCTCCTAGACCTTCCTATAAGAAGTTAGCTAAAAAGTAGCTTCGAAAAACGCTTAGGTTAAGTTTCAGAGTTGCTTCTAATGTACCAAAGCTGGACTTAGACATAATGTCACTCTCACAACATTATGGCTGGTTGGAGACAGTCCGAACCACAAGTACCGGGTCCATGGTTTTGGCCGTATACAGGGGGGACGGGGACGACTCCCATTAACCCCTGACTATACCGGGGATACGCTTATCACAATGCCTTTCTGGTCTGTGCTGAAGCAGGGCATTCTGGCAGCCAAGTGGCTTGACCTTTATTAGTGAGCCTGGTTACCCCCTCTCGGAACCACAGACTTAGAAATCGCCAGCTCATATACAGTGCATAAAATATATTTATATATATACCCTTATACACCATTTTAATAAAAAAATATCACAAAATTCTTCTAAGTCTCTCGGGAAGAGTGAAAGACGCGCACGTTCATTTTCAGAGCTCCTAGACCTTCCTATAAGAAGTTAGCCAAAAAGTAGCTTCGAAAAACGCTTAGGTTAAGTTTCAGAGTTGCTTCTAATGTACCAAAGCTGGACTTAGACATAATGTCACTCTCACAACATTATGGCTGGTTGGAGACAGTCCGAACCACAAGTACCGGGTCCATGGTTTTGGCCGTATACAGGGGGGACGGGGACGACTCCCATTAACCCCTGACTATACCGGGGATACGCTTATCACAATGCCTTTCTGGTCTGTGCTGAAGCAGGGCATTCTGGCAGCCAAGTGGCTTGACCTTTATTAGTGAGCCTGGTTACCCCCTCTCGGAACCACAGACTTAGAAATCGCCAGCTCATATACAGTGCATAAAATATATTTATATATATACCCTTATACACCATTTTAATAAAAAATATCACAAAATTCTTCTAAGTCTCTCGGGAAGAGTGAAAGACGCGCACGTTCATTTTCAGAGCTCCTAGACCTTCCTATAAGAAGTTAGCTAAAAAGTAGCTTCGAAAAACGCTTAGGTTGAGTTTCAGAGTTGCTTCTAATGTACCAAAGCTGGACTTAGATATAATTTCAGTCTCACAACATTATGGCTGGTTGGAGACAGTCCGAACCACAAGTACCGGGTCCATGGTTCTGGCCGTATACTGGGGGGACGGGGACGACTCCCATTAACCCCTGACTATACCGGGGATACGCTTATCACAATGCCTTTCTGGTCTGTGCTGAAGCAGGGCATTCTGGCAGCCAAGTGGCTTGACCTTTATTAGTGAGCCTGGTTACCCCCTCTCGGAACCACAGACTTAGAAATCGCCAGCTCATATACAGTGCATAAAAATATTTATATATATACCCTTATACACCATTTTAATAAAAAATATCACAAAATTCTTCTAAGTCTCTCGGGAAGAGTGAAAGACGCGCACGTTCATTTTCAGAGCTCCTAGACCTTCCTATAAGAAGTTAGCTAAAAAGTAGCTTCGAAAAACGCTTAGGTTAAGTTTCAGAGTTGCTTCTAATGTACCAAAGCTGGACTTAGATATAATTTCAGTCTCACAACATTATGGCTGGTTGGAGACAGTCCGAACCACAAGTACCGGGTCCATGGTTCTGGCCGTATACTGGGGGGACGGGGACGACTCCCATTAACCCCTGACTATACCGGGGATACGCTTATCACAATGCCTTTCTGGTCTGTGCTGAAGCAGGGCATTCTGGCAGCCAAGTGGCTTGACCTTTATTAGTGAGCCTGGTTACCCCCTCTCGGAACCACAGACTTAGAAATCGCCAGCTCATATACAGTGCATAAAATATATTTATATATATACCCTTATACACCATTTTAATAAAAAAATATCACAAAATTCTTCTAAGTCTCTCGGGAAGAGTAAAAGACGCGCACGTTCATTTTCAGAGCTCCTAGACCTTCCTATAAGAAGTTAGCCAAAAAGTAGCTTCGAAAAACGCTTAGGTTAAGTTTCAGAGTTGCTTCTAATGTACCAAAGCTGGACTTAGACATAATGTCACTCTCACAACATTATGGCTGGTTGGAGACAGTCCGAACCACAAGTACCGGGTCCATGGTTTTGGCCGTATACAGGGGGGACGGGGACGACTCCCATTAACCCCTGACTATACCGGGGATACGCTTATCACAATGCCTTTCTGGTCTGTGCTGAAGCAGGGCATTCTGGCAGCCAAGTGGCTTGACCTTTTTTAGTGAGCCTGGTTACCCCCTCTCGGAACCACAGACTTAGAAATCGCCAGCTCATATACAGTGCATAAAATATATTTATATATATACCCTTATACACCATTTTAATAAAAAATATCACAAAATTCTTCTAAGTCTCTCGGGAAGAGTGAAAGACGCGCACGTTCATTTTCAGAGCTCCTAGACCTTCCTATAAGAAGTTAGCTAAAAAGTAGCTTCGAAAAACGCTTAGGTTAAGTTTCAGAGTTGCTTCTAATGTACCAAAGCTGGACTTAGACATAATTTCACTCTCACAACATTATGGCTGGTTGGAGACAGTCCGAACCACAAGTACCGGGTCCATGGTTCTGGCCGTATACTGGGGAGACGGGGACGACTCCCATTAACCCCTGACTATACCGGGGATATGCTTATCACAATGCCTTTCTGGTCTGTGCTGAAGCAGGGCATTCTGGCAGCCAAGTGGCTTGACCTTTATTAGTGAGCCTGGTTACCCCCTCTCGGAACCACAGACTTAGAAATCGCCAGCTCATATACAGTGCATAAAATATATTTATATATATACCCTTATACACCATTTTAATAAAAAAATATCACAAAATTCTTCTAAGTCTCTCGGGAAGAGTGAAAGACGCGCACGTTCATTTTCAGAGCTCCTAGACCTTCCTATAAGAAGTTAGCTAAAAAGTAGCTTCGAAAAACGCTTAGGTTAAGTTTCAGAGTTGCTTCTAATGTACCAAAGCTGGACTTAGACATAATGTCACTCTCACAACATTATGGCTGGTTGGAGACAGTCCGAACCACAAGTACCGGGTCCATGGTTTTGGCCGTATACAGGGGGGACGGGGACGACTCCCATTAACCCCTGACTATACCGGGGATACGCTTATCACAATGCCTTTCTGGTCTGTGCTGAAGCAGGGCATTCTGGCAGCCAAGTGGCTTGACCTTTATTAGTGAGCCTGGTTACCCCCTCTCGGAACCACAGACTTAGAAATCGCCAGCTCATATACAGTGCATAAAATATATTTATATATATACCCTTATACACCATTTTAATAAAAAATATCACAAAATTCTTCTAAGTCTCTCGGGAAGAGTGAAAGACGCGCACGTTCATTTTCAGAGCTCCTAGACCTTCCTATAAGAAGTTAGCTAAAAAGTAGCTTCGAAAAACGCTTAGGTTAAGTTTCAGAGTTGCTTCTAATGTACCAAAGCTGGACTTAGACATAATTTCACTCTCACAACATTATGGCTGGTTGGAGACAGTCCGAACCACAAGTACCGGGTCCATGGTTCTGGCCGTATACTTGGGAGACGGGGACGACTCCCATTAACCCCTGACTATACCGGGGATACGCTTATCACAATGCCTTTCTGGTCTGTGCTGAAGCAGGGCATTCTGGCAGCCAAGTGGCTTGACCTTTATTAGTGAGCCTGGTTACCCCCTCTCGGAACCACAGACTTAGAAATCGCCAGCTCATATACAGTGCATAAAATATATTTATATATATATACCCTTATACACCATTTTAATAAAAAAATATCACAAAATTCTTCTAAGTCTCTCGGGAAGAGTGAAAGACGCGCACGTTCATTTTCAGAGCTCCTAGACCTTCCTATAAGAAGTTAGCCAAAAAGTAGCTTCGAAAAACGCTTAGGTTAAGTTTCAGAGTTGCTTCTAATGTACCAAAGCTGGACTTAGACATAATTTCACTCTCACAACATTATGGCTGGTTGGAGACAGTCCGAACCACAAGTACCGGGTCCATGGTTTTGGCCGTATACTGGGGGGACGGGGACGACTCCCATTAACCCCTGACTATACCGGGGATACGCTTATCACAATGCCTTTCTGGTCTGTGCTGAAGCAGGGCATTCTGGCAGCCAAGTGGCTTGACCTTTATTAGTGAGCCTGGTTACCCCCTCTCGGAACCACAGACTTAGAAATCGCCAGCTCATATACAGTGCATAAAATATATTTATATATATACCCTTATACACCATTTTAATAAAAAAATATCACAAAATTCTTCTAAGTCTCTCGGGAAGAATGAAAGACGCGCACGTTCATTTTCAGAGCTCCTAGACCTTCCTATAAGAAGTTAGCCAAAAAGTAGCTTCGAAAAACGCTTAGGTTAAGTTTCAGAGTTGCTTCTAATGTACCAAAGCTGGACTTAGACATAATGTCACTCTCACAACATTATGGCTGGTTGGAGACAGTCCGAACCACAAGTACCGGGTCCATGGTTTTGGCCGTATACTGGGGGGACGGGGACGACTCCCATTAACCCCTGACTATACCGGGGATACGCTTATCACAATGCCTTTCTGGTCTGTGCTGAAGCAGGGCATTCTGGCAGCCAAGTGGCTTGACCTTTATTAGTGAGCCTGGTTACCCCCTCTCGGAACCACAGACTTAGAAATCGCCAGCTCATATACAGTGCATAAAATATATTTATATATATACCCTTATACACCATTTTAATAAAAAAATATCACAAAATTCTTCTAAGTCTCTCGGGAAGAGTGAAAGACGCGCACGTTCATTTTCAGAGCTCCTAGACCTTCCTAAAAGAAGTTAGCCAAAAAGTAGCTTCGAAAAACGCTTAGGTTAAGTTTCAGAGTTGCTTCTACTGTACCAAAGCTGGACTTAGACATAATTTCACTCTCACAACATTATGGCTGGTTGGAGACAGTCCGAACCACAAGTACCGGGTCCATGGTTCTGGCCGTATACTGGGGAGACGGGGACGACTCCCATTAACCCCTGACTATACCGGGGATACGCTTATCACAATGCCTTTCTGGTCTGTGCTGAAGCAGGGCATTCTGGCAGCCAAGTGGCTTGACCTTTATTAGTGAGCCTGGTTACCCCCTCTCGGAACCACAGACTTAGAAATCGCCAGCTCATATACAGTGCATAAAATATATTTATATATATACCCTTATACACCATTTTAATAAAAAATATCACAAAATTCTTCTAAGTCCCTCGGAAAGAGTGAAAGACGCGCACGTTCATTTTCAGAGCTCCTAGACCTTCCTATTAGAAGTTAGCCAAAAAGTATCTTCGAAAAACGCTTAGGTTAAGTTTCAGAGTTGCTTCTAATGTACCAAAGCTGGACTTAGATATAATTTCACTCTCACAACATTATGGCTGGTTGGAGACAGTCCGAACCACAAGTACCGGGTCCATGGTTCTGGCCGTATACTGGGGGGACGGGGACGACTCCCATTAACCCCTGACTATACCGGGGATACGCTTATCACAATGCCTTTCTGGTCTGTGCTGAAGCAGGGCATTCTGGCAGCCAAGTGGCTTGACCTTTATTAGTGAGCCTGGTTACCCCCTCTCGGAACCACAGACTTAGAAATCGCCAGCTCATATACAGTGCATAAAATATATTTATATATATACCCTTATACACCATTTTAATAAAAAAATATCACAAAATTCTTCTAAGTCTCTCGGGAAGAGTGAAAGACGCGCACGTTCATTTTCAGAGCTCCTAGACCTTCCTATAAGAAGTTAGCCAAAAAGTAGCTTCGAAAAACGCTTAGGTTAAGTTTCAGAGTTGCTTCTAATGTACCAAAGCTGGACTTAGACATAATGTCACTCTCACAACATTATGGCTGGTTGGAGACAGTCCGAACCACAAGTACCGGGTCCATGGTTTTGGCCGTATACTGGGGGGACGGGGACGACTCCCATTAACCCCTGACTATACCGGGGATACGCTTATCACAATGCCTTTCTGGTCTGTGCTGAAGCAGGGCATTCTGGCAGCCAAGTGGCTTGACCTTTATTAGTGAGCCTGGTTACCCCCTCTCGGAACCACAGACTTAGAAATCGCCAGCTCATATACAGTGCATAAAATATATTTATATATATACCCTTATACACCATTTTAATAAAAAATATCACAAAATTCTTCTAAGTCTCTCGGGAAGAGTGAAAGACGCGCACGTTCATTTTCAGAGCTCCTAGACCTTCCTATAAGAAGTTAGCTAAAAAGTAGCTTCGAAAAACGCTTAGGTTAAGTTTCAGAGTTGCTTCTAATGTACCAAAGCTGGACTTAGACATAATTTCACTCTCACAACATTATGGCTGGTTGGAGACAGTCCGAACCACAAGTACCGGGTCCATGGTTCTGGCCGTATACTGGGGGGACGGGGACGACTCCCATTAACCCCTGACTATACCGGGGATACGCTTATCACAATGCCTTTCTGGTCTGTGCTGAAGCAGGGCATTCTGGCAGCCAAGTGGCTTGACCTTTATTAGTGAGCCTGGTTACCCCCTCTCGGAACCACAGACTTAGAAATCGCCAGCTCATATACAGTGCATAAAATATATTTATATATATACCCTTATACACCATTTTAATAAAAAAATATCACAAAATTCTTCTAAGTCTCTCGGGAAGAGTGAAAGACGCGCACGTTCATTTTCAGAGCTCCTAGACCTTCCTATAAGAAGTTAGCCAAAAAGTAGCTTCGAAAAACGCTTAGGTTAAGTTTCAGAGTTGCTTCTAATGTACCAAAGCTGGACTTAGACATAATGTCACTCTCACAACATTATGGCTGGTTGGAGACAGTCCGAACCACAAGTACCGGGTCCATGGTTTTGGCCGTATACTGGGGGGACGGGGACGACTCCCATTAACCCCTGACTATACCGGGGATACGCTTATCACAATGCCTTTCTGGTCTGTGCTGAAGCAGGGCATTCTGGCAGCCAAGTGGCTTGACCTTTATTAGTGAGCCTGGTTACCCCCTCTCGGAACCACAGACTTAGAAATCGCCAGCTCATATACAGTGCATAAAATATATTTATATATATACCCTTATACACCATTTTAATAAAAAATATCACAAAATTCTTCTAAGTCTCTCGGGAAGAGTGAAAGACGCGCACGTTCATTTTCAGAGCTCCTAGACCTTCTTATAAGAAGTTAGCTAAAAAGTAGCTTCGAAAAACGCTTAGGTTAAGTTTCAGAGTTGCTTCTAATGTACCAAAGCTGGACTTAGACATAATTTCACTCTCACAACATTATGGCTGGTTGGAGACAGTCCGAACCACAAGTACCGGGTCCATGGTTCTGGCCGTATACTGGGGGGACGGGGACGACTCCCATTAACCCCTGACTATACCGGGGATACGCTTATCACAATGCCTTTCTGGTCTGTGCTGAAGCAGGGCATTCTGGCAGCCAAGTGGCTTGACCTTTATTAGTGAGCCTGGTTACCCCCTCTCGGAACCACAGACTTAGAAATCGCCAGCTCATATACAGTGCATAAAATATATTTATATATATACCCTTATACACCATTTTAATAAAAAATATCACAAAATTCTTCTAAGTCTCTCGGGAAGAGTGAAAGACGCGCACGTTCATTTTCAGAGCTCCTAGACCTTCCTATAAGAAGTTAGCTAAAAAGTAGCTTCGAAAAACGCTTAGGTTAAGTTTCAGAGTTGCTTCTAATGTACCAAAGCTGGACTTAGACATAATTTCACTCTCACAACATTATGGCTGGTTGGAGACAGTCCGAACCACAAGTACCGGGTCCATGGTTCTGGCCGTATACTGGGGAGACGGGGACGACTCCCATTAACCCCTGACTATACCGGGGATACGCGTATCACAATGCCTTTCTGGTCTGTGCTAAAGCAGGGCATTCTGGCAGCCAAGTGGCTTGACCTTTATTAGTGAGCCTGGTTACCCCCTCTCGGAACCACAGACTTAGAAATCGCCAGCTCATATACAGTGCATAAAATATATTTATATATATACCCTTATACACCATTTTAATAAAAAAATATCACAAAATTCTTCTAAGTCTCTCGGGAAGAGTGAAAGACGCGCACGTTCATTTTCAGAGCTCCTAGACCTTCCTATAAGAAGTTAGCCAAAAAGTAGCTTCGAAAAACGCTTAGGTTAAGTTTCAGAGTTGCTTCTAATGTACCAAAGCTGGACTTAGACATAATTTCACTCTCACAACATTATGGCTGGTTGGAGACAGTCCGAACCACAAGTACCGGGTCCATGGTTCTGGCCGTATACTGGGGGGACGGGGACGACTCCCATTAACCCCTGACTATACCGGGGATACGCTTATCACAATGCCTTTCTGGTCTGTGCTGAAGCAGGGCATTCTGGCAGCCAAGTGGCTTGACCTTTATTAGTGAGCCTGGTTACCCCCTCTCGGAACCACAGACTTAGAAATCGCCAGCTCATATACAGTGCATAAAATATATTTATATATATACCCTTATACACCATTTTAATAAAAAAATATCACAAAATTCTTCTAAGTCTCTCGGGAAGAATGAAAGACGCGCACGTTCATTTTCAGAGCTCCTAGACCTTCCTATAAGAAGTTAGCCAAAAAGTAGCTTCGAAAAACGCTTAGGTTAAGTTTCAGAGTTGCTTCTAATGTACCAAAGCTGGACTTAGACATAATGTCACTCTCACAACATTATGGCTGGTTGGAGACAGTCCGAACCACAAGTACCGGGTCCATGGTTTTGGCCGTATACTGGGGGGACGGGGACGACTCCCATTAACCCCTGACTATACCGGGGATACGCTTATCACAATGCCTTTCTGGTCTGTGCTGAAGCAGGGCATTCTGGCAGCCAAGTGGCTTGACCTTTATTAGTGAGCCTGGTTACCCCCTCTCGGAACCACAGACTTAGAAATCGCCAGCTCATATACAGTGCATAAAATATATTTATATATATACCCTTATACACCATTTTAATAAAAAAATATCACAAAATTCTTCTAAGTCTCTCGGGAAGAGTGAAAGACGCGCACGTTCATTTTCAGAGCTCCTAGACCTTCCTAAAAGAAGTTAGCCAAAAAGTAGCTTCGAAAAACGCTTAGGTTAA
The DNA here is from genome assembly GCF_040206685.1 of Ascaphus truei. NCBI lineage: Eukaryota > Metazoa > Chordata > Amphibia > Anura > Ascaphidae > Ascaphus > Ascaphus truei. The sequence continues at coordinate 300,779 of NW_027457167.1, read as the reverse complement.
GTTTCAGAGTTGCTTCTAATGTACCAAAGCTGGACTTAGACATAATTTCACTCTCACAACATTATGGCTGGTTGGAGACAGTCCGAACCACAAGTACCGGGTCCATGGTTCTGGCCGTATACTGGGGAGACGGGGACGACTCCCATTAACCCCTGACTATACCGGGGATACGCTTATCACAATGCCTTTCTGGTCTGTGCTGAAGCAGGGCATTCTGGCAGCCAAGTGGCTTGACCTTTATTAGTGAGCCTGGTTACCCCCTCTCGGAACCACAGACTTAGAAATCGCCAGCTCATATACAGTGCATAAAATATATTTATATATATACCCTTATACACCATTTTAATAAAAAATATCACAAAATTCTTCTAAGTCCCTCGGAAAGAGTGAAAGACGCGCACGTTCATTTTCAGAGCTCCTAGACCTTCCTATTAGAAGTTAGCCAAAAAGTATCTTCGAAAAACGCTTAGGTTAAGTTTCAGAGTTGCTTCTAATGTACCAAAGCTGGACTTAGATATAATTTCACTCTCACAACATTATGGCTGGTTGGAGACAGTCCGAACCACAAGTACCGGGTCCATGGTTCTGGCCGTATACTGGGGGGACGGGGACGACTCCCATTAACCCCTGACTATACCGGGGATACGCTTATCACAATGCCTTTCTGGTCTGTGCTGAAGCAGGGCATTCTGGCAGCCAAGTGGCTTGACCTTTATTAGTGAGCCTGGTTACCCCCTCTCGGAACCACAGACTTAGAAATCGCCAGCTCATATACAGTGCATAAAATATATTTATATATATACCCTTATACACCATTTTAATAAAAAAATATCACAAAATTCTTCTAAGTCTCTCGGGAAGAGTGAAAGACGCGCACGTTCATTTTCAGAGCTCCTAGACCTTCCTGTAAGAAGTTAGCCAAAAAGTAGCTTCGAAAAACGCTTAGGTTAAGTTTCAGAGTTGCTTCTAATGTACCAAAGCTGGACTTAGACATAATGTCACTCTCACAACATTATGGCTGGTTGGAGACAGTCCGAACCACAAGTACAGGGTCCATGGTTTTGGCCGTATACTGGGGGGACGGGGACGACTCCCATTAACCCCTGACTATACCGGGGATACGCTTATCACAATGCCTTTCTGGTCTGTGCTGAAGCAGGGCATTCTGGCAGCCAAGTGGCTTGACCTTTATTAGTGAGCCTGGTTACCCCCTCTCGGAACCACAGACTTAGAAATCGCCAGCTCATATACAGTGCATAAAATATATTTATATATATACCCTTATACACCATTTTAATAAAAAATATCACAAAATTCTTCTAAGTCTCTCGGGAAGAGTGAAAGACGCGCACGTTCATTTTCAGAGCTCCTAGACCTTCCTATAAGAAGTTAGCTAAAAAGTAGCTTCGAAAAACGCTTAGGTTAAGTTTCAGAGTTGCTTCTAATGTACCAAAGCTGGACTTAGACATAATTTCACTCTCACAACATTATGGCTGGTTGGAGACAGTCCGAACCACAAGTACCGGGTCCATGGTTCTGGCCGTATACTGGGGGGACGGGGACGACTCCCATTAACCCCTGACTATACCGGGGATACGCTTATCACAATGCCTTTCTGGTCTGTGCTGAAGCAGGGCATTCTGGCAGCCAAGTGGCTTGACCTTTATTAGTGAGCCTGGTTACCCCCTCTCGGAACCACAGACTTAGAAATCGCCAGCTCATATACAGTGCATAAAATATATTTATATATATACCCTTATACACCATTTTAATAAAAAAATATCACAAAATTCTTCTAAGTCTCTCGGGAAGAGTGAAAGACGCGCACGTTCATTTTCAGAGCTCCTAGACCTTCCTATAAGAAGTTAGCCAAAAAGTAGCTTCGAAAAACGCTTAGGTTAAGTTTCAGAGTTGCTTCTAATGTACCAAAGCTGGACTTAGACATAATGTCACTCTCACAACATTATGGCTGGTTGGAGACAGTCCGAACCACAAGTACCGGGTCCATGGTTTTGGCCGTATACTGGGGGGACGGGGACGACTCCCATTAACCCCTGACTATACCGGGGATACGCTTATCACAATGCCTTTCTGGTCTGTGCTGAAGCAGGGCATTCTGGCAGCCAAGTGGCTTGACCTTTATTAGTGAGCCTGGTTACCCCCTCTCGGAACCACAGACTTAGAAATCGCCAGCTCATATACAGTGCATAAAATATATTTATATATATACCCTTATACACCATTTTAATAAAAAATATCACAAAATTCTTCTAAGTCTCTCGGGAAGAGTGAAAGACGCGCACGTTCATTTTCAGAGCTCCTAGACCTTCTTATAAGAAGTTAGCTAAAAAGTAGCTTCGAAAAACGCTTAGGTTAAGTTTCAGAGTTGCTTCTAATGTACCAAAGCTGGACTTAGACATAATTTCACTCTCACAACATTATGGCTGGTTGGAGACAGTCCGAACCACAAGTACCGGGTCCATGGTTCTGGCCGTATACTGGGGGGACGGGGACGACTCCCATTAACCCCTGACTATACCGGGGATACGCTTATCACAATGCCTTTCTGGTCTGTGCTGAAGCAGGGCATTCTGGCAGCCAAGTGGCTTGACCTTTATTAGTGAGCCTGGTTACCCCCTCTCGGAACCACAGACTTAGAAATCGCCAGCTCATATACAGTGCATAAAATATATTTATATATATACCCTTATACACCATTTTAATAAAAAATATCACAAAATTCTTCTAAGTCTCTCGGGAAGAGTGAAAGACGCGCACGTTCATTTTCAGAGCTCCTAGACCTTCCTATAAGAAGTTAGCTAAAAAGTAGCTTCGAAAAACGCTTAGGTTAAGTTTCAGAGTTGCTTCTAATGTACCAAAGCTGGACTTAGACATAATTTCACTCTCACAACATTATGGCTGGTTGGAGACAGTCCGAACCACAAGTACCGGGTCCATGGTTCTGGCCGTATACTGGGGAGACGGGGACGACTCCCATTAACCCCTGACTATACCGGGGATACGCGTATCACAATGCCTTTCTGGTCTGTGCTAAAGCAGGGCATTCTGGCAGCCAAGTGGCTTGACCTTTATTAGTGAGCCTGGTTACCCCCTCTCGGAACCACAGACTTAGAAATCGCCAGCTCATATACAGTGCATAAAATATATTTATATATATACCCTTATACACCATTTTAATAAAAAAATATCACAAAATTCTTCTAAGTCTCTCGGGAAGAGTGAAAGACGCGCACGTTCATTTTCAGAGCTCCTAGACCTTCCTATAAGAAGTTAGCCAAAAAGTAGCTTCGAAAAACGCTTAGGTTAAGTTTCAGAGTTGCTTCTAATGTACCAAAGCTGGACTTAGACATAATTTCACTCTCACAACATTATGGCTGGTTGGAGACAGTCCGAACCACAAGTACCGGGTCCATGGTTCTGGCCGTATACTGGGGGGACGGGGACGACTCCCATTAACCCCTGACTATACCGGGGATACGCTTATCACAATGCCTTTCTGGTCTGTGCTGAAGCAGGGCATTCTGGCAGCCAAGTGGCTTGACCTTTATTAGTGAGCCTGGTTACCCCCTCTCGGAACCACAGACTTAGAAATCGCCAGCTCATATACAGTGCATAAAATATATTTATATATATACCCTTATACACCATTTTAATAAAAAAATATCACAAAATTCTTCTAAGTCTCTCGGGAAGAGTGAAAGACGCGCACGTTCATTTTCAGAGCTCCTAGACCTTCCTATAAGAAGTTAGCCAAAAAGTAGCTTCGAAAAACGCTTAGGTTAAGTTTCAGAGTTGCTTCTAATGTACCAAAGCTGGACTTAGACATAATGTCACTCTCACAACATTATGGCTGGTTGGAGACAGTCCGAACCACAAGTACCGGGTCCATGGTTCTGGCCGTATACTGGGGAGACGGGGACGACTCCCATTAACCCCTGACTATACCGGGGATACGCTTATCACAATGCCTTTCTGGTCTGTGCTGAAGCAGGGCATTCTGGCAGCCAAGTGGCTTGACCTTTATTAGTGAGCCTGGTTACCCCCTCTCGGAACCACAGACTTAGAAATCGCCAGCTCATATACAGTGCATAAAATATATTTATATATATACCCTTATACACCATTTTAATAAAAAATATCACAAAATTCTTCTAAGTCTCTCGGGAAGAGTGAAAGACGCGCACGTTCATTTTCAGAGCTCCTAGACCTTCTTATAAGAAGTTAGCTAAAAAGTAGCTTCGAAAAACGCTTAGGTTAAGTTTCAGAGTTGCTTCTAATGTACCAAAGCTGGACTTAGACATAATTTCACTCTCACAACATTATGGCTGGTTGGAGACAGTCCGAACCACAAGTACCGGGTCCATGGTTCTGGCCGTATACTGGGGGGACGGGGACGACTCCCATTAACCCCTGACTATACCGGGGATACGCTTATCACAATGCCTTTCTGGTCTGTGCTGAAGCAGGGCATTCTGGCAGCCAAGTGGCTTGACCTTTATTAGTGAGCCTGGTTACCCCCTCTCGGAACCACAGACTTAGAAATCGCCAGCTCATATACAGTGCATAAAATATATTTATATATATACCCTTATACACCATTTTAATAAAAAATATCACAAAATTCTTCTAAGTCTCTCGGGAAGAGTGAAAGACGCGCACGTTCATTTTCAGAGCTCCTAGACCTTCCTATAAGAAGTTAGCTAAAAAGTAGCTTCGAAAAACGCTTAGGTTAAGTTTCAGAGTTGCTTCTAATGTACCAAAGCTGGACTTAGACATAATTTCACTCTCACAACATTATGGCTGGTTGGAGACAGTCCGAACCACAAGTACCGGGTCCATGGTTCTGGCCGTATACTGGGGAGACGGGGACGACTCCCATTAACCCCTGACTATACCGGGGATACGCGTATCACAATGCCTTTCTGGTCTGTGCTAAAGCAGGGCATTCTGGCAGCCAAGTGGCTTGACCTTTATTAGTGAGCCTGGTTACCCCCTCTCGGAACCACAGACTTAGAAATCGCCAGCTCATATACAGTGCATAAAATATATTTATATATATACCCTTATACACCATTTTAATAAAAAAATATCACAAAATTCTTCTAAGTCTCTCGGGAAGAGTGAAAGACGCGCACGTTCATTTTCAGAGCTCCTAGACCTTCCTATAAGAAGTTAGCCAAAAAGTAGCTTCGAAAAACGCTTAGGTTAAGTTTCAGAGTTGCTTCTAATGTACCAAAGCTGGACTTAGACATAATTTCACTCTCACAACATTATGGCTGGTTGGAGACAGTCCGAACCACAAGTACCGGGTCCATGGTTCTGGCCGTATACTGGGGGGACGGGGACGACTCCCATTAACCCCTGACTATACCGGGGATACGCTTATCACAATGCCTTTCTGGTCTGTGCTGAAGCAGGGCATTCTGGCAGCCAAGTGGCTTGACCTTTATTAGTGAGCCTGGTTACCCCCTCTCGGAACCACAGACTTAGAAATCGCCAGCTCATATACAGTGCATAAAATATATTTATATATATACCCTTATACACCATTTTAATAAAAAAATATCACAAAATTCTTCTAAGTCTCTCGGGAAGAGTGAAAGACGCGCACGTTCATTTTCAGAGCTCCTAGACCTTCCTATAAGAAGTTAGCCAAAAAGTAGCTTCGAAAAACGCTTAGGTTAAGTTTCAGAGTTGCTTCTAATGTACCAAAGCTGGACTTAGACATAATGTCACTCTCACAACATTATGGCTGGTTGGAGACAGTCCGAACCACAAGTACCGGGTCCATGGTTCTGGCCGTATACTGGGGAGACGGGGACGACTCCCATTAACCCCTGACTATACCGGGGATACGCTTATCACAATGCCTTTCTGGTCTGTGCTGAAGCAGGGCATTCTGGCAGCCAAGTGGCTTGACCTTTATTAGTGAGCCTGGTTACCCCCTCTCGGAACCACAGACTTAGAAATCGCCAGCTCATATACAGTGCATAAAATATATTTATATATATACCCTTATACACCATTTTAATAAAAAATATCACAAAATTCTTCTAAGTCTCTCGGGAAGAGTGAAAGACGCGCACGTTCATTTTTAGAGCTCCTAGACCTTCTTATAAGAAGTTAGCTAAAAAGTAGCTTCGAAAAACGCTTAGGTTAAGTTTCAGAGTTGCTTCTAATGTACCAAAGCTGGACTTAGACATAATTTCACTCTCACAACATTATGGCTGGTTGGAGACAGTCCGAACCACAAGTACCGGGTCCATGGTTCTGGCCGTATACTGGGGGGACGGGGACGACTCCCATTAACCCCTGACTATACCGGGGATACGCTTATCACAATGCCTTTCTGGTCTGTGCTGAAGCAGGGCATTCTGGCAGCCAAGTGGCTTGACCTTTATTAGTGAGCCTGGTTACCCCCTCTCGGAACCACAGACTTAGAAATCGCCAGCTCATATACAGTGCATAAAATATATTTATATATATACCCTTATACACCATTTTAATAAAAAATATCACAAAATTCTTCTAAGTCTCTCGGGAAGAGTGAAAGACGCGCACGTTCATTTTCAGAGCTCCTAGACCTTCCTATAAGAAGTTAGCTAAAAAGTAGCTTCGAAAAACGCTTAGGTTAAGTTTCAGAGTTGCTTCTAATGTACCAAAGCTGGACTTAGACATAATTTCACTCTCACAACATTATGGCTGGTTGGAGACAGTCCGAACCACAAGTACCGGGTCCATGGTTCTGGCCGTATACTGGGGAGACGGGGACGACTCCCATTAACCCCTGACTATACCGGGGATACGCGTATCACAATGCCTTTCTGGTCTGTGCTAAAGCAGGGCATTCTGGCAGCCAAGTGGCTTGACCTTTATTAGTGAGCCTGGTTACCCCCTCTCGGAACCACAGACTTAGAAATCGCCAGCTCATATACAGTGCATAAAATATATTTATATATATACCCTTATACACCATTTTAATAAAAAAATATCACAAAATTCTTCTAAGTCTCTCGGGAAGAGTGAAAGACGCGCACGTTCATTTTCAGAGCTCCTAGACCTTCCTATAAGAAGTTAGCCAAAAAGTAGCTTCGAAAAACGCTTAGGTTAAGTTTCAGAGTTGCTTCTAATGTACCAAAGCTGGACTTAGACATAATTTCACTCTCACAACATTATGGCTGGTTGGAGACAGTCCGAACCACAAGTACCGGGTCCATGGTTCTGGCCGTATACTGGGGGGACGGGGACGACTCCCATTAACCCCTGACTATACCGGGGATACGCTTATCACAATGCCTTTCTGGTCTGTGCTGAAGCAGGGCATTCTGGCAGCCAAGTGGCTTGACCTTTATTAGTGAGCCTGGTTACCCCCTCTCGGAACCACAGACTTAGAAATCGCCAGCTCATATACAGTGCATAAAATATATTTATATATATACCCTTATACACCATTTTAATAAAAAAATATCACAAAATTCTTCTAAGTCTCTCGGGAAGAGTGAAAGACGCGCACGTTCATTTTCAGAGCTCCTAGACCTTCCTATAAGAAGTTAGCCAAAAAGTAGCTTCGAAAAACGCTTAGGTTAAGTTTCAGAGTTGCTTCTAATGTACCAAAGCTGGACTTAGACATAATGTCACTCTCACAACATTATGGCTGGTTGGAGACAGTCCGAACCACAAGTACCGGGTCCATGGTTCTGGCCGTATACTGGGGAGACGGGGACGACTCCCATTAACCCCTGACTATACCGGGGATACGCTTATCACAATGCCTTTCTGGTCTGTGCTGAAGCAGGGCATTCTGGCAGCCAAGTGGCTTGACCTTTATTAGTGAGCCTGGTTACCCCCTCTCGGAACCACAGACTTAGAAATCGCCAGCTCATATACAGTGCATAAAATATATTTATATATATACCCTTATACACCATTTTAATAAAAAATATCACAAAATTCTTCTAAGTCTCTCGGGAAGAGTGAAAGACGCGCACGTTCATTTTCAGAGCTCCTAGACCTTCTTATAAGAAGTTAGCTAAAAAGTAGCTTCGAAAAACGCTTAGGTTAAGTTTCAGAGTTGCTTCTAATGTACCAAAGCTGGACTTAGACATAATTTCACTCTCACAACATTATGGCTGGTTGGAGACAGTCCGAACCACAAGTACCGGGTCCATGGTTCTGGCCGTATACTGGGGGGACGGGGACGACTCCCATTAACCCCTGACTATACCGGGGATACGCTTATCACAATGCCTTTCTGGTCTGTGCTGAAGCAGGGCATTCTGGCAGCCAAGTGGCTTGACCTTTATTAGTGAGCCTGGTTACCCCCTCTCGGAACCACAGACTTAGAAATCGCCAGCTCATATACAGTGCATAAAATATATTTATATATATACCCTTATACACCATTTTAATAAAAAATATCACAAAATTCTTCTAAGTCTCTCGGGAAGAGTGAAAGACGCGCACGTTCATTTTCAGAGCTCCTAGACCTTCCTATAAGAAGTTAGCTAAAAAGTAGCTTCGAAAAACGCTTAGGTTAAGTTTCAGAGTTGCTTCTAATGTACCAAAGCTGGACTTAGACATAATTTCACTCTCACAACATTATGGCTGGTTGGAGACAGTCCGAACCACAAGTACCGGGTCCATGGTTCTGGCCGTATACTGGGGAGACGGGGACGACTCCCATTAACCCCTGACTATACCGGGGATACGCGTATCACAATGCCTTTCTGGTCTGTGCTAAAGCAGGGCATTCTGGCAGCCAAGTGGCTTGACCTTTATTAGTGAGCCTGGTTACCCCCTCTCGGAACCACAGACTTAGAAATCGCCAGCTCATATACAGTGCATAAAATATATTTATATATATACCCTTATACACCATTTTAATAAAAAAATATCACAAAATTCTTCTAAGTCTCTCGGGAAGAGTGAAAGACGCGCACGTTCATTTTCAGAGCTCCTAGACCTTCCTATAAGAAGTTAGCCAAAAAGTAGCTTCGAAAAACGCTTAGGTTAAGTTTCAGAGTTGCTTCTAATGTACCAAAGCTGGACTTAGACATAATTTCACTCTCACAACATTATGGCTGGTTGGAGACAGTCCGAACCACAAGTACCGGGTCCATGGTTCTGGCCGTATACTGGGGGGACGGGGACGACTCCCATTAACCCCTGACTATACCGGGGATACGCTTATCACAATGCCTTTCTGGTCTGTGCTGAAGCAGGGCATTCTGGCAGCCAAGTGGCTTGACCTTTATTAGTGAGCCTGGTTACCCCCTCTCGGAACCACAGACTTAGAAATCGCCAGCTCATATACAGTGCATAAAATATATTTATATATATACCCTTATACACCATTTTAATAAAAAAATATCACAAAATTCTTCTAAGTCTCTCGGGAAGAGTGAAAGACGCGCACGTTCATTTTCAGAGCTCCTAGACCTTCCTATAAGAAGTTAGCCAAAAAGTAGCTTCGAAAAACGCTTAGGTTAAGTTTCAGAGTTGCTTCTAATGTACCAAAGCTGGACTTAGACATAATGTCACTCTCACAACATTATGGCTGGTTGGAGACAGTCCGAACCACAAGTACCGGGTCCATGGTTTTGGCCGTATACTGGGGGGACGGGGACGACTCCCATTAACCCCTGACTATACCGGGGATACGCTTATCACAATGCCTTTCTGGTCTGTGCTGAAGCAGGGCATTCTGGCAGCCAAGTGGCTTGACCTTTATTAGTGAGCCTGGTTACCCCCTCTCGGAACCACAGACTTAGAAATCGCCAGCTCATATACAGTGCATAAAATATATTTATATATATACCCTTATACACCATTTTAATAAAAAAATATCACAAAATTCTTCTAAGTCTCTCGGGAAGAGAGAAAGACGCGCACGTTCATTTTCAGAGCTCCTAGACCTTCCTATAAGAAGTTAGCCAAAAAGTAGCTTCGAAAAACGCTTAGGTTAAGTTTCAGAGTTGCTTCTAATGTACCAAAGCTGGACTTAGACATAATTTCACTCTCACAACATTATGGCTGGTTGGAGACAGTCCGAACCACAAGTACCGGGTCCATGGTTCTGGCCGTATACTGGGGGGACGGGGACGACTCCCATTAACCCCTGACTATACCGGGGATACGCTTATCACAATGCCTTTCTGGTCTGTGCTGAAGCAGGGCATTCTGGCAGCCAAGTGGCTTGACCTTTATTAGTGAGCCTGGTTACCCCCTCTCGGAACCACAGACTTAGAAATCGCCAGCTCATATACAGTGCATAAAATATATTTATATATATACCCTTATACACCATTTTAATAAAAAAATATCACAAAATTCTTCTAAGTCTCTCGGGAAGAGTGAAAGACGCGCACGTTCATTTTCAGAGCTCCTAGACCTTCCTATAAGAAGTTAGCCAAAAAGTAGCTTCGAAAAACGCTTAGGTTAAGTTTCAGAGTTGCTTCTAATGTACCAAAGCTGGACTTAGACATAATGTCACTCTCACAACATTATGGCTGGTTGGAGACAGTCCGAACCACAAGTACCGGGTCCATGGTTTTGGCCGTATACTGGGGGGACGGGGACGACTCCCATTAACCCCTGACTATACCGGGGATACGCTTATCACAATGCCTTTCTGGTCTGTGCTGAAGCAGGGCATTCTGGCAGCCAAGTGGCTTGACCTTTATTAGTGAGCCTGGTTACCCCCTCTCGGAACCACAGACTTAGAAATCGCCAGCTCATATACAGTGCATAAAATATATTTATATATATACCCTTATACATCATTTTAATAAAAAATATCACAAAATTCTTCTAAGTCTCTCGGGAAGAGTGAAAGACGCGCACGTTCATTTTCAGAGCTCCTAGACCTTCCTAAAAGAAGTTAGCCAAAAAGTAGCTTCGAAAAACGCTTAGGTTAAGTTTCAGAGTTGCTTCTAATGTACCAAAGCTGGACTTAGACATAATTTCACTCTCACAACATTATGGCTGGTTGGAGACAGTCCGAACCACAAGTACCGGGTCCATGGTTCTGGCCGTATACTGGGGAGACGGGGACGACTCCCATTAACCCCTGACTATACCGGGGATACGCTTATCACAATGCCTTTCAGGTCTGTGCTGAAGCAGGGCATTCTGGCAGCCAAGTGGCTTGACCTTTATTAGTGAGCCTGGTTACCCCCTCTCGGAACCACAGACTTAGAAATCGCCAGCTCATATACAGTGCATAAAATATATTTATATATATACCCTTATACACCATTTTAATAAAAAAATATCACAAAATTCTTCTAAGTCTCTCGGGAAGAGTGAAAGACGCGCACGTTCATTTTCAGAGCTCCTAGACCTTCCTATAAGAAGTTAGCCAAAAAGTAGCTTCGAAAAACGCTTAGGTTAAGTTTCAGAGTTGCTTCTAATGTACCAAAGCTGGACTTAGACATAATGTCACTCTCACAACATTATGGCTGGTTGGAGACAGTCCGAACCACAAGTACCGGGTCCATGGTTTTGGCCGTATACTGGGGGGACGGGGACGACTCCCATTAACCCCTGACTATACCGGGGATACGCTTATCACAATGCCTTTCTGGTCTGTGCTGAAGCAGGGCATTCTGGCAGCCAAGTGGCTTGACCTTTATTAGTGAGCCTGGTTACCCCCTCTCGGAACCACAGACTTAGAAATCGCCAGCTCATATACAGTGCATAAAATATATTTATATATATACCCTTATACACCATTTTAATAAAAAATATCACAAAATTCTTCTAAGTCTCTCGGGAAGAGTGAAAGACGCGCACGTTCATTTTCAGAGCTCCTAGACCTTCCTATAAGAAGTTAGCTAAAAAGTAGCTTCGAAAAACGCTTAGGTTAAGTTTCAGAGTTGCTTCTAATGTACCAAAGCTGGACTTAGACATAATTTCACTCTCACAACATTATGGCTGGTTGGAGACAGTCCGAACCACAAGTACCGGGTCCATGGTTCTGGCCGTATACTGGGGAGACGGGGACGACTCCCATTAACCCCTGACTATACCGGGGATACGCTTATCACAATGCCTTTCTGGTCTGTGCTGAAGCAGGGCATTCTGGCAGCCAAGTGGCTTGACCTTTATTAGTGAGCCTGGTTACCCCCTCTCGGAACCACAGACTTAGAAATCGCCAGCTCATATACAGTGCATAAAATATATTTATATATATACCCTTATACACCATTTTAATAAAAAATATCACAAAATTCTTCTAAGTCCCTCGGAAAGAGTGAAAGACGCGCACGTTCATTTTCAGAGCTCCTAGATCTTCCTATTAGAAGTTAGCCAAAAAGTATCTTCGAAAAACGCTTAGGTTAAGTTTCAGAGTTGCTTCTAATGTACCAAAGCTGGACTTAGATATAATTTCACTCTCACAACATTATGGCTGGTTGGAGACAGTCCGAACCACAAGTACCGGGTCCATGGTTCTGGCCGTATACTGGGGGGACGGGGACGACTCCCATTAACCCCTGACTATACCGGGGATACGCTTATCACAATGCCTTTCTGGTCTGTGCTGAAGCAGGGCATTCTGGCAGCCAAGTGGCTTGACCTTTATTAGTGAGCCTGGTTACCCCCTCTCGGAACCACAGACTTAGAAATCGCCAGCTCATATACAGTGCATAAAATATATTTATATATATACCCTTATACACCATTTTAATAAAAAAATATCACAAAATTCTTCTAAGTCTCTCGGGAAGAGTGAAAGACGCGCACGTTCATTTTCAGAGCTCCTAGACCTTCCTATAAGAAGTTAGCCAAAAAGTAGCTTCGAAAAACGCTTAGGTTAAGTTTCAGAGTTGCTTCTAATGTACCAAAGCTGGACTTAGACATAATGTCACTCTCACAACATTATGGCTGGTTGGAGACAGTCCGAACCACAAGTACCGGGTCCATGGTTTTGGCCGTATACTGGGGGGACGGGGACGACTCCCATTAACCCCTGACTATACCCGGGATACGCTTATCACAATGCCTTTCTGGTCTGTGCTGAAGCAGGGCATTCTGGCAGCCAAGTGGCTTGACCTTTATTAGTGAGCCTGGTTACCCCCTCTCGGAACCACAGACTTAGAAATCGCCAGCTCATATACAGTGCATAAAATATATTTATATATATACCCTTATACACCATTTTAATAAAAAATATCACAAAATTCTTCTAAGTCTCTCGGGAAGAGTGAAAGACGCGCACGTTCATTTTCAGAGCTCCTAGACCTTCCTATAAGAAGTTAGCTAAAAAGTAGCTTCGAAAAACGCTTAGGTTAAGTTTCAGAGTTGCTTCTAATGTACCAAAGCTGGACTTAGACATAATTTCACTCTCACAACATTATGGCTGGTTGGAGACAGTCCGAACCACAAGTACCGGGTCCATGGTTCTGGCCGTATACTGGGGAGACGGGGACGACTCCCATTAACCCCTGACTATACCGGGGATACGCTTATCACAATGCCTTTCTGGTCTGTGCTGAAGCAGGGCATTCTGGCAGCCAAGTGGCTTGACCTTTATTAGTGAGCCTGGTTACCCCCTCTCGGAACCACAGACTTAGAAATCGCCAGCTCATATACAGTGCATAAAATATATTTATATATATACCCTTATACACCATTTTAATAAAAAAATATCACAAAATTCTTCTAAGTCTCTCGGGAAGAGTGAAAGACGCGCACGTTCATTTTCAGAGCTCCTAGACCTTCCTAAAAGAAGTTAGCCAAAAAGTAGCTTCGAAAAACGCTTAGGTTAAGTTTCAGAGTTGCTTCTAATGTACCAAAGCTGGACTTAGACATAATTTCACTCTCACAACATTATGGCTGGTTGGAGACAGTCCGAACCACAAGTACCGGGTCCATGGTTCTGGCCGTATACTGGGGAGACGGGGACGACTCCCATTAACCCCTGACTATACCGGGGATACGCTTATCACAATGCCTTTCTGGTCTGTGCTGAAGCAGGGCATTCTGGCAGCCAAGTGGCTTGACCTTTATTAGTGAGCCTGGTTACCCCCTCTCGGAACCACAGACTTAGAAATCGCCAGCTCATATACAGTGCATAAAATATATTTATATATATACCCTTATACACCATTTTAATAAAAAATATCACAAAATTCTTCTAAGTCCCTCGGAAAGAGTGAAAGACGCGCACGTTCATTTTCAGAGCTCCTAGACCTTCCTATTAGAAGTTAGCCAAAAAGTATCTTCGAAAAACGCTTAGGTTAAGTTTCAGAGTTGCTTCTAATGTACCAAAGCTGGACTTAGATATAATTTCACTCTCACAACATTATGGCTGGTTGGAGACAGTCCGAACCACAAGTACCGGGTCCATGGTTCTGGCCGTATACTGGGGGGACGGGGACGACTCCCATTAACCCCTGACTATACCGGGGATACGCTTATCACAATGCCTTTCTGGTCTGTGCTGAAGCAGGGCATTCTGGCAGCCAAGTGGCTTGACCTTTATTAGTGAGCCTGGTTACCCCCTCTCGGAACCACAGACTTAGAAATCGCCAGCTCATATACAGTGCATAAAATATATTTATATATATACCCTTATACACCATTTTAATAAAAAAATATCACAAAATTCTTCTAAGTCTCTCGGGAAGAGTGAAAGACGCGCACGTTCATTTTCAGAGCTCCTAGACCTTCCTATAAGAAGTTAGCCAAAAAGTAGCTTCGAAAAACGCTTAGGTTAAGTTTCAGAGTTGCTTCTAATGTACCAAAGCTGGACTTAGACATAATGTCACTCTCACAACATTATGGCTGGTTGGAGACAGTCCGAACCACAAGTACCGGGTCCATGGTTTTGGCCGTATACTGGGGGGACGGGGACGACTCCCATTAACCCCTGACTATACCGGGGATACGCTTATCACAATGCCTTTCTGGTCTGTGCTGAAGCAGGGCATTCTGGCAGCCAAGTGGCTTGACCTTTATTAGTGAGCCTGGTTACCCCCTCTCGGAACCACAGACTTAGAAATCGCCAGCTCATATACAGTGCATAAAATATATTTATATATATACCCTTATACACCATTTTAATAAAAAATATCACAAAATTCTTCTAAGTCTCTCGGGAAGAGTGAAAGACGCGCACGTTCATTTTCAGAGCTCCTAGACCTTCCTATAAGAAGTTAGCTAAAAAGTAGCTTCGAAAAACGCTTAGGTTAAGTTTCAGAGTTGCTTCTAATGTACCAAAGCTGGACTTAGACATAATTTCACTCTCACAACATTATGGCTGGTTGGAGACAGTCCGAACCACAAGTACCGGGTCCATGGTTCTGGCCGTATACTGGGGAGACGGGGACGACTCCCATTAACCCCTGACTATACCGGGGATACGCTTATCACAATGCCTTTCTGGTCTGTGCTGAAGCAGGGCATTCTGGCAGCCAAGTGGCTTGACCTTTATTAGTGAGCCTGGTTACCCCCTCTCGGAACCACAGACTTAGAAATCGCCAGCTCATATACAGTGCATAAAATATATTTATATATATACCCTTATACACCATTTTAATAAAAAAATATCACAAAATTCTTCTAAGTCTCTCGGGAAGAGTGAAAGACGCGCACGTTCATTTTCAGAGCTCCTAGACCTTCCTAAAAGAAGTTAGCCAAAAAGTAGCTTCGAAAAACGCTTAGGTTAAGTTTCAGAGTTGCTTCTAATGTACCAAAGCTGGACTTAGACATAATTTCACTCTCACAACATTATGGCTGGTTGGAGACAGTCCGAACCACAAGTACCGGGTCCATGGTTCTGGCCGTATACTGGGGAGACGGGGACGACTCCCATTAACCCCTGACTATACCGGGGATACGCTTATCACAATGCCTTTCTGGTCTGTGCTGAAGCAGGGCATTCTGGCAGCCAAGTGGCTTGACCTTTATTAGTGAGCCTGGTTACCCCCTCTCGGAACCACAGACTTAGAAATCGCCAGCTCATATACAGTGCATAAAATATATTTATATATATACCCTTATACACCATTTTAATAAAAAAGATCACAAAATTCTTCTAAGTCTCTCGGGAAGAGGGAAAGACGCGCACGTTCATTTTCAGAGCTCCTAGACCTTCCTATAAGAAGTTAGCCAAAAAGTAGCTTCGAAAAACGCTTAGGTTAAGTTTCAGAGTTGCTTCTAATGTACCAAAGCTGGACTTAGACATAATGTCACTCTCACAACATTATGGCTGGTTGGAGACAGTCCGAACCACAAGTACCGGGTCCATGGTTCTGGCCGTATACTGGGGGGACGGGGACGACTCCCATTAACCCCTGACTATACCGGGGATACGCTTATCACAATGCCTTTCTGGTCTGTGCTGAAGCAGGGCATTCTGGCAGCCAAGTGGCTTGACCTTTATTAGTGAGCCTGGTTACCCCCTCTCGGAACCACAGACTTAGAAATCGCCAGCTCATATACAGTGCATAAAATATATTTATATATATACCCTTATACACCATTTTAATAAAAAATATCACAAAATTCTTCTAAGTCCCTCGGAAAGAGTGAAAGACGCGCACGTTCATTTTCAGAGCTCCTAGACCTTCCTATAAGAAGTTAGCCAAAAAGTATCTTCGAAAAACGCTTAGGTTAAGTTTCAGAGTTGCTTCTAATGTACCAAAGCTGGACTTAGATATAATTTCACTCTCACAACATTATGGCTGGTTGGAGACAGTCCGAACCACAAGTACCGGGTCCATGGTTCTGGCCGTATACTGGGGGGACGGGGACGACTCCCATTAACCCCTGACTATACCGGGGATACGCTTATCACAATGCCTTTCTGGTCTGTGCTGAAGCAGGGCATTCTGGCAGCCAAGTGGCTTGACCTTTATTAGTGAGCCTGGTTACCCCCTCTGGAACCACAGACTTAGAAATCGCCAGCTCATATACAGTGCATAAAATATATTTATATATATACCCTTATACACCATTTTAATAAAAAATATCACAAAATTCTTCTAAGTCTCTCGGGAAGAGTGAAAGACGCGCACGTTCATTTTCAGAGCTCCTAGACCTTCCTATAAGAAGTTAGCTAAAAAGTAGCTTCGAAAAACGCTTAGGTTAAGTTTCAGAGTTGCTTCTAATGTACCAAAGCTGGACTTAGACATAATTTCACTCTCACAACATTATGGCTGGTTGGAGAGGGTCCGAACCACAAGTACCGGGTCCATGGTTCTGGCCGTATACTGGGGGGACGGGGACGACTCCCATTAACCCCTGACTATACCGGGGATACGCTTATCACAATGCCTTTCTGGTCTGTGCTGAAGCAGGGCATTCTGGCAGCCAAGTGGCTTGACCTTTATTAGTGAGCCTGGTTACCCCCTCTCGGAACCACAGACTTAGAAATCGCCAGCTCATATACAGTGCATAAAATATATTTATATATATACCCTTATACACCATTTTAATAAAAAAATATCACAAAATTCTTCTAAGTCTCTCGGGAAGAGTGAAAGACGCGCACGTTCATTTTCAGAGCTCCTAGACCTTCCTATAAGAAGTTAGCCAAAAAGTAGCTTCGAAAAACGCTTAGGTTAAGTTTCAGAGTTGCTTCTAATGTACCAAAGCTGGACTTAGACATAATTTCACTCTCACAACATTATGGCTGGTTGGAGAGGGTCCGAACCACAAGTACCGGGTCCATGGTTCTGGCCGTATACTGGGGGGACGGGGACGACTCCCATTAACCCCTGACTATACCGGGGATACGCTTATCACAATGCCTTTCTGGTCTGTGCTGAAGCAGGGCATTCTGGCAGCCAAGTGGCTTGACCTTTATTAGTGAGCCTGGTTACCCCCTCTCGGAACCACAGACTTAGAAATCGCCAGCTCATATACAGTGCATAAAATATATTTATATATATACCCTTATACACCATTTTAATAAAAAAATATCACAAAATTCTTCTAAGTCTCTCGGGAAGAGTGAAAGACGCGCACGTTCATTTTCAGAGCTCCTAGACCTTCCTATAAGAAGTTAGCCAAAAAGTAGCTTCGAAAAACGCTTAGGTTAAGTTTCAGAGTTGCTTCTAATGTACCAAAGCTGGACTTAGACATAATTTCACTCTCACAACATTATGGCTGGTTGGAGACAGTCCGAACCACAAGTACCGGGTCCATGGTTCTGGCCGTATACTGGGGAGACGGGGACGACTCCCATTAACCCCTGACTATACCGGGGATACGCTTATCACAATGCCTTTCTGGTCTGTGCTGAAGCAGGGCATTCTGGCAGCCAAGTGGCTTGACCTTTATTAGTGAGCCTGGTTACCCCCTCTCGGAACCACAGACTTAGAAATCGCCAGCTCATATACAGTGCATAAAATATATTTATATATATACCCTTATACACCATTTTAATAAAAAAATATCACAAAATTCTTCTAAGTCTCTCGGGAAGAGTGAAAGACGCGCACGTTCATTTTAAGAGCTCCTAGACCTTCCTATAAGAAGTTAGCCAAAAAGTAGCTTCGAAAAACGCTTAGGTTAAGTTTCAGAGTTGCTTCTAATGTACCAAAGCTGGACGTAGACATAATTTCACTCTCACAACATTATGGCTGGTTGGAGAGGGTCCGAACCACAAGTACCGGGTCCATGGTTCTGGCCGTATACTGGGGGGACGGGGACGACTCCCATTAACCCCTGACTATACCGGGGATACGCTTATCACAATGCCTTTCTGGTTTGTGCTGAAGCAGGGCATTCTGGCAGGCAAGTGGCTTGACCTTTATTAGTGAGCCTGGTTACCCCCTCTCGGAACCACAGACTTAGAAATCGCCAGCTCATATACAGTGCATAAAATATATTTATATATATACCCTTATACACCATTTTAATAAAAAATATCACAAAATTCTTCTAAGTCTCTCGGGAAGAGTGAAAGACGCGCACGTTCATTTTCAGAGCTCCGAGACCTTCCTATAAGAAGTTAGCTAAAAAGTAGCTTCGAAAAACGCTTAGGTTAAGTTTCAGAGTTGCTTCTAATGTACCAAAGCTGGACTTAGACATAATTTCACTCTCACAACATTATGGCTGGTTGGAGAGGGTCCGAACCACAAGTACCGGGTCCATGGTTCTGGCCGTATACTGGGGGGACGGGGACGACTCCCATTAACCCCTGACTATACCGGGGATACGCTTATCACAATGCCTTTCTGGTCTGTGCTGAAGCAGGGCATTCTGGCAGCCAAGTGGCTTGACCTTTATTAGTGAGCCTGGTTACCCCCTCTCGGAACCACAGACTTTGAAATCGCCAGCTCATATACAGTGCATAAAATATATTTATATATATATACCCTTATACACCATTTTAATAAAAAATATCACAAAATTCTTCTAAGTCTCTCTGGAAGAGTGAAAGACGCGCACGTTCATTTTCAGAGCTCCTAGACCTTCCTATAAGAAGTTAGCTAAAAAGTAGCTTCGAAAAACGCTTAGGTTAAGTTTCAGAGTTGCTTCTAATGTACCAAAGCTGGACTTAGACATAATTTCACTCTCACAACATTATGGCTGGTTGGAGAGGGTCCGAACCACAAGTACCGGGTCCATGGTTCTGGCCGTATACTGGGGGGACGGGGACGACTCCCATTAACCCCTGACTATACCGGGGATACGCTTATCACAATGCCTTTCTGGTCTGTGCTGAAGCAGGGCATTCTGGCAGCCAAGTGCTTGACCTTTATTAGTAAGCCTGGTTACCCCCTCTCGGAACCACAGACTTAGAAATCGCCAGCTCATATACAGTGCATAAAATATATTTATATATATATACCCTTATACACCATTTTAATAAAAAATATCACAAAATTCTTCTAAGTCTCTCGGGAAGAGTGAAAGACGCGCACGTTCATTTTCAGAGCTCCGAGACCTTCCTATAAGAAGTTAGCTAAAAAGTAGCTTCGAAAAACGCTTAGGTTAAGTTTCAGAGTTGCTTCTAATGTACCAAAGCTGGACTTAGACATAATTTCACTCTCACAACATTATGGCTGGTTGGAGACAGTCCGAACCACAAGTACCGGGTCCATGGTTCTGGCCGTATACTGGGGGGACGGGGACGACTCCCATTAACCCCTGACTATACCGGGGATACGCTTATCACAATGCCTTTCTGGTTTGTGCTGAAGCAGGGCATTCTGGCAGGCAAGTGGCTTGACCTTTATTAGTGAGCCTGGTTACCCCCTCTCGGAACCACAGACTTAGAAATCGCCAGCTCATATACAGTGCATAAAATATATTTATATATATACCCTTATACACCATTTTAATAAAAAATATCACAAAATTCTTCTAAGTTCCTCGGGAAGAGTGAAAGACGCGCACGTTCATTTTCAGAGCTCCTAGACCTTCCTATAAGAAGTTAGCTAAAAAGTAGCTTCGAAAAACGCTTAGGTTAAGTTTCAGAGTTGCTTCTAATGTACCAAAGCTGGACTTAGACATCATTTCACTCTCACAACATTATGACTGGTTGGAGACAGTCCGAACCACAAGTACCGGGTCCATGGTTCTGGCCGTATACTGGGGGGACGGGGACGACTCCCATTAACCCCTGACTATACCGGGGATACGCTTATCACAATGCCTTTCTGGTCTGTGCTGAAGCAGGGCATTCTGGCAGCCAAGTGGCTTGACCTTTATTAGTGAGCCTGGTTACCCCCTCTCGGAACCACAGACTTAGAAATCGCCAGCTCATATACAGTGCATAAAATATATTTATATATATACCCTTATACACCATTTTAATAAAAAATATCACAAAATTCTTCTAAGTCTCTCGGGAAGAGTGAAAGACGCGCACGTTCATTTTCAGAGCTCCTAGACCTTCCTATAAGAAGTTAGCCAAAAAGTAGCTTCGAAAAACGCTTAGGTTAAGTTTCAGAGTTGCTTCTAATGTACCAAAGCTGGACTTAGACATAATTTCACTCTCACAACATTATGGCTGGTTGGAGAGGGTCCGAACCACAAGTACCGGGTCCATGGTTCTGGCCGTATACTGGGGGGACGGGGACGACTCCCATTAACCCCTGACTATACCGGGGATACGCTTATCACAATGCCTTTCTGGTCTGTGCTGAAGCAGGGCATTCTGGCAGCCAAGTGGCTTGACCTTTATTAGTGAGCCTGGTTACCCCCTCTCGGAACCACAGACTTAGAAATCGCCAGCTCATATACAGTGCATAAAATATATTTATATATATACCCTTATACACCATTTTAATAAAAAAATATCACAAAATTCTTCTAAGTCTCTCGGGAAGAGTGAAAGACGCGCACGTTCATTTTCAGAGCTCCTAGACCTTCCTATAAGAAGTTAGCCAAAAAGTAGCTTCGAAAAACGCTTAGGTTAAGTTTCAGAGTTGCTTCTAATGTACCAAAGCTGGACTTAGACATAATTTCACTCTCACAACATTATGGCTGGTTGGAGACAGTCCGAACCACAAGTACCGGGTCCATGGTTCTGGCCGTATACTGGGGAGACGGGGACGACTCCCATTAACCCCTGACTATACCGGGGATACGCTTATCACAATGCCTTTCTGGTCTGTGCTGAAGCAGGGCATTCTGGCAGCCAAGTGGCTTGACCTTTATTAGTGAGCCTGGTTACCCCCTCTCGGAACCACAGACTTAGAAATCGCCAGCTCATATACAGTGCATAAAATATATTTATATATATACCCTTATACACCATTTTAATAAAAAAATATCACAAAATTCTTCTAAGTCTCTCGGGAAGAGTGAAAGACGCGCACGTTCATTTTAAGAGCTCCTAGACCTTCCTATAAGAAGTTAGCCAAAAAGTAGCTTCGAAAAACGCTTAGGTTAAGTTTCAGAGTTGCTTCTAATGTACCAAAGCTGGACGTAGACATAATTTCACTCTCACAACATTATGGCTGGTTGGAGAGGGTCCGAACCACAAGTACCGGGTCCATGGTTCTGGCCGTATACTGGGGGGACGGGGACGACTCCCATTAACCCCTGACTATACCGGGGATACGCTTATCACAATGCCTTTCTGGTTTGTGCTGAAGCAGGGCATTCTGGCAGGCAAGTGGCTTGACCTTTATTAGTGAGCCTGGTTACCCCCTCTCGGAACCACAGACTTAGAAATCGCCAGCTCATATACAGTGCATAAAATATATTTATATATATACCCTTATACACCATTTTAATAAAAAATATCACAAAATTCTTCTAAGTCTCTCGGGAAGAGTGAAAGACGCGCACGTTCATTTTCAGAGCTCCGAGACCTTCCTATAAGAAGTTAGCTAAAAAGTAGCTTCGAAAAACGCTTAGGTTAAGTTTCAGAGTTGCTTCTAATGTACCAAAGCTGGACTTAGACATAATTTCACTCTCACAACATTATGGCTGGTTGGAGAGGGTCCGAACCACAAGTACCGGGTCCATGGTTCTGGCCGTATACTGGGGGGACGGGGACGACTCCCATTAACCCCTGACTATACCGGGGATACGCTTATCACAATGCCTTTCTGGTCTGTGCTGAAGCAGGGCATTCTGGCAGCCAAGTGGCTTGACCTTTATTAGTGAGCCTGGTTACCCCCTCTCGGAACCACAGACTTTGAAATCGCCAGCTCATATACAGTGCATAAAATATATTTATATATATATACCCTTATACACCATTTTAATAAAAAATATCACAAAATTCTTCTAAGTCTCTCTGGAAGAGTGAAAGACGCGCACGTTCATTTTCAGAGCTCCTAGACCTTCCTATAAGAAGTTAGCTAAAAAGTAGCTTCGAAAAACGCTTAGGTTAAGTTTCAGAGTTGCTTCTAATGTACCAAAGCTGGACTTAGACATAATTTCACTCTCACAACATTATGGCTGGTTGGAGAGGGTCCGAACCACAAGTACCGGGTCCATGGTTCTGGCCGTATACTGGGGGGACGGGGACGACTCCCATTAACCCCTGACTATACCGGGGATACGCTTATCACAATGCCTTTCTGGTCTGTGCTGAAGCAGGGCATTCTGGCAGCCAAGTGCTTGACCTTTATTAGTAAGCCTGGTTACCCCCTCTCGGAACCACAGACTTAGAAATCGCCAGCTCATATACAGTGCATAAAATATATTTATATATATATACCCTTATACACCATTTTAATAAAAAATATCACAAAATTCTTCTAAGTCTCTCGGGAAAAGTGAAAGACGCGCACGTTCATTTTCAGAGCTCCGAGACCTTCCTATAAGAAGTTAGCTAAAAAGTAGCTTCGAAAAACGCTTAGGTTAAGTTTCAGAGTTGCTTCTAATGTACCAAAGCTGGACTTAGACATAATTTCACTCTCACAACATTATGGCTGGTTGGAGACAGTCCGAACCACAAGTACCGGGTCCATGGTTCTGGCCGTATACTGGGGGGACGGGGACGACTCCCATTAACCCCTGACTATACCGGGGATACGCTTATCACAATGCCTTTCTGGTTTGTGCTGAAGCAGGGCATTCTGGCAGGCAAGTGGCTTGACCTTTATTAGTGAGCCTGGTTACCCCCTCTCGGAACCACAGACTTAGAAATCGCCAGCTCATATACAGTGCATAAAATATATTTATATATATACCCTTATACACCATTTTAATAAAAAATATCACAAAATTCTTCTAAGTTCCTCGGGAAGAGTGAAAGACGCGCACGTTCATTTTCAGAGCTCCTAGACCTTCCTATAAGAAGTTAGCTAAAAAGTAGCTTCGAAAAACGCTTAGGTTAAGTTTCAGAGTTGCTTCTAATGTACCAAAGCTGGACTTAGACATCATTTCACTCTCACAACATTATGGCTGGTTGGAGAGGGTCCGAACCACAAGTACTGGGTCCATGGTTCTGGCCGTATACTGGGGGGACGGGGACGACTCCCATTAACCCCTGACTATACCGGGGATACGCTTATCACAATGCCTTTCTGGTCTGTGCTGAAGCAGGGCATTCTGGCAGCCAAGTGGCTTGACCTTTATTAGTGAGCCTGGTTACCCCCTCTCGGAACCACAGACTTAGAAATCGCCAGCTCATATACAGTGCATAAAATATATTTATATATATACCCTTATACACCATTTTAATAAAAAATATCACAAAATTCTTCTAAGTCTCTCGGGAAGAGTGAAAGACGCGCACGTTCATTTTCAGAGCTCCGAGACCTTCCTATAAGAAGTTAGCTAAAAAGTAGCTTCGAAAAACGCTTAGGTTAAGTTTCAGAGTTGCTTCTAATGTACCAAAGCTGGACTTAGACATAATTTCACTCTCACAACATTATGGCTGGTTGGAGAGGGTCCGAACCACAAGTACCGGGTCCATGGTTCTGGCCGTATACTGGGGGGACGGGGACGACTCCCATTAACCCCTGACTATACCGGGGATACGCTTATCACAATGCCTTTCTGGTCTGTGCTGAAGCAGGGCATTCTGGCAGCCAAGTGCTTGACCTTTATTAGTAAGCCTGGTTACCCCCTCTCGGAACCACAGACTTAGAAATCGCCAGCTCATATACAGTGCATAAAATATATTTATATATATATACCCTTATACACCATTTTAATAAAAAATATCACAAAATTCTTCTAAGTCTCTCGGGAAGAGTGAAAGACGCGCACGTTCATTTTCAGAGCTCCGAGACCTTCCTATAAGAAGTTAGCTAAAAAGTAGCTTCGAAAAACGCTTAGGTTAAGTTTCAGAGTTGCTTCTAATGTACCAAAGCTGGACTTAGACATAATTTCACTCTCACAACATTATGGCTGGTTGGAGACAGTCCGAACCACAAGTACCGGGTCCATGGTTCTGGCCGTATACTGGGGGGACGGGGACGACTCCCATTAACCCCTGACTATACCGGGGATACGCTTATCACAATGCCTTTCTGGTTTGTGCTGAAGCAGGGCATTCTGGCAGGCAAGTGGCTTGACCTTTATTAGTGAGCCTGGTTACCCCCTCTCGGAACCACAGACTTAGAAATCGCCAGCTCATATACAGTGCATAAAATATATTTATATATATACCCTTATACACCATTTTAATAAAAAATATCACAAAATTCTTCTAAGTTCCTCGGGAAGAGTGAAAGACGCGCACGTTCATTTTCAGAGCTCCTAGACCTTCCTATAAGAAGTTAGCTAAAAAGTAGCTTCGAAAAACGCTTAGGTTAAGTTTCAGAGTTGCTTCTAATGTACCAAAGCTGGACTTAGACATCATTTCACTCTCACAACATTATGGCTGGTTGGAGAGGGTCCGAACCACAAGTACTGGGTCCATGGTTCTGGCCGTATACTGGGGGGACGGGGACGACTCCCATTAACCCCTGACTATACCGGGGATACGCTTATCACAATGCCTTTCTGGTCTGTGCTGAAGCAGGGCATTCTGGCAGCCAAGTGGCTTGACCTTTATTAGTGAGCCTGGTTACCCCCTCTCGGAACCACAGACTTAGAAATCGCCAGCTCATATACAGTGCATAAAATATATTTATATATATACCCTTATACACCATTTTAATAAAAAATATCACAAAATTCTTCTAAGTCTCTCGGGAAGAGTGAAAGACGCGCACGTTCATTTTCAGAGCTCCGAGACCTTCCTATAAGAAGTTAGCTAAAAAGTAGCTTCGAAAAACGCTTAGGTTAAGTTTCAGAGTTGCTTCTAATGTACCAAAGCTGGACTTAGACATAATTTCACTCTCACAACATTATGGCTGGTTGGAGACAGTCCGAACCACAAGTACCGGGTCCATGGTTCTGGCCGTATACTGGGGGGACGGGGACGACTCCCATTAACCCCTGACTATACCGGGGATACGCTTATCACAATGCCTTTCTGGTTTGTGCTGAAGCAGGGCATTCTGGCAGCCAAGTGGCTTGACCTTTATTAGTGAGCCTGGTTACCCCCTCTCGGAACCACAGACTTAGAAATCGCCAGCTCATATACAGTGCATAAAATATATTTATATATATACCCTTATACACCATTTTAATAAAAAAATATCACAAAATTCTTCTAAGTCTCTCGGGAAGAGTGAAAGACGCGCACGTTCATTTTCAGAGCTCCTAGACCTTCCTAAAAGAAGTTAGCCAAAAAGTAGCTTCGAAAAACGCTTAGGTTAAGTTTCAGAGTTGCTTCTAATGTACCAAAGCTGGACTTAGACATAATTTCACTCTCACAACATTATGGCTGGTTGGAGACAGTCCGAACCACAAGTACCGGGTCCATGGTTCTGGCCGTATACTGGGGAGACGGGGACGACTCCCATTAACCCCTGACTATACCGGGGATACGCTTATCACAATGCCTTTCTGGTCTGTGCTGAAGCAGGGCATTCTGGCAGCCAAGTGGCTTGACCTTTATTAGTGAGCCTGGTTACCCCCTCTCGGAACCACAGACTTAGAAATCGCCAGCTCATATACAGTGCATAAAATATATTTATATATATACCCTTATACACCATTTTAATAAAAAATATCACAAAATTCTTCTAAGTCTCTCGGGAAGAGGGAAAGACGCGCACGTTCATTTTCAGAGCTTCTAGACCTTCCTATAAGAAGTTAGCCAAAAAGTAGCTTCGAAAAACGCTTAGGTTAAGTTTCAGAGTTGCTTCTAATGTACCAAAGCTGGACTTAGACATAATGTCACTCTCACAACATTATGGCTGGTTGGAGACAGTCCGAACCACAAGTACCGGGTCCATGGTTCTGGCCGTATACTGGGGGGACGGGGACGACTCCCATTAACCCCTGACTATACCGGGGATACGCTTATCACAATGCCTTTCTGGTCTGTGCTGAAGCAGGGCATTCTGGCAGCCAAGTGGCTTGACCTTTATTAGTGAGCCTGGTTACCCCCTCTCGGAACCACAGACTTAGAAATCGCCAGCTCATATACAGTGCATAAAATATATTTATATATATACCCTTATACACCATTTTAATAAAAAATATCACAAAATTCTTCTAAGTCCCTCGGAAAGAGTGAAAGACGCGCACGTTCATTTTCAGAGCTCCTAGACCTTCCTATAAGAAGTTAGCCAAAAAGTATCTTCGAAAAACGCTTAGGTTAAGTTTCAGAGTTGCTTCTAATGTACCAAAGCTGGACTTAGACATAATTTCACTCTCACAACATTATGGCTGGTTGGAGACAGTCCGAACCACAAGTACCGGGTCCATGGTTCTGGCCGTATACTGGGGGGACGGGGACGACTCCCATTAACCCCTGACTATACCGGGGATACGCTTATCACAATGCCTTTCTGGTCTGTGCTGAAGCAGGGCATTCTGGCAGCCAAGTGGCTTGACCTTTATTAGTGAGCCTGGTTACCCCCTCTGGAACCACAGACTTAGAAATCGCCAGCTCATATACAGTGCATAAAATATATTTATATATATACCCTTATACACCATTTTAATAAAAAATATCACAAAATTCTTCTAAGTCTCTCGGGAAGAGTGAAAGACGCGCACGTTCATTTTCAGAGCTCCTAGACCTTCCTATAAGAAGTTAGCTAAAAAGTAGCTTCGAAAAACGCTTAGGTTAAGTTTCAGAGTTGCTTCTAATGTACCAAAGCTGGACTTAGACATAATTTCACTCTCACAACATTATGGCTGGTTGGAGAGGGTCCGAACCACAAGTACCGGGTCCATGGTTCTGGCCGTATACTGGGGGGACGGGGACGACTCCCATTAACCCCTGACTATACCGGGGATACGCTTATCACAATGCCTTTCTGGTCTGTGCTGAAGCAGGGCATTCTGGCAGCCAAGTGGCTTGACCTTTATTAGTGAGCCTGGTTACCCCCTCTCGGAACCACAGACTTAGAAATCGCCAGCTCATATACAGTGCATAAAATATATTTATATATATACCCTTATACACCATTTTAATAAAAAAATATCACAAAATTCTTCTAAGTCTCTCGGGAAGAGTGAAAGACGCGCACGTTCATTTTCAGAGCTCCTAGACCTTCCTATAAGAAGTTAGCCAAAAAGTAGCTTCGAAAAACGCTTAGGTTAAGTTTCAGAG
The DNA here is from genome assembly GCF_040206685.1 of Ascaphus truei. NCBI lineage: Eukaryota > Metazoa > Chordata > Amphibia > Anura > Ascaphidae > Ascaphus > Ascaphus truei. The sequence goes on along the minus strand of NW_027457167.1, from coordinate 272,716 downwards.
TTGCTTCTAATGTACCAAAGCTGGACTTAGACATAATTTCACTCTCACAACATTATGGCTGGTTGGAGAGGGTCCGAACCACAAGTACCGGGTCCATGGTTCTGGCCGTATACTGGGGGGACGGGGACGACTCCCATTAACCCCTGACTATACCGGGGATACGCTTATCACAATGCCTTTCTGGTCTGTGCTGAAGCAGGGCATTCTGGCAGCCAAGTGGCTTGACCTTTATTAGTGAGCCTGGTTACCCCCTCTCGGAACCACAGACTTAGAAATCGCCAGCTCATATACAGTGCATAAAATATATTTATATATATACCCTTATACACCATTTTAATAAAAAAATATCACAAAATTCTTCTAAGTCTCTCGGGAAGAGTGAAAGACGCGCACGTTCATTTTCAGAGCTCCTAGACCTTCCTAAAAGAAGTTAGCCAAAAAGTAGCTTCGAAAAACGCTTAGGTTAAGTTTCAGAGTTGCTTCTAATGTACCAAAGCTGGACTTAGACATAATTTCACTCTCACAACATTATGGCTGGTTGGAGACAGTCCGAACCACAAGTACCGGGTCCATGGTTCTGGCCGTATACTGGGGAGACGGGGACGACTCCCATTAACCCCTGACTATACCGGGGATACGCTTATCACAATGCCTTTCTGGTCTGTGCTGAAGCAGGGCATTCTGGCAGCCAAGTGGCTTGACCTTTATTAGTGAGCCTGGTTACCCCCTCTCGGAACCACAGACTTAGAAATCGCCAGCTCATATACAGTGCATAAAATATATTTATATATATACCCTTATACACCATTTTAATAAAAAATATCACAAAATTCTTCTAAGTCTCTCGGGAAGAGGGAAAGACGCGCACGTTCATTTTCAGAGCTCCTAGACCTTCCTATAAGAAGTTAGCCAAAAAGTAGCTTCGAAAAACGCTTAGGTTAAGTTTCAGAGTTGCTTCTAATGTACCAAAGCTGGACTTAGACATAATGTCACTCTCACAACATTATGGCTGGTTGGAGACAGTCCGAACCACAAGTACCGGGTCCATGGTTCTGGCCGTATACTGGGGGGACGGGGACGACTCCCATTAACCCCTGACTATACCGGGGATACGCTTATCACAATGCCTTTCTGGTCTGTGCTGAAGCAGGGCATTCTGGCAGCCAAGTGGCTTGACCTTTATTAGTGAGCCTGGTTACCCCCTCTCGGAACCACAGACTTAGAAATCGCCAGCTCATATACAGTGCATAAAATATATTTATATATATACCCTTATACACCATTTTAATAAAAAATATCACAAAATTCTTCTAAGTCCCTCGGAAAGAGTGAAAGACGCGCACGTTCATTTTCAGAGCTCCTAGACCTTCCTATAAGAAGTTAGCCAAAAAGTATCTTCGAAAAACGCTTAGGTTAAGTTTCAGAGTTGCTTCTAATGTACCAAAGCTGGACTTAGATATAATTTCACTCTCACAACATTATGGCTGGTTGGAGACAGTCCGAACCACAAGTACCGGGTCCATGGTTCTGGCCGTATACTGGGGGGACGGGGACGACTCCCATTAACCCCTGACTATACCGGGGATACGCTTATCACAATGCCTTTCTGGTCTGTGCTGAAGCAGGGCATTCTGGCAGCCAAGTGGCTTGACCTTTATTAGTGAGCCTGGTTACCCCCTCTGGAACCACAGACTTAGAAATCGCCAGCTCATATACAGTGCATAAAATATATTTATATATATACCCTTATACACCATTTTAATAAAAAATATCACAAAATTCTTCTAAGTCTCTCGGGAAGAGTGAAAGACGCGCACGTTCATTTTCAGAGCTCCTAGACCTTCCTATAAGAAGTTAGCTAAAAAGTAGCTTCGAAAAACGCTTAGGTTAAGTTTCAGAGTTGCTTCTAATGTACCAAAGCTGGACTTAGACATAATTTCACTCTCACAACATTATGGCTGGTTGGAGAGGGTCCGAACCACAAGTACCGGGTCCATGGTTCTGGCCGTATACTGGGGGGACGGGGACGACTCCCATTAACCCCTGACTATACCGGGGATACGCTTATCACAATGCCTTTCTGGTCTGTGCTGAAGCAGGGCATTCTGGCAGCCAAGTGGCTTGACCTTTATTAGTGAGCCTGGTTACCCCCTCTCGGAACCACAGACTTAGAAATCGCCAGCTCATATACAGTGCATAAAATATATTTATATATATACCCTTATACACCATTTTAATAAAAAAATATCACAAAATTCTTCTAAGTCTCTCGGGAAGAGTGAAAGACGCGCACGTTCATTTTCAGAGCTCCTAGACCTTCCTATAAGAAGTTAGCCAAAAAGTAGCTTCGAAAAACGCTTAGGTTAAGTTTCAGAGTTGCTTCTAATGTACCAAAGCTGGACTTAGACATAATTTCACTCTCACAACATTATGGCTGGTTGGAGACAGTCCGAACCACAAGTACCGGGTCCATGGTTCTGGCCGTATACTGGGGGGACGGGGACGACTCCCATTAACCCCTAACTATACCGGGGATACGCTTATCACAATGCCTTTCTGGTCTGTGCTGAAGCAGGGCATTCTGGCAGCCAAGTGGCTTGACCTTTATTAGTGAGCCTGGTTACCCCCTCTCGGAACCACAGACTTAGAAATCGCCAGCTCATATACAGTGCATAAAATATATTTATATATATACCCTTATACACCATTTTAATAAAAAATATCACAAAATCCTTTTTATGTCTCTCTGGAAGAGTGAAAGACGCGCACGTTCATTTTCAGAGCTCCTAGACCTTCCTATAAGAAGTTAGCTAAAAAGTAGCTGCGAAAAACGCTTAGGTTAAGTTTCAGAGTTGCTTCTAATGTACCAAAGCTGGACGTAGACATAATTTCACTCTCACAACATTATGGCTGGTTGGAGAGGGTCCGAACCACAAGTACCGGGTCCATGGTTCTGGCCGTATACTGGGGGGACGGGGACGACTCCCATTAACCCCTGACTATACCGGGGATACGCTTATCACAATGCCTTTCTGGTTTGTGCTGAAGCAGGGCATTCTGGCAGGCAAGTGGCTTGACCTTTATTAGTGAGCCTGGTTACCCCCTCTCGGAACCACAGACTTAGAAATCGCCAGCTCATATACAGTGCATAAAATATATTTATATATATACCCTTATACACCATTTTAATAAAAAATATCACAAAATTCTTCTAAGTCTCTCGGGAAGAGTGAAAGACGCGCACGTTCATTTTCAGAGCTCCGAGACCTTCCTATAAGAAGTTAGCTAAAAAGTAGCTTCGAAAAACGCTTAGGTTAAGTTTCAGAGTTGCTTCTAATGTACCAAAGCTGGACTTAGACATAATTTCACTCTCACAACATTATGGCTGGTTGGAGAGGGTCCGAACCACAAGTACCGGGTCCATGGTTCTGGCCGTATACTGGGGGGACGGGGACGACTCCCATTAACCCCTGACTATACCGGGGATACGCTTATCACAATGCCTTTCTGGTCTGTGCTGAAGCAGGGCATTCTGGCAGCCAAGTGGCTTGACCTTTATTAGTGAGCCTGGTTACCCCCTCTCGGAACCACAGACTTAGAAATCGCCAGCTCATATACAGTGCATAAAATATATTTATATATATATACCCTTATACACCATTTTAATAAAAAATATCACAAAATTCTTCTAAGTCTCTCTGGAAGAGTGAAAGACGCGCACGTTCATTTTCAGAGCTCCTAGACCTTCCTATAAGAAGTTAGCTAAAAAGTAGCTTCGAAAAACGCTTAGGTTAAGTTTCAGAGTTGCTTCTAATGTACCAAAGCTGGACTTAGACATAATTTCCCTCTCACAACATTATGGCTGGTTGGAGACAGTCCGAACCACAAGTACCGGGTCCATGGTTCTGGCCGTATACTGGGGGGACGGGGACGACTCCCATTAACCCCTGACTATACCGGGGATACGCTTATCACAATGCCTTTCTGGTTTGTGCTGAAGCAGGGCATTCTGGCAGGCAAGTGGCTTGACCTTTATTAGTGAGCCTGGTTACCCCCTCTCGGAACCACAGACTTAGAAATCGCCAGCTCATATACAGTGCATAAAATATATTTATATATATACCCTTATACACCATTTTAATAAAAAATATCACAAAATTCTTCTAAGTTCCTCGGGAAGAGTGAAAGACGCGCACGTTCATTTTCAGAGCTCCTAGACCTTCCTATAAGAAGTTAGCTAAAAAGTAGCTTCGAAAAACGCTTAGGTTAAGTTTCAGAGTTGCTTCTAATGTACCAAAGCTGGACTTAGACATCATTTCACTCTCACAACATTATGGCTGGTTGGAGAGGGTCCGAACCACAAGTACTGGGTCCATGGTTCTGGCCGTATACTGGGGAGACGGGGACGACTCCCATTAACCCCTGACTATACCGGGGATACGCTTATCACAATGCCTTTCTGGTCTGTGCTGAAGCAGGGCATTCTGGCAGCCAAGTGGCTTGACCTTTATTAGTGAGCCTGGTTACCCCCTCTCGGAACCACAGACTTAGAAATCGCCAGCTCATATACAGTGCATAAAATATATTTATATATATACCCTTATACACCATTTTAATAAAAAATATCACAAAATCCTTTTTATGTCTCTCTGGAAGAGTGAAAGACGCGCACGTTCATTTTCAGAGCTCCTAGACCTTCCTATAAGAAGTTAGCTAAAAAGTAGCTGCGAAAAACGCTTAGGTTAAGTTTCAGAGTTGCTTCTAATGTACCAAAGCTGGACGTAGACATAATTTCACTCTCACAACATTATGGCTGGTTGGAGAGGGTCCGAACCACAAGTACCGGGTCCATGGTTCTGGCCGTATACTGGGGGGACGGGGACGACTCCCATTAACCCCTGACTATACCGGGGATACGCTTATCACAATGCCTTTCTGGTTTGTGCTGAAGCAGGGCATTCTGGCAGGCAAGTGGCTTGACCTTTATTAGTGAGCCTGGTTACCCCCTCTCGGAACCACAGACTTAGAAATCGCCAGCTCATATACAGTGCATAAAATATATTTATATATATACCCTTATACACCATTTTAATAAAAAATATCACAAAATTCTTCTAAGTCTCTCGGGAAGAGTGAAAGACGCGCACGTTCATTTTCAGAGCTCCGAGACCTTCCTATAAGAAGTTAGCTAAAAAGTAGCTTCGAAAAACGCTTAGGTTAAGTTTCAGAGTTGCTTCTAATGTACCAAAGCTGGACTTAGACATAATTTCACTCTCACAACATTATGGCTGGTTGGAGAGGGTCCGAACCACAAGTACCGGGTCCATGGTTCTGGCCGTATACTGGGGGGACGGGGACGACTCCCATTAACCCCTGACTATACCGGGGATACGCTTATCACAATGCCTTTCTGGTCTGTGCTGAAGCAGGGCATTCTGGCAGCCAAGTGGCTTGACCTTTATTAGTGAGCCTGGTTACCCCCTCTCGGAACCACAGACTTAGAAATCGCCAGCTCATATACAGTGCATAAAATATATTTATATATATATACCCTTATACACCATTTTAATAAAAAATATCACAAAATTCTTCTAAGTCTCTCTGGAAGAGTGAAAGACGCGCACGTTCATTTTCAGAGCTCCTAGACCTTCCTATAAGAAGTTAGCTAAAAAGTAGCTTCGAAAAACGCTTAGGTTAAGTTTCAGAGTTGCTTCTAATGTACCAAAGCTGGACTTAGACATAATTTCACTCTCACAACATTATGGCTGGTTGGAGAGGGTCCGAACCACAAGTACTGGGTCCATGGTTCTGGCCGTATACTGGGGGGACGGGGACGACTCCCATTAACCCCTGACTATACCGGGGATACGCTTATCACAATGCCTTTCTGGTCTGTGCTGAAGCAGGGCATTCTGGCAGCCAAGTGGCTTGACCTTTATTAGTGAGCCTGGTTACCCCCTCTCGGAACCACAGACTTAGAAATCGCCAGCTCATATACAGTGCATAAAATATATTTATATATATACCCTTATACACCATTTTAATAAAAAATATCACAAAATTCTTCTAAGTCTCTCGGGAAGAGTGAAAGACGCGCACGTTCATTTTCAGAGCTCCGAGACCTTCCTATAAGAAGTTAGCTAAAAAGTAGCTTCGAAAAACGCTTAGGTTAAGTTTCAGAGTTGCTTCTAATGTACCAAAGCTGGACTTAGACATAATTTCACTCTCACAACATTATGGCTGGTTGGAGACAGTCCGAACCACAAGTACCGGGTCCATGGTTCTGGCCGTATACTGGGGGGACGGGGACGACTCCCATTAACCCCTGACTATACCGGGGATACGCTTATCACAATGCCTTTCTGGTTTGTGCTGAAGCAGGGCATTCTGGCAGCCAAGTGGCTTGACCTTTATTAGTGAGCCTGGTTACCCCCTCTCGGAACCACAGACTTAGAAATCGCCAGCTCATATACAGTGCATAAAATATATTTATATATATACCCTTATACACCATTTTAATAAAAAAATATCACAAAATTCTTCTAAGTCTCTCGGGAAGAGTGAAAGACGCGCACGTTCATTTTCAGAGCTCCTAGACCTTCCTAAAAGAAGTTAGCCAAAAAGTAGCTTCGAAAAACGCTTAGGTTAAGTTTCAGAGTTGCTTCTAATGTACCAAAGCTGGACTTAGACATAATTTCACTCTCACAACATTATGGCTGGTTGGAGACAGTCCGAACCACAAGTACCGGGTCCATGGTTCTGGCCGTATACTGGGGAGACGGGGACGACTCCCATTAACCCCTGACTATACCGGGGATACGCTTATCACAATGCCTTTCTGGTCTGTGCTGAAGCAGGGCATTCTGGCAGCCAAGTGGCTTGACCTTTATTAGTGAGCCTGGTTACCCCCTCTCGGAACCACAGACTTAGAAATCGCCAGCTCATATACAGTGCATAAAATATATTTATATATATACCCTTATACACCATTTTAATAAAAAATATCACAAAATTCTTCTAAGTCTCTCGGGAAGAGGGAAAGACGCGCACGTTCATTTTCAGAGCTTCTAGACCTTCCTATAAGAAGTTAGCCAAAAAGTAGCTTCGAAAAACGCTTAGGTTAAGTTTCAGAGTTGCTTCTAATGTACCAAAGCTGGACTTAGACATAATGTCACTCTCACAACATTATGGCTGGTTGGAGACAGTCCGAACCACAAGTACCGGGTCCATGGTTCTGGCCGTATACTGGGGGGACGGGGACGACTCCCATTAACCCCTGACTATACCGGGGATACGCTTATCACAATGCCTTTCTGGTCTGTGCTGAAGCAGGGCATTCTGGCAGCCAAGTGGCTTGACCTTTATTAGTGAGCCTGGTTACCCCCTCTCGGAACCACAGACTTAGAAATCGCCAGCTCATATACAGTGCATAAAATATATTTATATATATACCCTTATACACCATTTTAATAAAAAATATCACAAAATTCTTCTAAGTCCCTCGGAAAGAGTGAAAGACGCGCACGTTCATTTTCAGAGCTCCTAGACCTTCCTATAAGAAGTTAGCCAAAAAGTATCTTCGAAAAACGCTTAGGTTAAGTTTCAGAGTTGCTTCTAATGTACCAAAGCTGGACTTAGACATAATTTCACTCTCACAACATTATGGCTGGTTGGAGACAGTCCGAACCACAAGTACCGGGTCCATGGTTCTGGCCGTATACTGGGGGGACGGGGACGACTCCCATTAACCCCTGACTATACCGGGGATACGCTTATCACAATGCCTTTCTGGTCTGTGCTGAAGCAGGGCATTCTGGCAGCCAAGTGGCTTGACCTTTATTAGTGAGCCTGGTTACCCCCTCTGGAACCACAGACTTAGAAATCGCCAGCTCATATACAGTGCATAAAATATATTTATATATATACCCTTATACACCATTTTAATAAAAAATATCACAAAATTCTTCTAAGTCTCTCGGGAAGAGTGAAAGACGCGCACGTTCATTTTCAGAGCTCCTAGACCTTCCTATAAGAAGTTAGCTAAAAAGTAGCTTCGAAAAACGCTTAGGTTAAGTTTCAGAGTTGCTTCTAATGTACCAAAGCTGGACTTAGACATAATTTCACTCTCACAACATTATGGCTGGTTGGAGAGGGTCCGAACCACAAGTACCGGGTCCATGGTTCTGGCCGTATACTGGGGGGACGGGGACGACTCCCATTAACCCCTGACTATACCGGGGATACGCTTATCACAATGCCTTTCTGGTCTGTGCTGAAGCAGGGCATTCTGGCAGCCAAGTGGCTTGACCTTTATTAGTGAGCCTGGTTACCCCCTCTCGGAACCACAGACTTAGAAATCGCCAGCTCATATACAGTGCATAAAATATATTTATATATATACCCTTATACACCATTTTAATAAAAAAATATCACAAAATTCTTCTAAGTCTCTCGGGAAGAGTGAAAGACGCGCACGTTCATTTTCAGAGCTCCTAGACCTTCCTATAAGAAGTTAGCCAAAAAGTAGCTTCGAAAAACGCTTAGGTTAAGTTTCAGAGTTGCTTCTAATGTACCAAAGCTGGACTTAGACATAATTTCACTCTCACAACATTATGGCTGGTTGGAGAGGGTCCGAACCACAAGTACCGGGTCCATGGTTCTGGCCGTATACTGGGGGGACGGGGACGACTCCCATTAACCCCTGACTATACCGGGGATACGCTTATCACAATGCCTTTCTGGTCTGTGCTGAAGCAGGGCATTCTGGCAGCCAAGTGGCTTGACCTTTATTAGTGAGCCTGGTTACCCCCTCTCGGAACCACAGACTTAGAAATCGCCAGCTCATATACAGTGCATAAAATATATTTATATATATACCCTTATACACCATTTTAATAAAAAAATATCACAAAATTCTTCTAAGTCTCTCGGGAAGAGTGAAAGACGCGCACGTTCATTTTCAGAGCTCCTAGACCTTCCTAAAAGAAGTTAGCCAAAAAGTAGCTTCGAAAAACGCTTAGGTTAAGTTTCAGAGTTGCTTCTAATGTACCAAAGCTGGACTTAGACATAATTTCACTCTCACAACATTATGGCTGGTTGGAGACAGTCCGAACCACAAGTACCGGGTCCATGGTTCTGGCCGTATACTGGGGAGACGGGGACGACTCCCATTAACCCCTGACTATACCGGGGATACGCTTATCACAATGCCTTTCTGGTCTGTGCTGAAGCAGGGCATTCTGGCAGCCAAGTGGCTTGACCTTTATTAGTGAGCCTGGTTACCCCCTCTCGGAACCACAGACTTAGAAATCGCCAGCTCATATACAGTGCATAAAATATATTTATATATATACCCTTATACACCATTTTAATAAAAAATATCACAAAATTCTTCTAAGTCTCTCGGGAAGAGGGAAAGACGCGCACGTTCATTTTCAGAGCTCCTAGACCTTCCTATAAGAAGTTAGCCAAAAAGTAGCTTCGAAAAACGCTTAGGTTAAGTTTCAGAGTTGCTTCTAATGTACCAAAGCTGGACTTAGACATAATGTCACTCTCACAACATTATGGCTGGTTGGAGACAGTCCGAACCACAAGTACCGGGTCCATGGTTCTGGCCGTATACTGGGGGGACGGGGACGACTCCCATTAACCCCTGACTATACCGGGGATACGCTTATCACAATGCCTTTCTGGTCTGTGCTGAAGCAGGGCATTCTGGCAGCCAAGTGGCTTGACCTTTATTAGTGAGCCTGGTTACCCCCTCTCGGAACCACAGACTTAGAAATCGCCAGCTCATATACAGTGCATAAAATATATTTATATATATACCCTTATACACCATTTTAATAAAAAATATCACAAAATTCTTCTAAGTCCCTCGGAAAGAGTGAAAGACGCGCACGTTCATTTTCAGAGCTCCTAGACCTTCCTATAAGAAGTTAGCCAAAAAGTATCTTCGAAAAACGCTTAGGTTAAGTTTCAGAGTTGCTTCTAATGTACCAAAGCTGGACTTAGATATAATTTCACTCTCACAACATTATGGCTGGTTGGAGACAGTCCGAACCACAAGTACCGGGTCCATGGTTCTGGCCGTATACTGGGGGGACGGGGACGACTCCCATTAACCCCTGACTATACCGGGGATACGCTTATCACAATGCCTTTCTGGTCTGTGCTGAAGCAGGGCATTCTGGCAGCCAAGTGGCTTGACCTTTATTAGTGAGCCTGGTTACCCCCTCTGGAACCACAGACTTAGAAATCGCCAGCTCATATACAGTGCATAAAATATATTTATATATATACCCTTATACACCATTTTAATAAAAAATATCACAAAATTCTTCTAAGTCTCTCGGGAAGAGTGAAAGACGCGCACGTTCATTTTCAGAGCTCCTAGACCTTCCTATAAGAAGTTAGCTAAAAAGTAGCTTCGAAAAACGCTTAGGTTAAGTTTCAGAGTTGCTTCTAATGTACCAAAGCTGGACTTAGACATAATTTCACTCTCACAACATTATGGCTGGTTGGAGAGGGTCCGAACCACAAGTACCGGGTCCATGGTTCTGGCCGTATACTGGGGGGACGGGGACGACTCCCATTAACCCCTGACTATACCGGGGATACGCTTATCACAATGCCTTTCTGGTCTGTGCTGAAGCAGGGCATTCTGGCAGCCAAGTGGCTTGACCTTTATTAGTGAGCCTGGTTACCCCCTCTCGGAACCACAGACTTAGAAATCGCCAGCTCATATACAGTGCATAAAATATATTTATATATATACCCTTATACACCATTTTAATAAAAAAATATCACAAAATTCTTCTAAGTCTCTCGGGAAGAGTGAAAGACGCGCACGTTCATTTTCAGAGCTCCTAGACCTTCCTATAAGAAGTTAGCCAAAAAGTAGCTTCGAAAAACGCTTAGGTTAAGTTTCAGAGTTGCTTCTAATGTACCAAAGCTGGACTTAGACATAATTTCACTCTCACAACATTATGGCTGGTTGGAGACAGTCCGAACCACAAGTACCGGGTCCATGGTTCTGGCCGTATACTGGGGGGACGGGGACGACTCCCATTAACCCCTAACTATACCGGGGATACGCTTATCACAATGCCTTTCTGGTCTGTGCTGAAGCAGGGCATTCTGGCAGCCAAGTGGCTTGACCTTTATTAGTGAGCCTGGTTACCCCCTCTCGGAACCACAGACTTAGAAATCGCCAGCTCATATACAGTGCATAAAATATATTTATATATATACCCTTATACACCATTTTAATAAAAAATATCACAAAATCCTTTTTATGTCTCTCTGGAAGAGTGAAAGACGCGCACGTTCATTTTCAGAGCTCCTAGACCTTCCTATAAGAAGTTAGCTAAAAAGTAGCTGCGAAAAACGCTTAGGTTAAGTTTCAGAGTTGCTTCTAATGTACCAAAGCTGGACGTAGACATAATTTCACTCTCACAACATTATGGCTGGTTGGAGAGGGTCCGAACCACAAGTACCGGGTCCATGGTTCTGGCCGTATACTGGGGGGACGGGGACGACTCCCATTAACCCCTGACTATACCGGGGATACGCTTATCACAATGCCTTTCTGGTTTGTGCTGAAGCAGGGCATTCTGGCAGGCAAGTGGCTTGACCTTTATTAGTGAGCCTGGTTACCCCCTCTCGGAACCACAGACTTAGAAATCGCCAGCTCATATACAGTGCATAAAATATATTTATATATATACCCTTATACACCATTTTAATAAAAAATATCACAAAATTCTTCTAAGTCTCTCGGGAAGAGTGAAAGACGCGCACGTTCATTTTCAGAGCTCCGAGACCTTCCTATAAGAAGTTAGCTAAAAAGTAGCTTCGAAAAACGCTTAGGTTAAGTTTCAGAGTTGCTTCTAATGTACCAAAGCTGGACTTAGACATAATTTCACTCTCACAACATTATGGCTGGTTGGAGAGGGTCCGAACCACAAGTACCGGGTCCATGGTTCTGGCCGTATACTGGGGGGACGGGGACGACTCCCATTAACCCCTGACTATACCGGGGATACGCTTATCACAATGCCTTTCTGGTCTGTGCTGAAGCAGGGCATTCTGGCAGCCAAGTGGCTTGACCTTTATTAGTGAGCCTGGTTACCCCCTCTCGGAACCACAGACTTAGAAATCGCCAGCTCATATACAGTGCATAAAATATATTTATATATATATACCCTTATACACCATTTTAATAAAAAATATCACAAAATTCTTCTAAGTCTCTCTGGAAGAGTGAAAGACGCGCACGTTCATTTTCAGAGCTCCTAGACCTTCCTATAAGAAGTTAGCTAAAAAGTAGCTTCGAAAAACGCTTAGGTTAAGTTTCAGAGTTGCTTCTAATGTACCAAAGCTGGACTTAGACATAATTTCCCTCTCACAACATTATGGCTGGTTGGAGACAGTCCGAACCACAAGTACCGGGTCCATGGTTCTGGCCGTATACTGGGGGGACGGGGACGACTCCCATTAACCCCTGACTATACCGGGGATACGCTTATCACAATGCCTTTCTGGTTTGTGCTGAAGCAGGGCATTCTGGCAGGCAAGTGGCTTGACCTTTATTAGTGAGCCTGGTTACCCCCTCTCGGAACCACAGACTTAGAAATCGCCAGCTCATATACAGTGCATAAAATATATTTATATATATACCCTTATACACCATTTTAATAAAAAATATCACAAAATTCTTCTAAGTTCCTCGGGAAGAGTGAAAGACGCGCACGTTCATTTTCAGAGCTCCTAGACCTTCCTATAAGAAGTTAGCTAAAAAGTAGCTTCGAAAAACGCTTAGGTTAAGTTTCAGAGTTGCTTCTAATGTACCAAAGCTGGACTTAGACATCATTTCACTCTCACAACATTATGGCTGGATGGAGAGGGTCCGAACCACAAGTACTGGGTCCATGGTTCTGGCCGTATACTGGGGAGACGGGGACGACTCCCATTAACCCCTGACTATACCGGGGATACGCTTATCACAATGCCTTTCTGGTCTGTGCTGAAGCAGGGCATTCTGGCAGCCAAGTGGCTTGACCTTTATTAGTGAGCCTGGTTACCCCCTCTCGGAACCACAGACTTAGAAATCGCCAGCTCATATACAGTGCATAAAATATATTTATATATATACCCTTATACACCATTTTAATAAAAAATATCACAAAATCCTTTTTATGTCTCTCTGGAAGAGTGAAAGACGCGCACGTTCATTTTCAGAGCTCCTAGACCTTCCTATAAGAAGTTAGCTAAAAAGTAGCTGCGAAAAACGCTTAGGTTAAGTTTCAGAGTTGCTTCTAATGTACCAAAGCTGGACGTAGACATAATTTCACTCTCACAACATTATGGCTGGTTGGAGAGGGTCCGAACCACAAGTACCGGGTCCATGGTTCTGGCCGTATACTGGGGGGACGGGGACGACTCCCATTAACCCCTGACTATACCGGGGATACGCTTATCACAATGCCTTTCTGGTTTGTGCTGAAGCAGGGCATTCTGGCAGGCAAGTGGCTTGACCTTTATTAGTGAGCCTGGTTACCCCCTCTCGGAACCACAGACTTAGAAATCGCCAGCTCATATACAGTGCATAAAATATATTTATATATATACCCTTATACACCATTTTAATAAAAAATATCACAAAATTCTTCTAAGTCTCTCGGGAAGAGTGAAAGACGCGCACGTTCATTTTCAGAGCTCCGAGACCTTCCTATAAGAAGTTAGCTAAAAAGTAGCTTCGAAAAACGCTTAGGTTAAGTTTCAGAGTTGCTTCTAATGTACCAAAGCTGGACTTAGACATAATTTCACTCTCACAACATTATGGCTGGTTGGAGAGGGTCCGAACCACAAGTACCGGGTCCATGGTTCTGGCCGTATACTGGGGGGACGGGGACGACTCCCATTAACCCCTGACTATACCGGGGATACGCTTATCACAATGCCTTTCTGGTCTGTGCTGAAGCAGGGCATTCTGGCAGCCAAGTGGCTTGACCTTTATTAGTGAGCCTGGTTACCCCCTCTCGGAACCACAGACTTAGAAATCGCCAGCTCATATACAGTGCATAAAATATATTTATATATATATACCCTTATACACCATTTTAATAAAAAATATCACAAAATTCTTCTAAGTCTCTCTGGAAGAGTGAAAGACGCGCACGTTCATTTTCAGAGCTCCTAGACCTTCCTATAAGAAGTTAGCTAAAAAGTAGCTTCGAAAAACGCTTAGGTTAAGTTTCAGAGTTGCTTCTAATGTACCAAAGCTGGACTTAGACATAATTTCACTCTCACAACATTATGGCTGGTTGGAGACAGTCCGAACCACAAGTACCGGGTCCATGGTTCTGGCCGTATACTGGGGGGACGGGGACGACTCCCATTAACCCCTGACTATACCGGGGATACGCTTATCACAATGCCTTTCTGGTTTGTGCTGAAGCAGGGCATTCTGGCAGGCAAGTGGCTTGACCTTTATTAGTGAGCCTGGTTACCCCCTCTCGGAACCACAGACTTAGAAATCGCCAGCTCATATACAGTGCATAAAATATATTTATATATATACCCTTATACACCATTTTAATAAAAAATATCACAAAATTCTTCTAAGTTCCTCGGGAAGAGTGAAAGACGCGCACGTTCATTTTCAGAGCTCCTAGACCTTCCTATAAGAAGTTAGCTAAAAAGTAGCTTCGAAAAACGCTTAGGTTAAGTTTCAGAGTTGCTTCTAATGTACCAAAGCTGGACTTAGACATCATTTCACTCTCACAACATTATGGCTGGTTGGAGAGGGTCCGAACCACAAGTACTGGGTCCATGGTTCTGGCCGTATACTGGGGAGACGGGGACGACTCCCATTAACCCCTGACTATACCGGGGATACGCTTATCACAATGCCTTTCTGGTCTGTGCTGAAGCAGGGCATTCTGGCAGCCAAGTGGCTTGACCTTTATTAGTGAGCCTGGTTACCCCCTCTCGGAACCACAGACTTAGAAATCG
Organism: Ascaphus truei; assembly: GCF_040206685.1. Taxonomy (NCBI): domain Eukaryota; kingdom Metazoa; phylum Chordata; class Amphibia; order Anura; family Ascaphidae; genus Ascaphus; species Ascaphus truei. Next base: position 257,698 of record NW_027457167.1, on the reverse strand, counting down.
CCAGCTCATATACAGTGCATAAAATATATTTATATATATACCCTTATACACCATTTTAATAAAAAATATCACAAAATTCTTCTAAGTCCCTCGGAAAGAGTGAAAGACGCGCACGTTCATTTTCAGAGCTCCTAGACCTTCCTATAAGAAGTTAGCCAAAAAGTATCTTCGAAAAACGCTTAGGTTAAGTTTCAGAGTTGCTTCTAATGTACCAAAGCTGGACTTAGATATAATTTCACTCTCACAACATTATGGCTGGTTGGAGACAGTCCGAACCACAAGTACCGGGTCCATGGTTCTGGCCGTATACTGGGGGGACGGGGACGACTCCCATTAACCCCTGACTATACCGGGGATACGCTTATCACAATGCCTTTCTGGTCTGTGCTGAAGCAGGGCATTCTGGCAGCCAAGTGGCTTGACCTTTATTAGTGAGCCTGGTTACCCCCTCTGGAACCACAGACTTAGAAATCGCCAGCTCATATACAGTGCATAAAATATATTTATATATATACCCTTATACACCATTTTAATAAAAAATATCACAAAATTCTTCTAAGTCTCTCGGGAAGAGTGAAAGACGCGCACGTTCATTTTCAGAGCTCCTAGACCTTCCTATAAGAAGTTAGCTAAAAAGTAGCTTCGAAAAACGCTTAGGTTAAGTTTCAGAGTTGCTTCTAATGTACCAAAGCTGGACTTAGACATAATTTCACTCTCACAACATTATGGCTGGTTGGAGAGGGTCCGAACCACAAGTACCGGGTCCATGGTTCTGGCCGTATACTGGGGGGACGGGGACGACTCCCATTAACCCCTGACTATACCGGGGATACGCTTATCACAATGCCTTTCTGGTCTGTGCTGAAGCAGGGCATTATGGCAGCCAAGTGGCTTGACCTTTATTAGTGAGCCTGGTTACCCCCTCTCGGAACCACAGACTTAGAAATCGCCAGCTCATATACAGTGCATAAAATATATTTATATATATACCCTTATACACCATTTTAATAAAAAATATCACAAAATCCTTTTTATGTCTCTCTGGAAGAGTGAAAGACGCGCACGTTCATTTTCAGAGCTCCTAGACCTTCCTATAAGAAGTTAGCTAAAAAGTAGCTGCGAAAAACGCTTAGGTTAAGTTTCAGAGTTGCTTCTAATGTACCAAAGCTGGACGTAGACATAATTTCACTCTCACAACATTATGGCTGGTTGGAGAGGGTCCGAACCACAAGTACCGGGTCCATGGTTCTGGCCGTATACTGGGGGGACGGGGACGACTCCCATTAACCCCTGACTATACCGGGGATACGCTTATCACAATGCCTTTCTGGTTTGTGCTGAAGCAGGGCATTCTGGCAGGCAAGTGGCTTGACCTTTATTAGTGAGCCTGGTTACCCCCTCTCGGAACCACAGACTTAGAAATCGCCAGCTCATATACAGTGCATAAAATATATTTATATATATACCCTTATACACCATTTTAATAAAAAATATCACAAAATTCTTCTAAGTCTCTCGGGAAGAGTGAAAGACGCGCACGTTCATTTTCAGAGCTCCGAGACCTTCCTATAAGAAGTTAGCTAAAAAGTAGCTTCGAAAAACGCTTAGGTTAAGTTTCAGAGTTGCTTCTAATGTACCAAAGCTGGACTTAGACATAATTTCACTCTCACAACATTATGGCTGGTTGGAGAGGGTCCGAACCACAAGTACCGGGTCCATGGTTCTGGCCGTATACTGGGGGGACGGGGACGACTCCCATTAACCCCTGACTATACCGGGGATACGCTTATCACAATGCCTTTCTGGTCTGTGCTGAAGCAGGGCATTCTGGCAGCCAAGTGGCTTGACCTTTATTAGTGAGCCTGGTTACCCCCTCTCGGAACCACAGACTTAGAAATCGCCAGCTCATATACAGTGCATAAAATATATTTATATATATATACCCTTATACACCATTTTAATAAAAAATATCACAAAATTCTTCTAAGTCTCTCTGGAAGAGTGAAAGACGCGCACGTTCATTTTCAGAGCTCCTAGACCTTCCTATAAGAAGTTAGCTAAAAAGTAGCTTCGAAAAACGCTTAGGTTAAGTTTCAGAGTTGCTTCTAATGTACCAAAGCTGGACTTAGACATAATTTCACTCTCACAACATTATGGCTGGTTGGAGAGGGTCCGAACCACAAGTACCGGGTCCATGGTTCTGGCCGTATACTGGGGGGACGGGGACGACTCCCATTAACCCCTGACTATACCGGGGATACGCTTATCACAATGCCTTTCTGGTCTGTGCTGAAGCAGGGCATTCTGGCAGCCAAGTGCTTGACCTTTATTAGTGAGCCTGGTTACCCCCTCTCGGAACCACAGACTTAGAAATCGCCAGCTCATATACAGTGCATAAAATATATTTATATATATATACCCTTATACACCATTTTAATAAAAAATATCACAAAATTCTTCTAAGTCTCTCGGGAAGAGTGAAAGACGCGCACGTTCATTTTCAGAGCTCCGAGACCTTCCTATAAGAAGTTAGCTAAAAAGTAGCTTCGAAAAACGCTTAGGTTAAGTTTCAGAGTTGCTTCTAATGTACCAAAGCTGGACTTAGACATAATTTCACTCTCACAACATTATGGCTGGTTGGAGACAGTCCGAACCACAAGTACCGGGTCCATGGTTCTGGCCGTATACTGGGGGGACGGGGACGACTCCCATTAACCCCTGACTATACCGGGGATACGCTTATCACAATGCCTTTCTGGTTTGTGCTGAAGCAGGGCATTCTGGCAGGCAAGTGGCTTGACCTTTATTAGTGAGCCTGGTTACCCCCTCTCGGAACCACAGACTTAGAAATCGCCAGCTCATATACAGTGCATAAAATATATTTATATATATACCCTTATACACCATTTTAATAAAAAATATCACAAAATTCTTCTAAGTTCCTCGGGAAGAGTGAAAGACGCGCACGTTCATTTTCAGAGCTCCTAGACCTTCCTATAAGAAGTTAGCTAAAAAGTAGCTTCGAAAAACGCTTAGGTTAAGTTTCAGAGTTGCTTCTAATGTACCAAAGCTGGACTTAGACATCATTTCACTCTCACAACATTATGGCTGGTTGGAGAGGGTCCGAACCACAAGTACTGGGTCCATGGTTCTGGCCGTATACTGGGGAGACGGGGACGACTCCCATTAACCCCTGACTATACCGGGGATACGCTTATCACAATGCCTTTCTGGTCTGTGCTGAAGCAGGGCATTCTGGCAGCCAAGTGGCTTGACCTTTATTAGTGAGCCTGGTTACCCCCTCTCGGAACCACAGACTTAGAAATCGCCAGCTCATATACAGTGCATAAAATATATTTATATATATATACCCTTATACACCATTTTAATAAAAAATATCACAAAATTCTTCTAAGTCTCTCTGGAAGAGTGAAAGACGCGCACGTTCATTTTCAGAGCTCCTAGACCTTCCTATAAGAAGTTAGCTAAAAAGTAGCTTCGAAAAACGCTTAGGTTAAGTTTCAGAGTTGCTTCTAATGTACCAAAGCTGGACTTAGACATAATTTCACTCTCACAACATTATGGCTGGTTGGAGAGGGTCCGAACCACAAGTACCGGGTCCATGGTTCTGGCCGTATACTGGGGGGACGGGGACGACTCCCATTAACCCCTGACTATACCGGGGATACGCTTATCACAATGCCTTTCTGGTCTGTGCTGAAGCAGGGCATTCTGGCAGCCAAGTGCTTGACCTTTATTAGTGAGCCTGGTTACCCCCTCTCGGAACCACAGACTTAGAAATCGCCAGCTCATATACAGTGCATAAAATATATTTATATATATATATACCCTTATACACCATTTTAATAAAAAATATCACAAAATTCTTCTAAGTCTCTCGGGAAGAGTGAAAGACGCGCACGTTCATTTTCAGAGCTCCGAGACCTTCCTATAAGAAGTTAGCTAAAAAGTAGCTTCGAAAAACGCTTAGGTTAAGTTTCAGAGTTGCTTCTAATGTACCAAAGCTGGACTTAGACATAATTTCACCCTCACAACATTATGGCTGGTTGGAGACAGTCCGAACCACAAGTACCGGGTCCATGGTTCTGGCCGTATACTGGGGGGACGGGGACGACTCCCATTAACCCCTGACTATACCGGGGATACGCTTATCACAATGCCTTTCTGGTTTGTGCTGAAGCAGGGCATTCTGGCAGGCAAGTGGCTTGACCTTTATTAGTGAGCCTGGTTACCCCCTCTCGGAACCACAGACTTAGAAATCGCCAGCTCATATACAGTGCATAAAATATATTTATATATATACCCTTATACACCATTTTAATAAAAAATATCACAAAATTCTTCTAAGTTCCTCGGGAAGAGTGAAAGACGCGCATGTTCATTTTCAGAGCTCCTAGACCTTCCTATAAGAAGTTAGCTAAAAAGTAGCTTCGAAAAACGCTTAGGTTAAGTTTCAGAGTTGCTTCTAATGTACCAAAGCTGGACTTAGACATCATTTCACTCTCACAACATTATGGCTGGTTGGAGAGGGTCCGAACCACAAGTACCGGGTCCATGGTTCTGGCCGTATACTGGGGAGACGGGGACGACTCCCATTAACCCCTGACTATACCGGGGATACGCTTATCACAATGCCTTTCTGGTCTGTGCTGAAGCAGGGCATTCTGGCAGCCAAGTGGCTTGACCTTTATTAGTGAGCCTGGTTACCCCCTCTCGGAACCACAGACTTAGAAATCGCCAGCTCATATACAGTGCATAAAATATATTTATATATATACCCTTATACACCATTTTAATAAAAAATATCACAAAATTCTTCTAAGTCTCTCGGGAAGAGGGAAAGACGCGCACGTTCATTTTCAGAGCTCCTAGACCTTCCTATAAGAAGTTAGCCAAAAAGTAGCTTCGAAAAACGCTTAGGTTAAGTTTCAGAGTTGCTTCTAATGTACCAAAGCTGGACTTAGACATAATGTCACTCTCACAACATTATGGCTGGTTGGAGACAGTCCGAACCACAAGTACCGGGTCCATGGTTCTGGCCGTATACTGGGGGGACGGGGACGACTCCCATTAACCCCTGACTATACCGGGGATACGCTTATCACAATGCCTTTCTGGTCTGTGCTGAAGCAGGGCATTCTGGCAGCCAAGTGGCTTGACCTTTATTAGTGAGCCTGGTTACCCCCTCTCGGAACCACAGACTTAGAAATCGCCAGCTCATATACAGTGCATAAAATATATTTATATATATACCCTTATACACCATTTTAATAAAAAATATCACAAAATTCTTCTAAGTCTCTCTGGAAGAGTGAAAGACGCGCACGTTCATTTTCAGAGCTCCTAGACCTTCCTATAAGAAGTTAGCTAAAAAGTAGCTGCGAAAAACGCTTAGGTTAAGTTTCAGAGTTGCTTCTAATGTACCAAAGCTGGACGTAGACATAATTTCACTCTCACAACATTATGGCTGGTTGGAGAGGGTCCGAACCACAAGTACCGGGTCCATGGTTCTGGCCGTATACTGGGGGGACGGGGACGACTCCCATTAACCCCTGACTATACCGGGGATACGCTTATCACAATGCCTTTCTGGTTTGTGCTGAAGCAGGGCATTCTGGCAGGCAAGTGGCTTGACCTTTATTAGTGAGCCTGGTTACCCCCTCTCGGAACCACAGACTTAGAAATCGCCAGCTCATATACAGTGCATAAAATATATTTATATATATACCCTTATACACCATTTTAATAAAAAATATCACAAAATTCTTCTAAGTCTCTCGGGAAGAGTGAAAGACGCGCACGTTCATTTTCAGAGCTCCGAGACCTTCCTATAAGAAGTTAGCTAAAAAGTAGCTTCGAAAAACGCTTAGGTTAAGTTTCAGAGTTGCTTCTAATGTACCAAAGCTGGACTTAGACATAATTTCACTCTCACAACATTATGGCTGGTTGGAGAGGGTCCGAACCACAAGTACCGGGTCCATGGTTCTGGCCGTATACTGGGGGGACGGGGACGACTCCCATTAACCCCTGACTATACCGGGGATACGCTTATCACAATGCCTTTCTGGTCTGTGCTGAAGCAGGGCATTCTGGCAGCCAAGTGGCTTGACCTTTATTAGTGAGCCTGGTTACCCCCTCTCGGAACCACAGACTTAGAAATCGCCAGCTCATATACAGTGCATAAAATATATTTATATATATACCCTTATACACCATTTTAATAAAAAAATATCACAAAATTCTTCTAAGTCTCTCGGGAAGAGTGAAAGACGCGCACGTTCATTTTCAGAGCTCCTAGACCTTCCTATAAGAAGTTAGCCAAAAAGTAGCTTCGAAAAACGCTTAGGTTAAGTTTCAGAGTTGCTTCTAATGTACCAAAGCTGGACTTAGACATAATTTCACTCTCACAACATTATGGCTGGTTGGAGACAGTCCGAACCACAAGTACCGGGTCCATGGTTCTGGCCGTATACTGGGGGGACGGGGACGACTCCCATTAACCCCTGACTATACCGGGGATACGCTTATCACAATGCCTTTCTGGTCTGTGCTGAAGCAGGGCATTCTGGCAGCCAAGTGGCTTGACCTTTATTAGTGAGCCTGGTTACCCCCTCTCGGAACCACAGACTTAGAAATCGCCAGCTCATATACAGTGCATAAAATATATTTATATATATACCCTTATACACCATTTTAATAAAAAATATCACAAAATTCTTCTAAGTCTCTCTGGAAGAGTGAAAGACGCGCACGTTCATTTTCAGAGCTCCTAGACCTTCCTATAAGAAGTTAGCTAAAAAGTAGCTGCGAAAAACGCTTAGGTTAAGTTTCAGAGTTGCTTCTAATGTACCAAAGCTGGACGTAGACATAATTTCACTCTCACAACATTATGGCTGGTTGGAGAGGGTCCGAACCACAAGTACCGGGTCCATGGTTCTGGCCGTATACTGGGGGGACGGGGACGACTCCCATTAACCCCTGACTATACCGGGGATACGCTTATCACAATGCCTTTCTGGTTTGTGCTGAAGCAGGGCATTCTGGCAGGCAAGTGGCTTGACCTTTATTAGTGAGCCTGGTTACCCCCTCTCGGAACCACAGACTTAGAAATCGCCAGCTCATATACAGTGCATAAAATATATTTATATATATACCCTTATACACCATTTTAATAAAAAATATCACAAAATTCTTCTAAGTCTCTCGGGAAGAGTGAAAGACGCGCACGTTCATTTTCAGAGCTCCGAGACCTTCCTATAAGAAGTTAGCTAAAAAGTAGCTTCGAAAAACGCTTAGGTTAAGTTTCAGAGTTGCTTCTAATGTACCAAAGCTGGACTTAGACATAATTTCACTCTCACAACATTATGGCTGGTTGGAGAGGGTCCGAACCACAAGTACCGGGTCCATGGTTCTGGCCGTATACTGGGGGGACGGGGACGACTCCCATTAACCCCTGACTATACCGGGGATACGCTTATCACAATGCCTTTCTGGTTTGTGCTGAAGCAGGGCATTCTGGCAGGCAAGTGGCTTGACCTTTATTAGTGAGCCTGGTTACCCCCTCTCGGAACCACAGACTTAGAAATCGCCAGCTCATATACAGTGCATAAAATATATTTATATATATACCCTTATACACCATTTTAATAAAAAATATCACAAAATTCTTCTAAGTCTCTCGGGAAGAGTGAAAGACGCGCACGTTCATTTTCAGAGCTCCGAGACCTTCCTATAAGAAGTTAGCTAAAAAGTAGCTTCGAAAAACGCTTAGGTTAAGTTTCAGAGTTGCTTCTAATGTACCAAAGCTGGACTTAGACATAATTTCACTCTCACAACATTATGGCTGGTTGGAGAGGGTCCGAACCACAAGTACCGGGTCCATGGTTCTGGCCGTATACTGGGGGGACGGGGACGACTCCCATTAACCCCTGACTATACCGGGGATACGCTTATCACAATGCCTTTCTGGTCTGTGCTGAAGCAGGGCATTCTGGCAGCCAAGTGGCTTGACCTTTATTAGTGAGCCTGGTTACCCCCTCTCGGAACCACAGACTTAGAAATCGCCAGCTCATATACAGTGCATAAAATATATTTATATATATACCCTTATACACCATTTTAATAAAAAAATATCACAAAATTCTTCTAAGTCTCTCGGGAAGAGTGAAAGACGCGCACGTTCATTTTCAGAGCTCCTAGACCTTCCTATAAGAAGTTAGCCAAAAAGTAGCTTCGAAAAACGCTTAGGTTAAGTTTCAGAGTTGCTTCTAATGTACCAAAGCTGGACTTAGACATAATTTCACTCTCACAACATTATGGCTGGTTGGAGAGGGTCCGAACCACAAGTACCGGGTCCATGGTTCTGGCCGTATACTGGGGGGACGGGGACGACTCCCATTAACCCCTGACTATACCGGGGATACGCTTATCACAATGCCTTTCTGGTCTGTGCTGAATCAGGGCATTCTGGCAGCCAAGTGGCTTGACCTTTATTAGTGAGCCTGGTTACCCCCTCTCGGAACCACAGACTTAGAAATCGCCAGCTCATATACAGTGCATAAAATATATTTATATATATACCCTTATACACCATTTTAATAAAAAAATATCACAAAATTCTTCTAAGTCTCTCGGGAAGAGTGAAAGACGCGCACGTTCATTTTCAGAGCTCCTAGACCTTCCTATAAGAAGTTAGCCAAAAAGTAGCTTCGAAAAACGCTTAGGTTAAGTTTCAGAGTTGCTTCTAATGTACCAAAGCTGGACTTAGACATAATTTCACTCTCACAACATTATGGCTGGTTGGAGAGGGTCCGAACCACAAGTACCGGGTCCATGGTTCTGGCCGTATACTGGGGGGACGGGGACGACTCCCATTAACCCCTGACTATACCGGGGATACGCTTATCACAATGCCTTTCTGGTCTGTGCTGAATCAGGGCATTCTGGCAGCCAAGTGGCTTGACCTTTATTAGTGAGCCTGGTTACCCCCTCTCGGAACCACAGACTTAGAAATCGCCAGCTCATATACAGTGCATAAAATATATTTATATATATACCCTTATACACCATTTTAATAAAAAAATATCACAAAATTCTTCTAAGTCTCTCGGGAAGAGTGAAAGACGCGCACGTTCATTTTCAGAGCTCCTAGACCTTCCTATAAGAAGTTAGCCAAAAAGTAGCTTCGAAAAACGCTTAGGTTAAGTTTCAGAGTTGCTTCTAATGTACCAAAGCTGGACTTAGACATAATTTCACTCTCACAACATTATGGCTGGTTGGAGAGGGTCCGAACCACAAGTACCGGGTCCATGGTTCTGGCCGTATACTGGGGGGACGGGGACGACTCCCATTAACCCCTGACTATACCGGGGATACGCTTATCACAATGCCTTTCTGGTTTGTGCTGAAGCAGGGCATTCTGGCAGGCAAGTGGCTTGACCTTTATTAGTGAGCCTGGTTACCCCCTCTCGGAACCACAGACTTAGAAATCGCCAGCTCATATACAGTGCATAAAATATATTTATATATATACCCTTATACACCATTTTAATAAAAAATATCACAAAATTCTTCTAAGTCTCTCGGGAAGAGTGAAAGACGCGCACGTTCATTTTCAGAGCTCCGAGACCTTCCTATAAGAAGTTAGCTAAAAAGTAGCTTCGAAAAACGCTTAGGTTAAGTTTCAGAGTTGCTTCTAATGTACCAAAGCTGGACTTAGACATAATTTCACTCTCACAACATTATGGCTGGTTGGAGAGGGTCCGAACCACAAGTACCGGGTCCATGGTTCTGGCCGTATACTGGGGGGACGGGGACGACTCCCATTAACCCCTGACTATACCGGGGATACGCTTATCACAATGCCTTTCTGGTCTGTGCTGAAGCAGGGCATTCTGGCAGCCAAGTGGCTTGACCTTTATTAGTGAGCCTGGTTACCCCCTCTCGGAACCACAGACTTAGAAATCGCCAGCTCATATACAGTGCATAAAATATATTTATATATATATACCCTTATACACCATTTTAATAAAAAATATCACAAAATTCTTCTAAGTCTCTCTGGAAGAGTGAAAGACGCGCACGTTCATTTTCAGAGCTCCTAGACCTTCCTATAAGAAGTTAGCTAAAAAGTAGCTTCGAAAAACGCTTAGGTTAAGTTTCAGAGTTGCTTCTAATGTACCAAAGCTGGACTTAGACATAATTTCACTCTCACAACATTATGGCTGGTTGGAGAGGGTCCGAACCACAAGTACCGGGTCCATGGTTCTGGCCGTATACTGGGGGGACGGGGACGACTCCCATTAACCCCTGACTATACCGGGGATACGCTTATCACAATGCCTTTCTGGTCTGTGCTGAAGCAGGGCATTCTGGCAGCCAAGTGCTTGACCTTTATTAGTGAGCCTGGTTACCCCCTCTCGGAACCACAGACTTAGAAATCGCCAGCTCATATACAGTGCATAAAATATATTTATATATATACCCTTATACACCATTTTAATAAAAAATATCACAAAATTCTTCTAAGTCTCTCGGGAAGAGTGAAAGACGCGCACGTTCATTTTCAGAGCTCCGAGACCTTCCTATAAGAAGTTAGCTAAAAAGTAGCTTCGAAAAACGCTTAGGTTAAGTTTCAGAGTTGCTTCTAATGTACCAAAGCTGGACTTAGACATAATTTCACTCTCACAACATTATGGCTGGTTGGAGACAGTCCGAACCACAAGTACCGGGTCCATGGTTCTGGCCGTATACTGGGGGGACGGGGACGACTCCCATTAACCCCTGACTATACCGGGGATACGCTTATCACAATGCCTTTCTGGTTTGTGCTGAAGCAGGGCATTCTGGCAGGCAAGTGGCTTGACCTTTATTAGTGAGCCTGGTTACCCCCTCTCGGAACCACAGACTTAGAAATCGCCAGCTCATATACAGTGCATAAAATATATTTATATATATACCCTTATACACCATTTTAATAAAAAATATCACAAAATTCTTCTAAGTTCCTCGGGAAGAGTGAAAGACGCGCACGTTCATTTTCAGAGCTCCTAGACCTTCCTATAAGAAGTTAGCTAAAAAGTAGCTTCGAAAAACGCTTAGGTTAAGTTTCAGAGTTGCTTCTAATGTACCAAAGCTGGACTTAGACATCATTTCACTCTCACAACATTATGGCTGGTTGGAGAGGGTCCGAACCACAAGTACTGGGTCCATGGTTCTGGCCGTATACTGGGGGGACGGGGACGACTCCCATTAACCCCTGACTATACCGGGGATACGCTTATCACAATGCCTTTCTGGTCTGTGCTGAAGCAGGGCATTCTGGCAGCCAAGTGGTTTGACCTTTATTAGTGAGCCTGGTTACCCCCTCTCGGAACCACAGACTTAGAAATCGCCAGCTCATATACAGTGCATAAAATATATTTATATATATACCCTTATACACCATTTTAATAAAAAATATCACAAAATTCTTCTAAGTCTCTCGGGAAGAGTGAAAGACGCGCACGTTCATTTTCAGAGCTCCGAGACCTTCCTATAAGAAGTTAGCTAAAAAGTAGCTTCGAAAAACGCTTAGGTTAAGTTTCAGAGTTGCTTCTAATGTACCAAAGCTGGACTTAGACATAATTTCACTCTCACAACATTATGGCTGGTTGGAGACAGTCCGAACCACAAGTACCGGGTCCATGGTTCTGGCCGTATACTGGGGGGACGGGGACGACTCCCATTAACCCCTGACTATACCGGGGATACACTTATCACAATGCCTTTCTGGTTGTGCTGAAGCAGGGCATTCTGGCAGCCAAGTGGCTTGACCTTTATTAGTGAGCCTGGTTACCCCCTCTCGGAACCACAGACTTAGAAATCGCCAGCTCATATACAGTGCATAAAATATATTTATATATATACCCTTATACACCATTTTAATAAAAAATATCACAAAATTCTTCTAAGTCTCTCTGGAAGAGTGAAAGACGCGCACGTTCATTTTCAGAGCTCCTAGACCTTCCTATAAGAAGTTAGCTAAAAAGTAGCTTCGAAAAACGCTTAGGTTAAGTTTCAGAGTTGCTTCTAATGTACCAAAGCTGGACTTAGACATCATTTCACTCTCACAACATTATGGCTGGTTGGAGACAGTCCGAACCACAAGTACCGGGTCCATGGTTCTGGCCGTATACTGGGGGGACGGGGACGACTCCCATTAACCCCTGACTATACCGGGGATACGCTTATCACAATGCCTTTCTGGTCTGTGCTGAAGCAGGGCATTCTGGCAGCCAAGTGGCTTGACCTTTATTAGTGAGCCTGGTTACCCCCTCTCGGAACCACAGACTTAGAAATCGCCAGCTCATATACAGTGCATAAAATATATTTATATATATACCCTTATACACCATTTTAATATAAAATATCACAAAATTCTTCTAAGTCCCTCGGAAAGAGTGAAAGACGCGCACGTTCATTTTCAGAGCTCCTAGACCTTCCTATAAGAAGTTAGCCAAAAAGTATCTTCGAAAAACGCTTAGGTTAAGTTTCAGAGTTGCTTCTAATGTACCAAAGCTGGACTTAGACATAATTTCACTCTCACAACATTATGACTGGTTGGAGACAGTCCGAACCACAAGTACCGGGTCCATGGTTCTGGCCGTATACTGGGGGGACGGGGACGACTCCCATTAACCCCTGACTATACCGGGGATACGCTTATCACAATGCCTTTCTGGTCTGTGCTGAAGCAGGGCATTCTGGCAGCCAAGTGGCTTGACCTTTATTAGTGAGCCTGGTTACCCCCTCTCGGAACCACAGACTTAGAAATCGCCAGCTCATATACAGTGCATAAAATATATTTATATATATACCCTTATACACCATTTTAATATAAAATATCACAAAATTCTTCTAAGTCCCTCGGAAAGAGTGAAAGACGCGCACGTTCATTTTCAGAGCTCCTGGACCTTCCTATAAGAAGTTAGCCAAAAAGTATCTTCGAAAAACGCTTAGGTTAAGTTTCAGAGTTGCTTCTAATGTACCAAAGCTGGACTTAGACATAATTTCACTCTCACAACATTATGGCTGGTTGGAGAGGGTCCGAACCACAAGTACCGGGTCCATGGTTCTGGCCGTATACTGGGGGGACGGGGACGACTCCCATTAACCCCTGACTATACCGGGGATACGCTTATCACAATGCCTTTCTGGTCTGTGCTGAAGCAGGGCATTCTGGCAGCCAAGTGCTTGACCTTTATTAGTGAGCCTGGTTACCCCCTCTCGGAACCACAGACTTAGAAATCGCCAGCTCATATACAGTGCATAAAATATATTTATATATATATACCCTTATACACCATTTTAATAAAAAATATCACAAAATTCTTCTAAGTCTCTCGGGAAGAGTGAAAGACGCGCACGTTCATTTTCAGAGCTCCGAGACCTTCCTATAAGAAGTTAGCTAAAAAGTAGCTTCGAAAAACGCTTAGGTTAAGTTTCAGAGTTGCTTCTAATGTACCAAAGCTGGACTTAGACATAATTTCACTCTCACAACATTATGGCTGGTTGGAGACAGTCCGAACCACAAGTACCGGGTCCATGGTTCTGGCCGTATACTGGGGGGACGGGGACGACTCCCATTAACCCCTGACTATACCGGGGATACGCTTATCACAATGCCTTTCTGGTTTGTGCTGAAGCAGGGCATTCTGGCAGGCAAGTGGCTTGACCTTTATTAGTGAGCCTGGTTACCCCCTCTCGGAACCACAGACTTAGAAATCGCCAGCTCATATACAGTGCATAAAATATATTTATATATATACCCTTATACACCATTTTAATAAAAAATATCACAAAATTCTTCTAAGTTCCTCGGGAAGAGTGAAAGACGCGCACGTTCATTTTCAGAGCTCCTAGACCTTCCTATAAGAAGTTAGCTAAAAAGTAGCTTCGAAAAACGCTTAGGTTAAGTTTCAGAGTTGCTTCTAATGTACCAAAGCTGGACTTAGACATCATTTCACTCTCACAACATTATGGCTGGTTGGAGACAGTCCGAACCACAAGTACCGGGTCCATGGTTCTGGCCGTATACTGGGGGGACGGGGACGACTCCCATTAACCCCTGACTATACCGGGGATACGCTTATCACAATGCCTTTCTGGTTTGTGCTGAAGCAGGGCATTCTGGCAGCCAAGTGGCTTGACCTTTATTAGTGAGCCTGGTTACCCCCTCTCAGAACCACAGACTTAGAAATCGCCAGCTCATATACAGTGCATAAAATATATTTATATATATACCCTTATACACCATTTTAATAAAAAATATCACAAAATTCTTCTAAGTCTCTCTGGAAGAGTGAAAGACGCGCACGTTCATTTTCAGAGCTCCTAGACCTTCCTATAAGAAGTTAGCTAAAAAGTAGCTTCGAAAAACGCTTAGGTTAAGTTTCAGAGTTGCTTCTAATGTACCAAAGCTGGACTTAGACATAATTTCACTCTCACAACATTATGGCTGGTTGGAGACAGTCCGAACCACAAGTACCGGGTCCATGGTTCTGGCCGTATACTGGGGGGACGGGGACGACTCCCATTAACCCCTGACTATACCGGGGATACGCTTATCACAATGCCTTTCTGGTCTGTGCTGAAGCAGGGCATTCTGGCAGCCAAGTGGCTTGACCTTTATTAGTGAGCCTGGTTACCCCCTCTCGGAACCACAGACTTAGAAATCGCCAGCTCATATACAGTGCATAAAATATATTTATATATATACCCTTATACACCATTTTAATATAAAATATCACAAAATTCTTCTAAGTCCCTCGAAAAGAGTGAAAGACGCGCACGTTCATTTTCAGAGCTCCTAGACCTTCCTATAAGAAGTTAGCCAAAAAGTATCTTCGAAAAACGCTTAGGTTAAGTTTCAGAGTTGCTTCTAATGTACCAAAGCTGGACTTAGACATAATTTCACTCTCACAACATTATGACTGGTTGGAGACAGTCCGAACCACAAGTACCGGGTCCATGGTTCTGGCCGTATACTGGGGGGACGGGGACGACTCCCATTAACCCCTGACTATACCGGGGATACGCTTATCACAATGCCTTTCTGGTCTGTGCTGAAGCAGGGCATTCTGGCAGCCAAGTGGCTTGACCTTTATTAGTGAGCCTGGTTACCCCCTCTCGGAACCACAGACTTAGAAATCGCCAGCTCATATACAGTGCATAAAATATATTTATATATATACCCTTATACACCATTTTAATAAAAAATATCACAAAATTCTTCTAAGTCTCTCGGGAAGAGTGAAAGACGCGCACGTTCATTTTCAGAGCTCCTAGACCTTCCTATAAGAAGTTAGCCAAAAAGTAGCTTCGAAAAACGCTTAGGTTAAGTTTCAGAGTTGCTTCTAATGTACCAAAGCTGGACTTAGACATAATTTCACTCTCACAACATTATGGCTGGTTGGAGAGGGTCCGAACCACAAGTACCGGGTCCATGGTTCTGGCCGTATACTGGGGGGACGGGGACGACTCCCATTAACCCCTGACTATACCGGGGATACGCTTATCACAATGCCTTTCTGGTCTGTGCTGAAGCAGGGCATTCTGGCAGCCAAGTGGCTTGACCTTTATTAGTGAGCCTGGTTACCCCCTCTCGGAACCACAGACTTAGAAATCGCCAGCTCATATACAGTGCATAAAATATATTTATATATATACCCTTATACACCATTTTAATAAAAAAATATCACAAAATTCTTCTAAGTCTCTCGGGAAGAGTGAAAGACGCGCACGTTCATTTTCAGAGCTCCTAGACCTTCCTATAAGAAGTTAGCCAAAAAGTAGCTTCGAAAAACGCTTAGGTTAAGTTTCAGAGTTGCTTCTAATGTACCAAAGCTGGACTTAGACATAATTTCACTCTCACAACATTATGGCTGGTTGGAGACAGTCCGAACCACAAGTACCGGGTCCATGGTTCTGGCCGTATACTGGGGGGACGGGGACAACTCCCATTAACTCCTGACTATACCGGGGATACGCTTATCACAATGCCTTTCTGGTCTGTGCTGAAGCAGGGCATTCTGGCAGCCAAGTGGCTTGACCTTTATTAGTGAGCCTGGTTACCCCCTCTCGGAACCACAGACTTAGAAATCGCCAGCTCATATACAGTGCATAAAATATATTTATATATATACCCTTATACACCATTTTAATAAAAAATATCACAAAATTCTTCTAAGTCTCTCTGGAAGAGTGAAAGACGCGCATGTTCATTTTCAGAGCTCCTAGACCTTCCTATAAGAAGTTAGCTAAAAAGTAGCTTCGAAAAACGCTTAGGTTAAGTTTCAGAGTTGCTTCTAATGTACCAAAGCTGGACTTAGACATAATTTCACTCTCACAACATTATGGCTGGTTGGAGACAGTCCGAACCACATGTACCGGGTCCATGGTTCTGGCCGTATACTGGGGGGACGGGGACGACTCCCATTAACCCCTGACTATACCGGGGATACGCTTATCACAATGCCTTTCTGGTCTGTGCTGAAGCAGGGCATTCTGGCAGCCAAGTGGCTTGACCTTTATTAGTGAGCCTGGTTACCCCCTCTCGGAACCACAGACTTAGAAATCGCCAGCTCATATACAGTGCATAAAATATATTTATATATATACCCTTATACACCATTTTAATATAAAATATCACAAAATTCTTCTAAGTCCCTCGGAAAGAGTGAAAGACGCGCACGTTCATTTTCAGAGCTCCTATACCTTCCTATAAGAAGTTAGCCAAAAAGTATCTTCGAAAAACGCTTAGGTTAAGTTTCAGAGTTGCTTCTAATGTACCAAAGCTGGACTTAGACATAATTTCACTCTCACAACATTATGACTGGTTGGAGACAGTCCGAACCACAAGTACCGGGTCCATGGTTCTGGCCGTATACTGGGGGGACGGGGACGACTCCCATTAACCCCTGACTATACCGGGGATACGCTTATCACAATGCCTTTCTGGTCTGTGCTGAAGCAGGGCATTCTGGCAGCCAAGTGGCTTGACCTTTATTAGTGAGCCTGGTTACCCCCTCTCGGAACCACAGACTTAGAAATCGCCAGCTCATATACAGTGCATAAAATATATTTATATATATACCCTTATACACCATTTTAATATAAAATATCACAAAATTCTTCTAAGTCCCTCGGAAAGAGTGAAAGACGCGCACGTTCATTTTCAGAGCTCCTAGACCTTCCTATAAGAAGTTAGCCAAAAAGTATCTTCGAAAAACGCTTAGGTTAAGTTTCAGAGTTGCTTCTAATGTACCAAAGCTGGACTTAGACATAATTTCACTCTCACAACATTATGACTGGTTGGAGACAGTCCGAACCACAAGTACCGGGTCCATGGTTCTGGCCGTATACTGGGGGGACGGGGACGACTCCCATTAACCCCTGACTATACCGGGGATACGCTTATCACAATGCCTTTCTGGTCTGTGCTGAAGCAGGGCATTCTAGCAGGCAAGTGGCTTGACCTTTATTAGTGAGCCTGGTTACCCCCTCTCGGAACCACAGACTTAGAAATCGCCAGCTCATATACAGTGCATAAAATATATTTATATATATACCCTTATACACCATTTTAATAAAAAATATCACAAAATTCTTCTAAGTCTCTCGGGAAGAGTGAAAGACGCGCACGTTCATTTTAAGAGCTCCTAGACCTTCCTATAAGAAGTTAGCTAAAAAGTAGCTTCGAAAAACGCTTAGGTTAAGTTTCAGAGTTGCTTCTAATGTACCAAAGCTGGACTTAGACATCATTTCACTCTCACAACATTATGGCTGGTTGGAGACAGTCCGAACCACAAGTACCGGGTCCATGGTTCTGGCCGTATACTGGGGGGACGGGGACGACTCCCATTAACCCCTGACTATACCGGGGATACGCTTATCACAATGCCTTTCTGGTTTGTGCTGAAGCAGGGCATTCTGGCAGGCAAGTGGCTTGACCTTTATTAGTGAGCCTGGTTACCCCCTCTCGGAACCACAGACTTAGAAATCGCCAGCTCATATACAGTGCATAAAATATATTTATATATATACCCTTATACACCATTTTAATAAAAAATATCACAAAATTCTTCTAAGTTCCTCGGGAAGAGTGAAAGACGCGCACGTTCATTTTCAGAGCTCCTAGACCTTCCTATAAGAAGTTAGCTAAAAAGTAGCTTCGAAAAACGCTTAGGTTAAGTTTCAGAGTTGCTTCTAATGTACCAAAGCTGGACTTAGACATCATTTCACTCTCACAACATTATGGCTGGTTGGAGACAGTCCGAACCACAAGTACCGGGTCCATGGTTCTGGCCGTATACTGGGGGGACGGGGACGACTCCCATTAACCCCTGACTATACCGGGGATACGCTTATCACAATGCCTTTCTGGTTTGTGCTGAAGCAGGGCATTCTGGCAGCCAAGTGGCTTGACCTTTATTAGTGAGCCTGGTTACCCCCTCTCGGAACCACAGACTTAGAAATCGCCAGCTCATATACAGTGCATAAAATATATTTATATATATACCCTTATACACCATTTTAATAAAAAATATCACAAAATTCTTCTAAGTCTCTCTGGAAGAGTGAAAGACGCGCACGTTCATTTTCAGAGCTCCTAGACCTTCCTATAAGAAGTTAGCTAAAAAGTAGCTTCGAAAAACGCTTAGGTTAAGTTTCAGAGTTGCTTCTAATGTACCAAAGCTGGACTTAGACATAATTTCACTCTCACAACATTATGGCTGGTTGGAGACAGTCCGAACCACAAGTACCGGGTCCATGGTTCTGGCCGTATACTGGGGGGACGGGGACGACTCCCATTAACCCCTGACTATACCGGGGATACGCTTATCACAATGCCTTTCTGGTCTGTGCTGAAGCAGGGCATTCTGGCAGCCAAGTGGCTTGACCTTTATTAGTGAGCCTGGTTACCCCCTCTCGGAACCACAGACTTAGAAATCGCCAGCTCATATACAGTGCATAAAATATATTTATATATATACCCTTATACACCATTTTAATATAAAATATCACAAAATTCTTCTAAGTCCCTCGGAAAGAGTGAAAGACGCGCACGTTCATTTTCAGAGCTCCTAGACCTTCCTATAAGAAGTTAGCCAAAAAGTATCTTCGAAAAACGCTTAGGTTAAGTTTCAGAGTTGCTTCTAATGTACCAAAGCTGGACTTAGACATAATTTCACTCTCACAACATTATGACTGGTTGGAGACAGTCCGAACCACAAGTACCGGGTCCATGGTTCTGGCCGTATACTGGGGGGACGGGGACGACTCCCATTAACCCCTGACTATACCGGGGATACGCTTATCACAATGCCTTTCTGGTCTGTGCTGAAGCAGGGCATTCTGGCAGCCAAGTGGCTTGACCTTTATTAGTGAGCCTGGTTACCCCCTCTCGGAACCACAGACTTAGAAATCGCCAGCTCATATACAGTGCATAAAATATATTTATATATATACCCTTATACACCATTTTAATAAAAAATATCACAAAATTCTTCTAAGTCTCTCGGGAAGAGTGAAAGACGCGCACGTTCATTTTCAGAGCTCCTAGACCTTCCTATAAGAAGTTAGCCAAAAAGTAGCTTCGAAAAACGCTTAGGTTAAGTTTCAGAGTTGCTTCTAATGTACCAAAGCTGGACTTAGACATAATTTCACTCTCACAACATTATGGCTGGTTGGAGAGGGTCCGAACCACAAGTACCGGGTCCATGGTTCTGGCCGTATACTGGGGGGACGGGGACGACTCCCATTAACCCCTGACTATACCGGGGATACGCTTATCACAATGCCTTTCTGGTCTGTGCTGAAGCAGGGCATTCTGGCAGCCAAGTGGCTTCACCTTTATTAGTGAGCCTGGTTACCCCCTCTCGGAACCACAGACTTAGAAATCGCCAGCTCATATACAGTGCATAAAATATATTTATATATATACCCTTATACACCATTTTAATAAAAAAATATCACAAAATTCTTCTAAGTCTCTCGGGAAGAGTGAAAGACGCGCACGTTCATTTTCAGAGCTCCTAGACCTTCCTATAAGAAGTTAGCCAAAAAGTAGCTTCGAAAAACGCTTAGGTTAAGTTTCAGAGTTGCTTCTAATGTACCAAAGCTGGACTTAGACATAATTTCACTCTCACAACATTATGGCTGGTTGGAGACAGTCCGAACCACAAGTACCGGGTCCATGGTTCTGGCCGTATACTGGGGGGACGGGGACAACTCCCATTAACTCCTGACTATACCGGGGATACGCTTATCACAATGCCTTTCTGGTCTGTGCTGAAGCAGGGCATTCTGGCAGCCAAGTGGCTTGACCTTTATTAGTGAGCCTGGTTACCCCCTCTCGGAACCACAGACTTAGAAATCGCCAGCTCATATACAGTGCATAAAATATATTTATATATATACCCTTATACACCATTTTAATAAAAAATATCACAAAATTCTTCTAAGTCTCTCTGGAAGAGTGAAAGACGCGCATGTTCATTTTCAGAGCTCCTAGACCTTCCTATAAGAAGTTAGCTAAAAAGTAGCTTCGAAAAACGCTTAGGTTAAGTTTCAGAGTTGCTTCTAATGTACCAAAGCTGGACTTAGACATAATTTCACTCTCACAACATTATGGCTGGTTGGAGACAGTCCGAACCACAAGTACCGGGTCCATGGTTCTGGCCGTATACTGGGGGGACGGGGACGACTCCCATTAACCCCTGACTATACCGGGGATACGCTTATCACAATGCCTTTCTGGTCTGTGCTGAAGCAGGGCATTCTGGCAGCCAAGTGGCTTGACCTTTATTAGTGAGCCTGGTTACCCCCTCTCGGAACCACAGACTTAGAAATCGCCAGCTCATATACAGTGCATAAAATATATTTATATATATACCCTTATACACCATTTTAATATAAAATATCACAAAATTCTTCTAAGTCCCTCGGAAAGAGTGAAAGACGCGCACGTTCATTTTCAGAGCTCCTAGACCTTCCTATAAGAAGTTAGCCAAAAAGTATCTTCGAAAAACGCTTAGGTTAAGTTTCAGAGTTGCTTCTAATGTACCAAAGCTGGACTTAGACATAATTTCACTCTCACAACATTATGACTGGTTGGAGACAGTCCGAACCACAAGTACCGGGTCCATGGTTCTGGCCGTATACTGGGGGGACGGGGACGACTCCCATTAACCCCTGACTATACCGGGGATACGCTTATCACAATGCCTTTCTGGTCTGTGCTGAAGCAGGGCATTCTGGCAGCCAAGTGGCTTGACCTTTATTAGTGAGCCTGGTTACCCCCTCTCGGAACCACAGACTTAGAAATCGCCAGCTCATATACAGTGCATAAAATATATTTATATATATACCCTTATACACCATTTTAATATAAAATATCACAAAATTCTTCTAAGTCCCTCGGAAAGAGTGAAAGACGCGCACGTTCATTTTCAGAGCTCCTAGACCTTCCTATAAGAAGTTAGCCAAAAAGTATCTTCGAAAAACGCTTAGGTTAAGTTTCAGAGTTGCTTCTAATGTACCAAAGCTGGACTTAGACATAATTTCACTCTCACAACATTATGACTGGTTGGAGACAGTCCGAACCACAAGTACCGGGTCCATGGTTCTGGCCGTATACTGGGGGGACGGGGACGACTCCCATTAACCCCTGACTATACCGGGGATACGCTTATCACAATGCCTTTCTGGTCTGTGCTGAAGCAGGGCATTCTAGCAGGCAAGTGGCTTGACCTTTATTAGTGAGCCTGGTTACCCCCTCTCGGAACCACAGACTTAGAAATCGCCAGCTCATATACAGTGCATAAAATATATTTATATATATACCCTTATACACCATTTTAATAAAAAATATCACAAAATTCTTCTAAGTCTCTCGGGAAGAGTGAAAGACGCGCACGTTCATTTTCAGAGCTCCTAGACCTTCCTATAAGAAGTTAGCTAAAAAGTAGCTTCGAAAAACGCTTAGGTTAAGTTTCAGAGTTGCTTCTAATGTACCAAAGCTGGACTTAGACATAATTTCACTCTCACAACATTATGGCTGGTTGGAGAGGGTCCGAACCACAAGTACCGGGTCCATGGTTCTGGCCGTATACTGGGGGGACGGGGACGACTCCCATTAACCCCTGACTATACCGGGGATACGCTTATCACAATGCCTTTCTGGTCTGTGCTGAAGCAGGGCATTCTGGCAGCCAAGTGGCTTGACCTTTATTAGTGAGCCTGGTTACCCCCTCTCGGAACCACAGACTTAGAAATCGCCAGCTCATATACAGTGCATAAAATATATTTATATATATACCCTTATACACCATTTTAATAAAAAATATCACAAAATTCTTCTAAGTCTCTCGGGAAGAGTGAAAGACGCGCACGTTCATTTTCAGAGCTCCTAGACCTTCCTATAAGAAGTTAGCCAAAAAGTAGCTTCGAAAAACGCTTAGGTTAAGTTTCAGAGTTGCTTCTAATGTACCAAAGCTGGACTTAGACATAATTTCACTCACAACATTATGGCTGGTTGGAGAGGGTCCGAACCACAAGTACCGGGTCCATGGTTCTGGCCGTATACTGGGGGGACGGGGACGACTCCCATTAACCCCTGACTATACCGGGGATACGCTTATCACAATGCCTTTCTGGTCTGTGCTGAAGCAGGGCATTCTGGCAGCCAAGTGGCTTGACCTTTATTAGTGAGCCTGGTTACCCCCTCTCGGAACCACAGACTTAGAAATCGCCAGCTCATATACAGTGCATAAAATATATTTATATATATACCCTTATACACCATTTTAATAAAAAAAATCACAAAATTCTTCTAAGTCTCTCGGGAAGAGTGAAAGACGCGCACGTTCATTTTTAGAGCTCCTAGACCTTCCTATAAGAAGTTAGCCAAAAAGTAGCTTCGAAAAACGCTTAGGTTAAGTTTCAGAGTTGCTTCTAATGTACCAAAGCTGGACTTAGACATAATTTCACTCTCACAACATTATGGCTGGTTGGAGACAGTCCGAACCACAAGTACCGGGTCCATGGTTCTGGCCGTATACTGGGGGGACGGGGACGACTCCCATTAACTCCTGACTATACCGGGGATACGCTTATCACAATGCCTTTCTGGTCTGTGCTGAAGCAGGGCATTCTGGCAGCCAAGTTGCTTGACCTTTATTAGTGAGCCTGGTTACCCCCTCTCGGAACCACAGACTTAGAAATCGCCAGCTCATATACAGTGCATAAAATATATTTATATATATATACCCTTATACACCATTTTAATAAAAAATATCACAAAATTCTTCTAAGTCTCTCGGGAAGAGTGAAAGACGCGCACGTTCATTTTCAGAGCTCCGAGACCTTCCTATAAGAAGTTAGCTGAAAAGTAGCTTCGAAAAACGCTTAGGTTAAGTTTCAGAGTTGCTTGTAATGTACCAAAGCTGGACTTAGACATAATTTCACTCTCACAACATTATGGCTGGTTGGAGACAGTCCGAACCACAAGTACCGGGTCCATGGTTCTGGCCGTATACTGGGGGGACGGGGACGACTCCCATTAACCCCTGACTATACCGGGGATACGCTTATCACAATGCCTTTCTGGTCTGTGCTGAAGCAGGGCATTCTGGCAGCCAAGTGGCTTGACCTTTATTAGTGAGCCTGGTTACCCCCTCTCGGAACCACAGACTTAGAAATCGCCAGCTCATATACAGTGCATAAAATATATTTATATATATACCCTTATACACCATTTTAATAAAAAAATATCACAAAATTCTTCTAAGTCTCTCGGGAAGAGTGAAAGACGCGCACGTTCATTTTCAGAGCTCCTAGACATTCCTATAAGAAGTTAGCCAAAAAGTAGCTTCGAAAAACGCTTAGGTTAAGTTTCAGAGTTGCTTCTAATGTACCAAAGCTGGACTTAGACATAATTTCACTCTCACAACATTATGGCTGGTTGGAGAGGGTCCGAACCACAAGTACCGGGTCCATGGTTCTGGCCGTATACTGGGGGGACGGGGACGACTCCCATTAACCCCTGACTATACCGGGGATACGCTTATCACAATGCCTTTCTGGTCTGTGCTGAAGCAGGGCATTCTGGCAGCCAAGTGGCTTGACCTTTATTAGTGAGCCTGGTTACCCCCTCTCGGAACCACAGACTTAGAAATCGCCAGCTCATATACAGTGCATAAAATATATTTATATATATACCCTTATACACCATTTTAATAAAAAAATATCACAAAATTCTTCTAAGTCTCTCGGGAAGAGTGAAAGACGCGCACGTTCATTTTCAGAGCTCCTAGACCTTCCTATAAGAAGTTAGCCAAAAAGTAGCTTCGAAAAACGCTTAGGTTAAGTTTCAGAGTTGCTTCTAATGTACCAAAGCTGGACTTAGACATAATTTCACTCTCACAACATTATGGCTGGTTGGAGACAGTCCGAACCACAAGTACCGGGTCCATGGTTCTGGCCGTATACTGGGGGGACGGGGACGACTCCCATTAACCCCTGACTATACCGGGGATACGCTTATCACAATGCCTTTCTGGTCTGTGCTGAAGCAGGGCATTCTGGCAGCCAAGTGGCTTGACCTTTATTAGTGAGCCTGGTTACCCCCTCTCGGAACCACAGACTTAGAAATCGCCAGCTCATATACAGTGCATAAAATATATTTATATATATACCCTTATACACCATTTTAATAAAAAATATCACAAAATTATTCTAAGTCCCTCGGGAAGAGTGAAAGACGCGCACGTTCATTTTTAGAGCTCCTAGACCTTCCTATAAGAAGTTAGCCAAAAAGTAGCTTCGAAAAACGCTTAAGTTAAGTTTCAGAGTTGCTTCTAATGTACCAAAGCTGGACTTAGACATAATGTCACTCTCACATTATGTGAAGCAGGGCATTCTGGCAGCCAAGTGGCTTGACCTTTATTAGTGAGCCTGGTTACCCCCTCTCGGAACCACAGACTTAGAAATCGCCAGCTCATATACAGTGCATAAAATATATTTATATATATACCCTTATACACCATTTTAATAAAAAAATATCACAAAATTCTTCTAAGTCTCTCGGGAAGAGTGAAAGACGCGCACGTTCATTTTCAGAGCTCCTAGACCTTCCTATAAGAAGTTAGCCAAAAAGTAGCTTCGAAAAACGCTTAGGTTAAGTTTCAGAGTTGCTTCTAATGTACCAAAGCTGGACTTAGACATAATTTCACTCTCACAACATTATGGCTGGTTGGAGACAGTCCGCACCACAAGTACCGGGTCCATGGTTCTGGCCGTATACTGGGGGGACGGGGACGACTCCCATTAACCCCTGACTATACCGGGGATACGCTTATCACAATGCCTTTCTGGTCTGTGCTGAAGCAGGGCATTCTGGCAGCCAAGTGGCTTGACCTTTATTAGTGAGCCTGGTTACCCCCTCTCGGAACCACAGACTTAGAAATCGCCAGCTCATATACAGTGCATAAAATATATTTATATATATATACCCTTATACACCATTTTAATAAAAAATATCACAAAATTCTTCTAAGTCTCTCGGGAAGAGTGAAAGACGCGCACGTTCATTTTCAGAGCTCCGAGACCTTCCTATAAGAAGTTAGCCAAAAAGTAGCTTCGAAAAACGCTTAAGTTAAGTTTCAGAGTTGCTTCTAATGTACCAAAGCTGGACTTAGACATAATTTCACTCTCACAACATTATGGCTGGTTGGAGACAGTCCGAACCACAAGTACCGGGTCCATGGTTCTGGCCGTATACTGGGGGGACGGGGACGACTCCCATTAACCCCTGACTATACCGGGAATACGCTTATCACAATGCCTTTCTGGTCTGTGCTGAAGCAGGGCATTCTGGCAGCCAAGTGGCTTGACCTTTATTAGTGAGCCTGGTTACCCCCTCTCGGAACCACAGACTTAGAAATCGCCAGCTCATATACAGTGCATAAAATATATTTATATATATACCCTTATACACCATTTTAATAAAAAATATCACAAAATTCTTCTAAGTCTCTCGGAAAGAGTGAAAGACGCGCACGTTCATTTTCAGAGCTCCTAGACCTTCCTATAAGAAGTTAGCCAAAAAGTATCTTCGAAAAACGCTTAGGTTAAGTTTCAGAGTTGCTTCTAATGTACCAAAGCTGGACTTAGACATAATGTTACTCTCACAACATTATGGCTGGTTGGAGACAGTCCGAACCACAAGTACCGGGTCCATGGTTCTGGCCGTATACTGGGGGGACGGGGACGACTCCCATTAACCCCTGACTATACCGGGGATACGCTTATCACAATGCCTTTCTGGTCTGTGCTGAAGCAGGGCATTCTGGCAGCCAAGTGGCTTGACCTTTATTAGTGAGCCTGGTTACCCCCTCTCGGAACCACAGACTTAGAAATCGCCAGCTCATATACAGTGCATATACGCGATTTCAGAATGTGTTCCTAGAACAGCTGCGAGCAACTTTTTTACTCAACGTTAACAACACATCTGAAGCTCAATATTTCTGGGCTGAAGCGGGGAGGATTAGACAAAGTGTGCACTGTAAAGGGGAAGTCTGTGGCATTAACAGGAAGGGAGAAAAAGTACTTTCTACCCATTTTTAGTTCAGCGGTAAAACTGAAATTTCTATGGAACTGCAGCTCGGCTTGTGACTGTGGTTTTCCCGGTCACACAAAAATGCTGAAATTCGACTTATACAGTGTTTGTGCTTATTAAACTTGATGAATTCTCTCCTCTTGACGGTAGAATAGTGTGTAAAGCAAAGCACAATACATTGCTATGTGTAGAAGCAAAGATATACGCGATTTCAGAATGTGTTCCTAGAACAGCTGCGAGCAACTTTTTTACTCAACGTTAACAACACATCTGAAGCTCAATATTTCTGGGCTGAAGCGGGGAGGATTAGACAAAGTGTGCACTGTAAAGGGGAAGTCTGTGGCATTAACAGGAAGGGAGAAAAAGTACTTTCTACCCATTTTTAGTTCAGCGGTAAAACTGAAATTTCTATGGAACTGCAGCTCGGCTTGTGACTGTGGTTTTCCCGGTCACACAAAAATGCTGAAATTCGACTTATACAGTGTTTGTGCTTATTAAACTTGATGAATTCTCTCCTCTTGACGGTAGAATAGTGTGTAAAGCAAAGCACAATACATTGCTATGTGTAGAAGCAAAGATATACGCGATTTCAGAATGTGTTCCTAGAACAGCTGCGAGCAACTTTTTTACTCAACGTTAACAACACATCTGAAGCTCAATATTTCTGGGCTGAAGCGGGGAAGATTAGACAAAGTGTGCACTGTAAAGGGGAAGTCTCTGGCATTAACAGGAAGGGAGAAAAAGTACTTTCTACCCATTTTTAGTTCAGCGGTAAAACTGAAATTTCTATGGAACTGCAGCTCGGCTTGTGGCTCTGGTTTTCCCGGTCACACAAAAATGCTGAAATTCGACTTATACAGTGTTTGTGCTTATTAAACTTGATGAATTCTCTCCTCTTGACGGTAGAATAGTGTGTAAAGCAAAGCACAATACATTGCTATGTGTAGAAGCAAAGATATTCGCGATTTCAGAATGTGTTCCTAGAACAGCTGCGAGCAACTTTTTTACTCAACGTTAACAACACATCTGAAGCTCAATATTTCTGGGCTGAAGCGGGGAGGATTAGACAAAGTGTGACCTGTAAAGGGGAAGTCTGTGGCATTAACAGGAAGGGAGAAAAAGTACTTTCTACCCATTTTTAGTTCAGCGGTAAAACTGAAATTTCTATGGAACTGCAGCTCGGCTTGTGACTGTGGTTTTCCCGGTCACACAAAAATGCTGAAATTCGACTTATACAGTGTTTGTGCTTATTAAACTTGATGAATTCTCTCCTCTTGACGGTAGAATAGTGTGTAAAGCAAAGCACAATACATTGCTATGTGTAGAAGCAAAGATATACGCGATTTCAGAATGTGTTCCTAGAACAGCTGCGAGCAACTTTTTTACTCAACGTTAACAACACATCTGAAGCTCAATATTTCTGGGCTGAAGCGGGGAAGATTAGACAAAGTGTGCACTGTAAAGGGGAAGTCTGTGGCATTAACAGGAAGGGAGAAAAAGTACTTTCTACCCATTTTTAGTTCAGCGGTAAAACTGAAATTTCTATGGAACTGCAGCTCGGCTTGTGGCTCTGGTTTTCCCGGTCACACAAAAATGCTGAAATTCGACTTATACAGTGTTTGTGCTTATTAAACTTGATGAATTCTCTCCTCTTGACGGTAGAATAGTGTGTAAAGCAAAGCACAATACATTGCTATGTGTAGAAGCAAAGATATACGCGATTTCAGAATGTGTTCCTAGAACAGCTGCGAGCAACTTTTTTACTCAACGTTAACAACACATCTGAAGCTCAATATTTCTGGGCTGAAGCGGGGAGGATTAGACAAAGTGTGCACTGTAAAGGGGAAGTCTGTGGCATTAACAGGAAGGGAGAAAAAGTACTTTCTACCCATTTTTAGTTCAGCGGTAAAACTGAAATTTCTATGGAACTGCAGCTCGGCTTGTGACTGTGGTTTTCCCGGTCACACAAAAATGCTGAAATTCGACTTATACAGTGTTTGTGCTTATTAAACTTGATGAATTCTCTCCTCTTGACGGTAGAATAGTGTGTAAAGCAAAGCACAATACATTGCTATGTGTAGAAGCAAAGATATACGCGATTTCAGAATGTGTTCCTAGAACAGCTGCGAGCAACTTTTTTACTCAACGTTAACAACATATCTGAAGCTCAATATTTCTGGGCTGAAGCGGGGAGGATTAGACAAAGTGTGCACTGTAAAGGGAAAGTCTGTGGCATTAACAGGAAGGGAGAAAAAGTACTTTCTACCCATTTTTAGTTCAGCGGTAAAACTGAAATTTCTATGGAACTGCAGCTCGGCTTGTGACTGTGGTTTTCCCGGTCACACAAAAATGCTGAAATTCGACTTATACAGTGTTTGTGCTTATTAAACTTGATGAATTCTCTCCTCTTGACGGTAGAATAGTGTGTAAAGCAAAGCACAATACATTGCTATGTGTAGAAGCAAAGATATACGCGATTTCATAATGTGTTCCTAGAACAGCTGCGAGCAACTTTTTTACTCAACGTTAACAACACATCTGAAGCTTAATATTTCTGGGCTGAAGCGGGGAGGATTAGACAAAGTGTGCACTGTAAAGGGGAAGTCTGTGGCATTAACAGGAAGGGAGAAAAAGTACTTTCTACCCATTTCTAGTTCAGCGGTAAAACTGAAATTTCTATGGAACTGCAGCTCGTCTTGTGACTGTGGTTTTCCCGGTCACACAAAAATGCTGAAATTCGACTTATACAGTGTTTGTGCTTATTAAACTTGATGAATTCTCTCCTCTTGACGGTAGAATAGTGTGTAAAGCAAAGCACAATACATTGCTATGTGTAGAAGCAAAGATATACGCGATTTCATAATGTGTTCCTAGAACAGCTGCGAGCAACTTTTTTACTCAACGTTAACAACACATCTGAAGCTCAATATTTCTGGGCTGAAGCGGGGAGGATTAGACAAAGTGTGCACTGTAAAGGGGAAGTCTGTGGCATTAACAGGAAGGGAGAAAAAGTACTTTCTACCCATTTTTAGTTCAGCGGTAAAACTGAAGTTTCTATGGAACTGCAGCTCGGCTTGTGACTGTGGTTTTCCCGGTCACACAAAAATGCTGAAATTCGACTTATACAGTGTTTGTGCTTATTAAACTTGATGAATTCTCTCCTCTTGACGGTAGAATAGTGTGTAAAGCAAAGCACAATACATTGCTATGTGTAGAAGCAAAGATATACGCGATTTCAGAATGTCTTCCTAGAACAGCTGCGAGCAACTTTTTTACTCAACGTTAACAACACATCTGAAGCTCAATATTTCTGGGCTGAAGCGGGGAGGATTAGACAAAGTGTGCACTGTAAAGGGGAAGTCTGTGGCATTAACAGGAAGGGAGAAAAAGTACTTTCTACCCATTTTTAGGTTCAGCGGTAAAACTGAAGTTTCTATGGAACTGCAGCTCGACTTGTGACTGTGGTTTTCCCGGTCACACAAAAATGCTGAAATTCGACTTATACAGTGTTTGTGCTTATTAAACTTGATGAATTCTCTCCTCTTGACGGTAGAATAGTGTGTAAAGCAAAGCACAATACATTGCTATGTGTAGAAGCAAAGATATACGCGATTTCATAATGTGTTCCTAGAACAGCTGCGAGCAACTTTTTTACTCAACGTTAACAACACATCTGAAGCTTAATATTTCTGGGCTGAAGCGGGGAGGATTAGACAAAGTGTGCACTGTAAAGGGGAAGTCTGTGGCATTAACAGGAAGGGAGAAAAAGTACTTTCTACCCATTTCTAGTTCAGCGGTAAAACTGAAATTTCTATGGAACTGCAGCTCGGCTTGTGACTGTGGTTTTCCCGGTCACACAAAAATGCTGAAATTCGACTTATACAGTGTTTGTGCTTATTAAACTTGATGAATTCTCTCCTCTTGACGGTAGAATAGTGTGTAAAGCAAAGCACAATACATTGCTATGTGTAGAAGCAAAGATATACGCGATTTCAGAATGTGTTCCTAGAACAGCTGCGAGCAACTTTTTTACTCAACGTTAACAACACATCTGAAGCTCAATATTTCTGGGCTGAAGCGGGGAGGATTAGACAAAGTGTGCACTGTAAAGGGGAAGTCTGTGGCATTAACAGGAAGGGAGAAAAAGTACTTTCTACCCATTTTTAGTTCAGCGGTAAAACTGAAATTTCTATGGAACTTCAGCTCGGCTTGTGACTGTGGTTTTCCCGGTCACACAAAAATGCTGAAATTCGACTTATACAGTGTTTGTGCTTATTAAACTTGATGAATTCTCTCCTCTTGACGGTAGAATAGTGTGTAAAGCAAAGCACAATACATTGCTATGTGTAGAAGCAAAGATATACGCGATTTCAGAATGTGTTCCTAGAACAGCTGCGAGCAACTTTTTTACTCAACGTTAACAACACATCTGAAGCTCAATATTTCTGGGCTGAAGCGGGGAGGATTAGACAAAGTGTGCACTGTAAAGGGGAAGTCTGTGGCATTAACAGGAAGGGAGAAAAAGTACTTTCTACCCATTTTTAGTTCAGCGGTAAAACTGAAATTTCTATGGAACTGCAGCTCGGCTTGTGACTGTGGTTTTCCCGGTCACACAAAAATGCTGAAATTCGACTTATACAGTGTTTGTGCTTATTAAACTTGATGAATTCTCTCCTCTTGACGGTAGAATAGTGTGTAAAGCAAAGCACAATACATTGCTATGTGTAGAAGCAAAGATATACGCGATTTCAGAATGTGTTCCTAGAACAGCTGCGAGCAACTTTTTTACTCAACGTTAACAACACATCTGAAGCTCAATATTTCTGGGCTGAAGCGGGGAAGATTAGACAAAGTGTGCACTGTAAAGGGGAAGTCTGTGGCATTAACAGGAAGGGAGAAAAAGTACTTTCTACCCATTTTTAGTTCAGCGGTAAAACTGAAATTTCTATGGAACTGCAGCTCGGCTTGTGGCTCTGGTTTTCCCGGTCACACAAAAATGCTGAAATTCGACTTATACAGTGTTTGTGCTTATTAAACTTGATGAATTCTCTCCTCTTGACCGTAGAATAGTGTGTAAAGCAAAGCACAATACATTGCTATGTGTAGAAGCAAAGATATTCGCGATTTCAGAATGTGTTCCTAGAACAGCTGCGAGCAACTTTTTTACTCAACGTTAACAACACATCTGAAGCTCAATATTTCTGGGCTGAAGCGGGGAGGATTAGACAAAGTGTGCACTGTAAAGGGGAAGTCTGTGGCATTAACAGGAAGGGAGAAAAAGTACTTTCTACCCATTTTTAGTTCAGCGGTAAAACTGAAATTTCTATGGAACTGCAGCTCGGCTTGTGACTGTGGTTTTCCCGGTCACACAAAAATGCTGAAATTCGACTTATACAGTGTTTGTGCTTATTAAACTTGATGAATTCTCTCCTCTTGACGGTAGAATAGTGTGTAAAGCAAAGCACAATACATTGCTATGTGTAGAAGCAAAGATATACGCGATTTCAGAATGTGTTCCTAGAACAGCTGCGAGCAACTTTTTTACTCAACGTTAACAACACATCTGAAGCTCAATATTTCTGGGCTGAAGCGGGGAAGATTAGACAAAGTGTGCACTGTAAAGGGGAAGTCTGTGGCATTAACAGGAAGGGAGAAAAAGTACTTTCTACCCATTTTTAGTTCAGCGGTAAAACTGAAATTTCTATGGAACTGCAGCTCGGCTTGTGGCTCTGGTTTTCCCGGTCACACAAAAATGCTGAAATTCGACTTATACAGTGTTTGTGCTTATTAAACTTGATGAATTCTCTCCTCTTGACGGTAGAATAGTGTGTAAAGCAAAGCACAATACATTGCTATGTGTAGAAGCAAAGATATACGCGATTTCAGAATGTGTTCCTAGAACAGCTGCGAGCAACTTTTTTACTCAACGTTAACAACACATCTGAAGCTCAATATTTCTGGGCTGAAGCGGGGAGGATTAGACAAAGTGTGCACTGTAAAGGGGAAGTCTGTGGCATTAACAGGAAGGGAGAAAAAGTACTTTCTACCCATTTTTAGTTCAGCGGTAAAACTGAAATTTCTATGGAACTGCAGCTCGGCTTGTGACTGTGGTTTTCCCGGTCACACAAAAATGCTGAAATTCGACTTATACAGTGTTTGTGCTTATTAAACTTGATGAATTCTCTCCTCTTGACGGTAGAATAGTGTGTAAAGCAAAGCACAATACATTGCTATGTGTAGAAGCAAAGATATACGCGATTTCAGAATGTGTTCCTAGAACAGCTGCGAGCAACTTTTTTACTCAACGTTAACAACATATCTGAAGCTCAATATTTCTGGGCTGAAGCGGGGAGGATTAGACAAAGTGTGCACTGTAAAGGGAAAGTCTGTGGCATTAACAGGAAGGGAGAAAAAGTACTTTCTACCCATTTTTAGTTCAGCGGTAAAACTGAAATTTCTATGGAACTGCAGCTCGGCTTGTGACTGTGGTTTTCCCGGTCACACAAAAATGCTGAAATTCGACTTATACAGTGTTTGTGCTTATTAAACTTGATGAATTCTCTCCTCTTGACGGTAGAATAGTGTGTAAAGCAAAGCACAATACATTGCTATGTGTAGAAGCAAAGATATACGCGATTTCATAATGTGTTCCTAGAACAGCTGCGAGCAACTTTTTTACTCAACGTTAACAACACATCTGAAGCTTAATATTTCTGGGCTGAAGCGGGGAGGATTAGACAAAGTGTGCACTGTAAAGGGGAAGTCTGTGGCATTAACAGGAAGGGAGAAAAAGTACTTTCTACCCATTTCTAGTTCAGCGGTAAAACTGAAATTTCTATGGAACTGCAGCTCGTCTTGTGACTGTGGTTTTCCCGGTCACACAAAAATGCTGAAATTCGACTTATACAGTGTTTGTGCTTATTAAACTTGATGAATTCTCTCCTCTTGACGGTAGAATAGTGTGTAAAGCAAAGCACAATACATTGCTATGTGTAGAAGCAAAGATATACGCGATTTCATAATGTGTTCCTAGAACAGCTGCGAGCAACTTTTTTACTCAACGTTAACAACACATCTGAAGCTCAATATTTCTGGGCTGAAGCGGGGAGGATTAGACAAAGTGTGCACTGTAAAGGGGAAGTCTGTGGCATTAACAGGAAGGGAGAAAAAGTACTTTCTACCCATTTTTAGTTCAGCGGTAAAACTGAAGTTTCTATGGAACTGCAGCTCGGCTTGTGACTGTGGTTTTCCCGGTCACACAAAAATGCTGAAATTCGACTTATACAGTGTTTGTGCTTATTAAACTTGATGAATTCTCTCCTCTTGACGGTAGAATAGTGTGTAAAGCAAAGCACAATACATTGCTATGTGTAGAAGCAAAGATATACGCGATTTCAGAATGTCTTCCTAGAACAGCTGCGAGCAACTTTTTTACTCAACGTTAACAACACATCTGAAGCTCAATATTTCTGGGCTGAAGCGGGGAGGATTAGACAAAGTGTGCACTGTAAAGGGGAAGTCTGTGGCATTAACAGGAAGGGAGAAAAAGTACTTTCTACCCATTTTTAGGTTCAGCGGTAAAACTGAAGTTTCTATGGAACTGCAGCTCGACTTGTGACTGTGGTTTTCCCGGTCACACAAAAATGCTGAAATTCGACTTATACAGTGTTTGTGCTTATTAAACTTGATGAATTCTCTCCTCTTGACGGTAGAATAGTGTGTAAAGCAAAGCACAATACATTGCTATGTGTAGAAGCAAAGATATACGCGATTTCATAATGTGTTCCTAGAACAGCTGCGAGCAACTTTTTTACTCAACGTTAACAACACATCTGAAGCTTAATATTTCTGGGCTGAAGCGGGGAGGATTAGACAAAGTGTGCACTGTAAAGGGGAAGTCTGTGGCATTAACAGGAAGGGAGAAAAAGTACTTTCTACCCATTTCTAGTTCAGCGGTAAAACTGAAATTTCTATGGAACTGCAGCTCGGCTTGTGACTGTGGTTTTCCCGGTCACACAAAAATGCTGAAATTCGACTTATACAGTGTTTGTGCTTATTAAACTTGATGAATTCTCTCCTCTTGACGGTAGAATAGTGTGTAAAGCAAAGCACAATACATTGCTATGTGTAGAAGCAAAGATATACGCGATTTCAGAATGTGTTCCTAGAACAGCTGCGAGCAACTTTTTTACTCAACGTTAACAACACATCTGAAGCTCAATATTTCTGGGCTGAAGCGGGGAGGATTAGACAAAGTGTGCACTGTAAAGGGGAAGTCTGTGGCATTAACAGGAAGGGAGAAAAAGTACTTTCTACCCATTTTTAGTTCAGCGGTAAAACTGAAATTTCTATGGAACTTCAGCTCGGCTTGTGACTGTGGTTTTCCCGGTCACACAAAAATGCTGAAATTCGACTTATACAGTGTTTGTGCTTATTAAACTTGATGAATTCTCTCCTCTTGACGGTAGAATAGTGTGTAAAGCAAAGCACAATACATTGCTATGTGTAGAAGCAAAGATATACGCGATTTCATAATGTGTTCCTAGAACAGCTGCGAGCAACTTTTTTACTCAACGTTAACAACACATCTGAAGCTTAATATTTCTGGGCTGAAGCGGGGAGGATTAGACAAAGTGTGCACTGTAAAGGGGAAGTCTGTGGCATTAACAGGAAGGGAGAAAAAGTACTTTCTACCCATTTCTAGTTCAGCGGTAAAACTGAAATTTCTATGGAACTGCAGCTCGGCTTGTGACTGTGGTTTTCCCGGTCACACAAAAATGCTGAAATTCGAC
Organism: Ascaphus truei; assembly: GCF_040206685.1. NCBI lineage: Eukaryota > Metazoa > Chordata > Amphibia > Anura > Ascaphidae > Ascaphus > Ascaphus truei. The sequence goes on along the minus strand of NW_027457167.1, from coordinate 222,226 downwards.
GTATACAGTGTTTGTGCTTATTAAACTTGATGAATTCTCTCCTCTTGACGGTAGAATAGTGTGTAAAGCAAAGCACAATACATTGCTATGTGTAGAAGCAAAGATATACGCGATTTCATAATGTGTTCCTAGAACAGCTGCGAGCAACTTTTTTACTCAACGTTAACAACACATCTGAAGCTTAATATTTCTGGGCTGAAGCGGGGAGGATTAGACAAAGTGTGCACTGTAAAGGGGAAGTCTGTGGCATTAACAGGAAGGGAGAAAAAGTACTTTCTACCCATTTCTAGTTCAGCGGTAAAACTGAAATTTCTATGGAACTGCAGCTCGGCTTGTGACTGTGGTTTTCCCGGTCACACAAAAATGCTGAAATTCGACTTATACAGTGTTTGTGCTTATTAAACTTGATGAATTCTCTCCTCTTGACGGTAGAATAGTGTGTAAAGCAAAGCACAATACATTGCTATGTGTAGAAGCAAAGATATACGCGATTTCAGAATGTGTTCCTAGAACAGCTGCGAGCAACTTTTTTACTCAACGTTAACAACACATCTGAAGCTCAATATTTCTGGGCTGAAGCGGGGAGGATTAGACAAAGTGTGCACTGTAAAGGGGAAGTCTGTGGCATTAACAGGAAGGGAGAAAAAGTACTTTCTACCCATTTTTAGTTCAGCGGTAAAACTGAAATTTCTATGGAACTTCAGCTCGGCTTGTGACTGTGGTTTTCCCGGTCACACAAAAATGCTGAAATTCGACTTATACAGTGTTTGTGCTTATTAAACTTGATGAATTCTCTCCTCTTGACGGTAGAATAGTGTGTAAAGCAAAGCACAATACATTGTTATGTGTAGAAGCAAAGATATACGCGATTTCATAATGTGTTCCTAGAACAGCTGCGAGCAACTTTTTTACTCAACGTTAACAACACATCTGAAGCTTAATATTTCTGGGCTGAAGCGGGGAGGATTAGACAAAGTGTGCACTGTAAAGGGGAAGTCTGTGGCATTAACAGGAAGGGAGAAAAAGTACTTTCTACCCATTTCTAGTTCAGCGGTAAAACTGAAATTTCTATGGAACTGCAGCTCGGCTTGTGACTGTGGTTTTCCCGGTCACACAAAAATGCTGAAATTCGACGTATACAGTGTTTGTGCTTATTAAACTTGATGAATTCTCTCCTCTTGACGGTAGAATAGTGTGTAAAGCAAAGCACAATACATTGCTATGTGTAGAAGCAAAGATATACGCGATTTCATAATGTGTTCCTAGAACAGCTGCGAGCAACTTTTTTACTCAACGTTAACAACACATCTGAAGCTCAATATTTCTGGGCTGAAGCGGGGAAGATTAGACAAAGTGTGCACTGTAAAGGGGAAGTCTGTGGCATTAACAGGAAGGGAGAAAAAGTACTTTCTACCCATTTTTAGTTCAGCGGTAAAACTGAAATTTCTATGGAACTGCAGCTCGGCTTGTGACTGTGGTTTTCCCGGTCACACAAAAATGCTGAAATTCGACTTATACAGTGTTTGTGCTTATTAAACTTGATGAATTCTCTCCTCTTGACGGTAGAATAGTGTGTAAAGCAAAGCACAATACATTGCTATGTGTAGAAGCAAAGATATACGCGATTTCAGAATGTGTTCCTAGAACAGCTGCGAGCAACTTTTTTACTCAACGTTAACAACACATCTGAAGCTTAATATTTCTGGGCTGAAGCGGGGAGGATTAGACAAAGTGTGCACTGTAAAGGGGAAGTCTGTGGCATTAACAGGAAGGGAGAAAAAGTACTTTCTACCCATTTCTAGTTCAGCGGTAAAACTGAAATTTCTATGGAACTGCAGCTCGGCTTGTGACTGTGGTTTTCCCGGTCACACAAAAATGCTGAAATTCGACGTATACAGTGTTTGTGCTTATTAAACTTGATGAATTCTCTCCTCTTGACGGTAGAATAGTGTGTAAAGCAAAGCACAATACATTGCTATGTGTAGAAGCAAAGATATACGCGATTTCATAATGTGTTCCTAGAACAGCTGCGAGCAACTTTTTCACTCAACGTTAACAACACATCTGAAGCTCAATATTTCTGGGCTGAAGCGGGGAGGATTAGACAAAGTGTGCACTGTAAAGGGGAAGTCTGTGGCATTAACAGGAAGGGAGAAAATGTACTTTCTACCCATTTTTAGGTTCAGCGGTAAAACTGAAGTTTCTATGGAACTGCAGCTCGGCTTGTGACTCTGGTTTTCCCGGTCACACAAAAATGCTGAAATTCGACTTATACAGTGTTTGTGCTTATTAAACTTGATGAATTCTCTCCTCTTGACGGTAGAATAGTGTGTAAAGCAAAGCACAATACATTGCTATGTGTAGAAGCAAAGATATACGCGATTTCAGAATGTGTTCCTAGAACAGCTGCGAGCAACTTTTTTACTCAACGTTAACAACACATCTGAAGCTCAATATTTCTGGGCTGAAGCGGGGAGGATTAGACAAAGTGTGCACTGTAAAGGGGAAGTCTGTGGCATTAACAGGAAGGGAGAAAAAGTACTTTCTACCCATTTTTAGTTCAGCGGTAAAACTGAAATTTCTATGGAACTGCAGCTCGGCTCGTGACTGTGGTTTTCCCGGTCACACAAAAATGCTGAAATTCGACTTATACAGTGTTTGTGCTTATTAAACTTGATGAATTCTCTCCTCTTGACGGTAGAATAGTGTGTAAAGCAAAGCACAATACATTGCTATGTGTAGAAGCAAAGATATACGCGATTTCAGAATGTGTTCCTAGAACAGCTGCGAGCAACTTTTTTACTCAACGTTAACAACACATCTGAAGCTCAATATTTCTGGGCTGAAGCGGGGAGGATTAGACAAAGTGTGCACTGTAAAGGGGAAGTCTGTGGCATTAACAGGAAGGGAGAAAAAGTACTTTCTATCCATTTCTTGTTCAGCGGTAAAACTGAAATTTCTATGGAACTGCAGCTCGGCTTGTGACTGTGGTTTTCCCGGTCACACAAAAATGCTGAAATTCGACTTATACAGTGTTTGTGCTTATTAAACTTGATGAATTCTCTCCTCTTGACGGTAGAATAGTGTGTAAAGCAAAGCACAATACATTGCTATGTGTAGAAGCAAAGATATACGCGATTTCAGAATGTGTTCCTAGAACAGCTGCGAGCAACTTTTTTACTCAACGTTAACAACACATCTGAAGCTCAATATTTCTGGGCTGAAGCGGGGAGGATTAGACAAAGTGTGCACTGTAAAGGGGAAGTCTGTGGCATTAACAGGAAGGGAGAAAAAGTACTTTCTACCCATTTTTAGTTCAGCGGTAAAACTGAAATTTCTATGGAACTGCAGCTCGGCTCGTGACTGTGGTTTTCCCGGTCACACAAAAATGCTGAAATTCGACTTATACAGTGTTTGTGCTTATTAAACTTGATGAATTCTCTCCTCTTGACGGTAGAATAGTGTGTAAAGCAAAGCACAATACATTGCTATGTGTAGAAGCAAAGATATACGCGATTTCATAATGTGTTCCTAGAACAGCTGCGAGCAACTTTTTCACTCAACGTTAACAACACATCTGAAGCTCAATATTTCTGGGCTGAAGCGGGGAGGATTAGACAAAGTGTGCACTGTAAAGGGGAAGTCTGTGGCATTAACAGGAAGGGAGAAAATGTACTTTCTACCCATTTTTAGGTTCAGCGGTAAAACTGAAGTTTCTATGGAACTGCAGCTCGGCTTGTGACTCTGGTTTTCCCGGTCACACAAAAATGCTGAAATTCGACTTATACAGTGTTTGTGCTTATTAAACTTGATGAATTCTCTCCTCTTGACGGTAGAATAGTGTGTAAAGCAAAGCACAATACATTGCTATGTGTAGAAGCAAAGATATACGCGATTTCAGAATGTGTTCCTAGAACAGCTGCGAGCAACTTTTTTACTCAACGTTAACAACACATCTGAAGCTCAATATTTCTGGGCTGAAGCGGGGAGGATTAGACAAAGTGTGCACTGTAAAGGGGAAGTCTGTGGCATTAACAGGAAGGGAGAAAAAGTACTTTCTACCCATTTTTAGTTCAGCGGTAAAACTGAAATTTCTATGGAACTGCAGCTCGGCTCGTGACTGTGGTTTTCCCGGTCACACAAAAATGCTGAAATTCGACTTATACAGTGTTTGTGCTTATTAAACTTGATGAATTCTCTCCTCTTGACGGTAGAATAGTGTGTAAAGCAAAGCACAATACATTGCTATGTGTAGAAGCAAAGATATACGCGATTTCAGAATGTGTTCCTAGAACAGCTGCGAGCAACTTTTTTACTCAACGTTAACAACACATCTGAAGCTCAATATTTCTGGGCTGAAGCGGGGAGGATTAGACAAAGTGTGCACTGTAAAGGGGAAGTCTGTGGCATTAACAGGAAGGGAGAAAAAGTACTTTCTACCCATTTTTAGTTCAGCGGTAAAACTGAAATTTCTATGGAACTGCAGCTCGTCTCGTGACTGTGGTTTTCCCGGTCACACAAAAATGCTGAAATTCGACTTATACAGTGTTTGTGCTTATTAAACTTGATGAATTCTCTCCTCTTGACGGTAGAATAGTGTGTAAAGCAAAGCACAATACATTGCTATGTGTAGAAGCAAAGATATACGCGATTTCAGAATGTGTTCCTAGAACAGCTGCGAGCAACTTTTTTACTCAACGTTAACAACACATCTGAAGCTCAATATTTCTGGGCTGAAGCGGGGAGGATTAGACAAAGTGTGCACTGTAAAGGGGAAGTCTGTGGCATTAACAAGAAGGGAGAAAAAGTACTTTCTACCAATTTTTAGTTCAGCGGTAAAACTGAATTTTCTATGGAACTGCAGCTCGGCTTGTGACTGTGGTTTTCCCGGTCACACAAAAATGCTGAAATTCGACTTATACAGTGTTTGTGCTTATTAAACTTGATGAATTCTCTCCTCTTGACGGTAGAATAGTGTGTAAAGCAAAGCACAATACATTGCTATGTGTAGAAGCAAAGATATACGCGATTTCAGAATGTGTTCCTAGAACAGCTGCGAGCAACTTTTTTACTCAACGTTAACAACACATCTGAAGCTCAATATTTCTGGGCTGAAGCGGGGAGGATTAGACAAAGTGTGCACTGTAAAGGGGAAGTCTGTGGCATTAACAGGAAGGGAGAAAAAGTACTTTCTACCAATTTTTAGTTCAGCGGTAAAACTGAATTTTCTATGGAACTGCAGCTCGGCTTGTGACTGTGGTTTTCCCGGTCACACAAAAATGCTGAAATTCGACTTATACAGTGTTTGTGCTAATTAAACTTGATGAATTCTCTCCTCTTGACGGTAGAATAGTGTGTAAAGCAAAGCACAATACATTGCTATGTGTAGAAGCAAAGATATACGCGATTTCATAATGTGTTCCTAGAACAGCTGCGAGCAACTTTTTTACTCAACGTTAACAACACATCTGAAGCTCAATATTTCTGGGCTGAAGCGGGGAGGATTAGACAAAGTGTGCACTGTAAAGGGGAAGTCTGTGGCATTAACAGGAAGGGAGAAAAAGTACTTTCTACCCATTTTTAGTTCAGCGGTAAAACTGAAATTTCTATGGAACTGCAGCTCGGCTTGTGACTGTGGTTTTCCCGGTCACACAAAAATGCTGAAATTCGACTTATACAGTGTTTGTGCTTATTAAACTTGATGAATTCTCTCCTCTTGACGGTAGAATAGTGTGTAAAGCAAAGCACAATACATTGCTATGTGTAGAAGCAAAGATATACGCGATTTCAGAATGTGTTCCTAGAACAGCTGCGAGCAACTTTTTTACTCAACGTTAACAACACATCTGAAGCTCAATATTTCTGGGCTGAAGCGGGGAGGATTAGACAAAGTGTGCACTGTAAAGGGGAAGTCTGTGGCATTAACAGGAAAGGAGAAAAAGTACTTTCTACCAATTTTTAGTTCAGCGGTAAAACTGAAATTTCTATGGAACTGCAGCTCGGCTTGTGACTGTGGTTTTCCCGGTCACACAAAAATGCTGAAATTCGACTTATACAGTGTTTGTGCTTATTAAACTTGATGAATTCTCTCCTCTTGACGGTAGAATAGTGTGTAAAGCAAAGCACAATACATTGCTATGTGTAGAAGCAAAGATATACGCGATTTCAGAATGTGTTCCTAGAACAGCTGCGAGCAACTTTTTTACTCAACGTTAACAACACATCTGAAGCTCAATATTTCTGGGCTGAAGCGGGGAAGATTAGACAAAGTGTGCACTGTAAAGGGGAAGTCTCTGGCATTAACAGGAAGGGAGAAAAAGTACTTTCTACCCATTTTTAGTTCAGCGGTAAAACTGAAATTTCTATGGAACTGCAGCTCGGCTTGTGACTGTGGTTTTCCCGGTCACACAAAAATGCTGAAATTCGACTTATACAGTGTTTGTGCTTATTAAACTTGATGAATTCTCTCCTCTTGACGGTAGAATAGTGTGTAAAGCAAAGCACAATACATTGCTATGTGTAGAAGCAAAGATATACGCGATTTCAGAATGTGTTCCTAGAACAGCTGCGAGCAACTTTTTCACTCAACGTTAACAACACATCTGAAGCTCAATATTTCTGGGCTGAAGCGGGGAGGATTAGACAAAGTGTGCACTGTAAAGGGGAAGTCTGTGGCATTAACAGGAAGGGAGAAAATGTACTTTCTACCCATTTTTAGTTCAGCGGTAAAACTGAAGTTTCTATGGAACTGCAGCTCGGCTTGTGACTCTGGTTTTCCCGGTCACACAAAAATGCTGAAATTCGACTTATACAGTGTTTGTGCTTATTAAACTTGATGAATTCTCTCCTCTTGACGGTAGAATAGTGTGTAAAGCAAAGCACAATACATTGCTATGTGTAGATGCAAAGATATACGCGATTTCAGAATGTGTTCCTAGAACAGCTGCGAGCAACTTTTTTACTCAACGTTAACAACACATCTGAAGCTCAATATTTCTGGGCTGAAGCGGGGAGGATTAGACAAAGTGTGCACTGTAAAGGGGAAGTCTGTGGCATTAACAGGAAGGGAGAAAAAGTACTTTCTACCCATTTTTAGTTCAGCGCTAAAACTGAAATTTCTATGGAACTGCAGCTCGGCTCGTGACTGTGGTTTTCCCGGTCACACAAAAATGCTGAAATTCGACTTATACAGTGTTTGTGCTTATTAAACTTGATGAATTCTCTCCTCTTGACGGTAGAATAGTGTGTAAAGCAAAGCACAATACATTGCTATGTGTAGAAGCAAAGATATACGCGATTTCAGAATGTGTTCCTAGAACAGCTGCGAGCAACTTTTTTACTCAACGTTAACAACACATCTGAAGCTCAATATTTCTGGGCTGAAGCGGGGAGGATTAGACAAAGTGTGCACTGTAAAGGGGAAGTCTGTGGCATTAACAGGAAGGGAGAAAAAGTACTTTCTACCAATTTTTAGTTCAGCGGTAAAACTGAATTTTCTATGGAACTGCAGCTCGGCTTGTGACTGTGGTTTTCCCGGTTACACAAAAATGCTGAAATTTGACTTATACAGTGTTTGTGCTAATTAAACTTGATGAATTCTCTCCTCTTGACGGTAGAATAGTGTGTAAAGCAAAGCACAATACATTGCTATGTGTAGAAGCAAAGATATACGCGATTTCATAATGTGTTCCTAGAACAGCTGCGAGCAACTTTTTTACTCAACGTTAACAACACATCTGAAGCTCAATATTTCTGGGCTGAAGCGGGGAGGATTAGACAAAGTGTGCACTGTAAAGGGGAAGTCTGTGGCATTAACAGGAAGGGAGAAAAAGTACTTTCTACCCATTTTTAGTTCAGCGGTAAAACTGAAATTTCTATGGAACTGCAGCTCGGCTTGTGACTGTGGTTTTCCCGGTCACACAAAAATGCTGAAATTCGACTTATACAGTGTTTGTGCTTATTAAACTTGATGAATTCTCTCCTCTTGACGGTAGAATAGTGTGTAAAGCAAAGCACAATACATTGCTATGTGTAGAAGCAAAGATATACGCGATTTCAGAATGTGTTCCTAGAACAGCTGCGAGCAACTTTTTTACTCAACGTTAACAACACATCTGAAGCTCAATATTTCTGGGCTGAAGCGGGGAAGATTAGACAAAGTGTGCACTGTAAAGGGGAAGTCTCTGGCATTAACAGGAAGGGAGAAAAAGTACTTTCTACCCATTTTTAGTTCAGCGGTAAAACTGAAATTTCTATGGAACTGCAGCTCGGCTTGTGACTCTGGTTTTCCCGGTCACACAAAAATGCTGAAATTCGACTTATACAGTGTTTGTGCTTATTAAACTTGATGAATTCTCTCCTCTTGACGGTAGAATAGTGTGTAAAGCAAAGCACAATACATTGCTATGTGTAGAAGCAAAGATATACGCGATTTCAGAATGTGTTCCTAGAACAGCTGCGAGCAACTTTTTTACTCAACGTTAACAACACATCTGAAGCTTAATATTTCTGGGCTGAAGCGGGGAGGATTAGACAAAGTGTGCACTGTAAAGGGGAAGTCTGTGGCATTAACAGGAAGGGAGAAAAAGTACTTTCTACCCATTTCTAGTTCAGCGGTAAAACTGAAATTTCTATGGAACTGCAGCTCGGCTTGTGACTGTGGTTTTCCCGGTCACACAAAAATGCTGAAATTCGACTTATACAGTGTTTGTGCTTATTAAACTTGATGAATTCTCTCCTCTTGACGGTAGAATAGTGTGTAAAGCAAAGCACAATACATTGCTATGTGTAGAAGCAAAGATATACGCGATTTCAGAATGTGTTCCTAGAACAGCTGCGAGCAACTTTTTTACTCAACGTTAACAACACATCTGAAGCTCAATATTTCTGGGCTGAAGCGGGGAGGATTAGACAAAGTGTGCACTGTAAAGGGGAAGTCTGTGGCATTAACAGGAAGGGAGAAAATGTACTTTCTACCCATTTTTAGGTTCAGCGGTAAAACTGAAGTTTCTATGGAACTGCAGCTCGGCTTGTGACTCTGGTTTTCCCGGTCACACAAAAATGCTGAAATTCGACTTATACAGTGTTTGTGCTTATTAAACTTGATGAATTCTCTCCTCTTGACGGTAGAATAGTGTGTAAAGCAAAGCACAATACATTGCTATGTGTAGAAGCAAAGATATACGCGATTTCAGAATGTGTTCCTAGAACAGCTGCGAGCAACTTTTTTACTCAACGTTAACAACACATCTGAAGCTCAATATTTCTGGGCTGAAGCGGGGAGGATTAGACAAAGTGTGCACTGTAAAGGGGAAGTCTGTGGCATTAACAGGAAGGGAGAAAAAGTACTTTCTACCCATTTTTAGTTCAGCGGTAAAACTGAAGTTTCTATGGAACTGCAGCTCGGCTTGTGACTCTGGTTTTCCCGGTCACACAAAAATGCTGAAATTCGACTTATACAGTGTTTGTGCTTATTAAACTTGATGAATTCTCTCCTCTTGACGGTAGAATAGTGTGTAAAGCAAAGCACAATACATTGCTATGTGTAGAAGCAAAGATATACGCGATTTCAGAATGTGTTCCTAGAACAGCTGCGAGCAACTTTTTTACTCAACGTTAACAACACATCTGAAGCTCAATATTTCTGGGCTGAAGCGGGGAGGATTAGACAAAGTGTGCACTGTAAAGGGGAAGTCTGTGGCATTAACAGGAAGGGAGAAAAAGTACTTTCTACCAATTTTTAGTTCAGCGGTAAAACTGAATTTTCTATGGAACTGCAGCTCGGCTTGTGACTGTGGTTTTCCCGGTCACACAAAAATGCTGAAATTCGACTTATACAGTGTTTGTGCTAATTAAACTTGATGAATTCTCTCCTCTTGACGGTAGAATAGTGTGTAAAGCAAAGCACAATACATTGCTATGTGTAGAAGCAAAGATATACGCGATTTCATAATGTGTTCCTAGAACAGCTGCGAGCAACTTTTTTACTCAACGTTAACAACACATCTGAAGCTCAATATTTCTGGGCTGAAGCGGGGAGGATTAGACAAAGTGTGCACTGTAAAGGGGAAGTCTGTGGCATTAACAGGAAGGGAGAAAAAGTACTTTCTACCCATTTTTAGTTCAGCGGTAAAACTGAAATTTCTATGGAACTGCAGCTCGGCTTGTGACTGTGGTTTTCCCGGTCACACAAAAATGCTGAAATTCGACTTATACAGTGTTTGTGCTTATTAAACTTGATGAATTCTCTCCTCTTGACGGTAGAATAGTGTGTAAAGCAAAGCACAATACATTGCTATGTGTAGAAGCAAAGATATACGCGATTTCAGAATGTGTTCCTAGAACAGCTGCGAGCAACTTTTTTACTCAACGTTAACAACACATCTGAAGCTCAATATTTCTGGGCTGAAGCGGGGAGGATTAGACAAAGTGTGCACTGTAAAGGGGAAGTCTCTGGCATTAACAGGAAAGGAGAAAAAGTACTTTCTACCAATTTTTAGTTCAGCGGTAAAACTGAAATTTCTATGGAACTGCAGCTCGGCTTGTGACTGTGGTTTTCCCGGTCACACAAAAATGCTGAAATTCGACTTATACAGTGTTTGTGCTTATTAAACTTGATGAATTCTCTCCTCTTGACGGTAGAATAGTGTGTAAAGCAAAGCACAATACATTGCTATGTGTAGAAGCAAAGATATACGCGATTTCAGAATGTGTTCCTAGAACAGCTGCGAGCAACTTTTTTACTCAACGTTAACAACACATCTGAAGCTCAATATTTCTGGGCTGAAGCGGGGAAGATTAGACAAAGTGTGCACTGTAAAGGGGAAGTCTCTGGCATTAACAGGAAGGGAGAAAAAGTACTTTCTACCCATTTCTAGTTCAGCGGTAAAACTGAAATTTCTATGGAACTGCAGCTCGGCTTGTGACTCTGGTTTTCCCGGTCACACAAAAATGCTGAAATTCGACTTATACAGTGTTTGTGCTTATTAAACTTGATGAATTCTCTCCTCTTGACGGTAGAATAGTGTGTAAAGCAAAGCACAATACATTGCTATGTGTAGAAGCAAAGATATACGCGATTTCAGAATGTGTTCCTAGAACAGCTGCGAGCAACTTTTTTACTCAACGTTAACAACACATCTGAAGCTTAATATTTCTGGGCTGAAGCGGGGAGGATTAGACAAAGTGTGCACTGTAAAGGGGAAGTCTGTGGCATTAACAGGAAGGGAGAAAAAGTACTTTCTACCCATTTTTAGTTCAGCGGTAAAACTGAAATTTCTATGGAACTGCAGCTCGGCTTGTGACTGTGGTTTTCCCGGTCACACAAAAATGCTGAAATTCGACTTATACAGTGTTTGTGCTTATTAAACTTGATGAATTCTCTCCTCTTGACGGTAGAATAGTGTGTAAAGCAAAGCACAATACATTGCTATGTGTAGAAGCAAAGATATACGCGATTTCAGAATGTGTTCCTAGAACAGCTGCGAGCAACTTTTTTACTCAACCTTAACAACACATCTGAAGCTCAATATTTCTGGGCTGAAGCGGGGAGGATTAGACAAAGTGTGCACTGTAAAGGGGAAGTCTGTGGCATTAACAGGAAGGGAGAAAAAGTACTTTCTACCCATTTTTAGTTCAGCGGTAAAACTGAAATTTCTATGGAACTAAAGCTCGGCTTGTGACTGTGGTTTTCCCGGTCACACAAAAATGCTGAAATTCGACTTATACAGTGTTTGTGCTTATTAAACTTGATGAATTCTCTCCTCTTGACGGTAGAATAGTGTGTAAAGCAAAGCACAATACATTGCTATGTGTAGAAGCAAAGATATACGCGATTTCAGAATGTGTTCCTAGAACAGCTGCGAGCAACTTTTTTACTCAACGTTAACAACACATCTGAAGCTCAATATTTCTGGGCTGAAGCGGGGAGGATTAGACAAAGTGTGCACTGTAAAGGGGAAGTCTGTGGCATTAACAGGAAGGGAGAAAATGTACTTTCTACCCATTTTTAGGTTCAGCGGTAAAACTGAAGTTTCTATGGAACTGCAGCTCGGCTTGTGACTCTGGTTTTCCCGGTCACACAAAAATGCTGAAATTCGACTTATACAGTGTTTGTGCTTATTAAACTTGATGAATTCTCTCCTCTTGACGGTAGAATAGTGTGTAAAGCAAAGCACAATACATTGCTATGTGTAGAAGCAAAGATATACGCGATTTCAGAATGTGTTCCTAGAACAGCTGCGAGCAACTTTTTTACTCAACGTTAACAACACATCTGAAGCTCAATATTTCTGGGCTGAAGCGGGGAGGATTAGACAAAGTGTGCACTGTAAAGGGGAAGTCTGTGGCATTAACAGGAAGGGAGAAAATGTACTTTCTACCCATTTTTAGGTTCAGCGGTAAAACTGAAGTTTCTATGGAACTGCAGCTCGGCTTGTGACTCTGGTTTTCCCGGTCACACAAAAATGCTGAAATTCGACTTATACAGTGTTTGTGCTTATTAAACTTGATGAATTCTCTCCTCTTGACGGTAGAATAGTGTGTAAAGCAAAGCACAATACATTGCTATGTGTAGAAGCAAAGATATACGCGATTTCAGAATGTGTTCCTAGAACAGCTGCGAGCAACTTTTTTACTCAACGTTAACAACACATCTGAAGCTCAATATTTCTGGGCTGAAGCGGGGAGGATTAGACAAAGTGTGCACTGTAAAGGGGAAGTCTGTGGCATTAACAGAAAGGGAGAAAAAGTACTTTCTACCCATTTTTAGTTCAGCGGTAAAACTGAAATTTCTATGGAACTGCAGCTCGGCTCGTGACTGTGGTTTTCCCGGTCACACAAAAATGCTGAAATTCGACTTATACAGTGTTTGTGCTTATTAAACTTGATGAATTCTCTCCTCTTGACGGTAGAATAGTGTGTAAAGCAAAGCACAATACATTGCTATGTGTAGAAGCAAAGATATACGCGATTTCAGAATGTGTTCCTAGAACAGCTGCGAGCAACTTTTTTACTCAACGTTAACAACACATCTGAAGCTCAATATTTCTGGGCTGAAGCGGGGAGGATTAGACAAAGTGTGCACTGTAAAGGGGAAGTCTGTGGCATTAACAGGAAGGGAGAAAAAGTACTTTCTACCCATTTTTAGTTCAGCGGTAAAACTGAAATTTCTATGGAACTGCAGCTCGGTTTGTGACTGTGGTTTTCCCGGTCACACAAAAATGCTGAAATTCGACTTATACAGTGTTTGTGCTTATTAAACTTGATGAATTCTCTCCTCTTGACGGTAGAATAGTGTGTAAAGCAAAGCACAATACATTGCTATGTGTAGAAGCAAAGATATACGCGATTTCAGAATGTGTTCCTAGAACAGCTGCGAGCAACTTTTTTACTCAACGTTAACAACACATCTGAAGCTTAATATTTCTGGGCTGAAGCGGGGAGGATTAGACAAAGTGTGCACTGTAAAGGGGACCCGGTACTTGTGGTTCGGACTGTCTCCAACCAGCCATAATGTTGTGAGAGTGAAATTATGTCTAAGTCCAGCTTTGGTACATTAGAAGCAACTCTGAAACTTAACCTAAGCGTTTTTCGAAGCTACTTTTTAGCTAACTTCTTATAGGAAGGTCTCGGAGCTCTGAAAATGAACGTGCGCGTCTTTCACTCTTCCCGAGAGACTTAGAAGAATTTTGTGATATTTTTTATTAAAATGGTGTATAAGGGTATATATATAAATATATTTTATGCACTGTATATGAGCTGGCGATTTCTAAGTCTGTGGTTCCGAGAGGGGGTAACCAGGCTCACTAATAAAGGTCAAGCCACTTGGCTGCCAGAATGCCCTGCTTCAGCACAGACCAGAAAGGCATTGTGATAAGCGTATCCCCGGTATAGTCAGGGGTTAATGGGAGTCGTTCCCGTCCCCCCAGTATACGCCCAGAACCATGGACCCGGTACTTGTGGATCGGACTGTCTCCAACCAGCCATAATGTTGTGAGAGTGAAATTATGTCTAAGTCCAGCGATGGTACATTAGAAGCAACTCTCAAAATTAACCTAAGCGTTTTTCGAAGCTACCTTTTGGCTAACTTCTTATAGGAAGGTCTAGGAGCTCTGAAAATGAACGTGCGCGTCTTTCACTCTTCCCGAGGGACTTAGAAGAATTTTGTGATATTTTTTATTAAAATGGTGTATAAGGGTATATATATAAATATATTTTATGCACTGTATATGAGCTGGCGATTTCTAAGTCTGTGGTTCCGAGAGGGGGTAACCAGGCTCACTAATAAAGGTCAAGCCACTTGGCTGCCAGAATGCCCTGCTTCAGCACAGACCAGAAAGGCATTGTGATAAGCGTATCCCCGGTATAGTCAGGGGTTAATGGGAGTCGTCCCCGTCCCCCCAGTATACGGCCAGAACCATGGACCCGGTACTTGTGGTTCGGACTGTCTCCAACCAGCCATAATTTTGAGAGAGTGAAATTATGTCTAAGTCCAGCTTTGGTACATTAGAAGCAACTCTGAAACTTAACCTAAGCGTTTTTCGAAGCTACTTTTTGGCTAACTTCTTATAGGAAGGTCTAGGAGCTCTGAAAATGAACGTGCGCGTCTTTCACTCTTCCCAGGGGACATAGAAGAATTTTGTGATATTTTTTATTAAAATGGTGTATAAGGGTATATATATAAATATATTTTATGCACTGTATATATGAGCTGGCGATTTCTAAGTCTGTGGTTCCGAGAGGGGGTAACCAGGCTCACTAATAAAGGTCAAGCCACTTGGCTGCCAGAATGCCCTGCTTCAGCACAGACCAGAAAGGCATTGTGATAAGCGTATCCCCGGTATAGTCAGGGGTTAATGGGAGTCGTCCCCGTCCCCCCAGTATACGGCCAGAACCATGGACCCGGTACTTGTGGTTCGGACTGTCTCCAACCAGCCATAATGTTGTGAGAGTGAAATTATGTCTAAGTCCAGCTTTGGTACATTAGAAGCAACTCTGAAACTTAACCTAAGCGTTTTTCGAAGCTACTTTTTGGCTAACTTCTTATAGGAAGGTCTAGGAGCTCTGAAAATGAACGTGCGCGTCTTTCACTCTTCCCGAGGGACTTAGAAGAATTTTGTGATATTTTTTATTAAAATGGTGTATAAATGTATATATATAAATATATTTTATGCACTGTATATGAGCTGGCGATTTCTAAGTCTGTGGTTCCGAGAGGGGGTAACCAGGCTCACTAATAAAGGTCAAGCCACTTGGCTGCCAGAATGCCCTGCTTCAGCACAGACCAGAAAGGCATTGTGATAAGCGTATCCCCGGTATAGTCAGGGGTTAATGGGAGTCGTTCCCGTCCCCCCAGTATACGCCCAGAACCATGGACCCGGTACTTGTGGATCGGACTGTCTCCAACCAGCCATAATGTTGTGAGAGTGAAATTATGTCTAAGTCCAGCGTTGGTACATTAGAAGCAACTCTCAAAATTAACCTAAGCGTTTTTCGAAACTACTTTTTGGCTAACTTCTTATAGGAATGTCTAGGAGCTCTGAAAATGAACGTGCGCGTCTTTCACTCTTCACGAGTGACTTAGAAGAATTTTGTGATATTTTTTTATTAAAATGGTGTATAAGGGTATATATATATATATAAATATATTTTATGCACTGTATATGAGCTGGCGATTTCTAAGTCTGTGGTTCCGAGAGGGGGTAACCAGGCTCACTAATAAAGGTCAAGCCACTTGGCTGCCAGAATGCCCTGCTTCAGCACAGAACAGAAAGGCATTGTGATAAGCGTATCCCCGGAATAGTCAGGGGTTAATGGGAGTCGTTCCCGTCCCCCCAGTATACGCCCAGAACCATGGACCCGGTACTTGTGGATCGGACTGTCTCCAACCAGCCATAATGTTGTGAGTGAAATTATGTCTAAGTCCATATTTGGTACATTAGAAGCAACTCTCAAAATTAACCTAAGCGTTTTTCGAAACTACTTTTTGGCTAACTTCTTATAGGAATGTCTAGGAGCTCTGAAAATGAACGTGCGCGTCTTTCACTCTTCACGAGTGACTTAGAAGAATTTTGTGATATTTTTTTATTAAAATGGTGTATAAGGGTATATATATATATAAATATATTTTATGCACTGTATATGAGCTGGCGATTTCTAAGTCTGTGGTTCCGAGAGGGGGTAACCAGGCTCACTAATAAAGGTCAAGCCACTTGGCTGCCAGAATGCCCTGCTTCAGCACAGACCAGAAAGGCATTGTGATAAGCGTATCCCCGGAATAGTCAGGGGTTAATGGGAGTCGTTCCCGTCCCCCCAGTATACGCCCAGAACCATGGACCCGGTACTTGTGGATCGGACTGTCTCCAACCAGCCATAATGTTGTGAGTGAAATTATGTCTAAGTCCATATTTGGTACATTAGAAGCAACTCTCAAAATTAACCTAAGCGTTTTTCGAAGCTACTTTTTGGCTAACTTCTTATAGGAAGGTCTAGGAGCTCTGAAAATGAACGTGCGCGTCTTTCACTCTTCCCGAGGGACTTAGAAGAATTTTGTGATATTTTTTATTAAAATGGTGTATAAGGGTATATATATAAATATATTTTATGCAC
This sequence comes from Ascaphus truei, assembly GCF_040206685.1. Taxonomy (NCBI): domain Eukaryota; kingdom Metazoa; phylum Chordata; class Amphibia; order Anura; family Ascaphidae; genus Ascaphus; species Ascaphus truei. The sequence goes on along the minus strand of NW_027457167.1, from coordinate 205,618 downwards.
TGTATATGAGCTGGCGATTTCTAAGTCTGTGGTTCCGAGAGGGGGTAACCAGGCTCACTAATAAAGGTCAAGCCACTTGGCTGCCAGAATGCCCTGCTTCAGCACAGACCAGAAAGGCATTGTGATAAGCGTATCCCCGGTATAGTCAGGGGTTAATGGGAGTCGTCCCCGTCCCCCCAGTATACGCCCAGAACCATGGACCCGGTACTTGTGGTTTGGACTGTCTCCAACCAGCCATAATGTTGTGAGAGTGAAATTATGTCTAAGTCCAGCTTTGGTACATTAGAAACAACTCTCAAAATTAACCTAAGCGTTTTTCGAAGCTACTTTTTGGCTAACTTCTTATAGGAAGGTATAGGAGCTCTGAAAATGAACGTGCGCATCTTTCGCTCTTCCCGAGGGACTTAGAAGAATTTTGTGATATTTTTTATTAAAATGGTGTATAAGGGTATATATTTAAATATATTTTATGCACTGTATATGAGCTGGCGATTTCTAAGTCTGTGGTTCCGAGAGGGGGTAACCAGGCTCACTAATAAAGGTCAAGCCACTTGGCTGCCAGAATGCCCTGCTTCAGCACAGACCAGAAAGGCATTGTGATAAGCGTATACCCGGTATAGTCAGGGGTTAATGGGAGTCGACCCCGTCCCCCCAGTATACGCCCAGAACCATGGACCCGGTACTTGTGGTTCGTACTGTCTCCAACCAGCCATAATGTTGTGAGAGTGAAATTATGTCTAAGTCCAGCTTTGGTACATTAGAAGCAACTCAAACTTAACCTAAGCGTTTTTCGAAGCTACTATTTGGCTAACTTCTTATAGGAATGTGTAGGAGCTCTGAAAATGAACGTGCGCGTCTTTCACTCTTCACGGGAGACTTAGAAGAATTTTGTGATATTTTTTATTAAAATGGTGTATAAGGGTATATATATAAATATATTTTATGCACTGTATATGAGCTGGCGATTTCTAAGTCTGTGGTTCCGAGAGGGGGTAACCAGGCTCACTAATAAAGGTCAAGCCACTTGGCTGCCAGAATGCCCTGCTTCAGCGCAGACCAGAAAGGCATTGTGATAAGCGTATCCCCGGTATAGTCAGGGGTTGATGGGAGTCGTTCCCGTCCCCCCAGTATACGCCCAGAACCATGGACCCGGTACTTGTGGATCGGACTGTCTCCAACCAGCCATAATGTTGTGAGAGTGAAATTATGTCTAAGTCCAGCGTTGGTACATTAGAAGCAACTCTCAAAATTAACCTAAGCGTTTTTCGTAGCTACTTTTTGGCTAACTTCTTATAGGAAGGTCTAGGAGCTCTGAAAATGAACGTGCGCGTCTTTCACTCTTCCCGAGGGACTTAGAAGAAATTTGTGATATTTTTTATTAAAATGGTGTATAAGGGTATATATATAAATATATTTTATGCACTGTATATGAGCTGGCGATTTCTAAGTCTGTGGTTCCGAGAGGGGGTAACCAGGCTCACTAATAAAGGTCAAGCCACTTGGCTGCCAGAATGCCCTGCTTCAGCACAGACCAGAAAGGCATTGTGATAAGCGTATCCCCGGTATAGTCAGGGGTTAATGGGAGTCGTCCCCGTCCCCCCAGTATACGCCCAGAACCATGGACCCGGTACTTGTGGTTTGGACTGTCTCCAACCAGCCATAATGTTGTGAGAGTGAAATTATGTCTAAGTCCAGCTTTGGTACATTAGAAACAACTCTCAAAATTAACCTAAGCGTTTTTCGAAGCTACTTTTTGGCTAACTTCTTATAGGAAGGTATAGGAGCTCTGAAAATGAACGTGCGCATCTTTCGCTCTTCCCGAGGGACTTAGAAGAATTTTGTGATATTTTTTATTAAAATGGTGTATAAGGGTATATATTTAAATATATTTTATGCACTGTATATGAGCTGGCGATTTCTAAGTCTGTGGTTCCGAGAGGGGGTAACCAGGCTCACTAATAAAGGTCAAGCCACTTGGCTGCCAGAATGCCCTGCTTCAGCACAGACCAGAAAGGCATTGTGATAAGCGTATACCCGGTATAGTCAGGGGTTAATGGGAGTCGACCCCGTCCCCCCAGTATACGCCCAGAACCATGGACCCGGTACTTGTGGTTCGTACTGTCTCCAACCAGCCATAATGTTGTGAGAGTGAAATTATGTCTAAGTCCAGCTTTGGTACATTAGAAGCAACTCAAACTTAACCTAAGCGTTTTTCGAAGCTACTATTTGGCTAACTTCTTATAGGAATGTCTAGGAGCTCTGAAAATGAACGTGCGCGTCTTTCACTCTTCACGGGAGACTTAGAAGAATTTTGTGATATTTTTTATTAAAATGGTGTATAAGGGTATATATATAAATATATTTTATGCACTGTATATGAGCTGGCGATTTCTAAGTCTGTGGTTCCGAGAGGGGGTAACCAGGCTCACTAATAAAGGTCAAGCCACTTGGCTGCCAGAATGCCCTGCTTCAGCGCAGACCAGAAAGGCATTGTGATAAGCGTATCCCCGGTATAGTCAGGGGTTGATGGGAGTCGATCCCGTCCCCCCAGTATACGCCCAGAACCATGGACCCGGTACTTGTGGTTCGGACTGTCTCCAACCAGCCATAATGTTGTGAGAGTGAAATTATGTCTACGTCCAGCTTTGGTACATTAGAAGCAACTCTCAAAATTAACCTAAGCGTTTTTCGAAGCTACTATTTGGCTAACTTCTTATAGGAATGTCTAGGAGCTCTGAAAATGAACGTGCGCGTCTTTCACTCTTCACGAGTGACTTAGAAGAATTTTGTGATATTTTTTATTAAAATGGTGTATAAGGGTATATATATATATAAATATATTTTATGCACTGTATATGAGCTGGCGATTTCTAAGTCTGTGGTTCCGAGAGGGGGTAACCAGGCTCACTAATAAAGGTCAAGCCACTTGGCTGCCAGAATGCCCTGCTTCAGCACAGACCAGAAAGGCATTGTGATAAGTGTATCCCCGGTATAGTCAGGGGTTAATGGGAGTCGTTCCCGTCCCCCCAGTATACGCCCAGAACCATGGACCCGGTACTTGTGGATCGGACTGTCTCCAACCAGCCATAATGTTGTGAGAGTGAAATTATGTCTAAGTCCAGCGTTGGTACATTAGAAGCAACTCTCAAAATTAACCTAAGCGTTTTTCGTAGCTACTTTTTGGCTAACTTCTTATAGGAAGGTCTAGGAGCTCTGAAAATGAACGTGCGCGTCTTTCACTCTTCCCGAGGGACTTAGAAGAATTTTGTGATATTTTTTATTAAAATGGTGTATAAGGGTATATATATAAATATATTTTATGCACTGTATATGAGCTGGCGATTTCTAAGTCTGTGGTTCCGAGAGGGGGTAACCAGGCTCACTAATAAAGGTCAAGCCACTTGGCTGCCAGAATGCCCTGCTTCAGCACAGACCAGAAAGGCATTGTGATAAGCGTATCCCCGGTATAGTCAGGGGTTAATGGGAGTCGTCCCCGTCCCCCCAGTATACGCCCAGAACCATGGACCCGGTACTTGTGGTTTGGACTGTCTCCAACCAGCCATAATGTTGTGAGAGTGAAATTATGTCTAAGTCCAGCTTTGGTACATTAGAAGCAACTCTCAAAATTAACCTAAGCGTTTTTCGAAGCTACTTTTTAGCTAACTTCTTATAGGAATGTGTAGGAGCTCTGAAAATGAACGTGCGCGTCTTTCACTCTTCACGAGGGACTTAGAAGAATTTTGTGATATTTTTTATTAAAATGGTGTATAAGGGTATATATATATAAATATATTTTATGCACTGTATATGAGCTGGCGATTTCTAAGTCTGTGGTTCCGAGAGGGGGTAACCAGGCTCACTAATAAAGGTCAAGCCACTTGGCTGCCAGAATGCCCTGCTTCAGCACAGACCAGAAAGGCATTGTGATAAGCGTATACCCGGTATAGTCAGGGGTTAATGGGAGTCGACCCCGTCCCCCCAGTATACGCCCAGAACCATGGACCCGGTACTTGTGGTTCGGACTGTCTCCAACCAGCCATAATGTTGTGAGAGTGAAATTATGTCTAAGTCCAGCTTTGGTACATTAGAAGCAACTCAAACTTAACCTAAGCGTTTTTCGAAGCAACTATTTGGCTAACTTCTTATAGGAATGTCTAGGAGCTCTGAAAATGAACGTGCGCGTCTTTCACTCTTCACGGGAGACTTAGAAGAATTTTGTGATATTTTTTATTAAAATGGTGTATAAGGGTATATATATAAATATATTTTATGCACTGTATATGAGCTGGCGATTTCTAAGTCTGTGGTTCCGAGAGGGGGTAACCAGGCTCACTAATAAAGGTCAAGCCACTTGGCTGCCAGAATGCCCTGCTTCAGCGCAGACCAGAAAGGCATTGTGATAAGCGTATCCCCGGTATAGTCAGGGGTTAATGGGAGTCGACCCCGTCCCCCCAGTATACGCCCAGAACCATGGACCCGGTACTTGTGGTTCGGACTGTCTCCAACCAGCCATAATGTTGTGAGAGTGAAATTATGTCTAAGTCCAGCTTTGGTACATTAGAAGCAACTCTCAAAATTAACCTAAGCGTTTTTCGAAGCTACTTTTTAGCTAACTTCTTATAGGAATGTGTAGGAGCTCTGAAAATGAACGTGCGCGTCTTTCACTCTTCACGAGGGACTTAGAAGAATTTTGTGATATTTTTTATTAAAATGGTGTATAAGGGTATATATATATAAATATATTTTATGCACTGTATATGAGCTGGCGATTTCTAAGTCTGTGGTTCCGAGAGGGGGTAACCAGGCTCACTAATAAAGGTCAAGCCACTTGGCTGCCAGAATGCCCTGCTTCAGCACAGACCAGAAAGGCATTGTGATAAGCGTATACCCGGTATAGTCAGGGGTTAATGGGAGTCGACCCCGTCCCCCCAGTATACGCCCAGAACCATGGACCCGGTACTTGTGGTTCGGACTGTCTCCAACCAGCCATAATGTTGTGAGAGTGAAATTATGTCTAAGTCCAGCTTTGGTACATTAGAAGCAACTCAAACTTAACCTAAGCGTTTTTCGAAGCAACTATTTGGCTAACTTCTTATAGGAATGTCAAGGAGCTCTGAAAATGAACGTGCGCGTCTTTCACTCTTCACGGGAGACTTAGAAGAATTTTGTGATATTTTTTATTAAAATGGTGTATAAGGGTATATATATAAATATATTTTATGCACTGTATATGAGCTGGCGATTTCTAAGTCTGTGGTTCCGAGAGGGGGTAACCAGGCTCACTAATAAAGGTCAAGCCACTTGGCTGCCAGAATGCCCTGCTTCAGCGCAGACCAGAAAGGCATTGTGATAAGCGTATCCCCGGTATAGTCAGGGGTTAATGGGAGTCGACCCCGTCCCCCCAGTATACGCCCAGAACCATGGACCCGGTACTTGTGGTTCGGACTGTCTCCAACCAGCCATAATGTTGTGAGAGTGAAATTATGTCTAAGTCCAGCTTTGGTACATTAGAAGCAACTCAAACTTAACCTAAGCGTTTTTCGAAGCAACTATTTGGCTAACTTCTTATAGGAATGTCTAGGAGCTCTGAAAATGAACGTGCGCGTCTTTCACTCTTCACGGGAGACTTAGAAGAATTTTGTGATATTTTTTATTAAAATGGTGTATAAGGGTATATATATAAATATATTTTATGCACTGTATATGAGCTGGCGATTTCTAAGTCTGTGGTTCCGAGAGGGGGTAACCAGGCTCACTAATAAAGGTCAAGCCACTTGGCTGCCAGAATGCCCTGCTTCAGCGCAGACCAGAAAGGCATTGTGATAAGCGTATCCCCGGTATAGTCAGGGGTTGATGGGAGTCGATCCCGTCCCCCCAGTATACGCCCAGAACCATGGACCCGGTACTTGTGGTTCGGACTGTCTCCAACCAGCCATAATGTTGTGAGAGTGAAATTATGTCTACGTCCATCTTTGGTACATTAGAAGCAACTCTCAAAATTAACCTAAGCGTTTTTCGAAGCTACTATTTGGCTAACTTCTTATAGGAATGTCTAGGAGCTCTGAAAATGAACGTGCGCGTCTTTCACTCTTCACGAGTGACTTAGAAGAATTTTGTGATATTTTTTATTAAAATGGTGTATAAGGGTATATATATATAAATATATTTTATGCACTGTATATGAGCTGGCGATTTCTAAGTCTGTGGTTCCGAGAGGGGGTAACCAGGCTCACTAATAAAGGTCAAGCCACTTGGCTGCCAGAATGCCCTGCTTCAGCACAGACCAGAAAGGCATTGTGATAAGCGTATCCCCGGTATAGTCAGGGGTTAATGGGAGTCGTTCCCGTCCCCCCAGTATACGCCCAGAACCATGGACCCGGTACTTGTGGATCGGACTGTCTCCAACCAGCCATAATGTTGTGAGAGTGAAATTATGTCTAAGTCCAGCTTTGGTACATTAGAAGCAACTCAAACTTAACCTAAGCGTTTTTCGAAGCTACTATTTGGCTAACTTCTTATAGGAATGTCTAGGAGCTCTGAAAATGAACGTGCGCGTCTTTCACTCTTCACGGGAGACTTAGAAGAATTTTGTGATATTTTTAATTAAAATGGTGTATAAGGGTATATATATAAATATATTTTATGCACTGTATATGAGCTGGCGATTTCTAAGTCTGTGGTTCCGAGAGGGGGTAACCAGGCTCACTAATAAAGGTCAAGCCACTTGGCTGCCAGAATGCCCTGCTTCAGCGCAGACCAGAAAGGCATTGTGATAAGCGTATCCCCGGTATAGTCAGGGGTTGATGGGAGTCGATCCCGTCCCCCCAGTATACGCCCAGAACCATGGACCCGGTACTTGTGGTTCGGACTGTCTCCAACCAGCCATAATGTTGTGAGAGTGAAATTATGTCTACGTCCAGCTTTGGTACATTAGAAGCAACTCTCAAAATTAACCTAAGCGTTTTTCGAAGCTACTATTTGGCTAACTTCTTATAGGAATGTCTAGGAGCTCTGAAAATGAACGTGCGCGTCTTTCACTCTTCACGAGTGACTTAGAAGAATTTTGTGATATTTTTTATTAAAATGGTGTATAAGGGTATATATATATAAATATATTTTATGCACTGTATATGAGCTGGCGATTTCTAAGTCTGTGGTTCCGAGAGGGGGTAACCAGGCTCACTAATAAAGGTCAAGCCACTTGGCTGCCAGAATGCCCTGCTTCAGCACAGACCAGAAAGGCATTGTGATAAGTGTATCCCCGGTATAGTCAGGGGTTAATGGGAGTCATTCCCGTCCCCCCAGTATACGCCCAGAACCATGGACCCGGTACTTGTGGATCGGACTGTCTCCAACCAGCCATAATGTTGTGAGAGTGAAATTATGTCTAAGTCCAGCGTTGGTACATTAGAAGCAACTCTCAAAATTAACCTAAGCGTTTTTCGTAGCTACTTTTTGGCTAACTTCTTATAGGAAGGTCTAGGAGCTCTGAAAATGAACGTGCGCGTCTTTCACTCTTCCCGAGGGACTTAGAAGAATTTTGTGATATTTTTTATTAAAATGGTGTATAAGGGTATATATATAAATATATTTTATGCACTGTATATGAGCTGGCGATTTCTAAGTCTGTGGTTCCGAGAGGGGGTAACCAGGCTCACTAATAAAGGTCAAGCCACTTGGCTGCCAGAATGCCCTGCTTCAGCACAGACCAGAAAGGCATTGTGATAAGCGTATCCCCGGTATAGTCAGGGGTTAATGGGAGTCGTCCCCGTCCCCCCAGTATACACCCAGAACCATGGACCCGGTACTTGTGGTTTGGAATGTCTCCAACCAGCCATAATGTTGTGAGAGTGAAATAATGTCTAAGTCCAGCTTTGGTACATTAGAAGCAACTCTCAAAATTAACCTAAGCGTTTTTCGAAGCTACTATTTGGCTAACTTCTTATAGGAATGTCTAGGAGCTCTGAAAATGAACGTGCGCGTCTTTCACTCTTCACGAGTGACTTAGAAGAATTTTGTGATATTTTTTATTAAAATGGTGTATAAGGGTATATATATATAAATATATTTTATGCACTGTATATGAGCTGGCGATTTCTAAGTCTGTGGTTCCGAGAGGGGGTAACCAGGCTCACTAATAAAGGTCAAGCCACTTGGCTGCCAGAATGCCCTGCTTCAGCACAGACCAGAAAGGCATTGTGATAAGTGTATCCCCGGTATAGTCAGGGGTTAATGGGAGTCGTTCCCGTCCCCCCAGTATACGCCCAGAACCATGGACCCGGTACTTGTGGATCGGACTGTCTCCAACCAGCCATAATGTTGTGAGAGTGAAATTATGTCTAAGTCCAGCGTTGGTACATTAGAAGCAACTCTCAAAATTAACCTAAGCGTTTTTCGTAGCTACTTTTTGGCTAACTTCTTATAGGAAGGTCTAGGAGCTCTGAAAATGAACGTGCGCGTCTTTCACTCTTCCCGAGGGACTTAGAAGAATTTTGTGATATTTTTTATTAAAATGGTGTATAAGGGTATATATATAAATATATTTTATGCACTGTATATGAGCTGGCGATTTCTAAGTCTGTGGTTCCGAGAGGGGGTAACCAGGCTCACTAATAAAGGTCAAGCCACTTGGCTGCCAGAATGCCCTGCTTCAGCACAGACCAGAAAGGCATTGTGATAAGCGTATCCCCGGTATAGTCAGGGGTTAATGGGAGTCGTTCCCGTCCCCCCAGTATACGCCCAGAACCATGGACCCGGTACTTGTGGATCGGACTGTCTCCAACCAGCCATAATGTTGTGAGAGTGAAATTATGTCTAAGTCCAGCGTTGGTACATTAGAAGCAACTCTCAAAATTAACCTAAGCGTTTTTCGTAGCTACTTTTTGGCTAACTTCTTATAGGAAGGTCTAGGAGCTCTGAAAATGAACGTGCGCGTCTTTCACTCTTCCCGAGGGACTTAGAAGAATTTTGTGATATTTTTTATTAAAATGGTGTATAAGGGTATATATATAAATATATTTTATGCACTGTATATGAGCTGGCGATTTCTAAGTCTGTGGTTCCGAGAGGGGGTAACCAGGCTCACTAATAAAGGTCAAGCCACTTGGCTGCCAGAATGCCCTGCTTCAGCACAGACCAGAAAGGCATTGTGATAAGCGTATCCCCGGTATAGTCAGGGGTTAATGGGAGTCGTCCCCGTCCCCCCAGTATACACCCAGAACCATGGACCCGGTACTTGTGGTTTGGAATGTCTCCAACCAGCCATAATGTTGTGAGAGTGAAATAATGTCTAAGTCCAGCTTTGGTACATTAGAAGCAACTCTCAAAATTAACCTAAGCGTTTTTCGAAGCTACTATTTGGCTAACTTCTTATAGGAATGTCTAGGAGCTCTGAAAATGAACGTGCGCGTCTTTCACTCTTCACGAGTGACTTAGAAGAATTTTGTGATATTTTTTATTAAAATGGTGTATAAGGGTATATATATATAAATATATTTTATGCACTGTATATGAGCTGGCGATTTCTAAGTCTGTGGTTCCGAGAGGGGGTAACCAGGCTCACTAATAAAGGTCAAGCCACTTGGCTGCCAGAATGCCCTGCTTCAGCACAGACCAGAAAGGCATTGTGATAAGTGTATCCCCGGTATAGTCAGGGGTTAATGGGAGTCGTTCCCGTCCCCCCAGTATACGCCCAGAACCATGGACCCGGTACTTGTGGATCGGACTGTCTCCAACCAGCCATAATGTTGTGAGAGTGAAATTATGTCTAAGTCCAGCGTTGGTACATTAGAAGCAACTCTCAAAATTAACCTAAGCGTTTTTCGTAGCTACTTTTTGGCTAACTTCTTATAGGAAGGTCTAGGAGCTCTGAAAATGAACGTGCGCGTCTTTCACTCTTCCCGAGGGACTTAGAAGAATTTTGTGATATTTTTTATTAAAATGGTGTATAAGGGTATATATATAAATATATTTTATGCACTGTATATGAGCTGGCGATTTCTAAGTCTGTGGTTCCGAGAGGGGGTAACCAGGCTCACTAATAAAGGTCAAGCCACTTGGCTGCCAGAATGCCCTGCTTCAGCACAGACCAGAAAGGCATTGTGATAAGCGTATCCCCGGTATAGTCAGGGGTTAATGGGAGTCGTTCCCGTCCCCCCAGTATACGCCCAGAACCATGGACCCGGTACTTGTGGATCGGACTGTCTCCAACCAGCCATAATGTTGTGAGAGTGAAATTATGTCTAAGTCCAGCGTTGGTACATTAGAAGCAACTCTCAAAATTAACCTAAGCGTTTTTCGTAGCTACTTTTTGGCTAACTTCTTATAGGAAGGTCTAGGAGCTCTGAAAATGAACGTGCGCGTCTTTCACTCTTCCCGAGGGACTTAGAAGAATTTTGTGATATTTTTTATTAAAATGGTGTATAAGGGTATATATATAAATATATTTTATGCACTGTATATGAGCTGGCGATTTCTAAGTCTGTGGTTCCGAGAGGGGGTAACCAGGCTCACTAATAAAGGTCAAGCCACTTGGCTGCCAGAATGCCCTGCTTCAGCACAGACCAGAAAGGCATTGTGATAAGCGTATCCCCGGTATAGTCAGGGGTTAATGGGAGTCGTCCCCGTCCCCCCAGTATACACCCAGAACCATGGACCCGGTACTTGTGGTTTGGACTGTCTCCAACCAGCCATAATGTTGTGAGAGTGAAATAATGTCTAAGTCCAGCTTTGGTACATTAGAAGCAACTCTCAAAATTAACCTAAGCGTTTTTCGAAGCTACTATTTGGCTAACTTCTTATAGGAATGTCTAGGAGCTCTGAAAATGAACGTGCGCGTCTTTCACTCTTCACGAGTGACTTAGAAGAATTTTGTGATATTTTTTATTAAAATGGTGTATAAGGGTATATATATATAAATATATTTTATGCACTGTATATGAGCTGGCGATTTCTAAGTCTGTGGTTCCGAGAGGGGGTAACCAGGCTCACTAATAAAGGTCAAGCCACTTGGCTGCCAGAATGCCCTGCTTCAGCACAGACCAGAAAGGCATTGTGATAAGTGTATCCCCGGTATAGTCAGGGGTTAATGGGAGTCGTTCCCGTCCCCCCAGTATACGCCCAGAACCATGGACCCGGTACTTGTGGATCGGACTGTCTCCAACCAGCCATAATGTTGTGAGAGTGAAATTATGTCTAAGTCCAGCGTTGGTACATTAGAAGCAACTCTCAAAATTAACCTAAGCGTTTTTCGTAGCTACTTTTTGGCTAACTTCTTATAGGAAGGTCTAGGAGCTCTGAAAATGAACGTGCGCGTCTTTCACTCTTCCCGAGGGACTTAGAAGAATTTTGTGATATTTTTTATTAAAATGGTGTATAAGGGTATATATATAAATATATTTTATGCACTGTATATGAGCTGGCGATTTCTAAGTCTGTGGTTCCGAGAGGGGGTAACCAGGCTCACTAATAAAGGTCAAGCCACTTGGCTGCCAGAATGCCCTGCTTCAGCACAGACCAGAAAGGCATTGTGATAAGCGTATCCCCGGTATAGTCAGGGGTTAATGGGAGTCGTTCCCGTCCCCCCAGTATACGCCCAGAACCATGGACCCGGTACTTGTGGTTCGGACTGTCTCCAACCAGCCATAATGTTGTGAGAGTGAAATTATGTCTAAGTCCAGCTTTGGTACATTAGAAGCAACTCTCAAAATTAACCTAAGCGTTTTTCGAAGCTACTTTTTAGCTAACTTCTTATAGGAATGTGTAGGAGCTCTGAAAATGAACGTGCGCGTCTTTCACTCTTCACGAGGGACTTAGAAGAATTTTGTGATATTTTTTATTAAAATGGTGTATAAGGGTATATATATATAAATATATTTTATGCACTGTATATGAGCTGGCGATTTCTAAGTCTGTGGTTCCGAGAGGGGGTAACCAGGCTCACTAATAAAGGTCAAGCCACTTGGCTGCCAGAATGCCCTGCTTCAGCACAGACCAGAAAGGCATTGTGATAAGCGTATCCCCGGTATAGTCAGGGGTTAATGGGAGTCGTTCCCGTCCCCCCAGTATACGCCCAGAACCATGGACCCGGTACTTGTGGATCGGACTGTCTCCAACCAGCCATAATGTTGTGAGAGTGAAATTATGTCTAAGTCCAGCTTTGGTACATTAGAAGCAACTCAAACTTAACCTAAGCGTTTTTCGAAGCTACTATTTGGCTAACTTCTTATAGGAATGTCTAGGAGCTCTGAAAATGAACGTGCGCGTCTTTCACTCTTCACGGGAGACTTAGAAGAATTTTGTGATATTTTTTATTAAAATGGTGTATAAGGGTATATATATAAATATATTTTATGCACTGTATATGAGCTGGCGATTTCTAAGTCTGTGGTTCCGAGAGGGGGTAACCAGGCTCACTAATAAAGGTCAAGCCACTTGGCTGCCAGAATGCCCTGCTTCAGCGCAGACCAGAAAGGCATTGTGATAAGCGTATCCCCGGTATAGTCAGGGGTTGATGGGAGTCGATCCCGTCCCCCCAGTATACGCCCAGAACCATGGACCCGGTACTTGTGGTTCGGACTGTCTCCAACCAGCCATAATGTTGTGAGAGTGAAATTATGTCTACGTCCAGCTTTGGTACATTAGAAGCAACTCTCAAAATTAACCTAAGCGTTTTTCGAAGCTACTATTTGGCTAACTTCTTATAGGAATGTCTAGGAGCTCTGAAAATGAACGTGCGCGTCTTTCACTCTTCACGAGTGACTTAGAAGAATTTTGTGATATTTTTTATTAAAATGGTGTATAAGGGTATATATATATAAATATATTTTATGCACTGTATATGAGCTGGCGATTTCTAAGTCTGTGGTTCCGAGAGGGGGTAACCAGGCTCACTAATAAAGGTCAAGCCACTTGGCTGCCAGAATGCCCTGCTTCAGCACAGACCAGAAAGGCATTGTGATAAGTGTATCCCCGGTATAGTCAGGGGTTAATGGGAGTCGTTCCCGTCCCCCCAGTATACGCCCAGAACCATGGACCCGGTACTTGTGGATCGGACTGTCTCCAACCAGCCATAATGTTGTGAGAGTGAAATTATGTCTAAGTCCAGCGTTGGTACATTAGAAGCAACTCTCAAAATTAACCTAAGCGTTTTTCGTAGCTACTTTTTGGCTAACTTCTTATAGGAAGGTCTAGGAGCTCTGAAAATGAACGTGCGCGTCTTTCACTCTTCCCGAGGGACTTAGAAGAATTTTGTGATATTTTTTATTAAAATGGTGTATAAGGGTATATATATAAATATATTTTATGCACTGTATATGAGCTGGCGATTTCTAAGTCTGTGGTTCCGAGAGGGGGTAACCAGGCTCACTAATAAAGGTCAAGCCACTTGGCTGCCAGAATGCCCTGCTTCAGCACAGACCAGAAAGGCATTGTGATAAGCGTATCCCCGGTATAGTCAGGGGTTAATGGGAGTCGTCCCCGTCCCCCCAGTATACGCCCAGAACCATGGACCCGGTACTTGTGGTTTGGACTGTCTCCAACCAGCCATAATGTTGTGAGAGTGAAATTATGTCTAAGTCCAGCTTTGGTACATTAGAAGCAACTCTCAAAATTAACCTAAGCGTTTTTCGAAGCTACTATTTGGCTAACTTCTTATAGGAATGTCTAGGAGCTCTGAAAATGAACGTGCGCGTCTTTCACTCTTCACGAGTGACTTAGAAGAATTTTGTGATATTTTTTATTAAAATGGTGTATAAGGGTATATATATATAAATATATTTTATGCACTGTATATGAGCTGGCGATTTCTAAGTCTGTGGTTCCTAGAGGGGGTAACCAGGCTCACTAATAAAGGTCAAGCCACTTGGCTGCCAGAATGCCCTGCTTCAGCACAGACCAGAAAGGCATTGTGATAAGTGTATCCCCGGTATAGTCAGGGGTTAATGGGAGTCGTTCCCGTCCCCCCAGTATACGCCCAGAACCATGGACCCGGTACTTGTGGATCGGACTGTCTCCAACCAGCCATAATGTTGTGAGAGTGAAATTATGTCTAAGTCCAGCGTTGGTACATTAGAAGCAACTCTCAAAATTAACCTAAGCGTTTTTCGTAGCTACTTTTTGGCTAACTTCTTATAGGAAGGTCTAGGAGCTCTGAAAATGAACGTGCGCGTCTTTCACTCTTCCCGAGGGACTTAGAAGAATTTTGTGATATTTTTTATTAAAATGGTGTATAAGGGTATATATTTAAATATATTTTATGCACTGTATATGAGCTGGCGATTTCTAAGTCTGTGGTTCCGAGAGGGGGTAACCAGGCTCACTAATAAAGGTCAAGCCACTTGGCTGCCAGAATGCCCTGCTTCAGCACAGACCAGAAAGGCATTGTGATAATCGTATCCCCGGTATAGTCAGGGGTTAATGGGAGTCGTTCCCGTCCCCCCAGTATACGCCCAGAACCATGGACCCGGTACTTGTGGTTCGGACTGTCTCCAACCAGCCATAATGTTGTGAGAGTGAAATTATGTCTAAGTCCAGCTTTGGTACATTAGAAGCAACTCTCAAAATTAACCTAAGCGTTTTTCGAAGCTACTTTTTAGCTAACTTCTTATAGGAATGTGTAGGAGCTCTGAAAATGAACGTGCGCGTCTTTCACTCTTCACGAGGGACTTAGAAGAATTTTGTGATATTTTTTATTAAAATGGTGTATAAGGGTATATATATATAAATATATTTTATGCACTGTATATGAGCTGGCGATTTCTAAGTCTGTGGTTCCGAGAGGGGGTAACCAGGCTCACTAATAAAGGTCAAGCCACTTGGCTGCCAGAATGCCCTGCTTCAGCACAGACCAGAAAGGCATTGTGATAAGCGTATACCCGGTATAGTCAGGGGTTAATGGGAGTCGACCCCGTCCCCCCAGTATACGCCCAGAACCATGGACCCGGTACTTGTGGTTCGGACTGTCTCCAACCAGCCATAATGTTGTGAGAGTGAAATTATGTCTAAGTCCAGCTTTGGTACATTAGAAGCAACTCAAACTTAACCTAAGCGTTTTTCGAAGCAACTATTTGGCTAACTTCTTATAGGAATGTCTAGGAGCTCTGAAAATGAACGTGCGCGTCTTTCACTCTTCACGGGAGACTTAGAAGAATTTTGTGATATTTTTTATTAAAATGGTGTATAAGGGTATATATATAAATATATTTTATGCACTGTATATGAGCTGGCGATTTCTAAGTCTGTGGTTCCGAGAGGGGGTAACCAGGCTCACTAATAAAGGTCAAGCCACTTGGCTGCCAGAATGCCCTGCTTCAGCGCAGACCAGAAAGGCATTGTGATAAGCGTATCCCCGGTATAGTCAGGGGTTGATGGGAGTCGATCCCGTCCCCCCAGTATACGCCCAGAACCATGGACCCGGTACTTGTGGTTCGGACTGTCTCCAACCAGCCATAATGTTGTGAGAGTGAAATTATGTCTACGTCCAGCTTTGGTACATTAGAAGCAACTCTCAAAATTAACCTAAGCGTTTTTCGAAGCTACTATTTGGCTAACTTCTTATAGGAATGTCTAGGAGCTCTGAAAATGAACGTGCGCGTCTTTCACTCTTCCCGAGGGACTTAGAAGAATTTTGTGATATTTTTTATTAAAATGGTGTATAAGGGTATATATTTAAATATATTTTATGCACTGTATATGAGCTGGCGATTTCTAAGTCTGTGGTTCCGAGAGGGGGTAACCAGGCTCACTAATAAAGGTCAAGCCACTTGGCTGCCAGAATGCCCTGCTTCAGCACAGACCAGAAAGGCATTGTGATAATCGTATCCCCGGTATAGTCAGGGGTTAATGGGAGTCGTTCCCGTCCCCCCAGTATACGCCCAGAACCATGGACCCGGTACTTGTGGTTCGGACTGTCTCCAACCAGCCATAATGTTGTGAGAGTGAAATTATGTCTAAGTCCAGCTTTGGTACATTAGAAGCAACTCTCAAAATTAACCTAAGCGTTTTTCGAAGCTACTTTTTAGCTAACTTCTTATAGGAATGTGTAGGAGCTCTGAAAATGAACGTGCGCGTCTTTCACTCTTCACGAGGGACTTAGAAGAATTTTGTGATATTTTTTATTAAAATGGTGTATAAGGGTATATATATATAAATATATTTTATGCACTGTATATGAGCTGGCGATTTCTAAGTCTGTGGTTCCGAGAGGGGGTAACCAGGCTCACTAATAAAGGTCAAGCCACTTGGCTGCCAGAATGCCCTGCTTCAGCACAGACCAGAAAGGCATTGTGATAAGCGTATACCCGGTATAGTCAGGGGTTAATGGGAGTCGACCCCGTCCCCCCAGTATACGCCCAGAACCATGGACCCGGTACTTGTGGTTCGGACTGTCTCCAACCAGCCATAATGTTGTGAGAGTGAAATTATGTCTAAGTCCAGCTTTGGTACATTAGAAGCAACTCAAACTTAACCTAAGCGTTTTTCGAAGAAACTATTTGGCTAACTTCTTATAGGAATGTCTAGGAGCTCTGAAAATGAACGTGCGCGTCTTTCACTCTTCACGGGAGACTTAGAAGAATTTTGTGATATTTTTTATTAAAATGGTGTTTAAGGGTATATATATAAATATATTTTATGCACTGTATATGAGCTGGCGATTTCTAAGTCTGTGGTTCCGAGAGGGGGTAACCAGGCTCACTAATAAAGGTCAAGCCACTTGGCTGCCAGAATGCCCTGCTTCAGCGCAGACCAGAAAGGCATTGTGATAAGCGTATCCCCGGTATAGTCAGGGGTTGATGGGAGTCGATCCCGTCCCCCCAGTATACGCCCAGAACCATGGACCCGGTACTTGTGGTTCGGACTGTCTCCAACCAGCCATAATGTTGTGAGAGTGAAATTATGTCTACGTCCAGCTTTGGTACATTAGAAGCAACTCTCAAAATTAACCTAAGCGTTTTTCGAAGCTACTATTTGGCTAACTTCTTATAGGAATGTCTAGGAGCTCTGAAAATGAACGTGCGCGTCTTTCACTCTTCCCGAGGGACTTAGAAGAATTTTGTGATATTTTTTATTAAAATGGTGTATAAGGGTATATATTTAAATATATTTTATGCACTGTATATGAGCTGGCGATTTCTAAGTCTGTGGTTCCGAGAGGGGGTAACCAGGCTCACTAATAAAGGTCAAGCCACTTGGCTGCCAGAATGCCCTGCTTCAGCACAGACCAGAAAGGCATTGTGATAAGCGTATCCCCGGTATAGTCAGGGGTTAATGGGAGTCGTTCCCGTCCCCCCAGTATACGCCCAGAACCATGGACCCGGTACTTGTGGATCGGACTGTCTCCAACCAGCCATAATGTTGTGAGAGTGAAATTATGTCTAAGTCCAGCTTTGGTACATTAGAAGCAACTCAAACTTAACCTAAGCGTTTTTCGAAGCTACTATTTGGCTAACTTCTTATAGGAATGTCTAGGAGCTCTGAAAATGAACGTGCGCGTCTTTCACTCTTCACGGGAGACTTAGAAGAATTTTGTGATATTTTTTATTAAAATGGTGTATAAGGGTATATATATAAATATATTTTATGCACTGTATATGAGCTGGCGATTTCTAAGTCTGTGGTTCCGAGAGGGGGTAACCAGGCTCACTAATAAAGGTCAAGCCACTTGGCTGCCAGAATGCCCTGCTTCAGCGCAGACCAGAAAGGCATTGTGATAAGCGTATCCCCGGTATAGTCAGGGGTTGATGGGAGTCGATCCCGTCCCCCCAGTATACGCCCAGAACCATGGACCCGGTACTTGTGGTTCGGACTGTCTCCAACCAGCCATAATGTTGTGAGAGTGAAATTATGTCTACGTCCAGCTTTGGTACATTAGAAGCAACTCTCAAAATTAACCTAAGCGTTTTTCGAAGCTACTATTTGGCTAACTTCTTATAGGAATGTCTAGGAGCTCTGAAAATGAACGTGCGCGTCTTTCACTCTTCACGAGTGACTTAGAAGAATTTTGTGATATTTTTTATTAAAATGGTGTATAAGGGTATATATATATAAATATATTTTATGCACTGTATATGAGCTGGCGATTTCTAAGTCTGTGGTTCCGAGAGGGGGTAACCAGGCTCACTAATAAAGGTCAAGCCACTTGGCTGCCAGAATGCCCTGCTTCAGCACAGACCAGAAAGGCATTGTGATAAGTGTATCCCCGGTATAGTCAGGGGTTAATGGGAGTCGTTCCCGTCCCCCCAGTATACGCCCAGAACCATGGACCCGGTACTTGTGGATCGGACTGTCTCCAACCAGCCATAATGTTGTGAGAGTGAAATTATGTCTAAGTCCAGCGTTGGTACATTAGAAGCAACTCTCAAAATTAACCTAAGCGTTTTTCGTAGCTACTTTTTGGCTAACTTCTTATAGGAAGGTCTAGGAGCTCTGAAAATGAACGTGCGCGTCTTTCACTCTTCCCGAGGGACTTAGAAGAATTTTGTGATATTTTTTATTAAAATGGTGTATAAGGGTATATATATAAATATATTTTATGCACTGTATATGAGCTGGCGATTTCTAAGTCTGTGGTTCCGAGAGGGGGTAACCAGGCTCACTAATAAAGGTCAAGCCACTTGGCTGCCAGAATGCCCTGCTTCAGCACAGACCAGAAAGGCATTGTGATAAGCGTATCCCCGGTATAGTCAGGGGTTAATGGGAGTCGTCCCCGTCCCCCCAGTATACGCCCAGAACCATGGACCCGGTACTTGTGGTTTGGACTGTCTCCAACCAGCCATAATGTTGTGAGAGTGAAATTATGTCTAAGTCCAGCTTTGGTACATTAGAAGCAACTCTCAAAATTAACCTAAGCGTTTTTCGAAGCTACTATTTGGCTAACTTCTTATAGGAATGTCTAGGAGCTCTGAAAATGAACGTGCGCGTCTTTCACTCTTCACGAGTGACTTAGAAGAATTTTGTGATATTTTTTATTAAAATGGTGTATAAGGGTATATATATATAAATATATTTTATGCACTGTATATGAGCTGGCGATTTCTAAGTCTGTGGTTCCTAGAGGGGGTAACCAGGCTCACTAATAAAGGTCAAGCCACTTGGCTGCCAGAATGCCCTGCTTCAGCACAGACCAGAAAGGCATTGTGATAAGTGTATCCCCGGTATAGTCAGGGGTTAATGGGAGTCGTTCCCGTCCCCCCAGTATACGCCCAGAACCATGGACCCGGTACTTGTGGATCGGACTGTCTCCAACCAGCCATAATGTTGTGAGAGTGAAATTATGTCTAAGTCCAGCGTTGGTACATTAGAAGCAACTCTCAAAATTAACCTAAGCGTTTTTCGTAGCTACTTTTTGGCTAACTTCTTATAGGAAGGTCTAGGAGCTCTGAAAATGAACGTGCGCGTCTTTCACTCTTCCCGAGGGACTTAGAAGAATTTTGTGATATTTTTTATTAAAATGGTGTATAAGGGTATATATTTAAATATATTTTATGCACTGTATATGAGCTGGCGATTTCTAAGTCTGTGGTTCCGAGAGGGGGTAACCAGGCTCACTAATAAAGGTCAAGCCACTTGGCTGCCAGAATGCCCTGCTTCAGCACAGACCAGAAAGGCATTGTGATAATCGTATCCCCGGTATAGTCAGGGGTTAATGGGAGTCGTTCCCGTCCCCCCAGTATACGCCCAGAACCATGGACCCGGTACTTGTGGTTCGGACTGTCTCCAACCAGCCATAATGTTGTGAGAGTGAAATTATGTCTAAGTCCAGCTTTGGTACATTAGAAGCAACTCTCAAAATTAACCTAAGCGTTTTTCGAAGCTACTTTTTAGCTAACTTCTTATAGGAATGTGTAGGAGCTCTGAAAATGAACGTGCGCGTCTTTCACTCTTCACGAGGGACTTAGAAGAATTTTGTGATATTTTTTATTAAAATGGTGTATAAGGGTATATATATATAAATATATTTTATGCACTGTATATGAGCTGGCGATTTCAAAGTCTGTGGTTCCGAGAGGGGGTAACCAGGCTCACTAATAAAGGTCAAGCCACTTGGCTGCCAGAATGCCCTGCTTCAGCACAGACCAGAAAGGCATTGTGATAAGCGTATACCCGGTATAGTCAGGGGTTAATGGGAGTCGACCCCGTCCCCCCAGTATACGCCCAGAACCATGGACCCGGTACTTGTGGTTCGGACTGTCTCCAACCAGCCATAATGTTGTGAGAGTGAAATTATGTCTAAGTCCAGCTTTGGTACATTAGAAGCAACTCAAACTTAACCTAAGCGTTTTTCGAAGCAACTATTTGGCTAACTTCTTATAGGAATGTCTAGGAGCTCTGAAAATGAACGTGCGCGTCTTTCACTCTTCACGGGAGACTTAGAAGAATTTTGTGATATTTTTTATTAAAATGGTGTATAAGGGTATATATATAAATATATTTTATGCACTGTATATGAGCTGGCGATTTCTAAGTCTGTGGTTCCGAGAGGGGGTAACCAGGCTCACTAATAAAGGTCAAGCCACTTGGCTGCCAGAATGCCCTGCTTCAGCGCAGACCAGAAAGGCATTGTGATAAGCGTATCCCCGGTATAGTCAGGGGTTGATGGGAGTCGATCCCGTCCCCCCAGTATACGCCCAGAACCATGGACCCGGTACTTGTGGTTCGGACTGTCTCCAACCAGCCATAATGTTGTGAGAGTGAAATTATGTCTACGTCCAGCTTTGGTACATTAGAAGCAACTCTCAAAATTAACCTAAGCGTTTTTCGAAGCTACTATTTGGCTAACTTCTTATAGGAATGTCTAGGAGCTCTGAAAATGAACGTGCGCGTCTTTCACTCTTCCCGAGGGACTTAGAAGAATTTTGTGATATTTTTTATTAAAATGGTGTATAAGGGTATATATTTAAATATATTTTATGCACTGTATATGAGCTGGCGATTTCTAAGTCTGTGGTTCCGAGAGGGGGTAACCAGGCTCACTAATAAAGGTCAAGCCACTTGGCTGCCAGAATGCCCTGCTTCAGCACAGACCAGAAAGGCATTGTGATAATCGTATCCCCGGTATAGTCAGGGGTTAATGGGAGTCGTTCCCGTCCCCCCAGTATACGCCCAGAACCATGGACCCGGTACTTGTGGTTCGGACTGTCTCCAACCAGCCATAATGTTGTGAGAGTGAAATTATGTCTAAGTCCAGCTTTGGTACATTAGAAGCAACTCTCAAAATTAACCTAAGCGTTTTTCGAAGCTACTTTTTAGCTAACTTCTTATAGGAATGTGTAGGAGCTCTGAAAATGAACGTGCGCGTCTTTCACTCTTCACGAGGGACTTAGAAGAATTTTGTGATATTTTTTATTAAAATGGTGTATAAGGGTATATATATATAAATATATTTTATGCACTGTATATGAGCTGGCGATTTCTAAGTCTGTGGTTCCGAGAGGGGGTAACCAGGCTCACTAATAAAGGTCAAGCCACTTGGCTGCCAGAATGCCCTGCTTCAGCACAGACCAGAAAGGCATTGTGATAAGCGTATACCCGGTATAGTCAGGGGTTAATGGGAGTCGACCCCGTCCCCCCAGTATACGCCCAGAACCATGGACCCGGTACTTGTGGTTCGGACTGTCTCCAACCAGCCATAATGTTGTGAGAGTGAAATTATGTCTAAGTCCAGCTTTGGTACATTAGAAGCAACTCAAACTTAACCTAAGCGTTTTTCGAAGAAACTATTTGGCTAACTTCTTATAGGAATGTCTAGGAGCTCTGAAAATGAACGTGCGCGTCTTTCACTCTTCACGGGAGACTTAGAAGAATTTTGTGATATTTTTTATTAAAATGGTGTTTAAGGGTATATATATAAATATATTTTATGCACTGTATATGAGCTGGCGATTTCTAAGTCTGTGGTTCCGAGAGGGGGTAACCAGGCTCACTAATAAAGGTCAAGCCACTTGGCTGCCAGAATGCCCTGCTTCAGCGCAGACCAGAAAGGCATTGTGATAAGCGTATCCCCGGTATAGTCAGGGGTTGATGGGAGTCGATCCCGTCCCCCCAGTATACGCCCAGAACCATGGACCCGGTACTTGTGGTTCGGACTGTCTCCAACCAGCCATAATGTTGTGAGAGTGAAATTATGTCTACGTCCAGCTTTGGTACATTAGAAGCAACTCTCAAAATTAACCTAAGCGTTTTTCGAAGCTACTATTTGGCTAACTTCTTATAGGAATGTCTAGGAGCTCTGAAAATGAACGTGCGCGTCTTTCACTCTTCCCGAGGGACTTAGAAGAATTTTGTGATATTTTTTATTAAAATGGTGTATAAGGGTATATATTTAAATATATTTTATGCACTGTATATGAGCTGGCGATTTCTAAGTCTGTGGTTCCGAGAGGGGGTAACCAGGCTCACTAATAAAGGTCAAGCCACTTGGCTGCCAGAATGCCCTGCTTCAGCACAGACCAGAAAGGCATTGTGATAATCGTATCCCCGGTATAGTCAGGGGTTAATGGGAGTCGTTCCCGTCCCCCCAGTATACGCCCAGAACCATGGACCCGGTACTTGTGGTTCGGACTGTCTCCAACCAGCCATAATGTTGTGAGAGTGAAATTATGTCTAAGTCCAGCTTTGGTACATTAGAAGCAACTCTCAAAATTAACCTAAGCGTTTTTCGAAGCTACTTTTTAGCTAACTTCTTATAGGAATGTGTAGGAGCTCTGAAAATGAACGTGCGCGTCTTTCACTCTTCACGAGGGACTTAGAAGAATTTTGTGATATTTTTTATTAAAATGGTGTATAAGGGTATATATATATAAATATATTTTATGCACTGTATATGAGCTGGCGATTTCTAAGTCTGTGGTTCCGAGAGGGGGTAACCAGGCTCACTAATAAAGGTCAAGCCACTTGGCTGCCAGAATGCCCTGCTTCAGCACAGACCAGAAAGGCATTGTGATAAGCGTATACCCGGTATAGTCAGGGGTTAATGGGAGTCGACCCCGTCCCCCCAGTATACGCCCAGAACCATGGACCCGGTACTTGTGGTTCGGACTGTCTCCAACCAGCCATAATGTTGTGAGAGTGAAATTATGTCTAAGTCCAGCTTTGGTACATTAGAAGCAACTCAAACTTAACCTAAGCGTTTTTCGAAGAAACTATTTGGCTAACTTCTTATAGGAATGTCTAGGAGCTCTGAAAATGAACGTGCGCGTCTTTCACTCTTCACGGGAGACTTAGAAGAATTTTGTGATATTTTTTATTAAAATGGTGTTTAAGGGTATATATATAAATATATTTTATGCACTGTATATGAGCTGGCGATTTCTAAGTCTGTGGTTCCGAGAGGGGGTAACCAGGCTCACTAATAAAGGTCAAGCCACTTGGCTGCCAGAATGCCCTGCTTCAGCGCAGACCAGAAAGGCATTGTGATAAGCGTATCCCCGGTATAGTCAGGGGTTGATGGGAGTCGATCCCGTCCCCCCAGTATACGCCCAGAACCATGGACCCGGTACTTGTGGTTCGGACTGTCTCCAACCAGCCATAATGTTGTGAGTGAAATTATGTCTACGTCCATCTTTGGTACATTAGAAGCAACTCTCAAAATTAACCTAAGCGTTTTTCGAAGCTACTATTTGGCTAACTTCTTATAGGAATGTCTAGGAGCTCTGAAAATGAACGTGCGCGTCTTTCACTCTTCACGAGTGACTTAGAAGAATTTTGTGATATTTTTTATTAAAATGGTGTATAAGGGTATATATATATAAATATATTTTATGCACTGTATATGAGCTGGCGATTTCTAAGTCTGTGGTTCCGAGAGGGGGTAACCAGGCTCACTAATAAAGGTCAAGCCACTTGGCTGCCAGAATGCCCTGCTTCAGCACAGACCAGAAAGGCATTGTGATAAGCGTATCCCCGGTATAGTCAGGGGTTAATGGGAGTCGTTCCCGTCCCCCCAGTATACGCCCAGAACCATGGACCCGGTACTTGTGGATCGGACTGTCTCCAACCAGCCATAATGTTGTGAGAGTGAAATTATGTCTAAGTCCAGCGTTGGTACATTAGAAGCAACTCTCAAAATTAACCTAAGCGTTTTTCGTAGCTACTTTTTGGCTAACTTCTTATAGGAAGGTCTAGGAGCTCTGAAAATGAACGTGCGCGTCTTTCACTCTTCCCGAGGGACTTAGAAGAATTTTGTGATATTTTTTATTAAAATGGTGTATAAGGGTATATATATAAATATATTTTATGCACTGTATATGAGCTGGCGATTTCTAAGTCTGTGGTTCCGAGAGGGGGTAACCAGGCTCACTAATAAAGGTCAAGCCACTTGGCTGCCAGAATGCCCTGCTTCAGCACAGACCAGAAAGGCATTGTAATAAGCGTATCCCCGGTATAGTCAGGGGTTAATGGGAGTCGTCCCCGTCCCCCCAGTATACGCCCAGAACCATGGACCCGGTACTTGTGGTTCGGACTGTCTCCAACCAGCCATAATGTTGTGAGAGTGAAATTATGTCTACGTCCAGCTTTGGTACATTAGAAGCAACTCTCAAAATTAACCTAAGCGTTTTTCGAAGCTACTTTTTAGCTAACTTCTTATAGGAATGTGTAGGAGCTCTGAAAATGAACGTGCGCGTCTTTCACTCTTCACGAGGGACTTAGAAGAATTTTGTGATATTTTTTATTAAAATGGTGTATAAGGGTATATATATATAAATATATTTTATGCACTGTATATGAGCTGGCGATTTCTAAGTCTGTGGTTCCGAGAGGGGGTAACCAGGCTCACTAATAAAGGTCAAGCCACTTGGCTGCCAGAATGCCCTGCTTCAGCGCAGACCAGAAAGGCATTGTGATAAGCGTATCCCCGGTATAGTCAGGGGTTGATGGGAGTCGATCCCGTCCCCCCAGTATACGCCCAGAACCATGGACCCGGTACTTGTGGTTCGGACTGTCTCCAACCAGCCATAATGTTGTGAGTGAAATTATGTCTACGTCCATCTTTGGTACATTAGAAGCAACTCTCAAAATTAACCTAAGCGTTTTTCGAAGCTACTATTTGGCTAACTTCTTATAGGAATGTCTAGGAGCTCTGAAAATGAACGTGCGCGTCTTTCACTCTTCACGAGTGACTTAGAAGAATTTTGTGATATTTTTTATTAAAATGGTGTATAAGGGTATATATATATAAATATATTTTATGCACTGTATATGAGCTGGCGATTTCTAAGTCTGTGGTTCCGAGAGGGGGTAACCAGGCTCACTAATAAAGGTCAAGCCACTTGGCTGCCAGAATGCCCTGCTTCAGCACAGACCAGAAAGGCATTGTGATAAGCGTATCCCCGGTATAGTCAGGGGTTAATGGGAGTCGTTCCCGTCCCCCCAGTATACGCCCAGAACCATGGACCCGGTACTTGTGGATCGGACTGTCTCCAACCAGCCATAATGTTGTGAGAGTGAAATTATGTCTAAGTCCAGCGTTGGTACATTAGAAGCAACTCTCAAAATTAACCTAAGCGTTTTTCGTAGCTACTTTTTGGCTAACTTCTTATAGGAAGGTCTAGGAGCTCTGAAAATGAACGTGCGCGTCTTTCACTCTTCCCGAGGGACTTAGAAGAATTTTGTGATATTTTTTATTAAAATGGTGTATAAGGGTATATATATAAATATATTTTATGCACTGTATATGAGCTGGCGATTTCTAAGTCTGTGGTTCCGAGAGGGGGTAACCAGGCTCACTAATAAAGGTCAAGCCACTTGGCTGCCAGAATGCCCTGCTTCAGCACAGACCAGAAAGGCATTGTAATAAGCGTATCCCCGGTATAGTCAGGGGTTAATGGGAGTCGTCCCCGTCCCCCCAGTATACGCCCAGAACCATGGACCCGGTACTTGTGGTTCGGACTGTCTCCAACCAGCCATAATGTTGTGAGAGTGAAATTATGTCTACGTCCAGCTTTGGTACATTAGAAGCAACTCTCAAAATTAACCTAAGCGTTTTTCGAAGCTACTTTTTAGCTAACTTCTTATAGGAATGTGTAGGAGCTCTGAAAATGAACGTGCGCGTCTTTCACTCTTCACGAGGGACTTAGAAGAATTTTGTGATATTTTTTATTAAAATGGTGTATAAGGGTATATATATATAAATATATTTTATGCACTGTATATGAGCTGGCGATTTCTAAGTCTGTGGTTCCGAGAGGGGGTAACCAGGCTCACTAATAAAGGTCAAGCCACTTGGCTGCCACAATGCCCTGCTTCAGCACAGACCAGAAAGGCATTGTGATAAGCGTATACCCGGTATAGTCAGGGGTTAATGGGAGTCGACCCCGTCCCCCCAGTATACGCCCAGAACCATGGACCCGGTACTTGTGGTTCGGACTGTCTCCAACCAGCCATAATGTTGTGAGAGTGAAATTATGTCTAAGTCCAGCTTTGGTACATTAGAAGCAACTCAAACTTAACCTAAGCGTTTTTCGAAGCTACTATTTGGCTAACTTCTTATAGGAATGTCTAGGAGCTCTGAAAATGAACGTGCGCGTCTTTCACTCTTCACGGGAGACTTAGAAGAATTTTGTGATATTTTTTATTAAAATGGTGTATAAGGGTATATATATATACATATATTTTATGCACTGTATATGAGCTGGCGATTTCTAAGTCTGTGGTTCCGAGAGGGGGTAACCAGGCTCACTAATAAAGGTCAAGCCACTTGGCTGCCAGAATGCCCTGCTTCAGCACAGACCAGAAAGGCATTGTGATAAGCGTATCCCCGGTATAGTCAGGGGTTGATGGGAGTCGATCCCGTCCCCCCAGTATACGCCCAGAACCATGGACCCGGTACTTGTGGTTCGGACTGTCTCCAACCAGCCATAATGTTGTGAGAGTGAAATTATGTCTACGTCCAGCTTTGGTACATTAGAAGCAACTCTCAAAATTAACCTAAGCGTTTTTCGAAGCTACTATTTGGCTAACTTCTTATAGGAATGTCTAGGAGCTCTGAAAATGAACGTGCGCGTCTTTCACTCTTCCCGAGGGACTTAGAAGAATTTTGTGATATTTTTTATTAAAATGGTGTATAAGGGTATATATATATACATATATTTTATGCACTGTATATGAGCTGGCGATTTCTAAGTCTGTGGTTCCGAGAGGGGGTAACCAGGCTCACTAATAAAGGTCAAGCCACTTGGCTGCCAGAATGCCCTGCTTCAGCACAGACCAGAAAGGCATTGTGATAAGCGTATCCCCGGTATAGTCAGGGGTTAATGGGAGTCGTTCCCGTCCCCCCAGTATACGCCCAGAACCATGGACCCGGTACTTGTGGATCGGACTGTCTCCAACCAGCCATAATGTTGTGAGAGTGAAATTATGTCTAAGTCCAGCGTTGGTACAATTAGAAGCAACTCTCAAAATTAACCTAAGCGTTTTTCGTAGCTACTTTTTGGCTAACTTCTTATAGGAAGGTCTAGGAGCTCTGAAAATGAACGTGCGCGTCTTTCACTCTTCCCGAGGGACTTAGAAGAATTTTGTTATATTTTTTATTAAAATGGTGTATAAGGGTATATATATAAATATATTTTATGCACTGTATATGAGCTGGCGATTTCTAAGTCTGTGGTTCCGAGAGGGGGTAACCAGGCTCACTAATAAAGGTCAAGCCACTTGGCTGCCAGAATGCCCTGCTTCAGCACAGACCAGAAAGGCATTGTAATAAGCGTATCCCCGGTATAGTCAGGGGTTAATGGGAGTCGTCCCCGTCCCCCCAGTATACGCCCAGAACCATGGACCCGGTACTTGTGGTTCAGACTGTCTCCAACCAGCCATAATGTTGTGAGAGTGAAATTATGTCTAAGTCCAGCTTTGGTACATTAGAAGCAACTCTCAAACTTAACGTAAGTTTTTTTCGAAGCTACTTTTTGGCTAACTTCTTATAGGAAGGTCTAGGAGCTCTGAAAATGAACGTGCGCGTCTTTCACTATTCCCGAGGGACTTAAAAGAATTTTGTGATATTTTTTATTAAAATGGTGTATAAGGGTATATATTTAAATATATTTTATGCACTGTATATGAGCTGGCGATTTCTAAGTCTGTGGTTCCGAGAGGGGGTAACCAGGCTCACTAATAAAGGTCAATCCACTTGGCTGCCAGAATGCCCTGCTTCAGCGCAGACCAGAAAGGCATTGTGATAAGCGTATCCCCGGTATAGTCAGGGGTTAATGGGAGTCGTTCCCTTCCCCCCAGTATACGCCCAGAACCATGGACCCGGTACTTGTGGTTCGGACTGTCTCCAACCAGCCATAATGTTGTGAGAGTGAAATTATGTCTAAGTCCAGCGTTGGTACATTAGAAGCAACTCTCAAAATTAACCTAAGCGTTTTTCGTAGCTACTTTTTGGCTAACTTCTTATAGGAAGGTCTAGGAGCTCTGAAAATGAACGTGCGCGTCTTTCACTCTTCCCGAGGGACTTAGAAGAATTTTGTGATATTTTTTATTAAAATGGTGTATAAGGGTATATATATAAATATATTTTATGCACTGTATATGAGCTGGCGATTTCTAAGTCTGTGGTTCCGAGAGGGGGTAACCAGGCTCACTAATAAAGGTCAAGCCACTTGGCTGCCAGAATGCCCTGCTTCAGCACAGACCAGAAAGGCATTGTGATAAGCGTATCCCCGGTATAGTCAGGGGTTAATGGGAGTCGTCCCCGTCCCCCCAGTATACGCCCAGAACCATGGACCCGGTACTTGTGGTTCAGACTGTCTCCAACCAGCCATAATGTTGTGAGAGTGAAATTATGTCTAAGTCCAGCTTTGGTACATTAGAAGCAACTCTCAAACTTAACGTAAGCGTTTTTCGAAGCTACTTTTTGGCTAACTTCTTATAGGAAGGTCTAGGAGCTCTGAAAATGAACGTGCGCGTCTTTCACTCTTCCCGAGGGACTTAAAAGAATTTTGTGATATTTTTTATTAAAATGGTGTATAAGGGTATATATTTAAATATATTTTATGCACTGTATATGAGCTGGCGATTTCTAAGTCTGTGGTTCCGAGAGGGGGTAACCAGGCTCACTAATAAAGGTCAATCCACTTGGCTGCCAGAAAGCCCTGCTTCAGCGCAGACCAGAAAGGCATTGTGATAAGCGTATCCCCGGTATAGTCAGGGGTTAATGGGAGTCGTTCCCTTCCCCCCAGTATACGCCCAGAACCATGGACCCGGTACTTGTGGTTCGGACTGTCTCCAACCAGCCATAATGTTGTGAGAGTGAAATTATGTCTAAGTCCAGCGTTGGTACATTAGAAGCAACTCTCAAAATTAACCTAAGCGTTTTTCGTAGCTACTTTTTGGCTAACTTCTTATAGGAAGGTCTAGGAGCTCTGAAAATGAACGTGCGCGTCTTTCACTCTTCCCGAGGGACTTAGAAGAATTTTGTGATATTTTTTATTAAAATGGTGTATAAGGGTATATATATAAATATATTTTATGCACTGTATATGAGCTGGCGATTTCTAAGTCTGTGGTTCCGAGAGGGGGTAACCAGGCTCACTAATAAAGGTCAAGCCACTTGGCTGCCAGAATGCCCTGCTTCAGCACAGACCAGAAAGGCATTGTGATAAGCGTATCCCCGGTATAGTCAGGGGTTAATGGGAGTCGTCCCCGTCCCCCCAGTATACGCCCAGAACCATGGACCCGGTACTTGTGGTTCAGACTGTCTCCAACCAGCCATAATGTTGTGAGAGTGAAATTATGTCTAAGTCCAGCTTTGGTACATTAGAAGCAACTCTCAAACTTAACGTAAGCGTTTTTCGAAGCTACTTTTTGGCTAACTTCTTATAGGAAGGTCTAGGAGCTCTGAAAATGAACGTGCGCGTCTTTCACTCTTCCCGAGGGACTTAAAAGAATTTTGTGATATTTTTTATTAAAATGGTGTATAAGGGTATATATTTAAATATATTTTATGCACTGTATATGAGCTGGCGATTTCTAAGTCTGTGGTTCCGAGAGGGGGTAACCAGGCTCACTAATAAAGGTCAATCCACTTGGCTGCCAGAATGCCCTGCTTCAGCACAGACCAGAAAGGCATTGTGATAAGCGTATCCCCGGTATAGTCAGGGGTTAATGGGAGTCGTTCCCTTCCCCCCAGTATACGCCCAGAACCATGGACCCGGTACCTGTGGATCGGACTGTCTCCAACCAGCCATAATGTTGTGAGAGTGAAATTATGTCTAAGTCCAGCTTTGGTACATTAGAAGCAACTCACAAAATTAACCTAAGCGTTTTTCGAAGCTACTATTTGGATAACTTCTTATAGGAATGTCTAGGAGCTCTGAAAATGAACGTGCGAGTCTTTCACTCTTCACGAGTGACAGAAGAATTTTGTGATATTTTTTATTAAAATGGTGTATAAGGGTATATATATATAAATATATTTTATGCACTGTATATGAGCTGGCGATTTCTAAGTCTGTGGTTCCGAGAGGGGGTAACCAGGCTCACTAATAAAGGTCAAGCCACTTGGCTGCCAGAATGCCCTGCTTCAGCACAGACCAGAAAGGCATTGTGATAAGCGTATCCCCGGTATAGTCAGGGGTTCATGGGAGTCGACCCCGTCCCCCCAGTATACGCCCAGAACCATGGACCCGGTACTTGTGGTTCGGACTGTCTCCAACCAGCCATAATGTTGTGAGAGTGAAATTATGTCTAAGTCCAGCTTTGGTACATTAGAAGCAACTCTCAAAATTAACCTAAGCGTTTTTCGAAGCTACTATTTGGCTAACTTCTTATAGGAATGTCTAGGAGCTCTGAAAATGAACGTGCGCGTCTTTCACTCTTCCCGAGGGACTTACAGTAGAAGAATTTTGTGATATTTTTTATTAAAATGGTGTATAAGGGTATATATATAAATATATTTTATGCACTGTATATGAGCTGGCGATTTCTAAGTCTGTGCTTCCGAGAGGGTGTAACCAGGCTCACTAATAAAGGTCAAGCCACTTGGCTGCCAGAATGCCCTGCTTCAGCGCAGACCAGAAAGGCATTGTGATAAGCGTATCCCCGGTATAGTCAGGGGTTGATGGGAGTCGATCCCGTCCCCCCAGTATACGCCCAGAACCATGGACCCGGTACTTGTGGTTCGGACTGTCTCCAACTAGCCATAATGTTGTGAGAGTGAAATTATGTCTAAGTCCAGCGTTGGTACATTAGAAGCAACTCTCAAAATTAACCTAAGCGTTTTTCGAAGCTACTATTTGGCTAACTTCTTATAGGAATGTCTAGGAGCTCTGAAAATGAACGTGCGCGTCTTTCACTCTTCACGAGTGACTTAGAAGAATTTTGTGATATTTTTTATTAAAATGGTGTATAAGGGTATATATTTAAATATATTTTATGCACTGTATATGAGCTGGCGATTTCTAAGTCTGTGGTTCCGAGAGGGGGTAACCAGGCTCACTAATAAATGTCAATCCACTTGGCTGCCAGAATGCCCTGCTTCAGCACTGACCAGAAAGGCATTGTGATACGCGTATCCCCGGTATAGTCAGGGGTTAATTGGAGTCGTTCCCTTCCCCCCAGTATACGCCCAGAACCATGGACCCGGTACTTGTAGATCGGACTGTCTCCAACCAGCCATAATGTTGTGAGAGTGAAATTATGTCTAAGTCCAGCTTTGGTACATTAGAAGCAACTCTCAAACTTAACCTAAGCGTTTTTCGAAGCTACTTTTTGGCTAACTTCTTATAGGAAGGTCTAGGAGCTCTGAAAATGAACGTGCGCATCTTTCACTCTTCCCGAGGGACTTAGAATAATTTTGTGATATTTTTTATTAAAATGGTGTATAAGGGTATATATATAAATATATTTTATGCACTGTATATGAGCTGGCGATTTCTAAGTCTGTGGTTCCGAGAGGGGGTAACCAGGCTCACTAATAAAGGTCAAGCCACTTGGCTGCCAGAATGCCCTGCTTCAGCGCAGACCAGAAAGGCATTGTGATAAGCGTATCCCCGGTATAGTCAGGGGTTGATGGGAGTCGTTCCCGTCCCCCCAGTATACGCCCAGAACCATGGACCCGGTACTTGTGGTTCGGACTGTCTCCAACCAGCCATAATATTGTGAGAGTGAAATTATGTCTAAGTCCAGCGTTGGTACATTAGAAGCAACTCTCAAAATTAACCTAAGCGTTTTTCGTAGCTACTTTTTGGCTAACTTCTTATATGAAGGTCTAGGAGCTCTGAAAATGAACATGCGCGTCTTTCACTCTTCCCGAGGGACTTAGAAGAATTTTGTGATATTTTTTATTAAAATGGTGTATAAGGGTATATATTTAAATATATTTTATGCACTGTATATGAGCTGGCGATTTCTAAGTCTGTGGTTCCGAGAGGGGGTAACCAGGCTCACTAATAAAGGTCAAGCCACTTGGCTGCCAGAATGCCCTGCTTCAGCACAGACCAGAAAGGCATTGTGATAAGCGTATCCCCGGTATAGTCAGGGGTTAATGGGAGTCGTCCCCGTCCCCCCAGTATACGCCCAGAACCATGGACCCGGTACTTGTGGTTTGGACTGTCTCCAACCAGCCATAATGTTGTGAGAGTGAAATTATGTCTAAGTCCAGCTTTGGTACATTAGAAGCAACTCTCAAAATTAACCTAAGCGTTTTTCGAAGCTACTTTTTGGCTAACTTCTTATAGGAAGGTATAGGAGCTCTGAAAATGAACGTGCGCATCTTTCGCTCTTCCCGAGGCACTTAGAAGAATTTTGTGATATTTTTTATTAAAATGGTGTATAAGGGTATATATTTAAATATATTTTATGCACTGTATATGAGCTGGCGATTTCTAAGTCTGTGGTTCCGAGAGGGGGTAACCAGGCTCACTAATAAAGGTCAAGCCACTTGGCTGCCAGAATGCCCTGCTTCAGCACAGACCAGAAAGGCATTGTGATAAGCGTATCCCCGGTATAGTCAGGGGTTAATGGGAGTCGTTCCCGTCCCCCCAGTATACGCCCAGAACCATGGACCCGGTACTTGTGGTTCGGACTGTCTCCAACCAGCCATAATGTTGTGAGAGTGAAATTATGTCTAAGTCCAGCTTTGGTACATTAGAAGCAACTCTCAAACTTAACCTAAGCGTTTTTCGAAGCTACTTTTTGGCTAACTTCTTATAGGAAGGTCTAGGAGCTCTGAAAATGAACGTGCGCATCTTTCACTCTTTCCGAGGGACTTAGAAGAATTTTGTGATAATTTTTATTAAAATGGTGTATAAGGGTATATATTTAAATATATTTTATGCACTGTATATGAGCTGGCGATTTCTAAGTCTGTGGTTCCGAGAGGGGGTAACCAGGCTCACTAATAAAGGTCAAGCCACTTGGCTGCCAGAATGCCCTGCTTCAGCACAGACCAGAAAGGCATTGTGATAAGCGTATCCCCGGTATAGTCAGGGGTTAATGGGAGTCGTCCCCGTCCCCCCAGTATACGCCCAGAACCATGGACCCGGTACTTGTGGTTTGGACTGTCTCCAACCAGCCATAATGTTGTGAGAGTGAAATTATGTCTAAGTCCAGCTTTGGTACATTAGAAGCAACTCTCAAAATTAACCTAAGCGTTTTTCGAAGCTACTTTTTGGCTAACTTCTTATAGGAAGGTATAGGAGCTCTGAAAATGAACGTGCGCATCTTTCGCTCTTCCCGAGGCACTTAGAAGAATTTTGTGATATTTTTTATTAAAATGGTGTATAAGGGTATATATTTAAATATATTTTATGCACTGTATATGAGCTGGCGATTTCTAAGTCTGTGGTTCCGAGAGGGGGTAACCAGGCTCACTAATAAAGGTCAAGCCACTTGGCTGCCAGAATGCCCTGCTTCAGCACAGACCAGAAAGGCATTGTGATAAGCGTATCCCCGGTATAGTCAGGGGTTAATGGGAGTCGTTCCCGTCCCCCCAGTATACGCCCAGAACCATGGACCCGGTACTTGTGGTTCGGACTGTCTCCAACCAGCCATAATGTTGTGAGAGTGAAATTATGTCTAAGTCCAGCTTTGGTACATTAGAAGCAACTCTCAAACTTAACCTAAGCGTTTTTCGAAGCTACTTTTTGGCTAACTTCTTATAGGAAGGTCTAGGAGCTCTGAAAATGAACGTGCGCATCTTTCACTCTTTCCGAGGGACTTAGAAGAATTTTGTGATAATTTTTATTAAAATGGTGTATAAGGGTATATATTTAAATATATTTTATGCACTGTATATGAGCTGGCGATTTCTAAGTCTGTGGTTCCGAGAGGGGGTAACCAGGCTCACTAATAAAGGTCAAGCCACTTGGCTGCCAGAATGCCCTGCTTCAGCACAGACCAGAAAGGCATTGTGATAAGCGTATCCCCGGTATAGTCAGGGGTTAATGGGAGTCGTTCCCGTCCCCCCAGTATACGCCCAGAACCATGGACCCGGTACTTGTGGTTCGGACTGTCTCCAACCAGCCATAATGTTGTGAGAGTGAAATTATGTCAAAGTCCAGCTTTGGTACATTAGAAGCAACTCACAAAATTAACCTAAGCGTTTTTCGTAGCTACTTTTTGGCTAACTTCTTATAGGAAGGTCTAGGAGCTCTGAAAATTAACGTGCGCGTCTTTCACTCTTCCCGAGGGACTTAGAAGAATTTTGTGATATTTTTTATTAAAATGGTGTATAAGGGTATATATTTAAATATATTTTATGCACTGTATATGAGCTGGCGATTTCTAAGTCTGTGGTTCCGAGAGGGGGTAACCAGGCTCACTAATAAAGGTCAATCCACTTGGCTGCCAGAATGCCCTGCTTCAGCACAGACCAGAAAGGCATTGTGATAAGCGTATCCCCGGTATAGTCAGGGGTTAATGGGAGTCGTTCCCTTCCCCCCAGTATACGCCCAGAACCATGGACCCGGTACCTGTGGATCGGACTGTCTCCAACCAGCCATAATGTTGTGAGAGTGAAATTATGTCTAAGTCCAGCTTTGGTACATTAGAAGCAACTCTCAAACTTAACCTAAGCGTTTTTCGAAGCTACTTTTTGGCTAACTTCTTATAGGAAGGTCTAGGAGCTCTGAAAATGAACGTGCGCGTCTTTCACTCTTCCCGAGGGACTTAGAAGAATTTTGTGATATTTTTTATTAAAATGGTGTATAAGGGTATATATATAAATATATTTTATGCACTGTATATGAGCTGGCGATTTCTAAGTCTGTGGTTCCGAGAGGGGGTAACCAGGCTCACTAATAAAGGTCAATCCACTTGGCTGCCAGAATGCCCTGCTTCAGCACTGACCAGAAAGGCATTGTGATAAGCGTATCCCCGGTATAGTCAGGGGTTAATGGGAGTCGTTCCCGTCCCCCCAGTATACGCCCAGAACCATGGACCCGGTACTTGTGGTTCGGACTGTCTCCAACCAGCCATAATGTTGTGAGAGTGAAATTATGTCTAAGTCCAGCTTTGGTACATTAGAAGCAACTCACAAAATTAACCTAAGCGTTTTTCGAAGCTACTATTTGGATAACTTCTTATAGGAATGTCTAGGAGCTCTGAAAATGAACGTGCGAGTCTTTCACTCTTCACGAGTGACAGAAGAATTTTGTGATATTTTTTATTAAAATGCTGTATAAGGGTATATATATATAAATATATTTTATGCACTGTATATGAGCTGGCGATTTCTAAGTCTGTGGTTCCGAGAGGGGGTAACCAGGCTCACTAATAAAGGTCAAGCCACTTGGCTGCCAGAATGCCCTGCTTCAGCACAGACCAGAAAGGCATTGTGATAAGCGTATCCCCGGTATAGTCAGGGGTTCATGGGAGTCGACCCCGTCCCCCCAGTATACGCCCAGAACCATGGACCCGGTACTTGTGGTTCGGACTGTCTCCAACCAGCCATAATGTTGTGAGAGTGAAATTATGTCTAAGTCCAGCTTTGGTACATTAGAAGCAACTCTCAAAATTAACCTAAGCGTTTTTCGAAGCTACTATTTGGCTAACTTCTTATAGGAATGTCTAGGAGCTCTGAAAATGAACGTGCGTGTCTTTCACTCTTCCCGAGGGACTTACAGTAGAAGAATTTTGTGATATTTTTTATTAAAATGGTGTATAAGGGTATATATATAAATATATTTTATGCACTGTATATGAGCTGGCGATTTCTAAGTCTGTGGTTCCGAGAGGGGGTAACCAGGCTCACTAATAAAGGTCAATCCACTTGGCTGCCAGAATGCCCTGCTTCAGCACTGACCAGAAAGGCATTGTGATAAGCGTATCCCCGGTATAGTCAGGGGTTAATGGGAGTCGTTCCCGTCCCCCCAGTATACGCCCAGAACCATGGACCCGGTACTTGTGGTTCGGACTGTCTCCAACCAGCCATAATGTTGTGAGAGTGAAATTATGTCTAAGTCCAGCTTTGGTACATTAGAAGCAACTCACAAAATTAACCTAAGCGTTTTTCGAAGCTACTATTTGGATAACTTCTTATAGGAATGTCTAGGAGCTCTGAAAATGAACGTGCGAGTCTTTCACTCTTCACGAGTGACAGAAGAATTTTGTGATATTTTTTATTAAAATGGTGTATAAGGGTATATATATAAATATATTTTATGCACTGTATATGAGCTGGCGATTTCTAAGTCTGTGGTTCCGAGAGGGGGTAACCAGGCTCACTAATAAAGGTCAAGCCACTTGGCTGCCAGAATGCCCTGCTTCAGCACAGACCAGAAAGGCATTGTGATAAGCGTATCCCCGGTATAGTCAGGGGTTCATGGGAGTCGACCCCGTCCCCCCAGTATACGCCCAGAACCATGGACCCGGTACTTGTGGTTCGGACTGTCTCCAACCAGCCATAATGTTGTGAGAGTGAAATTATGTCTAAGTCCAGCTTTGGTACATTAGAAGCAACTCTCAAAATTAACCTAAGCGTTTTTCGAAGCTACTATTTGGCTAACTTCTTATAGGAATGTCTAGGAGCTCTGAAAATGAACGTGCGCGTCTTTCACTCTTCCCGAGGGACTTACAGTAGAAGAATTTTGTGATATTTTTTATTAAAATGGTGTATAAGGGTATATATATAAATATATTTTATGCACTGTATATGAGCTGGCGATTTCTAAGTCTGTGGTTCCGAGAGGGAGTAACCAGGCTCACTAATAAAGGTCAAGCCACTTGGCTGCCAGAATGCCCTGCTTCAGCGCAGACCAGAAAGGCATTGTGATAAGCGTATCCCCGGTATAGTCAGGGGTTGATGGGAGTCGATCCCGTCC
This sequence comes from Ascaphus truei, assembly GCF_040206685.1. Taxonomy (NCBI): domain Eukaryota; kingdom Metazoa; phylum Chordata; class Amphibia; order Anura; family Ascaphidae; genus Ascaphus; species Ascaphus truei. Next base: position 168,362 of record NW_027457167.1, on the reverse strand, counting down.
CCCCAGTATGCGCCCAGAACCATGGACCCGGTACTTGTGGTTCGGACTGTCTCCAACTAGCCATAATGTTGTGAGAGTGAAATTATGTCTAAGTCCAGCTTTGGTACATTAGAAGCAACTCTCAAAATTAACCTAAGCGTTTTTCGAAGCTACTATTTGGCTAACTTCTTATAGGAATGTCTAGGAGCTCTGAAAATGAACGTGCGCGTCTTTCACTCTTCACGAGTGACTTAGAAGAATTTTGTGATATTTTTTATTAAAATGGTGTATAAGGGTATATATTTAAATATATTTTATGCACTGTATATGAGCTGGCGATTTCTAAGTCTGTGGTTCCGAGAGGGGGTAACCAGGCTCACTAATAAAGGTCAATCCACTTGGCTGCCAGAATGCCCTGCTTCAGCACTGACCAGAAAGGCATTGTGATACGCGTATCCCCGGTATAGTCAGGGGTTAATGGGAGTCGTTCCCTTCCCCCCAGTATACGCCCAGAACCATGGACCCGGTACTTGTAGATCGGACTGTCTCCAACCAGCCATAATGTTGTGAGAGTGAAATTGTCTAAGTCCAGCTTTGGTACATTAGAAGCAACTCTGAAACTTAACCTAAGCGTTTTTCGAAGCTACTTTTTGGCTAACTTCTTATAGGAAGGTCTAGGAGCTCTGAAAATGAACGTGCGCGTCTTTCACTCTTCCCGAGGGACTTAGAAGAATTTTGTGATATTTTTTATTAAAATGGTGTATAAGGGTATATATATAAATATATTTTATGCACTGTATATGAGCTGGCGATTTCTAAGTCTGTGGTTCCGAGAGGGGGTAACCAGGCTCACTAATAAAGGTCAAGCCACTTGGCTGCCAGAATGCCCTGCTTCAGCGCAGACCAGAAAGGCATTGTGATAAGCGTATCCCCGGTATAGTCAGGGGTTAATGGGAGTCGTCCCCGTCCCCCCAGTATACGCCCAGAACCATGGACCCGGTACTTGTGGTTTGGACTGTCTCCAACCAGCCATAATGTTGTGAGAGTGAAATTATGTCTAAGTCCAGCTTTGGTACATTAGAAGCAACTCTCAAAATTAACCTAAGCGTTTTTCGAAGCTACTTTTTGGCTAACTTCTTATAGGAAGGTATAGGAGCTCTGAAAATGAACGTGCGCATCTTTCGCTCTTCCCGAGGCACTTAGAAGAATTTTGTGATATTTTTTATTAAAATGGTGTATAAGGGTATATATTTAAATATATTTTATGCACTGTATATGAGCTGGCGATTTCTAAGTCTGTGGTTCCGAGAGGGGGTAACCAGGCTCACTAATAAAGGTCAATCCACTTGGCTGCCAGAATGCCCTGCTTCAGCACTGACCAGAAAGGCATTGTGATACGCGTATCCCCGGTATAGTCAGGGGTTAATGGGAGTCGTTCCCTTCCCCCCAGTATACGCCCAGAACCATGGACCCGGTACTTGTAGATCGGACTGTCTCCAACCAGCCATAATGTTGTGAGAGTGAAATTATGTCTAAGTCCAGCTTTGGTACATTAGAAGCAACTCTGAAACTTAACCTAAGCGTTTTTCGAAGCTACTTTTTGGCTAACTTCTTATAGGAAGGTCTAGGAGCTCTGAAAATGAACGTGCGCGTCTTTCACTCTTCCCGAGGGACTTAGAAGAATTTTGTGATATTTTTTATTAAAATGGTGTATAAGGGTATATATATAAATATATTTTATGCACTGTATATGAGCTGGCGATTTCTAAGTCTGTGGTTCCGAGAGGGGGTAACCAGGCTCACTAATAAAGGTCAAGCCACTTGGCTGCCAGAATGCCCTGCTTCAGCGCAGACCAGAAAGGCATTGTGATAAGCGTATCCCCGGTATAGTCAGGGGTTGATGGGAGTCGATCCCGTCCCCCCAGTATACGCCCAGAACCATGGACCCGGTACTTGTGGTTCGGACTGTCTCCAACCAGCCATAATATTGTGAGAGTGAAATTATGTCTAAGTCCAGCGTTGGTACATTAGAAGCAACTCTCAAAATTAACCTATGCGTTTTTCGTAGCTACTTTTTGGCTAACTTCTTATAGGAAGGTCTAGGAGCTCTGAAAATGAACGTGCGCGTCTTTCACTCTTCCCGAGGGACTTAGAAGAATTTTGTGATATTTTTTATTAAAATGGTGTATAAGGGTATATATTTAAATATATTTTATGCACTGTATATGAGCTGGCGATTTCTAAGTCTGTGGTTCCGAGAGGGGGTAACCAGGCTCACTAATAAAGGTCAAGCCACTTGGCTGCCAGAATGCCCTGCTTCAGCACAGACCAGAAAGGCATTGTGATAAGCGTATCCCCGGTATAGTCAGGGGTTGATGGGAGTCGATCCCATCCCCCCAGTATACGCCCAGAACCATGGACCCGGTACTTGTGGTTCGGACTGTCTCCAACTAGCCATAATGTTGTGAGAGTGAAATTATGTCTAAGTCCAGCTTTGGTACATTAGAAGCAACTCTCAAAATTAACCTAAGCGTTTTTCGAAGCTACTATTTGGCTAACTTCTTATAGGAATGTCTAGGAGCTCTGAAAATGAACGTGCGCGTCTTTCACTCTTCACGAGTGACTTAGAAGAATTTTGTGATATTTTTTATTAAAATGGTGTATAAGGGTATATATTTAAATATATTTTATGCACTGTATATGAGCTGGCGATTTCTAAGTCTGTGGTTCCGAGAGGGGGTAACCAGGCTCACTAATAAAGGTCAATCCACTTGGCTGCCAGAATGCCCTGCTTCAGCACTGACCAGAAAGGCATTGTGATACGCGTATCCCCGGTATAGTCAGGGGTTAATGGGAGTCGTTCCCTTCCCCCCAGTATACGCCCAGAACCATGGACCCGGTACTTGTAGATCGGACTGTCTCCAACCAGCCATAATGTTGTGAGAGTGAAATTATGTCTAAGTCCAGCTTTGGTACATTAGAAGCAACTCTGAAACTTAACCTAAGCGTTTTTCGAAGCTACTTTTTGGCTAACTTCTTATAGGAAGGTCTAGGAGCTCTGAAAATGAACGTGCGCGTCTTTCACTCTTCCCGAGGGACTTAGAAGAATTTTGTGATATTTTTTATTAAAATGGTGTATAAGGGTATATATATAAATATATTTTATGCACTGTATATGAGCTGGCGATTTCTAAGTCTGTGGTTCCGAGAGGGGGTAACCAGGCTCACTAATAAAGGTCAAGCCACTTGGCTGCCAGAATGCCCTGCTTCAGCGCAGACCAGAAAGGCATTGTGATAAGCGTATCCCCGGTATAGTCAGGGGTTGATGGGAGTCGATCCCGTCCCCCCAGTATACGCCCAGAACCATGGACCCGGTACTTGTGGTTCGGACTGTCTCCAACCAGCCATAATATTGTGAGAGTGAAATTATGTCTAAGTCCAGCGTTGGTACATTAGAAGCAACTCTCAAAATTAACCTATGCGTTTTTCGTAGCTACTTTTTGGCTAACTTCTTATAGGAAGGTCTAGGAGCTCTGAAAATGAACGTGCGCGTCTTTCACTCTTCCCGAGGGACTTAGAAGAATTTTGTGATATTTTTTATTAAAATGGTGTATAAGGGTATATATTTAAATATATTTTATGCACTGTATATGAGCTGGCGATTTCTAAGTCTGTGGTTCCGAGAGGGGGTAACCAGGCTCACTAATAAAGGTCAAGCCACTTGGCTGCCAGAATGCCCTGCTTCAGCACAGACCAGAAAGGCATTGTGATACGCGTATCCCCGGTATAGTCAGGGGTTAATGGGAGTCGTTCCCTTCCCCCCAGTATACGCCCAGAACCATGGACCCGGTACTTGTAGATCGGACTGTCTCCAACCAGCCATAATGTTGTGAGAGTGAAATTATGTCTAAGTCCAGCTTTGGTACATTAGAAGCAACTCTGAAACTTAACCTAAGCGTTTTTCGAAGCTACTTTTTGGCTAACTTCTTATAGGAAGGTCTAGGAGCTCTGAAAATGAACGTGCGCGTCTTTCACTCTTCCCGAGGGACTTAGAAGAATTTTGTGATATTTTTTATTAAAATGGTGTATAAGGGTATATATATAAATATATTTTATGCACTGTATATGAGCTGGCGATTTCTAAGTCTGTGGTTCCGAGAGGGGGTAACCAGGCTCACTAATAAAGGTCAAGCCACTTGGCTGCCAGAATGCCCTGCTTCAGCACAGACCAGAAAGGCATTGTGATAAGCGTATCCCCGGTATAGTCAGGGGTTAATGGGAGTCGTCCCCGTCCCCCCAGTATACGCCCAGAACCATGGACCCGGTACTTGTGGTTTGGACTGTCTCCAACCAGCCATAATGTTGTGAGAGTGAAATTATGTCTAAGTCCAGCTTTGGTACATTAGAAGCAACTCTCAAAATTAACCTAAGCGTTTTTCGAAGCTACTTTTTGGCTAACTTCTTATAGGAAGGTATAGGAGCTCTGAAAATGAACGTGCGCATCTTTCGCTCTTCCCGAGGCACTTAGAAGAATTTTGTGATATTTTTTATTAAAATGGTGTATAAGGGTATATATTTAAATATATTTTATGCACTGTATATGAGCTGGCGATTTCTAAGTCTGTGGTTCCGAGAGGGGGTAACCAGGCTCACTAATAAAGGTCAAGCCACTTGGCTGCCAGAATGCCCTGCTTCAGCACAGACCAGAAAGGCATTGTGATAAGCGTATCCCCGGTATAGTCAGGGGTTAATGGGAGTCGTTCCCGTCCCCCCAGTATACGCCCAGAACCATGGACCCGGTACTTGTGGTTCGGACTGTCTCCAACCAGCCATAATGTTGTGAGAGTGAAATTATGTCTAAGTCCAGCTTTGGTACATTAGAAGCAACTCTCAAACTTAACCTAAGCGTTTTTCGAAGCTACTTTTTGGCTAACTTCTTATAGGAAGGTCTAGGAGCTCTGAAAATGAATGTGCGCATCTTTCACTCTTTCCGAGGGACTTAGAAGAATTTTGTGATAATTTTTATTAAAATGGTGTATAAGGGTATATATTTAAATATATTTTATGCACTGTATATGAGCTGGCGATTTCTAAGTCTGTGGTTCCGAGAGGGGGTAACCAGGCTCACTAATAAAGGTCAAGCCACTTGGCTGCCAGAATGCCCTGCTTCAGCACAGACCAGAAAGGCATTGTGATAAGCGTATCCCCGGTATAGTCAGGGGTTAATGGGAGTCGTTCCCGTCCCCCCAGTATACGCCCAGAACCATGGACCCGGTACTTGTGGTTCGGACTGTCTCCAACCAGCCATAATGTTGTGAGAGTGAAATTATGTCAAAGTCCAGCTTTGGTACATTAGAAGCAACTCACAAAATTAACCTAAGCGTTTTTCGAAGCTACTATTTGGATAACTTCTTATAGGAATGTCTAGGAGCTCTGAAAATGAACGTGTGAGTCTTTCACTCTTCACGAGTGACAGAAGAATTTTGTGATATTTTTTATTAAAATGGTGTATAAGGGTATATATATATAAATATATTTTATGCACTGTATATGAGCTGGCGATTTCTAAGTCTGTGGTTCCGAGAGGGGGTAACCAGGCTCACTAATAAAGGTCAAGCCACTTGGCTGCCAGAATGCCCTGCTTCAGCACAGACCAGAAAGGCATTGTGATAAGCGTATCCCCGGTATAGTCAGGGGTTCATGGGAGTCGACCCCGTCCCCCCAGTATACGCCCAGAACCATGGACCCGGTACTTGTGGTTCGGACTGTCTCCAACCAGCCATAATGTTGTGAGAGTGAAATTATGTCTAAGTCCAGCTTTGGTACATTAGAAGCAACTCTCAAAATTAACCTAAGCGTTTTTCGAAGCTACTATTTGGCTAACTTCTTATAGGAATGTCTAGGAGCTCTGAAAATGAACGTGCGCGTCTTTCACTCTTCCCGAGGGACTTACAGTAGAAGAATTTTGTGATATTTTTTATTAAAATGGTGTATAAGGGTATATATATAAATATATTTTATGCACTGTATATGAGCTGGCGATTTCTAAGTCTGTGGTTCCGAGAGGGAGTAACCAGGCTCACTAATAAAGGTCAAGCCACTTGGCTGCCAGAATGCCCTGCTTCAGCGCAGACCAGAAAGGCATTGTGATAAGCGTATCCCCGGTATAGTCAGGGGTTGATGGGAGTCGATCCCGTCCCCACAGTATACGCCCAGAACCATGGACCCGGTACTTGTGGTTCGGACTGTCTCCAACTAGCCATAATGTTGTGAGAGTGAAATTATGTCTAAGTCCAGCTTTGGTACATTAGAAGCAACTCTCAAAATTAACCTAAGCGTTTTTCGAAGCTACTACTGTATTTGGCTAACTTCTTATAGGAATGTCTAGGAGCTCTGAAAATGAACGTGCGCGTCTTTCACTCTTCACGAGTGACTTAGAAGAATTTTGTGATATTTTTTATTAAAATGGTGTATAAGGGTATATATTTAAATATATTTTATGCACTGTATATGAGCTGGCGATTTCTAAGTCTGTGGTTCCGAGAGGGGGTAACCAGGCTCACTAATAAAGGTCAATCCACTTGGCTGCCAGAATGCCCTGCTTCAGCACTGACCAGAAAGGCATTGTGATACGCGTATCCCCGGTATAGTCAGGGGTTAATGGGAGTCGTTCCCTTCCCCCCAGTATACGCCCAGAACCATGGACCCGGTACTTGTAGATCGGACTGTCTCCAACCAGCCATAATGTTGTGAGAGTGAAATTATGTCTAAGTCCAGCTTTGGTACATTAGAAGCAACTCTCAAACTTAACCTAAGCGTTTTTCGAAGCTACTTTTTGGCTAACTTCTTATAGGAAGGTCTAGGAGCTCTGAAAATGAACGTGCGCATCTTTCACTCTTCCCGAGGGACTTAGAATAATTTTGTGATATTTTTTATTAAAATGGTGTATAAGGGTATATATATAAATATATTTTATGCACTGTATATGAGCTGGCGATTTCTAAGTCTGTGGTTCCGAGAGGGGGTAACCAGGCTCACTAATAAAGGTCAATCCACTTGGCTGCCAGAATGCCCTGCTTCAGCACTGACCAGAAAGGCATTGTGATACGCGTATCCCCGGTATAGTCAGGGGTTAATGGGAGTCGTTCCCTTCCCCCCAGTATACGCCCAGAACCATGGACCCGGTACTTGTAGATCGGACTGTCTCCAACCAGCCATAATGTTGTGAGAGTGAAATTATGTCTAAGTCCAGCTTTGGTACATTAGAAGCAACTCTCAAACTTAACCTAAGCGTTTTTCGAAGCTACTTTTTGGCTAACTTCTTATAGGAAGGTCTAGGAGCTCTGAAAATGAACGTGCGCATCTTTCACTCTTCCCGAGGGACTTAGAATAATTTTGTGATATTTTTTATTAAAATGGTGTATAAGGGTATATATATAAATATATTTTATGCACTGTATATGAGCTGGCGATTTCTAAGTCTGTGGTTCCGAGAGGGGGTAACCAGGCTCACTAATAAAGGTCAAGCCACTTGGCTGCCAGAATGCCCTGCTTCAGCGCAGACCAGAAAGGCATTGTGATAAGCGTATCCCCGGTATAGTCAGGGGTTGATGGGAGTCGATCCCGTCCCCCCAGTATACGCCCAGAACCATGGACCCGGTACTTGTGGTTCGGACTGTCTCCAACCAGCCATAATGTTGTGAGAGTGAAATTATGTCTAAGTCCAGCGTTGGTACATTAGAAGCAACTCTCAAAATTAACCTAAGCGTTTTTCGTAGCTACTTTTTGGCTAACTTCTTATATGAAGGTCTAGGAGCTCTGAAAATGAACGTGCGCGTCTTTCACTCTTCCCGAGGGACTTAGAAGAATTATGTGATATTTTTTATTAAAATGGTGTATAAGGGTATATATTTAAATATATTTTATGCACTGTATATGAGCTGGCGATTTCTAAGTCTGTGGTTCCGAGAGGGGGTAACCAGGCTCACTAATAAAGGTCAATCCACTTGGCTGCCAGAATGCCCTGCTTCAGCACAGACCAGAAAGGCATTGTGATAAGCGTATCCCCGGTATAGTCAGGGGTTAATGGGAGTCGTTCCCGTCCCCCCAGTATACGCCCAGAACCATGGACCCGGTACTTGTGGTTCGGACTGTCTCCAACCAGCCATAATGTTGTGAGAGTGAAATTATGTCTAAGTCCAGCTTTGGTACATTAGAAGCAACTCTCAAACTTAACCTAAGCGTTTTTCGAAGCTACTTTTTGGCTAACTTCTTATAGGAAGGTCTAGGAGCTCTGAAAATGAACGTGCGCATCTTTCACTCTTTCCGAGGGACTTAGAAGAATTTTGTGATAATTTTTATTAAAATGGTGTATAAGGGTATATATTTAAATATATTTTATGCACTGTATATGAGCTGGCGATTTCTAAGTCTGTGGTTCCGAGAGGGGGTAACCAGGCTCACTAATAAAGGTCAAGCCACTTGGCTGCCAGAATGCCCTGCTTCAGCACAGACCAGAAAGGCATTGTGATAAGCGTATCCCCGGTATAGTCAGGGGTTAATGGGAGTCGTCCCCGTCCCCCCAGTATACGCCCAGAACCATGGACCCGGTACTTGTGGTTTGGACTGTCTCCAACCAGCCATAATGTTGTGAGAGTGAAATTATGTCTAAGTCCAGCTTTGGTACATTAGAAGCAACTCTCAAAATTAACCTAAGCGTTTTTCGAAGCTACTTTTTGGCTAACTTCTTATAGGAAGGTATAGGAGCTCTGAAAATGAACGTGCGCATCTTTCGCTCTTCCCGAGGGACTTAGAAGAATTTTGTGATATTTTTTATTAAAATGGTGTATAAGGGTATATATTTAAATATATTTTATGCACTGTATATGAGCTGGCGATTTCTAAGTCTGTGGTTCCGAGAGGGGGTAACCAGGCTCACTAATAAAGGTCAAGCCACTTGGCTGCCAGAATGCCCTGCTTCAGCACAGACCAGAAAGGCATTGTGATAAGCGTATCCCCGGTATAGTCAGGGGTTAATGGGAGTCGTTCCCGTCCCCCCAGTATACGCCCAGAACCATGGACCCGGTACTTGTGGTTCGGACTGTCTCCAACCAGCCATAATGTTGTGAGAGTGAAATTATGTCTAAGTCCAGCTTTGGTACATTAGAAGCAACTCTCAAACTTAACCTAAGCGTTTTTCGAAGCTACTTTTTGGCTAACTTCTTATAGGAAGGTCTAGGAGCTCTGAAAATGAACGTGCGCATCTTTCACTCTTTCCGAGGGACTTAGAAGAATTTTGTGGTAATTTTTATTAAAATGGTGTATAAGGGTATATATTTAAATATATTTTATGCACTGTATATGAGCTGGCGATTTCTAAGTCTGTGGTTCCGAGAGGGGGTAACCAGGCTCACTAATAAAGGTCAAGCCACTTGGCTGCCAGAATGCCCTGCTTCAGCACAGACCAGAAAGGCATTGTGATAAGCGTATCCCCGGTATAGTCAGGGGTTCATGGGAGTCGACCCCGTCCCCCCAGTATACGCCCAGAACCATGGACCCGGTACTTGTGGTTCGGACTGTCTCCAACCAGCCATAATGTTGTGAGAGTGAAATTATGTCTAAGTCCAGCTTTGGTACATTAGAAGCAACTCTCAAAATTAACCTAAGCGTTTTTCGAAGCTACTATTTGGCTAACTTCTTATAGGAATGTCTAGGAGCTCTGAAAATGAACGTGTGCGTCTTTCACTCTTCACGAGTGACTTAGAAGAATTTTGTGATATTTTATTATTAAAATGGTGTATAAGGGTATATATATATATAAATATATTTTATGCACTGTATATGAGCTGGCGATTTCTAAGTCTGTGGTTCCGAGAGGGGGTAACCAGGCTCACTAATAAAGGTCAAGCCACTTGGCTGCCAGAATGCCCTGCTTCAGCACAGACCAGAAAGGCATTGTGATAAGCGTATCCCCGGAATAGTCAGGGGTTAATGGGAGTCGTTCCCGTCCCCCCAGTATACGCCCAGAACCATGGACCCGGTACTTGTGGATCGGACTGTCTCCAACCAGCCATAATGTTGTGAGAGTGAAATTATGTCTAAGTCCATATTTGGTACATTAGAAGCAACTCTCAAAATTAACCTAAGAGTTTTTCGAAGCTACTTTTTGGCTAACTTCTTATAGGAAGGTCTAGGAGCTCTGAAAATGAACGTGCGCGTCTTTCACTCTTCCCGAGGGACTTAGAAGAATTTTGTGATATTTTTTATTAAAATGGTGTATAAGGGTATATATATAAATATATTTTATGCACTGTATATGAGCTGGCGATTTCTAAGTCTGTGGTTCCGAGAGGGGGTAACCAGGCTCACTAATAAAGGTCAAGCCACTTGGCTGCCAGAATGCCCTGCTTCAGCACAGACCAGAAAGGCATTGTGATAATCGTATCCCCGGTATAGTCAGGGGTTAATGGGAGTCGTTCCCGTCCCCCCAGTATACGCCCAGAACCATGGACCCGGTACTTGTGGTTCGGACTGTCTCCAACCAGCCATAATGTTGTGAGAGTGAAATTATGTCTAAGTCCAGCTTTGGTACATTAGAAGCAACTCTCAAACTTAACCTAAGCGTTTTTCGAAGCTACTTTTTGGCTAACTTCTTATAGGAAGGTCTAGGAGCTCTGAAAATGAACGTGCGCATCTTTCACTCTTTCCGAGGGACTTAGAAGAATTTTGTGATAATTTTTATTAAAATGGTGTATAAGGGTATATATTTAAATATATTTTATGCACTGTATATGAGCTGGCGATTTCTAAGTCTGTGGTTCCGAGAGGGGGTAACCAGGCTCACTAATAAAGGTCAAGCCACTTGGCTGCCAGAATGCCCTGCTTCAGCGCAGACCAGAAAGGCATTGTGATAAGCGTATCCCCGGTATAGTCAGGGGTTAATGGGAGTCGATCCCGTCCCCCCAGTATACGCCCAGAACCATGGACCCGGTACTTGTGGTTCGGACTGTCTCCAACCAGCCATAATGTTGTGAGAGTGAAATTATGTCTAAGTCCAGCTTTGGTACATTAGAAGCAACTCTCAAAATTAACCTAAGCGTTTTTCGAAGCTACTTTTCGGCTAACTTCTTATAGGAATGTCTAGGAGCTCTGAAAATGAACGTGCGCGTCTTTCACTCTTCACGAGTGACTTAGAAGAATTTTGTGATATTTTTTATTAAAATGGTGTATAAGGGTATATATATATAAATATATTTTATGTACAGTATATGAGCTGGCGATTTCTAAGTCTGTGGTTCCGAGAGGGGGTAACCAGGCTCACTAATAAAGGTCAAGCCACTTGGCTGCCAGAATGCCCTGCTTCAGCACAGACCAGAAAGGCATTGTGATAAGCGTATCCCCGGTATAGTCAGGGGTTAATGGGAGTCGTTCCCGTCCCCCCAGTATACGCCCAGAACCATGGACCCGGTACTTGTGGATCGGACTGTCTCCAACCAGCCTTAATGTTGTGAGAGTGAAATTATGTCTAAGTCCAGCGTTGGTACATTAGAAGCAACTCTCAAAATTAACCTAAGCGTTTTTCGTAGCTACTTTTTGGCTAACTTCTTATAGGAAGGTCTAGGAGCTCTGAAAATGAACCTGCGCGTCTTTCACTCTTCCCGAGGGACTTAGAAGAATTTTGTGATATTTTTTATTAAAATGGTGTATAAGGGTATATATATAAATATATTTTATGCACTGTATATGAGCTGGCGATTTCTAAGTCTGTGGTTCCGAGAGGGGGTAACCAGGCTCACTAATAAAGGTCAAGCCACTTGGCTGCCAGAATGCCCTGCTTCAGCACAGACCAGAAAGGCATTGTGATAAGCGTATCCCCGGTATAGTCAGGGGTTAATGGGAGTCGTTCCCTTCCCCCCAGTATACGCCCAGAACCATGGACCCGGTACTTGTAGATCGGACTGTCTCCAACCAGCCATAATGTTGTGAGAGTGAAATTATGTCTAAGTCCAGCTTTGGTACATTAGAAGCAACTCTCAAACTTAACCTAAGCGTTTTTCGAAGCTACTTTTTGGCTAACTTCTTATAGGAAGGTCTAGGAGCTCTAAAAATGAACGTGCGAGTCTTTCACTCTTCCCGAGGGACTTAGAAGAATTTTGTGATATTTTTTATTAAAATGGTGTATAAGGGTATATATATAAATATATTTTATGCACTGTATATGAGCTGGCGATTTCTAAGTCTGTGGTTCCGAGAGGGGGTAACCAGGCTCACTAATAAAGGTCAATCCACTTGGCTGCCAGAATGCCCTGCTTCAGCACTGACCAGAAAGGCATTGTGATAAGCGTATCCCCGGTATAGTCAGGGGTTAATGGGAGTCGTTCCCGTCCCCCCAGTATACGCCCAGAACCATGGACCCGGTACTTGTGGTTCGGACTGTCTCCAACCAGCCATAATGTTGTGAGAGTGAAATTATGTCTAAATCCAGCTTTGGTACATTAGAAGCAACTCTCAAAATTAACCTAAGCGTTTTTCGAAGCTACTATTTGGCTAACTTCTTATAGGAATGTCTAGGAGCTCTGAAAATGAACGTGCGAGTCTTTCACTCTTCACGAGTGACTTAGAAGAATTTTGTGATATTTTTTATTAAAATGGTGTATAAGGGTATATTTATAAATATATTTTATGCACTGTATATGAGCTGGCGATTTCTAAGTCTGTGGTTCCGAGAGGGGGTAACCAGGCTCACTAATAAAGGTCAATCCACTTGGATGCCAGAATGCCCTGCTTCAGCACTGACCAGAAAGGCATTGTGATAAGCGTATCCCCGGTATAGTCAGGGGTTAATGGGAGTCGTTCCCGTCCCCCCAGTATACGCCCAGAACCATGGACCCGGTACTTGTGGTTCGGACTGTCTCCAACCAGCCATAATGTTGTGAGAGTGAAATTATGTCTAAATCCAGCTTTGGTACATTAGAAGCAACTCACAAAATTAACCTAAGCGTTTTTCGAAGCTACTATTTGGCTAACTTCTTATAGGAATGTCTAGGAGCTCTGAAAATGAACGTGCGAGTCTTTCACTCTTCACGAGTGACTTAGAAGAATTTTGTGATATTTTTTATTAAAATGGTGTATAAGGGTATATATATATAAATATATTTTATGCACTGTATATGAGCTGGCGATTTCTAAGTCTGTGGTTCCGAGAGGGGGTAACCAGGCTCACTAATAAAGGTCAAGCCACTTGGCTGCCAGAATGCCCTGCTTCAGCACAGACCAGAAAGGCATTGTGATAAGCGTATCCCCGGTATAGTCAGGGGTTCATGGGAGTCGACCCCGTCCCCCCAGTATACGCCCAGAACCATGGACCCGGTACTTGTGGTTCGGACTGTCTCCAACCAGCCATAATGTTGTGAGAGTGAAATTATGTCTAAGTCCAGCTTTGGTACATTAGAAGCAACTCTCAAAATTAACCTAAGCGTTTTTCGAAGCTACTATTTGGCTAACTTCTTATAGGAATGTCTAGGAGCTCTGAAAATGAACGTGCGCGTCTTTCACTCTTCCCGAGGGACTTAGAAGAATTTTGTGATATTTTTTATTAAAATGGTGTATAAGGGTATATATATAAATATATTTTATGCACTGTATATGAGCTGGCGATTTCTAAGTCTGTGGTTCCGAGAGAGGGTAACCAGGCTCACTAATAAAGGTCAAGCCACTTGGCTGCCAGAATGCCCTGCTTCAGCGCAGACCAGAAAGGCATTGTGATAAGCGTATCCCCGGTATAGTCAGGGGTTGATGCGAGTCGATCCCGTCCCCCCAGTATACGCCCAGAACCATGGACCCGGTACTTGTGGTTCGGACTGTCTCCAACTAGCCATAATGTTGTGAGAGTGAAATTATGTCTAAGTCCAGCTTTGGTACATTAGAAGCAACTCTCAAAATTAACCTAAGCGTTTTTCGAAGCTACTATTTGGCTAACTTCTTATAGGAATGTCTAGGAGCTCTGAAAATGAACGTGCGCGTCTTTCACTCTTCACGAGTGACTTAGAAGAATTTTGTGATATTTTTTATTAAAATGGTGTATAAGGGTATATATTTAAATATATTTTATGCACTGTATATGAGCTGGCGATTTCTAAGTCTGTGGTTCCGAGAGGGGGTAACCAGGCTCACTAATAAAGGTCAATCCACTTGGCTGCCAGAATGCCCTGCTTCAGCACAGACCAGAAAGGCATTGTGATAAGCGTATCCCCGGTATAGTCAGGGGTTAATGGGAGTCGTTCCCTTCCCCCCAGTATACGCCCAGAATCATGGACCCGGTACTTGTAGATCGGACTGTCTCCAACCAGCCATAATGTTGTGAGTGAAATTATGTCTAAGTCCAGCTTTGGTACATTAGAAGCAACTCTAAAACTTAACCTAAGCGTTTTTCGAAGCTACTTTTTGGCTAACTTCTTAAAGGAAGGTCTAGGAGCTCTGAAAATGAACGTGCGCGTCTTTCACTCTTCCCGAGGGACTTAGAAGAATTTTGTGATATTTTTTATTAAAATGGTGTATAAGGGTATATATATAAATATATTTTATGCACTGTATATGAGCTGGCGATTTCTAAGTCTGTGGTTCCGAGAGGGGGTAACCAGGCTCACTAATAAATGTCAAGCCACTTGGCTGCCAGAATGCCCTGCTTCAGCACAGACCAGAAAGGCATTGTGATAAGCGTATCCCCGGTATAGTCAGGGGTTAATGGGAGTCGTCCCCGTCCCCCCAGTATACGCCCAGAACCATGGACCCGGTACTTGTGGTTCAGACTGTCTCCAACCAGCCATAATGTTGTGAGAGTGAAATTATGTCTAAGTCCAGCTTTGGTACATTAGAAGCAACTCTCAAACTTAACGTAAGCGTTTTTCGAAGCTACTTTTTGGCTAACTTCTTATAGGAAGGTCTAGGAGCTCTGAAAATGAACGTGCGCATCTTTCACTCTTCCCGAGGGACTTAAAAGAATTTTGTGATATTTTTTATTAAAATGGTGTATAAGGGTATATATTTAAATATATTTTATGCACTGTATATGAGCTGGCGATTTCTAAGTCTGTGGTTCCGAGAGGGGGTAACCAGGCTCACTAATAAAGGTCAATCCACTTGGCTGCCAGAATGCCCTGCTTCAGCACAGACCAGAAAGGCATTGTGATAAGCGTATCCCCGGTATAGTCAGGGGTTAATGGGAGTCGTTCCCGTCCCCCCAGTATACGCCCAGAACCATGGACCCGGTACTTGTGGTTCGGACTGTCTCCAACCAGCCATAATGTTGTGAGAGTGAAATTATGTCTAAGTCCAGCTTTGGTACATTAGAAGCAACTCTCAAACTTAACCTAAGCGTTTTTCGAAGCTACTTTTTGGCTAACTTCTTAAAGGAAGGTCTAGGAGCTCTGAAAATGAACGTGCGCGTCTTTCACTCTTCCCGAGGGACTTAGAAGAATTTTGTGATATTTTTTATTAAAATGGTGTATAAGGGTATATATTTAAATATATTTTATGCACTGTATATGAGCTGGCGATTTCTAAGTCTGTGGTTCCGAGAGGGGGTAACCAGGCTCACTAATAAAGGTCAAGCCACTTGGCTGCCAGAATGCCCTGCTTCAGCACAGACCAGAAAGGCATTGTGATAAGCGTATCCCCGGTATAGTCAGGGGTTGATGGGAGTCGATCCCATCCCCCCAGTATACGCCCAGAACCATGGACCCGGTACTTGTGGTTCGGACTGTCTCCAACTAGCCATAATGTTGTGAGAGTGAAATTATGTCTAAGTCCAGCTTTGGTACATTAGAAGCAACTCTCAAAATTAACCTAAGCGTTTTTCGAAGCTACTATTTGGCTAACTTCTTATAGGAATGTCTAGGAGCTCTGAAAATGAACGTGCGCGTCTTTCACTCTTCACGAGTGACTTAGAAGAATTTTGTGATATTTTTTATTAAAATGGTGTATAAGGGTATATATTTAAATATATTTTATGCACTGTATATGAGCTGGCGATTTCTAAGTCTGTGGTTCCGAGAGGGGGTAACCAGGCTCACTAATAAAGGTCAATCCACTTGGCTGCCAGAATGCCCTGCTTCAGCACTGACCAGAAAGGCATTGTGATACGCGTATCCCCGGTATAGTCAGGGGTTAATGGGAGTCGTTCCCTTCCCCCCAGTATACGCCCAGAACCATGGACCCGGTACTTGTAGATCGGACTGTCTCCAACCAGCCATAATGTTGTGAGAGTGAAATTATGTCTAAGTCCAGCTTTGGTACATTAGAAGCAACTCTGAAACTTAACCTAAGCGTTTTTCGAAGCTACTTTTTGGCTAACTTCTTATAGGAAGGTCTAGGAGCTCTGAAAATGAACGTGCGCGTCTTTCACTCTTCCCGATGGACTTAGAAGAATTTTGTGATATTTTTTATTAAAATGGTGTATAAGGGTATATATTTAAATATATTTTATGCACTGTATATGAGCTGGCGATTTCTAAGTCTGTGGTTCCGAGAGGGGGTAACCAGGCTCACTAATAAAGGTCAAGCCACTTGGCTGCCAGAATGCCCTGCTTCAGCACAGACCAGAAAGGCATTGTGATAAGCGTATCCCCGGTATAGTCAGGGGTTAATGGGAGTCGTCCCCGTCCCCCCAGTATACGCCCAGAACCATGGACCCGGTACTTGTGGTTTGGACTGTCTCCAACCAGCCATAATGTTGTGAGAGTGAAATTATGTCTAAGTCCAGCTTTGGTACATTAGAAGCAACTCTCAAAATTAACCTAAGCGTTTTTCGAAGCTACTTTTTGGCTAACTTCTTATAGGAAGGTATAGGAGCTCTGAAAATGAACGTGCGCATCTTTCGCTCTTCCCGAGGCACTTAGAAGAATTTTGTGATATTTTTTATTAAAATGGTGTATAAGGGTATATATTTAAATATATTTTATGCACTGTATATGAGCTGGCGATTTCTAAGTCTGTGGTTCCGAGAGGGGGTAACCAGGCTCACTAATAAAGGTCAATCCACTTGGCTGCCAGAATGCCCTGCTTCAGCACTGACCAGAAAGGCATTGTGATACGCGTATCCCCGGTATAGTCAGGGGTTAATGGGAGTCGTTCCCTTCCCCCCAGTATACGCCCAGAACCATGGACCCGGTACTTGTAGATCGGACTGTCTCCAACCAGCCATAATGTTGTGAGAGTGAAATTATGTCTAAGTCCAGCTTTGGTACATTAGAAGCAACTCTGAAACTTAACCTAAGCGTTTTTCGAAGCTACTTTTTGGCTAACTTCTTATAGGAAGGTCTAGGAGCTCTGAAAATGAACGTGCGCGTCTTTCACTCTTCCCGAGGGACTTAGAAGAATTTTGTGATATTTTTTATTAAAATGGTGTATAAGGGTATATATATAAATATATTTTATGCACTGTATATGAGCTGGCGATTTCTAAGTCTGTGGTTCCGAGAGGGGGTAACCAGGCTCACTAATAAAGGTCAAGCCACTTGGCTGCCAGAATGCCCTGCTTCAGCACAGACCAGAAAGGCATTGTGATAAGCGTATCCCCGGTATAGTCAGGGGTTAATGGGAGTCGTCCCCGTCCCCCCAGTATACGCCCAGAACCATGGACCCGGTACTTGTGGTTTGGACTGTCTCCAACCAGCCATAATGTTGTGAGAGTGAAATTATGTCTAAGTCCAGCTTTGGTACATTAGAAGCAACTCTCAAAATTAACCTAAGCGTTTTTCGAAGCTACTTTTTGGCTAACTTCTTATAGGAAGGTATAGGAGCTCTGAAAATGAACGTGCGCATCTTTCGCTCTTCCCGAGGCACTTAGAAGAATTTTGTGATATTTTTTATTAAAATGGTGTATAAGGGTATATATTTAAATATATTTTATGCACTGTATATGAGCTGGCGATTTCTAAGTCTGTGGTTCCGAGAGGGGGTAACCAGGCTCACTAATAAAGGTCAAGCCACTTGGCTGCCAGAATGCCCTGCTTCAGCACAGACCAGAAAGGCATTGTGATAAGCGTATCCCCGGTATAGTCAGGGGTTAATGGGAGTCGTTCCCGTCCCCCCAGTATACGCCCAGAACCATGGACCCGGTACTTGTGGTTCGGACTGTCTCCAACCAGCCATAATGTTGTGAGAGTGAAATTATGTCTAAGTCCAGCTTTGGTACATTAGAAGCAACTCTCAAACTTAACCTAAGCGTTTTTCGAAGCTACTTTTTGGCTAACTTCTTATAGGAAGGTCTAGGAGCTCTGAAAATGAATGTGCGCATCTTTCACTCTTTCCGAGGGACTTAGAAGAATTTTGTGATAATTTTTATTAAAATGGTGTATAAGGGTATATATTTAAATATATTTTATGCACTGTATATGAGCTGGCGATTTCTAAGTCTGTGGTTCCGAGAGGGGGTAACCAGGCTCACTAATAAAGGTCAAGCCACTTGGCTGCCAGAATGCCCTGCTTCAGCACAGACCAGAAAGGCATTGTGATAAGCGTATCCCCGGTATAGTCAGGGGTTAATGGGAGTCGTTCCCGTCCCCCCAGTATACGCCCAGAACCATGGACCCGGTACTTGTGGTTTGGACTGTCTCCAACCAGCCATAATGTTGTGAGAGTGAAATTATGTCTAAGTCCAGCTTTGGTACATTAGAAGCAACTCTCAAAATTAACCTAAGCGTTTTTCGAAGCTACTTTTTGGCTAACTTCTTATAGGAAGGTATAGGAGCTCTGAAAATGAACGTGCGCATCTTTCGCTCTTCCCGAGGGACTTAGAAGAATTTTGTGATATTTTTTATTAAAATGGTGTATAAGGGTATATATTTAAATATATTTTATGCACTGTATATGAGCTGGCGATTTCTAAGTCTGTGGTTCCGAGAGGGGGTAACCAGGCTCACTAATAAAGGTCAAGCCACTTGGCTGCCAGAATGCCCTGCTTCAGCACAGACCAGAAAGGCATTGTGATAAGCGTATCCCCGGTATAGTCAGGGGTTAATGGGAGTCGTTCCCGTCCCCCCAGTATACGCCCAGAACCATGGACCCGGTACTTGTGGTTCGGACTGTCTCCAACCAGCCATAATGTTGTGAGAGTGAAATTATGTCTAAGTCCAGCTTTGGTACATTAGAAGCAACTCTCAAACTTAACCTAAGCGTTTTTCGAAGCTACTTTTTGGCTAACTTCTTATAGGAAGGTCTAGGAGCTCTGAAAATGAACGTGCGCATCTTTCACTCTTTCCGAGGGACTTAGAAGAATTTTGTGGTAATTTTTATTAAAATGGTGTATAAGGGTATATATTTAAATATATTTTATGCACTGTATATGAGCTGGCGATTTCTAAGTCTGTGGTTCCGAGAGGGGGTAACCAGGCTCACTAATAAAGGTCAAGCCACTTGGCTGCCAGAATGCCCTGCTTCAGCACAGACCAGAAAGGCATTGTGATAAGCGTATCCCCGGTATAGTCAGGGGTTCATGGGAGTCGACCCCGTCCCCCCAGTATACGCCCAGAACCATGGACCCGGTACTTGTGGTTCGGACTGTCTCCAACCAGCCATAATGTTGTGAGAGTGAAATTATGTCTAAGTCCAGCTTTGGTACATTAGAAGCAACTCTCAAAATTAACCTAAGCGTTTTTCGAAGCTACTATTTGGCTAACTTCTTATAGGAATGTCTAGGAGCTCTGAAAATGAACGTGTGCGTCTTTCACTCTTCACGAGTGACTTAGAAGAATTTTGTGATATTTTATTATTAAAATGGTGTATAAGGGTATATATATATATAAATATATTTTATGCACTGTATATGAGCTGGCGATTTCTAAGTCTGTGGTTCCGAGAGGGGGTAACCAGGCTCACTAATAAAGGTCAAGCCACTTGGCTGCCAGAATGCCCTGCTTCAGCACAGACCAGAAAGGCATTGTGATAAGCGTATCCCCGGAATAGTCAGGGGTTAATGGGAGTCGTTCCCGTCCCCCCAGTATACGCCCAGAACCATGGACCCGGTACTTGTGGATCGGACTGTCTCCAACCAGCCATAATGTTGTGAGAGTGAAATTATGTCTAAGTCCATATTTGGTACATTAGAAGCAACTCTCAAAATTAACCTAAGAGTTTTTCGAAGCTACTTTTTGGCTAACTTCTTATAGGAAGGTCTAGGAGCTCTGAAAATGAACGTGCGCGTCTTTCACTCTTCCCGAGGGACTTAGAAGAATTTTGTGATATTTTTTATTAAAATGGTGTATAAGGGTATATATATAAATATATTTTATGCACTGTATATGAGCTGGCGATTTCTAAGTCTGTGGTTCCGAGAGGGGGTAACCAGGCTCACTAATAAAGGTCAAGCCACTTGGCTGCCAGAATGCCCTGCTTCAGCACAGACCAGAAAGGCATTGTGATAATCGTATCCCCGGTATAGTCAGGGGTTAATGGGAGTCGTTCCCGTCCCCCCAGTATACGCCCAGAACCATGGACCCGGTACTTGTGGTTCGGACTGTCTCCAACCAGCCATAATGTTGTGAGAGTGAAATTATGTCTAAGTCCAGCTTTGGTACATTAGAAGCAACTCTCAAACTTAACCTAAGCGTTTTTCGAAGCTACTTTTTGGCTAACTTCTTATAGGAAGGTCTAGGAGCTCTGAAAATGAACGTGCGCATCTTTCACTCTTTCCGAGGGACTTAGAAGAATTTTGTGATAATTTTTATTAAAATGGTGTATAAGGGTATATATTTAAATATATTTTATGCACTGTATATGAGCTGGCGATTTCTAAGTCTGTGGTTCCGAGAGGGGGTAACCAGGCTCACTAATAAAGGTCAAGCCACTTGGCTGCCAGAATGCCCTGCTTCAGCGCAGACCAGAAAGGCATTGTGATAAGCGTATCCCCGGTATAGTCAGGGGTTAATGGGAGTCGATCCCGTCCCCCCAGTATACGCCCAGAACCATGGACCCGGTACTTGTGGTTCGGACTGTCTCCAACCAGCCATAATGTTGTGAGAGTGAAATTATGTCTAAGTCCAGCTTTGGTACATTAGAAGCAACTCTCAAAATTAACCTAAGCGTTTTTCGAAGCTACTTTTCGGCTAACTTCTTATAGGAATGTCTAGGAGCTCTGAAAATGAACGTGCGCGTCTTTCACTCTTCACGAGGGACTTAGAAGAATTTTGTGATATTTTTTATTAAAATGGTGTATAAGGGTATATATATATAAATATATTTTATGTACAGTATATGAGCTGGCGATTTCTAAGTCTGTGGTTCCGAGAGGGGGTAACCAGGCTCACTAATAAAGGTCAAGCCACTTGGCTGCCAGAATGCCCTGCTTCAGCACAGACCAGAAAGGCATTGTGATAAGCGTATACCCGGTATAGTCAGGGGTTAATGGGAGTCGACCCCGTCCCCCCAGTATACGCCCAGAACCATGGACCCGGTACTTGTGGTTCGGACTGTCTCCAACCAGCCATAATGTTGTGAGAGTGAAATTATGTCTAAGTCCAGCTTTGGTACATTAGAAGCAACTCAAACTTAACCTAAGCGTTTTTCGAAGCTACTATTTGGCTAACTTCTTATAGAAATGTCTAGGAGCTCTGAAAAAGAACGTGCGCGTCTTTCACTCTTCACGAGGGACTTAGAAGAATTTTGTGATATTTTTTATTAAAATGGTGTATAAGGGTATATATATAAATATATTTTATGCACTGTATATGAGCTGGCGATTTCTAAGTCTGTGGTTCCGAGAGGGGGTAACCAGGCTCACTAATAAAGGTCAAGCCACTTGGCTGCCAGAATGCCCTGCTTCAGCGCAGACCAGAAAGGCATTGTGATAAGCGTATCCCCGGTATAGTCAGGGGTTGATGGGAGTCGGTCCCGTCCCCCCAGTATACGCCCAGAACCATGGACCCGGTACTTGTGGTTCGGACTGTCTCCAACCAGCCATAATGTTGTGAGAGTGAAATTATGTCTACGTCCATCTTTGGTACATTAGAAGCAACTCTCAAAATTAACCTAAGCGTTTTTCGAAGCTACTATTTGGCTAACTTCTTATAGGAATGTCTAGGAGCTCTGAAAATGAACGTGCGCGTCTTTCACTCTTCACGAGTGACTTAGAAGAATTTTGTGATATTTTTTATTAAAATGGTGTATAAGGGTATATATATATATAAATATATTTTATGCACTGTATATGAGCTGGCGATTTCTAAGTCTGTGGTTCCGAGAGGGGGTAACCAGGCTCACTAATAAAGGTCAAGCCACTTGGCTGCCAGAATGCCCTGCTTCAGCACAGACCAGAAAGGCATTGTGATAAGCGTATCCCCGGTATAGTCAGGGGTTAATGGGAGTCGTTCCCGTCCCCCCAGTATACGCCCAGAACCATGGACCCGGTACTTGTGGATCGGACTGTCTCCAACCAGCCTTAATGTTGTGAGAGTGAAATTATGTCTAAGTCCAGCGTTGGTACATTAGAAGCAACTCTCAAAATTAACCTAAGCGTTTTTCGTAGCTACTTTTTGGCTAACTTCTTATAGGAAGGTCTAGGAGCTCTGAAAATGAACCTGCGCGTCTTTCACTCTTCCCGAGGGACTTAGAAGAATTTTGTGATATTTTTTATTAAAATGGTGTATAAGGGTATATATATAAATATATTTTATGCACTGTATATGAGCTGGCGATTTCTAAGTCTGTGGTTCCGAGAGGGGGTAACCAGGCTCACTAATAAAGGTCAAGCCACTTGGCTGCCAGAATGCCCTGCTTCAGCACAGACCAGAAAGGCATTGTGATAAGCGTATCCCCGGTATAGTCAGGGGTTAATGGGAGTCGTTCCCTTCCCCCCAGTATACGCCCAGAACCATGGACCCGGTACTTGTAGATCGGACTGTCTCCAACCAGCCATAATGTTGTGAGAGTGAAATTATGTCTAAGTCCAGCTTTGGTACATTAGAAGCAACTCTCAAACTTAACCTAAGCGTTTTTCGAAGCTACTTTTTGGCTAACTTCTTATAGGAAGGTCTAGGAGCTCTAAAAATGAACGTGCGAGTCTTTCACTCTTCCCGAGGGACTTAGAAGAATTTTGTGATATTTTTTATTAAAATGGTGTATAAGGGTATATATATAAATATATTTTATGCACTGTATATGAGCTGGCGATTTCTAAGTCTGTGGTTCCGAGAGGGGGTAACCAGGCTCACTAATAAAGGTCAATCCACTTGGCTGCCAGAATGCCCTGCTTCAGCACTGACCAGAAAGGCATTGTGATAAGCGTATCCCCGGTATAGTCAGGGGTTAATGGGAGTCGTTCCCGTCCCCCCAGTATACGCCCAGAACCATGGACCCGGTACTTGTGGTTCGGACTGTCTCCAACCAGCCATAATGTTGTGAGAGTGAAATTATGTCTAAATCCAGCTTTGGTACATTAGAAGCAACTCTCAAAATTAACCTAAGCGTTTTTCGAAGCTACTATTTGGCTAACTTCTTATAGGAATGTCTAGGAGCTCTGAAAATGAACGTGCGAGTCTTTCACTCTTCACGAGTGACTTAGAAGAATTTTGTGATATTTTTTATTAAAATGGTGTATAAGGGTATATATATAAATATATTTTATGCACTGTATATGAGCTGGCGATTTCTAAGTCTGTGGTTCCGAGAGGGGGTAACCAGGCTCACTAATAAAGGTCAATCCACTTGGATGCCAGAATGCCCTGCTTCAGCACTGACCAGAAAGGCATTGTGATAAGCGTATCCCCGGTATAGTCAGGGGTTAATGGGAGTCGTTCCCGTCCCCCCAGTATACGCCCAGAACCATGGACCCGGTACTTGTGGTTCGGACTGTCTCCAACCAGCCATAATGTTGTGAGAGTGAAATTATGTCTAAATCCAGCTTTGGTACATTAGAAGCAACTCACAAAATTAACCTAAGCGTTTTTCGAAGCTACTATTTGGCTAACTTCTTATAGGAATGTCTAGGAGCTCTGAAAATGAACGTGCGAGTCTTTCACTCTTCACGAGTGACTTAGAAGAATTTTGTGATATTTTTTATTAAAATGGTGTATAAGGGTATATATATATAAATATATTTTATGCACTGTATATGAGCTGGCGATTTCTAAGTCTGTGGTTCCGAGAGGGGGTAACCAGGCTCACTAATAAAGGTCAAGCCACTTGGCTGCCAGAATGCCCTGCTTCAGCACAGACCAGAAAGGCATTGTGATAAGCGTATCCCCGGTATAGTCAGGGGTTCATGGGAGTCGACCCCGTCCCCCCAGTATACGCCCAGAACCATGGACCCGGTACTTGTGGTTCGGACTGTCTCCAACCAGCCATAATGTTGTGAGAGTGAAATTATGTCTAAGTCCAGCTTTGGTACATTAGAAGCAACTCTCAAAATTAACCTAAGCGTTTTTCGAAGCTACTATTTGGCTAACTTCTTATAGGAATGTCTAGGAGCTCTGAAAATGAACGTGCGCGTCTTTCACTCTTCCCGAGGGACTTAGAAGAATTTTGTGATATTTTTTATTAAAATGGTGTATAAGGGTATATATATAAATATATTTTATGCACTGTATATGAGCTGGCGATTTCTAAGTCTGTGGTTCCGAGAGAGGGTAACCAGGCTCACTAATAAAGGTCAAGCCACTTGGCTGCCAGAATGCCCTGCTTCAGCGCAGACCAGAAAGGCATTGTGATAAGCGTATCCCCGGTATAGTCAGGGGTTGATGCGAGTCGATCCCGTCCCCCCAGTATACGCCCAGAACCATGGACCCGGTACTTGTGGTTCGGACTGTCTCCAACTAGCCATAATGTTGTGAGAGTGAAATTATGTCTAAGTCCAGCTTTGGTACATTAGAAGCAACTCTCAAAATTAACCTAAGCGTTTTTCGAAGCTACTATTTGGCTAACTTCTTATAGGAATGTCTAGGAGCTCTGAAAATGAACGTGCGCGTCTTTCACTCTTCACGAGTGACTTAGAAGAATTTTGTGATATTTTTTATTAAAATGGTGTATAAGGGTATATATTTAAATATATTTTATGCACTGTATATGAGCTGGCGATTTCTAAGTCTGTGGTTCCGAGAGGGGGTAACCAGGCTCACTAATAAAGGTCAATCCACTTGGCTGCCAGAATGCCCTGCTTCAGCACAGACCAGAAAGGCATTGTGATAAGCGTATCCCCGGTATAGTCAGGGGTTAATGGGAGTCGTTCCCTTCCCCCCAGTATACGCCCAGAATCATGGACCCGGTACTTGTAGATCGGACTGTCTCCAACCAGCCATAATGTTGTGAGTGAAATTATGTCTAAGTCCAGCTTTGGTACATTAGAAGCAACTCTAAAACTTAACCTAAGCGTTTTTCGAAGCTACTTTTTGGCTAACTTCTTAAAGGAAGGTCTAGGAGCTCTGAAAATGAACGTGCGCGTCTTTCACTCTTCCCGAGGGACTTAGAAGAATTTTGTGATATTTTTTATTAAAATGGTGTATAAGGGTATATATATAAATATATTTTATGCACTGTATATGAGCTGGCGATTTCTAAGTCTGTGGTTCCGAGAGAGGGTAACCAGGCTCACTAATAAAGGTCAAGCCACTTGGCTGCCAGAATGCCCTGCTTCAGCGCAGACCAGAAAGGCATTGTGATAAGCGTATCCCCGGTATAGTCAGGGGTTGATGCGAGTCGATCCCGTCCCCCCAGTATACGCCCAGAACCATGGACCCGGTACTTGTGGTTCGGACTGTCTCCAACTAGCCATAATGTTGTGAGAGTGAAATTATGTCTAAGTCCAGCTTTGGTACATTAGAAGCAACTCTCAAAATTAACCTAAGCGTTTTTCGAAGCTACTATTTGGCTAACTTCTTATAGGAATGTCTAGGAGCTCTGAAAATGAACGTGCGCGTCTTTCACTCTTCACGAGTGACTTAGAAGAATTTTGTGATATTTTTTATTAAAATGGTGTATAAGGGTATATATTTAAATATATTTTATGCACTGTATATGAGCTGGCGATTTCTAAGTCTGTGGTTCCGAGAGGGGGTAACCAGGCTCACTAATAAAGGTCAATCCACTTGGCTGCCAGAATGCCCTGCTTCAGCACAGACCAGAAAGGCATTGTGATAAGCGTATCCCCGGTATAGTCAGGGGTTAATGGGAGTCGTTCCCTTCCCCCCAGTATACGCCCAGAATCATGGACCCGGTACTTGTAGATCGGACTGTCTCCAACCAGCCATAATGTTGTGAGTGAAATTATGTCTAAGTCCAGCTTTGGTACATTAGAAGCAACTCTAAAACTTAACCTAAGCGTTTTTCGAAGCTACTTTTTGGCTAACTTCTTAAAGGAAGGTCTAGGAGCTCTGAAAATGAACGTGCGCGTCTTTCACTCTTCCCGAGGGACTTAGAAGAATTTTGTGATATTTTTTATTAAAATGGTGTATAAGGGTATATATATAAATATATTTTATGCACTGTATATGAGCTGGCGATTTCTAAGTCTGTGGTTCCGAGAGGGGGTAACCAGGCTCACTAATAAAGGTCAAGCCACTTGGCTGCCAGAATGCCCTGCTTCAGCACAGACCAGAAAGGCATTGTGATAAGCGTATCCCCGGTATAGTCAGGGGTTAATGGGAGTCGTCCCCGTCCCCCCAGTATACGCCCAGAACCATGGACCCGGTACTTGTGGTTCAGACTGTCTCCAACCAGCCATAATGTTGTGAGAGTGAAATTATGTCTAAGTCCAGCTTTGGTACATTAGAAGCAACTCTCAAACTTAACGTAAGCGTTTTTCGAAGCTACTTTTTGGCTAACTTCTTATAGGAAGGTCTAGGAGCTCTGAAAATGAACGTGCGCATCTTTCACTCTTCCCGAGGGACTTAAAAGAATTTTGTGATATTTTTTATTAAAATGGTGTATAAGGGTATATATTTAAATATATTTTATGCACTGTATATGAGCTGGCGATTTCTAAGTCTGTGGTTCCGAGAGGGGGTAACCAGGCTCACTAATAAAGGTCAATCCACTTGGCTGCCAGAATGCCCTGCTTCAGCACAGACCAGAAAGGCATTGTGATAAGCGTATCCCCGGTATAGTCAGGGGTTAATGGGAGTCGTTCCCGTCCCCCCAGTATACGCCCAGAACCATGGACCCGGTACTTGTGGTTCGGACTGTCTCCAACCAGCCATAATGTTGTGAGAGTGAAATTATGTCTAAGTCCAGCTTTGGTACATTAGAAGCAACTCTCAAACTTAACCTAAGCGTTTTTCGAAGCTACTTTTTGGCTAACTTCTTAAAGGAAGGTCTAGGAGCTCTGAAAATGAACGTGCGCGTCTTTCACTCTTCCCGAGGGTCTTAGAAGAATTTTGTGATATTTTTTATTAAAATGGTGTATAAGGGTATATATATAAATATATTTTATGCACTGTATATGAGCTGGCGATTTCTAAGTCTGTGGTTCCGAGAGGGGGTAACCAGGCTCACTAATAAAGGTCAAGCCACTTGGCTGCCAGAATGCCCTGCTTCAGCACAGACCAGAAAGGCATTGTGATAAGCGTATCCCCGGTATAGTCAGGGGTTAATGGGAGTCGTCCCCGTCCCCCCAGTATACGCCCAGAACCATGGACCCGGTACTTGTGGTTCAGACTGTCTCCAACCAGCCATAATGTTGTGAGAGTGAAATTATGTCTAAGTCCAGCTTTGGTACATTAGAAGCAACTCTCAAACTTAACGTAAGCGTTTTTCGAAGCTACTTTTTGGCTAACTTCTTATAGGAAGGTCTAGGAGCTCTGAAAATGAACGTGCGCATCTTTCACTCTTCCCGAGGGACTTAAAAGAATTTTGTGATATTTTTTATTAAAATGGTGTATAAGGGTATATATTTAAATATATTTTATGCACTGTATATGAGCTGGCGATTTCTAAGTCTGTGGTTCCGAGAGGGGGTAACCAGGCTCACTAATAAAGGTCAATCCACTTGGCTGCCAGAATGCCCTGCTTCAGCACAGACCAGAAAGGCATTGTGATAAGCGTATCCCCGGTATAGTCAGGGGTTAATGGGAGTCGTTCCCGTCCCCCCAGTATACGCCCAGAACCATGGACCCGGTACTTGTGGTTCGGACTGTCTCCAACCAGCCATAATGTTGTGAGAGTGAAATTATGTCTAAGTCCAGCTTTGGTACATTAGAAGCAACTCTCAAACTTAACCTAAGCGTTTTTCGAAGCTACTTTTTGGCTAACTTCTTAAAGGAAGGTCTAGGAGCTCTGAAAATGAACGTGCGCGTCTTTCACTCTTCCCGAGGGTCTTAGAAGAATTTTGTGATATTTTTTATTAAAATGGTGTATAAGGGTATATATATAAATATATTTTATGCACTGTATATGAGCTGGCGATTTCTAAGTCTGTGGTTCCGAGAGGGGGTAACCAGGCTCACTAATAAAGGTCAAGCCACTTGGCTGCCAGAATGCCCTGCTTCAGCACAGACCAGAAAGGCATTGTGATAAGCGTATCCCCGGTATAGTCAGGGGTTAATGGGAGTCGTCCCCGTCCCCCCAGTATACGCCCAGAACCATGGACCCGGTACTTGTGGTTCAGACTGTCTCCAACTAGCCATAATGTTGTGAGAGTGAAATTATGTCTAAGTCCAGCTTTGGTACATTAGAAGCAACTCTCAAACTTAACGTAAGCGTTTTTCGAAGCTACTTTTTGGCTAACTTCTTATAGGAAGGTCTAGGAGCTCTGAAAATGAACGTGCGCATCTTTCACTCTTCCCGAGGGACTTAAAAGAATTTTGTGATATTTTTTATTAAAATGGTGTATAAGGGTATATATTTAAATATATTTTATGCACTGTATATGAGCTGGCGATTTCTAAGTCTGTGGTTCCGAGAGGGGGTAACCAGGCTCACTAATAAAGGTCAATCCACTTGGCTGCCAGAATGCCCTGCTTCAGCACAGACCAGAAAGGCATTGTGATAAGCGTATCCCCGGTATAGTCAGGGGTTAATGGGAGTCGTTCCCGTCCCCCCAGTATACGCCCAGAACCATGGACCCGGTACTTGTGGTTCGGACTGTCTCCAACCAGCCATAATGTTGTGAGAGTGAAATTATGTCTAAGTCCAGCTTTGGTACATTAGAAGCAACTCTCAAACTTAACCTAAGCGTTTTTCGAAGCTACTTTTTGGCTAACTTCTTAAAGGAAGGTCTAGGAGCTCTGAAAATGAACGTGCGCGTCTTTCACTCTTCCCGAGGGACTTAGAAGAATTTTGTGATATTTTTTATTAAAATGGTGTATAAGGGTATATATATAAATATATTTTATGCACTGTATATGAGCTGGCGATTTCTAAGTCTGTGGTTCCGAGAGGGGGTAACCAGGCTCACTAATAAAGGTCAAGCCACTTGGCTGCCAGAATGCCCTGCTTCAGCACAGACCAGAAAGGCATTGTGATAAGCGTATCCCCGGTATAGTCAGGGGTTAATGGGAGTCGTCCCCGTCCCCCCAGTATACGCCCAGAACCATGGACCCGGTACTTGTGGTTCGGACTGTCTCCAACCAGCCATAATGTTGTGAGAGTGAAATTATGTCTAAGTCCAGCTTTGGTACATTAGAAGCAACTCTCAAACTTAACGTAAGCGTTTTTCGTAGCTACTTTTTGGCTAACTTCTTATAGGAAGGTCTAGGAGCTCTGAAAATGAACGTGCGCATCTTTCACTCTTCCCGAGGGACTTAAAAGAATTTTGTGATATTTTTTATTAAAATGGTGTATAAGGGTATATTTAAATATATTTTATGCACTGTATATGAGCTGGCGATTTCTAAGTCTGTGGTTCCGAGAGGGGGTAACCAGGCTCACTAATAAAGGTCAATCCACTTGGCTGCCAGAATGCCCTGCTTCAGCACAGACCAGAAAGGCATTGTGATAAGCGTATCCCCGGTATAGTCAGGGGTTAATGGGAGTCGTTCCCTTCCCCCCAGTATACGCCCAGAACCATGGACCCGGTACTTGTGGATCGGACTGTCTCCAACCAGCCATAATGTTGTGAGAGTGAAATTATGTCTAAGTCCAGCTTTGGTACATTAGAAGCAACTCAAACTTAACCTAAGCGTTTTTCGAAGCTACTTTTTGGCTAACTTCTTATAGGAAGGTCTAGGAGCTCTAAAAATGAACGTGCGCGTCTTTCACTCTTCCCGAGGGACTTAGAAGAATTTTGTGATATTTTTTATTAAAATGGTGTATAAGGGTATATATATAAATATATTTTATGCACTGTATATGAGCTGGCGATTTCTAAGTCTGTGGTTCCGAGAGGGGGTAACCAGGCTCACTAATAAAGGTCAATCCACTTGGCTGCCAGAATGCCCTGCTTCAGCACTGACCAGAAAGGCATTGTGATAAGCGTATCCCCGGTATAGTCAGGGGTTAATGGGAGTCGTTCCCGTCCCCCCAGTATACGCCCAGAACCATGGACCCGGTACTTGTGGTTCGGACTGTCTCCAACCAGCCATAATGTTGTGAGAGTGAAATTATGTCTAAGTCCAGCTTTGGTACATTAGAAGCAACTCACAAAATTAACCTAAGCGTTTTTCGAAGCTACTATTTGGCTAACTTCTTATAGGAATGTCTAGGAGCTCTGAAAATGAACGTGCGAGTCTTTCACTCTTCACGAGTGACTTAGAAGAATTTTGTGATATTTTTTATTAAAATGGTGTATAAGGGTATATATATATAAATATATTTTATGCACTGTATATGAGCTGGCGATTTCTAAGTCTGTGGTTCCGAGAGGGGGTAACCAGGCTCACTAATAAAGGTCAAGCCACTTGGCTGCCAGAATGCCCTGCTTCAGCACAGACCAGAAAGGCATTGTGATAAGCGTATCCCCGGTATAGTCAGGGGTTAATGGGAGTCGTTCCTGTCCCCCCAGTATACGCCCAGAACCATGGACCCGGTACTTGTGGATCGGACTGTCTCCAACCAGCCATAATGTTGTGAGAGTGAAATTATGTCTAAGTCCAGCGTTGGTACATTAGAAACAACTCTCAATATTAACCTAAGCGTTTTTCGAAGCTACTTTTTGGCTAACTTCTTATAGGAAGGTCTAGGAGCTCTGAATATGAACGTGCGCGTCTTTCACTCTTCCCGAGGGACTTAGAAGAATTTTGTGATATTTTTTATTAAAATGGTGTATAAGGGTATATATATAAATATATTTTATGCACTGTATATGAGCTGGCGATTTCTAAGTCTGTGGTTCCGAGAGGGGGTAACCAGGCTCACTAATAAAGGTCAAGCCACTTGGCTGCCAGAATGCCCTGCTTCAGCACAGACCAGAAAGGCATTGTGATAAGCGTATCCCCGGTATAGTCAGGGGTTCATGGGAGTCGACCCCGTCCCCCCAGTATACGCCCAGAACCATGGACCCGGTACTTGTGGTTCGGACTGTCTCCAACCAGCCATAATGTTGTGAGAGTGAAATTATGTCTAAGTCCAGCTTTGGTACATTAGAAGCAACTCTCAAAATTAACCTAAGCGTTTTTCGAAGCTACTATTTGGCTAACTTCTTATAGGAATGTCTAGGAGCTCTGAAAATGAACGTGCGCGTCTTTCACTCTTCCCGAGGGACTTAGAAGAATTTTGTGATATTTTTTATTAAAATGGTGTATAAGGGTATATATATAAATATATTTTATGCACTGTATATGAGCTGGCGATTTCTAAGTCTGTGGTTCCGAGAGAGGGTAACCAGGCTCACTAATAAAGGTCAAGCCACTTGGCTGCCAGAATGCCCTGCTTCAGCGCAGACCAGAAAGGCATTGTTATAAGCGTATCCCCGGTATAGTCAGGGGTTGATGGGAGTCGATCCCATCCCCCCAGTATACGCCCAGAACCATGGACCCGGTACTTGTGGTTCGGACTGTCTCCAACTAGCCATAATGTTGTGAGAGTGAAATTATGTCTAAGTCCAGCTTTGGTACATTAGAAGCAACTCTCAAAATTAACCTAAGCGTTTTTCGAAGCTACTATTTGGCTAACTTCTTATAGGAATGTCTAGGAGCTCTGAAAATGAACGTGCGCGTCTTTCACTCTTCACGAGTGACTTAGAAGAATTTTGTGATATTTTTTATTAAAATGGTGTATAAGGGTATATATTTAAATATATTTTATTCACTGTATATGAGCTGGCGATTTCTAAGTCTGTGGTTCCGAGAGGGGGTAACCAGGCTCACTAATAAAGGTCAATCCACTTGGCTGCCAGAATGCCCTGCTTCAGCACTGACCAGAAAGGCATTGTGATAAGCGTATCCCCGGTATAGTCAGGGGTTAATGGGAGTCGTTCCCTTCCCCCCAGTATACGCCCAGAACCATGGACCCGGTACTTGTGGTTCGGACTGTCTCCAACCAGCCATAATGTTGTGAGAGTGAAATTATGTCTAAGTCCAGCTTTGGTACATTAGAAGCAACTCTCAAACTTAACCTAAGCGTTTTTCGAAGCTACTTTTTGGCTAACTTCTTATAGGAAGGTCTAGGAGCTCTGAAAATGAACGTGCACGTCTTTCACTCTTCCCGAGGGACTTAGAAGAATTTTGTGATATTTTTTATTAAAATGGTGTATAAGGGTATATATATAAATATATTTTATGCACTGTATATGAGCTGGCGATTTCTAAGTCTGTGGTTCCGAGAGGGGGTAACCAGGCTCACTAATAAAGGTCAAGCCACTTGGCTGCCAGAATGCCCTGCTTCAGCGCAGACCAGAAAGGCATTGTGATAAGCGTATCCCCGGTATAGTCAGGGGTTGATGGGAGTCGATCCCGTCCCCCCAGTATACGCCCAGAACCATGGACCCGGTACTTGTGGTTCGGACTGTCTCCAACTAGCCATAATGTTGTGAGAGTGAAATTATGTCTAAGTCCAGCTTTGGTACATTAGAAGCAACTCTCAAAATTAACCTAAGCGTTTTTCGAAGCTACTATTTGGCTAACTTCTTATAGGAATGTCTAGGAGCTCTGAAAATGAACGTGCGCGTCTTTCACTCTTCACGAGTGACTTAGAAGAATTTTGTGATATTTTTTATTAAAATGGTGTATAAGGGTATATATTTAAATATATTTTATGCACTGTATATGAGCTGGCGATTTCTAAGTCTGTGGTTCCGAGAGGGGGTAACCAGGCTCACTAATAAAGGTCAATCCACTTGGCTGCCAGAATGCCCTGCTTCAGCACAGACCAGAAAGGCATTGTGATAAGCGTATC
Source organism: Ascaphus truei (assembly GCF_040206685.1). Taxonomy (NCBI): domain Eukaryota; kingdom Metazoa; phylum Chordata; class Amphibia; order Anura; family Ascaphidae; genus Ascaphus; species Ascaphus truei. The sequence continues at coordinate 135,131 of NW_027457167.1, read as the reverse complement.
CCCGGTATAGTCAGGGGTTAATGGGAGTCGTTCCCTTCCCCCCAGTATACGCCCAGAACCATGGACCCGGTACTTGTAGATCGGACTGTCTCCAACCAGCCATAATGTTGTGAGAGTGAAATTATGTCTAAGTCCAGCTTTGGTACATTAGAAGCAACTCTCAAACTTAACCTAAGCGTTTTTCGAAGCTACTTTTTGGCTAACTTCTTATAGGAAGGTCTAGGAGCTCTGAAAATGAACGTGCGCGTCTTTCACTCTTCCCGAGGGACTTAGAAGAATTTTGTGATATTTTTTATTAAAATGGTGTATAAGGGTATATATATAAATATATTTTATGCACTGTATATGAGCTGGCGATTTCTAAGTCTGTGGTTCCGAGAGGGGGTAACCAGGCTCACTAATAAAGGTCAATAAACTTGGCTGCCAGAATGCCCTGCTTCAGCACTGACCAGAAAGGCATTGTGATAAGCGTATCCCCGGTATAGTCAGGGGTTAATGGGAGTCGTTCCCGTCCCCCCAGTATACGCCCAGAACCATGGACCCGGTACTTGTGGTTCGGACTGTCTCCAACCAGCCATAATGTTGTGAGAGTGAAATTATGTCTAAGTCCAGCTTTGGTACATTAGAAGCAACTCTCAAAATTAACCTAAGCGTTTTTCGAAGCTACTTTTTGGCTAACTTCTTATAGGAAGGTCTAGGAGCTCTGAAAATGAACGTGCGCGTCTTTCACTCTTCCCGAGGGACTTAGAAGAATTTTGTGATATTTTTTATTAAAATGGTGTATAAGGGTATATATATAAATATATTTTATGCACTGTATATGAGCTGGCGATTTCTAAGTCTGTGGTTCCGAGAGGGGGTAACCAGGCTCACTAATAAAGGTCAAGCCACTTGGCTGCCAGAATGCCCTGCTTCAGCACAGACCAGAAAGGCATTGTGATAAGCGTATCCCCGGTATAGTCAGGGGTTCATGGGAGTCGACCCCGTCCCCCCAGTATACGCCCAGAACCATGGACCCGGTACTTGTGGTTCGGACTGTCTCCAACCAGCCATAATGTTGTGAGAGTGAAATTATGTCGAAGTCCAGCTTTGGTACATTAGAAGCAACTCTCAAAATTAACCTAAGCGTTTTTCGAAGCTACTATTTGGCTAACTTCTTATAGGAATGTCTAGGAGCTCTGAAAATGAACGTGCGCGTCTTTCACTCTTCCCGAGGGACTTAGAAGAATTTTGTGATATTTTTTATTAAAATGGTGTATAAGGGTATATATATAAATATATTTTATGCACTGTATATGAGCTGGCGATTTCTAAGTCTGTGGTTCCGAGAGAGGGTAACCAGGCTCACTAATAAAGGTCAAGCCACTTGGCTGCCAGAATGCCCTGCTTCAGCGCAGACCAGAAAGGCATTGTTATAAGCGTATCCCCGGTATAGTCAGGGGTTGATGGGAGTCGATCCCATCCCCCCAGTATACGCCCAGAACCATGGACCCGGTACTTGTGGTTCGGACTGTCTCCAACTAGCCATAATGTTGTGAGAGTGAAATTATGTCTAAGTCCAGCTTTGGTACATTAGAAGCAACTCTCAAAATTAACCTAAGCGTTTTTCGAAGCTACTATTTGGCTAACTTCTTATAGGAATGTCTAGGAGCTCTGAAAATGAACGTGCGCGTCTTTCACTCTTCACGAGTGACTTAGAAGAATTTTGTGATATTTTTTATTAAAATGGTGTATAAGGGTATATATTTAAATATATTTTATTCACTGTATATGAGCTGGCGATTTCTAAGTCTGTGGTTCCGAGAGGGGGTAACCAGGCTCACTAATAAAGGTCAATCCACTTGGCTGCCAGAATGCCCTGCTTCAGCACTGACCAGAAAGGCATTGTGATAAGCGTATCCCCGGTATAGTCAGGGGTTAATGGGAGTCGTTCCCTTCCCCCCAGTATACGCCCAGAACCATGGACCCGGTACTTGTGGTTCGGACTGTCTCCAACCAGCCATAATGTTGTGAGAGTGAAATTATGTCTAAGTCCAGCTTTGGTACATTAGAAGCAACTCTCAAACTTAACCTAAGCGTTTTTCGAAGCTACTTTTTGGCTAACTTCTTATAGGAAGGTCTAGGAGCTCTGAAAATGAACGTGCACGTCTTTCACTCTTCCCGAGGGACTTAGAAGAATTTTGTGATATTTTTTATTAAAATGGTGTATAAGGGTATATATATAAATATATTTTATGCACTGTATATGAGCTGGCGATTTCTAAGTCTGTGGTTCCGAGAGGGGGTAACCAGGCTCACTAATAAAGGTCAAGCCACTTGGCTGCCAGAATGCCCTGCTTCAGCGCAGACCAGAAAGGCATTGTGATAAGCGTATCCCCGGTATAGTCAGGGGTTGATGGGAGTCGATCCCGTCCCCCCAGTATACGCCCAGAACCATGGACCCGGTACTTGTGGTTCGGACTGTCTCCAACTAGCCATAATGTTGTGAGAGTGAAATTATGTCTAAGTCCAGCTTTGGTACATTAGAAGCAACTCTCAAAATTAACCTAAGCGTTTTTCGAAGCTACTATTTGGCTAACTTCTTATAGGAATGTCTAGGAGCTCTGAAAATGAACGTGCGCGTCTTTCACTCTTCACGAGTGACTTAGAAGAATTTTGTGATATTTTTTATTAAAATGGTGTATAAGGGTATATATTTAAATATATTTTATGCACTGTATATGAGCTGGCGATTTCTAAGTCTGTGGTTCCGAGAGGGGGTAACCAGGCTCACTAATAAAGGTCAATCCACTTGGCTGCCAGAATGCCCTGCTTCAGCACAGACCAGAAAGGCATTGTGATAAGCGTATCCCCGGTATAGTCAGGGGTTAATGGGAGTCGTTCCCTTCCCCCCAGTATACGCCCAGAACCATGGACCCGGTACTTGTAGATCGGACTGTCTCCAACCAGCCATAATGTTGTGAGAGTGAAATTATGTCTAAGTCCAGCTTTGGTACATTAGAAGCAACTCTCAAACTTAACCTAAGCGTTTTTCGAAGCTACTTTTTGGCTAACTTCTTATAGGAAGGTCTAGGAGCTCTGAAAATGAACGTGCGCGTCTTTCACTCTTCCCGAGGGACTTAGAAGAATTTTGTGATATTTTTTATTAAAATGGTGTATAAGGGTATATATATAAATATATTTTATGCACTGTATATGAGCTGGCGATTTCTAAGTCTGTGGTTCCGAGAGGGGGTAACCAGGCTCACTAATAAAGGTCAATAAACTTGGCTGCCAGAATGCCCTGCTTCAGCACTGACCAGAAAGGCATTGTGATAAGCGTATCCCCGGTATAGTCAGGGGTTAATGGAAGTCGTTCCCGTCCCCCCAGTATACGCCCAGAACCATGGACCCGGTACTTGTGGTTCGGACTGTCTCCAACCAGCCATAATGTTGTGAGAGTGAAATTATGTCGAAGTCCAGCTTTGGTACATTAGAAGCAACTCTCAAAATTAACCTAAGCGTTTTTCGAAGCTACTATTTGGCTAACTTCTTATAGGAATGTCTAGGAGCTCTGAAAATGAACGTGCGCGTCTTTCACTCTTCCCGAGGGACTTAGAAGAATTTTGTGATATTTTTTATTAAAATGGTGTATAAGGGTATATATATAAATATATTTTATGCACTGTATATGAGCTGGCGATTTCTAAGTCTGTGGTTCCGAGAGAGGGTAACCAGGCTCACTAATAAAGGTCAAGCCACTTGGCTGCCAGAATGCCCTGCTTCAGCGCAGACCAGAAAGGCATTGTTATAAGCGTATCCCCGGTATAGTCAGGGGTTGAAGGGAGTCGATCCCATCCCCCCAGTATACGCCCAGAACCATGGACCCGGTACTTGTGGTTCGGACTGTCTCCAACTAGCCATAATGTTGTGAGAGTGAAATTATGTCTAAGTCCAGCTTTGGTACATTAGAAGCAACTCTCAAAATTAACCTAAGCGTTTTTCGAAGCTACTATTTGGCTAACTTCTTATAGGAATGTCTAGGAGCTCTGAAAATGAACGTGCGCGTCTTTCACTCTTCACGAGTGACTTAGAAGAATTTTGTGATATTTTTTATTAAAATGGTGTATAAGGGTATATATTTAAATATATTTTATTCACTGTATATGAGCTGGCGATTTCTAAGTCTGTGGTTCCGAGAGGGGGTAACCAGGCTCACTAATAAAGGTCAATCCACTTGGCTGCCAGAATGCCCTGCTTCAGCACTGACCAGAAAGGCATTGTGATAAGCGTATCCCCGGTATAGTCAGGGGTTAATGGGAGTCGTTCCCTTCCCCCCAGTATACGCCCAGAACCATGGACCCGGTACTTGTGGTTCGGACTGTCTCCAACCAGCCATAATGTTGTGAGAGTGAAATTATGTCTAAGTCCAGCTTTGGTACATTAGAAGCAACTCTCAAACTTAACCTAAGCGTTTTTCGAAGCTACTTTTTGGCTAACTTCTTATAGGAAGGTCTAGGAGCTCTGAAAATGAACGTGCACGTCTTTCACTCTTCCCGAGGGACTTAGAAGAATTTTGTGATATTTTTTATTAAAATGGTGTATAAGGGTATATATATAAATATATTTTATGCACTGTATATGAGCTGGCGATTTCTAAGTCTGTGGTTCCGAGAGGGGGTAACCAGGCTCACTAATAAAGGTCAAGCCACTTGGCTGCCAGAATGCCCTGCTTCAGCGCAGACCAGAAAGGCATTGTGATAAGCGTATCCCCGGTATAGTCAGGGGTTGATGGGAGTCGATCCCGTCCCCCCAGTATACGCCCAGAACCATGGACCCGGTACTTGTGGTTCGGACTGTCTCCAACTAGCCATAATGTTGTGAGAGTGAAATTATGTCTAAGTCCAGCTTTGGTACATTAGAAGCAACTCTCAAAATTAACCTAAGCGTTTTTCGAAGCTACTATTTGGCTAACTTCTTATAGGAATGTCTAGGAGCTCTGAAAATGAACGTGCGCGTCTTTCACTCTTCACGAGTGACTTAGAAGAATTTTGTGATATTTTTTATTAAAATGGTGTATAAGGGTATATATTTAAATATATTTTATGCACTGTATATGAGCTGGCGATTTCTAAGTCTGTGGTTCCGAGAGGGGGTAACCAGGCTCACTAATAAAGGTCAATCCACTTGGCTGCCAGAATGCCCTGCTTCAGCACAGACCAGAAAGGCATTGTGATAAGCGTATCCCCGGTATAGTCAGGGGTTAATGGGAGTCGTTCCCTTCCCCCCAGTATACGCCCAGAACCATGGACCCGGTACTTGTAGATCGGACTGTCTCCAACCAGCCATAATGTTGTGAGAGTGAAATTATGTCTAAGTCCAGCTTTGGTACATTAGAAGCAACTCTCAAACTTAACCTAAGCGTTTTTCGAAGCTACTTTTTGGCTAACTTCTTATAGGAAGGTCTAGGAGCTCTGAAAATGAACGTGCGCGTCTTTCACTCTTCCCGAGGGACTTAGAAGAATTTTGTGATATTTTTTATTAAAATGGTGTATAAGGGTATATATATAAATATATTTTATGCACTGTATATGAGCTGTCGATTTCTAAGTCTGTGGTTCCGAGAGGGGGTAACCAGGCTCACTAATAAAGGTCAATAAACTTGGCTGCCAGAATGCCCTGCTTCAGCACTGACCAGAAAGGCATTGTGATAAGCGTATCCCCTGTATAGTCAGGGGTTAATGGGAGTCGTTCCCGTCCCCCCAGTATACGCCCAGAACCATGGACCCGGTACTTGTGGTTCGGACTGTCTCCAACCAGCCATAATGTTGTGAGAGTGAAATTATGTCTAAGTCCAGCTTTGGTACATTAGAAGCAACTCTCAAAATTAACCTAAGCGTTTTTCGAAGCTACTTTTTGGCTAACTTCTTATAGGAAGGTTTAGGAGCTCTGAAAATGAACGTGCGCGTCTTTCACTCTTCCCGAGGGACTTAGAAGAATTTTGTGATATTTTTTATTAAAATGGTGTATAAGGGTATATATATAAATATATTTTATGCACTGTATATGAGCTGGCGATTTCTAAGTCTGTGGTTCCGAGAGGGGGTAACCAGGCTCACTAATAAAGGTCAAGCCACTTGGCTGCCAGAATGCCCTGCTTCAGCACAGACCAGAAAGGCATTGTGATAAGCGTATCCCCGGTATAGTCAGGGGTTCATGGGAGTCGACCCCGTCCCCCCAGTATACGCCCAGAACCATGGACCCGGTACTTGTGGTTCGGACTGTCTCCAACCAGCCATAATGTTGTGAGAGTGAAATTATGTCGAAGTCCAGCTTTGGTACATTAGAAGCAACTCTCAAAATTAACCTAAGCGTTTTTCGAAGCTACTATTTGGCTAACTTCTTATAGGAAGGTCTAGGAGCTCTGAAAATGAACGTGCGCGTCTTTCACTCTTACCGAGGGACTTAGAAGAATTTTGTGATATTTTTTATTAAAATGGTGTATAAGGGTATATATTTAAATATATTTTATGCACTGTATACAGTATGAGCTGGCGATTTCTAAGTCTGTGGTTCCGAGAGGGGGTAACCAGGCTCACTAATAAAGGTCAAGCCACTTGGCTGCCAGAATGCCCTGCTTCAGCACAGACCAGAAAGGCATTGTGATAAGCGTATCCCCGGTATAGTCAGGGGTTAATGGGAGTCGTCCCCGTTCCCCCAGTATACGCCCAGAACCATGGACCCGGTACTTGTGGTTTGGACTGTCTCCAACCAGCCATAATGTTGTGAGAGTGAAATTATGTCTAAGTCCAGCTTTGGTACATTAGAAGCAACTCTCAAAATTAACCTAAGCGTTTTTCGAAGATACTATTTGGCTAACTTCTTATAGGAATGTCTAGGAGCTCTGAAAATGAACGTGCGCGTCTTTCACTCTTCCCGAGGGACTTAGAAGAATTTTGTGATATTTTTTATTAAAATGGTGTATAAGGGTATATATATAAATATATTTTATGCACTGTATATGAGCTGGCGATTTCTAAGTCTGTGGTTCCGAGAGAGGGTAACCAGGCTCACTAATAAAGGTCAAGCCACTTGGCTGCCAGAATGCCCTGCTTCAGCGCAGACCAGAAAGGCATTGTGATAAGCGTATCCCCGGTATAGTCAGGGGTTGATGGGAGTCGATCCCGTCCCCCCAGTATACGCCCAGAACCATGGACCCGGTACTTGTGGTTCGGACTGTCTCCAACTAGCCATAATGTTGTGAGAGTGAAATTATGTCTAAGTCCAGCTTTGGTACATTAGAAGCAACTCTCAAAATTAACCTAAGCGTTTTTCGAAGCTACTATTTGGCTAACTTCTTATAGGAATGTCTAGGAGCTCTGAAAATGAACGTGCGCGTCTTTCACTCTTCACGAGTGACTTAGAAGAATTTTGTGATATTTTTTATTAAAATGGTGTATAAGGGTATATATTTAAATATATTTTATTCACTGTATATGAGCTGGCGATTTCTAAGTCTGTGGTTCCGAGAGGGGGTAACCAGGCTCACTAATAAAGGTCAATCCACTTGGCTGCCAGAATGCCCTGCTTCAGCACTGACCAGAAAGGCATTGTGATAAGCGTATCCCCGGTATAGTCAGGGGTTAATGGGAGTCGTTCCCTTCCCCCCAGTATACGCCCAGAACCATGGACCCGGTACTTGTAGATCGGACTGTCTCCAACCAGCCATAATGTTGTGAGAGTGAAATTATGTCTAAGTCCAGCTTTGGTACATTAGAAGCAACTCTCAAACTTAACCTAAGCGTTTTTCGAAGCTACTTTTTGGCTAACTTCTTATAGGAAGGTCTAGGAGCTCTGAAAATGAACGTGCGCGTCTTTCACTCTTCCCGAGGGACTTAGAAGAATTTTGTGATAATTTTTATTAAAATGGTGTATAAGGGTATATATATAAATATATTTTATGCACTGTATATGAGCTGGCGATTTCTAAGTCTGTGGTTCCGAGAGGGGGTAACCAGGCTCACTAATAAAGGTCAAGCCACTTGGCTGCCAGAATGCCCTGCTTCAGCGCAGACCAGAAAGGCATTGTGATAAGCGTATCCCCGGTATAGTCAGGGGTTAATGGGAGTCGTTCCCGTCCCCCCAGTATACGCCCAGAACCATGGACCCGGTACTTGTGGTTCGGACTGTCTCCAACCAGCCATAATGTTGTGAGAGTGAAATTATGTCTAAGTCCAGCTTTGGTACATTAGAAGCAACTCTCAAAATTAACCTAAGCGTTTTTCGAAGCTACTTTTTGGCTAACTTCTTATAGGAAGGTCTAGGAGCTCTGAAAATGAACGTGCGCGTCTTTCACTCTTCCCGAGGGACTTAGAAGAATTTTGTGATATTTTTTATTAAAATGGTGTATAAGGGTATATATATAAATATATTTTATGCACTGTATATGAGCTGGCGATTTCTAAGTCTGTGGTTCCGAGAGGGGGTAACCAGGCTCACTAATAAAGGTCAAGCCACTTGGCTGCCAGAATGCCCTGCTTCAGCACAGACCAGAAAGGCATTGTGATAAGCGTATCCCCGGTATAGTCAGGGGTTCATGGGAGTCGACCCCGTCCCCCCAGTATACGCCCAGAACCATGGACCCGGTACTTGTGGTTCGGACTGTCTCCAACCAGCCATAATGTTGTGAGAGTGAAATTATGTCGAAGTCCAGCTTTGGTACATTAGAAGCAACTCTCAAAATTAACCTAAGCGTTTTTCGAAGCTACTTTTTGGCTAACTTCTTATAGGAAGGTCTAGGAGCTCTGAAAATGAACGTGCGCGTCTTTCACTCTTCCCGAGGGACTTAGAAGAATTTTGTGTTATTTTTTATTAAAATGGTGTATAAGGGTATATATATAAATATATTTTATGCACTGTATATGAGCTGGCGATTTCTAAGTCTGTGGTTCCGAGAGGGGGTTACCAGGCTCACTAATAAAGGTCAAGCCACTTGGCTGCCAGAATGCCCTGCTTCAGCGCAGACCAGAAAGGCATTGTGATAAGCGTATCCCCGGTATAGTCAGGGGTTGATGGGAGTCGATCCCGTCTCCCCAGTATACGCCCAGAACCATGGACCCGGTACTTGTAGATCGGACTGTCTCCAACCAGCCATAATGTTGTGAGAGTGAAATTATGTCTAAGTCCAGCTTTGGTACATTAGAAGCAACTCTCAAAATTAACCTAAGCGTTTTTCGAAGCTACTATTTGGCTAACTTCTTATAGGAAGGTCTAGGAGCTCTGAAAATGAACGTGCGCGTCTTTCACTCTTACCGAGGGACTTAGAAGAATTTTGTGATATTTTTTATTAAAATGGTGTATAAGGGTATATATTTAAATATATTTTATGCACTGTATATGAGCTGGCGATTTCTAAGTCTGTGGTTCCGAGAGGGGGTAACCAGGCTCACTAATAAAGGTCAAGCCACTTGGCTGCCAGAATGCCCTGCTTCAGCACAGACCAGAAAGGCATTGTGATAAGCGTATCCCCGGTATAGTCAGGGGTTAATGGGAGTCGTCCCCGTTCCCCCAGTATACGCCCAGAACCATGGACCCGGTACTTGTGGTTTGGACTGTCTCCAACCAGCCATAATGTTGTGAGAGTGAAATTATGTCTAAGTCCAGCTTTGGTACATTAGAAGCAACTCTCAAAATTAACCTAAGCGTTTTTCGAAGCTACTTTTTGGCTAACTTCTTATAGGAAGGTATAGGAGCTCTGAAAATGAACGTGCGCATCTTTTGCTCTTCCCGAGGGACTTAGAAGAATTTTGTGATATTTTTTATTAAAATGGTGTATAAGGGTATATATTTAAATATATTTTATGCACTGTATATGAGCTGGCGATTTCTAAGTCTGTGGTTCCGAGAGGGGGTAACCAGGCTCACTAATAAAGGTCAAGCCACTTGGCTGCCAGAATGCCCTGCTTCAGCGCAGACCAGAAAGGCATTGGGATAAGCGTATCCCCGGTATAGTCAGGGGTTAATGGGAGTCGATCCCGTCCCCCCAGTATACGCCCAGAACCATGGACCCGGTACTTGTGGTTCGGACTGTCTCCAACCAGCCATAATGTTGTGAGAGTGAAATTATGTCTAAGTCCAGCTTTGGTACATTAGAAGCAACTCTCAAACTTAACCTAAGCGTTTTTCGAAGCTACTTTTTGGCTAACTTCTTATAGGAATGTCTAGGAGCTCTGAAAATGAACGTGCGCGTCTTTCACTCTTCACGAGGGACTTTGAAGAATTTTGTGATATTTTTTATTAAAATGGTGTATAAGGGTATATATATAAATATATTTTATGCACTGTATATGAGCTGGCGATTTCTAAGTCTGTGGTTCCGAGAGGGGGTAACCAGGCTCACTAATAAAGGTCAAGCCACTTGGCTGCCAGAATGCCCTGCTTCAGCACAGACCAGAAAGGCATTGTGATAAGCGTATCCCCGGTATAGTCACGGGTTAATGGGAGTCGTCCCCGTCCCCCCAGTATACGCCCAGAACCATGGACCCGGTACTTGTGGTTCGGACTGTCTCCAACCAGCCATAATGTTGTGAGAGTGAAATTATGTCTAAGTCCAGCTTTCGTACATTAGAAGCAACTCTCAAACTTAACCTAAGCGTTTTTCGAAGCTACTTTTTGGCTAACTTCTTATAGGAAGGTATAGGAGCTCTGAAAATGAACGTGCGCATCTTTCGCTCTTCCCGAGGGACTTACTATAGAAGAATTTTGTGATATTTTTTATTAAAATGGTGTATAAGGGTATATATTTAAATATATTTTATGCACTGTATATGAGCTGGCGATTTCTAAGTCTGTGGTTCCGAGAGGGGGTAACCAGGCTCACTAATAAAGGTCAAGCCACTTGGCTGCCAGAATGCCCTGCTTCAGCGCAGACCAGAAAGGCATTGGGATAAGCGTATCCCCGGTATAGTCAGGGGTTAATGGGAGTCGATCCCGTCCCCCCAGTATACGCCCAGAACCATGGACCCGGTACTTGTGGTTCGGACTGTCTCCAACCAGCCATAATGTTGTGAGAGTGAAATTATGTCTAAGTCCAGCTTTGGTACATTAGAAGCAACTCTCAAACTTAACCTAAGCGTTTTTCGAAGCTACTTTTTGGCTAACTTCTTATAGGAATGTCTAGGAGCTCTGAAAATGAACGTGCGCGTCTTTCACTCTTCACGAGGGACTTTGAAGAATTTTGTGATATTTTTTTATTAAAATGGTGTATAAGGGTATATATTTAAATATATTTTATGCACTGTATATGAGCTGGCGATTTCTAAGTCTGTGGTTCCGAGAGGGGGTAACCAGGCTCACTAATAAAGGTCAAGCCACTTGGCTGCCAGAATGCCCTGCTTCAGCGCAGACCAGAAAGGCATTGGGATAAGCGTATCCCCGGTATAGTCAGGGGTTAATGGGAGTCGATCCCGTCCCCCCAGTATACGCCCAGAACCATGGACCCGGTACTTGTGGTTCGGACTGTCTCCAACCAGCCATAATGTTGTGAGAGTGAAATTATGTCTAAGTCCAGCTTTGGTACATTAGAAGCAACTCTCAAACTTAACCTAAGCGTTTTTCGAAGCTACTTTTTGGCTAACTTCTTATAGGAATGTCTAGGAGCTCTGAAAATGAACGTGCGCGTCTTTCACTCTTCACGAGGGACTTTGAAGAATTTTGTGATATTTTTTATTAAAATGGTGTATAAGGGTATATATATAAATATATTTTATGCACTGTATATGAGCTGGCGATTTCTAAGTCTGTGGTTCCGAGAGGGGGTAACCAGGCTCACTAATAAAGGTCAAGCCACTTGGCTGCCAGAATGCCCTGCTTCAGCACAGACCAGAAAGGCATTGTGATAAGCGTATCCCCGGTATAGTCACGGGTTAATGGGAGTCGTCCCCGTCCCCCCAGTATACGCCCAGAACCATGGACCCGGTACTTGTGGTTCGGACTGTCTCCAACCAGCCATAATGTTGTGAGAGTGAAATTATGTCTAAGTCCAGCTTTCGTACATTAGAAGCAACTCTCAAACTTAACCTAAGCGTTTTTCGAAGCTACTTTTTGGCTAACTTCTTATAGGAAGGTATAGGAGCTCTGAAAATGAACGTGCGCATCTTTCGCTCTTCCCGAGGGACTTACTATAGAAGAATTTTGTGATATTTTTTATTAAAATGGTGTATAAGGGTATATATTTAAATATATTTTATGCACTGTATATGAGCTGGCGATTTCTAAGTCTGTGGTTCCGAGAGGGGGTAACCAGGCTCACTAATAAAGGTCAAGCCACTTGGCTGCCAGAATGCCCTGCTTCAGCGCAGACCAGAAAGGCATTGGGATAAGCGTATCCCCGGTATAGTCAGGGGTTAATGGGAGTCGATCCCGTCCCCCCAGTATACGCCCAGAACCATGGACCCGGTACTTGTGGTTCGGACTGTCTCCAACCAGCCATAATGTTGTGAGAGTGAAATTATGTCTAAGTCCAGCTTTGGTACATTAGAAGCAACTCTCAAACTTAACCTAAGCGTTTTTCGAAGCTACTTTTTGGCTAACTTCTTATAGGAATGTCTAGGAGCTCTGAAAATGAACGTGCGCGTCTTTCACTCTTCACGAGGGACTTTGAAGAATTTTGTGATATTTTTTATTAAAATGGTGTATAAGGGTATATATATAAATATATTTTATGCACTGTATATGAGCTGGCGATTTCTAAGTCTGTGGTTCCGAGAGGGGGTAACCAGGCTCACTAATAAAGGTCAAGCCACTTGGCTGCCAGAATGCCCTGCTTCAGCACAGACCAGAAAGGCATTGTGATAAGCGTATCCCCGGTATAGTCAGGGGTTCATGGGAGTCGACCCCGTCCCCCCAGTATACGCCCAGAACCATGGACCCGGTACTTGTGGTTCGGACTGTCTCCAACCAGCCATAATGTTGTGAGAGTGAAATTATGTCGAAGTCCAGCTTTGGTACATTAGAAGCAACTCTCAAAATTAACCTAAGCGTTTTTCGAAGCTACTTTTTGGCTAACTTCTTATAGGAAGGTATAGGAGCTCTGAAAATGAACGTGCGCCTCTTTCGCTCTTCCCGAGGGACTTACTATAGAAGAATTTTGTGATATTTTTTATTAAAATGGTGTATAAGGGTATATATTTAAATATATTTTATGCACTGTATATGAGCTGGCGATTTCTAAGTCTGTGGTTCCGAGAGGGGGTAACCAGGCTCACTAATAAAGGTCAAGCCACTTGGCTGCCAGAATGCCCTGCTTCAGCGCAGACCAGAAAGGCATTGGGATAAGCGTATCCCCGGTATAGTCAGGGGTTAATGGGAGTCGATCCCGTCCCCCCAGTATACGCCCAGAACCATGGACCCGGTACTTGTGGTTCGGACTGTCTCCAACCAGCCATAATGTTGTGAGAGTGAAATTATGTCTAAGTCCAGCTTTGGTACATTAGAAGCAACTCTCAAACTTAACCTAAGCGTTTTTCGAAGCTACTTTTTGGCTAACTTCTTATAGGAATGTCTAGGAGCTCTGAAAATGAACGTGCGCGTCTTTCACTCTTCACGAGGGACTTTGAAGAATTTTGTGATATTTTTTATTAAAATGGTGTATAAGGGTATATATATAAATATATTTTATGCACTGTATATGAGCTGGCGATTTCTAAGTCTGTGGTTCCGAGAGGGGGTAACCAGGCTCACTAATAAAGGTCAAGCCACATGGCTGCCAGAATGCCCTGCTTCAGCACAGACCAGAAAGGCATTGTGATAAGCGTATCCCCGGTATAGTCAGGGGTTCATGGGAGTCGACCCCGTCCCCCCAGTATACGCCCAGAACCATGGACCCGGTACTTGTGGTTCGGACTGTCTCCAACCAGCCATAATGTTGTGAGAGTGAAATTATGTCTAAGTCCAGCTTTGGTACATTAGAAGCAACTCTCAAACTTAACCTAAGCGTTTTTCGAAGCTACTTTTTGGCTAACTTCTTATAGGAATGTCTAGGAGCTCTGAAAATGAACGTGCGCGTCTTTCACTCTTCACGAGGGACTTTGAAGAATTTTGTGATATTTTTTATTAAAATGGTGTATAAGGGTATATATATAAATATATTTTATGCACTGTATATGAGCTGGCGATTTCTAAGTCTGTGGTTCCGAGAGGGGGTAACCAGGCTCACTAATAAAGGTCAAGCCACTTGGCTGCCAGAATGCCCTGCTTCAGCACAGACCAGAAAGGCATTGTGATAAGCGTATCCCCGGTATAGTCAGGGGTTCATGGGAGTCGACCCCGTCCCCCCAGTATACGCCCAGAACCATGGACCCGGTACTTGTGGTTCGGACTGTCTCCAACCAGCCATAATGTTGTGAGAGTGAAATTATGTCGAAGTCCAGCTTTGGTACATTAGAAGCAACTCTCAAAATTAACCTAAGCGTTTTTCGAAGCTACTTTTTGGCTAACTTCTTATAGGAAGGTATAGGAGCTCTGAAAATGAACGTGCGCATCTTTCGCTCTTCCCGAGGGACTTACTATAGAAGAATTTTGTGATATTTTTTATTAAAATGGTGTATAAGGGTATATATTTAAATATATTTTATGCACTGTATATGAGCTGGCGATTTCTAAGTCTGTGGTTCCGAGAGGGGGTAACCAGGCTCACTAATAAAGGTCAAGCCACTTGGCTGCCAGAATGCCCTGCTTCAGCGCAGACCAGAAAGGCATTGGGATAAGCGTATCCCCGGTATAGTCAGGGGTTAATGGGAGTCGATCCCGTCCCCCCAGTATACGCCCAGAACCATGGACCCGGTACTTGTGGTTCGGACTGTCTCCAACCAGCCATAATGTTGTGAGAGTGAAATTATGTCTAAGTCCAGCTTTGGTACTTTAGAAGCAACTCTCAAACTTAACCTAAGCGTTTTTCGAAGCTACTTTTTGGCTAACTTCTTATAGGAATGTCTAGGAGCTCTGAAAATGAACGTGCGCGTCTTTCACTCTTCACGAGGGACTTTGAAGAATTTTGTGATATTTTTTATTAAAATGGTGTATAAGGGTATATATATAAATATATTTTATGCACTGTATATGAGCTGGCGATTTCTAAGTCTGTGGTTCCGAGAGGGGGTAACCAGGCTCACTAATAAAGGTCAAGCCACTTGGCTGCCAGAATGCCCTGCTTCAGCACAGACCAGAAAGGCATTGTGATAAGCGTATCCCCGGTATAGTCAGGGGTTCATGGGAGTCGACCCCGTCCCCCCAGTATACGCCCAGAACCATGGACCCGGTACTTGTGGTTCGGACTGTCTCCAACCAGCCATAATGTTGTGAGAGTGAAATTATGTCGAAGTCCAGCTTTGGTACATTAGAAGCAACTCTCAAAATTAACCTAAGCGTTTTTCGAAGCTACTTTTTGGCTAACTTCTTATAGGAAGGTCTAGGAGCTCTCAAAATGAACGTGCGCGTCTTTCACTCTTCCCGAGGGACTTAGAAGAATTTTGTGTTATTTTTTATTAAAATGGTGTATAAGGGTATATATATAAATATATTTTATGCACTGTATATGAGCTGGCGATTTCTAAGTCTGTGGTTCCGAGAGGGGGTTACCAGGCTCACTAATAAAGGTCAAGCCACTTGGCTGCCAGAATGCCCTGCTTCAGCGCAGACCAGAAAGGCATTGTGATAAGCGTATCCCCGGTATAGTCAGGGGTTGATGGGAGTCGATCCCGTCCCCCCAGTATACGCCCAGAACCATGGACCCGGTACTTGTGGTTCGGACTGTCTCCAACCAGCCATAATGTTGTGAGAGTGAAATTATGTCTAAGTCCAGCTTTGGTACATTAGAAGCAACTCTCAAAATTAACCTAAGCGTTTTTCGAAGCTACTATTTGGCTAACTTCTTATAGGAAGGTCTAGGAGCTCTGAAAATGAACGTGCGCGTCTTTCACTCTTACCGAGGGACTTAGAAGAATTTTGTGATATTTTTTATTAAAATGGTGTATAAGGGTATATATTTAAATATATTTTATGCACTGTATATGAGCTGGCGATTTCTAAGTCTGTGGTTCCGAGAGGGGGTAACCAGGCTCACTAATAAAGGTCAAGCCACTTGGCTGCCAGAATGCCCTGCTTCAGCACAGACCAGAAAGGCATTGTGATAAGCGTATCCCCGGTATAGTCAGGGGTTAATGGGAGTCGTCCCCGTTCCCCCAGTATACGCCCAGAACCATGGACCCGGTACTTGTGGTTTGGACTGTCTCCAACCAGCCATAATGTTGTGAGAGTGAAATTATGTCTAAGTCCAGCTTTGGTACATTAGAAGCAACTCTCAAAATTAACCTAAGCGTTTTTCGAAGCTACTTTTTGGCTAACTTCTTATAGGAAGGTATAGGAGCTCTGAAAATGAACGTGCGCATCTTTTGCTCTTCCCGAGGGACTTAGAAGAATTTTGTGATATTTTTTATTAAAATGGTGTATAAGGGTATATATTTAAATATATTTTATGCACTGTATATGAGCTGGCGATTTCTAAGTCTGTGGTTCCGAGAGGGGGTAACCAGGCTCACTAATAAAGGTCAAGCCACTTGGCTGCCAGAATGCCCTGCTTCAGCGCAGACCAGAAAGGCATTGGGATAAGCGTATCCCCGGTATAGTCAGGGGTTAATGGGAGTCGATCCCGTCCCCCCAGTATACGCCCAGAACCATGGACCCGGTACTTGTGGTTCGGACTGTCTCCAACCAGCCATAATGTTGTGAGAGTGAAATTATGTCTAAGTCCAGCTTTGGTACATTAGAAGCAACTCTCAAACTTAACCTAAGCGTTTTTCGAAGCTACTTTTTGGCTAACTTCTTATAGGAATGTCTAGGAGCTCTGAAAATGAACGTGCGCGTCTTTCACTCTTCACGAGGGACTTTGAAGAATTTTGTGATATTTTTTATTAAAATGGTGTATAAGGGTATATATATAAATATATTTTATGCACTGTATATGAGCTGGCGATTTCTAAGTTTGTGGTTCCGAGAGGGGGTAACCAGGCTCACTAATAAAGGTCAAGCCACTTGGCTGCCAGAATGCCCTGCTTCAGCACAGACCAGAAAGGCATTGTGATAAGCGTATCCCCGGTATAGTCACGGGTTAATGGGAGTCGTCCCCGTCCCCCCAGTATACGCCCAGAACCATGGACCCGGTACTTGTGGTTCGGACTGTCTCCAACCAGCCATAATGTTGTGAGAGTGAAATTATGTCTAAGTCCAGCTTTCGTACATTAGAAGCAACTCTCAAACTTAACCTAAGCGTTTTTCGAAGCTACTTTTTGGCTAACTTCTTATAGGAAGGTATAGGAGCTCTGAAAATGAACGTGCGCATCTTTCGCTCTTCCCGAGGGACTTACTATAGAAGAATTTTGTGATATTTTTTATTAAAATGGTGTATAAGGGTATATATTTAAATATATTTTATGCACTGTATATGAGCTGGCGATTTCTAAGTCTGTGGTTCCGAGAGAGGGTAACCAGGCTCACTAATAAAGGTCAAGCCACTTGGCTGCCAGAATGCCCTGCTTCAGCGCAGACCAGAAAGGCATTGTGATAAGCGTATCCCCGGTATAGTCAGGGGTTGATGCGAGTCGATCCCGTCCCCCCAGTATACGCCCAGAACCATGGACCCGGTACTTGTGGTTCGGACTGTCTCCAACTAGCCATAATGTTGTGAGAGTGAAATTATGTCTAAGTCCAGCTTTGGTACATTAGAAGCAACTCTCAAAATTAACCTAAGCGTTTTTCGAAGCTACTATTTGGCTAACTTCTTATAGGAATGTCTAGGAGCTCTGAAAATGAACGTGCGCGTCTTTCACTCTTCACGAGTGACTTAGAAGAATTTTGTGATATTTTTTATTAAAATGGTGTATAAGGGTATATATTTAAATATATTTTATGCACTGTATATGAGCTGGCGATTTCTAAGTCTGTGGTTCCGAGAGGGGGTAACCAGGCTCACTAATAAAGGTCAATCCACTTGGCTGCCAGAATGCCCTGCTTCAGCACAGACCAGAAAGGCATTGTGATAAGCGTATCCCCGGTATAGTCAGGGGTTAATGGGAGTCGTTCCCTTCCCCCCAGTATACGCCCAGAACCATGGACCCGGTACTTGTAGATCGGACTGTCTCCAACCAGCCATAATGTTGTGAGTGAAATTATGTCTAAGTCCAGCTTTGGTACATTAGAAGCAACTCTCAAACTTAACCTAAGCGTTTTTCGAAGCTACTTTTTGGCTAACTTCTTAAAGGAAGGTCTAGGAGCTCTGAAAATGAACGTGCGCGTCTTTCACTCTTCCCGAGGGACTTAGAAGAATTTTGTGATATTTTTTATTAAAATGGTGTATAAGGGTATATATATAAATATATTTTATGCACTGTATATGAGCTGGCGATTTCTAAGTCTGTGGTTCCGAGAGGGGGTAACCAGGCTCACTAATAAAGGTCAAGCCACTTGGCTGCCAGAATGCCCTGCTTCAGCACAGACCAGAAAGGCATTGTGATAAGCGTATCACCGGTATAGTCAGGGGTTAATGGGAGTCGTCCCCGTCCCCCCAGTATACGCCCAGAACCATGGACCCGGTACTTGTGGTTCAGACTGTCTCCAACCAGCCATAATGTTGTGAGAGTGAAATTATGTCTAAGTCCAGCTTTGGTACATTAGAAGCAACTCTCAAACTTAACGTAAGCGTTTTTCGAAGCTACTTTTTGGCTAACTTCTTATAGGAAGGTCTAGGAGCTCTGAAAATGAACGTGCGCATCTTTCACTCTTCCCGAGGGACTTAAAAGAATTTTGTGATATTTTTTATTAAAATGGTGTATAAGGGTATATATTTAAATATATTTTATGCACTGTATATGAGCTGGCGATTTCTAAGTCTGTGGTTCCGAGAGGGGGTAACCAGGCTCACTAATAAAGGTCAATCCACTTGGCTGCCAGAATGCCCTGCTTCAGCACAGACCAGAAAGGCATTGTGATAAGCGTATCCCCGGTATAGTCAGGGGTTAATGGGAGTCGTTCCCGTCCCCCCAGTATACGCCCAGAACCATGGACCCGGTACTTGTGGTTCGGACTGTCTCCAACCAGCCATAATGTTGTGAGAGTGAAATTATGTCTAAGTCCAGCTTTGGTACATTAGAAGCAACTCTCAAACTTAACCTAAGCGTTTTTCGAAGCTACTTTTTGGCTAACTTCTTATAGGAAGGTATAGGAGCTCTGAAAATGAACGTGCGCATCTTTCGCTCTTCCCGAGGGACTTACTATAGAAGAATTTTGTGATATTTTTTATTAAAATGGTGTATAAGGGTATATATTTAAATATATTTTATGCACTGTATATGAGCTGGCGATTTCTAAGTCTGTGGTTCCGAGAGAGGGTAACCAGGCTCACTAATAAAGGTCAAGCCACTTGGCTGCCAGAATGCCCTGCTTCAGCGCAGACCAGAAAGGCATTGTGATAAGCGTATCCCCGGTATAGTCAGGGGTTGATGCGAGTCGATCCCGTCCCCCCAGTATACGCCCAGAACCATGGACCCGGTACTTGTGGTTCGGACTGTCTCCAACTAGCCATAATGTTGTGAGAGTGAAATTATGTCTAAGTCCAGCTTTGGTACATTAGAAGCAACTCTCAAAATTAACCTAAGCGTTTTTCGAAGCTACTATTTGGCTAACTTCTTATAGGAATGTCTAGGAGCTCTGAAAATGAACGTGCGCGTCTTTCACTCTTCACGAGTGACTTAGAAGAATTTTGTGATATTTTTTATTAAAATGGTGTATAAGGGTATATATTTAAATATATTTTATGCACTGTATATGAGCTGGCGATTTCTAAGTCTGTGGTTCCGAGAGGGGGTAACCAGGCTCACTAATAAAGGTCAATCCACTTGGCTGCCAGAATGCCCTGCTTCAGCACAGACCAGAAAGGCATTGTGATAAGCGTATCCCCGGTATAGTCAGGGGTTAATGGGAGTCGTTCCCTTCCCCCCAGTATACGCCCAGAACCATGGACCCGGTACTTGTAGATCGGACTGTCTCCAACCAGCCATAATGTTGTGAGTGAAATTATGTCTAAGTCCAGCTTTGGTACATTAGAAGCAACTCTCAAACTTAACCTAAGCGTTTTTCGAAGCTACTTTTTGGCTAACTTCTTAAAGGAAGGTCTAGGAGCTCTGAAAATGAACGTGCGCGTCTTTCACTCTTTCCGAGGGACTTAGAAGAATTTTGTGATATTTTTTATTAAAATGGTGTATAAGGGTATATATATAAATATATTTTATGCACTGTATATGAGCTGGCGATTTCTAAGTCTGTGGTTCCGAGAGGGGGTAACCAGGCTCACTAATAAAGGTCAAGCCACTTGGCTGCCAGAATGCCCTGCTTCAGCACAGACCAGAAAGGCATTGTGATAAGCGTATCACCGGTATAGTCAGGGGTTAATGGGAGTCGTCCCCGTCCCCCCAGTTTACGCCCAGAACCATGGACCCGGTACTTGTGGTTCAGACTGTCTCCAACCAGCCATAATGTTGTGAGAGTGAAATTATGTCTAAGTCCAGCTTTGGTACATTAGAAGCAACTCTCAAACTTAACGTAAGCGTTTTTCGAAGCTACTTTTTGGCTAACTTCTTATAGGAAGGTCTAGGAGCTCTGAAAATGAACGTGCGCATCTTTCACTCTTCCCGAGGGACTTAAAAGAATTTTGTGATATTTTTTATTAAAATGGTGTATAAGGGTATATATTTAAATATATTTTATGCACTGTATATGAGCTGGCGATTTCTAAGTCTGTGGTTCCGAGAGGGGGTAACCAGGCTCACTAATAAAGGTCAATCCACTTGGCTGCCAGAATGCCCTGCTTCAGCACAGACCAGAAAGGCATTGTGATAAGCGTATCCCCGGTATAGTCAGGGGTTAATGGGAGTCGTTCCCGTCCCCCCAGTATACGCCCAGAACCATGGACCCGGTACTTGTGGTTCGGACTGTCTCCAACCAGCCATAATGTTGTGAGAGTGAAATTATGTCTAAGTCCAGCTTTGGTACATTAGAAGCAACTCTCAAACTTAACCTAAGCGTTTTTCGAAGCTACTTTTTGGCTAACTTCTTAAAGGAAGGTCTAGGAGCTCTGAAAATGAACGTGCGCGTCTTTCACTCTTCCCGAGGGACTTAGAAGAATTTTGTGATATTTTTTATTAAAATGGTGTATAAGGGTATATATATAAATATATTTTATGCACTGTATATGAGCTGGCGATTTCTAAGTCTGTGGTTCCGAGAGGGGGTAACCAGGCTCACTAATAAAGGTCAAGCCACTTGGCTGCCAGAATGCCCTGCTTCAGCACAGACCAGAAAGGCATTGTGATAAGCGTATCCCCGGTATAGTCAGGGGTTAATGGGAGTCGTCCCCGTCCCCCCAGTATACGCCCAGAACCATGGACCCGGTACTTGTGGTTCAGACTGTCTCCAACCAGCCATAATGTTGTGAGAGTGAAATTATGTCTAAGTCCAGCTTTGGTACATTAGAAGCAACTCTCAAACTTAACGTAAGCGTTTTTCGAAGCTACTTTTTGGCTAACTTCTTATAGGAAGTTCTAGGAGCTCTGAAAATGAACGTGCGCATCTTTCACTCTTCCCGAGGGACTTAAAAGAATTTTGTGATATTTTTTATTAAAATGGTGTATAAGGGTATATATTTAAATATATTTTATGCACTGTATATGAGCTGGCGATTTCTAAGTCTGTGGTTCCGAGAGGGGGTAACCAGGCTCACTAATAAAGGTCAATCCACTTGGCTGCCAGAATGCCCTGCTTCAGCACAGACCAGAAAGGCATTGTGATAAGCGTATCCCCGGTATAGTCAGGGGTTAATGGGAGTCGTTCCCGTCCCCCCAGTATACGCCCAGAACCATGGACCCGGTACTTGTGGTTCGGACTGTCTCCAACCAGCCATAATGTTGTGAGAGTGAAATTATGTCTAAGTCCAGCTTTGGTACATTAGAAGCAACTCTCAAACTTAACCTAAGCGTTTTTCGAAGCTACTTTTTGGCTAACTTCTTAAAGGAAGGTCTAGGAGTTCTGAAAATGAACGTGCGCGTCTTTCACTCTTCCCGAGGGACTTAGAAGAATTTTGTGATATTTTTTATTAAAATGGTGTATAAGGGTATATATATAAATATATTTTATGCACTGTATATGAGCTGGCGATTTCTAAGTCTGTGGTTCCGAGAGGGGGTAACCAGGCTCACTAATAAAGGTCAAGCCACTTGGCTGCCAGAATGCCCTGCTTCAGCACAGACCAGAAAGGCATTGTGATAAGCGTATCCCCGGTATAGTCAGGGGTTAATGGGAGTCGTCCCCGTCCCCCCAGTATACGCCCAGAACCATGGACCCGGTACTTGTGGTTCAGACTGTCTCCAACCAGCCATAATGTTGTGAGAGTGAAATTATGTCTAAGTCCAGCTTTGGTACATTAGAAGCAACTCTCAAACTTAACGTAAGCGTTTTTCGAAGCTACTTTTTGGCTAACTTCTTATAGGAAGGTCTAGGAGCTCTGAAAATGAACGTGCGCATCTTTCACTCTTCCCGAGGGACTTAAAAGAATTTTGTGATATTTTTTATTAAAATGGTGTATAAGGGTATATATTTAAATATATTTTATGCACTGTATATGAGCTGGCGATTTCTAAGTCTGTGGTTCCGAGAGGGGGTAACCAGGCTCACTAATAAAGGTCAATCCACTTGGCTGCCAGAATGCCCTGCTTCAGCACAGACCAGAAAGGCATTGTGATAAGCGTATCCCCGGTATAGTCAGGGGTTAATGGGAGTCGTTCCCTTCCCCCCAGTATACGCCCAGAACCATGGACCCGGTACTTGTGGATCGGACTGTCTCCAACCAGCCATAATGTTGTGAGAGTGAAATTATGTCTAAGTCCAGCTTTGGTACATTAGAAGCAACTCTCAAACTTAACCTAAGCGTTTTTCGAAGCTACTTTTTGGCTAACTTCTTATAGGAAGGTCTAGGAGCTCTAAAAATGAACGTGCGCGTCTTTCACTCTTCCCGAGGGACTTAGAAGAATTTTGTGATATTTTTTATTAAAATGGTGTATAAGGGTATATATATAAATATATTTTATGCACTGTATATGAGCTGGCGATTTCTAAGTCTGTGGTTCCGAGAGGGGGTAACCAGGCTCACTAATAAAGGTCAATCCACTTGGCTGCCAGAATGCCCTGCTTCAGCACTGACCAGAAAGGCATTGTGATAAGCGTATCCCCGGTATAGTCAGGGGTTAATGGGAGTCGTTCCCGTCCCCCCAGTATACGCCCAGAACCATGGACCCGGTACTTGTGGTTCGGACTGTCTCCAACCAGCCATAATGTTGTGAGAGTGAAATTATGTCTAAGTCCAGCTTTGGTACATTAGAAGCAACTCACAAAATTAACCTAAGCGTTTTTCGAAGCTACTATTTGGCTAACTTCTTATAGGAATGTCTAGGAGCTCTGAAAATGAACGTGCGAGTCTTTCACTCTTCACGAGTGACTTAGAAGAATTTTGTGATATTTTTTATTAAAATGGTGTATAAGGGTATATATATATAAATATATTTTATGCACGGTATATGAGCTGGCGATTTCTAAGTCTGTGGTTCCGAGAGGGGGTAACCAGGCTCACTAATAAAGGTCAAGCCACTTGGCTGCCAGAATGCCCTGCTTCAGCACAGACCAGAAAGGCATTGTGATAAGCGTATCCCCGGTATAGTCAGGGGTTAATGGGAGTCGTTCCCGTCCCCCCAGTATACGCCCAGAACCATGGACCTGGTACTTGTGGATCGGACTGTCTCCAACCAGCCATAATGTTGTGAGAGTGAAATTATGTCTAAGTCCAGCGTTGGTACATTAGAAACAACTCTCAAAATTAACCTAAGCGTTTTTCGAAGCTACTTTTTGGCTAACTTCTTATAGGAAGGTCTAGGAGCTCTGAATATGAACGTGCGCGTCTTTCACTCTTCCCGAGGGACTTAGAAGAATTTTGTGATATTTTTTATTAAAATGGTGTATAAGGGTATATATATAAATATATTTTATGCACTGTATATGAGCTGGCGATTTCTAAGTCTGTGGTTCCGAGAGGGGGTAACCAGGCTCACTAATAAAGGTCAAGCCACTTGGCTGCCAGAATGCCCTGCTTCAGCACAGACCAGAAAGGCATTGTGATAAGCGTATCCCCGGTATAGTCAGGGGTTCATGGGAGTCGACCCCGTCCCCCCAGTATACGCCCAGAACCATGGACCCGGTACTTGTGGTTTGGACTGTCTCCAACCAGCCATAATGTTGTGAGAGTGAAATTATGTCTAAGTCCAGCTTTGGTACATTAGAAGCAACTCTCAAAATTAACCTAAGCGTTTTTCGAAGCTACTATTTGGCTAACTTCTTATAGGAATGTCTAGGAGCTCTGAAAATGAACGTGCGCGTCTTTCACTCTTCCCGAGGGACTTAGAAGAATTTTGTGATATTTTTTATTAAAATGGTGTATAAGGGTATATATATATAAATATATTTTATGCACTGTATATGAGCTGGCGATTTCTAAGTCTGTGGTTCCGAGAGAGGGTAACCAGGCTCACTAATAAAGGTCAAGCCACTTGGCTGCCAGAATGCCCTGCTTCAGCGCAGACCAGAAAGGCATTGTTATAAGCGTATCCCCGGTATAGTCAGGGGTTGATGGGAGTCGATCCCATCCCCCCAGTATACGCCCAGAACCATGGACCCGGTACTTGTGGTTCGGACTGTCTCCAACTAGCCATAATGTTGTGAGAGTGAAATTATGTCTAAGTCCAGCTTTGGTACATTAGAAGCAACTCTCAAAATTAACCTAAGCGTTTTTCGAAGCTACTATTTGGCTAACTTCTTATAGGAATGTCTAGGAGCTCTGAAAATGAACGTGCGCGTCTTTCACTCTTCACGAGTGACTTAGAAGAATTTTGTGATATTTTTTATTAAAATGGTGTTTAAGGGTATATATTTAAATATATTTTATTCACTGTATATGAGCTGGCGATTTCTAAGTCTGTGGTTCCGAGAGGGGGTAACCAGGCTCACTAATAAAGGTCAATCCACTTGGCTGCCAGAATGCCCTGCTTCAGCACTGACCAGAAAGGCATTGTGATAAGCGTATCCCCGGTATAGTCAGGGGTTAATGGGAGTCGTTCCCTTCCCCCCAGTATACGCCCAGAACCATGGACCCGGTACTTGTGGTTCGGACTGTCTCCAACCAGCCATAATGTTGTGAGAGTGAAATTATGTCTAAGTCCAGCTTTGGTACATTAGAAGCAACTCTCAAACTTAACCTAAGCGTTTTTCGAAGCTACTTTTTGGCTAACTTCTTATAGGAAGGTCTAGGAGCTCTGAAAATGAACGTGCGCGTCTTTCACTCTTCCCGAGGGACTTAGAAGAATTTTGTGATATTTTTTATTAAAATGGTGTATAAGGGTATATATATAAATATATTTTATGCACTGTATATGAGCTGGCGATTTCTAAGTCTGTGGTTCCGAGAGGGGGTAACCAGGCTCACTAATAAAGGTCAAGCCACTTGGCTGCCAGAATGCCCTGCTTCAGCGCAGACCAGAAAGGCATTGTGATAAGCGTATCCCCGGTATAGTCAGGGGTTAATGGGAGTCGTTCCCGTCCCCCCAGTATACGCCCAGAACCATGGACCCGGTACTTGTGGATCGGACTGTCTCCAACCAGCCATAATGTTGTGAGAGTGAAATTATGTCTAAGTCCAGCGTTGGTACATTAGAAACAACTCTCAAAATTAACCTAAGCGTTTTTCGAAGCTACTTTTTGGCTAACTTCTTATAGGAAGGTCTAGGAGCTCTGAATATGAACGTGCGCGTCTTTCACTCTTCCCGAGGGACTTAGAAGAATTTTGTGATATTTTTTATTAAAATGGTGTATAAGGGTATATATATAAATATATTTTATGCACTGTATATGAGCTGGCGATTTCTAAGTCTGTGGTTCCGAGAGGGGGTAACCAGGCTCACTAATAAAGGTCAAGCCACTTGGCTGCCAGAATGCCCTGCTTCAGCAC
The DNA here is from genome assembly GCF_040206685.1 of Ascaphus truei. Lineage (NCBI taxonomy): Eukaryota > Metazoa > Chordata > Amphibia > Anura > Ascaphidae > Ascaphus > Ascaphus truei. The sequence goes on along the minus strand of NW_027457167.1, from coordinate 109,000 downwards.
AGACCAGAAAGGCATTGTGATAAGCGTATCCCCGGTATAGTCAGGGGTTCATGGGAGTCGACCCCGTCCCCCCAGTATACGCCCAGAACCATGGACCCGGTACTTGTGGTTCGGACTGTCTCCAACCAGCCATAATGTTGTGAGAGTGAAATTATGTCTAAGTCCAGCTTTGGTACATTAGAAGCAACTCTCAAAATTAACCTAAGCGTTTTTCGAAGCTACTATTTGGCTAACTTCTTATAGGAATGTCTAGGAGCTCTGAAAATGAACGTGCGCGTCTTTCACTCTTCCCGAGGGACTTAGAAGAATTTTGTGATATTTTTTATTAAAATGGTGTATAAGGGTATATATATAAATATATTTTATGCACTGTATATGAGCTGGCGATTTCTAAGTCTGTGGTTCCGAGAGAGGGTAACCAGGCTCACTAATAAAGGTCAATCCACTTGGCTGCCAGAATGCCCTGCTTCAGCACTGACCAGAAAGGCATTGTGATAAGCGTATCCCCGGTATAGTCAGGGGTTAATGGGAGTCGTTCCCTTCCCCCCAGTATACGCCCAGAACCATGGACCCGGTACTTGTGGTTCGGACTGTCTCCAACCAGCCATAATGTTGTGAGAGTGAAATTATGTCTAAGTCCAGCTTTGGTACATTAGAAGCAACTCTCAAACTTAACCTAAGCGTTTTTCGAAGCTACTTTTTGGCTAACTTCTTATAGGAAGGTCTACGAGCTCTGAAAATGAACGTGCGCGTCTTTCACTCTTCCCGAGGGACTTAGAAGAATTTTGTGATATTTTTTATTAAAATGGTGTATAAGGGTATATATATAAATATATTTTATGCACTGTATATGAGCTGGCGATTTCTAAGTCTGTGGTTCCGAGAGGGGGTAACCAGGCTCACTAATAAAGGTCAAGCCACTTGGCTGCCAGAATGCCCTGCTTCAGCGCAGACCAGAAAGGCATTGTGATAAGCGTATCCCCGGTATAGTCAGGGGTTAATGGGAGTCGTTCCCTTCCCCCCAGTATACGCCCAGAACCATGGACCCGGTACTTGTAGATCGGACTGTCTCCAACCAGCCATAATGTTGTGAGAGTGAAATTATGTCTAAGTCCAGCTTTGGTACATTAGAAGCAACTCTCAAACTTAACCTAAGCGTTTTTCGAAGCTACTTTTTGGCTAACTTCTTATAGGAAGGTCTAGGAGCTCTGAAAATGAACGTGCGCGTCTTTCACTCTTCCCGAGGGACTTAGAAGAATTTTGTGATATTTTTTATTAAAATGGTGTATAAGGGTATATATATAAATATATTTTATGCACTGTATATGAGCTGGCGATTTCTAAGTCTGTGGTTCCGAGAGGGGGTAACCAGGCTCACTAATAAAGGTCAATCAACTTGGCTGCCAGAATGCCCTGCTTCAGCACTGACCAGAAAGGCATTGTGATAAGCGTATCCCCGGTATAGTCAGGGGTTAATGGGAGTCGTTCCCGTCCCCCCAGTATACGCCCAGAACCATGGACCCGGTACTTGTGGTTCGGACTGTCTCCAACCAGCCATAATGTTGTGAGAGTGAAATTATGTCTAAGTCCAGCTTTGGTACATTAGAAGCAACTCTCAAAATTAACCTAAGCGTTTTTCGAAGCTACTTTTTGGCTAACTTCTTATAGGAAGGTCTAGGAGCTCTGAAAATGAACGTGCGCGTCTTTCACTCTTCCCGAGGGACTTAGAAGAATTTTGTGATATTTTTTATTAAAATGGTGTATAAGGGTATATATATAAATATATTTTATGCACTGTATATGAGCTGGCGATTTCTAAGTCTGTGGTTCCGAGAGGGGGTAACCAGGCTCACTAATAAAGGTCAAGCCACTTGGCTGCCAGAATGCCCTGCTTCAGCACAGACCAGAAAGGCATTGTGATAAGCGTATCCCCGGTATAGTCAGGGGTTCATGGGAGTCGACCCCGTCCCCCCAGTATACGCCCAGAACCATGGACCCGGTACTTGTGGTTCGGACTGTCTCCAACCAGCCATAATGTTGTGAGAGTGAAATTATGTCGAAGTCCAGCTTTGGTACATTAGAAGCAACTCTCAAAATTAACCTAAGCGTTTTTCGAAGCTACTATTTGGCTAACTTCTTATAGGAAGGTCTAGGAGCTCTGAAAATGAACGTGCGCGTCTTTCACTCTTACCGAGGGACTTAGAAGAATTTTGTGATATTTTTTATTAAAATGGTGTATAAGGGTATATATTTAAATATATTTTATGCACTGTATACAGTATGAGCTGGCGATTTCTAAGTCTGTGGTTCCGAGAGGGGGTAACCAGGCTCACTAATAAAGGTCAAGCCACTTGGCTGCCAGAATGCCCTGCTTCAGCACAGACCAGAAAGGCATTGTGATAAGCGTATCCCCGGTATAGTCAGGGGTTAATGGGAGTCGTCCCCGTTCCCCCAGTATACGCCCAGAACCATGGACCCGGTACTTGTGGTTTGGACTGTCTCCAACCAGCCATAATGTTGTGAGAGTGAAATTATGTCTAAGTCCAGCTTTGGTACATTAGAAGCAACTCTCAAAATTAACCTAAGCGTTTTTCGAAGATACTATTTGGCTAACTTCTTATAGGAATGTCTAGGAGCTCTGAAAATGAACGTGCGCGTCTTTCACTCTTCCCGAGGGACTTAGAAGAATTTTGTGATATTTTTTATTAAAATGGTGTATAAGGGTATATATATAAATATATTTTATGCACTGTATATGAGCTGGCGATTTCTAAGTCTGTGGTTCCGAGAGAGGGTAACCAGGCTCACTAATAAAGGTCAAGCCACTTGGCTGCCAGAATGCCCTGCTTCAGCGCAGACCAGAAAGGCATTGTGATAAGCGTATCCCCGGTATAGTCAGGGGTTGATGGGAGTCGATCCCGTCCCCCCAGTATACGCCCAGAACCATGGACCCGGTACTTGTGGTTCGGACTGTCTCCAACTAGCCATAATGTTGTGAGAGTGAAATTATGTCTAAGTCCAGCTTTGGTACATTAGAAGCAACTCTCAAAATTAACCTAAGCGTTTTTCGAAGCTACTATTTGGCTAACTTCTTATAGGAATGTCTAGGAGCTCTGAAAATGAACGTGCGCGTCTTTCACTCTTCACGAGTGACTTAGAAGAATTTTGTGATATTTTTTATTAAAATGGTGTATAAGGGTATATATTTAAATATATTTTATTCACTGTATATGAGCTGGCGATTTCTAAGTCTGTGGTTCCGAGAGGGGGTAACCAGGCTCACTAATAAAGGTCAATCCACTTGGCTGCCAGAATGCCCTGCTTCAGCACTGACCAGAAAGGCATTGTGATAAGCGTATCCCCGGTATAGTCAGGGGTTAATGGGAGTCGTTCCCTTCCCCCCAGTATACGCCCAGAACCATGGACCCGGTACTTGTAGATCGGACTGTCTCCAACCAGCCATAATGTTGTGAGAGTGGAATTATGTCTAAGTCCAGCTTTGGTACATTAGAAGCAACTCTCAAACTTAACCTAAGCGTTTTTCGAAGCTACTTTTTGGCTAACTTCTTATAGGAAGGTCTAGGAGCTCTGAAAATGAACGTGCGCGTCTTTCACTCTTCCCGAGGGACTTAGAAGAATTTTGTGATAATTTTTATTAAAATGGTGTATAAGGGTATATATATAAATATATTTTATGCACTGTATATGAGCTGGCGATTTCTAAGTCTGTGGTTCCGAGAGGGGGTAACCAGGCTCACTAATAAAGGTCAAGCCACTTGGCTGCCAGAATGCCCTGCTTCAGCGCAGACCAGAAAGGCATTGTGATAAGCGTATCCCCGGTATAGTCAGGGGTTAATGGGAGTCGTTCCCTTCCCCCCAGTATACGCCCAGAACCATGGACCCGGTACTTGTGGTTCGGACTGTCTCCAACCAGCCATAATGTTGTGAGAGTGAAATTATGTCTAAGTCCAGCTTTGGTACATTAGAAGCAACTCACAAAATTAACCTAAGCGTTTTTCGAAGCTACTATTTGGCTAACTTCTTATAGGAATGTCTAGGAGCTCTGAAAATGAACGTGCGAGTCTTTCACTCTTCACGAGTGACTTAGAAGAATTTTGTGATATTTTTTATTAAAATGGTGTATAAGGGTATATATATAAATATATTTTATGCACTGTATATGAGCTGGCGATTTCTAAGTCTGTGGTTCCGAGAGGGGGTAACCAGGCTCACTAATAAAGGTCAAGCCACTTGGCTGCCAGAATGCCCTGCTTCAGCGCAGACCAGAAAGGCATTGTGATAAGCGTATCCCCGGTATAGTCAGGGGTTAATGGGAGTCGTTCCCTTCCCCCCAGTATACGCCCAGAACCATGGACCCGGTACTTGTGGTTCGGACTGTCTCCAACCAGCCATAATGTTGTGAGAGTGAAATTATGTCTAAGTCCAGCTTTGGTACATTAGAAGCAACTCTCAAAATTAACCTAAGCGTTTTTCGAAGCTACTATTTGGCTAACTTCTTATAGGAATGTCTAGGAGCTCTGAAAATGAACGTGCGCGTCTTTCACTCTTCACGAGTGACTTAGAAGAATTTTGTGATATTTTTTATTAAAATGGTGTATAAGGGTATATATTTAAATATATTTTATTCACTGTATATGAGCTGGCGATTTCTAAGTCTGTGGTTCCGAGAGGGGGTAACCAGGCTCACTAATAAAGGTCAATCCACTTGGCTGCCAGAATGCCCTGCTTCAGCACTGACCAGAAAGGCATTGTGATAAGCGTATCCCCGGTATAGTCAGGGGTTAATGGGAGTCGTTCCCTTCCCCCCAGTATACGCCCAGAACCATGGACCCGGTACTTGTAGATCGGACTGTCTCCAACCAGCCATAATGTTGTGAGAGTGGAATTATGTCTAAGTCCAGCTTTGGTACATTAGAAGCAACTCTCAAACTTAACCTAAGCGTTTTTCGAAGCTACTTTTTGGCTAACTTCTTATAGGAAGGTCTAGGAGCTCTGAAAATGAACGTGCGCGTCTTTCACTCTTCCCGAGGGACTTAGAAGAATTTTGTGATAATTTTTATTAAAATGGTGTATAAGGGTATATATATAAATATATTTTATGCACTGTATATGAGCTGGCGATTTCTAAGTCTGTGGTTCCGAGAGGGGGTAACCAGGCTCACTAATAAAGGTCAAGCCACTTGGCTGCCAGAATGCCCTGCTTCAGCGCAGACCAGAAAGGCATTGTGATAAGCGTATCCCCGGTATAGTCAGGGGTTAATGGGAGTCGTTCCCTTCCCCCCAGTATACGCCCAGAACCATGGACCCGGTACTTGTGGTTCGGACTGTCTCCAACCAGCCATAATGTTGTGAGAGTGAAATTATGTCTAAGTCCAGCTTTGGTACATTAGAAGCAACTCACAAAATTAACCTAAGCGTTTTTCGAAGCTACTATTTGGCTAACTTCTTATAGGAATGTCTAGGAGCTCTGAAAATGAACGTGCGAGTCTTTCACTCTTCACGAGTGACTTAGAAGAATTTTGTGATATTTGTTATTAAAATGGTGTATAAGGGTATATATATAAATATATTTTATGCACTGAATATGAGCTGGCGATTTCTAAGTCTGTGGTTCCGAGAGGGGGTAACCAGGCTCACTAATAAAGGTCAAGCCACTTGGCTGCCAGAATGCCCTGCTTCAGCGCAGACCAGAAAGGCATTGTGATAAGCGTATCCCCGGTATAGTCAGGGGTTAATGGGAGTCGTTCCCTTCCCCCCAGTATACACCCAGAACCATGGACCCGGTACTTGTGGTTCGGACTGTCTCCAACCAGCCATAATGTTGTGAGAGTGAAATTATGTCTAAGTCCAGCTTTGGTACATTAGAAGCAACTCTCAAAATTAACCTAAGCGTTTTTCGAAGCTACTATTTGGCTAACTTCTTATAGGAATGTCTAGGAGCTCTGAAAATGAACGTGCGCGTCTTTCACTCTTCACGAGTGACTTAGAAGAATTTTGTGATATTTTTTATTAAAATGGTGTATAAGGGTATATATTTAAATATATTTTATTCACTGTATATGAGCTGGCGATTTCTAAGTCTGTGGTTCCGAGAGGGGGTAACCAGGCTCACTAATAAAGGTCAATCCACTTGGCTGCCAGAATGCCCTGCTTCAGCACTGACCAGAAAGGCATTGTGATAAGCGTATCCCCGGTATAGTCAGGGGTTAATGGGAGTCGTTCCCTTCCCCCCAGTATACGCCCAGAACCATGGACCCGGTACTTGTAGATCGGACTGTCTCCAACCAGCCATAATGTTGTGAGAGTGGAATTATGTCTAAGTCCAGCTTTGGTACATTAGAAGCAACTCTCAAACTTAACCTAAGCGTTTTTCGAAGCTACTTTTTGGCTAACTTCTTATAGGAAGGTCTAGGAGCTCTGAAAATGAACGTGCGCGTCTTTCACTCTTCCCGAGGGACTTAGAAGAATTTTGTGATAATTTTTATTAAAATGGTGTATAAGGGTATATATATAAATATATTTTATGCACTGTATATGAGCTGGCGATTTCTAAGTCTGTGGTTCCGAGAGGGGGTAACCAGGCTCACTAATAAAGGTCAAGCCACTTGGCTGCCAGAATGCCCTGCTTCAGCGCAGACCAGAAAGGCATTGTGATAAGCGTATCCCCGGTATAGTCAGGGGTTAATGGGAGTCGTTCCCTTCCCCCCAGTATACGCCCAGAACCATGGACCCGGTACTTGTGGTTCGGACTGTCTCCAACCAGCCATAATGTTGTGAGAGTGAAATTATGTCTAAGTCCAGCTTTGGTACATTAGAAGCAACTCACAAAATTAACCTAAGCGTTTTTCGAAGCTACTATTTGGCTAACTTCTTATAGGAATGTCTAGGAGCTCTGAAAATGAACGTGCGAGTCTTTCACTCTTCACGAGTGACTTAGAAGAATTTTGTGATATTTTTTATTAAAATGGTGTATAAGGGTATATATATAAATATATTTTATGCACTGTATATGAGCTGGCGATTTCTAAGTCTGTGGTTCCGAGAGGGGGTAACCAGGCTCACTAATAAAGGTCAAGCCACTTGGCTGCCAGAATGCCCTGCTTCAGCGCAGACCAGAAAGGCATTGTGATAAGCGTATCCCCGGTATAGTCAGGGGTTAATGGGAGTCGTTCCCTTCCCCCCAGTATACGCCCAGAACCATGGACCCGGTACTTGTGGTTCGGACTGTCTCCAACCAGCCATAATGTTGTGAGAGTGAAATTATGTCTAAGTCCAGCTTTGGTACATTAGAAGCAACTCACAAAATTAACCTAAGCGTTTTTCGAAGCTACTATTTGGCTAACTTCTTATAGGAATGTCTAGGAGCTCTGAAAATGAACGTGCGAGTCTTTCACTCTTCACGAGTGACTTAGAAGAATTTTGTGATATTTTTTATTAAAATGGTGTATAAGGGTATATATATAAATATATTTTATGCACTGTATATGAGCTGGCGATTTCTAAGTCTGTGGTTCCGAGAGGGGGTAACCAGGCTCACTAATAAAGGTCAAGCCACTTGGCTGCCAGAATGCCCTGCTTCAGCGCAGACCAGAAAGGCATTGTGATAAGCGTATCCCCGGTATAGTCAGGGGTTAATGGGAGTCGTTCCCGTCCCCCCAGTATACGCCCAGAACCATGGACCCGGTACTTGTGGTTCGGACTGTCTCCAACCAGCCATAATGTTGTGAGAGTGAAATTATGTCTAAGTCCAGCTTTGGTACATTAGAAGCAACTCTCAAAATTAACCTAAGCGTTTTTCGAAGCTACTTTTTGGCAAACTTCTTATAGGAAGGTCTAGGAGCTCTGAAAATGAACGTGCGCGTCTTTCACTCTTCCCGAGGGACTTAGAAGAATTTTGTGATATTTTTTATTAAAATGGTGTATAAGGGTATATATATAAATATATTTTATGCACTGTATATGAGCTGGCGATTTCTAAGTCTGTGGTTCCGAGAGGGGGTAACCAGGCTCACTAATAAAGGTCAAGCCACTTGGCTGCCAGAATGCCCTGCTTCAGCACAGACCAGAAAGGCATTGTGATAAGCGTATCCCCGGTATAGTCAGGGGTTCATGGGAGTCGACCCCGTCCCCCCAGTATACGCCCAGAACCATGGACCCGGTACTTGTGGTTCGGACTGTCTCCAACCAGCCATAATGTTGTGAGAGTGAAATTATGTCGAAGTCCAGCTTTGGTACATTAGAAGCAACTCTCAAAATTAACCTAAGCGTTTTTCGAAGCTACTTTTTGGCTAACTTCTTATAGGAAGGTCTAGGAGCTCTGAAAATGAACGTGCGCGTCTTTCACTCTTCCCGAGGGACTTAGAAGAATTTTGTGTTATTTTTTATTAAAATGGTGTATAAGGGTATATATATAAATATATTTTATGCACTGTATATGAGCTGGCGATTTCTAAGTCTGTGGTTCCGAGAGGGGGTTACCAGGCTCACTAATAAAGGTCAAGCCACTTGGCTGCCAGAATGCCCTGCTTCAGCGCAGACCAGAAAGGCATTGTGATAAGCGTATCCCCGGTATAGTCAGGGGTTGATGGGAGTCGATCCCGTCCCCCCAGTATACGCCCAGAACCATGGACCCGGTACTTGTGGTTCGGACTGTCTCCAACCAGCCATAATGTTGTGAGAGTGAAATTATGTCTAAGTCCAGCTTTGGTACATTAGAAGCAACTCACAAAATTAACCTAAGCGTTTTTCGAAGCTACTATTTGGCTAACTTCTTATAGGAATGTCTAGGAGCTCTGAAAATGAACGTGCGAGTCTTTCACTCTTCACGAGTGACTTAGAAGAATTTTGTGATATTTTTTATTAAAATGGTGTATAAGGGTATATATATAAATATATTTTATGCACTGTATATGAGCTGGCGATTTCTAAGTCTGTGGTTCCGAGAGGGGGTAACCAGGCTCACTAATAAAGGTCAAGCCACTTGGCTGCCAGAATGCCCTGCTTCAGCGCAGACCAGAAAGGCATTGTGATAAGCGTATCCCCGGTATAGTCAGGGGTTAATGGGAGTCGTTCCCGTCCCCCCAGTATACGCCCAGAACCATGGACCCGGTACTTGTGGTTCGGACTGTCTCCAACCAGCCATAATGTTGTGAGAGTGAAATTATGTCTAAGTCCAGCTTTGGTACATTAGAAGCAACTCTCAAAATTAACCTAAGCGTTTTTCGAAGCTACTTTTTGGCTAACTTCTTATAGGAAGGTCTAGGAGCTCTGAAAATGAACGTGCGCGTCTTTCACTCTTCCCGAGGGACTTAGAAGAATTTTGTGATATTTTTTATTAAAATGGTGTATAAGGGTATATATATAAATATATTTTATGCACTGTATATGAGCTGGCGATTTCTAAGTCTGTGGTTCCGAGAGGGGGTAACCAGGCTCACTAATAAAGGTCAAGCCACTTGGCTGCCAGAATGCCCTGCTTCAGCACAGACCAGAAAGGCATTGTGATAAGCGTATCCCCGGTATAGTCAGGGGTTCATGGGAGTCGACCCCGTCCCCCCAGTATACGCCCAGAACCATGGACCCGGTACTTGTGGTTCGGACTGTCTCCAACCAGCCATAATGTTGTGAGAGTGAAATTATGTCGAAGTCCAGCTTTGGTACATTAGAAGCAACTCTCAAAATTAACCTAAGCGTTTTTCGAAGCTACTTTTTGGCTAACTTCTTATAGGAAGGTCTAGGAGCTCTGAAAATGAACGTGCGCGTCTTTCACTCTTCCCGAGGGACTTAGAAGAATTTTGTGTTATTTTTTATTAAAATGGTGTATAAGGGTATATATATAAATATATTTTATGCACTGTATATGAGCTGGCGATTTCTAAGTCTGTGGTTCCGAGAGGGGGTTACCAGGCTCACTAATAAAGGTCAAGCCACTTGGCTGCCAGAATGCCCTGCTTCAGCGCAGACCAGAAAGGCATTGTGATAAGCGTATCCCCGGTATAGTCAGGGGTTGATGGGAGTCGATCCCGTCCCCCCAGTATACGCCCAGAACCATGGACCCGGTACTTGTGGTTCGGACTGTCTCCAACCAGCCATAATGTTGTGAGAGTGAAATTATGTCTAAGTCCAGCTTTGGTACATTAGAAGCAACTCTCAAAATTAACCTAAGCGTTTTTCGAAGCTACTTTTTGGCTAACTTCTTATAGGAAGGTCTAGGAGCTCTGAAAATGAACGTGCGCGTCTTTCACTCTTCCCGAGGGACTTAGAAGAATTTTGTGATATTTTTTATTAAAATGGTGTATAAGGGTATATATATAAATATATTTTATGCACTGTATATGAGCTGGCGATTTCTAAGTCTGTGGTTCCGAGAGAGGGTAACCAGGCTCACTAATAAAGGTCAAGCCACTTGGCTGCCAGAATGCCCTGCTTCAGCGCAGACCAGAAAGGCATTGTGATAAGCGTATCCCCGGTATAGTCAGGGGTTGATGGGAGTCGATCCCGTCCCCCCAGTATACGCCCAGAACCATGGACCCGGTACTTGTGGTTCGGACTGTCTCCAACTAGCCATAATGTTGTGAGAGTGAAATTATGTCTAAGTCCAGCTTTGGTACATTAGAAGCAACTCTCAAAATTAACCTAAGCGTTTTTCGAAGCTACTTTTTGGCTAACTTCTTATAGGAATGTCTAGGAGCTCTGAAAATGAACGTGCGCGTCTTTCACTCTTCACGAGTGACTTAGAAGAATTTTGTGATATTTTTTATTAAAATGGTGTATAAGGGTATATATTTAAATATATTTTATTCACTGTATATGAGCTGGCGATTTCTAAGTCTGTGGTTCCGAGAGGGGGTAACCAGGCTCACTAATAAAGGTCAATCCACTTGGCTGCCAGAATGCCCTGCTTCAGCACTGACCAGAAAGGCATTGTGATAAGCGTATCCCCGGTATAGTCAGGGGTTAATGGGAGTCGTTCCCTTCCCCCCAGTATACGCCCAGAACCATGGACCCGGTACTTGTAGATCGGACTGTCTCCAACCAGCCATAATGTTGTGAGAGTGGAATTATGTCTAAGTCCAGCTTTGGTACATTAGAAGCAACTCTCAAACTTAACCTAAGCGTTTTTCGAAGCTACTTTTTGGCTAACTTCTTATAGGAAGGTCTAGGAGCTCTGAAAATGAACGTGCGCGTCTTTCACTCTTCCCGAGGGACTTAGAAGAATTTTGTGATAATTTTTATTAAAATGGTGTATAAGGGTATATATATAAATATATTTTATGCACTGTATATGAGCTGGCGATTTCTAAGTCTGTGGTTCCGAGAGGGGGTAACCAGGCTCACTAATAAAGGTCAAGCCACTTGGCTGCCAGAATGCCCTGCTTCAGCGCAGACCAGAAAGGCATTGTGATAAGCGTATCCCCGGTATAGTCAGGGGTTAATGGGAGTCGTTCCCTTCCCCCCAGTATACGCCCAGAACCATGGACCCGGTACTTGTGGTTCGGACTGTCTCCAACCAGCCATAATGTTGTGAGAGTGAAATTATGTCTAAGTCCAGCTTTGGTACATTAGAAGCAACTCACAAAATTAACCTAAGCGTTTTTCGAAGCTACTATTTGGCTAACTTCTTATAGGAATGTCTAGGAGCTCTGAAAATGAACGTGCGAGTCTTTCACTCTTCACGAGTGACTTAGAAGAATTTTGTGATATTTTTTATTAAAATGGTGTATAAGGGTATATATATAAATATATTTTATGCACTGTATATGAGCTGGCGATTTCTAAGTCTGTGGTTCCGAGAGGGGGTAACCAGGCTCACTAATAAAGGTCAAGCCACTTGGCTGCCAGAATGCCCTGCTTCAGCGCAGACCAGAAAGGCATTGTGATAAGCGTATCCCCGGTATAGTCAGGGGTTAATGGGAGTCGTTCCCTTCCCCCCAGTATACGCCCAGAACCATGGACCCGGTACTTGTGGTTCGGACTGTCTCCAACCAGCCATAATGTTGTGAGAGTGAAATTATGTCTAAGTCCAGCTTTGGTACATTAGAAGCAACTCTCAAAATTAACCTAAGCGTTTTTCGAAGCTACTATTTGGCTAACTTCTTATAGGAATGTCTAGGAGCTCTGAAAATGAACGTGCGCGTCTTTCACTCTTCACGAGTGACTTAGAAGAATTTTGTGATATTTTTTATTAAAATGGTGTATAAGGGTATATATTTAAATATATTTTATTCACTGTATATGAGCTGGCGATTTCTAAGTCTGTGGTTCCGAGAGGGGGTAACCAGGCTCACTAATAAAGGTCAATCCACTTGGCTGCCAGAATGCCCTGCTTCAGCACTGACCAGAAAGGCATTGTGATAAGCGTATCCCCGGTATAGTCAGGGGTTAATGGGAGTCGTTCCCTTCCCCCCAGTATACGCCCAGAACCATGGACCCGGTACTTGTAGATCGGACTGTCTCCAACCAGCCATAATGTTGTGAGAGTGGAATTATGTCTAAGTCCAGCTTTGGTACATTAGAAGCAACTCTCAAACTTAACCTAAGCGTTTTTCGAAGCTACTTTTTGGCTAACTTCTTATAGGAAGGTCTAGGAGCTCTGAAAATGAACGTGCGCGTCTTTCACTCTTCCCGAGGGACTTAGAAGAATTTTGTGATAATTTTTATTAAAATGGTGTATAAGGGTATATATATAAATATATTTTATGCACTGTATATGAGCTGGCGATTTCTAAGTCTGTGGTTCCGAGAGGGGGTAACCAGGCTCACTAATAAAGGTCAAGCCACTTGGCTGCCAGAATGCCCTGCTTCAGCGCAGACCAGAAAGGCATTGTGATAAGCGTATCCCCGGTATAGTCAGGGGTTAATGGGAGTCGTTCCCTTCCCCCCAGTATACGCCCAGAACCATGGACCCGGTACTTGTGGTTCGGACTGTCTCCAACCAGCCATAATGTTGTGAGAGTGAAATTATGTCTAAGTCCAGCTTTGGTACATTAGAAGCAACTCACAAAATTAACCTAAGCGTTTTTCGAAGCTACTATTTGGCTAACTTCTTATAGGAATGTCTAGGAGCTCTGAAAATGAACGTGCGAGTCTTTCACTCTTCACGAGTGACTTAGAAGAATTTTGTGATATTTGTTATTAAAATGGTGTATAAGGGTATATATATAAATATATTTTATGCACTGAATATGAGCTGGCGATTTCTAAGTCTGTGGTTCCGAGAGGGGGTAACCAGGCTCACTAATAAAGGTCAAGCCACTTGGCTGCCAGAATGCCCTGCTTCAGCGCAGACCAGAAAGGCATTGTGATAAGCGTATCCCCGGTATAGTCAGGGGTTAATGGGAGTCGTCCCCGTTCCCCCAGTATACGCCCAGAACCATGGACCCGGTACTTGTGGTTTGGACTGTCTCCAACCAGCCATAATGTTGTGAGAGTGAAATTATGTCTAAGTCCAGCTTTGGTACATTAGAAGCAACTCTCAAAATTAACCTAAGCGTTTTTCGAAGCTACTTTTTGGCTAACTTCTTATAGGAAGGTATAGGAGCTCTGAAAATGAACGTGCGCATCTTTTGCTCTTCCCGAGGGACTTAGAAGAATTTTGTGATATTTTTTATTAAAATGGTGTATAAGGGTATATATTTAAATATATTTTATGCACTGTATATGAGCTGGCGATTTCTAAGTCTGTGGTTCCGAGAGGGGGTAACCAGGCTCACTAATAAAGGTCAAGCCACTTGGCTGCCAGAATGCCCTGCTTCAGCGCAGACCAGAAAGGCATTGGGATAAGCGTATCCCCGGTATAGTCAGGGGTTAATGGGAGTCGATCCCGTCCCCCCAGTATACGCCCAGAACCATGGACCCGGTACTTGTGGTTCGGACTGTCTCCAACCAGCCATAATGTTGTGAGAGTGAAATTATGTCTAAGTCCAGCTTTGGTACATTAGAAGCAACTCTCAAACTTAACCTAAGCGTTTTTCGAAGCTACTTTTTGGCTAACTTCTTATAGGAATGTCTAGGAGCTCTGAAAATGAACGTGCGCGTCTTTCACTCTTCACGAGGGACTTTGAAGAATTTTGTGATATTTTTTATTAAAATGGTGTATAAGGGTATATATTTAAATATATTTTATGCACTGTATATGAGCTGGCGATTTCTAAGTCTGTGGTTCCGAGAGGGGGTAACCAGGCTCACTAATAAAGGTCAAGCCACTTGGCTGCCAGAATGCCCTGCTTCAGCGCAGACCAGAAAGGCATTGTGATAAGCGTATCCCCGGTATAGTCAGGGGTTAATGGGAGTCGTTCCCTTCCCCCCAGTATACGCCCAGAACCATGGACCCGGTACTTGTGGTTCGGACTGTCTCCAACCAGCCATAATGTTGTGAGAGTGAAATTATGTCTAAGTCCAGCTTTGGTACATTAGAAGCAACTCACAAAATTAACCTAAGCGTTTTTCGAAGCTACTATTTGGCTTACTTCTTATAGGAAGGTCTAGGAGCTCTGAAAATGAACGTGCGAGTCTTTCACTCTTCACGAGTGACTTAGAAGAATTTTGTGATATTTTTTATTAAAATGGTGTATAAGGGTATATATATAAATATATTTTATGCACTGTATATGAGCTGGCGATTTCTAAGTCTGTGGTTCCGAGAGGGGGTAACCAGGCTCACTAATAAAGGTCAAGCCACTTGGCTGCCAGAATGCCCTGCTTCAGCGCAGACCAGAAAGGCATTGTGATAAGCGTATCCCCGGTATAGTCAGGGGTTCATGGGAGTCGTTCCCTTCCCCCCAGTATACGCCCAGAACCATGGACCCGGTACTTGTGGTTCGGACTGTCTCCAACCAGCCATAATGTTGTGAGAGTGAAATTATGTCTAAGTCCAGCTTTGGTACATTAGAAGCAACTCTCAAAATTAACCTAAGCGTTTTTCGAAGCTACTATTTGGCTAACTTCTTATAGGAATGTCTAGGAGCTCTGAAAATGAACGTGCGCGTCTTTCACTCTTCACGAGTGACTTAGAAGAATTTTGTGATATTTTTTATTAAAATGGTGTATAAGGGTATATATTTAAATATATTTTATTCACTGTATATGAGCTGGCGATTTCTAAGTCTGTGGTTCCGAGAGGGGGTAACCAGGCTCACTAATAAAGGTCAATCCACTTGGCTGCCAGAATGCCCTGCTTCAGCACTGACCAGAAAGGCATTGTGATAAGCGTATCCCCGGTATAGTCAGGGGTTAATGGGAGTCGTTCCCTTCCCCCCAGTATACGCCCAGAACCATGGACCCGGTACTTGTAGATCGGACTGTCTCCAACCAGCCATAATGTTGTGAGAGTGGAATTATGTCTAAGTCCAGCTTTGGTACATTAGAAGCAACTCTCAAACTTAACCTAAGCGTTTTTCGAAGCTACTTTTTGGCTAACTTCTTATAGGAAGGTCTAGGAGCTCTGAAAATGAACGTGCGCGTCTTTCACTCTTCCCGAGGGACTTAGAAGAATTTTGTGATAATTTTTATTAAAATGGTGTATAAGGGTATATATATAAATATATTTTATGCACTGTATATGAGCTGGCGATTTCTAAGTCTGTGGTTCCGAGAGGGGGTAACCAGGCTCACTAATAAAGGTCAAGCCACTTGGCTGCCAGAATGCCCTGCTTCAGCGCAGACCAGAAAGGCATTGTGATAAGCGTATCCCCGGTATAGTCAGGGGTTAATGGGAGTCGTTCCCTTCCCCCCAGTATACGCCCAGAACCATGGACCCGGTACTTGTGGTTCGGACTGTCTCCAACCAGCCATAATGTTGTGAGAGTGAAATTATGTCTAAGTCCAGCTTTGGTACATTAGAAGCAACTCACAAAATTAACCTAAGCGTTTTTCGAAGCTACTATTTGGCTAACTTCTTATAGGAATGTCTAGGAGCTCTGAAAATGAACGTGCGAGTCTTTCACTCTTCACGAGTGACTTAGAAGAATTTTGTGATATTTTTTATTAAAATGGTGTATAAGGGTATATATATAAATATATTTTATGCACTGTATATGAGCTGGCGATTTCTAAGTCTGTGGTTCCGAGAGGGGGTAACCAGGCTCACTAATAAAGGTCAAGCCACTTGGCTGCCAGAATGCCCTGCTTCAGCGCAGACCAGAAAGGCATTGTGATAAGCGTATCCCCGGTATAGTCAGGGGTTAATGGGAGTCGTTCCCTTCCCCCCAGTATACGCCCAGAACCATGGACCCGGTACTTGTGGTTCGGACTGTCTCCAACCAGCCATAATGTTGTGAGAGTGAAATTATGTCTAAGTCCAGCTTTGGTACATTAGAAGCAACTCACAAAATTAACCTAAGCGTTTTTCGAAGCTACTATTTGGCTAACTTCTTATAGGAATGTCTAGGAGCTCTGAAAATGAACGTGCGAGTCTTTCACTCTTCACGAGTGACTTAGAAGAATTTTGTGATATTTTTTATTAAAATGGTGTATAAGGGTATATATATAAATATATTTTATGCACTGTATATGAGCTGGCGATTTCTAAGTCTGTGGTTCCGAGAGGGGGTAACCAGGCTCACTAATAAAGGTCAAGCCACTTGGCTGCCAGAATGCCCTGCTTCAGCGCAGACCAGAAAGGCATTGTGATAAGCGTATCCCCGGTATAGTCAGGGGTTAATGGGAGTCGTTCCCGTCCCCCCAGTATACGCCCAGAACCATGGACCCGGTACTTGTGGTTCGGACTGTCTCCAACCAGCCATAATGTTGTGAGAGTGAAATTATGTCTAAGTCCAGCTTTGGTACATTAGAAGCAACTCTCAAAATTAACCTAAGCGTTTTTCGAAGCTACTTTTTGGCTAACTTCTTATAGGAAGGTCTAGGAGCTCTGAAAATGAACGTGCGCGTCTTTCACTCTTCCCGAGGGACTTAGAAGAATTTTGTGATATTTTTTATTAAAATGGTGTATAAGGGTATATATATAAATATATTTTATGCACTGTATATGAGCTGGCGATTTCTAAGTCTGTGGTTCCGAGAGGGGGTAACCAGGCTCACTAATAAAGGTCAAGCCACTTGGCTGCCAGAATGCCCTGCTTCAGCACAGACCAGAAAGGCATTGTGATAAGCGTATCCCCGGTATAGTCAGGGCTTCATGGGAGTCGACCCCGTCCCCCCAGTATACGCCCAGAACCATGGACCCGGTACTTGTGGTTCGGACTGTCTCCAACCAGCCATAATGTTGTGAGAGTGAAATTATGTCGAAGTCCAGCTTTGGTACATTAGAAGCAACTCTCAAAATTAACCTAAGCGTTTTTCGAAGCTACTTTTTGGCTAACTTCTTATAGGAAGGTCTAGGAGCTCTGAAAATGAACGTGCGCGTCTTTCACTCTTCCCGAGGGACTTAGAAGAATTTTGTGTTATTTTTTATTAAAATGGTGTATAAGGGTATATATATAAATATATTTTATGCACTGTATATGAGCTGGCGATTTCTAAGTCTGTGGTTCCGAGAGGGGGTTACCAGGCTCACTAATAAAGGTCAAGCCACTTGGCTGCCAGAATGCCCTGCTTCAGCGCAGACCAGAAAGGCATTGTGATAAGCGTATCCCCGGTATAGTCAGGGGTTGATGGGAGTCGATCCCGTCCCCCCAGTATACGCCCAGAACCATGGACCCGGTACTTGTGGTTCGGACTGTCTCCAACCAGCCATAATGTTGTGAGAGTGAAATTATGTCTAAGTCCAGCTTTGGTACATTAGAAGCAACTCTCAAAATTAACCTAAGCGTTTTTCGAAGCTACTATTTGGCTAACTTCTTATAGGAAGGTCTAGGAGCTCTGAAAATGAACGTGCGCGTCTTTCACTCTTACCGAGGGACTTAGAAGAATTTTGTGATATTTTTTATTAAAATGGTGTATAAGGGTATATATTTAAATATATTTTATGCACTGTATATGAGCTGGCGATTTCTAAGTCTGTGGTTCCGAGAGGGGGTAACCAGGCTCACTAATAAAGGTCAAGCCACTTGGCTGCCAGAATGCCCTGCTTCAGCACAGACCAGAAAGGCATTGTGATAAGCGTATCCCCGGTATAGTCAGGGGTTAATGGGAGTCGTCCCCGTTCCCCCAGTATACGCCCAGAACCATGGACCCGGTACTTGTGGTTTGGACTGTCTCCAACCAGCCATAATGTTGTGAGAGTGAAATTATGTCTAAGTCCAGCTTTGGTACATTAGAAGCAACTCTCAAAATTAACCTAAGCGTTTTTCGAAGCTACTTTTTGGCTAACTTCTTATAGGAAGGTATAGGAGCTCTGAAAATGAACGTGCGCATCTTTTGCTCTTCCCGAGGGACTTAGAAGAATTTTGTGATATTTTTTATTAAAATGGTGTATAAGGGTATATATTTAAATATATTTTATGCACTGTATATGAGCTGGCGATTTCTAAGTCTGTGGTTCCGAGAGGGGGTAACCAGGCTCACTAATAAAGGTCAAGCCACTTGGCTGCCAGAATGCCCTGCTTCAGCGCAGACCAGAAAGGCATTGGGATAAGCGTATCCCCGGTATAGTCAGGGGTTAATGGGAGTCGATCCCGTCCCCCCAGTATACGCCCAGAACCATGGACCCGGTACTTGTGGTTCGGACTGTCTCCAACCAGCCATAATGTTGTGAGAGTGAAATTATGTCTAAGTCCAGCTTTGGTACATTAGAAGCAACTCTCAAACTTAACCTAAGCGTTTTTCGAAGCTACTTTTTGGCTAACTTCTTATAGGAATGTCTAGGAGCTCTGAAAATGAACGTGCGCGTCTTTCACTCTTCACGAGGGACTTTGAAGAATTTTGTGATATTTTTTATTAAAATGGTGTATAAGGGTATATATATAAATATATTTTATGCACTGTATATGAGCTGGCGATTTCTAAGTCTGTGGTTCCGAGAGGGGGTAACCAGGCTCACTAATAAAGGTCAAGCCACTTGGCTGCCAGAATGCCCTGCTTCAGCACAGACCAGAAAGGCATTGTGATAAGCGTATCCCCGGTATAGTCACGGGTTAATGGGAGTCGTCCCCGTCCCCCCAGTATACGCCCAGAACCATGGACCCGGTACTTGTGGTTCGGACTGTCTCCAACCAGCCATAATGTTGTGAGAGTGAAATTATGTCTAAGTCCAGCTTTCGTACATTAGAAGCAACTCTCAAACTTAACCTAAGCGTTTTTCGAAGCTACTTTTTGGCTAACTTCTTATAGGAAGGTATAGGAGCTCTGAAAATGAACGTGCGCATCTTTCGCTCTTCCCGAGGGACTTACTATAGAAGAATTTTGTGATATTTTTTATTAAAATGGTGTATAAGGGTATATATTTAAATATATTTTATGCACTGTATATGAGCTGGCGATTTCTAAGTCTGTGGTTCCGAGAGGGGGTAACCAGGCTCACTAATAAAGGTCAAGCCACTTGGCTGCCAGAATGCCCTGCTTCAGCGCAGACCAGAAAGGCATTGGGATAAGCGTATCCCCGGTATAGTCAGGGGTTAATGGGAGTCGATCCCGTCCCCCCAGTATACGCCCAGAACCATGGACCCGGTACTTGTGGTTCGGACTGTCTCCAACCAGCCATAATGTTGTGAGAGTGAAATTATGTCTAAGTCCAGCTTTGGTACATTAGAAGCAACTCTCAAACTTAACCTAAGCGTTTTTCGAAGCTACTTTTTGGCTAACTTCTTATAGGAATGTCTAGGAGCTCTGAAAATGAACGTGCGCGTCTTTCACTCTTCACGAGGGACTTTGAAGAATTTTGTGATATTTTTTATTAAAATGGTGTATAAGGGTATATATATAAATATATTTTATGCACTGTATATGAGCTGGCGATTTCTAAGTCTGTGGTTCCGAGAGAGGGTAACCAGGCTCACTAATAAAGGTCAAGCCACTTGGCTGCCAGAATGCCCTGCTTCAGCACAGACCAGAAAGGCATTGTGATAAGCGTATCCCCGGTATAGTCAGGGGTTCATGGGAGTCGACCCCGTCCCCCCAGTATACGCCCAGAACCATGGACCCGGTACTTGTGGTTCGGACTGTCTCCAACCAGCCATAATGTTGTGAGAGTGAAATTATGTCGAAGTCCAGCTTTGGTACATTAGAAGCAACTCTCAAAATTAACCTAAGCGTTTTTCGAAGCTACTTTTTGGCTAACTTCTTATAGGAAGGTATAGGAGCTCTGAAAATGAACGTGCGCATCTTTCGCTCTTCCCGAGGGACTTACTATAGAAGAATTTTGTGATATTTTTTATTAAAATGGTGTATAAGGGTATATATTTAAATATATTTTATGCACTGTATATGAGCTGGCGATTTATAAGTCTGTGGTTCCGAGAGGGGGTAACCAGGCTCACTAATAAAGGTCAAGCCACTTGGCTGCCAGAATGCCCTGCTTCAGCGCAGACCAGAAAGGCATTGGGATAAGCGTATCCCCGGTATAGTCAGGGGTTAATGGGAGTCGATCCCGTCCCCCCAGTATACGCCCAGAACCATGGACCCGGTACTTGTGGTTCGGACTGTCTCCAACCAGCCATAATGTTGTGAGAGTGAAATTATGTCTAAGTCCAGCTTTGGTACATTAGAAGCAACTCTCAAACTTAACCTAAGCGTTTTTCGAAGCTACTTTTTGGCTAACTTCTTATAGGAATGTCTAGGAGCTCTGAAAATGAACGTGCGCGTCTTTCACTCTTCACGAGGGACTTTGAAGAATTTTGTGATATTTTTTATTAAAATGGTGTATAAGGGTATATATATAAATATATTTTATGCACTGTATATGAGCTGGCGATTTCTAAGTCTGTGGTTCCGAGAGGGGGTAACCAGGCTCACTAATAAAGGTCAAGCCACTTGGCTGCCAGAATGCCCTGCTTCAGCACAGACCAGAAAGGCATTGTGATAAGCGTATCCCCGGTTCAGTCAGGGGTTCATGGGAGTCGACCCCGTCCCCCCAGTATACGCCCAGAACCATGGACCCGGTACTTGTGGTTCGGACTGTCTCCAACCAGCCATAATGTTGTGAGAGTGAAATTATGTCGAAGTCCAGCTTTGGTACATTAGAAGCAACTCTCAAAATTAACCTAAGCGTTTTTCGAAGCTACTTTTTGGCTAACTTCTTATAGGAAGGTCTAGGAGCTCTGAAAATGAACGTGCGCGTCTTTCACTCTTCCCGAGGGACTTAGAAGAATTTTGTGTTATTTTTTATTAAAATGGTGTATAAGGGTATATATATAAATATATTTTATGCACTGTATATGAGCTGGCGATTTCTAAGTCTGTGGTTCCGAGAGGGGGTTACCAGGCTCACTAATAAAGGTCAAGCCACTTGGCTGCCAGAATGCCCTGCTTCAGCGCAGACCAGAAAGGCATTGTGATAAGCGTATCCCCGGTATAGTCAGGGGTTGATGGGAGTCGATCCCGTCCCCCCAGTATACGCCCAGAACCATGGACCCGGTACTTGTGGTTCGGACTGTCTCCAACCAGCCATAATGTTGTGAGAGTGAAATTATGTCTAAGTCCAGCTTTGGTACATTAGAAGCAACTCTCAAAATTAACCTAAGCGTTTTTCGAAGCTACTTTTTGGCTAACTTCTTATAGGACGGTATAGGAGCTCTGAAAATGAACGTGCGCATCTTTTGCTCTTCCCGAGGGACTTAGAAGAATTTTGTGATATTTTTTATTAAAATGGTGTATAAGGGTATATATTTAAATATATTTTATGCACTGTATATGAGCTGGCGATTTCTAAGTCTGTGGTTCCGAGAGGGGGTAACCAGGCTCACTAATAAAGGTCAATCCACTTGGCTGCCAGAATGCCCTGCTTCAGCACTGACCAGAAAGGCATTGTGATAAGCGTATCCCCGGTATAGTCAGGGGTTAATGGGAGTCGTTCCCTTCCCCCCAGTATACGCCCAGAACCATGGACCCGGTACTTGTAGATCGGACTGTCTCCAACCAGCCATAATGTTGTGAGAGTGGAATTATGTCTAAGTCCAGCTTTGGTACATTAGAAGCAACTCTCAAACTTAACCTAAGCGTTTTTCGAAGCTACTTTTTGGCTAACTTCTTATAGGAAGGTCTAGGAGCTCTGAAAATGAACGTGCGCGTCTTTCACTCTTCCCGAGGGACTTAGAAGAATTTTGTGATAATTTTTATTAAAATGGTGTATAAGGGTATATATATAAATATATTTTATGCACTGTATATGAGCTGGCGATTTCTAAGTCTGTGGTTCCGAGAGGGGGTAACCAGGCTCACTAATAAAGGTCAAGCCACTTGGCTGCCAGAATGCCCTGCTTCAGCGCAGACCAGAAAGGCATTGTGATAAGCGTATCCCCGGTATAGTCAGGGGTTAATGGGAGTCGTTCCCTTCCCCCCAGTATACGCCCAGAACCATGGACCCGGTACTTGTGGTTCGGACTGTCTCCAACCAGCCATAATGTTGTGAGAGTGAAATTATGTCTAAGTCCAGCTTTGGTACATTAGAAGCAACTCACAAAATTAACCTAAGCGTTTTTCGAAGCTACTATTTGGCTAACTTCTTATAGGAATGTCTAGGAGCTCTGAAAATGAACGTGCGAGTCTTTCACTCTTCACGAGTGACTTAGAAGAATTTTGTGATATTTTTTATTAAAATGGTGTATAAGGGTATATATATAAATATATTTTATGCACTGTATATGAGCTGGCGATTTCTAAGTCTGTGGTTCCGAGAGGGGGTAACCAGGCTCACTAATAAAGGTCAAGCCACTTGGCTGCCAGAATGCCCTGCTTCAGCGCAGACCAGAAAGGCATTGTGATAAGCGTATCCCCGGTATAGTCAGGGGTTAATGGGAGTCGTTCCCTTCCCCCCAGTATACGCCCAGAACCATGGACCCGGTACTTGTGGTTCGGACTGTCTCCAACCAGCCATAATGTTGTGAGAGTGAAATTATGTCTAAGTCCAGCTTTGGTACATTAGAAGCAACTCACAAAATTAACCTAAGCGTTTTTCGAAGCTACTATTTGGCTAACTTCTTATAGGAATGTCTAGGAGCTCTGAAAATGAACGTGCGAGTCTTTCACTCTTCACGAGTGACTTAGAAGAATTTTGTGATATTTTTTATTAAAATGGTGTATAAGGGTATATATATAAATATATTTTATGCACTGTATATGAGCTGGCGATTTCTAAGTCTGTGGTTCCGAGAGGGGGTAACCAGGCTCACTAATAAAGGTCAAGCCACTTGGCTGCCAGAATGCCCTGCTTCAGCGCAGACCAGAAAGGCATTGTGATAAGCGTATCCCCGGTATAGTCAGGGGTTAATGGGAGTCGTTCCCGTCCCCCCAGTATACGCCCAGAACCATGGACCCGGTACTTGTGGTTCGGACTGTCTCCAACCAGCCATAATGTTGTGAGAGTGAAATTATGTCTAAGTCCAGCTTTGGTACATTAGAAGCAACTCTCAAAATTAACCTAAGCGTTTTTCGAAGCTACTTTTTGGCTAACTTCTTATAGGAAGGTCTAGGAGCTCTGAAAATGAACGTGCGCGTCTTTCACTCTTCCCGAGGGACTTAGAAGAATTTTGTGATATTTTTTATTAAAATGGTGTATAAGGGTATATATATAAATATATTTTATGCACTGTATATGAGCTGGCGATTTCTAAGTCTGTGGTTCCGAGAGGGGGTAACCAGGCTCACTAATAAAGGTCAAGCCACTTGGCTGCCAGAATGCCCTGCTTCAGCACAGACCAGAAAGGCATTGTGATAAGCGTATCCCCGGTATAGTCAGGGGTTCATGGGAGTCGACCCCGTCCCCCCAGTATACGCCCAGAACCATGGACCCGGTACTTGTGGTTCGGACTGTCTCCAACCAGCCATAATGTTGTGAGAGTGAAATTATGTCGAAGTCCAGCTTTGGTACATTAGAAGCAACTCTCAAAATTAACCTAAGCGTTTTTCGAAGCTACTTTTTGGCTAACTTCTTATAGGAAGGTCTAGGAGCTCTGAAAATGAACGTGCGCGTCTTTCACTCTTCCCGAGGGACTTAGAAGAATTTTGTGTTATTTTTTATTAAAATGGTGTATAAGGGTATATATATAAATATATTTTATGCACTGTATATGAGCTGGCGATTTCTAAGTCTGTGGTTCCGAGAGGGGGTTACCAGGCTCACTAATAAAGGTCAAGCCACTTGGCTGCCAGAATGCCCTGCTTCAGCGCAGACCAGAAAGGCATTGTGATAAGCGTATCCCCGGTATAGTCAGGGGTTGATGGGAGTCGATCCCGTCCCCCCAGTATACGCCCAGAACCATGGACCCGGTACTTGTGGTTCGGACTGTCTCCAACCAGCCATAATGTTGTGAGAGTGAAATTATGTCTAAGTCCAGCTTTGGTACATTAGAAGCAACTCTCAAAATTAACCTAAGCGTTTTTCGAAGCTACTATTTGGCTAACTTCTTATAGGAAGGTCTAGGAGCTCTGAAAATGAACGTGCGCGTCTTTCACTCTTACCGAGGGACTTAGAAGAATTTTGTGATATTTTTTATTAAAATGGTGTATAAGGGTATATATTTAAATATATTTTATGCACTGTATATGAGCTGGCGATTTCTAAGTCTGTGGTTCCGAGAGGGGGTAACCAGGCTCACTAATAAAGGTCAAGCCACTTGGCTGCCAGAATGCCCTGCTTCAGCACAGACCAGAAAGGCATTGTGATAAGCGTATCCCCGGTATAGTCAGGGGTTAATGGGAGTCGTCCCCGTTCCCCCAGTATACGCCCAGAACCATGGACCCGGTACTTGTGGTTTGGACTGTCTCCAACCAGCCATAATGTTGTGAGAGTGAAATTATGTCTAAGTCCAGCTTTGGTACATTAGAAGCAACTCTCAAAATTAACCTAAGCGTTTTTCGAAGCTACTTTTTGGCTAACTTCTTATAGGAAGGTATAGGAGCTCTGAAAATGAACGTGCGCATCTTTTGCTCTTCCCGAGGGACTTAGAAGAATTTTGTGATATTTTTTATTAAAATGGTGTATAAGGGTATATATTTAAATATATTTTATGCACTGTATATGAGCTGGCGATTTCTAAGTCTGTGGTTCCGAGAGGGGGTAACCAGGCTCACTAATAAAGGTCAAGCCACTTGGCTGCCAGAATGCCCTGCTTCAGCGCAGACCAGAAAGGCATTGGGATAAGCGTATCCCCGGTATAGTCAGGGGTTAATGGGAGTCGATCCCGTCCCCCCAGTATACGCCCAGAACCATGGACCCGGTACTTGTGGTTCGGACTGTCTCCAACCAGCCATAATGTTGTGAGAGTGAAATTATGTCTAAGTCCAGCTTTGGTACATTAGAAGCAACTCTCAAACTTAACCTAAGCGTTTTTCGAAGCTACTTTTTGGCTAACTTCTTATAGGAATGTCTAGGAGCTCTGAAAATGAACGTGCGCGTCTTTCACTCTTCACGAGGGACTTTGAAGAATTTTGTAATATTTTTTATTAAAATGGTGTATAAGGGTATATATATAAATATATTTTATGCACTGTATATGAGCTGGCGATTTCTAAGTCTGTGGTTCCGAGAGGGGGTAACCAGGCTCACTAATAAAGGTCAAGCCACTTGGCTGCCAGAATGCCCTGCTTCAGCACAGACCAGAAAGGCATTGTGATAAGCGTATCCCCGGTATAGTCACGGGTTAATGGGAGTCGTCCCCGTCCCCCCAGTATACGCCCAGAACCATGGACCCGGTACTTGTGGTTCGGACTGTCTCCAACCAGCCATAATGTTGTGAGAGTGAAATTATGTCTAAGTCCAGCTTTCGTACATTAGAAGCAACTCTCAAACTTAACCTAAGCGTTTTTCGAAGCTACTTTTTGGCTAACTTCTTATAGGAAGGTATAGGAGCTCTGAAAATGAACGTGCGCATCTTTCGCTCTTCCCGAGGGACTTACTATAGAAGAATTTTGTGATATTTTTTATTAAAATGGTGTATAAGGGTATATATTTAAATATATTTTATGCACTGTATATGAGCTGGCGATTTCTAAGTCTGTGGTTCCGAGAGGGGGTAACCAGGCTCACTAATAAAGGTCAAGCCACTTGGCTGCCAGAATGCCCTGCTTCAGCGCAGACCAGAAAGGCATTGGGATAAGCGTATCCCCGGTATAGTCAGGGGTTAATGGGAGTCGATCCCGTCCCCCCAGTATACGCCCAGAACCATGGACCCGGTACTTGTGGTTCGGACTGTCTCCAACCAGCCATAATGTTGTGAGAGTGAAATTATGTCTAAGTCCAGCTTTCGTACATTAGAAGCAACTCTCAAACTTAACCTAAGCGTTTTTCGAAGCTACTTTTTGGCTAACTTCTTATAGGAATGTCTAGGAGCTCTGAAAATGAACGTGCGCGTCTTTCACTCTTCACGAGGGACTTTGAAGAATTTTGTGATATTTTTTATTAAAATGGTGTATAAGGGTATATATATAAATATATTTTATGCACTGTATATGAGCTGGCGATTTCTAAGTCTGTGGTTCCGAGAGGGGGTAACCAGGCTCACTAATAAAGGTCAAGCCACTTGGCTGCCAGAATGCCCTGCTTCAGCACAGACCAGAAAGGCATTGTGATAAGCGTATCCCCGGTATAGTCACGGGTTAATGGGAGTCGTCCCCGTCCCCCCAGTATACGCCCAGAACCATGGACCCGGTACTTGTGGTTCGGACTGTCTCCAACCAGCCATAATGTTGTGAGAGTGAAATTATGTCTAAGTCCAGCTTTCGTACATTAGAAGCAACTCTCAAACTTAACCTAAGCGTTTTTCGAAGCTACTTTTTGGCTAACTTCTTATAGGAAGGTATAGGAGCTCTGAAAATGAACGTGCGCATCTTTCGCTCTTCCCGAGGGACTTACTATAGAAGAATTTTGTGATATTTTTTATTAAAATGGTGTATAAGGGTATATATTTAAATATATTTTATGCACTGTATATGAGCTGGCGATTTCTAAGTCTGTGGTTCCGAGAGGGGGTAACCAGGCTCACTAATAAAGGTCAAGCCACTTGGCTGCCAGAATGCCCTGCTTCAGCGCAGACCAGAAAGGCATTGGGATAAGCGTATCCCCGGTATAGTCAGGGGTTAATGGGAGTCGATCCCGTCCCCCCAGTATACGCCCAGAACCATGGACCCGGTACTTGTGGTTCGGACTGTCTCCAACCAGCCATAATGTTGTGAGAGTGAAATTATGTCTAAGTCCAGCTTTCGTACATTAGAAGCAACTCTCAAACTTAACCTAAGCGTTTTTCGAAGCTACTTTTTGGCTAACTTCTTATAGGAATGTCTAGGAGCTCTGAAAATGAACGTGCGCGTCTTTCACTCTTCACGAGGGACTTTGAAGAATTTTGTGATATTTTTTATTAAAATGGTGTATAAGGGTATATATATAAATATATTTTATGCACTGTATATGAGCTGGCGATTTCTAAGTCTGTGGTTCCGAGAGGGGGTAACCAGGCTCACTAATAAAGGTCAAGCCACTTGGCTGCCAGAATGCCCTGCTTCAGCACAGACCAGAAAGGCATTGTGATAAGCGTATCCCCGGTATAGTCACGGGTTAATGGGAGTCGTCCCCGTCCCCCCAGTATACGCCCAGAACCATGGACCCGGTACTTGTGGTTCGGACTGTCTCCAACCAGCCATAATGTTGTGAGAGTGAAATTATGTCTAAGTCCAGCTTTCGTACATTAGAAGCAACTCTCAAACTTAACCTAAGCGTTTTTCGAAGCTACTTTTTGGCTAACTTCTTATAGGAAGGTATAGGAGCTCTGAAAATGAACGTGCGCATCTTTCGCTCTTCCCGAGGGACTTACTATAGAAGAATTTTGTGATATTTTTTATTAAAATGGTGTATAAGGGTATATATTTAAATATATTTTATGCACTGTATATGAGCTGGCGATTTCTAAGTCTGTGGTTCCGAGAGGGGGTAACCAGGCTCACTAATAAAGGTCAAGCCACTTGGCTGCCAGAATGCCCTGCTTCAGCGCAGACCAGAAAGGCATTGGGATAAGCGTATCCCCGGTATAGTCAGGGGTTAATGGGAGTCGATCCCGTCCCCCCAGTATACGCCCAGAACCATGGACCCGGTACTTGTGGTTCGGACTGTCTCCAACCAGCCATAATGTTGTGAGAGTGAAATTATGTCTAAGTCCAGCTTTGGTACATTAGAAGCAACTCTCAAACTTAACCTAAGCGTTTTTCGAAGCTACTTTTTGGCTAACTTCTTATAGGAATGTCTAGGAGCTCTGAAAATGAACGTGCGCGTCTTTCACTCTTCACGAGGGACTTTGAAGAATTTTGTGATATTTTTTATTAAAATGGTGTATAAGGGTATATATATAAATATATTTTATGCACTGTATATGAGCTGGCGATTTCTAAGTCTGTGGTTCCGAGAGAGGGTAACCAGGCTCACTAATAAAGGTCAAGCCACTTGGCTGCCAGAATGCCCTGCTTCAGCACAGACCAGAAAGGCATTGTGATAAGCGTATCCCCGGTATAGTCAGGGGTTCATGGGAGTCGACCCCGTCCCCCCAGTATACGCCCAGAACCATGGACCCGGTACTTGTGGTTCGGACTGTCTCCAACCAGCCATAATGTTGTGAGAGTGAAATTATGTCGAAGTCCAGCTTTGGTACATTAGAAGCAACTCTCAAAATTAACCTAAGCGTTTTTCGAAGCTACTTTTTGGCTAACTTCTTATAGGAAGGTATAGGAGCTCTGAAAATGAACGTGCGCATCTTTCGCTCTTCCCGAGGGACTTACTATAGAAGAATTTTGTGATATTTTTTATTAAAATGGTGTATAAGGGTATATATTTAAATATATTTTATGCACTGTATATGAGCTGGCGATTTATAAGTCTGTGGTTCCGAGAGGGGGTAACCAGGCTCACTAATAAAGGTCAAGCCACTTGGCTGCCAGAATGCCCTGCTTCAGCGCAGACCAGAAAGGCATTGGGATAAGCGTATCCCCGGTATAGTCAGGGGTTAATGGGAGTCGATCCCGTCCCCCCAGTATACGCCCAGAACCATGGACCCGGTACTTGTGGTTCGGACTGTCTCCAACCAGCCATAATGTTGTGAGAGTGAAATTATGTCTAAGTCCAGCTTTGGTACATTAGAAGCAACTCTCAAACTTAACCTAAGCGTTTTTCGAAGCTACTTTTTGGCTAACTTCTTATAGGAATGTCTAGGAGCTCTGAAAATGAACGTGCGCGTCTTTCACTCTTCACGAGGGACTTTGAAGAATTTTGTGATATTTTTTATTAAAATGGTGTATAAGGGTATATATATAAATATATTTTATGCACTGTATATGAGCTGGCGATTTCTAAGTCTGTGGTTCCGAGAGGGGGTAACCAGGCTCACTAATAAAGGTCAAGCCACTTGGCTGCCAGAATGCCCTGCTTCAGCACAGACCAGAAAGGCATTGTGATAAGCGTATCCCCGGTTTAGTCAGGGGTTCATGGGAGTCGACCCCGTCCCCCCAGTATACGCCCAGAACCATGGACCCGGTACTTGTGGTTCGGACTGTCTCCAACCAGCCATAATGTTGTGAGAGTGAAATTATGTCGAAGTCCAGCTTTGGTACATTAGAAGCAACTCTCAAAATTAACCTAAGCGTTTTTCGAAGCTACTTTTTGGCTAACTTCTTATAGGAAGGTCTAGGAGCTCTGAAAATGAACGTGCGCGTCTTTCACTCTTCCCGAGGGACTTAGAAGAATTTTGTGTTATTTTTTATTAAAATGGTGTATAAGGGTATATATATAAATATATTTTATGCACTGTATATGAGCTGGCGATTTCTAAGTCTGTGGTTCCGAGAGGGGGTTACCAGGCTCACTAATAAAGGTCAAGCCACTTGGCTGCCAGAATGCCCTGCTTCAGCGCAGACCAGAAAGGCATTGTGATAAGCGTATCCCCGGTATAGTCAGGGGTTGATGGGAGTCGATCCCGTCCCCCCAGTATACGCCCAGAACCATGGACCCGGTACTTGTGGTTCGGACTGTCTCCAACCAGCCATAATGTTGTGAGAGTGAAATTATGTCTAAGTCCAGCTTTGGTACATTAGAAGCAACTCTCAAAATTAACCTAAGCGTTTTTCGAAGCTACTTTTTGGCTAACTTCTTATAGGACGGTATAGGAGCTCTGAAAATGAACGTGCGCATCTTTTGCTCTTCCCGAGGGACTTAGAAGAATTTTGTGATATTTTTTATTAAAATGGTGTATAAGGGTATATATTTAAATATATTTTATGCACTGTATATGAGCTGGCGATTTCTAAGTCTGTGGTTCCGAGAGGGGGTAACCAGGCTCACTAATAAAGGTCAAGCCACTTGGCTGCCAGAATGCCCTGCTTCAGCGCAGACCAGAAAGGCATTGGGATAAGCGTATCCCCGGTATAGTCAGGGGTTAATGGGAGTCGATCCCGTCCCCCCAGTATACGCCCAGAACCATGGACCCGGTACTTGTGGTTCGGACTGTCTCCAACCAGCCATAATGTTGTGAGAGTGAAATTATGTCTAAGTCCAGCTTTGGTACATCAGAAGCAACTCTCAAACTTAACCTAAGCGTTTTTCGAAGCTACTTTTTGGCTAACTTCTTATAGGAATGTCTAGGAGCTCTGAAAATGAACGTGCGCGTCTTTCACTCTTCACGAGGGACTTTGAAGAATTTTGTGATATTTTTTATTAAAATGGTGTATAAGGGTATATATATAAATATATTTTATGCACTGTATATGAGCTGGCGATTTCTAAGTCTGTGGTTCCGAGAGGGGGTAACCAGGCTCACTAATAAAGGTCAAGCCACTTGGCTGCCAGAATGCCCTGCTTCAGCACAGACCAGAAAGGCATTGTGATAAGCGTATCCCCGGTATAGTCACGGGTTAATGGGAGTCGTCCCCGTCCCCCCAGTATACGCCCAGAACCATGGACCCGGTACTTGTGGTTCGGACTGTCTCCAACCAGCCATAATGTTGTGAGAGTGAAATTATGTCTAAGTCCAGCTTTCGTACATTAGAAGCAACTCTCAAACTTAACCTAAGCGTTTTTCGAAGCTACTTTTTGGCTAACTTCTTATAGGAAGGTATAGGAGCTCTGAAAATGAACGTGCGCATCTTTCGCTCTTCCCGAGGGACTTACTATAGAAGAATTTTGTGATATTTTTTATTAAAATGGTGTATAAGGGTATATATTTAAATATATTTTATGCACTGTATATGAGCTGGCGATTTCTAAGTCTGTGGTTCCGAGAGGGGGTTACCAGGCTCACTAATAAAGGTCAAGCCACTTGGCTGCCAGAATGCCCTGCTTCAGCGCAGACCAGAAAGGCATTGTGATAAGCGTATCCCCGGTATAGTCAGGGGTTGATGGGAGTCGATCCCGTCCCCCCAGTATACGCCCAGAACCATGGACCCGGTACTTGTGGTTCGGACTGTCTCCAACCAGCCATAATGTTGTGAGAGTGAAATTATGTCTAAGTCCAGCTTTGGTACATTAGAAGCAACTCTCAAAATTAACCTAAGCGTTTTTCGAAGCTACTATTTGGCTAACTTCTTATAGGAAGGTCTAGGAGCTCTGAAAATGAACGTGCGCGTCTTTCACTCTTACCGAGGGACTTAGAAGAATTTTGTGATATTTTTTATTAAAATGGTGTATAAGGGTATATATTTAAATATATTTTATGCACTGTATATGAGCTGGCGATTTCTAAGTCTGTGGTTCCGAGAGGGGGTAACCAGGCTCACTAATAAAGGTCAAGCCACTTGGCTGCCAGAATGCCCTGCTTCAGCACAGACCAGAAAGGCATTGTGATAAGCGTATCCCCGGTATAGTCAGGGGTTAATGGGAGTCGTCCCCGTTCCCCCAGTATACGCCCAGAACCATGGACCCGGTACTTGTGGTTTGGACTGTCTCCAACCAGCCATAATGTTGTGAGAGTGAAATTATGTCTAAGTCCAGCTTTGGTACATTAGAAGCAACTCTCAAAATTAACCTAAGCGTTTTTCGAAGCTACTTTTTGGCTAACTTCTTATAGGAAGGTATAGGAGCTCTGAAAATGAACGTGCGCATCTTTTGCTCTTCCCGAGGGACTTAGAAGAATTTTGTGATATTTTTTATTAAAATGGTGTATAAGGGTATATATTTAAATATATTTTATGCACTGTATATGAGCTGGCGATTTCTAAGTCTGTGGTTCCGAGAGGGGGTAACCAGGCTCACTAATAAAGGTCAAGCCACTTGGCTGCCAGAATGCCCTGCTTCAGCGCAGACCAGAAAGGCATTGGGATAAGCGTATCCCCGGTATAGTCAGGGGTTAATGGGAGTCGATCCCGTCCCCCCAGTATACGCCCAGAACCATGGACCCGGTACTTGTGGTTCGGACTGTCTCCAACCAGCCATAATGTTGTGAGAGTGAAATTATGTCTAAGTCCAGCTTTGGTACATTAGAAGCAACTCTCAAACTTAACCTAAGCGTTTTTCGAAGCTACTTTTTGGCTAACTTCTTATAGGAATGTCTAGGAGCTCTGAAAATGAACGTGCGCGTCTTTCACTCTTCACGAGGGACTTTGAAGAATTTTGTGATATTTTTTATTAAAATGGTGTATAAGGGTATATATATAAATATATTTTATGCACTGTATATGAGCTGGCGATTTCTAAGTCTGTGGTTCCGAGAGGGGGTAACCAGGCTCACTAATAAAGGTCAAGCCACTTGGCTGCCAGAATGCCCTGCTTCAGCACAGACCAGAAAGGCATTGTGATAAGCGTATCCCCGGTATAGTCACGGGTTAATGGGAGTCGTCCCCGTCCCCCCAGTATACGCCCAGAACCATGGACCCGGTACTTGTGGTTCGGACTGTCTCCAACCAGCCATAATGTTGTGAGAGTGAAATTATGTCTAAGTCCAGCTTTCGTACATTAGAAGCAACTCTCAAACTTAACCTAAGCGTTTTTCGAAGCTACTTTTTGGCTAACTTCTTATAGGAAGGTATAGGAGCTCTGAAAATGAACGTGCGCATCTTTCGCTCTTCCCGAGGGACTTACTATAGAAGAATTTTGTGATATTTTTTATTAAAATGGTGTATAAGGGTATATATTTAAATATATTTTATGCACTGTATATGAGCTGGCGATTTCTAAGTCTGTGGTTCCGAGAGGGGGTAACCAGGCTCACTAATAAAGGTCAAGCCACTTGGCTGCCAGAATGCCCTGCTTCAGCGCAGACCAGAAAGGCATTGGGATAAGCGTATCCCCGGTATAGTCAGGGGTTAATGGGAGTCGATCCCGTCCCCCCAGTATACGCCCAGAACCATGGACCCGGTACTTGTGGTTCGGACTGTCTCCAACCAGCCATAATGTTGTGAGAGTGAAATTATGTCTAAGTCCAGCTTTCGTACATTAGAAGCAACTCTCAAACTTAACCTAAGCGTTTTTCGAAGCTACTTTTTGGCTAACTTCTTATAGGAATGTCTAGGAGCTCTGAAAATGAACGTGCGCGTCTTTCACTCTTCACGAGGGACTTTGAAGAATTTTGTGATATTTTTTATTAAAATGGTGTATAAGGGTATATATATAAATATATTTTATGCACTGTATATGAGCTGGCGATTTCTAAGTCTGTGGTTCCGAGAGGGGGTAACCAGGCTCACTAATAAAGGTCAAGCCACTTGGCTGCCAGAATGCCCTGCTTCAGCACAGACCAGAAAGGCATTGTGATAAGCGTATCCCCGGTATAGTCACGGGTTAATGGGAGTCGTCCCCGTCCCCCCAGTATACGCCCAGAACCATGGACCCGGTACTTGTGGTTCGGACTGTCTCCAACCAGCCATAATGTTGTGAGAGTGAAATTATGTCTAAGTCCAGCTTTCGTACATTAGAAGCAACTCTCAAACTTAACCTAAGCGTTTTTCGAAGCTACTATTTGGCTAACTTCTTATAGGAAGGTCTAGGAGCTCTGAAAATGAACGTGCGCATCTTTCACTCTTACCGAGGGACTTAGAAGAATTTTGTGATATTTTTTATTAAAATGGTGTATAAGGGTATATATTTAAATATATTTTATGCACTGTATATGAGCTGGCGATTTCTAAGTCTGTGGTTCCGAGAGGGGGTAACCAGGCTCACTAATAAAGGTCAAGCCACTTGGCTGCCAGAATGCCCTGCTTCAGCACAGACCAGAAAGGCATTGTGATAAGCGTATCCCCGGTATAGTCAGGGGTTAATGGGAGTCGTCCCCGTTCCCCCAGTATACGCCCAGAACCATGGACCCGGTACTTGTGGTTTGGACTGTCTCCAACCAGCCATAATGTTGTGAGAGTGAAATTATGTCTAAGTCCAGCTTTGGTACATTAGAAGCAACTCTCAAAATTAACCTAAGCGTTTTTCGAAGCTACTTTTTGGCTAACTTCTTATAGGAAGGTATAGGAGCTCTGAAAATGAACGTGCGCATCTTTTGCTCTTCCCGAGGGACTTAGAAGAATTTTGTGATATTTTTTATTAAAATGGTGTATAAGGGTATATATTTAAATATATTTTATGCACTGTATATGAGCTGGCGATTTCTAAGTCTGTGGTTCCGAGAGGGGGTAACCAGGCTCACTAATAAAGGTCAAGCCACTTGGCTGCCAGAATGCCCTGCTTCAGCGCAGACCAGAAAGGCATTGGGATAAGCGTATCCCCGGTATAGTCAGGGGTTAATGGGAGTCGATCCCGTCCCCCCAGTATACGCCCAGAACCATGGACCCGGTACTTGTGGTTCGGACTGTCTCCAACCAGCCATAATGTTGTGAGAGTGAAATTATGTCTAAGTCCAGCTTTGGTACATTAGAAGCAACTCTCAAACTTAACCTAAGCGTTTTTCGAAGCTACTTTTTGGCTAACTTCTTATAGGAATGTCTAGGAGCTCTGAAAATGAACGTGCGCGTCTTTCACTCTTCACGAGGGACTTTGAAGAATTTTGTGATATTTTTTATTAAAATGGTGTATAAGGGTATATATATAAATATATTTTATGCACTGTATATGAGCTGGCGATTTCTAAGTCTGTGGTTCCGAGAGGGGGTAACCAGGCTCACTAATAAAGGTCAAGCCACTTGGCTGCCAGAATGCCCTGCTTCAGCACAGACCAGAAAGGCATTGTGATAAGCGTATCCCCGGTATAGTCACGGGTTAATGGGAGTCGTCCCCGTCCCCCCAGTATACGCCCAGAACCATGGACCCGGTACTTGTGGTTCGGACTGTCTCCAACCAGCCATAATGTTGTGAGAGTGAAATTATGTCTAAGTCCAGCTTTCGTACATTAGAAGCAACTCTCAAACTTAACCTAAGCGTTTTTCGAAGCTACTTTTTGGCTAACTTCTTATAGGAAGGTATAGGAGCTCTGAAAATGAACGTGCGCATCTTTCGCTCTTCCCGAGGGACTTACTATAGAAGAATTTTGTGATATTTTTTATTAAAATGGTGTATAAGGGTATATATTTAAATATATTTTATGCACTGTATATGAGCTGGCGATTTCTAAGTCTGTGGTTCCGAGAGGGGGTAACCAGGCTCACTAATAAAGGTCAAGCCACTTGGCTGCCAGAATGCCCTGCTTCAGCACAGACCAGAAAGGCATTGTGATAAGCGTATCCCCGGTATAGTCAGGGGTTAATGGGAGTCGTCCCCGTTCCCCCAGTATACGCCCAGAACCATGGACCCGGTACTTGTGGTTTGGACTGTCTCCAACCAGCCATAATGTTGTGAGAGTGAAATTATGTCTAAGTCCAGCTTTGGTACATTAGAAGCAACTCTCAAAATTAACCTAAGCGTTTTTCGAAGCTACTTTTTGGCTAACTTCTTATAGGAAGGTATAGGAGCTCTGAAAATGAACGTGCGCATCTTTTGCTCTTCCCGAGGGACTTAGAAGAATTTTGTGATATTTTTTATTAAAATGGTGTATAAGGGTATATATTTAAATATATTTTATGCACTGTATATGAGCTGGCGATTTCTAAGTCTGTGGTTCCGAGAGGGGGTAACCAGGCTCACTAATAAAGGTCAAGCCACTTGGCTGCCAGAATGCCCTGCTTCAGCGCAGACCAGAAAGGCATTGGGATAAGCGTATCCCCGGTATAGTCAGGGGTTAATGGGAGTCGATCCCGTCCCCCCAGTATACGCCCAGAACCATGGACCCGGTACTTGTGGTTCGGACTGTCTCCAACCAGCCATAATGTTGTGAGAGTGAAATTATGTCTAAGTCCAGCTTTGGTACATTAGAAGCAACTCTCAAACTTAACCTAAGCGTTTTTCGAAGCTACTTTTTGGCTAACTTCTTATAGGAATGTCTAGGAGCTCTGAAAATGAACGTGCGCGTCTTTCACTCTTCACGAGGGACTTTGAAGAATTTTGTGATATTTTTTATTAAAATGGTGTATAAGGGTATATATATAAATATATTTTATGCACTGTATATGAGCTGGCGATTTCTAAGTCTGTGGTTCCGAGAGGGGGTAACCAGGCTCACTAATAAAGGTCAAGCCACTTGGCTGCCAGAATGCCCTGCTTCAGCACAGACCAGAAAGGCATTGTGATAAGCGTATCCCCGGTATAGTCACGGGTTAATGGGAGTCGTCCCCGTCCCCCCAGTATACGCCCAGAACCATGGACCCGGTACTTGTGGTTCGGACTGTCTCCAACCAGCCATAATGTTGTGAGAGTGAAATTATGTCTAAGTCCAGCTTTCGTACATTAGAAGCAACTCTCAAACTTAACCTAAGCGTTTTTCGAAGCTACTTTTTGGCTAACTTCTTATAGGAAGGTATAGGAGCTCTGAAAATGAACGTGCGCATCTTTCGCTCTTCCCGAGGGACTTACTATAGAAGAATTTTGTGATATTTTTTATTAAAATGGTGTATAAGGGTATATATTTAAATATATTTTATGCACTGTATATGAGCTGGCGATTTCTAAGTCTGTGGTTCCGAGAGGGGGTAACCAGGCTCACTAATAAAGGTCAAGCCACTTGGCTGCCAGAATGCCCTGCTTCAGCACAGACCAGAAAGGCATTGTGATAAGCGTATCCCCGGTATAGTCAGGGGTTAATGGGAGTCGTCCCCGTTCCCCCAGTATACGCCCAGAACCATGGACCCGGTACTTGTGGTTTGGACTGTCTCCAACCAGCCATAATGTTGTGAGAGTGAAATTATGTCTAAGTCCAGCTTTGGTACATTAGAAGCAACTCTCAAAATTAACCTAAGCGTTTTTCGAAGCTACTTTTTGGCTAACTTCTTATAGGAAGGTATAGGAGCTCTGAAAATGAACGTGCGCATCTTTTGCTCTTCCCGAGGGACTTAGAAGAATTTTGTGATATTTTTTATTAAAATGGTGTATAAGGGTATATATTTAAATATATTTTATGCACTGTATATGAGCTGGCGATTTCTAAGTCTGTGGTTCCGAGAGGGGGTAACCAGGCTCACTAATAAAGGTCAAGCCACTTGGCTGCCAGAATGCCCTGCTTCAGCGCAGACCAGAAAGGCATTGGGATAAGCGTATCCCCGGTATAGTCAGGGGTTAATGGGAGTCGATCCCGTCCCCCCAGTATACGCCCAGAACCATGGACCCGGTACTTGTGGTTCGGACTGTCTCCAACCAGCCATAATGTTGTGAGAGTGAAATTATGTCTAAGTCCAGCTTTGGTACATTAGAAGCAACTCTCAAACTTAACCTAAGCGTTTTTCGAAGCTACTTTTTGGCTAACTTCTTATAGGAATGTCTAGGAGCTCTGAAAATGAACGTGCGCGTCTTTCACTCTTCACGAGGGACTTTGAAGAATTTTGTGATATTTTTTATTAAAATGGTGTATAAGGGTATATATATAAATATATTTTATGCACTGTATATGAGCTGGCGATTTCTAAGTCTGTGGTTCCGAGAGGGGGTAACCAGGCTCACTAATAAAGGTCAAGCCACTTGGCTGCCAGAATGCCCTGCTTCAGCACAGACCAGAAAGGCATTGTGATAAGCGTATCCCCGGTATAGTCACGGGTTAATGGGAGTCGTCCCCGTCCCCCCAGTATACGCCCAGAACCATGGACCCGGTACTTGTGGTTCGGACTGTCTCCAACCAGCCATAATGTTGTGAGAGTGAAATTATGTCTAAGTCCAGCTTTCGTACATTAGAAGCAACTCTCAAACTTAACCTAAGCGTTTTTCGAAGCTACTTTTTGGCTAACTTCTTATAGGAAGGTATAGGAGCTCTGAAAATGAACGTGCGCATCTTTCGCTCTTCCCGAGGGACTTACTATAGAAGAATTTTGTGATATTTTTTATTAAAATGGTGTATAAGGGTATATATTTAAATATATTTTATGCACTGTATATGAGCTGGCGATTTCTAAGTCTGTGGTTCCGAGAGGGGGTAACCAGGCTCACTAATAAAGGTCAAGCCACTTGGCTGCCAGAATGCCCTGCTTCAGCGCAGACCAGAAAGGCATTGGGATAAGCGTATCCCCGGTATAGTCAGGGGTTAATGGGAGTCGATCCCGTCCCCCCAGTATACGCCCAGAACCATGGACCCGGTACTTGTGGTTCGGACTGTCTCCAACCAGCCATAATGTTGTGAGAGTGAAATTATGTCGAAGTCCAGCTTTGGTACATTAGAAGCAACTCTCAAACTTAACCTAAGCGTTTTTCGAAGCTACTTTTTGGCTAACTTCTTATAGGAATGTCTAGGAGCTCTGAAAATGAACGTGCGCGTCTTTCACTCTTCACGAGGGACTTTGAAGAATTTTGTGATATTTTTTATTAAAATGGTGTATAAGGGTATATATATAAATATATTTTATGCACTGTATATGAGCTGGCGATTTCTAAGTCTGTGGTTCCGAGAGGGGGTAACCAGGCTCACTAATAAAGGTCAAGCCACTTGGCTGCCAGAATGCCCTGCTTCAGCACAGACCAGAAAGGCATTGTGATAAGCGTATCCCCGGTATAGTCACGGGTTAATGGGAGTCGTCCCCGTCCCCCCAGTATACGCCCAGAACCATGGACCCGGTACTTGTGGTTCGGACTGTCTCCAACCAGCCATAATGTTGTGAGAGTGAAATTATGTCTAAGTCCAGCTTTCGTACATTAGAAGCAACTCTCAAACTTAACCTAAGCGTTTTTCGAAGCTACTTTTTGGCTAACTTCTTATAGGAAGGTATAGGAGCTCTGAAAATGAACGTGCGCATCTTTCGCTCTTCCCGAGGGACTTACTATAGAAGAATTTTGTGATATTTTTTATTAAAATGGTGTATAAGGGTATATATTTAAATATATTTTATGCACTGTATATGAGCTGGCGATTTCTAAGTCTGTGGTTCCGAGAGGGGGTAACCAGGCTCACTAATAAAGGTCAAGCCACTTGGCTGCCAGAATGCCCTGCTTCAGCACAGACCAGAAAGGCATTGTGATAAGCGTATCCCCGGTATAGTCAGGGGTTAATGGGAGTCGTCCCCGTTCCCCCAGTATACGCCCAGAACCATGGACCCGGTACTTGTGGTTTGGACTGTCTCCAACCAGCCATAATGTTGTGAGAGTGAAATTATGTCTAAGTCCAGCTTTGGTACATTAGAAGCAACTCTCAAAATTAACCTAAGCGTTTTTCGAAGCTACTTTTTGGCTAACTTCTTATAGGAAGGTATAGGAGCTCTGAAAATGAACGTGCGCATCTTTTGCTCTTCCCGAGGGACTTAGAAGAATTTTGTGATATTTTTTATTAAAATGGTGTATAAGGGTATATATTTAAATATATTTTATGCACTGTATATGAGCTGGCGATTTCTAAGTCTGTGGTTCCGAGAGGGGGTAACCAGGCTCACTAATAAAGGTCAAGCCACTTGGCTGCCAGAATGCCCTGCTTCAGCGCAGACCAGAAAGGCATTGGGATAAGCGTATCCCCGGTATAGTCAGGGGTTAATGGGAGTCGATCCCGTCCCCCCAGTATACGCCCAGAACCATGGACCCGGTACTTGTGGTTCGGACTGTCTCCAACCAGCCATAATGTTGTGAGAGTGAAATTATGTCTAAGTCCAGCTTTGGTACATTAGAAGCAACTCTCAAACTTAACCTAAGCGTTTTTCGAAGCTACTTTTTGGCTAACTTCTTATAGGAATGTCTAGGAGCTCTGAAAATGAACGTGCGCGTCTTTCACTCTTCACGAGGGACTTTGAAGAATTTTGTGATATTTTTTATTAAAATGGTGTATAAGGGTATATATATAAATATATTTTATGCACTGTATATGAGCTGGCGATTTCTAAGTCTGTGGTTCCGAGAGGGGGTAACCAGGCTCACTAATAAAGGTCAAGCCACTTGGCTGCCAGAATGCCCTGCTTCAGCACAGACCAGAAAGGCATTGTGATAAGCGTATCCCCGGTATAGTCACGGGTTAATGGGAGTCGTCCCCGTCCCCCCAGTATACGCCCAGAACCATGGACCCGGTACTTGTGGTTCGGACTGTCTCCAACCAGCCATAATGTTGTGAGAGTGAAATTATGTCGAAGTCCAGCTTTGGTACATTAGAAGCAACTCTCAAAATTAACCTAAGCGTTTTTCGAAGCTACTTTTTGGCTAACTTCTTATAGGAAGGTATAGGAGCTCTGAAAATGAACGTGCGCATCTTTTGCTCTTCCCGAGGGACTTAGAAGAATTTTGTGATATTTTTTATTAAAATGGTGTATAAGGGTATATATTTAAATATATTTTATGCACTGTATATGAGCTGGCGATTTCTAAGTCTGTGGTTCCGAGAGGGGGTAACCAGGCTCACTAATAAAGGTCAAGCC
The DNA here is from genome assembly GCF_040206685.1 of Ascaphus truei. NCBI lineage: Eukaryota > Metazoa > Chordata > Amphibia > Anura > Ascaphidae > Ascaphus > Ascaphus truei. The sequence continues at coordinate 68,116 of NW_027457167.1, read as the reverse complement.
ACTTGGCTGCCAGAATGCCCTGCTTCAGCGCAGACCAGAAAGGCATTGGGATAAGCGTATCCCCGGTATAGTCAGGGGTTAATGGGAGTCGATCCCGTCCCCCCAGTATACGCCCAGAACCATGGACCCGGTACTTGTGGTTCGGACTGTCTCCAACCAGCCATAATGTTGTGAGAGTGAAATTATGTCTAAGTCCAGCTTTGGTACATTAGAAGCAACTCTCAAACTTAACCTAAGCGTTTTTCGAAGCTACTTTTTGGCTAACTTCTTATAGGAATGTCTAGGAGCTCTGAAAATGAACGTGCGCGTCTTTCACTCTTCACGAGGGACTTTGAAGAATTTTGTGATATTTTTTATTAAAATGGTGTATAAGGGTATATATATAAATATATTTTATGCACTGTATATGAGCTGGCGATTTCTAAGTCTGTGGTTCCGAGAGGGGGTAACCAGGCTCACTAATAAAGGTCAAGCCACTTGGCTGCCAGAATGCCCTGCTTCAGCACAGACCAGAAAGGCATTGTGATAAGCGTATCCCCGGTATAGTCACGGGTTAATGGGAGTCGTCCCCGTCCCCCCAGTATACGCCCAGAACCATGGACCCGGTACTTGTGGTTCGGACTGTCTCCAACCAGCCATAATGTTGTGAGAGTGAAATTATGTCTAAGTCCAGCTTTCGTACATTAGAAGCAACTCTCAAACTTAACCTAAGCGTTTTTCGAAGCTACTTTTTGGCTAACTTCTTATAGGAAGGTATAGGAGCTCTGAAAATGAACGTGCGCATCTTTCGCTCTTCCCGAGGGACTTACTATAGAAGAATTTTGTGATATTTTTTATTAAAATGGTGTATAAGGGTATATATTTAAATATATTTTATGCACTGTATATGAGCTGGCGATTTCTAAGTCTGTGGTTCCGAGAGGGGGTAACCAGGCTCACTAATAAAGGTCAAGCCACTTGGCTGCCAGAATGCCCTGCTTCAGCGCAGACCAGAAAGGCATTGGGATAAGCGTATCCCCGGTATAGTCAGGGGTTAATGGGAGTCGATCCCGTCCCCCCAGTATACGCCCAGAACCATGGACCCGGTACTTGTGGTTCGGACTGTCTCCAACCAGCCATAATGTTGTGAGAGTGAAATTATGTCGAAGTCCAGCTTTGGTACATTAGAAGCAACTCTCAAACTTAACCTAAGCGTTTTTCGAAGCTACTTTTTGGCTAACTTCTTATAGGAATGTCTAGGAGCTCTGAAAATGAACGTGCGCGTCTTTCACTCTTCACGAGGGACTTTGAAGAATTTTGTGATATTTTTTATTAAAATGGTGTATAAGGGTATATATATAAATATATTTTATGCACTGTATATGAGCTGGCGATTTCTAAGTCTGTGGTTCCGAGAGGGGGTAACCAGGCTCACTAATAAAGGTCAAGCCACTTGGCTGCCAGAATGCCCTGCTTCAGCACAGACCAGAAAGGCATTGTGATAAGCGTATCCCCGGTATAGTCACGGGTTAATGGGAGTCGTCCCCGTCCCCCCAGTATACGCCCAGAACCATGGACCCGGTACTTGTGGTTCGGACTGTCTCCAACCAGCCATAATGTTGTGAGAGTGAAATTATGTCTAAGTCCAGCTTTCGTACATTAGAAGCAACTCTCAAACTTAACCTAAGCGTTTTTCGAAGCTACTTTTTGGCTAACTTCTTATAGGAAGGTATAGGAGCTCTGAAAATGAACGTGCGCATCTTTCGCTCTTCCCGAGGGACTTACTATAGAAGAATTTTGTGATATTTTTTATTAAAATGGTGTATAAGGGTATATATTTAAATATATTTTATGCACTGTATATGAGCTGGCGATTTCTAAGTCTGTGGTTCCGAGAGGGGGTAACCAGGCTCACTAATAAAGGTCAAGCCACTTGGCTGCCAGAATGCCCTGCTTCAGCGCAGACCAGAAAGGCATTGTGATAAGCGTATCCCCGGTATAGTCAGGGGTTAATGGGAGTCGATCCCGTCCCCCCAGTATACGCCCAGAACCATGGACCCGGTACTTGTGGTTCGGACTGTCTCCAACCAGCCATAATGTTGTGAGAGTGAAATTATGTCTAAGTCCAGCTTTGGTACATTAGAAGCAACTCTCAAACTTAACCTAAGCGTTTTTCGAAGCTACTTTTTGGCTAACTTCTTATAGGAATGTCTAGGAGCTCTGAAAATGAACGTGCGCGTCTTTCACTCTTCACGAGGGACTTTGAAGAATTTTGTGATATTTTTTATTAAAATGGTGTATAAGGGTATATATATAAATATATTTTATGCACTGTATATGAGCTGGCGATTTCTAAGTCTGTGGTTCCGAGAGGGGGTAACCAGGCTCACTAATAAAGGTCAAGCCACTTGGCTGCCAGAATGCCCTGCTTCAGCACAGACCAGAAAGGCATTGTGATAAGCGTATCCCCGGTATAGTCACGGGTTAATGGGAGTCGTCCCCGTCCCCCCAGTATACGCCCAGAACCATGGACCCGGTACTTGTGGTTCGGACTGTCTCCAACCAGCCATAATGTTGTGAGAGTGAAATTATGTCTAAGTCCAGCTTTCGTACATTAGAAGCAACTCTCAAACTTAACCTAAGCGTTTTTCGAAGCTACTTTTTGGCTAACTTCTTATAGGAAGGTATAGGAGCTCTGAAAATGAACGTGCGCATCTTTCGCTCTTCCCGAGGGACTTACTGTAGAAGAATTTTGTGATATTTTTTATTAAAATGGTGTATAAGGGTATATATTTAAATATATTTTATGCACTGTATATGAGCTGGCGATTTTTAAGTCTGTGGTTCCGAGAGGGGGTAACCAGGCTCACTAATAAAGGTCAAGCCACTTGGCTGCAAGAATGCCCTGCTTCAGCACAGACCAGAAAGGCATTGTGATAAGCGTATCCCCGGTATAGTCAGGGGTTAATGGGAGTCGTTCCCGTCCCCCCAGTATACGCCCAGAACCATGGACCCGGTACTTGTGGTTCGGACTGTCTCCAACCAGCCATAATGTTGTGAGAGTGAAATTATGTCTAAGTCCAGCTTTGGTACATTAGAAGCAACTCTCAAACTTAACCTAAGCTTTTTTCGAAGCTACTTTTTGGCTAACTTCTTATAGGAAGGTTTAGGAGCTCTGAAAATGAACGTGCGCATCTTTCACTCTTTCCAAGGGACTTAGAAGAATTTTGTGATAATTTTTATTAAAATGGTGTATAAGGGTATATATTTAAATATATTTTATGCACTGTATATGAGCTGGCGATTTCTAAGTCTGTGGTTCCGAGAGGGGGTAACCAGGCTCACTAATAAAGGTCAAGCCACTTGGCTGCCAGAATGCCCTGCTTCAGCACAGACAAGAAAGGCATTGTGATAAGCGTATCCCCGGTATAGTCAGGGGTTAATGGGAGTCGTCCCCGTCCCCCCAGTATACGCCCAGAACCATGGACCCGGTACTTGTGGTTCGGACTGTCTCCAACCAGCCATAATGTTGTGAGAGTGAAATTATGTCTAAGTCCAGCTTTGGTACATTAGAAGCCACTCTCAAAATTAACCTAAGCGTTTTTCGAAGCTACTATTTGGCTAACTTCTTATAGGAATGTCTAGGAGCTCTGAAAATGAACGTGCGCGTCTTTCACTCTTCACGAGGGACTTAGAAGAATTTTGTGATATTTTTTATTAAAATGGTGTATAATGGTATATATATAAATATATTTTATGCACTGTATATGAGCTGGCGATTTCTAAGTCTGTGGTTCCGAGAGGGGGTAACCAGGCTCACTAATAAAGGTCAAGCCACTTGGCTGCCAGAATGCCCTGCTTCAGCACAGACCAGAAAGGCATTGTGATAAGCGTATCCCCGGTATAGTCAGGGGTTAATGGGAGTCGTTCTCGTCCCCCCAGTATACGCCCAGAACCATGGACCCGGTACTTGTGGTTCGGACTGTCTCCAACCAGACATAATGTTGTGAGAGTGAAATTATGTCTAAGTCCAGCTTTGGTACATTAGAAGCCACTCTCAAAATTAACCTAAGCGTTTTTCGAAGCTACTATTTGGCTAACTTCTTATAGGAATGTCTAGAAGCTCTGAAAATGAACGTGCGCGTCTTTCACTCTTCACGAGGGACTTAGAAGAATTTTGTGATATTTTTTATTAAAATGGTTTATAATGGTATATATATAAATATATTTTATGCACTGTATATGAGCTGGCGATTTCTAAGTCTGTGGTTCCGAGAGGGGGTAACCAGGCTCACTAATAAAGGTCAAGCCACTTGGCTGCCAGAATGCCCTGCTTCAGCACAGACCAGAAAGGCATTGTGATAAGCGTATCCCCGGTATAGTCAGGGGTTAATGGGAGTCGTTCCCGTCCCCCCAGTATACGCCCAGAACCATGGACCCGGTAATTGTGGTTCGGACTGTCTCCAACCAGACATAATGTTGTGAGAGTGAAATTATGTCTAAGTCCAGCTTTGGTACATTAGAAGCAACTCTCAAACTTAACCTAAGCGTTTTTCGAAGCTACTTTTTGGCTAACTTCTTATAGGAAGGTCTAGGAGCTCTGAAAATGAACGTGCGCATCTTTCACTCTTTCCGAGGGACTTACACTGGCGACACACTTTATTCGAGCTCGGCTAGTCCCACGAATTCGGGTATACCCGGGTGTATTGAGGTTTGTGACTGTTTTCTGCCCGAGTGCATTGAGTTATTTCCAGGCAGGGATTGAAGCATTTTATTCCCGCTGGCTTCAATACTGCACAGTATATATATATACTGCATTTCAATTCAGGAATTTATGCCATCTGGTAGACACGCGAAGCATTGCAGCCTATTAAATCCTAATCATTATCATTTAACAGATCAGCCGCCCATCAGCCAGGCATGAACCCAGGCTGGGAAGGCAAATGCAACAAAGCTTGTCAGAGGTGAGGAGCGGCGCATTCCAGGTATCTGCCAGGTACATACTGGGTATTTGCTCGAATAAAGTGTGTCGCAGCAGTAGAAGAATTTTGTGATAATTTTTATTAAAATGGTGTATAAGGGTATATATTTAAATATATTTTATGCACTGTATATGAGCTGGCGATTTCTAAGTCTGTGGTTCCGAGAGGGGGTAACCAGGCTCTGAAACTTAACCTAAGCATAGTCAGGGGTTAATGTATGTATTATTACATAGCACTGACAGTGACGCGGCGCTGTACATACAGGGATAAGGATAGTATTACATAGCACTGACAGTGACGGTGGCGCTGTACATACAGGGATCAGGATAGTATTACACAGCACTGACAGTGACGGCGGCGCTGTACATACAGGGATAAGGATAGTATTACATAGCACTGACAGTGACGGCGGCGCTGTACATACAGGGATAAGGATATTATTATTACATAGCACTGACAGTGACGGCGGCGCTGTACATACAGGGATAAGGATAGTATTACATAGCACTGACAGTGACGGCGGCGCTGTACATACAGGGATAAGGATATTATTATTACATAGCACTGACAGTGACGGCAGCGCCGTACATACAGGGATAAGTTATAGTATTATTACATAGCAGTGACAGTGACGGCGGCGCTGTACATACAGGGATAAGGATAGTATTACATAGAACTGACAGTGACGGCGGCCCTGTACATACAGGGATAAGGATAGTATTACATAGTATTACATAGCACTGACAGTGACGGCGGTGCTGTACATACAGGGATAAGGATAGTATTACACAGCACTGACAGTGACGGCCGCCTGTACATACAGGGATAAGGATAGTATTACATAGCACTGACAGTGACGGCGGCGTTGTACATACAGGCATAAGGATATTATTATTGCATAGCACTGACTGTGACGGCGGCGCTGTACATACAGGGATAAGGATAGTATTATTACATAGCAGTAACAGTGACGGCGGCGCTGTACATACAGGGATAAGGATAGTATTACATAGAACTGACAGTGACGGCGGTGCTGTACATACAGGGATAAGGATAGTATTACATAGCACTGACAGTGACGGCGGCGCTGTACATACAGGGATAAGGATAGTATTATTACATAGCACTGACAGTAACGGCGGCGCTGTACATACAGGGATAAGGATAGTATTATTACATAGCACTGACAGTGACGGCGGCGCTGTACATACAGGGATAAGGATAGTATTATTACATACCACTGACAGTGACGGCGGCGCTGTACATACAGGGATAAGGATAGTATTATTACACAGCACTGACAGTGACAGCGGCGCTGTACATACAGGGATAGGATAGTATTATTACATAGCAGTGACAGTGACGGCGGCGCTGTACATACAGGGATAAGGATAGTATTATCACACAGCACTGACAGTGACGGCGGCGTTGTACATACAGGGATAAGAATAGTATTATTACATAGCACTGACAGTGACGGCGGCGCTGTACATAAAGTGATAGGATAGTATTATTACATAGCAGTGACAGTGACGGCGGCGCTTTACATACAGGGATAAGGATTGTATTACATAGCACTGACAGTGACGGCGGGGCTGTACATACAGGGATAAGAATAGTATTATTACACAGCACTGACAGTGACAGCGGCGCTGTACATACAGGGATAAGGATAGTATTATTACACAGCACTGACAGTGACAGCGGCGCTGTACATACAGGGATAAGAATAGTATTATTACATAGCACTGACAGTGACGGCGACGCTGTACATACAGGGATAAGTATAGTATTATTACACAGCACTGACAGTGACAGCGGCGCTGTACATACAGGGATAGGATAGTATTATTACATAGCAGTGACAGTGACGGCGGCGCTTTACATACAGGGATAAGGATAGTATTACATAGCACTGACAGTGACGGCGGGGCTGTACATACAGGGATAAGAATAGTATTATTGCACAGCACTGACAGTGATGGCGGCGCTGTACATACAGGGTTAAGGATAGGATATATAAGACAGTACTGACAGTGACGGCGGCGCTTATCCCTGTATATACAGCGCCGCCGTCACTGTCAGTGCTATGTAATAATACTATCCTTATCCCTGTATGTACAGAACCGCCATCACTGTCAGTGGGTAGAAAGTACTTTTCTCCACCCCTGTTATTGCCACAGACTTGCCCTTTACAGGGCGCCGCCGTCACTGTCAGTGCTATGTAATACTATCCTTATCCCTGTATCTACAGCGCCACCGTCACTGTCACTGCTATGTAATAATACTATCCTTATCCCTGTATGTACAGTGCTGCCGTCACTGTCACTGCTATGCAATAATACTATCCTTATCTCTGTATGTACAGCGCCGCCGTCACTGTCAGTGGTATGTAATAATACTATACTTATCCCTGTATGTACAGCGCAACCGTCACTGTCAGTGCTATGTAATAAAACTATCCTTATCCCTGTATGTACAGCGCCGCGGTCACTGTCAGTGGTATGCAATAATACTATTCTTATCCCTGTATGTACAACACCGCCGTAATTGTACATACAGAGATAAGGATAGTATTACGTAGCACTGACCGTGACGGCGGCGCTGTTCATACAGGGATAAGGATATTAATATTACATTGCACTGACAGTGACGGCGTCGCTGTACATACAGGGATAAGTATAGTATTATTACATAGCAGTGACAGTGACGGCGGCGCTGTACACACAGGGATAAGGATAGTATTATTACACAGCACTGACAGTGACAGCGGTGCGGTACATACAGGGATAAGGATAGTATTATTACATAGCAGTCACAGTGACGGCGGCGCTGTACATACAGGGATAAGGATAGTATTACATAGAACTGCCAGTGACGGCGTTGCTGTACATACAGGGATAAGGATAGTATTTCATAGCACTGACAGTGACGGCGGCGCTGTACATACAGGGATAAGGATAGTATTACATAGCACTGACAGTGACGGCGGCGCTGTACATACAGGGATAAAGATATTATTATTACATAGCACTGACAGTGACGGCGGCGCTGTACATACAGGGATAAGTATAGTATTATTACATAGCACTGACAGTGACGGCGGCACTGTACATACAGGGATAAGGATAGTATTATTACATAGCACTGACAGTGATGGCGGCGCTGTACATACAGGGATAAGGATAGTATTATTACATAGCAATGACAGTGACGGCGGCGTTGTACACACAGGGATAAGGATAGTATTACATAGCACTGACAGTGACGCGGCGCTGTACATACAGGGATAAGGATAGTATTACATAGCACTGACAGTGACGGCGGTGCTGTACATACAGGGATAAGGATAGTATTACACAGCACTGACAGTGACGGCGGCGCTGTACATACAGGGATAAGGATAGTATTATTACATCGCACTGACAGTGATGGCGGCGCTGTACATACAGGTATAAGGATAGTATTATTACATAGCACTGACAGTGACGGCGGCGCTGTACATACAGGGATAAGGATAGTATTATTACATAGCAATGGCAGTGACGGCGGTGCTGTACATACAGGGATAGGGATAGTATTATTACATAGCAGTGACAGTGACGGTGGCGCTGCACATACAGGGATAAGGATAGTAGTATTATAGCACTGACTGTGACGGCGGCGCTGTACATATAGGGATAAGGATAGTATTGCACAGCACTGACAGTGACGACGGCGCTGTACATACAGGGATAAGGATAGTATTACATAGCACTGACAGTGATGGCGGCGCTGTACATACAGGGATAAGTGAAAACAGGAAGAGAGAAAAAGTACTTTCTACCCATTTTTCCCGGTCACACAAAAATGCTGAAATTCGACTTATGACAGTGACGGCGGCGCTGTACATACAGGGATAAGGATAGAATTATTACATAGCACTGACAGTGACGGTGGCGCTGTACATACAGGGATAAGAATAGTATTATTACATAGCACTGACAGTGACGGTGGTGCTGTACATACAGTGGTAAGGATAGTATTACACAGCACTGACAGTGACGGCGGCGCTGTACATTCAGGGATAAGGATAGTTTATTACATAGCACTGACAGTGACGGCGGCGCTGTACATACAGGGATAAGGATAGTATTACATAGCACTGACAGTGACGGCGGCGCTGTACATACAGGGATAAGAATAGTATTATTACACAGCACTGACAGTGACGGCGGCGCTGACATACAGGGATAAGGATAGTATTATTATATAACACTGACAGTGACGGCGGCACTGTACATACAGGGATAAGGATAGTATTACACAGCACTGACAGTGACGGCGGCGCTGTACATACAGGGATAAGGATAGTATTATTACATAGCACTGACAGTGACGGCGGCGCTGTACATACAGGGATAAGGATAGTATTATTACATAGCACTGACAGTGACGGCGGAGCTTTACACACAGGGATAAGGATAGTATTATTACATAGCACTGATAGTGACGGCGGCGCTGTACACACAGGGTTAAGGATAGTATTATTACACAGCAGTGACAGTGACGGCGGTGCTGTACATACAGGGATTAGGATAGTATTACATAGCACTGACAGTGACAGCGGCGCTGTACATACAGGGATAAAGATAGTATTACATAGCACTGACAGTGACGGCGGCGCTGTACATACAGGGATAAGAATAGTATTATTGCACAGCACTGACAGTGACAGCGGAGCTGTACATACAGGGATAAGGATAGCTAATGCTAGCACTGACAGTGACGGCGGCGCTGTACATACAGGGATAAGGATAGGATATCTAAGACAGCACTGACAGTGACGGCCTCGCTTATCCCTGTATGTACAGCGCCGCCGTCACTGTCAGTGCTATGTAATACTATCCTTATCCCTGTATGTACAGCGCCGCCGTCACTGTAACTGCTATGTAATAATACTTTCCTTATCACTGTATGTACAGCGCCGCCGTCACTGTCACTGCTATGTAATAATACTATCCATATCCCTGTATGTACAGCGCCGCCGTCACTGTCAGTGCTATGTAATAATAATAATATACTTATGTATGTACAGCGCCGCCGTCACTGTCAGTGCTATGTAATACTATCCTTATCCCTGTATGTACAGCGTCGCCGTCACTGTCAGTGCTGTGTAATACTATCCTTATCCCTGTATGTACAGCGCCGCCGTCACTGTCAGTGCTATGTAATACTATCCTTATTACTGTATGTACAGCGCCGCGTCACTGTCAGTGCTATGTAATACTATCCTTATCCCTGTGTGTACAGCGCCGCCGTCACTGTCAGTGCTATGTAATAATACTATGCTTATCCCTGTATGTACAGCGCCACCTTCACTGTCAGTGCTATGTAATAATACTATCCTTATCCCTGTGTGTACAGCGCCGCCGTCACTATCAGTGCTATGTAATAATACTATCCTTATCCCTGTGTGTACAGCGCCGCCGTCACTGTCAGTGCAATGTTATATTAATATCCTTATCCCTGTATGTACAGCGCCGCCGTCACTGTCAGTGCCATGTAATAATACTATCCTTATCCCTGTATGTACAGCGCCGCCATCACTGTCAGTGCTATGTAATAATCCTATCCTTATTCCTGTATGTACAGCGCCACCATCACTGTCAGTGCTATGTAATACTATCCTTATCCCTGTATGTACAGCGCCGTGTCACTGTCAGTGCTATGTAATACTATCCTTATTCCTGTGTGTACAGCGCCGCCATCACTGTCAGTGGGTAGAAAGTACTTTTCTCCACCCCTGTTATTGCCACAGACTTGCCCTTTACAGGGCGCCGCCGTCACTGTCAGTGCTATGTAATACTTTCCTTATCCCTGTATCTTCAGCGCCGCCGTCACTGTCACTGCTATGTAATACTATCCTTATCCCTGTATGTACAGCGCCGTGTCACTGTCAGTGCTATGTAATACTATCCTTATTCCTGTGTGTACAGCGCCGCCGTCACTGTCAGTGCTATGTAATACTATCCTTATCCCTGTATGTACAGCGCCGTGTCACTGTCAGTGCTATGTAATACTATCCTTATTCCTGTGTGTACAGCGCCGCCGTCACTGTCAGTGGGTAGAAAGTACTTTTCTCCACCCCTGTTATTGCCACAGACTTGCCCTTTACAGGGCGCCGCCGTCACTGTCAGTGCTATGTAATACTATCCTTATCTCTGTATCTACAGCGCCGCCGTCACTGTCACTGCTATGTAATAATACTATCCTTATACCTGTATGTACAGCGCCGCCGTCACTATCAGTGCTATGTAATAATACTATCCTTATCCCTGTGTGTACAGCGCCGCCGTCACTGTCAGTGCAATGTTATATTAATATCCTTATCCCTGTATGTACAGCGCCGCCGTCACTGTCAGTGCCATGTAATAATACTATCCTTATCCCTGTATGTACAGCGCCGCCATCACTGTCAGTGCTATGTAATAATCCTATCCTTATTCCTGTATGTACAGCGCCACCATCACTGTCAGTGCTATGTAATACTATCCTTATCCCTGTATGTACAGCGCCGTGTCACTGTCAGTGCTATGTAATACTATCCTTATTCCTGTGTGTACAGCGCCGCCATCACTGTCAGTGGGTAGAAAGTACTTTTCTCCACCCCTGTTATTGCCACAGACTTGCCCTTTACAGGGCGCCGCCGTCACTGTCAGTGCTATGTAATACTTTCCTTATCCCTGTATCTTCAGCGCCGCCGTCACTGTCACTGCTATGTAATACTATCCTTATCCCTGTATGTTCAGCGCCGTGTCACTGTCAGTGCTATGTAATACTATCCTTATTCCTGTGTGTACAGCGCCGCCGTCACTGTCAGTGCTATGTAATACTATCCTTATCCCTGTATGTACAGCGCCGTGTCACTGTCAGTGCTATGTAATACTATCCTTATTCCTGTGTGTACAGCGCCGCCGTCACTGTCAGTGGGTAGAAAGTACTTTTCTCCACCCCTGTTATTGCCACAGACTTGCCCTTTACAGGGCGCCGCCGTCACTGTCAGTGCTATGTAATACTATCCTTATCTCTGTATCTACAGCGCCGCCGTCACTGTCACTGCTATGTAATAATACTATCCTTATACCTGTATGTACAGCGCCGCCGTCACTGTCAGCACTGACAGTGACGGCGGCGCTGTACATACAGGGATAAGTATAGTATTATTACATAGCAATGGCAGTGACGGCGGCGCTGTACATACAGGGATAGGGATAGTATTATTACATAGCAGTGACAGTGACGGTGGCGCTGCACATACAGGGATAAGGATAATAGTATTATAGCACTGACAGTGACGGCGGCGCTGTAAATACAGGGATAAGGATAGTATTGCACAGCACTGACAGTGACGGCGGCGCTGTACATACAGGGATAAGGATAGTATTACATAGCACTGACAGTGATGGCGGCGCTGTACATACAGGGATAAGGATAGTATTATTACATAGCACTGACAGTGATGGCTGCGCTGTACATACAGAGATAAGGATAGTATTATTATATAGCACTGACAGTGACGGCCGCGCTGTACATACAGGGATAAGGATAGTATTATTACATAGCACTGAAAGTGACGGCGGCGCTGTACATACAGGGATAAGGATAGTATTATTACATAGCACTTACAGTGACGGCGGCGCTGTACATACAGGGATAAGGGTAGTATTACATAGCACTGACAGTGACGGTGGCGCTGTACATACAGGAATAAGGATAGTATTATTACATAGCACTGACAGTAACGGCGGCGCTGTACATACAGGGATACGGATAGTATTATTACATCGCACTGACAGTGATGGCGGCGCTGTACATACAGGGATAAGGATAGTATTATTACATAACACTGACAGTGATGGCGGCGCTGAACATACAGGGATAAGGATAGTATTATTACATAGCACTGACAGTAACGGCGGCGCTGTACATACAGGGATAAGGATAGTAATATTACATAGCACTGACAGTGACGGCGGCGCTGTACACACAGGGATAAGGATAGTATTATTACATAGCACTGATAGTGACGGCGGCGCTGTACACACAGGGATAAGGATAGTATTACATAGCACTGACAGTGACAGCGGCGCTGTACATACATGGATAAGGATAGTATTACATAGCACTGACAGTGACGGCGGCGCTGTACATACAGGGATAATAATAGTATTATTGCACAGTACTGACAGTGACAGCGGCGCAGTACATACAGGGATAAGGATAGCTAATGCTCGCACTGACAGTGACGGCGGCGCTGTACATACAGGGATAAGGATAGGATACATAAGACAGCACTGACAGTGACGGCGGCGCTTATCCCTGTATGTACAGCGCCGCTGTCACTGTCAGTGCTATGTAATACTATCCTTATCCCTGTATGTACATCGCCGCCGTCACTGTAACTGCTATGTAATAATACTATCCTTATCCCTGTATGTACAGCGCCGCCATTACTGTCACTGCTATGTAATAATACTATCCATATCCCTGTATGTACATCACTGTCAGTGCTATGTAATAATAATAATATCCTTATGTATGTACAGCGCCGCCGTCACTGTCAGTGCTATGTAAAATTATCCTTATCCCTGTATGTACAGCGACGCCGTCACTGTCAGTGCTGTGTAATACTATTCTTATCCCTGTATGTACAGCGCCACCTTCACTGTCAGTGCTATGTAATAATATTATCCTTATCCCTGTATGTACAGCGCCCCCTGTATGTACAGCGCCGCCGTCACTGTCAGTGCTGTGTAATAATACTATCCTAATCCCTGTATGTACAGCGCCGCTGTCACTGCCAGTGCTATGTAACGGCGGCGCTGTACATACAGGGATATGGATAGTATTATTACATAGCAGTGACAGTAACGGCGGCGCTGTACATACAGAGATAAGGATAGTATTATTACATAGCAGTGACAGTGACGGTGGCGCTGTACATACAGGGATAAGGATAGTATTACATAGCATTGACAGTGATGGCGGCGCTGTACATACAGGGATAAGGATAGTAATATTACATAGCACTGACAGTGACGGCGGCGCTGTACATACAGGGATAAGGATAGTATTATTACATAGCACTGACAGTGACGGCGGCGCTGTACATACAGGGATAAGGATATTATTATTACATAGCACTGACAGTGACGGCAGCGCTGTACATACAGGGATATGGATAGTATTATTACATAGCAGTGACAGTGACGGCGGCGCTGTACATACAGAGATAAGGATAGTATTATTACATAGCAGTGACAGTAACGGTGGCGCTGTACATACAGGGATAAGGATATTATTACATAGCATTGACAGTGATGGCGGCGCTGTACATACAGGGATAAGGATAGTATTATTACATAGCACTGACAGTGACGGTGGCGCTGTACATACAGAGATAAGGATAGTATTATTATATAGCACTGACAGTGACGGCCGCGCTGTACATACAGGGATAAGGATAGTATTATTACATAGCACTGAAAGTGACGGCGGCGCTGTACATACAGGGATAAGGATAGTATTATTACATAGCACTTACAGTGACGGCGGCGCTGTACATACAGGGATAAGGGTAGTATTACATAGCACTGACAGTGACGGTGGCGCTGTACATACAGGAATAAGGATAGTATTATTACATAGCACTGACAGTAACGGCGGCGCTGTACATACAGGGATACGGATAGTATTATTACATCGCACTGACAGTGATGGCGGCGCTGTACATACAGGGATAAGGATAGTATTATTACATAGCACTGACAGTGATGGCGGCGCTGTACATACAGGGATAAGGATAGTATTATTACATAGCACTGACAGTGACGGCGGCGCTGTACATACAGGGATAAGGATAGTAATATTACATAGCACTGACAGTGACGGCGGTGCTGTACACACAGGGATAAGGATAGTATTATTACATAGCACTGATAGTGATGGCGGCGCTGTACACACAGGGATAAGGATAGTATTACATAGCACTGACAGTGACAGCGGCGCTGTACATACATGGATAAGGATAGTATTACATAGCACTGACAGTGACGGCGGCGCTGTACATACAGGGATAAGGATAGCTAATGCTAGCACTGACAGTGACGGCGGCGCTGTACATACAGGGATAAGGATAGGATACATAAGACAGCACTGACAGTGCTATGTAATAATACTATACTTATCCCTGTATGTACAGCGCCGCCGTCACTGTCAGTGCTATGTAATAATACTATCCTTATCCCTGTATGTACAGCGCCGCCGTCACTGTAACTGCTATGTAATAATACCATCCTTATCCCTGTATGTACAGCGCCGCCATTACTGTCACTGCTATGTAATAATACTATCAATATCCCTGTATATACAGCGCCGCCATCACTGTCAGTGCTATGTAATAATAATAATATCCTTATGTATGTACAGCGCCGCCGTCACTGTCAGTGCTATGTAAAATTATCCTTATCCCTGTATGTACAGCGACGCCGTCACTGTCAGTGCTGTGTAATACTATCCTTATCCCTGTATGTACAGCGCCGCCGTCACTGTCAGTGCTATGTAATACTATCCTTATCACTGTATGTACAGCGCCGCGTCACTGTCAGTGCTATGTAATACTATCCTTATCCCTGTGTGTACAGCTCCGCCGTCACTGTCAGTGCGATGTAATAATACTATCCTTATCCCTGTATGTACAGCTCCGCCGTCACTGTCAGTGCTGTGTAATACTATCCTTATCCCTATATGTATAGCGCCGCCGTCACTGTCAGTGCTGTGTAATAATACTATCCTTATCCCTGTATGTACAGCGCCGCCGTCACTGTCAGTGCTATGTAATAATATTATCCTTATCCCTGTATGTACAGCGCCGCCGTCACTGTCAGTGCTATGTAATAATACTATCCTTATCTCTGTATGTACAGCGCCGCCGTCACTGTCAGTGCTATGTAAAATTATCCTTATCCCTGTATGTACAGCGACGCCGTCACTGTCAGTGCTGTGTAATACTATTCTTATCCCTGTATGTACAGCGCCACCTTCACTGTCAGTGCTATGTAATAATATTATCCTTATCCCTGTATGTACAGCGCCCCCTGTATGTACAGCGCCGCCGTCACTGTCAGTGCTGTGTAATAATACTATCCTAATCCCTGTATGTACAGCGCCGCTGTCACTGCCAGTGCTATGTAACGGCGGCGCTGTACATACAGGGATATGGATAGTATTATTACATAGCAGTGACAGTAACGGCGGCGCTGTACATACAGAGATAAGGATAGTATTATTACATAGCAGTGACAGTGACGGTGGCGCTGTACATACAGGGATAAGGATAGTATTACATAGCATTGACAGTGATGGCGGCGCTGTACATACAGGGATAAGGATAGTAATATTACATAGCACTGACAGTGACGGCGGCGCTGTACATACAGGGATAAGGATAGTATTATTACATAGCACTGACAGTGACGGCGGCGCTGTACATACAGGGATAAGGATATTATTATTACATAGCACTGACAGTGACGGCAGCGCTGTACATACAGGGATATGGATAGTATTATTACATAGCAGTGACAGTGACGGCGGCGCTGTACATACAGAGATAAGGATAGTATTATTACATAGCAGTGACAGTAACGGTGGCGCTGTACATACAGGGATAAGGATATTATTACATAGCATTGACAGTGATGGCGGCGCTGTACATACAGGGATAAGGATAGTATTATTACATAGCACTGACAGTGACGGTGGCGCTGTACATACAGAGATAAGGATAGTATTATTATATAGCACTGACAGTGACGGCCGCGCTGTACATACAGGGATAAGGATAGTATTATTACATAGCACTGAAAGTGACGGCGGCGCTGTACATACAGGGATAAGGATAGTATTATTACATAGCACTTACAGTGACGGCGGCGCTGTACATACAGGGATAAGGGTAGTATTACATAGCACTGACAGTGACGGTGGCGCTGTACATACAGGAATAAGGATAGTATTATTACATAGCACTGACAGTAACGGCGGCGCTGTACATACAGGGATACGGATAGTATTATTACATCGCACTGACAGTGATGGCGGCGCTGTACATACAGGGATAAGGATAGTATTATTACATAGCACTGACAGTGATGGCGGCGCTGTACATACAGGGATAAGGATAGTATTATTACATAGCACTGACAGTGACGGCGGCGCTGTACATACAGGGATAAGGATAGTAATATTACATAGCACTGACAGTGACGGCGGTGCTGTACACACAGGGATAAGGATAGTATTATTACATAGCACTGATAGTGATGGCGGCGCTGTACACACAGGGATAAGGATAGTATTACATAGCACTGACAGTGACAGCGGCGCTGTACATACATGGATAAGGATAGTATTACATAGCACTGACAGTGACGGCGGCGCTGTACATACAGGGATAAGGATAGCTAATGCTAGCACTGACAGTGACGGCGGCGCTGTACATACAGGGATAAGGATAGGATACATAAGACAGCACTGACAGTGCTATGTAATAATACTATACTTATCCCTGTATGTACAGCGCCGCCGTCACTGTCAGTGCTATGTAATAATACTATCCTTATCCCTGTATGTACAGCGCCGCCGTCACTGTAACTGCTATGTAATAATACCATCCTTATCCCTGTATGTACAGCGCCGCCATTACTGTCACTGCTATGTAATAATACTATCAATATCCCTGTATATACAGCGCCGCCATCACTGTCAGTGCTATGTAATAATAATAATATCCTTATGTATGTACAGCGCCGCCGTCACTGTCAGTGCTATGTAAAATTATCCTTATCCCTGTATGTACAGCGACGCCGTCACTGTCAGTGCTGTGTAATACTATCCTTATCCCTGTATGTACAGCGCCGCCGTCACTGTCAGTGCTATGTAATACTATCCTTATCACTGTATGTACAGCGCCGCGTCACTGTCAGTGCTATGTAATACTATCCTTATCCCTGTGTGTACAGCTCCGCCGTCACTGTCAGTGCGATGTAATAATACTATCCTTATCCCTGTATGTACAGCTCCGCCGTCACTGTCAGTGCTGTGTAATACTATCCTTAACCCTATATGTATAGCGCCGCCGTCACTGTCAGTGCTGTGTAATAATACTATCCTTATCCCTGTATGTACAGCGCCGCCGTCACTGTCAGTGCTATGTAATAATATTATCCTTATCCCTGTATGTACAGCGCCGCCGTCACTGTCAGTGCTATGTAATAATACTATCCTTATCTCTGTATGTACAGCGCCGCCGTCACTGTCAGTGTACTATCCTTATCCCTGTGTGTACAGCACCGCTGTCACTGTCAGTGCTATGTAATAATTCTATCCTTATCCCTGTATGTAAAGTGCCGCTGTTACTATCAGTGCTATGTAATAATACTATCCTTATCCCTGTATGTACAGCTCCGCCGTCACTGTCAGTGCTGTGTAATACTATCCTTATCCCTATATGTATAGCGCCGCAATCACTGTAAGTGCTATGTAATAATACTATCCTTATCCCTGTGTGTACAGCGCCGCCGTCACTGTCAGTGCTATGTAATAATACTATTCTTATCCCTGTATAAACAGCGCCGCCGTCACTGTCAGTGCTATGTAATAATACTATCCTTATCCCTGTATGTACAGCGCCGCCATCACTGTCAGTGCTATGTAATAATACTATCCTTATCCCTGTATGTACAGCGCCGCCATCATTGTCAGTGCTATGTAATACTATCCTTATCCCTGTATGTACAGCGCCGCCGTCACTGTCACTGCTATATAATAATACTATCCTTATCCCTGTATGTACTGCGCCGCCGTCACTATCACTGCTGTGTAATAATACTATCCATATCCCTGTATGTACAGCGCCGCCGTCACTGTCAGTGCTATGTAATAATAATATCTTTATCCCTGTATGTACAGCGCCTCCGTCACTGTCAGTGCTATGTAATACTATCCTTATCTGAGTATGTACAGCGCCGCCGTCACTGTCAGTGCTATGTAATAATTATATCCTTATCCCTGTGTGTACAGCGCCGCCGTCACTGTCAGTGCTATGTAATACTATCCTTATCCCTGTATGTACAGTGCCGCCGTCACTGTCAGTGCTATGTAATAATACTATACTTATCCCTGTATGTACAGCGCCGCCGTCACTGTCAGTGCTATGTAATAATACTATCCTTATCCCTGTATGTACAGCGCCGCCGTCACTGTCAGTGCTTTGTAATACTATCCTTATCCCTATATGTATAGCGCCGCCGTCACTGTCAGTGCTGTGTAATAATACTATCCTTATCCCTGTATGTACAGCGCCGCCGTCACTGCCAGTGCTATGTAACGGCGGCGCTGTACATACAGGGATATGGATAGTATTATTACATAGCAGTGACAGTGACGGCGGCGCTGTACATACAGAGATAAGGATAGTATTATTACATAGCAGTGACAGTGACGGCGGCGCTGTACATACAGGGATAAGGATAGTATTACATAGCATTGACAGTGATGGCGGCGCTGTACATACAGGGATAAGGATAGTAATATTACATAGCACTGACAGTGACGGCGGCGCTGTACATACAGGGTTAAGGATAGTATTATTACATAGCACTGACAGTGACGGCGGCGCTGTACATACAGGGATAAGGATATTATTATTACATAGCACTGACAGTGACGGCGGCGCTGTACATACAGGGATATGGATAGTATTATTACATAGCAGTGACAGTGACGGCGGCGCTGTACATACAGAGATAAGGATAGTATTATTACATAGCAGTGACAGTAATGGCGGCGCTGTACATACAGGGATAAGGATATTATTACATAGCATTGACAGTGATGGCGGCGCTGTACATACAGGGATAAGGATAGTATTACATAGCACTTACAGTGACGGCAAGGCTGTACATACAGGGATAAGGATAGTATTATTACATAGCACTGACAGTGACGGCGGCGCTGTACATACAGGGATAAGGAAAGTATTATTACATAGCACTGACAGTGACGGCGGCGTTGTACATACAGGGATAAGGATAGTATTATTACACAGCACTGACAGTGACGGCGGCGTACCCTGTATGTACAACGCCGCCATCATTGTCAATGCTATGTAATACTATCCTTATCCCTGTATGTACAGCGCCGCCGTCACTGTGACTGCTATGTAATAATACTATCCTTATCTCTGTATGTACAGCGCCGCCGTCACTGTCACTGCTATGTAATAATACTATCCATATCCCTGTATGTACAGCGCCGCCGTCACTGTCAGTGCTATGTAATAATAATATCCTTATCCCTGTATGTACAGCGCCGCCGTCACTGTTAGTGCTATGTAATAATACTATCCTTATCCCTGTATGTACAGCGCCGCCGTCACTGTCACTGCTATGTAATAATACTATCCTTATCCCTGTATGTACAGCGCCGCCGTCACTGTCACTGCTATGTAATAATACTATCCTTATACCTGTATGTACAGCGCCGACGTCACTGTCAGTGCTATGTAATAATACTATCCTTATCCCTGTATGTACAGCGCCGCCGTCACTGTCACTGCTATGTAATAATACTATCCTTATCCCTGTATGTACAGCGCCGCCGTCACTGTTAGTGCTATGTAATAATACTATCCTTATCCCTGTATGTACAGCGCCGCCGTCACTGTCACTGCTATGTAATAATACTATCCTTATCCCTGTATGTACAGCGCCGCCGTCACTGTCACTGCTATGTAATAATACTATCCTTATACCTGTATGTACAGCGCCGACGTCACTGTCAGTGCTATGTAATAATACTATCCTTATCCCTGTATGTACAGCACCGCCGTCACTGTCACTGCTATGTAATAATACTATCCTTATCCCTGTATGTACAGCGCCGCCGTCACTGTCAGTGCTATGTAATAATACTATCCTTATCCCTGTATGTACAGCGCCGCCGTCACTGTCACTGCTATGTAATAATACTATCCTTATCCCTGTATGTACAGCGCCGCCGTCACTGTCACTGCTATGTAATAATACTATCCTTATCCCTGTATGTACAGCGCCGCCGTTATATAGCACTGACAAAGACAGCGGCGCTTTATATACAGGGATAAGGATAGTATTACACAGCACTGACAGTGACGGCGGCGGTGTACATATTCGGATAAGGATAGTATTACATAGCACTGACAGTGACGGTGGCGCTGTACATACAGGGATAAGGATATTAATATTACATAGCACTGACAGTGACGGCGGCGCTGTAAATGCAGGGATATGGATAGTATTAATACATAGCAGTGACAGTGACGGTGGCGCTGTACATACAGGGATAAGGATAGTATTATTATATAGCAGTGACAGTGACGGCGGCGCTGTACATACAGGGATAAGGATAGTATTATTACATAGCACTTACAGTGACGGCGGCGCTGTACATACAGGGATAAGGGTAGTATTACATAGCACTGACAGTGACGGTGGCGCTGTACATACAGGAATAAGGATAGTATTATTACATAGCACTGACAGTAACGGCGGCGCTGTACATACAGGGATACGGATAGTATTATTACATCGCACTGACAGTGATGGCGGCGCTGTACATACAGGGATAAGGATAGTATTATTACATAGCACTGACAGTGATGGCGGCGCTGTACATACAGGGATAAGGATAGTATTATTACATAGCACTGACAGTGACGGCGGTGCTGTACACACAGGGATAAGGATAGTATTATTACATAGCACTGATAGTGACGGCGGCGCTGTACACACAGGGATAAGGATAGTATTACATAGCACTGACAGTGACAGCGGCGCTGTACATACATGGATAAGGATAGTATTACATAGCACTGACAGTGACGGCGGCGCTGTACATACAGGGATAAGGATAGCTAATGTTAGCACTGACAGTGACGGCGGCGCTGTACATACAGGGATAAGGATAGGATACATAAGACAGCACTGACAGTGCTATGTAATAATACTATACTTATCCCTGTATGTACAGCGCCGCCGTCACTGTCAGTGCTATGTAATAATACTATCCTTATCCCTGTATGTACAGCGCCGCCGTCACTGTAACTGCTATGTAATAATACCATCCTTATCCATGTATATACAGCACCGCCATTACTGTCACTGCTATGTAATAATACTATCCATATCCCTGTATGTACAGCGCCGCCATTACTGTCAGTGCTATGTAATAATAATAATATCCTTATGTATGTACAGCGCCGCCGTCACTGTCAGTGCTATGTAAAATTATCCTTATCCCTGTATGTACAGCGACGCCGTCACTGTCAGTGCTGTGTAATACTATCCTTATCCCTGTATGTACAGCACCGCCGTCACTGTCAGTGCTATGTAATACTATCCTTATCACTGTATGTACAGCGCCGCGTCACTGTCAGTGCTATGTAATACTATCCTTATCCCTGTGTGTACAGCGCCGCCGTCACTGTCAGTGCGATGTAATAATACTATCCTTATCCCTGTATGTACAGCTCCGCCGTCACTGTCAGTGCTGTGTAATACTATCCTTATCCCTATATGTATAGCGCCGCCGTCACTGTCAGTGCTGTGTAATAATACTATCCTTATCCCTGTATGTACAGCGCCGCCGTCACTGTCAGTGCTATGTAATAATATTATCCTTATCCCTGTATGTACAGCGCCGCCGTCACTGTCAGTGCTATGTAATAATACTATCCTTATCTCTGTATGTACAGCGCCGCCGTCACTGTCAGTGTACTATCCTTATCCCTGTGTGTACAGCACCGCTGTCACTGTCAGTGCTATGTAATAATTCTATCCTTATCCCTGTATGTAAAGTGCCGCTGTTACTGTCAGTGCTATGTAATAATACTATCCTTATACCTTTATGTACAGCTCCGCCGTCACTGTCAGTGCTATGTAATACTATCCTTATCACTGTATGTACAGCGCCGCGTCACTGTCAGTGCTATGTAATACTATCCTTATCCCTGTGTGTACAGCGCCGCCGTCACTGTCAGTGCGATGTAATAATACTATCCTTATCCCTGTATGTACAGCTCCGCCGTCACTGTCAGTGCTGTGTAATACTATCCTTATCCCTATATGTATAGCGCCGCCGTCACTGTCAGTGCTGTGTAATAATACTATCCTTATCCCTGTATGTACAGCGCCGCCGTCACTGTCAGTGCTATGTAATAATATTATCCTTATCCCTGTATGTATAGCGCTGCCGTCACTGTCAGTGCTATGTAATAATACTATCCTTATCTCTGTATGTACAGCGCCGCCGTCACTGTCAGTGTACTATCCTTATCCCTGTGTGTACAGCACCGCTGTCACTGTCAGTGCTATGTAATAATTCTATCCTTATCCCTGTATGTAAAGTGCCGCTGTTACTGTCAGTGCTATGTAATAATACTATCCTTATCCCTTTATGTACAGCTCCGCCGTCACTGTAAGTGCTATGTAATAATACTATCCTTATCCCTATATGTACAGCGCCGCCGTCACTGTCAGTGCTATGTAATAATACTATTCTTATCCCTGTATAAACAGCGCCGCCGTCACTGTCAGTGCTATGTAATAATACTATCCTTATCCCTGTATGTACAGCGCCGCCATCACTGTCAGTGCTATGTAATAATACTATCCTTATCCCTGTATGTACAGCGCCGCCATCACTGTCAGTGCTATGTAATAATACTATCCTTATCCCTGTATGTACAGCGCCGCCATCACTGTCAGTGCTATGTAATACTATCCTTATCCCTGTATGTACAGCGCCGCCGTCACTGTCACTGCTATATAATAATACTATCCTTATCCCTGTATGTACAGCGCCGCCGTCACTATCACTGCTGTGTAATAATACTATCCATATCCCTGTATGTACAGCGCCGCCGTCACTGTCAGTGCTATGTAATAATAATATCTTTATCCCTGTATGTACAGCGCCGCCGTCACTGTCAGTGCTATGTAATACTATCCTTATCTGAGTATGTACAGCGCCGCCGTCACTGTCAGTGCTATGTAATAATTATATCCTTATCCCTGTGTGTACAGCGCCGCCGTCACTGTCAGTGCTATGTAATACTATCCTTATCCCTGTATGTACAGTGCCGCCGTCACTGTCAGTGCTATGTAATAATACTATACTTATCCCTGTATGTACAGCGCCGCCGTCACTGTCAGTGCTATGTAATAATACTATCCTTATCCCTGTATGTACAGCGCCGCCGTCACTGTCAGTGCTTTGTAATACTATCCTTATCCCTATATGTATAGCGCCGCCGTCACTGTCAGTGCTGTGTAATAATACTATCCTTATCCCTGTATGTACAGCGCCGCCGTCACTGCCAGTGCTATGTAACGGCGGCGCTGTACATACAGGGATAAGGATAGTTTTACATAGCATTGACAGTGATGGCGGCGCTGTACATACAGGGATAAGGATAGTAATTTTACATAGCACTGACAGTGACGGCGGCGCTGTACATACAGGGTTAAGGATAGTATTATTACATAGCACTGACAGTGACGGCGGCGCTGTACATACAGGGATAAGGATATTATTATTACATAGCACTGACAGTGACGGCGGCGCTGTACATACAGAGATAAGGATAGTATTATTACATAGCAGTGACAGTAATGGTGGCGCTGTACATACAGGGATAAGGATATTATTACATAGCATTGACAGTGATGGCGGCGCTGTACATCTCTGTATGTACAGCGCCGCCGTCACTGTCAGTGTACTATCCTTATCCCTGTGTGTACAGCACCGCTGTCACTGTCAGTGCTATGTAATAATACTATCCTTATCCCTGTATGTACAGCTCCACCGTCACTTTCAGTGCTGTGTAATACTATCCTTATCCCTATATGTATAGCGCCGCCGTCACTGTAAGTGCTATGTAATAATACTATCCTTATCCCTGCTGCAGCACAAATGTTTGCATGGAATGGCCTAGGCTGCTCCTTGCTGCAGGTGCTGGCTGCAGCGGCTCAGATACTAGGCCTCAGGTACTGTGTTGCTTGCTGCACCAATGACCAAGCTGCTCTCTCCACAAGGGTGACAGTTGTCCTGGGACAGGGCTAGTTGCCCCCAGCGCGCCATTGCAACTCATACTTACCTGGCAGGGGAGTTTTAAGCCATGCTCCAGCAGGTGGCTCTCCCAGGGCGAGGCTAGCTCATTGCACTTGGAGCTAGCTGACCTCTGCGATTTCCCCACATGCGGGAAACTCGACTGCACAATTTCTGGTAGTGGGGGACTGCGTGCGCGCTCTCCCCTGTTTTTGGATGGTTACAAAAAACAGAAACAGGTGTTTGTTCAGACAAGCTGCTGCTATTCCCACTGCTTGGGCTTTGGGCATGGTCAATAACTGCTGGCAAAAAGGAGCACCATGTACAATAAATAGCCAGCTAGCAACATCTCAAACAGGGACAAATGACAATGATGTACCTGCACAGACGTTTAGGAATAAGTTCACAGGTGGATTGGGAAATAGGGAAACAAATACGGTGTACTGTATATATATATTTATGAAAAAAACAGCACATTTACAATCAAATCTGGATTTGAAAAAATGGACGGTCCTTGCTTGCAGGATATGATATGGGGTTTTTATTTCACCCCCTCCCCACCCTAGTTCTACATGGTATGTCTGGGTCTCTGTAGCCAGACAACCCCCTGTGATGATATCACAAAGGGAGTGTACAGTACGTTCTAGAGTTTCTAGGCTCCAAAGTAACAAAAAGCAGCATTTAAAAGCAACAGATTGCAGACTATCTGCTGAGCTGTGCAAAAAACAATCTCTATCTATCTATCTATCTATCTATCTATCTATCTATCTATCTATCTATCTATCTATCTCTATCCATGGAGCAGCAGACAGTGTTAGCTTGCTTCTATATTTATGCAAATGCCAGGTAAGCAGCCATGCTGGTAAGGGCCAAAGTGTCACGTTTGCCAGCAGGACAGGGCACCTCTCCCTTTTTATGCAGCAGCAGCAGCAGCAGCAGGTGTCAGTGGAGGTCAGAAAAAGAGAGTGCCAGCAGGTAGGGGAGATGTAGAAAGCCACCCCAGAAATATGGTGTCCCCCTGTCTCTCCGGCAGCTGAAATGACAGAGCTGAGCGGTGTTCAAAGTGATTGCTTCTTTCTTTTAAAACCAAGAAGAAGTACCTTACGGCGAAGCTTGGCTGCTCTGGGTGCTTGTTGGATGGGGGGGAGGGTTTGGTTTGGCTTTGCTTTGCTTTGCTTTGCTTCGCTTCTGGGGGGGGGGGGGAGGAGGAGGACGGGGTGTCTTGGATCTATGTTGTTTGACAAATATTCATTGCTGCTGCTGCTGCTGCTGCTGCTGCTGCTGCTGCTGCTGCTGCAGCACAAATGTTTGCATGGAATGGCCTAGGCTGCTCCTTGCTGCAGGTGCTGGCTGCAGCGGCTCAGATACTAGGCCTCAGGTACTGTGTTGCTTGCTGCACCAATGACCAAGCTGCTCTCTCCACAAGGGTGACAGTTGTCCTGGGACAGGGCTAGTTGCCCCCAGCGCGCCATTGCAACTCATACTTACCTGGCAGGGGAGTTTTAAGCCATGCTCCAGCAGGTGGCTCTCCCAGGGCGAGGCTAGCTCATTGCACTTGGAGCTAGCTGACCTCTGCGATTTCCCCACATGCGGGAAACTCGACTGCACAATTTCTGGTAGTGGGGGACTGCGTGCGCGCTCTCCCCTGTTTTTGGATGGTTACAAAAAACAGAAACAGGTGTTTGTTCAGACAAGCTGCTGCTATTCCCACTGCTTGGGCTTTGGGCATGGTCAATAACTGCTGGCAAAAAGGAGCACCATGTACAATAAATAGCCAGCTAGCAACATCTCAAACAGGGACAAATGACAATGATGTACCTGCACAGACGTTTAGGAATAAGTTCACAGGTGGATTGGGAAATAGGGAAACAAATACGGTGTACTGTATATATATATTTATGAAAAAAACAGCACATTTACAATCAAATCTGGATTTGAAAAAATGGACGGTCCTTGCTTGCAGGATATGATATGGGGTTTTTATTTCACCCCCTCCCCACCCTAGTTCTACATGGTATGTCTGGGTCTCTGTAGCCAGACAACCCCCTGTGATGATATCACAAAGGGAGTGTACAGTACGTTCTAGAGTTTCTAGGCTCCAAAGTAACAAAAAGCAGCATTTAAAAGCAACAGATTGCAGACTATCTGCTGAGCTGTGCAAAAAACAATCTCTATCTATCTATCTATCTATCTATCTATCTATCTATCTATCTATCTATCTATCTATCTATCTATCATGGAGCAGCAGACAGTGTTAGCTTGCTTCTATATTTATGCAAATGCCAGGTAAGCAGCCATGCTGGTAAGGGCCAAAGTGTCACGTTTGCCAGCAGGACAGGGCACCTCTCCCTTTTTATGCAGCAGCAGCAGCAGCAGCAGGTGTCAGTGGAGGTCAGAAAAAGAGAGTGCCAGCAGGTAGGGGAGATGTAGAAAGCCACCCCAGAAATATGGTGTCCCCCTGTCTCTCCGGCAGCTGAAATGACAGAGCTGAGCGGTGTTCAAAGTGATTGCTTCTTTCTTTTAAAACCAAGAAGAAGTACCTTACGGCGAAGCTTGGCTGCTCTGGGTGCTTGTTGGATGGGGGGGAGGGTTTGGTTTGGCTTTGCTTTGCTTTGCTTTGCTTCGCTTCTGGGGGGGGGGGGGGAGGAGGAGGACGGGGTGTCTTGGATCTATGTTGTTTGACAAATATTCATTGCTGCTGCTGCTGCTGCTGCTGCTGCTGCTGCTGCTGCTGCAGCACAAATGTTTGCATGGAATGGCCTAGGCTGCTCCTTGCTGCAGGTGCTGGCTGCAGCGGCTCAGATACTAGGCCTCAGGTACTGTGTTGCTTGCTGCACCAATGACCAAGCTGCTCTCTCCACAAGGGTGACAGTTGTCCTGGGACAGGGCTAGTTGCCCCCAGCGCGCCATTGCAACTCATACTTACCTGGCAGGGGAGTTTTAAGCCATGCTCCGTGGCTCTCCCAGGGCGAGGCTAGCTCATTGCACTTGGAGCTAGCTGACCTCTGCGATTTCCCCACATGCGGGAAACTCGACTGCACAATTTCTGGTAGTGGGGGACTGCGTGCGCGCTCTCCCCTGTTTTTGGATGGTTACAAAAAACAGAAACAGGTGTTTGTTCAGACAAGCTGCTGCTATTCCCACTGCTTGGGCTTTGGGCATGGTCAATAACTGCTGGCAAAAAGGAGCACCATGTACAATAAATAGCCAGCTAGCAACATCTCAAACAGGGACAAATGACAATGATGTACCTGCACAGACGTTTAGGAATAAGTTCACAGGTGGATTGGGAAATAGGGAAACAAATACGGTGTACTGTATATATATATTTATGAAAAAAACAGCACATTTACAATCAAATCTGGATTTGAAAAAATGGACGGTCCTTGCTTGCAGGATATGATATGGGGTTTTTATTTCACCCCCTCCCCACCCTAGTTCTACATGGTATGTCTGGGTCTCTGTAGCCAGACAACCCCCTGTGATGATATCACAAAGGGAGTGTACAGTACGTTCTAGAGTTTCTAGGCTCCAAAGTAACAAAAAGCAGCATTTAAAAGCAACAGATTGCAGACTATCTGCTGAGCTGTGCAAAAAACAATCTCTATCTATCTATCTATCTATCTATCTATCTATCTATCTATCTATCTATCTATCTATCTCTATCCATGGAGCAGCAGACAGTGTTAGCTTGCTTCTATATTTATGCAAATGCCAGGTAAGCAGCCATGCTGGTAAGGGCCAAAGTGTCACGTTTGCCAGCAGGACAGGGCACCTCTCCCTTTTTATGCAGCAGCAGCAGCAGCAGCAGGTGTCAGTGGAGGTCAGAAAAAGAGAGTGCCAGCAGGTAGGGGAGATGTAGAAAGCCACCCCAGAAATATGGTGTCCCCCTGTCTCTCCGGCAGCTGAAATGACAGAGCTGAGCGGTGTTCAAAGTGATTGCTTCTTTCTTTTAAAACCAAGAAGAAGTACCTTACGGCGAAGCTTGGCTGCTCTGGGTGCTTGTTGGATGGGGGGGAGGGTTTGGTTTGGCTTTGCTTTGCTTTGCTTTGCTTCGCTTCTGGGGGGGGGGGGGGAGGAGGAGGACGGGGTGTCTTGGATCTATGTTGTTTGACAAATATTCATTGCTGCTGCTGCTGCTGCTGCTGCTGCTGCTGCTGCTGCTGCTGCTGCAGCACAAATGTTTGCATGGAATGGCCTAGGCTGCTCCTTGCTGCAGGTGCTGGCTGCAGCGGCTCAGATACTAGGCCTCAGGTACTGTGTTGCTTGCTGCACCAATGACCAAGCTGCTCTCTCCACAAGGGTGACAGTTGTCCTGGGACAGGGCTAGTTGCCCCCAGCGCGCCATTGCAACTCATACTTACCTGGCAGGGGAGTTTTAAGCCATGCTCCAGCAGGTGGCTCTCCCAGGGCGAGGCTAGCTCATTGCACTTGGAGCTAGCTGACCTCTGCGATTTCCCCACATGCGGGAAACTCGACTGCACAATTTCTGGTAGTGGGGGACTGCGTGCGCGCTCTCCCCTGTTTTTGGATGGTTACAAAAAACAGAAACAGGTGTTTGTTCAGACAAGCTGCTGCTATTCCCACTGCTTGGGCTTTGGGCATGGTCAATAACTGCTGGCAAAAAGGAGCACCATGTACAATAAATAGCCAGCTAGCAACATCTCAAACAGGGACAAATGACAATGATGTACCTGCACAGACGTTTAGGAATAAGTTCACAGGTGGATTGGGAAATAGGGAAACAAATACGGTGTACTGTATATATATATTTATGAAAAAAACAGCACATTTACAATCAAATCTGGATTTGAAAAAATGGACGGTCCTTGCTTGCAGGATATGATATGGGGTTTTTATTTCACCCCCTCCCCACCCTAGTTCTACATGGTATGTCTGGGTCTCTGTAGCCAGACAACCCCCTGTGATGATATCACAAAGGGAGTGTACAGTACGTTCTAGAGTTTCTAGGCTCCAAAGTAACAAAAAGCAGCATTTAAAAGCAACAGATTGCAGACTATCTGCTGAGCTGTGCAAAAAACAATCTCTATCTATCTATCTATCTATCTATCTATCTATCTATCTATCTATCTATCTATCTATCTCTATCCATGGAGCAGCAGACAGTGTTAGCTTGCTTCTATATTTATGCAAATGCCAGGTAAGCAGCCATGCTGGTAAGGGCCAAAGTGTCACGTTTGCCAGCAGGACAGGGCACCTCTCCCTTTTTATGCAGCAGCAGCAGCAGCAGCAGGTGTCAGTGGAGGTCAGAAAAAGAGAGTGCCAGCAGGTAGGGGAGATGTAGAAAGCCACCCCAGAAATATGGTGTCCCCCTGTCTCTCCGGCAGCTGAAATGACAGAGCTGAGCGGTGTTCAAAGTGATTGCTTCTTTCTTTTAAAACCAAGAAGAAGTACCTTACGGCGAAGCTTGGCTGCTCTGGGTGCTTGTTGGATGGGGGGGAGGGTTTGGTTTGGCTTTGCTTTGCTTTGCTTTGCTTCGCTTCTGGGGGGGGGGGGGGAGGAGGAGGACGGGGTGTCTTGGATCTATGTTGTTTGACAAATATTCATTGCTGCTGCTGCTGCTGCTGCTGCTGCTGCTGCTGCTGCTGCTGCTGCAGCACAAATGTTTGCATGGAATGGCCTAGGCTGCTCCTTGCTGCAGGTGCTGGCTGCAGCGGCTCAGATACTAGGCCTCAGGTACTGTGTTGCTTGCTGCACCAATGACCAAGCTGCTCTCTCCACAAGGGTGACAGTTGTCCTGGGACAGGGCTAGTTGCCCCCAGCGCGCCATTGCAACTCATACTTACCTGGCAGGGGAGTTTTAAGCCATGCTCCAGCAGGTGGCTCTCCCAGGGCGAGGCTAGCTCATTGCACTTGGAGCTAGCTGACCTCTGCGATTTCCCCACATGCGGGAAACTCGACTGCACAATTTCTGGTAGTGGGGGACTGCGTGCGCGCTCTCCCCTGTTTTTGGATGGTTACAAAAAACAGAAACAGGTGTTTGTTCAGACAAGCTGCTGCTATTCCCACTGCTTGGGCTTTGGGCATGGTCAATAACTGCTGGCAAAAAGGAAAAAGGAGCACCATGTACAATAAATAGCCAGCTAGCAACATCTCAAACAGGGACAAATGACAATGATGTACCTGCACAGACGTTTAGGAATAAGTTCACAGGTGGATTGGGAAATAGGGAAACAAATACGGTGTACTGTATATATATATTTATGAAAAAAACAGCACATTTACAATCAAATCTGGATTTGAAAAAATGGACGGTCCTTGCTTGCAGGATATGATATGGGGTTTTTATTTCACCCCCTCCCCACCCTAGTTCTACATGGTATGTCTGGGTCTCTGTAGCCAGACAACCCCCTGTGATGATATCACAAAGGGAGTGTACAGTACGTTCTAGAGTTTCTAGGCTCCAAAGTAACAAAAAGCAGCATTTAAAAGCAACAGATTGCAGACTATCTGCTGAGCTGTGCAAAAAACAATCTCTATCTATCTATCTATCTATCTATCTATCTATCTATCTATCTATCTCTATCCATGGAGCAGCAGACAGTGTTAGCTTGCTTCTATATTTATGCAAATGCCAGGTAAGCAGCCATGCTGGTAAGGGCCAAAGTGTCACGTTTGCCAGCAGGACAGGGCACCTCTCCCTTTTTATGCAGCAGCAGCAGCAGCAGCAGGTGTCAGTGGAGGTCAGAAAAAGAGAGTGCCAGCAGGTAGGGGAGATGTAGAAAGCCACCCCAGAAATATGGTGTCCCCCTGTCTCTCCGGCAGCTGAAATGACAGAGCTGAGCGGTGTTCAAAGTGATTGCTTCTTTCTTTTAAAACCAAGAAGAAGTACCTTACGGCGAAGCTTGGCTGCTCTGGGTGCTTGTTGGATGGGGGGGAGGGTTTGGTTTGGCTTTGCTTTGCTTTGCTTTGCTTCGCTTCTGGGGGGGGGGGGGGGAGGAGGAGGACGGGGTGTCTTGGATCTATGTTGTTTGACAAATATTCATTGCTGCTGCTGCTGCTGCTGCTGCTGCTGCTGCTGCTGCTGCTGCAGCACAAATGTTTGCATGGAATGGCCTAGGCTGCTCCTTGCTGCAGGTGCTGGCTGCAGCGGCTCAGATACTAGGCCTCAGGTACTGTGTTGCTTGCTGCACCAATGACCAAGCTGCTCTCTCCACAAGGGTGACAGTTGTCCTGGGACAGGGCTAGTTGCCCCCAGCGCGCCATTGCAACTCATACTTACCTGGCAGGGGAGTTTTAAGCCATGCTCCAGCAGGTGGCTCTCCCAGGGCGAGGCTAGCTCATTGCACTTGGAGCTAGCTGACCTCTGCGATTTCCCCACATGCGGGAAACTCGACTGCACAATTTCTGGTAGTGGGGGACTGCGTGCGCGCTCTCCCCTGTTTTTGGATGGTTACAAAAAACAGAAACAGGTGTTTGTTCAGACAAGCTGCTGCTATTCCCACTGCTTGGGCTTTGGGCATGGTCAATAACTGCTGGCAAAAAGGAGCACCATGTACAATAAATAGCCAGCTAGCAACATCTCAAACAGGGACAAATGACAATGATGTACCTGCACAGACGTTTAGGAATAAGTTCACAGGTGGATTGGGAAATAGGGAAACAAATACGGTGTACTGTATATATATATTTATGAAAAAAACAGCACATTTACAATCAAATCTGGATTTGAAAAAATGGACGGTCCTTGCTTGCAGGATATGATATGGGGTTTTTATTTCACCCCCTCCCCACCCTAGTTCTACATGGTATGTCTGGGTCTCTGTAGCCAGACAACCCCCTGTGATGATATCACAAAGGGAGTGTACAGTACGTTCTAGAGTTTCTAGGCTCCAAAGTAACAAAAAGCAGCATTTAAAAGCAACAGATTGCAGACTATCTGCTGAGCTGTGCAAAAAACAATCTCTATCTATCTATCTATCTATCTATCTATCTATCTATCTATCTATCTATCTCTATCCATGGAGCAGCAGACAGTGTTAGCTTGCTTCTATATTTATGCAAATGCCAGGTAAGCAGCCATGCTGGTAAGGGCCAAAGTGTCACGTTTGCCAGCAGGACAGGGCACCTCTCCCTTTTTATGCAGCAGCAGCAGCAGCAGCAGGTGTCAGTGGAGGTCAGAAAAAGAGAGTGCCAGCAGGTAGGGGAGATGTAGAAAGCCACCCCAGAAATATGGTGTCCCCCTGTCTCTCCGGCAGCTGAAATGACAGAGCTGAGCGGTGTTCAAAGTGATTGCTTCTTTCTTTTAAAACCAAGAAGAAGTACCTTACGGCGAAGCTTGGCTGCTCTGGGTGCTTGTTGGATGGGGGGGAGGGTTTGGTTTGGCTTTGCTTTGCTTTGCTTTGCTTCGCTTCTGGGGGGGGGGGGGGGAGGAGGAGGACGGGGTGTCTTGGATCTATGTTGTTTGACAAATATTCATTGCTGCTGCTGCTGCTGCTGCTGCTGCTGCTGCTGCTGCTGCTGCAGCACAAATGTTTGCATGGAATGGCCTAGGCTGCTCCTTGCTGCAGGTGCTGGCTGCAGCGGCTCAGATACTAGGCCTCAGGTACTGTGTTGCTTGCTGCACCAATGACCAAGCTGCTCTCTCCACAAGGGTGACAGTTGTCCTGGGACAGGGCTAGTTGCCCCCAGCGCGCCATTGCAACTCATACTTACCTGGCAGGGGAGTTTTAAGCCATGCTCCAGCAGGTGGCTCTCCCAGGGCGAGGCTAGCTCATTGCACTTGGAGCTAGCTGACCTCTGCGATTTCCCCACATGCGGGAAACTCGACTGCACAATTTCTGGTAGTGGGGGACTGCGTGCGCGCTCTCCCCTGTTTTTGGATGGTTACAAAAAACAGAAACAGGTGTTTGTTCAGACAAGCTGCTGCTATTCCCACTGCTTGGGCTTTGGGCATGGTCAATAACTGCTGGCAAAAAGGAGCACCATGTACAATAAATAGCCAGCTAGCAACATCTCAAACAGGGACAAATGACAATGATGTACCTGCACAGACGTTTAGGAATAAGTTCACAGGTGGATTGGGAAATAGGGAAACAAATACGGTGTACTGTATATATATATTTATGAAAAAAACAGCACATTTACAATCAAATCTGGATTTGAAAAAATGGACGGTCCTTGCTTGCAGGATATGATATGGGGTTTTTATTTCACCCCCTCCCCACCCTAGTTCTACATGGTATGTCTGGGTCTCTGTAGCCAGACAACCCCCTGTGATGATATCACAAAGGGAGTGTACAGTACGTTCTAGAGTTTCTAGGCTCCAAAGTAACAAAAAGCAGCATTTAAAAGCAACAGATTGCAGACTATCTGCTGAGCTGTGCAAAAAACAATCTCTATCTATCTATCTATCTATCTATCTATCTATCTATCTATCTATCTATCTATCTATCTATCTCTATCCATGGAGCAGCAGACAGTGTTAGCTTGCTTCTATATTTATGCAAATGCCAGGTAAGCAGCCATGCTGGTAAGGGCCAAAGTGTCACGTTTGCCAGCAGGACAGGGCACCTCTCCCTTTTTATGCAGCAGCAGCAGCAGCAGCAGGTGTCAGTGGAGGTCAGAAAAAGAGAGTGCCAGCAGGTAGGGGAGATGTAGAAAGCCACCCCAGAAATATGGTGTCCCCCTGTCTCTCCGGCAGCTGAAATGACAGAGCTGAGCGGTGTTCAAAGTGATTGCTTCTTTCTTTTAAAACCAAGAAGAAGTACCTTACGGCGAAGCTTGGCTGCTCTGGGTGCTTGTTGGATGGGGGGGAGGGTTTGGTTTGGCTTTGCTTTGCTTTGCTTTGCTTTGCTTCGCTTCTGGGGGGGGGGGGGGAGGAGGAGGACGGGGTGTCTTGGATCTATGTTGTTTGACAAATATTCATTGCTGCTGCTGCTGCTGCTGCTGCTGCTGCTGCTGCTGCTGCTGCAGCACAAATGTTTGCATGGAATGGCCTAGGCTGCTCCTTGCTGCAGGTGCTGGCTGCAGCGGCTCAGATACTAGGCCTCAGGTACTGTGTTGCTTGCTGCACCAATGACCAAGCTGCTCTCTCCACAAGGGTGACAGTTGTCCTGGGACAGGGCTAGTTGCCCCCAGCGCGCCATTGCAACTCATACTTACCTGGCAGGGGAGTTTTAAGCCATGCTCCAGCAGGTGGCTCTCCCAGGGCGAGGCTAGCTCATTGCACTTGGAGCTAGCTGACCTCTGCGATTTCCCCACATGCGGGAAACTCGACTGCACAATTTCTGGTAGTGGGGGACTGCGTGCGCGCTCTCCCCTGTTTTTGGATGGTTACAAAAAACAGAAACAGGTGTTTGTTCAGACAAGCTGCTGCTATTCCCACTGCTTGGGCTTTGGGCATGGTCAATAACTGCTGGCAAAAAGGAGCACCATGTACAATAAATAGCCAGCTAGCAACATCTCAAACAGGGACAAATGACAATGATGTACCTGCACAGACGTTTAGGAATAAGTTCACAGGTGGATTGGGAAATAGGGAAACAAATACGGTGTACTGTATATATATATTTATGAAAAAAACAGCACATTTACAATCAAATCTGGATTTGAAAAAATGGACGGTCCTTGCTTGCAGGATATGATATGGGGTTTTTATTTCACCCCCTCCCCACCCTAGTTCTACATGGTATGTCTGGGTCTCTGTAGCCAGACAACCCCCTGTGATGATATCACAAAGGGAGTGTACAGTACGTTCTAGAGTTTCTAGGCTCCAAAGTAACAAAAAGCAGCATTTAAAAGCAACAGATTGCAGACTATCTGCTGAGCTGTGCAAAAAACAATCTCTATCTATCTATCTATCTATCTATCTATCTATCTATCTATCTATCTATCTATCTCTATCCATGGAGCAGCAGACAGTGTTAGCTTGCTTCTATATTTATGCAAATGCCAGGTAAGCAGCCATGCTGGTAAGGGCCAAAGTGTCACGTTTGCCAGCAGGACAGGGCACCTCTCCCTTTTTATGCAGCAGCAGCAGCAGCAGCAGGTGTCAGTGGAGGTCAGAAAAAGAGAGTGCCAGCAGGTAGGGGAGATGTAGAAAGCCACCCCAGAAATATGGTGTCCCCCTGTCTCTCCGGCAGCTGAAATGACAGAGCTGAGCGGTGTTCAAAGTGATTGCTTCTTTCTTTTAAAACCAAGAAGAAGTACCTTACGGCGAAGCTTGGCTGCTCTGGGTGCTTGTTGGATGGGGGGGAGGGTTTGGTTTGGCTTTGCTTTGCTTTGCTTTGCTTCGCTTCTGGGGGGGGGGGGGGGAGGAGGAGGACGGGGTGTCTTGGATCTATGTTGTTTGACAAATATTCATTGCTGCTGCTGCTGCTGCTGCTGCTGCTGCTGCTGCTGCTGCAGCACAAATGTTTGCATGGAATGGCCTAGGCTGCTCCTTGCTGCAGGTGCTGGCTGCAGCGGCTCAGATACTAGGCCTCAGGTACTGTGTTGCTTGCTGCACCAATGACCAAGCTGCTCTCTCCACAAGGGTGACAGTTGTCCTGGGACAGGGCTAGTTGCCCCCAGCGCGCCATTGCAACTCATACTTACCTGGCAGGGGAGTTTTAAGCCATGCTCCAGCAGGTGGCTCTCCCAGGGCGAGGCTAGCTCATTGCACTTGGAGCTAGCTGACCTCTGCGATTTCCCCACATGCGGGAAACTCGACTGCACAATTTCTGGTAGTGGGGGACTGCGTGCGCGCTCTCCCCTGTTTTTGGATGGTTACAAAAAACAGAAACAGGTGTTTGTTCAGACAAGCTGCTGCTATTCCCACTGCTTGGGCTTTGGGCATGGTCAATAACTGCTGGCAAAAAGGAGCACCATGTACAATAAATAGCCAGCTAGCAACATCTCAAACAGGGACAAATGACAATGATGTACCTGCACAGACGTTTAGGAATAAGTTCACAGGTGGATTGGGAAATAGGGAAACAAATACGGTGTACTGTATATATATATTTATGAAAAAAACAGCACATTTACAATCAAATCTGGATTTGAAAAAATGGACGGTCCTTGCTTGCAGGATATGATATGGGGTTTTTATTTCACCCCCTCCCCACCCTAGTTCTACATGGTATGTCTGGGTCTCTGTAGCCAGACAACCCCCTGTGATGATATCACAAAGGGAGTGTACAGTACGTTCTAGAGTTTCTAGGCTCCAAAGTAACAAAAAGCAGCATTTAAAAGCAACAGATTGCAGACTATCTGCTGAGCTGTGCAAAAAACAATCTCTATCTATCTATCTATCTATCTATCTATCTATCTATCTATCTATCTCTATCCATGGAGCAGCAGACAGTGTTAGCTTGCTTCTATATTTATGCAAATGCCAGGTAAGCAGCCATGCTGGTAAGGGCCAAAGTGTCACGTTTGCCAGCAGGACAGGGCACCTCTCCCTTTTTATGCAGCAGCAGCAGCAGCAGCAGGTGTCAGTGGAGGTCAGAAAAAGAGAGTGCCAGCAGGTAGGGGAGATGTAGAAAGCCACCCCAGAAATATGGTGTCCCCCTGTCTCTCCGGCAGCTGAAATGACAGAGCTGAGCGGTGTTCAAAGTGATTGCTTCTTTCTTTTAAAACTAAGAAGAAGTACCTTACGGCGAAGCTTGGCTGCTCTGGGTGCTTGTTGGATGGGGGGGAGGGTTTGGTTTGGCTTTGCTTTGCTTTGCTTTGCTTCGCTTCTGGGGGGGGGGGGGGGAGGAGGAGGACGGGGTGTCTTGGATCTATGTTGTTTGACAAATATTCATTGCTGCTGCTGCTGCTGCTGCTGCTGCTGCTGCTGCTGCTGCTGCAGCACAAATGTTTGCATGGAATGGCCTAGGCTGCTCCTTGCTGCAGGTGCTGGCTGCAGCGGCTCAGATACTAGGCCTCAGGTACTGTGTTGCTTGCTGCACCAATGACCAAGCTGCTCTCTCCACAAGGGTGACAGTTGTCCTGGGACAGGGCTAGTTGCCCCCAGCGCGCCATTGCAACTCATACTTACCTGGCAGGGGAGTTTTAAGCCATGCTCCAGCAGGTGGCTCTCCCAGGGCGAGGCTAGCTCATTGCACTTGGAGCTAGCTGACCTCTGCGATTTCCCCACATGCGGGAAACTCGACTGCACAATTTCTGGTAGTGGGGGACTGCGTGCGCGCTCTCCCCTGTTTTTGGATGGTTACAAAAAACAGAAACAGGTGTTTGTTCAGACAAGCTGCTGCTATTCCCACTGCTTGGGCTTTGGGCATGGTCAATAACTGCTGGCAAAAAGGAGCACCATGTACAATAAATAGCCAGCTAGCAACATCTCAAACAGGGACAAATGACAATGATGTACCTGCACAGACGTTTAGGAATAAGTTCACAGGTGGATTGGGAAATAGGGAAACAAATACGGTGTACTGTATATATATATTTATGAAAAAAACAGCACATTTACAATCAAATCTGGATTTGAAAAAATGGACGGTCCTTGCTTGCAGGATATGATATGGGGTTTTTATTTCACCCCCTCCCCACCCTAGTTCTACATGGTATGTCTGGGTCTCTGTAGCCAGACAACCCCCTGTGATGATATCACAAAGGGAGTGTACAGTACGTTCTAGAGTTTCTAGGCTCCAAAGTAACAAAAAGCAGCATTTAAAAGCAACAGATTGCAGACTATCTGCTGAGCTGTGCAAAAAACAATCTCTATCTATCTATCTATCTATCTATCTATCTATCTATCTATCTATCTATCTATCTATCTATCTCTATCCATGGAGCAGCAGACAGTGTTAGCTTGCTTCTATATTTATGCAAATGCCAGGTAAGCAGCCATGCTGGTAAGGGCCAAAGTGTCACGTTTGCCAGCAGGACAGGGCACCTCTCCCTTTTTATGCAGCAGCAGCAGCAGCAGCAGGTGTCAGTGGAGGTCAGAAAAAGAGAGTGCCAGCAGGTAGGGGAGATGTAGAAAGCCACCCCAGAAATATGGTGTCCCCCTGTCTCTCCGGCAGCTGAAATGACAGAGCTGAGCGGTGTTCAAAGTGATTGCTTCTTTCTTTTAAAACCAAGAAGAAGTACCTTACGGCGAAGCTTGGCTGCTCTGGGTGCTTGTTGGATGGGGGGGAGGGTTTGGTTTGGCTTTGCTTTGCTTTGCTTTGCTTCGCTTCTGGGGGGGGGGGGGGGAGGAGGAGGACGGGGTGTCTTGGATCTATGTTGTTTGACAAATATTCATTGCTGCTGCTGCTGCTGCTGCTGCTGCTGCTGCTGCTGCTGCAGCACAAATGTTTGCATGGAATGGCCTAGGCTGCTCCTTGCTGCAGGTGCTGGCTGCAGCGGCTCAGATACTAGGCCTCAGGTACTGTGTTGCTTGCTGCACCAATGACCAAGCTGCTCTCTCCACAAGGGTGACAGTTGTCCTGGGACAGGGCTAGTTGCCCCCAGCGCGCCATTGCAACTCATACTTACCTGGCAGGGGAGTTTTAAGCCATGCTCCAGCAGGTGGCTCTCCCAGGGCGAGGCTAGCTCATTGCACTTGGAGCTAGCTGACCTCTGCGATTTCCCCACATGCGGGAAACTCGACTGCACAATTTCTGGTAGTGGGGGACTGCGTGCGCGCTCTCCCCTGTTTTTGGATGGTTACAAAAAACAGAAACAGGTGTTTGTTCAGACAAGCTGCTGCTATTCCCACTGCTTGGGCTTTGGGCATGGTCAATAACTGCTGGCAAAAAGGAGCACCATGTACAATAAATAGCCAGCTAGCAACATCTCAAACAGGGACAAATGACAATGATGTACCTGCACAGACGTTTAGGAATAAGTTCACAGGTGGATTGGGAAATAGGGAAACAAATACGGTGTACTGTATATATATATTTATGAAAAAAACAGCACATTTACAATCAAATCTGGATTTGAAAAAATGGACGGTCCTTGCTTGCAGGATATGATATGGGGTTTTTATTTCACCCCCTCCCCACCCTAGTTCTACATGGTATGTCTGGGTCTCTGTAGCCAGACAACCCCCTGTGATGATATCACAAAGGGAGTGTACAGTACGTTCTAGAGTTTCTAGGCTCCAAAGTAACAAAAAGCAGCATTTAAAAGCAACAGATTGCAGACTATCTGCTGAGCTGTGCAAAAAACAATCTCTATCTATCTATCTATCTATCTATCTATCTATCTATCTATCTATCTCTATCCATGGAGCAGCAGACAGTGTTAGCTTGCTTCTATATTTATGCAAATGCCAGGTAAGCAGCCATGCTGGTAAGGGCCAAAGTGTCACGTTTGCCAGCAGGACAGGGCACCTCTCCCTTTTTATGCAGCAGCAGCAGCAGCAGCAGGTGTCAGTGGAGGTCAGAAAAAGAGAGTGCCAGCAGGTAGGGGAGATGTAGAAAGCCACCCCAGAAATATGGTGTCCCCCTGTCTCTCCGGCAGCTGAAATGACAGAGCTGAGCGGTGTTCAAAGTGATTGCTTCTTTCTTTTAAAACTAAGAAGAAGTACCTTACGGCGAAGCTTGGCTGCTCTGGGTGCTTGTTGGATGGGGGGGAGGGTTTGGTTTGGCTTTGCTTTGCTTTGCTTTGCTTCGCTTCTGGGGGGGGGGGGGGGAGGAGGAGGACGGGGTGTCTTGGATCTATGTTGTTTGACAAATATTCATTGCTGCTGCTGCTGCTGCTGCTGCTGCTGCTGCTGCTGCTGCTGCTGCTGCAGCACAAATGTTTGCATGGAATGGCCTAGGCTGCTCCTTGCTGCAGGTGCTGGCTGCAGCGGCTCAGATACTAGGCCTCAGGTACTGTGTTGCTTGCTGCACCAATGACCAAGCTGCTCTCTCCACAAGGGTGACAGTTGTCCTGGGACAGGGCTAGTTGCCCCCAGCGCGCCATTGCAACTCATACTTACCTGGCAGGGGAGTTTTAAGCCATGCTCCAGCAGGTGGCTCTCCCAGGGCGAGGCTAGCTCATTGCACTTGGAGCTAGCTGACCTCTGCGATTTCCCCACATGCGGGAAACTCGACTGCACAATTTCTGGTAGTGGGGGACTGCGTGCGCGCTCTCCCCTGTTTTTGGATGGTTACAAAAAACAGAAACAGGTGTTTGTTCAGACAAGCTGCTGCTATTCCCACTGCTTGGGCTTTGGGCATGGTCAATAACTGCTGGCAAAAAGGAGCACCATGTACAATAAATAGCCAGCTAGCAACATCTCAAACAGGGACAAATGACAATGATGTACCTGCACAGACGTTTAGGAATAAGTTCACAGGTGGATTGGGAAATAGGGAAACAAATACGGTGTACTGTATATATATATTTATGAAAAAAACAGCACATTTACAATCAAATCTGGATTTGAAAAAATGGACGGTCCTTGCTTGCAGGATATGATATGGGGTTTTTATTTCACCCCCTCCCCACCCTAGTTCTACATGGTATGTCTGGGTCTCTGTAGCCAGACAACCCCCTGTGATGATATCACAAAGGGAGTGTACAGTACGTTCTAGAGTTTCTAGGCTCCAAAGTAACAAAAAGCAGCATTTAAAAGCAACAGATTGCAGACTATCTGCTGAGCTGTGCAAAAAACAATCTCTATCTATCTATCTATCTATCTATCTATCTATCTATCTATCTATCTATCTATCTCTATCCATGGAGCAGCAGACAGTGTTAGCTTGCTTCTATATTTATGCAAATGCCAGGTAAGCAGCCATGCTGGTAAGGGCCAAAGTGTCACGTTTGCCAGCAGGACAGGGCACCTCTCCCTTTTTATGCAGCAGCAGCAGCAGCAGCAGGTGTCAGTGGAGGTCAGAAAAAGAGAGTGCCAGCAGGTAGGGGAGATGTAGAAAGCCACCCCAGAAATATGGTGTCCCCCTGTCTCTCCGGCAGCTGAAATGACAGAGCTGAGCGGTGTTCAAAGTGATTGCTTCTTTCTTTTAAAACCAAGAAGAAGTACCTTACGGCGAAGCTTGGCTGCTCTGGGTGCTTGTTGGATGGGGGGGAGGGTTTGGTTTGGCTTTGCTTTGCTTTGCTTTGCTTCGCTTCTGGGGGGGGGGGGGGAGGAGGAGGACGGGGTGTCTTGGATCTATGTTGTTTGACAAATATTCATTGCTGCTGCTGCTGCTGCTGCTGCTGCTGCTGCTGCTGCTGCTGCAGCACAAATGTTTGCATGGAATGGCCTAGGCTGCTCCTTGCTGCAGGTGCTGGCTGCAGCGGCTCAGATACTAGGCCTCAGGTACTGTGTTGCTTGCTGCACCAATGACCAAGCTGCTCTCTCCACAAGGGTGACAGTTGTCCTGGGACAGGGCTAGTTGCCCCCAGCGCGCCATTGCAACTCATACTTACCTGGCAGGGGAGTTTTAAGCCATGCTCCAGCAGGTGGCTCTCCCAGGGCGAGGCTAGCTCATTGCACTTGGAGCTAGCTGACCTCTGCGATTTCCCCACATGCGGGAAACTCGACTGCACAATTTCTGGTAGTGGGGGACTGCGTGCGCGCTCTCCCCTGTTTTTGGATGGTTACAAAAAACAGAAACAGGTGTTTGTTCAGACAAGCTGCTGCTATTCCCACTGCTTGGGCTTTGGGCATGGTCAATAACTGCTGGCAAAAAGGAGCACCATGTACAATAAATAGCCAGCTAGCAACATCTCAAACAGGGACAAATGACAATGATGTACCTGCACAGACGTTTAGGAATAAGTTCACAGGTGGATTGGGAAATAGGGAAACAAATACGGTGTACTGTATATATATATTTATGAAAAAAACAGCACATTTACAATCAAATCTGGATTTGAAAAAATGGACGGTCCTTGCTTGCAGGATATGATATGGGGTTTTTATTTCACCCCCTCCCCACCCTAGTTCTACATGGTATGTCTGGGTCTCTGTAGCCAGACAACCCCCTGTGATGATATCACAAAGGGAGTGTACAGTACGTTCTAGAGTTTCTAGGCTCCAAAGTAACAAAAAGCAGCATTTAAAAGCAACAGATTGCAGACTATCTGCTGAGCTGTGCAAAAAACAATCTCTATCTATCTATCTATCTATCTATCTATCTATCTATCTATCTATCTATCTATCTCTATCCATGGAGCAGCAGACAGTGTTAGCTTGCTTCTATATTTATGCAAATGCCAGGTAAGCAGCCATGCTGGTAAGGGCCAAAGTGTCACGTTTGCCAGCAGGACAGGGCACCTCTCCCTTTTTATGCAGCAGCAGCAGCAGCAGCAGCAGGTGTCAGTGGAGGTCAGAAAAAGAGAGTGCCAGCAGGTAGGGGAGATGTAGAAAGCCACCCCAGAAATATGGTGTCCCCCTGTCTCTCCGGCAGCTGAAATGACAGAGCTGAGCGGTGTTCAAAGTGATTGCTTCTTTCTTTTAAAACCAAGAAGAAGTACCTTACGGCGAAGCTTGGCTGCTCTGGGTGCTTGTTGGATGGGGGGGAGGGTTTGGTTTGGCTTTGCTTTGCTTTGCTTTGCTTTGCTTCGCTTCTGGGGGGGGGGGGGGAGGAGGAGGACGGGGTGTCTTGGATCTATGTTGTTTGACAAATATTCATTGCTGCTGCTGCTGCTGCTGCTGCTGCTGCTGCTGCTGCTGCTGCAGCACAAATGTTTGCATGGAATGGCCTAGGCTGCTCCTTGCTGCAGGTGCTGGCTGCAGCGGCTCAGATACTAGGCCTCAGGTACTGTGTTGCTTGCTGCACCAATGACCAAGCTGCTCTCTCCACAAGGGTGACAGTTGTCCTGGGACAGGGCTAGTTGCCCCCAGCGCGCCATTGCAACTCATACTTACCTGGCAGGGGAGTTTTAAGCCATGCTCCAGCAGGTGGCTCTCCCAGGGCGAGGCTAGCTCATTGCACTTGGAGCTAGCTGACCTCTGCGATTTCCCCACATGCGGGAAACTCGACTGCACAATTTCTGGTAGTGGGGGACTGCGTGCGCGCTCTCCCCTGTTTTTGGATGGTTACAAAAAACAGAAACAGGTGTTTGTTCAGACAAGCTGCTGCTATTCCCACTGCTTGGGCTTTGGGCATGGTCAATAACTGCTGGCAAAAAGGAGCACCATGTACAATAAATAGCCAGCTAGCAACATCTCAAACAGGGACAAATGACAATGATGTACCTGCACAGACGTTTAGGAATAAGTTCACAGGTGGATTGGGAAATAGGGAAACAAATACGGTGTACTGTATATATATATTTATGAAAAAAACAGCACATTTACAATCAAATCTGGATTTGAAAAAATGGACGGTCCTTGCTTGCAGGATATGATATGGGGTTTTTATTTCACCCCCTCCCCACCCTAGTTCTACATGGTATGTCTGGGTCTCTGTAGCCAGACAACCCCCTGTGATGATATCACAAAGGGAGTGTACAGTACGTTCTAGAGTTTCTAGGCTCCAAAGTAACAAAAAGCAGCATTTAAAAGCAACAGATTGCAGACTATCTGCTGAGCTGTGCAAAAAACAATCTCTATCTATCTATCTATCTATCTATCTATCTATCTATCTATCTATCTATCTATCTATCTCTATCCATGGAGCAGCAGACAGTGTTAGCTTGCTTCTATATTTATGCAAATGCCAGGTAAGCAGCCATGCTGGTAAGGGCCAAAGTGTCACGTTTGCCAGCAGGACAGGGCACCTCTCCCTTTTTATGCAGCAGCAGCAGCAGCAGCAGCAGGTGTCAGTGGAGGTCAGAAAAAGAGAGTGCCAGCAGGTAGGGGAGATGTAGAAAGCCACCCCAGAAATATGGTGTCCCCCTGTCTCTCCGGCAGCTGAAATGACAGAGCTGAGCGGTGTTCAAAG
The DNA here is from genome assembly GCF_040206685.1 of Ascaphus truei. NCBI lineage: Eukaryota > Metazoa > Chordata > Amphibia > Anura > Ascaphidae > Ascaphus > Ascaphus truei. The sequence continues at coordinate 23,202 of NW_027457167.1, read as the reverse complement.
TGATTGCTTCTTTCTTTTAAAACCAAGAAGAAGTACCTTACGGCGAAGCTTGGCTGCTCTGGGTGCTTGTTGGATGGGGGGGAGGGTTTGGTTTGGCTTTGCTTTGCTTTGCTTTGCTTCGCTTCTGGGGGGGGGGGGGGGGAGGAGGAGGACGGGGTGTCTTGGATCTATGTTGTTTGACAAATATTCATTGCTGCTGCTGCTGCTGCTGCTGCTGCTGCTGCTGCTGCTGCAGCACAAATGTTTGCATGGAATGGCCTAGGCTGCTCCTTGCTGCAGGTGCTGGCTGCAGCGGCTCAGATACTAGGCCTCAGGTACTGTGTTGCTTGCTGCACCAATGACCAAGCTGCTCTCTCCACAAGGGTGACAGTTGTCCTGGGACAGGGCTAGTTGCCCCCAGCGCGCCATTGCAACTCATACTTACCTGGCAGGGGAGTTTTAAGCCATGCTCCAGCAGGTGGCTCTCCCAGGGCGAGGCTAGCTCATTGCACTTGGAGCTAGCTGACCTCTGCGATTTCCCCACATGCGGGAAACTCGACTGCACAATTTCTGGTAGTGGGGGACTGCGTGCGCGCTCTCCCCTGTTTTTGGATGGTTACAAAAAACAGAAACAGGTGTTTGTTCAGACAAGCTGCTGCTATTCCCACTGCTTGGGCTTTGGGCATGGTCAATAACTGCTGGCAAAAAGGAGCACCATGTACAATAAATAGCCAGCTAGCAACATCTCAAACAGGGACAAATGACAATGATGTACCTGCACAGACGTTTAGGAATAAGTTCACAGGTGGATTGGGAAATAGGGAAACAAATACGGTGTACTGTATATATATATTTATGAAAAAAACAGCACATTTACAATCAAATCTGGATTTGAAAAAATGGACGGTCCTTGCTTGCAGGATATGATATGGGGTTTTTATTTCACCCCCTCCCCACCCTAGTTCTACATGGTATGTCTGGGTCTCTGTAGCCAGACAACCCCCTGTGATGATATCACAAAGGGAGTGTACAGTACGTTCTAGAGTTTCTAGGCTCCAAAGTAACAAAAAGCAGCATTTAAAAGCAACAGATTGCAGACTATCTGCTGAGCTGTGCAAAAAACAATCTCTATCTATCTATCTATCTATCTATCTATCTATCTATCTATCTATCTATCTATCTCTATCCATGGAGCAGCAGACAGTGTTAGCTTGCTTCTATATTTATGCAAATGCCAGGTAAGCAGCCATGCTGGTAAGGGCCAAAGTGTCACGTTTGCCAGCAGGACAGGGCACCTCTCCCTTTTTATGCAGCAGCAGCAGCAGCAGCAGGTGTCAGTGGAGGTCAGAAAAAGAGAGTGCCAGCAGGTAGGGGAGATGTAGAAAGCCACCCCAGAAATATGGTGTCCCCCTGTCTCTCCGGCAGCTGAAATGACAGAGCTGAGCGGTGTTCAAAGTGATTGCTTCTTTCTTTTAAAACCAAGAAGAAGTACCTTACGGCGAAGCTTGGCTGCTCTGGGTGCTTGTTGGATGGGGGGGAGGGTTTGGTTTGGCTTTGCTTTGCTTTGCTTTGCTTCGCTTCTGGGGGGGGGGGGGGGAGGAGGAGGACGGGGTGTCTTGGATCTATGTTGTTTGACAAATATTCATTGCTGCTGCTGCTGCTGCTGCTGCTGCTGCTGCTGCTGCTGCAGCACAAATGTTTGCATGGAATGGCCTAGGCTGCTCCTTGCTGCAGGTGCTGGCTGCAGCGGCTCAGATACTAGGCCTCAGGTACTGTGTTGCTTGCTGCACCAATGACCAAGCTGCTCTCTCCACAAGGGTGACAGTTGTCCTGGGACAGGGCTAGTTGCCCCCAGCGCGCCATTGCAACTCATACTTACCTGGCAGGGGAGTTTTAAGCCATGCTCCAGCAGGTGGCTCTCCCAGGGCGAGGCTAGCTCATTGCACTTGGAGCTAGCTGACCTCTGCGATTTCCCCACATGCGGGAAACTCGACTGCACAATTTCTGGTAGTGGGGGACTGCGTGCGCGCTCTCCCCTGTTTTTGGATGGTTACAAAAAACAGAAACAGGTGTTTGTTCAGACAAGCTGCTGCTATTCCCACTGCTTGGGCTTTGGGCATGGTCAATAACTGCTGGCAAAAAGGAGCACCATGTACAATAAATAGCCAGCTAGCAACATCTCAAACAGGGACAAATGACAATGATGTACCTGCACAGACGTTTAGGAATAAGTTCACAGGTGGATTGGGAAATAGGGAAACAAATACGGTGTACTGTATATATATATTTATGAAAAAAACAGCACATTTACAATCAAATCTGGATTTGAAAAAATGGACGGTCCTTGCTTGCAGGATATGATATGGGGTTTTTATTTCACCCCCTCCCCACCCTAGTTCTACATGGTATGTCTGGGTCTCTGTAGCCAGACAACCCCCTGTGATGATATCACAAAGGGAGTGTACAGTACGTTCTAGAGTTTCTAGGCTCCAAAGTAACAAAAAGCAGCATTTAAAAGCAACAGATTGCAGACTATCTGCTGAGCTGTGCAAAAAACAATCTCTATCTATCTATCTATCTATCTATCTATCTATCTATCTATCTATCTATCTATCTATCTCTATCCATGGAGCAGCAGACAGTGTTAGCTTGCTTCTATATTTATGCAAATGCCAGGTAAGCAGCCATGCTGGTAAGGGCCAAAGTGTCACGTTTGCCAGCAGGACAGGGCACCTCTCCCTTTTTATGCAGCAGCAGCAGCAGCAGCAGGTGTCAGTGGAGGTCAGAAAAAGAGAGTGCCAGCAGGTAGGGGAGATGTAGAAAGCCACCCCAGAAATATGGTGTCCCCCTGTCTCTCCGGCAGCTGAAATGACAGAGCTGAGCGGTGTTCAAAGTGATTGCTTCTTTCTTTTAAAACCAAGAAGAAGTACCTTACGGCGAAGCTTGGCTGCTCTGGGTGCTTGTTGGATGGGGGGGAGGGTTTGGTTTGGCTTTGCTTTGCTTTGCTTTGCTTCGCTTCTGGGGGGGGGGGGGGGAGGAGGAGGACGGGGTGTCTTGGATCTATGTTGTTTGACAAATATTCATTGCTGCTGCTGCTGCTGCTGCTGCTGCTGCTGCTGCTGCTGCAGCACAAATGTTTGCATGGAATGGCCTAGGCTGCTCCTTGCTGCAGGTGCTGGCTGCAGCGGCTCAGATACTAGGCCTCAGGTACTGTGTTGCTTGCTGCACCAATGACCAAGCTGCTCTCTCCACAAGGGTGACAGTTGTCCTGGGACAGGGCTAGTTGCCCCCAGCGCGCCATTGCAACTCATACTTACCTGGCAGGGGAGTTTTAAGCCATGCTCCAGCAGGTGGCTCTCCCAGGGCGAGGCTAGCTCATTGCACTTGGAGCTAGCTGACCTCTGCGATTTCCCCACATGCGGGAAACTCGACTGCACAATTTCTGGTAGTGGGGGACTGCGTGCGCGCTCTCCCCTGTTTTTGGATGGTTACAAAAAACAGAAACAGGTGTTTGTTCAGACAAGCTGCTGCTATTCCCACTGCTTGGGCTTTGGGCATGGTCAATAACTGCTGGCAAAAAGGAGCACCATGTACAATAAATAGCCAGCTAGCAACATCTCAAACAGGGACAAATGACAATGATGTACCTGCACAGACGTTTAGGAATAAGTTCACAGGTGGATTGGGAAATAGGGAAACAAATACGGTGTACTGTATATATATATTTATGAAAAAAACAGCACATTTACAATCAAATCTGGATTTGAAAAAATGGACGGTCCTTGCTTGCAGGATATGATATGGGGTTTTTATTTCACCCCCTCCCCACCCTAGTTCTACATGGTATGTCTGGGTCTCTGTAGCCAGACAACCCCCTGTGATGATATCACAAAGGGAGTGTACAGTACGTTCTAGAGTTTCTAGGCTCCAAAGTAACAAAAAGCAGCATTTAAAAGCAACAGATTGCAGACTATCTGCTGAGCTGTGCAAAAAACAATCTCTATCTATCTATCTATCTATCTATCTATCTATCTATCTATCTCTATCCATGGAGCAGCAGACAGTGTTAGCTTGCTTCTATATTTATGCAAATGCCAGGTAAGCAGCCATGCTGGTAAGGGCCAAAGTGTCACGTTTGCCAGCAGGACAGGGCACCTCTCCCTTTTTATGCAGCAGCAGCAGCAGCAGCAGGTGTCAGTGGAGGTCAGAAAAAGAGAGTGCCAGCAGGTAGGGGAGATGTAGAAAGCCACCCCAGAAATATGGTGTCCCCCTGTCTCTCCGGCAGCTGAAATGACAGAGCTGAGCGGTGTTCAAAGTGATTGCTTCTTTCTTTTAAAACCAAGAAGAAGTACCTTACGGCGAAGCTTGGCTGCTCTGGGTGCTTGTTGGATGGGGGGGAGGGTTTGCTTTGGCTTTGCTTTGCTTTGCTTTGCTTCGCTTCTGGGGGGGGGGGGGGGAGGAGGAGGACGGGGTGTCTTGGATCTATGTTGTTTGACAAATATTCATTGCTGCTGCTGCTGCTGCTGCTGCTGCTGCTGCTGCTGCTGCTGCAGCACAAATGTTTGCATGGAATGGCCTAGGCTGCTCCTTGCTGCAGGTGCTGGCTGCAGCGGCTCAGATACTAGGCCTCAGGTACTGTGTTGCTTGCTGCACCAATGACCAAGCTGCTCTCTCCACAAGGGTGACAGTTGTCCTGGGACAGGGCTAGTTGCCCCCAGCGCGCCATTGCAACTCATACTTACCTGGCAGGGGAGTTTTAAGCCATGCTCCAGCAGGTGGCTCTCCCAGGGCGAGGCTAGCTCATTGCACTTGGAGCTAGCTGACCTCTGCGATTTCCCCACATGCGGGAAACTCGACTGCACAATTTCTGGTAGTGGGGGACTGCGTGCGCGCTCTCCCCTGTTTTTGGATGGTTACAAAAAACAGAAACAGGTGTTTGTTCAGACAAGCTGCTGCTATTCCCACTGCTTGGGCTTTGGGCATGGTCAATAACTGCTGGCAAAAAGGAGCACCATGTACAATAAATAGCCAGCTAGCAACATCTCAAACAGGGACAAATGACAATGATGTACCTGCACAGACGTTTAGGAATAAGTTCACAGGTGGATTGGGAAATAGGGAAACAAATACGGTGTACTGTATATATATATTTATGAAAAAAACAGCACATTTACAATCAAATCTGGATTTGAAAAAATGGACGGTCCTTGCTTGCAGGATATGATATGGGGTTTTTATTTCACCCCCTCCCCACCCTAGTTCTACATGGTATGTCTGGGTCTCTGTAGCCAGACAACCCCCTGTGATGATATCACAAAGGGAGTGTACAGTACGTTCTAGAGTTTCTAGGCTCCAAAGTAACAAAAAGCAGCATTTAAAAGCAACAGATTGCAGACTATCTGCTGAGCTGTGCAAAAAACAATCTCTATCTATCTATCTATCTATCTATCTATCTATCTATCTATCTATCTATCTCTATCCATGGAGCAGCAGACAGTGTTAGCTTGCTTCTATATTTATGCAAATGCCAGGTAAGCAGCCATGCTGGTAAGGGCCAAAGTGTCACGTTTGCCAGCAGGACAGGGCACCTCTCCCTTTTTATGCAGCAGCAGCAGCAGCAGCAGGTGTCAGTGGAGGTCAGAAAAAGAGAGTGCCAGCAGGTAGGGGAGATGTAGAAAGCCACCCCAGAAATATGGTGTCCCCCTGTCTCTCCGGCAGCTGAAATGACAGAGCTGAGCGGTGTTCAAAGTGATTGCTTCTTTCTTTTAAAACCAAGAAGAAGTACCTTACGGCGAAGCTTGGCTGCTCTGGGTGCTTGTTGGATGGGGGGGAGGGTTTGGTTTGGCTTTGCTTTGCTTTGCTTTGCTTCGCTTCTGGGGGGGGGGGGGGGAGGAGGAGGACGGGGTGTCTTGGATCTATGTTGTTTGACAAATATTCATTGCTGCTGCTGCTGCTGCTGCTGCTGCTGCTGCTGCTGCTGCTGCTGCAGCACAAATGTTTGCATGGAATGGCCTAGGCTGCTCCTTGCTGCAGGTGCTGGCTGCAGCGGCTCAGATACTAGGCCTCAGGTACTGTGTTGCTTGCTGCACCAATGACCAAGCTGCTCTCTCCACAAGGGTGACAGTTGTCCTGGGACAGGGCTAGTTGCCCCCAGCGCGCCATTGCAACTCATACTTACCTGGCAGGGGAGTTTTAAGCCATGCTCCAGCAGGTGGCTCTCCCAGGGCGAGGCTAGCTCATTGCACTTGGAGCTAGCTGACCTCTGCGATTTCCCCACATGCGGGAAACTCGACTGCACAATTTCTGGTAGTGGGGGACTGCGTGCGCGCTCTCCCCTGTTTTTGGATGGTTACAAAAAACAGAAACAGGTGTTTGTTCAGACAAGCTGCTGCTATTCCCACTGCTTGGGCTTTGGGCATGGTCAATAACTGCTGGCAAAAAGGAGCACCATGTACAATAAATAGCCAGCTAGCAACATCTCAAACAGGGACAAATGACAATGATGTACCTGCACAGACGTTTAGGAATAAGTTCACAGGTGGATTGGGAAATAGGGAAACAAATACGGTGTACTGTATATATATATTTATGAAAAAAACAGCACATTTACAATCAAATCTGGATTTGAAAAAATGGACGGTCCTTGCTTGCAGGATATGATATGGGGTTTTTATTTCACCCCCTCCCCACCCTAGTTCTACATGGTATGTCTGGGTCTCTGTAGCCAGACAACCCCCTGTGATGATATCACAAAGGGAGTGTACAGTACGTTCTAGAGTTTCTAGGCTCCAAAGTAACAAAAAGCAGCATTTAAAAGCAACAGATTGCAGACTATCTGCTGAGCTGTGCAAAAAACAATCTCTATCTATCTATCTATCTATCTATCTATCTATCTATCTATCTATCTATCTCTATCCATGGAGCAGCAGACAGTGTTAGCTTGCTTCTATATTTATGCAAATGCCAGGTAAGCAGCCATGCTGGTAAGGGCCAAAGTGTCACGTTTGCCAGCAGGACAGGGCACCTCTCCCTTTTTATGCAGCAGCAGCAGCAGCAGCAGGTGTCAGTGGAGGTCAGAAAAAGAGAGTGCCAGCAGGTAGGGGAGATGTAGAAAGCCACCCCAGAAATATGGTGTCCCCCTGTCTCTCCGGCAGCTGAAATGACAGAGCTGAGCGGTGTTCAAAGTGATTGCTTCTTTCTTTTAAAACCAAGAAGAAGTACCTTACGGCGAAGCTTGGCTGCTCTGGGTGCTTGTTGGATGGGGGGGAGGGTTTGGTTTGGCTTTGCTTTGCTTTGCTTTGCTTCGCTTCTGGGGGGGGGGGGGGGAGGAGGAGGACGGGGTGTCTTGGATCTATGTTGTTTGACAAATATTCATTGCTGCTGCTGCTGCTGCTGCTGCTGCTGCTGCTGCTGCTGCTGCTGCTGCAGCACAAATGTTTGCATGGAATGGCCTAGGCTGCTCCTTGCTGCAGGTGCTGGCTGCAGCGGCTCAGATACTAGGCCTCAGGTACTGTGTTGCTTGCTGCACCAATGACCAAGCTGCTCTCTCCACAAGGGTGACAGTTGTCCTGGGACAGGGCTAGTTGCCCCCAGCGCGCCATTGCAACTCATACTTACCTGGCAGGGGAGTTTTAAGCCATGCTCCAGCAGGTGGCTCTCCCAGGGCGAGGCTAGCTCATTGCACTTGGAGCTAGCTGACCTCTGCGATTTCCCCACATGCGGGAAACTCGACTGCACAATTTCTGGTAGTGGGGGACTGCGTGCGCGCTCTCCCCTGTTTTTGGATGGTTACAAAAAACAGAAACAGGTGTTTGTTCAGACAAGCTGCTGCTATTCCCACTGCTTGGGCTTTGGGCATGGTCAATAACTGCTGGCAAAAAGGAGCACCATGTACAATAAATAGCCAGCTAGCAACATCTCAAACAGGGACAAATGACAATGATGTACCTGCACAGACGTTTAGGAATAAGTTCACAGGTGGATTGGGAAATAGGGAAACAAATACGGTGTACTGTATATATATATTTATGAAAAAAACAGCACATTTACAATCAAATCTGGATTTGAAAAAATGGACGGTCCTTGCTTGCAGGATATGATATGGGGTTTTTATTTCACCCCCTCCCCACCCTAGTTCTACATGGTATGTCTGGGTCTCTGTAGCCAGACAACCCCCTGTGATGATATCACAAAGGGAGTGTACAGTACGTTCTAGAGTTTCTAGGCTCCAAAGTAACAAAAAGCAGCATTTAAAAGCAACAGATTGCAGACTATCTGCTGAGCTGTGCAAAAAACAATCTCTATCTATCTATCTATCTATCTATCTATCTATCTATCTATCTATCTATCTATCTATCTCTATCCATGGAGCAGCAGACAGTGTTAGCTTGCTTCTATATTTATGCAAATGCCAGGTAAGCAGCCATGCTGGTAAGGGCCAAAGTGTCACGTTTGCCAGCAGGACAGGGCACCTCTCCCTTTTTATGCAGCAGCAGCAGCAGCAGCAGGTGTCAGTGGAGGTCAGAAAAAGAGAGTGCCAGCAGGTAGGGGAGATGTAGAAAGCCACCCCAGAAATATGGTGTCCCCCTGTCTCTCCGGCAGCTGAAATGACAGAGCTGAGCGGTGTTCAAAGTGATTGCTTCTTTCTTTTAAAACCAAGAAGAAGTACCTTACGGCGAAGCTTGGCTGCTCTGGGTGCTTGTTGGATGGGGGGGAGGGTTTGGTTTGGCTTTGCTTTGCTTTGCTTTGCTTCGCTTCTGGGGGGGGGGGGGGGAGGAGGAGGACGGGGTGTCTTGGATCTATGTTGTTTGACAAATATTCATTGCTGCTGCTGCTGCTGCTGCTGCTGCTGCTGCTGCTGCTGCTGCTGCAGCACAAATGTTTGCATGGAATGGCCTAGGCTGCTCCTTGCTGCAGGTGCTGGCTGCAGCGGCTCAGATACTAGGCCTCAGGTACTGTGTTGCTTGCTGCACCAATGACCAAGCTGCTCTCTCCACAAGGGTGACAGTTGTCCTGGGACAGGGCTAGTTGCCCCCAGCGCGCCATTGCAACTCATACTTACCTGGCAGGGGAGTTTTAAGCCATGCTCCAGCAGGTGGCTCTCCCAGGGCGAGGCTAGCTCATTGCACTTGGAGCTAGCTGACCTCTGCGATTTCCCCACATGCGGGAAACTCGACTGCACAATTTCTGGTAGTGGGGGACTGCGTGCGCGCTCTCCCCTGTTTTTGGATGGTTACAAAAAACAGAAACAGGTGTTTGTTCAGACAAGCTGCTGCTATTCCCACTGCTTGGGCTTTGGGCATGGTCAATAACTGCTGGCAAAAAGGAGCACCATGTACAATAAATAGCCAGCTAGCAACATCTCAAACAGGGACAAATGACAATGATGTACCTGCACAGACGTTTTGGATTGGGAAATAGGGAAACAAATACGGTGTACTGTATATATATATTTATGAAAAAAACAGCACATTTACAATCAAATCTGGATTTGAAAAAATGGACGGTCCTTGCTTGCAGGATATGATATGGGGTTTTTATTTCACCCCCTCCCCACCCTAGTTCTACATGGTATGTCTGGGTCTCTGTAGCCAGACAACCCCCTGTGATGATATCACAAAGGGAGTGTACAGTACGTTCTAGAGTTTCTAGGCTCCAAAGTAACAAAAAGCAGCATTTAAAAGCAACAGATTGCAGACTATCTGCTGAGCTGTGCAAAAAACAATTCTATCTATCTATCTATCTATCTATCTATCTATCTATCTATCTATCTATCTATCTATCTCTATCCATGGAGCAGCAGACAGTGTTAGCTTGCTTCTATATTTATGCAAATGCCAGGTAAGCAGCCATGCTGGTAAGGGCCAAAGTGTCACGTTTGCCAGCAGGACAGGGCACCTCTCCCTTTTTATGCAGCAGCAGCAGCAGCAGCAGGTGTCAGTGGAGGTCAGAAAAAGAGAGTGCCAGCAGGTAGGGGAGATGTAGAAAGCCACCCCAGAAATATGGTGTCCCCCTGTCTCTCCGGCAGCTGAAATGACAGAGCTGAGCGGTGTTCAAAGTGATTGCTTCTTTCTTTTAAAACCAAGAAGAAGTACCTTACGGCGAAGCTTGGCTGCTCTGGGTGCTTGTTGGATGGGGGGGAGGGTTTGGTTTGGCTTTGCTTTGCTTTGCTTTGCTTCGCTTCTGGGGGGGGGGGGGGAGGAGGAGGACGGGGTGTCTTGGATCTATGTTGTTTGACAAATATTCATTGCTGCTGCTGCTGCTGCTGCTGCTGCTGCTGCTGCTGCTGCTGCTGCAGCACAAATGTTTGCATGGAATGGCCTAGGCTGCTCCTTGCTGCAGGTGCTGGCTGCAGCGGCTCAGATACTAGGCCTCAGGTACTGTGTTGCTTGCTGCACCAATGACCAAGCTGCTCTCTCCACAAGGGTGACAGTTGTCCTGGGACAGGGCTAGTTGCCCCCAGCGCGCCATTGCAACTCATACTTACCTGGCAGGGGAGTTTTAAGCCATGCTCCAGCAGGTGGCTCTCCCAGGGCGAGGCTAGCTCATTGCACTTGGAGCTAGCTGACCTCTGCGATTTCCCCACATGCGGGAAACTCGACTGCACAATTTCTGGTAGTGGGGGACTGCGTGCGCGCTCTCCCCTGTTTTTGGATGGTTACAAAAAACAGAAACAGGTGTTTGTTCAGACAAGCTGCTGCTATTCCCACTGCTTGGGCTTTGGGCATGGTCAATAACTGCTGGCAAAAAGGAGCACCATGTACAATAAATAGCCAGCTAGCAACATCTCAAACAGGGACAAATGACAATGATGTACCTGCACAGACGTTTAGGAATAAGTTCACAGGTGGATTGGGAAATAGGGAAACAAATACGGTGTACTGTATATATATATTTATGAAAAAAACAGCACATTTACAATCAAATCTGGATTTGAAAAAATGGACGGTCCTTGCTTGCAGGATATGATATGGGGTTTTTATTTCACCCCCTCCCCACCCTAGTTCTACATGGTATGTCTGGGTCTCTGTAGCCAGACAACCCCCTGTGATGATATCACAAAGGGAGTGTACAGTACGTTCTAGAGTTTCTAGGCTCCAAAGTAACAAAAAGCAGCATTTAAAAGCAACAGATTGCAGACTATCTGCTGAGCTGTGCAAAAAACAATCATCTATCTATCTATCTATCTATCTATCTATCTATCTATCTATCTATCTATCTATCTCTATCCATGGAGCAGCAGACAGTGTTAGCTTGCTTCTATATTTATGCAAATGCCAGGTAAGCAGCCATGCTGGTAAGGGCCAAAGTGTCACGTTTGCCAGCAGGACAGGGCACCTCTCCCTTTTTATGCAGCAGCAGCAGCAGCAGCAGGTGTCAGTGGAGGTCAGAAAAAGAGAGTGCCAGCAGGTAGGGGAGATGTAGAAAGCCACCCCAGAAATATGGTGTCCCCCTGTCTCTCCGGCAGCTGAAATGACAGAGCTGAGCGGTGTTCAAAGTGATTGCTTCTTTCTTTTAAAACCAAGAAGAAGTACCTTACGGCGAAGCTTGGCTGCTCTGGGTGCTTGTTGGATGGGGGGGAGGGTTTGGTTTGGCTTTGCTTTGCTTTGCTTTGCTTCGCTTCTGGGGGGGGGGGGGGAGGAGGAGGACGGGGTGTCTTGGATCTATGTTGTTTGACAAATATTCATTGCTGCTGCTGCTGCTGCTGCTGCTGCTGCTGCTGCTGCTGCTGCTGCAGCACAAATGTTTGCATGGAATGGCCTAGGCTGCTCCTTGCTGCAGGTGCTGGCTGCAGCGGCTCAGATACTAGGCCTCAGGTACTGTGTTGCTTGCTGCACCAATGACCAAGCTGCTCTCTCCACAAGGGTGACAGTTGTCCTGGGACAGGGCTAGTTGCCCCCAGCGCGCCATTGCAACTCATACTTACCTGGCAGGGGAGTTTTAAGCCATGCTCCAGCAGGTGGCTCTCCCAGGGCGAGGCTAGCTCATTGCACTTGGAGCTAGCTGACCTCTGCGATTTCCCCACATGCGGGAAACTCGACTGCACAATTTCTGGTAGTGGGGGACTGCGTGCGCGCTCTCCCCTGTTTTTGGATGGTTACAAAAAACAGAAACAGGTGTTTGTTCAGACAAGCTGCTGCTATTCCCACTGCTTGGGCTTTGGGCATGGTCAATAACTGCTGGCAAAAAGGAGCACCATGTACAATAAATAGCCAGCTAGCAACATCTCAAACAGGGACAAATGACAATGATGTACCTGCACAGACGTTTAGGAATAAGTTCACAGGTGGATTGGGAAATAGGGAAACAAATACGGTGTACTGTATATATATATTTATGAAAAAAACAGCACATTTACAATCAAATCTGGATTTGAAAAAATGGACGGTCCTTGCTTGCAGGATATGATATGGGGTTTTTATTTCACCCCCTCCCCACCCTAGTTCTACATGGTATGTCTGGGTCTCTGTAGCCAGACAACCCCCTGTGATGATATCACAAAGGGAGTGTACAGTACGTTCTAGAGTTTCTAGGCTCCAAAGTAACAAAAAGCAGCATTTAAAAGCAACAGATTGCAGACTATCTGCTGAGCTGTGCAAAAAACAATCATCTATCTATCTATCTATCTATCTATCTATCTATCTATCTATCTATCTATCTATCTCTATCCATGGAGCAGCAGACAGTGTTAGCTTGCTTCTATATTTATGCAAATGCCAGGTAAGCAGCCATGCTGGTAAGGGCCAAAGTGTCACGTTTGCCAGCAGGACAGGGCACCTCTCCCTTTTTATGCAGCAGCAGCAGCAGCAGCAGGTGTCAGTGGAGGTCAGAAAAAGAGAGTGCCAGCAGGTAGGGGAGATGTAGAAAGCCACCCCAGAAATATGGTGTCCCCCTGTCTCTCCGGCAGCTGAAATGACAGAGCTGAGCGGTGTTCAAAGTGATTGCTTCTTTCTTTTAAAACCAAGAAGAAGTACCTTACGGCGAAGCTTGGCTGCTCTGGGTGCTTGTTGGATGGGGGGGAGGGTTTGGTTTGGCTTTGCTTTGCTTTGCTTTGCTTCGCTTCTGGGGGGGGGGGGGGAGGAGGAGGACGGGGTGTCTTGGATCTATGTTGTTTGACAAATATTCATTGCTGCTGCTGCTGCTGCTGCTGCTGCTGCTGCTGCTGCTGCTGCTGCAGCACAAATGTTTGCATGGAATGGCCTAGGCTGCTCCTTGCTGCAGGTGCTGGCTGCAGCGGCTCAGATACTAGGCCTCAGGTACTGTGTTGCTTGCTGCACCAATGACCAAGCTGCTCTCTCCACAAGGGTGACAGTTGTCCTGGGACAGGGCTAGTTGCCCCCAGCGCGCCATTGCAACTCATACTTACCTGGCAGGGGAGTTTTAAGCCATGCTCCAGCAGGTGGCTCTCCCAGGGCGAGGCTAGCTCATTGCACTTGGAGCTAGCTGACCTCTGCGATTTCCCCACATGCGGGAAACTCGACTGCACAATTTCTGGTAGTGGGGGACTGCGTGCGCGCTCTCCCCTGTTTTTGGATGGTTACAAAAAACAGAAACAGGTGTTTGTTCAGACAAGCTGCTGCTATTCCCACTGCTTGGGCTTTGGGCATGGTCAATAACTGCTGGCAAAAAGGAGCACCATGTACAATAAATAGCCAGCTAGCAACATCTCAAACAGGGACAAATGACAATGATGTACCTGCACAGACGTTTAGGAATAAGTTCACAGGTGGATTGGGAAATAGGGAAACAAATACGGTGTACTGTATATATATATTTATGAAAAAAACAGCACATTTACAATCAAATCTGGATTTGAAAAAATGGACGGTCCTTGCTTGCAGGATATGATATGGGGTTTTTATTTCACCCCCTCCCCACCCTAGTTCTACATGGTATGTCTGGGTCTCTGTAGCCAGACAACCCCCTGTGATGATATCACAAAGGGAGTGTACAGTACGTTCTAGAGTTTCTAGGCTCCAAAGTAACAAAAAGCAGCATTTAAAAGCAACAGATTGCAGACTATCTGCTGAGCTGTGCAAAAAACAATCATCTATCTATCTATCTATCTATCTATCTATCTATCTATCTATCTATCTATCTATCTATCTATCTATCCATGGAGCAGCAGACAGTGTTAGCTTGCTTCTATATTTATGCAAATGCCAGGTAAGCAGCCATGCTGGTAAGGGCCAAAGTGTCACGTTTGCCAGCAGGACAGGGCACCTCTCCCTTTTTATGCAGCAGCAGCAGCAGCAGCAGGTGTCAGTGGAGGTCAGAAAAAGAGAGTGCCAGCAGGTAGGGGAGATGTAGAAAGCCACCCCAGAAATATGGTGTCCCCCTGTCTCTCCGGCAGCTGAAATGACAGAGCTGAGCGGTGTTCAAAGTGATTGCTTCTTTCTTTTAAAACCAAGAAGAAGTACCTTACGGCGAAGCTTGGCTGCTCTGGGTGCTTGTTGGATGGGGGGGAGGGTTTGGTTTGGCTTTGCTTTGCTTTGCTTTGCTTCGCTTCTGGGGGGGGGGGGGGAGGAGGAGGACGGGGTGTCTTGGATCTATGTTGTTTGACAAATATTCATTGCTGCTGCTGCTGCTGCTGCTGCTGCTGCTGCTGCTGCTGCTGCTGCAGCACAAATGTTTGCATGGAATGGCCTAGGCTGCTCCTTGCTGCAGGTGCTGGCTGCAGCGGCTCAGATACTAGGCCTCAGGTACTGTGTTGCTTGCTGCACCAATGACCAAGCTGCTCTCTCCACAAGGGTGACAGTTGTCCTGGGACAGGGCTAGTTGCCCCCAGCGCGCCATTGCAACTCATACTTACCTGGCAGGGGAGTTTTAAGCCATGCTCCAGCAGGTGGCTCTCCCAGGGCGAGGCTAGCTCATTGCACTTGGAGCTAGCTGACCTCTGCGATTTCCCCACATGCGGGAAACTCGACTGCACAATTTCTGGTAGTGGGGGACTGCGTGCGCGCTCTCCCCTGTTTTTGGATGGTTACAAAAAACAGAAACAGGTGTTTGTTCAGACAAGCTGCTGCTATTCCCACTGCTTGGGCTTTGGGCATGGTCAATAACTGCTGGCAAAAAGGAGCACCATGTACAATAAATAGCCAGCTAGCAACATCTCAAACAGGGACAAATGACAATGATGTACCTGCACAGACGTTTAGGAATAAGTTCACAGGTGGATTGGGAAATAGGGAAACAAATACGGTGTACTGTATATATATATTTATGAAAAAAACAGCACATTTACAATCAAATCTGGATTTGAAAAAATGGACGGTCCTTGCTTGCAGGATATGATATGGGGTTTTTATTTCACCCCCTCCCCACCCTAGTTCTACATGGTATGTCTGGGTCTCTGTAGCCAGACAACCCCCTGTGATGATATCACAAAGGGAGTGTACAGTACGTTCTAGAGTTTCTAGGCTCCAAAGTAACAAAAAGCAGCATTTAAAAGCAACAGATTGCAGACTATCTGCTGAGCTGTGCAAAAAACAATCTCTATCTATCTATCTATCTATCTATCTATCTATCTATCTATCTATCTATCTATCTATCCATGGAGCAGCAGACAGTGTTAGCTTGCTTCTATATTTATGCAAATGCCAGGTAAGCAGCCATGCTGGTAAGGGCCAAAGTGTCACGTTTGCCAGCAGGACAGGGCACCTCTCCCTTTTTATGCAGCAGCAGCAGCAGCAGCAGGTGTCAGTGGAGGTCAGAAAAAGAGAGTGCCAGCAGGTAGGGGAGATGTAGAAAGCCACCCCAGAAATATGGTGTCCCCCTGTCTCTCCGGCAGCTGAAATGACAGAGCTGAGCGGTGTTCAAAGTGATTGCTTCTTTCTTTTAAAACCAAGAAGAAGTACCTTACGGCGAAGCTTGGCTGCTCTGGGTGCTTGTTGGATGGGGGGGAGGGTTTGGTTTGGCTTTGCTTTGCTTTGCTTTGCTTCGCTTCTGGGGGGGGGGGGGGAGGAGGAGGACGGGGTGTCTTGGATCTATGTTGTTTGACAAATATTCATTGCTGCTGCTGCTGCTGCTGCTGCTGCTGCTGCTGCTGCTGCAGCACAAATGTTTGCATGGAATGGCCTAGGCTGCTCCTTGCTGCAGGTGCTGGCTGCAGCGGCTCAGATACTAGGCCTCAGGTACTGTGTTGCTTGCTGCACCAATGACCAAGCTGCTCTCTCCACAAGGGTGACAGTTGTCCTGGGACAGGGCTAGTTGCCCCCAGCGCGCCATTGCAACTCATACTTACCTGGCAGGGGAGTTTTAAGCCATGCTCCAGCAGGTGGCTCTCCCAGGGCGAGGCTAGCTCATTGCACTTGGAGCTAGCTGACCTCTGCGATTTCCCCACATGCGGGAAACTCGACTGCACAATTTCTGGTAGTGGGGGACTGCGTGCGCGCTCTCCCCTGTTTTTGGATGGTTACAAAAAACAGAAACAGGTGTTTGTTCAGACAAGCTGCTGCTATTCCCACTGCTTGGGCTTTGGGCATGGTCAATAACTGCTGGCAAAAAGGAGCACCATGTACAATAAATAGCCAGCTAGCAACATCTCAAACAGGGACAAATGACAATGATGTACCTGCACAGACGTTTAGGAATAAGTTCACAGGTGGATTGGGAAATAGGGAAACAAATACGGTGTACTGTATATATATATTTATGAAAAAAACAGCACATTTACAATCAAATCTGGATTTGAAAAAATGGACGGTCCTTGCTTGCAGGATATGATATGGGGTTTTTATTTCACCCCCTCCCCACCCTAGTTCTACATGGTATGTCTGGGTCTCTGTAGCCAGACAACCCCCTGTGATGATATCACAAAGGGAGTGTACAGTACGTTCTAGAGTTTCTAGGCTCCAAAGTAACAAAAAGCAGCATTTAAAAGCAACAGATTGCAGACTATCTGCTGAGCTGTGCAAAAAATCATCTATCTCTATCTATCTATCTATCTATCTATCTATCTATCTATCTATCTATCTATCTATCTCTATCCATGGAGCAGCAGACAGTGTTAGCTTGCTTCTATATTTATGCAAATGCCAGGTAAGCAGCCATGCTGGTAAGGGCCAAAGTGTCACGTTTGCCAGCAGGACAGGGCACCTCTCCCTTTTTATGCAGCAGCAGCAGCAGCAGCAGGTGTCAGTGGAGGTCAGAAAAAGAGAGTGCCAGCAGGTAGGGGAGATGTAGAAAGCCACCCCAGAAATATGGTGTCCCCCTGTCTCTCCGGCAGCTGAAATGACAGAGCTGAGCGGTGTTCAAAGTGATTGCTTCTTTCTTTTAAAACCAAGAAGAAGTACCTTACGGCGAAGCTTGGCTGCTCTGGGTGCTTGTTGGATGGGGGGGAGGGTTTGGTTTGGCTTTGCTTTGCTTTGCTTTGCTTCGCTTCTGGGGGGGGGGGGGGAGGAGGAGGACGGGGTGTCTTGGATCTATGTTGTTTGACAAATATTCATTGCTGCTGCTGCTGCTGCTGCTGCTGCTGCTGCTGCTGCTGCTGCTGCAGCACAAATGTTTGCATGGAATGGCCTAGGCTGCTCCTTGCTGCAGGTGCTGGCTGCAGCGGCTCAGATACTAGGCCTCAGGTACTGTGTTGCTTGCTGCACCAATGACCAAGCTGCTCTCTCCACAAGGGTGACAGTTGTCCTGGGACAGGGCTAGTTGCCCCCAGCGCGCCATTGCAACTCATACTTACCTGGCAGGGGAGTTTTAAGCCATGCTCCAGCAGGTGGCTCTCCCAGGGCGAGGCTAGCTCATTGCACTTGGAGCTAGCTGACCTCTGCGATTTCCCCACATGCGGGAAACTCGACTGCACAATTTCTGGTAGTGGGGGACTGCGTGCGCGCTCTCCCCTGTTTTTGGATGGTTACAAAAAACAGAAACAGGTGTTTGTTCAGACAAGCTGCTGCTATTCCCACTGCTTGGGCTTTGGGCATGGTCAATAACTGCTGGCAAAAAGGAGCACCATGTACAATAAATAGCCAGCTAGCAACATCTCAAACAGGGACAAATGACAATGATGTACCTGCACAGACGTTTAGGAATAAGTTCACAGGTGGATTGGGAAATAGGGAAACAAATACGGTGTACTGTATATATATATTTATGAAAAAAACAGCACATTTACAATCAAATCTGGATTTGAAAAAATGGACGGTCCTTGCTTGCAGGATATGATATGGGGTTTTTATTTCACCCCCTCCCCACCCTAGTTCTACATGGTATGTCTGGGTCTCTGTAGCCAGACAACCCCCTGTGATGATATCACAAAGGGAGTGTACAGTACGTTCTAGAGTTTCTAGGCTCCAAAGTAACAAAAAGCAGCATTTAAAAGCAACAGATTGCAGACTATCTGCTGAGCTGTGCAAAAAACAATCTCTATCTATCTATCTATCTATCTATCTATCTATCTATCTATCTATCTATCTATCTCTATCCATGGAGCAGCAGACAGTGTTAGCTTGCTTCTATATTTATGCAAATGCCAGGTAAGCAGCCATGCTGGTAAGGGCCAAAGTGTCACGTTTGCCAGCAGGACAGGGCACCTCTCCCTTTTTATGCAGCAGCAGCAGCAGCAGCAGGTGTCAGTGGAGGTCAGAAAAAGAGAGTGCCAGCAGGTAGGGGAGATGTAGAAAGCCACCCCAGAAATATGGTGTCCCCCTGTCTCTCCGGCAGCTGAAATGACAGAGCTGAGCGGTGTTCAAAGTGATTGCTTCTTTCTTTTAAAACCAAGAAGAAGTACCTTACGGCGAAGCTTGGCTGCTCTGGGTGCTTGTTGGATGGGGGGGAGGGTTTGGTTTGGCTTTGCTTTGCTTTGCTTTGCTTCGCTTCTGGGGGGGGGGGGGGGAGGAGGAGGACGGGGTGTCTTGGATCTATGTTGTTTGACAAATATTCATTGCTGCTGCTGCTGCTGCTGCTGCTGCTGCTGCTGCTGCTGCTGCTGCAGCACAAATGTTTGCATGGAATGGCCTAGGCTGCTCCTTGCTGCAGGTGCTGGCTGCAGCGGCTCAGATACTAGGCCTCAGGTACTGTGTTGCTTGCTGCACCAATGACCAAGCTGCTCTCTCCACAAGGGTGACAGTTGTCCTGGGACAGGGCTAGTTGCCCCCAGCGCGCCATTGCAACTCATACTTACCTGGCAGGGGAGTTTTAAGCCATGCTCCAGCAGGTGGCTCTCCCAGGGCGAGGCTAGCTCATTGCACTTGGAGCTAGCTGACCTCTGCGATTTCCCCACATGCGGGAAACTCGACTGCACAATTTCTGGTAGTGGGGGACTGCGTGCGCGCTCTCCCCTGTTTTTGGATGGTTACAAAAAACAGAAACAGGTGTTTGTTCAGACAAGCTGCTGCTATTCCCACTGCTTGGGCTTTGGGCATGGTCAATAACTGCTGGCAAAAAGGAGCACCATGTACAATAAATAGCCAGCTAGCAACATCTCAAACAGGGACAAATGACAATGATGTACCTGCACAGACGTTTAGGAATAAGTTCACAGGTGGATTGGGAAATAGGGAAACAAATACGGTGTACTGTATATATATATTTATGAAAAAAACAGCACATTTACAATCAAATCTGGATTTGAAAAAATGGACGGTCCTTGCTTGCAGGATATGATATGGGGTTTTTATTTCACCCCCTCCCCACCCTAGTTCTACATGGTATGTCTGGGTCTCTGTAGCCAGACAACCCCCTGTGATGATATCACAAAGGGAGTGTACAGTACGTTCTAGAGTTTCTAGGCTCCAAAGTAACAAAAAGCAGCATTTAAAAGCAACAGATTGCAGACTATCTGCTGAGCTGTGCAAAAAACAATCTATCTATCTATCTATCTATCTATCTATCTATCTATCTATCTATCTATCTATCTATCTCTATCCATGGAGCAGCAGACAGTGTTAGCTTGCTTCTATATTTATGCAAATGCCAGGTAAGCAGCCATGCTGGTAAGGGCCAAAGTGTCACGTTTGCCAGCAGGACAGGGCACCTCTCCCTTTTTATGCAGCAGCAGCAGCAGCAGCAGGTGTCAGTGGAGGTCAGAAAAAGAGAGTGCCAGCAGGTAGGGGAGATGTAGAAAGCCACCCCAGAAATATGGTGTCCCCCTGTCTCTCCGGCAGCTGAAATGACAGAGCTGAGCGGTGTTCAAAGTGATTGCTTCTTTCTTTTAAAACCAAGAAGAAGTACCTTACGGCGAAGCTTGGCTGCTCTGGGTGCTTGTTGGATGGGGGGGAGGGTTTGGTTTGGCTTTGCTTTGCTTTGCTTTGCTTCGCTTCTGGGGGGGGGGGGGGAGGAGGAGGACGGGGTGTCTTGGATCTATGTTGTTTGACAAATATTCATTGCTGCTGCTGCTGCTGCTGCTGCTGCTGCTGCTGCTGCTGCTGCTGCAGCACAAATGTTTGCATGGAATGGCCTAGGCTGCTCCTTGCTGCAGGTGCTGGCTGCAGCGGCTCAGATACTAGGCCTCAGGTACTGTGTTGCTTGCTGCACCAATGACCAAGCTGCTCTCTCCACAAGGGTGACAGTTGTCCTGGGACAGGGCTAGTTGCCCCCAGCGCGCCATTGCAACTCATACTTACCTGGCAGGGGAGTTTTAAGCCATGCTCCAGCAGGTGGCTCTCCCAGGGCGAGGCTAGCTCATTGCACTTGGAGCTAGCTGACCTCTGCGATTTCCCCACATGCGGGAAACTCGACTGCACAATTTCTGGTAGTGGGGGACTGCGTGCGCGCTCTCCCCTGTTTTTGGATGGTTACAAAAAACAGAAACAGGTGTTTGTTCAGACAAGCTGCTGCTATTCCCACTGCTTGGGCTTTGGGCATGGTCAATAACTGCTGGCAAAAAGGAGCACCATGTACAATAAATAGCCAGCTAGCAACATCTCAAACAGGGACAAATGACAATGATGTACCTGCACAGACGTTTAGGAATAAGTTCACAGGTGGATTGGGAAATAGGGAAACAAATACGGTGTACTGTATATATATATTTATGAAAAAAACAGCACATTTACAATCAAATCTGGATTTGAAAAAATGGACGGTCCTTGCTTGCAGGATATGATATGGGGTTTTTATTTCACCCCCTCCCCACCCTAGTTCTACATGGTATGTCTGGGTCTCTGTAGCCAGACAACCCCCTGTGATGATATCACAAAGGGAGTGTACAGTACGTTCTAGAGTTTCTAGGCTCCAAAGTAACAAAAAGCAGCATTTAAAAGCAACAGATTGCAGACTATCTGCTGAGCTGTGCAAAAAACAATCTCTATCTATCTATCTATCTATCTATCTATCTATCTATCTATCTATCTATCTATCTATCCATGGAGCAGCAGACAGTGTTAGCTTGCTTCTATATTTATGCAAATGCCAGGTAAGCAGCCATGCTGGTAAGGGCCAAAGTGTCACGTTTGCCAGCAGGACAGGGCACCTCTCCCTTTTTATGCAGCAGCAGCAGCAGCAGCAGGTGTCAGTGGAGGTCAGAAAAAGAGAGTGCCAGCAGGTAGGGGAGATGTAGAAAGCCACCCCAGAAATATGGTGTCCCCCTGTCTCTCCGGCAGCTGAAATGACAGAGCTGAGCGGTGTTCAAAGTGATTGCTTCTTTCTTTTAAAACCAAGAAGAAGTACCTTACGGCGAAGCTTGGCTGCTCTGGGTGCTTGTTGGATGGGGGGGAGGGTTTGGTTTGGCTTTGCTTTGCTTTGCTTTGCTTCGCTTCTGGGGGGGGGGGGGGAGGAGGAGGACGGGGTGTCTTGGATCTATGTTGTTTGACAAATATTCATTGCTGCTGCTGCTGCTGCTGCTGCTGCTGCTGCTGCTGCTGCTGCTGCAGCACAAATGTTTGCATGGAATGGCCTAGGCTGCTCCTTGCTGCAGGTGCTGGCTGCAGCGGCTCAGATACTAGGCCTCAGGTACTGTGTTGCTTGCTGCACCAATGACCAAGCTGCTCTCTCCACAAGGGTGACAGTTGTCCTGGGACAGGGCTAGTTGCCCCCAGCGCGCCATTGCAACTCATACTTACCTGGCAGGGGAGTTTTAAGCCATGCTCCAGCAGGTGGCTCTCCCAGGGCGAGGCTAGCTCATTGCACTTGGAGCTAGCTGACCTCTGCGATTTCCCCACATGCGGGAAACTCGACTGCACAATTTCTGGTAGTGGGGGACTGCGTGCGCGCTCTCCCCTGTTTTTGGATGGTTACAAAAAACAGAAACAGGTGTTTGTTCAGACAAGCTGCTGCTATTCCCACTGCTTGGGCTTTGGGCATGGTCAATAACTGCTGGCAAAAAGGAGCACCATGTACAATAAATAGCCAGCTAGCAACATCTCAAACAGGGACAAATGACAATGATGTACCTGCACAGACGTTTAGGAATAAGTTCACAGGTGGATTGGGAAATAGGGAAACAAATACGGTGTACTGTATATATATATTTATGAAAAAAACAGCACATTTACAATCAAATCTGGATTTGAAAAAATGGACGGTCCTTGCTTGCAGGATATGATATGGGGTTTTTATTTCACCCCCTCCCCACCCTAGTTCTACATGGTATGTCTGGGTCTCTGTAGCCAGACAACCCCCTGTGATGATATCACAAAGGGAGTGTACAGTACGTTCTAGAGTTTCTAGGCTCCAAAGTAACAAAAAGCAGCATTTAAAAGCAACAGATTGCAGACTATCTGCTGAGCTGTGCAAAAAACAATCTCTATCTATCTATCTATCTATCTATCTATCTATCTATCTATCTATCTATCTATCTCTATCCATGGAGCAGCAGACAGTGTTAGCTTGCTTCTATATTTATGCAAATGCCAGGTAAGCAGCCATGCTGGTAAGGGCCAAAGTGTCACGTTTGCCAGCAGGACAGGGCACCTCTCCCTTTTTATGCAGCAGCAGCAGCAGCAGCAGGTGTCAGTGGAGGTCAGAAAAAGAGAGTGCCAGCAGGTAGGGGAGATGTAGAAAGCCACCCCAGAAATATGGTGTCCCCCTGTCTCTCCGGCAGCTGAAATGACAGAGCTGAGCGGTGTTCAAAGTGATTGCTTCTTTCTTTTAAAACCAAGAAGAAGTACCTTACGGCGAAGCTTGGCTGCTCTGGGTGCTTGTTGGATGGGGGGGAGGGTTTGGTTTGGCTTTGCTTTGCTTTGCTTTGCTTCGCTTCTGGGGGGGGGGGGGGGAGGAGGAGGACGGGGTGTCTTGGATCTATGTTGTTTGACAAATATTCATTGCTGCTGCTGCTGCTGC